>NC_067399.1:220411455-222811455 GCF_016432865.1 Antechinus flavipes | reverse complement strand
GAAAATGCATAAGCATCTGTGGATATTAATCAAGAATCATAAAATATTAGCGAAACCTTAGAAGTCTAGGGCTCTCTCCTTTTGGGAGGAAGGAAGTGGGGGAGCAAGGAAACTGAATCCAAGAGAGAGGAAGTCACCTGCTCAAGGTCACATAGAGAGTAAATGATAGTCAGGATTTACGGGATCCTAGATTTTGAACTAGAAAGGACCTCAGAAGTCATCCAGTCAAATCCTTTCATTTTACAGATGAGGAAACTGAGGCTCAGAGAGGAGAAATATCTTCATCTTGCCTGATGTCTCAAATCATACAAATGACATCCTAAACAAGCACCTAAAGTCACACACGTGGTAAATGGTAGGGCAAAGATTTGAACCCAGATCCTCCAACTCCAAAGCCAGTATACATTTCAATGTATTCTTTTTATCATATTCCAAACTATGAGAAAGAGATAACCAACAGAAAATTTAGAAAATTTCCATTAAATAGAATGAAAGCTGACAGCTTCTGGACCCTTACTTCATGCTAAGGAATGGAAGATAAATGTGCATCTCTAGGCATGTATATATGTATGTGTGTATATACACACACAGAATCTCTCACACACATATAATGAGAGACAGAATGAATGAACACTGGCAGTTTATAGCTTTAATATATGTGTGTGTGAAAGAGAGAACCCTGGAAGTTTATAAATATATATGTATGTGCCCATACATAAATATATGTGGGGGAGATAGAGAAAGAGAATAGTTGAAGTTTCTAAATATATATATGCACCTATATATAATATAAATGTGGAGTGAGACAATGAATGAACAAACATAAAATAAAAGCGAGAATTAACACTGGAAGTTTATAAATAATACATGTATACATCTCTCTCTCTCTCTCTCTCTCTCTCTCTCTCTCTCTCTCTCTCTCTCTCTATATATATATATATATATATATATATATATGGAAAAGAGACAGGGAGACCGAGAGAGTGAACATTGGAAGTTTATAAATATGTATATACATGCACAAATACATGCATCCTCATATAAATATATAGATATAGATGTAGAGAGAGAATGAACGAACACTGGAAGAACAATGGAATGTACACACACACACACACACACACACATATATATATAAAATGAGAGAAAATGAATGAACACTGGAAATTTATAAAAACATATACACACAGACATATGTATGTGTGTATATATAGAAAATATATACACATATTTGCAGTTGTTTTTAGGCTGCTGGGGTTGTGGAGGATGGGGAAAATGGAAAAAATAGAGATTGAAATAATTCAAAGGGAAAGGGTTTTGTGTAAAAGATTTAATTTTCCAAAGCCATTTGTGAATAATACTGGAGCCCAGAATTTGCTACTAGACTCTGGTTGTATATTTTCCCACCATGTCAGAGTAACCTCAAGCAGGAAGAACAGTTTTCTAAAACCCAGCTCATTCTACTTCAGCCAGTATAGGAAGTTCCTCCTACTACCCCCACCCTACAAGGTCTCTGGAAAGGAAGGAGAGCAGTTCCCTCTCCCCTGTTGTTCTTGAGCCCGCCTGAGCTGACAGCTCTTGTCAATCAGGCCCCCTTCCTCCCTGTTGGAGCCTGGGGGCTGTCATCTCCACTCAATGGAACAGCTAGCTCCCCAGTGACTCTCCCAGCTAAACCAGAACTGGAATCTTTAAAGGGGAACTGAAGGTTGCCTTAGCCTTCAGGTACCCACCTGAAGCCGAAGCCAAAGCCTGTTCTTGGTTTCTGCCTCTGTCAAGCCCTGAGGGGAGGGCTGAGGCAAGGACCTTCATGCTCATCAGAAGTCATAACCAGCTCTGGTCAGACCTGAGGCCTGAAAGACTTTGAATCTAGCTCTAAAGAAATCAAGCTGAAGAAAAGTATGCTTTAAAAAAATATAGAGAGGACTGTAACCTTTTTTTTAAAAAGTTACAATCGCTTCACTTTGGTGAAGAGATTGGTATGAATCAGTCAGTCAATGAGCATTTATTAATTCAAAAAAAATTTTTTTTTAAATTTTGCTGAGGCAATTGAGGTTAAGTGACTTGCCTAGGGTCACACAGCTAGGAAGTGTTAAGTGTCTGAGACCAGATCTGAACTTGGATCCTCCTGACTTCAGGGCTGGTACTCTTTCCATTGCACCACCTAGCAGCCCCTCAATGAGCATTTATTAAGCACCTACTGTGTATCAGACACTGAACCTCAGAAGCATTGAGGATACAAAAAAAAAATCATAGGATCTTAGGATCTGAAGGGACCTAAGAGACTATATCCATGTATACCTGAATATAAAAATCCTCTCTCAAATATATCTGATTTATGAGCAAAGTTTAAGGCATATAGTATTCAATGAACCCTTGTTTCCTGATTGTTTGAGACAGCTTTGGTATATCGAAGCCAGCAAGAGGAAGGGAGGGAGTCATTCAAGATTACAAGCTAATTAGCAGTGGCAAAGCCAGGATTAGAATCCTGACCTCCTGATTTCCAGTCTTTTTTCCATTCTTTAATCTTTCTGCTACTTCCCCCAGGTGTCTAGGAAGGGAAGGCAGATGGCAATTTCTTTCCTTCCTCCTACTGATCCTTTCCAGGATGCCAGAGGTTTTTGCCCTTCCTTTGGAAGCTGGTTGAATTCTTAGGAGGAGTTGAGGCTTTGAATTTGTCTCTGTATGACTTTTGCAATCCTTTAATGGGATGATTCATCTCCTGTTTCTTTTCCAGACCCCAGAAGCTGGGATGGTCCTGAAAGAGCAAAAATGGTAACTGGGAATTATTGTTGCTATATTGTGACAATTGAGTGACAATTGCTATTGCTACCCAAGATGATGGGCACAGGACTCATACTATATTGGGGGTGTTATCACCAGACAGAATTGGGGTCAGCCTATTGGGGTCAGAGAAGTGACAAATGGGGGAAGGGGAAGGACTGGATCTAGAAAATGAACAGAATCATAGGATTCCAGAGTTAGTAGATATCTCAAAGATCCGTCTGGCATTGCCCATGCCTGAACAAGAATTCCTACTATCTACATATCTGGCAAATGTTCAAACCTCCAGAGAGGGAGAATCCACTACTTCCTGAGTCAGACCAGTCCATTAGGGGCAACTCTAGTTGTTAGGAAATTTTTCTTGATAAGTCTATGTTTGTCTCTTTTCAATTACTATTAATTTCTCTTGGCCCTGACCTCTGGAGCTAAGCACAAGACAGAGCATAATTCCATATAGCTGCCCTTCAGATATAAGTACAGTGTGTGGTCTGATTAGGGCAGAAATCAGGAGAACTATCATGTCCTTATTACTAGAAGCCATGACATGTCAAGAACATCATATTATCCCCATTTGATAAATGAAAGAATTGAGACTGAGAAGTTGTCTCTGATCCATGATCACACAAATAACAGTACAAATAGCTAACATTTAAATATAGTTTTAAGGTTTACAAAGTACTTTATATATATCTCATTGCTATTCAGTATTGCATTAGGATGGCTGTTCTACCAGACTGTTGACTTATATTAAGCTTGTAGTACACTGAAAACCTCAGATCTTTTTTTTTTTTTTTGAATTTCTGTCTAAACATATTTCTTCCATCTTGTAATTGTGGAGTCTATTTTTCTTTATTAAAGCTTTTTATTTTCAAAAATATAATTTTCCACATTGACCCCTGCAAAACTTTTGTGTTCCAATTTTTCCCCTTCCCCCGTCTCCTAGATGGCAAGTAATCCAATATATGTTAAACTTGATAAAAATATACATTAAATCCAATATATGCATGAAGTAATTTCTTTAATCTAAATGGAATACTTTACATTTATTTCTATTAAATTTATTATCTTTAACTCAATTTTCCAAGCTGTCAGGATCTATCTCCTGATCCCATCATCCGTCATCTGCGAATCTGATAAGAATGCTATCTAGGATTTTATTCAAGTCATTATTAAAAATCAAGCAAATGCCTTCTTAATACTTTCCTGGGAGAATATAGCTAATTCTCTGACTCTAGACACATATTGACTAGTGTTCAAGGATAAAGCTAGAACTTAGTATTTCGGGTTGGGGTTAAATCCAGAAATTCTTTAAAACATAATTCCATCTTTACTTCTTTTTTCAGGACTGAGAGAAACCAAACGCAGACATACGTACAAGTAGTGGCAGGTAAAGTATTTCTGGTTCCATACAATCCTACCAATCTTTCCTTCCCAATCAATCAGCCAATCAACAAACTTTATTAAGTGCCTCCTATGTGCCAGGCATTATAGTATGTCAGAGCTGAAATGGGACTTATGCAGTCCAACCTCCTCTTTTAACAGATGAAGAAAGTGAGACCCAGAAAAATGAAATAATAATTCTCACATATATATATATATATATATATATATATATATATATATATATATATATATATATATGTAGTGCTTTAAAGCTCTCCTCCCAAAAATAACTCTATGAAAAAGGCAGTGTTATTAATTGTTTCAGTCATGACTCCATTTGGAGTTTTCTTGGCAAAGTTATTTCTTTAGCTCATTTTATAGATGAGGAAACTGAGGCAAACAGGGTTAAGTGACTTGTCCAGAGTCATACAGCTAATACGTATGACGACAGATTTTGACTCAGAAAGATGAATCTAATGGGGAACTGAAGGTTGCTTTAGCCTTCGGGTACTCACTTAAAGCCAAAGCCTGTTCTTAGTTTCTGCCTCTGTCAAGCCCTGAGAGGGTGGCCGAGGCAAGGACCTTCATGCTCATCAGAAGTCATCCCCAGACATGGCACTCTATCCCACTATGCTATTCAGCAGTCCCAGGAAGTGGCAAGAACATCATATTATTCCCATTTGACAGATGAAAGAATTGAGACTGAGAAGTTGTTTGTGATCCATGATCACACAAATAACAGAATAGTTTTATATATAGTTTTAAGGTTTACAGAGTACTTTATACATATCTCATTTTATTCTCACAACAAAACCAGGATTTATCCACATTTACAGATGAAGAAACTGAGGCAAACAGATTAAGTGGCTTTAAATATCTGATGCTGGATTTGAATTCAGGTCTTTCTGACTCCAGGCCCAGAACTCTATTCATAGTACCACTAGCTGTGTCAACCTGAAGTAGATTTTCCTTCCAAATGTCTTCATTTACTATTGTATTTTGTGACACAATCGTGGGATTTTGAGCTGGAAAGGGGCCATAACAAAAATCTAGACTAGCCCTCCTCATTTTACAAAGAAGGAAATAGAGGCCCAGAAAGCTGGAATGATTTGCCCTAGATCACATAGGTAATAAGTGCTAGAGCTGGCGTTTAAATCCATTTCCCCAGAGAATCAATTGAATGTCTTTTCTTGTAAATCAACAGCCAAGTCTGACCATTTCTCTATTCAAATTCATTCTGGTACTAAGGGAATAATAAAGATTTAAAAAATCTGAAAAAAAAAATCTTTACCCTCAAAGGTTTACAGTGTACTTGGTTAACTGCCAATTAATTAACACAAACATTTACTAAGTGTCCACCATGTGTCAGGTACTGTGGTAGGTACTTTACAAATATTTTCATTGTCAGTGCCAGAAGGGGTTGAAATGAGCTAAAGATGTTAGGGGATGAGCAGAGTCTCTCACAAAGGCAAAGATCTCTCCTAGAAGGAAGTTGGGAAGGGACATTCAAACTTTCCAGAATTCATACTTTTGAGTAGGCCTGGGGCAGAAGGGGTAGAGAGAGACTGAAGCTGCTCTGGGAGGTATTTTTGTCCTGCAGCTGCAAAGGCAGTGGGCACTGATTTGCATGATTTCTGAAGAAAAATTCTTTAGTTTATCTTTAGATACCTTGTGCATGTAAAAAAGCTTCAGCCTCCTCCTTTATCTGTAAAAGTAAAGAATTTTGGCTCAGCCATTCAATGGTCACCCTTTAGCAATTACCTTTTCTTAGCATCCTCCTCAGGAAACTGAGGCTGCAGAAAAAATGACTTATAGAATCACACTTTGACTGCTGGAATGGACCTTAGCTGTCATCTCAGGAGCCCAACTTCATTTTATAGAAGAGGAAGCCAAGAAAGGGAAAGTATCACACAGGCTGTAAATAGAAGAGTAAATATAAGAGAACCCAAGTCTTCTGACTCCAAATCCAGAAATATTTGCATTGTATCCAGTTGCTTTCCTTAAACACAAAGGCACCCAGGGACTGACTTGTCCAACACAGGCTCCCCATGAAGCTTGAGGCTCAGGAATCTGGTTCATTCTAAACACTTGAGTTTGGCCTCCACGAAGGGGCCTGATAGTTTGTCACTTTAAGGGGTGGGTAACTAGCCAGATTTACTCACTAGGTCCAGGGATATGCCCCACTCTCATCCTGCCTAAACTTTCCCCATCCCTAGCCACTTGGAAGTATAAACCCTTTATTGGAAGTAAAGATGGAAAGGAGCTTGGAGGTTATCCAGCTCAATCCCTTTGTCTTACAGATGAAGAAAACAAGGGAACATGACTTGCTAGAGGCCACATGGAGAGCTAATGGTAGAGTCAGGATATGATCTCAGCTTCTCTGATTCCCATCTAATTAGGATTACAAGTTAAAGCTTGGGAATCATCTAGTCCCCAGCTTCATAAACTGGCTGTGACCCCAGAGGGGGCCTCATAATTGAATGTGGGGGTTGCGAAATTATGATTTATTATCAGTGAATGTTTGATTTGTAAATTTATTTTGTATACTTGGAGTCAGGCAAAAAGGGGTCATGAGTAGAAAAAGTTTAAGAAGTTGTATTCTAGCCCAATCTTTGGCCCCCTTCTCACTTCTGAGGCCTTGGTGCAGATTGTGAGTAGCAGGACCTAGATTCAAACTCAGGTCCTTTGACCTCTGCACCATCTGCTTGCTTTGAAAGGATTTACGGTGGAATACCTGGCTGAAGGAACATTACAGGAGAAGAAATTGACTCACCATGTTATTAGCAAATTCAGCAAAAAACACTAGCATCTTTTCCCATAAGGAAGGCAGAATGAGATTTCCAATGATGGGATAAAGATTGGGTTTTCTTCTTTGCATTAGTATAAAATAATGATTTTGAGTTTTGTTTATCTGACTTCAGGGCATTTCATGAGCTTTGATTGGGCTGTTCTACTATAGATATTTTCCTTGATTCTTTCATCTCCCTGGACCTGTATGTTATTGTTCATTTGTACATCTTTGCTTCTTGCTTCCTAAACACGCAGTCTGATATAGAAATTAGCTATTGAGATCCCATTGTAGACCCAAACTTGGCTTTTCTGTGGTTTACAGGGAGAAATAATAACAGTTAACACTTATATAACTCTTACTATGTGCCAGGAACTATGCTAAAGGGCTTACAATTGTTAACTTATTTTTCGTTACAACAATTTTGGGAAGTAGATGGTATATTTATCCCCGTTTTATACATGAGGAAACTGATCAAGGCAGAGGTTAAATGATTTGCTTAGGATCCCCCACCCAGGAAGTGTCTGACGCAAAACATGAATTCAAGTTTTCTTGACCTCAGGACTCTGTTCACTGCACTTCTTTGGTGCCGTTAGGAAAGGATTTGACTTTGGAGTTAGATTTGAGATGAATTCTGCCTCTGACACTTCCTAGCTCATGACCTTAAGGAAATCATTTAGCCTATCTAGTTCTCAGTTTCCTCATTTGTAACATGAGTCACACTAGACAATCCATAGATCATCCCTTCTAGCTCTAACATTGCGTATTTTTACTATTAGAAGTGACATTAGGATGATAAAAGGTTGGCTCTTTCAAAGGAGAGAGCCAATTTAAAAATCTGTCTATTGGGAGAAAACTTGACTGTACCAAACTGGAAGAACTGATTACTATTTGGGAAGTTAATATGAGAATTCCAGAAACCCTAGGTAAATCAGAGGAATTGGGAAATCAGCAGAATGAAGGTCACAGAGAGAAGCACAAATCCTTGGCTCTCTCCTGTACAAATATAGGAACTATACAAATATAAAAATATATGCAAATGTAATGATTATTCAAATCTAGATGAAAAAGATCAGTGGGTCATAGAGAATAATAAGCTAATTTTAAGTCAGGAAAATAATGCCTATACTTTTCCTTTACAAACATCTTTCTTCCAAGAGTTTCACATACATAATATCTTGTTGGTCTCATAGAGTAAACCTAGAGTGTAGAGAAAATATTTCTCACACTGATTTTTTTTCTTGCTCCAAACAACACAATAGCATAAAGACAGAGAAGGGAAACACACACACACACACACACACACACACACAATTTTCTTTCCACTGGACTATTCTATTGTATTTTTGGTATATTTTGTATACAGTGTGTACCTATATAATCTATGTATGTATCTACCTATTTGTATAGGCATATGTGTGTGTAGATAGATAAATAGATAGATAGATGACAGATAAATATTATGTGTATGTGTATACACCAGCCCCCAACTGGGACTCCTACCTTAACAATACTCAATTCATTTGATATTCCTTGTCTATGGAGCAGAAGGTATTTTTCATTTATAAGCCAGAGAATCAGATTCATAATTGCTAATGATGAGGCAAAAAAAGGGTTAAGCACCTTGCCCAAGAATGTGGATTTATTGTTAACACACAGAGGAAAGATTAAAATAGAGAGGTTTCCCCCATGTCCAGTCCAGAGCTTTTCTCCCAGGTCTGTGAATTGCAGAGTCTCAGCTGCTGTTGAAATGAGCTTAATACAATTCTGAATACTAATAGGGAAAGAAATTTAAGTGACCTTTAAAATCTCCTTCTATACAATTTCCCTCTAAATGCCTCGGGTGCCACTGGACAGAGACAAGAAGAAAAAGGAAATAACAGAAGTGAGAGGGATTATGGACATGTCATTTCTTCTTCATATAGCTCTTTGAAAGCTTTGCCTCCATTTCTCCTGGGAGCAAGATGAAGCTTACTATTTCTGAAAGTACTATTTTTAGCCATCTTCTGGCGCAATCAGCACCCGGTCATGTTCTGTATGTGCATGTGCTCCCTGAAACTCTCTTAGCTGTCATTCTCTGGAGGGAGAGAGGGAGGGAGACAAGTTTTACTACTAGAGATGGACACTGTGTCTAGCACTGATTTTTTTTTTCCTCAAGAGACCACTGCTAGGTCAATTCTCCAGCTAGTACAGGGAGAATCCTTAACAGAGGGCAAGGGAGTGAAGAATAAAATTTATGAACTTGAGAAGGGAGACAAGAATTCCAAGCTGCTGGAATATAGGGGGAATGTAGCATAAGAGTATTAGGGAAATCAAAGCCTCATCTTATCCAGATTGGAAGAAGAGACTGAAGGTGTTTACCCTAGAAAAGAAAACAATTGGGCAGCAGAGGGTACAGAACATTATAATTATCTTTACTTATTTAAAAGACCCTTGTATGGAAAAAGGTTTAGACTTGTTCTTCTTGCCCTCAAAAAGCCAAACTGGAAGAAATTGGTGAAAATTAGAGAAAGACAGTGTTCAGTTTAATCTTAAGAAGAGTTTCCTAATAATGAGAACTGTCTCAAAAGGTAGTGAGTTGCCCAACCCTGGAGGTCTTCAAATAAAAGCAGGATGTTGCTGGCTATATATACTTGCTACATGCTAGGCACTGTTTGCTAAGCACATTTATAATTTGTCCTTGCAATAATGCTGGGAGGTTGGTGTTACTATTATTCTTATTTTACAGTTGAGGAAACTGAGGCAAACAGGATTAAATTATTTGTTTAGGATCACACAGTAAGTGTCTGAAGCCAGATTGAACTCCTGAAAATGTCTTTCAGGTGCCAATTCCCTGCTCTATTCCCTCTATTACCTAACTGCCTTAGGAGACCCTTAAATTCCACTGCAACTCTTACATTCTATTATCAGTGATCCCAAAAGTGATAACCAGTTAGTTCCATCTTCACAAATTGTTGACCTAAAAGAAGCTTGATAATTAGTTCTTTCAGATTTTATCAAGAGGTTCAGTCCATCTGTCTTGCCACTTTCATGTCCACCTGTTGAGGAGACTTTGCCAAGAGACAGAAATGAGTAAGTTCCTTTGCTATTTCTTTCATTGGCACCCTACCCTCCGTTGCCTTGGAAACCTGAAGTTACCCACTGAGGACTGTGGGATGAGGGCATCCTCTTAGGACTCAAGCTGAATTAACCAAATAATCCTTTAAAATAGAGACCGGTATTAATCCAGTCACAAAATGGCTTTCCCATGCTGATTTCTCTATGATCAATGTGCCAATTTTCTCTAACGAGGTCATATGCTGATCTTTAGAAATCAGGGAAATGAACAAAGTAGGCTCAGTCACTAAGATTATTACCCTTGACTAGGTAGGGTATCTTATCATTGTTATTGTCCTTCGTTTTCAAAGACACCACTATGTTAAAACCTAGTTACAGTGTCCGACTGTGGCTGATCAGATCAAAACAAGCTTAGAATGCCCTGCCACAGGTCAGACACAAATAGTCCATAGGAACATGTGGGGTAGCATCTCTAATTGTGCATATTTTGCATTTCTTTGGGCTAATTCTATTGTGCTTTGTTCATAGAGCACAGCATCTTTTCTGATGAGGGCATGCCATGCTAGGCGGAACTGTGCCGGTGTCTCCCATGTCATACAATTGATACTAATTTTCTTAAAATCTGAGTGTCCTTATATCACTTTTTTTTTGACCACCTTGAGCACTTGCCTTGTGTGAGTTCTCCATAAAGTTATCCCCACTAAGAGCTTCCTATCCTGTAAAATTTCATAGCCTTAGAATAAAGTTTGTTGAATTAAAGCGCTCTATATACCTTAATGATATTTCTTTCCCTCTTTCTCTCCTCCCCCCCCCCCCCAACCCCTTTTTTCTTGTTTTCCAGTGATCTGAGAGCCCAGGCCAGAAAACTGGTCCAATGCATGAAAGAGAACAAGGTAAGGTACTGTCAAACCTATTTTTAGGAACTCCTTTGACTGTGGTAAGGCACTCAGGGCCAACTGAAAAAGGAATAGGATATTGTAGCTGCCCTCCATCACCCAGGGGACCATCCCAACTTGTCCACTTTAAACTTGTATTGTCTTTAAAGCTTTAAGGTGATCTTTGTATGGTGATACTCCAAAGGTTTCATGTTTAGGATGGTTCATGTGTCACCCTAACTAAAATTATTAAATGACTTTTCATTATTCCTTCAAATAATGAGCCTTAATTATTAGACAGTGATTCTTTGGGGGGAAGCTTTAGGAACATTAGCCAGAGATGCGTAGGTCACCTCTGATATTTAGTGCCTTGATAATTCAAAGCTGTAAATACTATGCTAAATGTCTTGTAGCCTCTATAAGCTAAATGGATAGAAGGTAACAAGGTAGAAAATCAAGTCTTGTAATGGGCTTCCATGTTTGAGTGAACTTGAATCTAGTCCAGAGTCTATGAGTCTGAACCAAAGGAAAAGTTTTGCCTAAGTTTTCACTGAATGACTTGAAATAAGAGTCACAAAAGTTGAATTTGAAGATAAGGCAAAACCAACTTGGGCAGAGGCTAGACCTCAAATTCAGGCAACATACCAAATGGAAGCAAATGGAACAAACCCATTTTACCTGAAAATAAGGACAGTGCCATGGAGACTTTTATCTAAGTGACTTAAATAGTCTATATATGAATTTCTGGAGTTCAGTGACTAGGATTAAAGTAGGAAGAAAAAATGATCTTTTTATCAGAGCTGTGACTAGTGCTTTTGGTGTCTAGAATAAACATCATGAAACATATTCTTCCATCAACCTTTTAAAGGTATAAGAGGAGAATATGATACAAAAGGAGAGGGATCCTAGTTAGGCCAGAATTACTTGGGTGTGGTCAGTGGTCAGTTAACTGGTAGCTTTCTAGTTTGACTAATATTGTTCTTGTTCACTAAATACTCAGCTTAGTTTTTTTTTTCCTATACTGTCAAGGGAACACCAAGGTATCCTTTAAATTTTGATGCCTTAGGTTAAATCCCCATTGCCCTGTTTGAATTATGGCTCTGTTTTAAACACAAGCCCTTACCATCTTCTCTCTTTTCTCTGATGTCTTTTTCATTTCAGCAACTGGATTTTCATAATGACTGGAAGATCATCAATGTCTTCTTCAAAGCACAGAGCCAGTGCCCTCCTTGTCCCTCCCGCCAACAGGTAAAATGGACACTACACTGTTTGAAAATTGCCATCCCTGATTTTATCTGCTGTACCATTGGACAGTATAGGGTAATGGGCAGCACTACTCATTAGCATTTTCAAAGAGCCCTGAGAAGTTTAATAAATGAAATAACATTTTATAGTCTCCTCCCCCAACAAGGGACTCAAAGAACTTTCAAATGTGAAGGAGACCAATTTAACATTTATGAAACATCTGTTATGGGCAAACCAACTCTCTGTGGTATCCTTCCCATTCTGACAGATCAAGAAATCAAAAAAGCTGGATAAATGAAATTGGTAAAGCAAAAAACGAGAATCCAGGAATACCATCTTCCTACTCAGTAAATATTTATTTCTTTTTTTAAAAACCCTGATTTCCTAGGAATATAAGTTTAATGGAATAAAACAAGATTTAGGAAATAATAATAGCTCATTTCTATGTAGTTATAGTTTATAAAGAAGATTTCCCCCCCAGAAACCAATTGAAATATTAACAGTGGATTTTAATAATATAATTTCACAGGTGATAAAAAAGAAATTGAAAGAATTTTCAATTAGCTTTACACTGTTAAGAAATGTTAGAACCATATCTTGAACTCATCTCCTGACTCTAAACCCTGTACATCATGATTAAATAACATTTAGTTTGCTCTTCCTATTTTCATGGGGTGTATTTCTTTTGGTGCCCTCCCACCTCCTTTTCTGTTTCCTTCTTCCATCTCTTGCCCAATGGGCAGCTGGGACTGTCATGCTTCTTAGACTGAAGAATCCCATCCATGCCTGCCCTCCATCTAAATTATAAGCACCCCATGGTTAATATTCCAACTTACTCTATTCTTAAGATTATCCTTGAACCACATACTTGCTACTTTTGAAAATTGTCCAAGCATTGTTGGAAACACATGAAAAATTGTAAAAATAGTAAAAAAAAAAAATAGTATATAGTTCTCCTAGTTATAGACATGGTACTCCCGAGAAATGTGTCCACTGTGAGTTTGTTCTGTTTTGTCAGTGATCAGAAAAACTACATGAATTGAAGAAGTTGTCTTCACCTGGGAAGTCAGGACCATACATGTATAGGAGATCGGTGTATTCTAAAAGCTAAATTCATCAGGTAGAGAGTGCTGGACTTGGAATCAGGCAATCAGAGTTCCAAACAGAGCTCATTTATTAGCTAGGTGACTTTGCTTTCTCTGGATCTCAATCTCCTTCGTAAATTGAGGGTGATGGATTGCCCAGTCTTTAAAGTTTCTTCCAACTTGAAAGCCTAAGTGTAAAAAGAAAACCAAATTGTAATCCTGACTCTTCTACTTAGCTATTGACCTAGGGGACTGCTCCTCTCCTCCATCCCTCACTTTCCTTTTTCATCAGATGCAGAGGTTGGATTGGTTAATCTCTATGACCCTTTCCAAAACAGAAGAAAGGGTGAAAAGAAAGCTAGATTTCAAATTTTGAGGTTCAGATTTGAATCACACCACCTATGGTTATTGGCTCTAAGTGACCTCCTTTTGGTTCTTTTTTCTTTTTTTTTTTTTGTAAAATGGGGATCATAACACTTTGTGTTTCAAAGAGGTATCCTTGGGGAAAGACTTAATAAGTCATAAAGAATGTAGGGTATTGTTTGATTGAACTGAAATCCAGTCTCTAACATTGCACCTTGCCCATAATGGGCACATAATGAATGTTAAATTGAAGTAATGAAAATAAAAGGCAAGAACATTGAATAGTTAACCACAGGAGTGCAATCAGAGTGCTGAGCCAGAAAGAGAAAGAAGGGGAAATAATTTTCCATGGGGGAGGGACTGTCAGGAAAGGCTTCATGTTTAGAGAGAGAAGAATGTGAGTCTACATCAGCAAAGGTAAAAACACACATTCCTGAATCCTTTATTTCAGACAGCTGAAATCCACTATCCCGACAGGTCTAATTCTCCTGTAAGACCTGGCAATTTTATTTTGAGGGGAACTGGCCCACTGCCCTCCTCTGGATGGAACCTATACCTAAGGGGATTGGCAGCTGTCTTAGTTTCTCTGCTTGTGTCCCCCTAGGGAATAAAATAACTGTCAGACTTCTTTCCCAGCAGTCTTGGCATCCTGCCTGGGCCCTGTAGCCTCAGGGGACAGCCAGGCAATGTGCATATGGCTTGGGTTGGGTTGAGGTTGGTTTGATATTTCCACTGAAAAAGAGAGAGTATTCATTTATGGTGTCAATCTCACATACATTTTGAGAACTCTGAAGAGTAATTTTATTTTCCCAGCTCCAGGGAAGAAAGAAATGTGTTTTGTGGGGTGAAATATTTTACTTAGCTATATAAAAACAGGGACCAATGCAAAAAAAGGCACCTAGGTTCCCTCTTTCTCTGTTAACTCTTTTTCCATCTTATAAAAATATAGAGGACAAAAGGGACTAATAAAATGCTATTCAAAACAACATGCATTTATTAAGCACACTAGAAATGCAAAGATGAAACTAAGGTTTTCTCCTTATTCTCAAAGGGCTTAAATTCTCATAGGGGATGCTCCTTGAAAGCAGAAACTATTTTATTTTTGTCTATCTCCAGGGTCTAACACAGGGCTTGGCATATAGTAGTCACTTAATAAATACTTGTTGAATGATTGAATGAATGAATAAATGAACATCTTGAGGTGAATCAGAAGGCCTTAATCTCTGGATAAATTTTCCTCCTACTTTGCAGGACTGATTTCCTCCGGAAAAACCCTGCTACCAACTAAACCTTAGGAGAAAAACTATTGCCCTATCTTATAGATTAGGTTTGTCCTTTTGGCCAGTGGAGGGAGACAGGTCTCCAGCAAACTACTGTCCCCAGCAAGAAAAACTCTGCAAAGACCTTCTCCTCCAGGACATTTTTTTCTTTCTTGTAGGAGGGTCACATGACCAGGAGCATGCAAGAACTAACAGGATTCTTGGACTATTTGCATCAGGAGGTAAGGAGTTTTCAGGACTCTTAATTCCCAGACTTCTAACATCATTTCCTCATCCCCTTACTCACCTTCAGAGAAGGCCTAACTATACAGTGAACCAAGCACATACTCCCATAAGCTAAACTACTAGAAGCGCTCTTTTAAAGGGATGGAGAATATTGATTCTTAGGACATCACCTTTCCTGTCCTGTGGCTTTTTTTATGCAGCATCTGAGTACATGAGTGTTTGGGAGCTGAATTATGCTGAAGATCAAAACCTATGCAAACCATCTCAATCAATTGTTTTAAGTATATTAAGTCACAAACCGTAGGAACTTGGCAGCAAGCTCTGGGCCTCTGGATAGAACTTTTTAAACATAAATTTCTGTGTGAGAAAATAAGTAATGAAACCACTCTGGTGGCCAGTGGTTATCTCATTGTGTGAGTGATTAAAACTCAGAGCCCAATGATTTCTTAATTTCCCAGTGATTGCTCACCTGCTAGCATATGAGAGGGTAGGGGTATCCTGGAAAGAGGATACTTTGTGTTCTCTTGAAACATTCTATTGCCCATGGTGAAGCCCACTTCTTATTCTAAGACTTGAGATTTGAGAGGTAACCTGGTGTAGGAGAATGAATGTTGGTCGAAAGAAGGAAGGAAAGAAAGGAAGGGAGGGAGGGAGGAAAGGAGGAAGGAAGGGAAGAATGGATAAAGAAGGGGAGAGAGAGAAAAAGAAGGGAGGAAGGAGGGAAGGGTAGAAAGAAGGAAGGAAGAGAAAAAGGGAGAGAAGGAAACTTGGTCTTCCTTATCTTCTACCTATTATAAAACTTGTACACTTACTGGAGGCTTTCAGTTCACACTATGTCTTACTCTTGAATTCAAAGATTCCCATGATTTGAGATACTGGAGCATGGGCCATGGTTGCCTTGCTTGCATGGACTTTATTGAAGAATACACAGTGATAAGGGCAGCTAGGCTAAACAGTGGATAGAAAACTGATCTGGAATCAGTAGGACCAGAGTGCACATCCGACTTTACACACTTACTAGTTGTATGATGTTGGACAACTCACTTAATTCCTATTGCCTCCCAAAAACTCCACAAAAAACTCCAAATCCTCATAATCCCACCCTCAAAGAATACATAGTGATAGAAATGAACAGTACACAGTGATAGAAGTGAGATGGTCCTAAGAGTCAGAACTGTTCCTCAAGGACGTGATAGTCTAAATTCCTACTAGCAATTGGCTATATACAATTTGGAGCTTCTGTGCTTTTTAGAGAATTTGTGATTTAAATAAGGTCTTTAGACAAAGGATCACTTGCTTGACTTTACCAGAAAAAATGTTTTCTCTACTCTCTGGCAATTTCCCAAGCTTGAGTAATATGTTATATGTGCAGAAAAACCATTATGGCTTCCAGTTTGATTCAATTTCCACAATACTCTGTATTACGTGTGACTTGATTTATAGGTGAATATACAAAGGATCTGTGATTTATTCAGAGAAGGAGATTCTTGGTGTGAAAACATTCTTCTCAAAAAAAGAAAATAGAAAAAAAAGAAAACATTCTTTTCCAAGGCAGATTGGATCTTATCTGTGATTTAGTAAAATCCTAGGGGATCAAATAAAGCATTGGAAGAACAAATTATTTTTTTTCAGGGTTACACAACTATTAAGTGTCAGAAGAAAAATTGAGATTTGAACTCAAGTCTTCCTGATGTTGCCTCAATTAGAAACAGTACCACTAAACTATATATAAGGATCCCTGTGAGCTTCATATTGATTTAGACAATTACATATTAACATTATGTATTTTTATTTGTTTTATTTAATATTCCCCAATTATATCTTAATCTGATTCTGGCCTCACTAGGTAGTATTAAAGAGAACAATGTGACTTGTAGGTATCAAGTTTGATACCTCTGCTCTATGCTACTCTAATTTGACTTGTCACAAAATTAAATACCTACAGGCTATGATGAATAAATTTTTTTGCATTAGAATATATGTGATTCTAAGAAGAAATGTGAAGAAAAATGGTTGTGGCTCATTATTCCACCCATCGCAACATATCATATCCTAAGATAGCAATGTGTGCAAACACAGGGAGGTGAGGGACTAATGGTGATTTGGTATAAGGGTTCGCCTTATGAATTTGATTGGCGAATTTAACATTTACTCTAAACAGAATCTAATGCTCAAACATGTTAACAAGAATCTTTCTTTATATGTTAAATAAGAATGACCTGATGCACATAGGGATAAAAATGGGTGCCCTAAATGAAAGTAGCAAAATAGAAGCCCATGAGTTTGGAGTGTTTCAGCCCAGGATTCAGATTTTTGCCCAAGAAATTCCCAAAAGGAAAAGAGACTTCTCTAGAAGAATGTTTGTGATTTTTCAGGTATCACTCTTTCTTATACTTTCTCAGGTCCCCAAAGCCTTTGTGAATCTGGTGGATACCTCGGAATTTGGAAATTCATCTCCATCACATCAAGGAGATGGACCCAGGTAAAGCCAACCCATAAGTGTCCTGAGATGCCATTTTTGTAACTCAGATAAAAGTGCTAAATATTTTACTGGAATATTGATATGATAACTGGCATGGAAAATAGAAGAACCACTGCTAGAGCTTCAGAGGACCCACATTTAAACCCTGGCTCCCCCACTTACTGTTTGAGCTGTCCCTTCACTTTCCTGGACCTCAGTTTTCCTTCAACTCTTAAATACTCAGCTTATACTAGATAACCTTTAAGAGCTATTTTAGTCCTAAATCTAGGATCTTCTGAACTTCAGCTCTCTTATTATTCCTTGAAGACTCTAAGAAGCTAAACCCAGTCTTGGGAAAGAGAAGAAATAGAATTTTATTGTAAATAAAGAAAACTTTGATCACTGGCTTGACAATTTTACTTAAGGTATTTGTTTTTATCAGAGCTAATTCAGGACTTTTCAAACACATGTAGGTCAGTGATACAAACTTAAAGAAAACATAGGACACTCAATTGTACATAAGGATACCTGTGGGTTACACATTGACTTAGAAAATCTTATATTAACATTATTTGTAATGTTATATTTTTGTTGATTATGTTAATTACATTATTTAAATTAAATTACATTTTAATCTGATTCTCACCCAAGAAGTATTGTGAGTACATGCACCATGTTTGACACATCTAATATAGTGAATAGAAAATGGGACTTGGAGTTAGGAAGATGTGGTTCAAATTCTTCTCAGACATGGTATGACCCTAAATAAGTGCTCCCTTCTGGGCCTTAGTTTGCTCACCTGTCAAATGAGAGGGTTGAATTAGATCAGGATTTCTTAAACATTTTTCTTTTAGCCCAAGAAATTTTTATGCAACCCAGATATGTAGATATATAAAATAGGTATACAAATCAAACATTTACTGATAATAAATCATAATTTCATGACCCCCCCCCCCAATTCAGGTATGTGATCCTATAAGGAGTCACAACCCACAGTTTAAGAAGCTTCAGATTAGGTGACCCCTATATTTTCTTTCAGCTTTCTGGATGTAGATGGCATTTTCCTTCCAAAGTTTTTTGAGTTTACCTTGGATCACTGAACTGCTGAAAAGAACCAATTCTATCATAGTTGATCATCACATAGTCCTGCTATTTCTTTGTTCAGTGTTTTCCTGGTTCCTTGTTTTATTCAGAAATTAAGGGTTCTTAATCTTTGTTGTATCATGGGGATCTTTAGAAACTTGATGAAGCCTTTGGGCCACTACTCAATGTTTTTATATGCAAAAAATAAACTACAAAAGAATCATACAGACATACAATTATGGATATATATTTAAAAACAAGTGCATAGATAAGTTAAGAACCTCTCATTTAGTCTAGCCTTCTTCCATTTTTCATATGAAGAAACTGAGGCTTGGGGAGGTTAAATGACTTCCTTAATTAACAAGGGTTAATAAGCATCAGAGGCAAATGAAAACTCAGGACCTTAATTTCTGTTTTGCTTTGGTCTGTAGGGACCTGAATGAAGTGTGTGAGTGCTCAGAGGAGCCTTCTCGACTGGCCACAGCTGTGCATAGATGGTACTATCAGGTGAGGCTACCTTTTGGGTATGGCATTAAGCACTGGTTCAGGAAGAGTTAAGATGGGGCTGCTGGGTCTGCTCATGTTATGTCCCTATCCGAGACCTGACCAGCAAATGTTATTTTCTCTTCCTTGACATTGCCACAGTGTTATACCAAACATTTCCCAGTATCCAACTTGCTGAAAGAACTTGGATATCAGGAACTATTTTTCTTTCTCCCTGGAACCTATTTTTCTCACCAATAAAATGGGAATTTTTGCATAATATTTGGAGATTATTTTTTTTTTAATGTGGCACATGTTCAATCCCTCTCCTGTGGACAAGGGTTTTGATAATGATGATAACACATGCAAGGTGTCTCAAAAGTTTTAGTGAACTAAGGTTGCATCTCAGTGTCACATTAAGGCTTATATATTTCCTCACAACAGTCCTATAGGATAGGCAGTACAGGTATTTCCTCCTTTGACAGAAGAGAAAATTGACCCTCAGAGAACTGAAGTGATTTGGGCCAGGATCACACATCAGGTTTCTAGTGACAGTCAGGGAAGCTCAGCTGGTTAAGGTATCATTCCAACAAATTCAAGGTAAGGTAATTGGATTTGCATTTGGAATGAACCTCGGGAATTATCTGGTATGACCTTTTCATCTTATAGGCCAATCAACAGTAGATATATATTAAGCTTTTACTCTGTGCTCAGCATTATGCTATATCCTAGGTATACAAAGACAAAAGAAAAATTATTTCTGGCCTCAAGGATTTTACATCCTGTTGCGTGCTGGGCTCCATCATCATTTGGTTCAGTTGGCTTTGTATGGTCTACACCATATGTAATCCATCATCTTGCTAATCTACATTGATCACAGAGTCTGAGATAGGAGGAATATCAGGGGTCTTTTAGTAGACTTGTACCTGCTCAGGAAATTGCTGTGTGATGTCCATAACAAGAGGCCATCAGCTCTGCTTTAAAACCCTCATAATTCAAGAGCAAACCCACTATATTCCAAAGCAGCTCATTCACTTTCACGTATCTCTCAGAGTTAGGAAGCTTTTCTTCACATCAAAGCTACATTTTCCTTTTTATAACTTCTAATCATTTTTCCTAGCTCTGACTTTGAGAGTCAGGTAGCACATGTCCAATCCCTCTCCCATGGACAAGGCTTTTGAATGCTGAAAAAGAACTATCCTATTGGTCTCAAAGAGACCACAAGACATTGTGGATAATTCTGAGGAAACTTCCTACAATTAGGCAACAAACCAAAGCACAAGCATGACCAACACCAAAATCTCTATTCATTCTAGTCAGTGTAATAATACCCTGACACTGACCTGTAGTGATATTATCTTAGTAGTTGAATTTCCCACCACAAAAGTTTGAGATTCAGTAGACCATGAACTACAAATTGTATGCTGATCTATATTTCCTATCATTGAGCAGTTTTTGACTATACCTAGCTTTAAGATGTAACCAGTGGCTTAGAGGATTTCGTCCTTCAAGGAATTCAAACTCTGAACTCTGATTCTGAAGATGGAACTGAATCTGAAAAACTGAGGGAAAACAGCTTTTTCTCTCTCTAATACTGGATCAAAATACCCTCACCCTTGAGAAAGTTGGAGATATAGCAATAATAAAACTAAGATGTGATTCATGTGCGGGTAACAGGATCCCTTCTAGAAAGATATTCATTTTACAATATGAATATCAGGTATAGGGCAGCTATTTATTTCCTCTTGCACAGATTATGATTAAAATACTAATGACTCACAGGACTCCATAAACAAATACAGAAACATATTCAAGCTCATCAGCTAATAAAGGAAATGAACTTGGGATTGTGCCCTATTCTACTTTTGGCAGGAACCAGGAGCTGTTTCCACCTGAGGAAATCCTATAAGCCAATTAACTCTCTTCAAGGTGTTGGGGGGTATTTCAGAACAGTGCATGGTAGCTAATTCTAGTCCAAGGTTCTATATAAGATCCCTACAAACAACAACAAAAAAGAATTTAGATGGTCAAAAGAGAAAGGTAGACATTTTGCCAAGCTGCTTGGTCCTCTCACCAGTTCTTGTTATTTTATTTCTCCAGAACTCTTGGGAAAAACTCCTGACTTCCGGCAGATATGACACACAAGATAATTTCACAGTCATTTATCAAACTTTATTTGAGGACATGGATCTTTTTCTTTTCCTGGTGAGTGCTCCCTGGGCTCTACCCCACAGATGAGAGAGTCCAGAGCTGGGAAACACTTTAGTGATCAGTCTATGATTCTAATATGAAATATGAGGAAACTGAGGTCCAGAGAAAGATATTTGGCTAAGTCATTTGGCTTTATTTCTTCTACATAGAATTTTAAATGCTGGGGGGTGGGGAGGAGAGAGAGATGTTACTTGTATGTATTTTTTTCAATTTTGTAAACAGATATTTTTGAGTCACTCAATCTCTAAAAACAGATTTCAGAGCACTAGCCTATTTCAGGAACAGTTAAATATGACCTCTTTACTCTTCATAGCGTCATAATTCTAGGATTGTAAGGGACCTTAGAAACCAATTAGGCTCATTAAAAAATATGCTGACACAAGTTTTTTTTAACTTGTATTTTTTTCATTCAACATTGATTTTAAAAAATCAACCATAATTCATCAAATAACATGAAAACCTGCTTTAAAAATAAGTTATTAGGTATACTCTTAAATAGTGGTCATTGTTCAGTCTTTTTTCAGTTGTGTCCAACTCTTTGTGACTCCATTTGGAGTTTGCTTTTGCAAAAATACTGGAGTGGTTTGCCATTTCCTTCTCCAGCTCATTTCACAGATGAAGAACTGAGGAAACAGGGTTAAGTGATTTTCCCAGGATTACATAGATAGTGTTTGAGATCATATTTGAGTTGATTGCAGACCAGGCAGTCTCTATTGCACCACCTAGCTGCCCTTAAATGTTACAATAATTTGAAAATCAAGATAAGATCAATACATGAGCTATTATTGTTACCTGAAAAGTAATTTTTTTATTATGTATCAACTTTTAAAATCCTCTGTAGAAATTTTACATAGTATAAAATTCTTTATTATGTAATTTTTAAAATTTGTGACTAAAAGATTAAGATAGAATTATGTTTATGTTAGAATTAAACATTAAGATACATAAACTAAAAAGTAGATTAAGTGCTTGCATAATATATAGAGCATTGCAATGAACTGGCTGAATTGGGCCTATGAACTCTGTGATCCACTCATAGTTGCCTTTATATCCCAGGTTGTTTATTTAGTAATATGTCAGTTGTGTTTGATTCTTTGTGACCTCATTGGTGGGGAGGGGCTTTGGCAAGGATATTAGAATGGTCTGCTATTTCCTTCTCCAGCTTTTTTTACAGATAAGGAAACTGAGGCAAATAAGGTTGAGTGATTTGCCCAGGATCATACAGCTAGTAAGTTTCTGAAGCCAGATTTGAACCCTGAAAGATGAATTTGATGGATCAATAGCATCCTGTCTGCATTCCAAAGTCTGAAATATTATCTGCTGTATGTATTCTTTTTCAGGGGAACCAGGCACCTAGCCACTTGCTGAACAAGTCATCAGTTGCACTGGCCTTAAGTCTCTGGAATGGCATGGTGAGTTGGCACTCGTGTCCTAGAACTGTGGTGTGGGTCCAGAGGCATTTGCCGTAGACCTAGAGCCAGAGGGGGAAAATGTACAGCTACTTTATACCTGTCTCACCCTACCCCACTCCCCCCAACCAATTTACTACTGGTGCTACAGAGAAAGAGGATGGGCATTCTGTAGATGCCATGTGGAGCTCTGCCCAGGTCCTGGCTGAAGCTATTTTCAGCTTTGGGTGCTCTGACGATTTTGGGCTAGTGGGGCATGGGGGAAGACTGGGGAAGTGGTGATAGAATTGAGCTACATTTCAGAGATAGTCTCTTCATTCAAACCTCTTATGAGTCTTGTATAAAGCCATGATTTGCCATATCTGTTTGACAAAGTCCCCTCCGTGCTTTGTGTCGGACACATTTTATTCTGGCTTTGGGGCAGTCTATAGAGTAGCAATCCTCCTTTGGATGTCTCAAGCCCATTCTTCCTAGAAACTGGGAAGCTGGCCTCTTGAGTTCGCTTGCACCTTTACATTGGTGATCTTAGAGGGGAGCTAGGTAGCATCGTAGATAACAATATTCGACATAGTCAGGAGCACTTGAGTTTCAGTCTACCCTCAGATATTTACTAGCCATGTAGCGGCCTCCAGAGCCAGTTTTCTTTTTACCAAACGGTTCTGTCATGAATATGGGAAAAGAAATAAACTGATGAATACCTGGGGCAAGATGCTTGCTTTAGGCTGTCAGGCTTCCCCTTCCTGGCTCTCCCAATACCCCCAATCTTGACCAGGATTATAGATTATGGTTTATGGTCAGAAGTCCATGTTCCTCACTCAAATTTGAGCCCCGACTTCAAGCCTTTTTCTCCCTGAGATTCACCAGGTTTAGGCAGAGAGCTGCTGGTTCCCATTTTTCCCTTTTCCAAGCTGCTCTATTTTTAGAACTCTAGTGACAGAAACATGTTTTTCTTCTCCCTTGATTTAGAGAAAGGCCTCCCTCCTCCCAGCTGACGTGGTAGGCTGACTGATGGGAACAGCTGCATTTCGACATGTGTCAACCTGGATGGGGCCTGAAAAGGGAATCTTTTGGGGGGGGGGAGAAAAGTTCCCACCAGAGTAAATGAGAAACACACTGCCCCTGGGGAGAGGGCTTGGATGTCTTACTAGGGTGAAATGTTTGGAGGCACAGCTTGCCTGATAGAGTTTTTTCTGTTGGGTTTCACTGACCTTGGCTGGAGGGAGAAATCTGCTCAGGAAAACCCTGCTGTTATTAACATGCCATATGACCCTGTACTCATTTTCCAGGCCTGAAATACTCAGGCAAGGACTGCCTCTCATGGGCCCTTATAGTTCATGCCTTGCCTGTCATCCTGGATGGGAGAAGTGTCAATGATGCTTATCACAAGCTCAGTAAATTATTATCCTCCTCCTCCTCTTTTTCCTCCTCCTCCTCCCTCATTTTTTTCCTCTTTCTTCCCCCCTCTTTTTCTTTCTCCCTCTTTCCTTTTTGTTTTCCCCATCTTCTCTTCTCTGTCTCTGTGTATGTGTCTTTGTGTCTCTCTTTTCTCTCTCCCTCTCCCCTTCTCTCTTCTCTGTCTCTCTCCTTTCTCTTTCCCCCTCTCCTCTTTTCTAAGTGTTTCTCTGTCTTTGTTTCTCCTTTAAATTAAGGTAAATAGAGATTAAGTGATGTGCCCTGAATCACGCTTTTAGTAAGATGTCAAAGGCAATATTCAAGCTCAGATCTTCCCAGCTCTAGCCCAGTGCTCTCTCCATTGGTTCACCTTGCTGTAGTACCAGTCTTGGAGTCAAGAAGACCTAAGTTCAAATTCTGCCTCAGATACCTATTAGCTATCTTATTCTAAGCAATTCTCATAACTTCTCTCAGCCTCAATGTCCTCATCCATAATATGGGGATAATATCACTTATCTCCTAGAGTTGTTATGAAGATTAGATGAAATAGTATTTGT
Organism: Antechinus flavipes; assembly: GCF_016432865.1. Taxonomy (NCBI): domain Eukaryota; kingdom Metazoa; phylum Chordata; class Mammalia; order Dasyuromorphia; family Dasyuridae; genus Antechinus; species Antechinus flavipes. The sequence goes on along the minus strand of NC_067399.1, from coordinate 222,786,777 downwards.
GTCTGGTATATTTTAATATACTTAATATTATATACTTATATTAATAAAAGTACATATCATATATTTATATTACACATGTAATATACTTTAATTTACTTAGCTGTTAGCTATTATTTTTGCACTGTCATTCTCTATACCTAGAATATCTTCTCCTTCTTTGGAGACAATTTAGTTCAAAAAACATTTATTATATAGTACTATATGTTATATATATACATAATATATAATCAAGTTAAAAAACATGGAATAGTGAATTAGTATCCTAGAAGTCATGAAGACCTGGCTTCAGCTCCTCCCTCTGACACATATTGGACCAGTTACAACCTTTCAGTGTCCCAGGAAACTCTCTAAGATGAAAAGTTACAGATGAATTTTTTTATCTGAATTGGTAAAAGGGGTTTCCATATTGGGAATTTCTCATCCCAGTGAAATTTCAAGCCAGGATCCCTCCAAAAGATATTTGGCAGGCTACAGACTATGAAACAAGTAAGTGTTAGATTGTTGAGAGAAGGAAGAAGGCAGAGTGAGAGTGGGGTGAAGTTGGGTGAGGGACCATCCCAGAGAACTGATTATTCCAACCCATTCCTAGCCAACACTTATCCCCAAGAAGTATCCCACCAATCTTCTACCAGTCCCTTCACTTACCATAAAACCTCTGAGGAGGGAGACATAGTAATACTAGTTATTAAGTTAGGTGATGAGTTGGGATTTTTTTCCCCAAGCCTATTTGAATTCAGTTTACCACTAAGGGAAATGTAAACCTCCCTCACAGATCTGAGTGTCATGTGGTGAAAGTCTTGGATGAAGTCTCAGTCAGCCCCTTCTCCTTCATCCCCAACTTTCCTACCAGTCACTAGACCATAGTCAACTCCATGAGAAATTTGAGGAAAGGAAGCCAAATGGAAAAGACATGGGCCAATTAATTCTAATTCCATTTCATAAAGTTACCAATTTAGAGATGGAAGAGAATTCAGAATCCAGTTTTTAATCCAACCACTTCATTTTGTAGAACAGGAACCTGTAGCACACTGAAGTTAAGTGGCTTGCCCAAGATCACACAAGTAGTGAGGGTCAGAGATAGGATTTTAATTCTGACTTCTGACTCCAGAGACTGGTATTCTTTCCACTACACTAAACTGTACATCCACAAGACCTAGATTCTCATTCTATTTCTCCATTAATTAAAATTTGGGTGAATCATTTAATCCCTTTATGCCTCAGTTTCCTCAGTCATCAAATAAAAATATCAATAGCTTAGTTTTATATAGCTCTGTGACAAAAGAGTACTGTAAATGTTTACTGTCTCTCTAAAAAAAAATTTACTCAGGAAAATAGCCTCTTTCTGGTCTGTATTCACACAGAGGCCTGGATACATTTGGTATGTGAGTAGGTCTCAGGTCAAATGGAGAATGTAATGGCTTTTTCTTCTTCCATCCTTTGTTTTGTGCTGTTGTCATTTCTCCATAGGACTATACTATTGGAACCCATTTATTTGTTTCTTGTTTTAATTAGATGTTTCAGGGCTAATCAGAAGAAGTTGAAGTTCTCTTCCCTTTCTCCTCATTTACCAGAACATGGGTGTTATGATAAGATAAGTTAAAATACTCTTTGAGAATCTGGTTCTGGCTGAAGCTAAAGGGACTAAAGTGGAAAATGAAAGGGAAATAAAATCTATCAGTAGCTCCCAGCTCAGCATATGCTCTTATTCCTGGGACAGTAGAAATTATCTACACCGGTGAGGTAAAAAAACAAAAAAACAAAAAAACATTTTTATGTAAGTATTTTATATCAGAAAATAAATGGATAGAAGGAAAAAATGCAATTCACCAAACATTTATTAAGCACCCACCATGAGGAAGGCTATATCTTAGAACAGGGGCTCTAAACTTTTTTGTGTATGTTATGTCCTTCTTTAGCAGTCTGGTAAAGTCTATGGATTCCTCAGAATAAAGTCTTTTTTTTTTTTTTAATAACTTTTTATTGACGAGAACCCATGCCAGGATAATTTTTTATAACATTATCCCTTGCACTCACTTCTGTTCCGATTTTTCCCTTCCCTTCCTCCACCCCCTCCCCCAGATGGCAAGCAGTCCTTTACATGTTGAATAGGTTACAGTATATCCTAGATACAATATATGTGTACAGAACCGAACAGTTTTCTTGTTGCATGGGGAGAATTGGATTTAGAAGGTATAAATAACCCGGGAAGAAAAACAAAAATGCAAGCAGTTTATATTCATTTCCCAGTGTTCTTTCTTTGGGTGTAGCTGCTTCTGTCCATCTTTGATCAATTGAAACTGAATTAGATCTCTTTATTGAAGAGATCCACTTCCATCAGAATACATTCTCAAACAGTATCATTGTTGAGGTAGGTAATGATCTCCTGGTTCTGCTCATTTCACTTAGTATCAGTTCATGTAAGTCTCGCCAGTCCTCTCTGTATTCATCCTGCTGGTCACAGAATAAAGTCTTAAATGCATAAAATAAAACATACAGGATTACAAAGGAAACTAATTATGTTGAAAAAATGTTTTTAAAAAGAGACCAAATTCATAGATCACAGGTTAAATACCCCTGATTTAGTGAAGCAAAAACAAAAAATGGAATATTCCCTGCCCTCAATAAGCTAGGGATTATGACACGTGCAAGTAAATAAGTACAAAGTTTATATGAAATAATACAAAGTAATTTCTAGATTATGCTAATAACTAGTTGGGAATCATCTAGCTCAGAAGCTGGAAAATGAATGGATGCCCATCAATTGGAGAATGGTTGAGTAAATTGTGGTATATGAATGTTATGGAATATTATTGTTCTGTAAGAAATGACCAGCAGGATGAATACAGAGAGGCTTGGAGAGACTTAAAGGAACTAATGCTAAGTGAAATGAGCAGAACCAGGAGATCATTATATCAATGATCAACAATGATACTGTTTGAGGATGTATTCTGATGGAAGTAGATCTCTTCGATAAAGAGAGCTAATTCAGTTTCAATTGATCAAAGATGGGCAGAAGCAGCTACACCCAAAGAAAGAACACTGGGAGATGAATATAAACTGCTTGCGTTTTCGTTTTTCTTCCCGGGTTATTTTTACCTTCTGAATCCAATTCTCCCCGTGCAACAAGAGAACTGTTTGGTTCTGCACACATATATTGTATCTAGGATATACTGTAAAACTATTTAACATGTATAGGACTGCCTGCCATCTGGGGGAGAGGGTGGAGGGAGGGAGGGGAAAAATCGGAACAGAAGTGACTGCAAGGGATAATGCTGTAAAAAAATTATCCTGGCATGGGTTCTGTCAATAAAAAGTTATTTAAAAAAAAAAAAAGGAAATCATCTAGCTCATTCAGATGTGTTCAAATTATTTTGTTTCCATTTCCTTCCCTGGTAGAGGAACTTAGTTATTTGTCCTTCATTCTTGGAAAAAAACCAACATCAAGCAGGTGATGTCATGACTTGCAAATGAATTGGATTTTTAAGTGAGGATGGGCTGAGCAAAGTTACCAGCCTCACTCTCTGTTCCAGAGTCATCTGGGTATGGTGGCATAATATAGATCGGGAAGACTAGAGATGTCCCTGAACACAGTGGGAGACTTTGGCCTTTTTAAACAGATCCTTAACAGGTTTGACTGAGGCAACACCCAGGCAACACTGATTAAAGCTAGGTAAAAAATGAGATAAAGAATGGCCTCTTTTACCTTGTCAAAAATCAAAACCAAAATCGATCTGAGAAGGGGAAGATTGGATTTGTGGCCAAAACAGAAAGTTACTATTTACATCATTCTGAGCCATCACAGCCCAAACACTGACCCAGAGAAGTTCAGGTTGGGACCTACTCTTAACCAATCAATAAGAGCCAGAGTGATCTGTAAACCCCAAGATATCTTGTTAGGTTTAAGCAATCAAAATTTGTGTACCTTTGGACAGAGCACCCAACACAGCAACCCTATGTTGAGAGAGAGGGAGAAAAGGGAGATAAAGGAGAGAGAGAGGAAGGAAGGAGCTAATAATCAATGAACTGTCCAAAATTCCATCAGGAAAATTAAAGAGAAAAACAGTAAGGACTTAGATGATTCATAAACTAGATAATTAGCCACAGATGATTAAAAAAAAAAAAACTTAGCCAAAACAGTTATAATGAAAACATCAGTGCTACCAAATATCACCACGTCCATCATCACAACAGCACTGCTTCAGTTAAAGAACATTCTCTAGTGAAGACCAAGGCCCCAAGCTCCTAAGGGGTAAAATGTAGGGGCTATACTAGAAGATCCCTAAGTTCCCTTCCATTCATAACATTATGTGATAGTTCCATAGCATATGGTTTCTAGAAATGGATGGGTACAAGAACTTCAAGGTCATGAATTTTTCCCCTTTGGCTGATGGAAATATTGTGGTTTTAATCATGCTTTTTGCTTTCTGTAGAGAGAGGTCAATTTAGTTCAATTCAACTATATTAGGAACCTATTCCCTGCAATATATTGTGCTGTAGATACAAGATGAAAAATCGCAGGCCATTAGATAACTGTAATTTAACTTAGAATGAGAAAAGGTCATTAAGGGGAATCGCCTGGAGAGGGAGAAATCTCTTCTGGCTTGGGAAATCAGGTACAGTTTTGTGAAAGGGGTGATGCCTGATTGAAATCTTAAAGGAAGGCAACAAGTTATTTTAAAAAGAGTGTAGGATTGAGAATTTGGCCACTTGCGTCCAATCCTGGTTTTAAATCTTAATAGTTGTAACCATAGGCAAATCATTTAATTTCTTTCAGACTCATTTTCCTTCTCTTATAAATAGGAATAATAATAATGACTTCATAAATGCTATCTGATTGATTGACTAACTAGTAGGAAGAAAACATTGTTAACTACTTGAGGATGATATAAAATGTGAACTAGTATCAGAAAGATATGTGGAGAGAGTCTTCTACGAAAGGAAGATGTCATACCCAAATACACAAGAGTCAGAAGAGGAAAGGACAAAATTGGGAAACAGATATTGTAGTTTGACTGGATGTATGAAAGGGAATAGCATAAAGATAAGACTACAGAAGTAGAATAAAACCACATTGAGGGCTTTGAACAGATTGCCTCAGGCAATCCCAAAATATGAGTGTTTTCCCCCCTAGAATGATTAGGATTGCCATATAGCAAATTATATATAAAATCTATAGCACTATATAATGCTACCCTGTGAGGTAGGTGGCACGATTGAGGTTAGCCCCATTTTACAGATAATGATACTAGGACTCAGAGAGGTTAAGGGATCCATCCAATCATAAAACTAGCAAAAGTCTGGAATGTGAAGTCAGCTCCCTCACTGCTCCATCAATGTGACAATAGCTGCTGGGAGTTGCGATCAGCAGTACCCTAGATTGTGTCAGAACTAAAAGACTCTTGAAAACCTTCCATGTCACTTTCTTTTCCAGATGGTTCCCACAAGAAGGAAGGAAGAGTTTTTCCAAGCAAAACAAAGAATTCCTGTCAAGTGTCCTACCCGGGTAAGCAGGAATTAGCCGAGATAAAGAATGGATCTTGACAATTTGGAATGGTTGAGTGTTTATACCAAATGAGCTTTGTAATTGCAAATGGCAAGGCAATTCTATGTGTCACTGGCCCATTTTCCGAGTTAGTGACCTGGAGTACCATATTTTGCTAGATTCTATTCATTCTTCAACATCAAGAATGGCTTTATAAAGGCCTCTCCCAATCTAGAGTTTTTAAACCTTTAGGGTTCCTTCCATTTTCATACCAGGAGGGAGAGGTGATGAACAGAGCTAATAGATCTCATCTCTAGTTTCACAAGCTTTCCCATGCTGGCTACCTGTGTGGAGGCATTTCATTTCCAGACTTTCTGCTCTAAGCTGAAGAAGAAGTTAGGGGATGGATTGTTGTGGTCAGGAGAGTGGGGCAACTTGAGAATGTGATTTTGATGATATTTTTTAAAAGCTCATGAACTGAGAAGTGGAGAGTCTTAGAGTGATTTCTGATCTGGTCCCTGAAGAGCAACTTCAATTACTATTAATAAGTCAGTTCTCTTCTTGGTATCATAGTCTGTAAAATGAGACTTTCATGCAGATTTTTTAACACTTTGGTGACCTATGATTTCATCAGTGTGGGTACTCCTTTCTGACAAAGATTACAGATCTTCTTTGATTTAGTAGAAAATCTTCAAGAATTGCTATAGTCCAAACAGTCACTACTCTTTACTAATCTGATGATGAGTTTCTCCATACTTAGCAAGAGTGGTCCTAGGATGATGATTCTCAGATCTATAATCTGACCTGTCCTTAAAGATTTTCCATTTGGATTAATGCCTACATTCCACTGGCAAGACCTACAAGAATGCAAAGCCATTTATCCTTCTCAGAATAAATCATCACAGTGGAGGTGTAGGGTCATGACAAATCAAGATAATGACAAATGAACACAAATGATGTCCCATCACTATAAAGCCAAAACAGCTTCCCTGATGTTATAGCTGTCTTGACTTGGGATTATCTGCAAGCCAAAGGAAGCTCTAAACTTGTCCTCATAATCTTAGTTTCATAGTCTCTGAAATGAAAGCCTTCCCATTGAAAACACACACACACACACACACACACACACACACACACACACACACACATCCTATTTCTCCCTGGCCACTTCCATTTTGAATGTGATATTTATTTCATCTACATCTGTGACTACAACATCTATTTTCTTCTGGCAAACAAACCCCATCCTCCTTGAAGGACTTACTTCAGTTGAGCACAGTCACATCAAAAAATTAACCATTTTTACCTCAAATACCCTCAATACTTAGCACCAACTTTATACCAGCATCTATCTCCATGCTGTCACTTACATAGTTTTTGAGAAAAGATAGTTAATGTGTGATGTTAATGTTTCACATTAGGATCAATCAAACATTTCTTTTTCATCAAGTAAGTCAGTCACTTGGAGAAAAACTGTGTCCAAGTTCTCAGGTCAGTTAGGCCAGCCACAGGTTTTTAGCTTTATAGAAGAGAGAGTCAGGAAAATTAAGGAATTTACCAGAGGAAAATGCAAATGTATAAAGTGGTACCTACTCTTCAGCTTAGCAGAGGTTCAGCTAGATAAGAATTTTCTGCAGGGCCAAAATTTTCCCCTGTTCACCTAGGTGAAATAATGGATTAAATGATGGAAACTATCCTGGATCATTGAGTCTCAGATACTTACTAACTGTATGACCCTGAACAAGGCACTTAACTGTGTCCGCTTCTGTAAAATGGAGATAACAGCACTTACACCGTCCAGGATCAAGTGAGATAATATTTGAAAAGCACTTAGCATAGTGCCTGACAAATGGCAAAAGCTATATAAATGTTAGCTATTATTATTGCTATTTACAGCTGGAGGGACAGAAACTGAATTCCATGAAATTATAAAAACAAAGTTTGGTCTTAAAAAAGTTAAGGATTCGCTTTCCTTCCTCTGTAGAGATGAAGAATTGTAGATATGGAATACTACATATACTATCTGACTTGTCTATTGGTTAGTTTTGTTGAACTATCTTTTTTCCCTTTTTCCTTTGAAATTCTTTGTTATAAAGGATGACTCTTCAGAAGAGAGAGAAGGAATATATTGAAAAATGAAGATGATATAAAAACAAAATATAGTAAAAAAAATATTTTTTAAAGATGTTGTAGAGTAACCTCTACAGTTGAAGGAAAGTTGAAGTTGAAAGAAAAAAACAATCTACAATTAAGATCATTCCTCAAATAAAGTCACTTTTGGGAGAACTAGGAAAAATTAACAATAGGCAAAGAAACTTGCCCAGCTAATTACATCTGGAAAGATAGATATCTTACTAAAGGAGGCTGAATTCAAAAGACACATTGGGCAGGGTTGGGAGAGTAGTAGGGAAGCCCAGTATATTGTTCTAAATAATAGATGCCATGTCATTTGGGAGCATTAGGATACTGTATCAATCAACATTATAGAAAAGGAAATCTCTCAGAGAGACTTTATTCAGCCTTCTGTATGGAGGGTGCCATGACAAAAAAATGAAAGAGGTTCATTTAGTGCCTAGAGAGAATGGTGTCTTTGTACTCAAGATAGACAGAGGGCAAAGAAGAATAAATGTCATTTTTCTTTCCAAGAAAATTGATGGCTACTGTATAAGAAAAGCTAGTGAATGTTTTAGTCATCAAGAAGGATGTTACATATATCTCCACAGTTGACAAGGAATTGAGTTCCATGATAAAGCTTAATAGCTATCAGGTTTACCCTTATTTGCGGGTTACTGTTGTAATGTATGTTGTTTTCCTTCTACAGAAACATCCTTATCTATTCACCTACAAAAATCGTGATTATTCTTCCATCTCACCAAAAATCGACCAGAAGAAACCCTTTCAGGTTTGCAAAGCTATTTCCTCATAACCACTATAAAAGAGGTGGGATAAGTATGGGGATGTGATGAGACAGAGAGTTGTTGAGTCAGTTGTTTAATAACTAACTAGGGTAGGGGAAGAAAGATGTGGGCTAGACTTCTAAATTTAATCTGCATTTTTAGAATTTTCTCCATCACTTTTTAAAACCTATACAATTAGCAAAACAACCTATCAATCTTTTATTTGTGATATTTGACAATTTCTGAAATTTAAATGTGAATAACCAAAATTTAACAATCATCTCTTACAAGATTCTGTTCAAGCTGACTCCTGCATATCACTGCACAAATACTGCCCAACTTTCCTCACTCACACATGAAGAAACTTTTCCAGGCTAACCATAGCTAGTGAAGTCAGGTGTTAAATATATCTTTTGACTCGAAGCTCTTTCCAGGATATCACATTAATGTTTTTAAAAGAGCATCAATGATGTCTCATGGATACTAAAATCATAGATCTTAATCCAGAAAAGAACTGACAGGGCATCTAGTCAAAACCCCAATTTTACAGATGATGACACATAAAAATATGTTATGAAAACATATGAAATCTGAGAAGTGAAGTTACTTGCTTTAGGGAACAGAGATGGCAATGGAAAGAGCTGGGATTGAAACCCAAGTCCTGTGACCCAAGCTGAGTTCAATTCTTTTTCTGCTTGCACCCCAATGGAGATACCCTTGCAATCGGAATGGCTTTCTCTCACCAACTTTGTGGCCTGGAAGCCACTCTTGCCCTATCCCTATTTTTGTAAGGCTAATTGTTCCCAGGCTTTTCTATCTGAAGATGGTCATGACTCTAAAATAGAAGACTTAGAAAGGTTGGGACAATACAATAAGGCACAGAACTCTAATAACAGGAAGATGAAAAAGAATTCCTAACTGCAGCCCTCCTTAGCCACACAATTACTCTTAATCATACCTGCCTCATTCCTGCCTTATGGGGTCCCTTGATAACCCTTCTTATTCACTTTTCTTCAAGAAGTGCTATTATCCTGGAAGGTCTAACTGAAATATGCCTCTAGACAGAAGGACTTTATCCCCAGAGGTGACCTGATCCTATTTCTAAATAGAGTCTCATTAGCTCTTGTTATTTTGAACCAGAGTGAGACTTATTTCAGCCACGTGTTAGAGTCTGCAATGTATTTAAATTAGTTTTTCAGATAGGCTTTATAAGCCCTTGAGCCCCCCCAAATTTCCCCATCCTGGAAAATAACAGGGATAATGCATCATCTGATAAGGAATGAATACTGAAAGATGAAAGAATATATTTCCCAATGAGTCAGCCTATGTATTGTTTCTTTCTTTCCCCCCCAAAAAAAACCTGTTTTCTTTCAGCTTTGCAGCCCATAGAACTGTGCTGATTTGTATGGCTATTGAAAGCCATGGTCCCAAACAGGGAAACCTCTATGTCCATTCAGTCTTCCATAGTAAAAATTTAAGGTCATATTGCATGTGGGTAACTATAAATATTTTGGGTTATTTCAGGTGAAAGAAGGAACAGGAACAGAATTTGGATGTCCTGATATGAATCCCTCCAATATGGTGCCCACTTCAGGTAAACACACCTCTGAAAAGTATTTATAAATAAAACACAATGAAAACCTGAATCTGACCCAAGCAAAGAAAATTAGATCTTTCCATATTCATTAGTAATGATAATAGGAGCATAGGTTTGTAGGTAGAAGGGACCTCAGAAATCATCACAGATAGGGAAACTGAAACCCAGAAAGGTAACTTTCCCAAAGTTACATAGATAACAAGTGTCAGAGTTGGAACTTGAACCCTCAGTCCTTGCATTCCAAATCCAACACTCCACTCTATCTCTGGATGCTAATAACAGCTCACATTTATATAGCTCTTTAAGGTTGACATCAATAAAACACTTTAAACAATTATTTCAGTTTATCTTTTTTCTCCCTTTTCCTTTTCAATTCTATATAGGCTGGATTAGATTGCCACGGCTATCTTTCCAATTAAGTTTTATTGATGCCTCCTGTTTTTACATGTTAATAATTTTTGGAGAAAAACTACGATCAACAACTCTTGCTTGTTAACTCTCCCTCCTGACAATATATTTAAGAAAAATACTTACTATTGTGATTCTTCTCCTCTTCCAAAGCCAGCAGCATTCTCTTCCAGCAATCTCCTGTCTCTGCTGAGAGAAGAGAGTTATATTTCATTATTTTTCCTCCAAGATCATTATTCATTTTTTAAACCACTGGTTGAGTTATTCTTCAATTGTAATGCTAGAGAATTGTCTCAATAGTATTTAGCAATGAAGCCAAAAATGAAACAGAAATGCTAACTCACATATAAGGGATGTGGGCTACATAATGATTAGAAAATCACATTAACATTATCTGTGTTAATACATTATCAATGTGTTCTAGTGTATTTTTATTATTTTGTTAAATTTTTCCCTATTACATTTTAATGTAGTTGAGGCAGCACTGTGGAGTGTTTCAAAATATTTGACAACTCTAGTTTATAAGATGTAAGAGTATAAAGGGTGTCTAACGAATCATCATTTAAATCTTGCATTTTATAAGAATGACTAGGTGGCTAAATGGATAGAGTGCTAGATTTGGAGTCAAGTCTGAGTCTTGAGTCTGAATTTAGCTCAAATGTCCTATGAACTCATCTAATCTTATTGTAGCATCTCTGCCCCATTAGCCTAGTGGCCTTTCCCAAGGTTAGAAATGAAGAATGAACTTCAGTTTCATCATCTGTAAAATGAAGATTATACCTTATTCCTAGGGATGTTATAAGGATTAAGTGAAATAAAATATGCAAAGTTCTTTGCCAATCTGGCTGCTATTATTAACGAGAAAGTGAGAAATCAATACCAATATATTTTTTACCATTTATAGGGCACCTCGCTAGGTGTGGGAAATAGAAGTAGAAGCCATGTCCCAGACCCATAAGGGGCTAGCAGTGTTGGCCTAATCCATGGGATCATGAAAACCAAAATAATCTAGAAGTGAAATTGATATGTCCAATCCTAAAAATACCATCAGAGTTCATGAGCAGAGTGTAATCATGGAACCTACATGGCAGTAAAGCATATATTTTTGTAAATTGGTCATTTTTACTGCCTTATGTTGGCACTAGATATGGACAGTTTGGTGATCTATGAAGGTTCAGAGAAATTTAATTTTCTTCATGGAGCATAAAGACAAGAGAACATAGTCATGACAATCCACCTACATACTACTAAATGTTGGATCATGGGCCATCTTCAGGTTGCATTCCATAGCTATTACCTTCCCTCTTAGGAATTTAGAGAATTCTTCATTTCTAACCTTGGAGAACTGCTGTTGGGCTAAAAGGGGCAATGATGCTTCAATAGGGCTTCTCTGTCTGGAACCCAAGGATGTAGTCCTGGGGAGCCTAACTCTTAATCAAAAGATGGAGGGTGTTACTTCCCATTCTTTGGCTCTTTAAATTCCTATCCAGATTCCCTGGGGGAAATATTTACTTATATCATACTTATGCCTAATGTTTTCCCAAAAAGAGGGAGTAAAAAAGGTACTCGGTGTCTACTATTGCTGAAATATGGGATAGGTGATTTATTTACACACACACACACACACACACACACACACACACATACACGAAAAGATAAACATAAAAGACTGGAGAAACTTGTATTAATAGAATAGGCTTCAATAACTAAACTTTTAATTACTATTACAATGTTAGGAAGCTGCTACTTAAACCTCTTCAGAACATAAATTAGCAGGACTGCTAATTAGACATTTTAAATTTCATCTCAGCTCTATATTGTCCAAACAACTCCCAATACATCTGCTGGTAAAACAGTTTAGCTCAGACCAATCCTCTTGTTAATGGTTATCTTCTCCAAAACAGAAATTTGCCCTGCCATCATCTAAGAGCTCCAATCCAATGGAACCCAAGGCTTCTGTAACTCTCAAATTCATAACTATCTTCAAACCTGAACATAATCATCTCAGAATACTTGTTTGCCTAAAGTCAAGAAAGAACCACCCAAAAGAAGCAATTCTAAACTAGGCTTAGGTTTGCCTGGGTAGGATATAAGTTTTTGATCCTAGGTGTTCATGGCCATAATGTAGCTGGGGCAGAAACCAAGGATAATGTCACCTTTTGCTCTACTTTACCCGTTGTTGAGAAGCAACTCGAAACAGTCCTGACCTGATTTGCAGTTGGAAAGGGACAGAGATCGGGGCCAATGACATTCCTTCTAATATCATCTATTAACTAACTCTTCTCACTCCAGAGACAATAAAGGAGACTGTTTTGTTATTTTAAAGAAAGCCCATTAGCCCAGAATGGCATATCCTTATAAGTAAGCTCTAATACTTAATTCAATATTAGTAATAACAACTCAAGAGTATTGACCTCTATAGGCCAATTCAAACTTGTCATGCAAACAAGAACTCATTCATTCATTTCTTTATTGAACAAATTGGGCTCTCTTTATAGGTGATTCACCTCTCTGGGCAATACAGAAGAAATTTAAGATGGGGCCCTTGTCTTCCAGGAGTTTACTTTTTATCCTGGGAGATAAATGAGTCTAGGAGCAATATCTCTTCTTGATAAAGACACATATCAGAGGCTAAAGGTTAGAGGGAGGATTTATACTCAGATCTCTACGTCTAGTAACTGTACCTTCTTTCCTTAAGGAAGAAGAGGGTTGGGTGGACAAAAAAGAGGAAACAAGCATTTATTAGTGCCAACTACTCGAGGACTTTACTAAGGACTTTACAAAAATTATCTCATTTGATAGGACTTAAAGATTTAAGACCTTAATTCTTTAATCCAGATGTCAGGATTATCCCAGTGATTTAATAAGAGATACTTTTTAATTCAATAGTCATCCTTCTTCTAATCTTATTTCCCTGAAAGTACACTTTGGTTGCTTACCTAGATCATCTATGTCATAATCTAACAAAAGTAAATATCAAGGCAAGGCAAAGCATTTTCCTTCAGATAAGATATGAGCCTCTGTCCTTATCTGACCTTGATGATTCCTGACATTTGACCATATAAAATGTGAGAGAAATCTCAGTACTTGAAGATATGAAATACTCTGGTGATAGGTGTTGATAGAATAGATAGATACATTTAAACTTGTCTGGTCACAATGAATGGGACACAGGAGCAGAGCATTCCAACTATCCCTTTTTGTTGGGTACCCTCTTAATATGAATTAAGGGATCCACCTTGGTTCCAATTTAGCTTCATACACAAGATGTATGAGCCTAGGCAAGTGATTATACCCCAGTTAGCCTCATTTTCCTCATTTATAAAACAGGGATAATAATAACACTTATCTCCTGGATAGTTGTGAAGATTAAATGAAGATATTGGTAAAGCACTTAGCATGTAATGTCTGCCACATAGCAAGCACACAATAAGTATCTGCAAAATCTAAATCTAAAAACCTATCTAACAGTAAAAAAAAAAAAAATAAGCCATAGTGAAAGGAACACTTTGAATTTCCCTTTGCTCCTTTCATTCTTTTGCGATGAACAAATGTGATATTTGTATTAGTGACCAGTAAAAGCATGACTCTCAAGATTGGGTAAATAGCTCCATACAGTGCTCAGCATGTCATCATTTGAGATTAATTTTGCACCTTGTTTAATTAATTTTAGTATGGTGGAAAAAACAAAAACAAAAAACCCATTGAATTTGGTATGAGAAAAGCTAAGTTTGAATTAGGACAGCTAGGTGGCGCCATAGTGGATAGAGCATCAGACCTGGAGTCAGGAAGATTCATCTCCATGAGCTCAGATCCAACCTGAGACACTTACTAGCTTAGTGAATTTGGCTCCAAATTGACTTGCTTTCTTCACTGCAAATTATTTCCTCTGTCTGAATTTAGTTTGCTCATGTGTATGTTGTTGGTCAGTTGTTTTAGTCATTTCCAATTCTGTGTGATACCATTTGGGGTTTCCCTGGAAAAACTATTGGAATAGTTTGATATTTCCTTCTCGAGCTCATTTTACAAATGAGGAAACTGAGGCAAATGAGGATTAAATGACTTACCCAGAGTCACAGAGGTAATAAGTGTCTGAGTCCAGATTTGACCTCAGTAAGATGAGTCTTCCTGATGATAGGCCCAGCATTTTATGCCTCCTAACTGCTCTTTCCTCACATGTATAGTAGTTATAATTCTTTTAAGGTTTGCCTACAAAGCATTTCACATACCACATATTATTTAGTCCTCACAGTGATCCTTTAGCAAAGTAAGTGCTATTGCTACTCTCATTCTATAGGTGAAGAAACTATGCTTGGACAGCTTAAACAATTTGTGTCACAACTAGTGTCTAAGGTGGAATTTAAACTACGGCCTCTGACTTCAAATCTCACTGACTTTGAATGTTTCTGAGAGGTTAGAAAAGATGATTCCCAAGGTTCCTTTGAGCTCTAAATCCTATAATCAGTGTCTTGCAGAGTGGAGGCACCTTTTTCTTTTCCTTGCAGGTTGTTATAATGATGTTAAGGATTTTTTAACAAATACTCTTTGGTGGCTTTCTTATCTTTAGAAAATGGTTTCCAAAGAGCCTGTTTTCACTTTTAAGAAAAGAAACTGGCAGTTTCCCCCCCAAATGAACAGCATAACCTGACCTGAGTTTTACTTGGAAATGTAAGCCCTGGGAATTTCAAGTGGATCAAGTCCTTGGCAAACTGTACTTCTCACTGCAATCCATCTTAGAGAGGCATGGGTGCTTTAGATGGTTTTATGAGCCAATAGGTTCTTTGCAAATAAGAGTTATCTATCCCAAACCTCAATCATTTTATGATGAGAGTAAAAATGAATGTAAGGATGATAATTGAATATTTTAAATTAAAGTGTTTTTACCTATATTATCTCATTTGAGCCTCTCAGGAATTCTGGGATGTAGGTGCTATGGACATTATCATTAATGTCCATTTTTTTCTCTACTTTCTTGTAAATTGTTCTTTGTTTCTCTGCTGCATATCTTATTTACTTTATTCTTGCCCCCCCCTTTCTTCCTCACTTTCCCAAACAAGCTACAACTAAGAAAAGATATAATTATGTATATATATGTAGATATATACATATATACACACTCACAGATTTCACACACACATACATACATGTCTTTCCTATCCTGCTGACTCTTTAATTAAATTCTGCTCCATAATTTGCCTTGCTATTACTTAATCTCCCCTTACCCAAGGATCTCTCCCTTGTTTTCTTCCCTCATCCTTTGCTTCCCCATCCACCCATCACTCCTCCCCTTATCTCTTTATAGACTTTGGAGGATGCTATACCCTTCATGGTATATATGTAGTGTTGCCTGTTGAACCCATTCCTGATGTGAGTAGGTTTTCAGAACTATAAGTGCTCTAATGCCTGTGTCTCTTTTTCCTCTGCACCTCATTTGTATAACATGATTACTATTTTTACCTTAACTCTGCCAATCTTTTGAGTTACCTTATTAGTGATATGAATCTTAAACAAATAGTGTACATTTCTCATGTAAAAAACAACATAAATAATTTGTCCACGTTTAAGCAGTTTGTCTATGTTGAGTTCTTTAAAAATTTATCTTTGATATCGGTTCTTATATGTTAAATTTTCTGTTAAGTTTAGGTTTGATTGATAGAAAGTCCTGAAAATCTGCAGCTTAGTTGAAGGTTCATTTTTTTTTCATTCAAAATTACAGATAATTTTGCTGGATATGATATTTTTGGCCATAGGCCTACTTTTTTTGATTGTCAGTAGAAATGATTCCAGGACCTGTGGTCTTTTATTGTAGCTGCTGATAAGTCTTGTACAATTTTAATTGTAAGCCACAGCATATTTGAATTGTTTTTTTTTTTTCTTTGTTTTTTGAAAAACTTTCTCTTTGATCTGTTTTTTTTTTTTTTTTTTGAAATTTGGCAATAATGTTCCTGTGTGGTTTCCATAAAGAATCTCGTTGAGTTGTTGATAAGTAGATTTTTTTCTATTTCTACTTTCTCTTCATGTTCTATCAGTCCAGGACAATTTTTTGGGGATTATTTCCTGCATTATTGTGTCAAAGTTCTTTTTTTGGTCAAAATTTTCTGGCAGTCCAATTATTCTTATATTTTCATTTCTTGATCTGTTCTTTAGATCTGTCTCATTTTTAAATGTTTTATATTATGTTCCATTTTCTCATTCTTTATATATCTGTTTTGATATTTCTTGGTCTCATACTTTCACTGGCTTCCCCTTGCCTAATTCTAATTTTCAAATAATTATATTCATCTTTGAGACTCTGTATTTCCTTCTCTAGTTGATTAACTTTTTTTCTTAATCATATTTTTCTTGAATGGTTTTTATTTTTATTTTTAATTTTTCCTCAATGTCTTTCATTTGATTTTTAAATTGTTTTTTGAGTTCTATATATTCTTTTTGGGTGAGGAGCCATTTCACATTACTCTTTGAAGTAGAACCTTTTTTTTTTATTTTTTTTTATTTTACTAAAGTGTCCTCTCAAAATGAGCCTCAGTCTTCCCTGTTCCCATAATATGTTTCATGGTGGGATTCTTTCTTCTTTGTGTTTCATTTTTACAAAATGAGGTATTAGTGTAAGCACCTCTAATTATGGGGTGGGAGATGGTACCTCAAGCTTCTCTTCAGCTCTCCACTCTGACCAGCAACCCCAAACCAAGAGCTCCACCTTCCTGTTAGTGCCCCATTGCTTCAGCACTCACTGGGCTCTGGTTCCTTCTCACCCAGGGCTGTTTCAGCAACACAGCTGGATTTGGCATTCCCAATCAGTCCTGGTTCATTTCATCTTCCTGGACTCAGATTCCAATTCCACAAACAGTCTGGGAGGTAAAAGTTTCTGCAGTTCCTCCTGAGGCTATGGCCACACCCACTCATCCCAGAGCTCCCCACTTGGTGTTTCTGTGGAGCTAGTTCAGAGCTGTTTGTACTTCACAGTTTAATCCCCAGTTCTGGGTCTTTCTTCAGATGTTCTCTGGTTGTATTAGGAGGACCCCTGTTCTATCCCAAGTCTTCTTGACTTTTTAACCAATATATGTTTGCCCTGAGGTACAAATTTGTTATATGGGTGGGAGGGGAGAAGGGGAAGGGGGGAATTGGGAGAGTCTGAAATTTACCAACCTACTCCATCATCTTCCCAGAATCCTCCCTCACCATTCTATGTTATTATTCAGTTGTGTCCAACTTTTCATAACTCCATTTGGAATTTTCTCAGCAAAGATAACTGCAGTAATTTGCCATTTCCTTCTCTAGTTCATTTTACAAATGAGGAAACTGGGGCATGCATACAGGGTTAATGGACTTACCTAGGGTCACCCACCTAATAAGTGTTTAGGCTGAATTTGAACTTGGGTTCTCCTGACTTTAGGCTCAGAGGTATCTACTTCGACACTTACTTGCCCCCACCTCCATTCTATATATTCAAGGAAATAGAATCTCATGAAAATTATGTGA
Organism: Antechinus flavipes; assembly: GCF_016432865.1. NCBI lineage: Eukaryota > Metazoa > Chordata > Mammalia > Dasyuromorphia > Dasyuridae > Antechinus > Antechinus flavipes. The sequence goes on along the minus strand of NC_067399.1, from coordinate 222,768,914 downwards.
TTTTTCTCAAGGTTACACTAGTGTGAATCTACATCTTTTTGGCTGTAGAGCTAATTCTCTATCTCCTATACTAGCAAATAGAAGTAAATACTGCTACCCCTCACCTCTCCTTATGTATATACACCTAAACTTTGCAACCTTTTTTGGGAGAAAGGGAACACCAGTCATTTACCCTCTGTTTCCCTCAAGCCACTAGAGAAGGAAATAGCAAGCCACTTTGGTAACTTTGCCAAACAAACCTCATGGATAATATTGGTGTGATGGTCCACAGCGTCACAAAGAGTTGGACATGACTAAATGACTGAACAATAACAACAAGCAAATATTACCCACAGAATCTTCTGATTAATAGTGAATGGTTTTTATTATAGAGCTTCAAGCCTAATTCTTTCCTGTGACAAGAATATGTACTGGATTCTTATTTGCAGCAGTTGACATTTGAAAAGAAATGTCTGAATAGGAAGACATACATGTTATTCAGTTTCCTAAAAGAGAACAGGGAAGATAGAACCTTTCACTCCCATCCCACCCTGCTGTTTCCTATTTAAAGCCTTTAATCTTCAGAAACCCCAGAATTTCAACTAGTCCTATCTGTTTTTTCATGATGTTGGTTTATTGGAGTCTTTGTTTCATTCTCATTAACTCTGTGTAGAATCTTGTTTATCCATCTGTTTGAGGATCTTGTGACCAATGAATATTCAAGAATCAGGAAAGGATGGTACATTTAGGGAAATAATGGGAAAGGCTATCTAGCTCCAATGAATTCAAACTTAATTTTGAATGACTTCTTCCTTGGCATGTGGTATGCTGGACTTGGCAGTAATCTGGATCCTTTTTGTTTATATAACTTTTGTCAAGTTGTCTAATTTTTCTGTTTTCTCTTCTGAGTAGAAGTTGGGCTGGATGATTTCTAAGGTCTTTCTTGGTTTGGCTAGAGTTAGAAGCCCTCCAAATCTCTTTCCTAGATTAAATTTTAATATATAAGTGATAGTTTCCCATATATCCTAAATGGCCAAGGTTTTTGTTATCCATGATACTTTGTCACAAAGAGTCAATATGGTTCACAGAAAGAACATTAGATTTGGAAAGTGGACTGGAGATCTGGAAACCCTGGGGTCAAACCTTCCCGCTTAGAAAGTCCCTTAACTTGTCTAAATTTAATTAGATCATAGATGTAGAGATGGAAGAAACCTCAAAAAGGAGCACAACAGCAGTCAGTTTAGCAACTTTGCAGTGGCTTTCCTAAAACCTCTTTCACAACCAAATAGAGAATGGTCCCAACTAAATTCTGAATGGAAAAGTGAAGAAAATATCCCAGTGAGTCATTTTTGCAACCCAACGCAGCATAGAAAAATAGATAGTCTTGAATAAACAGAAGCAACACTGGTTATGAGCTGCTGTGGGCTGTGACAGCAACAATGGGTACTAGCCCAAAGCCTAGAGAAGGTAAAGAAAGTAAAGATCTGGTCAGGAAGACATCCCAGGAGACTTCTGTATCAGTCCTAGAGGTAGGAAGAGGTGCCATCTGGAAGCTCTCTTACCCATTATCTAGTTCCAAACAGACATTTAGGCTGGTCATTTCCCTTTCCATCTCCACATGAACAGAATCTCATTCCAACATAAAGTCAAGAAATAGGCTGGAAAAAATTAAAAACAAAATAATAATCTGACCATAAAAAACTTCTGTGGTGATGGAGAAACTCAGGACACAAATATAAAAGAAGACAATGATTAGAATTCATCTATAAGTAATGCCTTAAAGAAAAATCCAGATTGAACACAAGCCCAACAAGAATTCCTAAAAGAGCTAAAGAGATTTTTTAAAAAGAAAGACAATGTTTTTAACCAAATAGTAATGGGAGAAAAGAAGTTAGAGTTAAGAAGGAAAATTATGAAAAGAGAATTTACAGCTTGATAAAAGAGATATAAAAATTATCGAAGAAAAGTAATTACTTAAAAATAAAAACTGGCCAAATCGTAGAAAAGGTACAAAGCTTCACTGAAGAAAATAACTCCTTAAAAATTAAAATTGACTAATAAAAAGCAAATGACTCAATGAGACATCAAGAAACAACAAAACAAAGTCAAAAAACTGAAAAAAAAATATGAATTATGGCATAAGCAAAACCAACTGACATTGAAAACAGATCAAGGAGAGAGAATTGAAAAAAGCTTAGAGAACATCTATCTCATGTTGCAAATAAGGAAACTGAGGCCTAGAGAGCTTTGTCCAAGGTTTTAAAGATAGGCTCTAAATCAGACTAACTTTCTATGGTGTCCCTCGATTTTTTTCATATGTGAATTGGGGCTAATAATAGCCTCTCCCTAAGAGATTTATTGTGAGGATCAAATAAAGCAAAGTATGAAAAAACATTTGGTAAATCTTAAAGCCAGTATAAAAATGAACTATTATGTTACACAATCTGTCTTGTGATAAAAGTCCAAAACCTCCTATCTGAGAACTCTGCAAGATTTTGAATGTTTTAACAATATATCTATCAACATATTATCTTTTATACCAGATGGTGTGCAGCTAATCAGTCCACAGATTTAATCTTATCACTTAAATGTTCTTTCCTCCTAGGATCATCTATAAAACATTATATCACTGGACTGTGCCTCTAGCTATCTGTGATATTAACAAACCTTAAATCAGGAATCAAGGTCAAGTAAAAAATGTTACTTTCATATACTTTCAGATAACATCTCAATCTTATGGATGACAATATCTTAGTCATTTGTTTTGCTATGTAAGAGCTAGTACTTTGAGGGACATTTCAGAAGAAACAAAGAGGAAAAATCTTAATGAGAAGGTTTCCCCCACACACCTTTAAAAGGACAAGTTATTGATTAACTTCAGCTTCCCCTTTCACTGGCAAATGGCTTAGATGTGATCTCTAGAGAGATCAGGGCAGCCTAGTGGATAGGCTTAAATATATATAAATTCCTTACTCTTTCTCATTTGTAAGTATTCAAGCAAGGACTCCTGGGTTGGTAGGGAACCACCAGTTACTAAAGTAATATGGATACAAGTGCAGATGAAGTTGCCCATCTTTAATGATAATTTTGTTTTGCCCAGATTCTGACTTTTTTGAGATCATTTATTATGAACAGCAAATATATAAAACCCACATTGGTGCTATGGAAGATTAGATTAGACAACACTGAGAAAGTTTCCTTATTAGGAAGTTCCTTATATAAATGAAATCATAGATCCAGTATCTGTCTTTATCCTTATTTTTAACAAATGGTGTTAGTATTTTTACATGTGTTTTGTAGGAAGAGCTAATGGTGATACATCAGTTCTTTTAATATCCATGCAACTCTTGAAGTTTTCACAATGAGAACCATACCTAGGAATGGGTCACTGGGACTTTGCTTTAAGCTTTAAGGTTTATATTTAGATGATGCTGATCTCAAAAAGAATATTTAGTTAAAATGGGAAGTTATCCAATGACAGCTTCATCCACTGATCCTTCCCACAGTAAGTGCCTCCGTGGCTCACCCTAATCCTATCCTTCCCCTTTTCCTGTGATGGTCTGTCTCGCATCAATCATATGATTCTCCAGTATCTCTTGGGTTTTCTGATTCCCCATTATGGAACAACTTGTAAGGCCTTCTATAGGGTTATGTATCCTGAAATCCAAAGTGTCTCCCTCTTTCCTTGGATCTGAATTCTTTTCTTCTTGCCTATAACTTCTCTTGCCCTGGGCATCAGAAGTACTAGTAATGGTCTGATCAGTAGTTTTAATTCAAATATGCAAGGCAAAAATAATCTTTTTTAAAAACCAGCAAAATGTAGTAGAAATGTTAGGCTTTTCAGTCCTGACATGAAAAAAAAATGAGTTTGCCTTCCCAATGAAAGCAAGGATTTGAAGGGAACAGGATCTTTTTGGCTGTTGGGATTGTAGAGAAATTAGTGAAACCAGTTGTTTCCATGCCCAGGAGTCTAGACCTGGAATACTTTGAACCTTTCTCTCATGAAATGCTAATACTGACCCTGAGTGAATATAATTATGCTTGTGGGATATGGATTTTATTGTTCTAGTGTGTCTTCAACTCTGCTGTTGAAAGCATCTAGTTCCTTTTTGTATTGCCTCATGTTTTATGAAATATGGTTGTGCTTTTCCAGAAAATCCATTTCCTTGAAGTCAATGTTCTTAGATATTCTAGCAGTTTCAGTCTACCTGTCTTGAGCAATGGCCATAAGAAATCTTTTCAGATCTTCTGTAATGCTGGCATCTTTCCTCAGTGGATTATTTGTATACATTTTGTTTGTACATATTTGTTTACATTTTGTCTCACCATTAGACTATGAATTCCTTGAGAGTAGGGAGTGATTTTTGCATTTGTATCTCTAACATTTAGCACAGTGCTTGCTTCATGGTAGGTGTTTAATAAAAGCCAACTGACAACTAAATCAATAAACCTTATATGTACCGAAGTGTCTGTGACTCTCCTGGAGTGTGTTAGGCATCTTGGGAGGCTCCTCCTGATATCCCTGTCCACCTTCTAAGAGAAGCCTTTCCCAATCCCTGTTAATTCTAATGCTTCCCTTGGCTGATTATTGCCAATTAATGTTGGATAGAGTTTGTGTGTACATAGATACATTATCTTGACTGAACAAATGATTAAAAAAGAGGATATTCCAGGAGAGAACAGGTTATGGTGATTATAGAATTTAGAGCAGGAAGTTATTTTAACTTAGGGGCCATCAGATCCAAAACTCCTCTCTTTAGAGATAAGAAAACAGTTATTCAGACATGTTAAATGAAAGCACAGTCTGATGACTAGAGGGATATATGTAGAACAAAGGTTTGAATCGAGTTTTCAGCACTCCAAATTCAGCACATTCTGCTGAGACTACGATAGTACTTAAAAGGAGGTTGAGCTGTGATTTATGAGGATTAAATTATTTAGGGAATATTAATTGTGATCACAAAGTTCATTTGAATGAGAATGTGGATTTGAGTATATTCTCATGTGTGTGAATACAATTTACAAAGTGATTTCCTCACAAAGATCCTATGAGATAGATTTGCATCAGCTTCATTTTGCCATTAAAGAAACTGAGATACAGAGAGGTAACACAATTTGAATATTTACTCTGTTAGTGAGTAGTGTTATACACTGAGAACTAATAATAGACTGAGGACTAGAATAGACCTTAGAGGCTATCCAACCCATTTCTCCCACCTATTTAACAGATAAGGAAACTAAGTCCCGGAGAAGGAAAGTTACATGCTCAAGATCATATAGTAAGTTGTAGAGTATGTATTTGAACCCATGCTGTTTAACTGCAAAGCCAGGGTTTTTACCTGTTAGATCTTCTAATTCCAAATTCAGGAATCTTTTCCATTGTACACTGCTACCTCACAGAGCTGCTGATTCTAGGTCTAGTGTTGTTTCCACTGATCATATTTATATACCTCATGTAATTATGTGTTAGCTTCAAGAAGAAAGGGAGGAAGGAAAGAAAGAAGAGAAGAAAGGACAGAAGTAGAGGGGAAAGGAAATAGGAGAGAAGGAAGAGGAATTATGGAAGGAAGGAAAGAAGGAAGAGAAAGATGAAAGGAGGGAAAGAAAGAGAAGAAAATATAGGTAATGATGAGTATTTTACTTTTTGTTTTATGAGTTTTGTATAGCTTAGATTATGGCTTATATAAGAATGCACAATGACTAATTCTAAATGATTGAAAAAAATAGGTTTCTATGCATTATGCCCTTACTACAACTATATCCCACTCACTTCATATTAAAAAGATGAGAACTCAGTTGATACTATCTGTTATCATCAAAGGGGCTGGCAGGCTCTTTCTCTTCCCAATTTTTGGGAAAAAGCGCTCCCCTTTTTCGTCCCCACCCTTGGGATTAGCCATTCAGGGTAGCAAGATGGTGGGATGGAAAGAGTGCTGTATTTATTGATTCTATTCTGTATTTTTTCAAGCTATTAAACCATAAGAAAGTCACTCCTCTTTCTAACCCTCAATTTCCTCACTTGTAAAAAGGGGAATAATTAACATACCTAATCCCAATGTTCCCAAATTGTTGAGAGGCTCCAATGCAGTGGAAAGAAGGCTAGTATTGGAGTTAAGGGGAACTGGATGTGTTGCTCAGCTTTGATGCTTACTACCTGTGTGATCCTGATTTAGTCTCTCTGGACCTCATATCCTCAAGTATACAATGAGAAGACTGGACTAGATGACTTTTAGATTCTTCTAGCTTGGTATTTACAAGCCTATGATCTCCAGTTTAGCCCTTTGTAAACTTTTAAGTGCTATGTAAATGTCAGCTCTCATTACCTCAGTGTCCTAAAGCAAATGGTTCATGTTCTGTTACATCCTTAAAGTGAATGCAGTAAGAAAAATATTTTTTATATCTACTATCCTGGATGAAAGGTGCTAAAAAAAATTTTTTTTTTGATTTGTTGTATGGGAAGAGGGTGCCATAGGTCACATGGCAGACTTTCATTCCCTCCTTTTTTTTTTAATTTTTCAGTTCATAATTTGAAACCTGCTGATATCAAAGTGATTGGAGCCCTGGGAGACTCACTTACTGTAAGTCATTTGGATTGGGGGAAGGCGAATGTGTCTGTCTGGGTTCAATCCAATTCAATAAACATTTATTAAGTACTATGTGCTAGAGACAATGATAAGCTCTGAAGATATAAAACCTAAAAATGACATAGTATCAGTCGACAAGTAGAATTATAGTCTACTGGGGCAATAATAGCATGATAAGAAAATATATATATTTATAATAATTTTAAGGAGTGGAATGGGGTACTATTAACTCAAATGTGAGGTAAGGGGAACATTCCAACATAGATATCAGTCCATGAAAAGATTAGGATATTGATTAAATGTTCTATAAGAAACCAGCAAGTTGGCTGGTTTGATTGGGCCAGAGCACATGTAATAAGACAGAAAAAGAGGATCAAAGTCAGAGAGTGAAAGATCTTAAATGCAAAACTGGCATTTTGTCTTTTATTCTAGAGGTAACAGGGAGCCACTGAAGCTTCTTGAACATGATCAGATCTGTGTTTAGATTTGGGATAAGCTGAGGAAATCCTCATTAATATGACCTGGGAATAAAAACCTGGGGAAAAAAAATAAAATGACCTTTCAGAGCAATCCCATGGTTTTCATCCCTCTCGATTATACTAGTTAAACCTTTTTTGCTTTAAACCTCCAAGACCTTCATCCCTACAATGCCCTTTATATCAACCCTATGCCACTGCCAATTTGTGAAGGGAAAAAGATAGTTTTGAAATATAAAGCTGAGATAAGAGAGAGTGGCCTAAATAACAGGGAGAAGTCAAAGGGTACATAATAATAAGAAAATGAATGCTTAGCAAGGATAAAAATCATAATTATAATAGCTTACATTTATATAGCACTCAGAGTTTGCAAAATATAATTTCATTTGATCCTCACAACAACTCTGGAAGGTAGGTACTATTATTTCTATTTTACATTTGAGGAAACTGAGGCATAAAGGGTCACAAAGTAAATAACTGAGGTCAGATTTGAAATCAGGTCTTCCAGATGAAGTGCTCTAACTACATCTAACTATTACTAAGCTGCTTTTGTGGGCATGGCAGAGAGAGTGATGCTAATAAATTGTGCCTAACTCTGAACTACCTCTACTAAAAAGAACTTGTAGACCACACCCATCCCTCAAGCTCCCCAAAGAAAAAACTAGGTAGTCAGCACAGATTTATTCATCTGGGCAGTTCTCAAGGTCATTAAGAAGCAACTGAACATGGGAAAGGACCCCAGATGCTAGAGGGAAATTTCTCAGACTTTTAGATCTGATATATTTTTACTGGAAAATCATAATTCTTATGGAAATGACCCCTGATGAGGGGTCTTCAACTGGTAGATTGATATTCTTTTCTCTGCTTTGAAAATCCTCCTCCAATATGAGCTAGGATACCCTACATATGCCACATTGACCTCTATCAATTAGAAAGGGCACAGGGTTTTTCATTAGCTTTTTGAGATTTCCCTCTGGGATGGTATTTGGAAGCTCTTACTCAAGCAGCTGGATCCTACCTCTTACTGATGGCCATCCTAATTCCTCTCTTTAGCATCCTTTAGTGTAGGTTTTGCGTCATTAGGTGTCAGCAAATTTTTGTAAGTACTTTCTGAATGCTCTCCAAAGGAATATCCCTAATGAGGCAACAACTCCTGGCATGACCTCAACAGGGAAGCCAGAGAATGGGAGAAAGGGGTCAGAAATACTGAGAAAATCAGCAAATCTCAATTTACTCCCCTCCTTTTGCTCATTCCCCTATTTAGGAAGTCTGGTTTTTGTTCAAAGTATTACTTGCCAGTTTTGAAATGCTTAGAAATATGTAGAATGTTAGATTTGGGAAAGACCTCAGAGATCATTTAGCATAAGGGTTAACTTTGTCAGTGTCGTAAACCCTCTTGGCAATCTGAACCATGGCCTATAGATCCCTTTCACAGATTGATATTTTGTCACCCACACTCATAATGGAAGGAAAATACTAAATTTCAGTTGTTAGTAAAAATAAAGAAATAATTTATTTTCCCATCAAAGTTTATGGACCCTTCAAGGAGTCTGTGGATCACTGGTTAAGAACCCCTTTAATGCCCTCATTTTACAGATGGAAAGATAGCCGCACAGAAATGGTAAGTTATTTGCCTTGTCTCTCACACTTGATTTATGGCAGTTCTAGGACTAGGAAGGGGCAGCTAGGTGTCAAAGTGGAGAGAGTGCAGGTCCTGAGTCATTCAAATGTAGCCCCATACACTTGCAAGCTGTATGAACGTGGGTAAGCCCCTTAATCCTGTTTGCCTCAGTTTCCTCATCTATAAAATGAGCTGGAGAAGGAAATAGGAAATTTGTCAAGAAAAAGTCAAAAAGGACTAAACAACAGACTTAATAGCTTTAGGATCTCTATTAGTAATAGACAGTAAAGGTGGAATTCAAATTCAGGTCCTGCCACTCTAGGTTCCATTCTCTTTCCATTGGATCCTACTTGGAATTCTTTAACTTTAGCCAAAGAATTGGTCCCAAGCAAGAAGACAGCCAGCATTTATAGTTAACCCTGGCCAGATTTCTGCTTGGAATGTTTCTTAACTTCTCTGGAAGATTGTCATATCTGTAGTGAAGCAAGACCCACCTGGCTCACAAAACACCTTTGTTTTTACTAACAGATTTTTGGAACCAAACCAAGATAGAAGTATCATAGAAAAGTTTACTTCTTGCTTTCCCTTTCCCACCCCCACTCCCAATAAAGACTGTCAGAGGAGAGGAATCTAATAGGGGACCTCTGTGGGAGGCAGTTCTCCAAAGAGAACTTCCATTCAAGTCTTTTAAAAAATGTTAAACTTTTTTTTTTAATTTATGGGGGAAAAATAGGCATGTCTATAACATGCTATAACAAAAAGATAATTGTACATGAAACTGAAAATCTATTATATTCAACTTGCTATTCCTTTGAAATATATAATAAAATTATCATGTAAATTTCTTTCTTCCCTTTTATTTCTTCCTCTCCCCCCACCCCCCATTGGTTACCTTTAGGCACAAATAGAGAGTGTGTGTATGTATATGTGTATATATACATATATATGTATATAGAGAGAGATGTAAAATTATTCTACACACATTTTTATTTAGCAGTTCCTTTTCTGGATGCAGAGAGCAACCTAGGCAAATCATTTAATCCACTCAGTACCACTAGACAAGTATAAGTTACAAAGAGAAAGTTTCTCATATTAATGAAGTTGCAATCCCTCTCCCTCTCTAAATATCTGAGCTGACATGTCCGGTCAAAGTTGACCTCTAAAGAAGAGAAAGCATAAGCACTGAGTCCATTTATGGTAAATTGTCATCTCCAAATATTTAGGAGCATTTATTGGATGGACAAGTGAATCTTCTATTAAGAAGCTCACTTTTTTCTCTCTCCTTTTTAAATTTCAGGCAGGTAACGGGGCAGGATCCAAAGCTGGTGAGGTTTTTGATGTCCTAACTCAATACCGAGGTCTCTCTTGGAGGTGAGTACGTCACCACCCTTCCCTTCTGTGAGAGATAAGGGCATGGTTTCCAGAAAACAAGAAGTGTGTTGGAGGAAGCTACATCAAGGAAAAGGGAAAGGCTGTTTCTTCCAGATGCCAGGCTGTTTTCTACCATGAGCACAACAGCTCATGGTACTTTGTTATCAGTTATCCCAAGGGTAAAGATTGAGATCTAAGCACTAATTTTGAGAGCATAAGAAAGTTTTGGCCTGGAAAAATTACACAACTACTCTCTTCCAAGGGTCTCTCCACTGTTTGCAAGGATTTCTTCCTATAACAAGCCTTATGAGTATCATAGAATGTCAGAGTGGGCAGGAATCCTAAAGATCAACTCTTCCAGCTGTTTCAGAGAGGGCCAAAAATTCAAGACTTGGAAGGATCTTCAGTGGTCACATGGACCAACCACTTTATTTCACAGATAGGGAGACTGAAGGAATACAATGTCTTTTAGGTCATGATAGAGCAGATGGAATTCTAATTCAGGTCCATAACACCAAGTGAACTAATGGCTTCAAAGGCATATGGAAGGTTAGTTTAGTTTCCTTACTCCAAGTCCCAAGCTTGATGCACTGAGGAGACAAAATGGGCCATAGTGGGAAAAAACTTGGATTTGAAGGTAAAGAATTTTTGTTAGGTCCCAGCTCTACCCCTTATGACATCTCCTGACCTCATTTTTCTCATATGTAAAATAGGAAGAGTTGAACTAGATAACCTCTGAAGTATCTTCCAGTTTTAAAGTCTTTGCTCACTTAAACATTTAAAAGTCAGATGTTGAGGAGAATAGGCAGGAGGGAAGAGAGAATTCTTTCTACTGTAAGAGGTAACAGAAGGATCTCTTCTTCTGGGATCTCTTAATCCTGGAAGAAAAAGTCTCTTTCCCCTTGTAAGTGGCTCTTTGAGTGTGTGATTCTATTTTTGTATCTTCATCACTGTTTTTTCTTTCTTCCATTCTTCCATGGTACTCTCATCTTGGAACAGTATCGGAGGGGATAACAACATCAGCGTCACCACTACCCTACCAAGTGAGTACCTGCTCCCTGGCGCCAGCTAGGGCCTGGGGAGCCCAGAGTGGGGGGTGGAGGGATTTATAGCGCAGGTGGCCTCTGGAGCCCACCAAGTTCCAGTGGAAGCATCTGGCAGGGATGCTCACCCCTCCTGCATGCTATGTAACATAACCTTGAGGGAGACAGTCCAGAGAAGCAACCCATGAAACTGCCGCCTCCCGGGAGGATGGGGACCCCCACAGAGAGGATGGGGACCATGCCAGGAAGTGAGAGGATGCAGCAGGGGGCAGCGTGCCCCTGGTGCTGGAGTCTGCCACCCACCCCTGCCCCAGTCTCTGAGTTGGGCTATCAGGCTGGGATGGAAGCTGTAATTGAAGTTGGGAGAGCTGGTGGGGAGGTGAGTGACTGGCCTTTTCTTAAAGAGAAAGTGAGGGGAGAAGGCAGGAGCTCAGTCCCAGGGTGCTCAGCCCAGGGAATAAATGAATAGAGCGAACCTGAAAAAAAAAAAGAAGACAATGGGAACGGAGGAAAATGGGAAGTCGTGGAGTCAACTAGCATTTATTAAGCATCTACTATGTAACAGGCACTGTCCTAAGCACTGGAGATAAAATGAAAAGTACCCTCCCTCTTCCATATACATACGGTCTCTGCTCTATAGGGGTTTACAGTTTAAGGAAAGGCATCATTGCAGTTCAAATACTCAACTTTGAACTCTGCCTCTGTAATTTAATCTCAGTAGCTATGAGTTTCTTTATCTGTTTAATGGAGTGGTTGGATTTAAATGGCCTCTTGAGTTTTCTTTTAACCCTAGATTTGAAGGGAGGGGGAAGAAAGGAAGGGAAGGACAGATGGAAAGAGGGAAGGAAAGAGAGAGGAAGAAAGGAAGGAGGGAGGGAAGGAAAGAAGAAAGAAGGGAATACAGGAGGGAAAGAGAGAAAAGGAAAAGAAGTAAAGGAGGGGAAAAGGGAAGAAAGGAAGAAGTAAGGGAGTAAAGGAGGGAAGCAGGGAAGGAAGAGAAAGAGAAAGGAAGGAGGAAGGAATCAAAGAAGAAAAGGAGGGAAGAAGGAAGAGAGAGGGAAGGAGAGAAGCAGGAAAGGAAGGAGAGAAGGAGAAAGAAAGGAAGGAGGAAGGAATGAAAGGAGGGAAGAAGGGAGGAAAGAGAGGAGGAAAAAAATGAAAGGGGACTGGTGAAATTTGAAAAAGATGGCGGGAGTATTTGCCCCCTTGTACTTAGAGTTCTTATAAAAACAAAGAAGCTTACCACTCAAGGAGTGGTAGTGCTCATATATTTTGGGTGCACTAGTCCCCTGAGTCCTAGAAAATCAATGAGCTAAGCCTAGTTTGTTATGAGACGGGATGTAGTATGTGTATCCAATATCATATGTAATGTTGCCTTCACAGCAGTGAGAGGTGAAGGGAGTCTATTATCTTGATCTCACTCTGCAAACATAGCCATATTTGGGGTCCAGAGCAAGCCTCAAACTATTTTACATTTTTTTTTAAATTTGACTACAGTCTGTCATACTCCTCCCTAAATCCCTTAGCATTCTCCATAAGGCAAATTCTATGTTTACCTATCTTTGTTTTTAGACACATGATGTTATTTCTTTACAAGCTGTGATATCTTTAAGCCATTAAAAAAAAAATCTGTTATTAAGACTTTGATCCTTAACAGCAGAAAATGTCATAACCAAGAGTAAACAGAACTGGCCAGCAAAGAGAATTTGGAGCCCAACTCAGACTCTGGGAATTTTAAGTAGGCATGATTCTCTGCCCAAATGCATTCCCTGACTTCTTCATTTCAGGGTCTGTACAAATGAGCTATAAATAAGCTTCTCTGGTGCTGAGGGATTATTTGGGATGCTCAGTAAATGTGAGTCACTGTACAATCAGCGTCCTATAGAACATCATTGCTGCTAACCATCCCAGAGTGTGCTGTAGTTCGAAGTACTAGCTAAAGCCCAGAGCAGCTGGTTTTCCATCAATCACCAGGCATTTATTAAGTGCCCAGTTCCAGTAGCTGTGTGATGCACTTTAGAATACAAAGGCAGAAAAGAAACAGTCTTTGGTAAGCACTAGGAAAACAAAGGCAAAGAAAAGAAAGAATCTTTGTAAGGCAAAGAAAAGAAAGAATCTTTGTTCTCAAGGAGCTTATATCTTGTCAGGGAAGATAATATATGTGCTTGTAAGTAAATGTAAGCTATTGATAATCTATATAAATACATAGAAGGCAATTTCAGGACAGAAAGAAGCATTAGTTACCTGGAATGATAAGGGAAGGTCTTTTGTAGAACACAACAATTGAATTAACTTTTGAAGGAAGGTAGGCATTCCTAGAGGAGGGAATAGGGAGGAATGAATAGTGGGGAGAAGGAACCACAGCCTGTGCAAAGGATTAGGAATAGGAATGGGATTGGGATTGGGAGATGGGATGTTTTTGAAAGGAAAAATAAGACCAATTTGATTAAACTGTAGAGTTGATGAAGGGAATTGACGTGTAAGAAGGCTGAGAAGTTAGATTAGAGTCAGTTTGGCAAGGATTTTACTATCTACAGTATAGTAAAGGAATTTGTGTTTGAAGCTGGTTAATTTCATGGTGGCATCCAGAATAATGATTTTGGAATGTCTGGGTTAAACAAGAACAGACTTCTAGAATTGGAAGCCCCTAAACAAAATTGTTCAAGGGTAAAGAAGAGAAAAGAACCTCAGTCCTGGGTTGTGGTGAAAATAATATGATTTGGAGTCTGAAGATTTGACTTAGAATTTTGACTCTGCTATTTGCTATTTGAGCAATATTGAGAATATCATTTTCCCTCTCAAAGATTTAGTTTCCTCTTTGGTAAAGTAAAAGGATTAACTGAAGTAGTTTATGAGATCACTTCTAACTCTAGAGTTCTCTATGATCTATAAAATGAGATTGTTGGATCAGAAGATGATCTCTAAAGGGAATTCCACCTTGAAAAGTATCATCCAATAATCCAAAGTGTTATCAAGTGATTCAGTTTGATTGAATATTTATTAAATTCTGTCTATGTTCAGAGTTCTCTGTTGGGAATTGGTATTTTAAAAAAATGAAATAAGACACAATACCTGCCTTCCAATAGTTTATAGTTTATCAGGGTTAGATAAGGCATAAACAGAAGTAACTATAATATAAATTAGAATAGAATAAGTACATTAAGTGAGATACCAAAACATGTTAGTTCAAAAAAAGAGAGATCACTTTCAGCTAAGGTAGATGATCTAGAAAGTTTCTTAAAGAGATGACATCTGAATTGAGGAGAGAATTTTAACAGGCAGAGATATCAGTGGGACTCTGAAGGGACCCTAGGAAGAAGGCTGCCTATTCGACCTGGTACAAGCAGAGGCATAGAAGTAAAAAGAGATAGGGGTATAGAGACTAGTATAACTAGTTTGGAATATGCCATAAGATTTGTGGTTTTTGCTAGACCTTGCTAAATAAGGATATGATACATCTTTGTGAGAAATCTCCTTTATGACTAATAAGATGCCTGTGTCGAAGATAAAACCAGAGGAGAAATAAGTCCAGAAAAATATTTTGATATTTCAATAGTTCCAAGTTCTCACAACTATGGATATTTTGCCCACTGGTACAGATTCCCATTTATTCTTACCTTCACACCCTATACAATCCATATTTTTTATCTTTCCATGTAGGATCTATCCAAAGTGCTAGTCTTTTATAATGTTATAGATACCAGTGCCAACCTCACTATCTCCTCACTGATTCTCCTCACTATCACTATGTCTGACCAGCTTACTCATTCATAGAATCTTTGGATCATAGATTTAAAAGTGGAAAGGAATCTTGTTCTTGAAAATTGTCTCTTATTGATAATAAGCTACTTTGTAGATAGCTAGACAATATAGTGGATAGGGATCTGGGCTTGGAGTTAAAAAGATCTGAGTTCAAATCTTGCTTCAGAGCTTTATTAGTTGTGAGACTTTGGGCAAACCATTTATCTCTCAGTCTCACTGTCTTCATCTTTAAAATTAAGATAATAGAACCTACCTTACAGGATTGTTGTAAATACCAAATAAGATAATATATGCAAATAGCTTTGCAAATCTTAAAAGTCATCCATATACACATGTATAAATGTAGGTATGTGTGTATCCACTATTATTTGCATCGCTTTACTGTTCATTAGATCACCTGTAATTTTGAGCCTTTAGAAGGCTTAGAGATTTAAAATTTAAAATCTTAGAGATTTTGATAGTGATATAGTATCACAGAATATACTGGTGTGTACATATCTATCTGTATGTATGTATGTATTTGTATATGTATATATAGATATATACATACACACACTTTGACATTAGAAAGTAGCTTGTCATCATTGAAAGTTCTGTGTGATTTCTCAAATTGAATTCAGCTTATTTTCTTTTTCATATTTAACTCTCAACCTGGCTCATTGTACATCTATAGTGACTATCCAAGATATTGACATTGACAGATTAACTCAATAAATAATACCATAAATCCATTGTGTGTCATAACATTCACTCACTTCATCTTTTGACTATCTTCATCCACTTGGTTTCCTTTGAATGGTTATGGATCTCTTTAAGGAGATGCTGGAGATGTTCCAGAGCTGGTTCAATATAACTACCCAAAGCCAGCTGCAAATAAGAATATATGAAGAACTTTATTATCTATAGGAAATTATTCTGCCATTTGAATTTTTGTGCTGGGCATCATCATAAAAGTGGAAAAGTTTAGCACAAAGTTAAGTTATGCTTTTTTTTTTTAAATATGGCTCCCTGTTTTATGCCTCGTTTAATATCTACAATCAGATCATTGGAAATAAAATTACCTAAGTGGTTGTATCTACAGAGGAATTTATGGAAACGTAACATATGAATGAGAAATGTTTTGTTGAATGAAGGCCTTTAAGGTTACATTTTGTTTTCCTGACATATTTGCTTATTGTTTTTTGCAATCAATAGAAAATACAAGCAATGGGATCTTGTATTAGTTACACCTCTCAATCAATTGTACAACTGTGATGATTAGATCTGCTATAGAGAATCATCTTTGAGAGTCTTCTTGTTCCCTTTTCATAGGTTTTTTTTTTTTTTTAATCAAAGATGACTTGGATATAGACTAGGACATTTTCTTACAGATTTTGTGGAGTTGAAAAAAGGGGCAGTGTCAGCAATTACTGATTTCCTCTCTCTTGCCTTTTTTTGAGTAGTAATATCTTTTCTATTCAGGGACATTTTCTCCTCTTTGAGATATTTTGAAAATATTGCACTGAGTTTCTTAATAATTTGACAGACTTGGCGGCTGACTGTTGTCCATGATCTGTGAAATACTAAATTGCAGAATGAGAGAGGCACTCTAGGCTTGGAGGACATATTTCATTTTAATTTTCAAAAGAGAGGAAGAAAGTAAAATCTGCAAAGGATAGGTTCTTCCTTCATTGTGAGTCTTCGAGATAAAGGTATATAACTATTTTTCAGTTATGTTGTAGGCATTAAGTATAAGTTGGACTTGGTGGTTTCCAAGGTCCCTTCCAACTCTGAGATTCTATGATCCTGCCCTCAGCATGAATTCCTTTTCATATTCTTGGTCATGTCCAACTGTCTTCTCTTCATTCTTCTGAGTGCTAGTTCTATTTCCTCAATTATCATTTTGGATACAGAGGTATTAAGTTCAAATATGGTGGTTCCACTTCCATCAGTGAGATGAACCCTTTTCCATTTCACATTTTATTGTTGTCCTTTTAAAAGAAATGCTCTTGGGATGATTTGGCTTAACTTAACTTTGTGCTAAACTTTGTACAGGCTCACTTTTGCCTTCTCTTCTTTTCATGATGTGTGAGGTGATTCTTTTTGTAATCATCTGTCATCCTCTTCTGAAACATGCTGAAAAGGAACCTGTGTTCTACAACCTTGTCCTTGTCTATTATGTCTCTCTTAACCAACAGATCATATATTTTCTTTTTAAAGTATTTTGTGGACATTGTTTGCTTTCTTGTTGTGATAAATACTTTATACTGGTTAAACTCTAATAAATGTTAGTAACCAAAATTAATAGAAAAGTTATTTACTAATTTTCTTTGTCAATAGTTTATTAGAGTTCTTGTAATCATACACAATTTCTTCATATATTTTGCCTTTATTTTAATTTAGTATTGTTTGACCTCCATTCTAACCAATCAGTGCAGATGAGATGACTTGAAAGGAATTATCATGTCAATAAATAGTAATTTTTTTTCTTTTAAGAAACTGCCTTCATAGTATAGTCAATTTTGGTTTTGTGAAGTTTGTTAGCTAGCTCTCAGCAAGTCTAATGCCTTCCAGCTCTCTTCATTAAAAAAATCAAACTGCAATATATAAGTGTGAGGCTCCTAAGTAGTTGATGCACCTTTGACCTCATTTATCTCTTCCTCCTGAATCATATTTTTAAATTTTTTTCCCCCTCTCTCTTCTCTGCACTGGACTCACTTTGTATTGAGTTATAATCTGACTTAGCTTGGGGCATCATCTCAAGTTCTTCATAGAATTTCTCTATTTTAGCCACTGTAGCAGACATTGTTACATAAGATGTTACTGTCTTTATAGTTATTTGTTCCTTTGTTCATCTTTATCACAAATATTGCAAGACAAGGTGACCAAGTGTTTCATGAAATGGTATTTTTGTCTTCATGTAAATGACAGAACCAGCCCCACCACCTCTTTTCTTTGCCTTTTCAGTGAAAATGTATAGTGATGACCCCAAAGAGATACTAAAGAAGGGAAAGGGACCTGTATGTGCCAAAATATTTGTGGCAGCCCTGTTTGTAGTGGCTAGAAACTGGAAAATGAATGGATGCCCATCAATTGGAGAATGGTTGGGTAAATTGTGGTATATGAATGTTATGGAATATTATTGTTTTGTAAGAAATGACCAGCAGGATGAATACAGAGAGGCTTAGAGAGACTTACATGAACTGATGCTAAGTGAAATTAGTAGAACCAGAAGTTATACTATATATGTATTATATTATATATTTTTATTATTATATATTACATATTATATACCTTAACAACAAAATTGTATGAGGATGTATTCTGATGGAAGTGGATTTCTTTGACAAAGAGATCTAACTCAGTTTCAATTGATCAAGGATGGACAGAAGCAGCTATACCCAAAGAAAGAACACTGGGAAATGAATGTAAATTGTTTGCATTTTTGTTTTTCTTCCCGGATTATTTATACCTTCTGAATCCAATTCTCCCTGTGCAACAAGAGAACTGTTTGGTTCTGCACACATATATTGTATCTAGGATATACTGTAACCTATTTAACATGTATAGGACTGCTTGCCATCTGGGGGCAGGGGTGGAGGGAGGGAGGGGAAAAATCGGAACAGAACTGAATACAAGGGATAATGTTGTAAAAAATTACAGTTATTAAAAGAATAAAAAATGTATAGTGATGGTATATCTGAGATATACTTACAGATTTTGTGGAGTTGAAAAAAGGGGCAGTGTCAGAAATTACTGGGAATAGCAAAGTCATTTATAGCTGGTCATCCCAGAACATTGCTAATATTTTGTATACAGTATATTTCACTTTGTTCATGGAGGACTTTCCAGGTGTTTTATGTTTTTTCTCCTGAGGACATCCTGTTCTTCATTTCCCAGAGAATGATAATATACTATCACAAACACATAGCACAATTAATTGATCCATTCTCTAATTGATGGGCATACTCTCAATTTTCTAACTTTTTGGTCTTGAGAAAAGAACTGCTGAGAATATTTTTTTTGTACCTATAAGTCATTTTCCTTTTTTTGTTTTTTCCCAAAGCTCTTTTGGTATTGGTGCCTAATAGTAGTGTTGTTAGGTCAAAAGATATCCATGACTTTTCAACTCTTCAAAGCCCTTCATTTTAAAGGTGAAATAACTCAGGTTTGGAAAGGTTTAGTGACTTAATCCTGGTAACAAAGCTAATAAGTAGTTGAAGTAACTAGATAGCCTAGTGGATAGAGAAGGCATGACCTGACTGAAATTTGGAAGGTCTATTCCAATCTAGCCTCAGATATTTACTAGCTGTGTGTACTCGGGCAAGTCACCTAACCTCTGCATGCCTCAGTTTCCTCATTTGTAAAATGGGAATAATAATAATAATAGCACCTATCTCCCAGGGTTGTGGTTAAGAGTAAACAAAATAATGTTTGTAAGGTGCCTTGTGAATCCTTAGGTGGTATACAAGGATTCAAAAAAGTCATAGTATGGTTAAAAACTAGTTCAATTTGAGCTATTAACATTTATTTTAAGCTATTAGTGCTATTTAGCTTATGCTATTAAGGCTTAAAATTGTACTATGACTTTTGAGCTTATAAATTTTAGCTATTATTTTTACTAAAGCAATAACCCAGGTCTTCCTGAATGCAAGTCCAACATTCTCTATTATACCACATTTAGCCAGATCCTTGCTCAGATCTAATTGAGAGTAATCTGGGCTTTGTTACACTATGGATAGAGAAGCAGCAGCATATTGATAGAGCCCTCAAACTGGAATCAGGAGGTGTTGGGTTTGAATACTACCTCAAATATTTATTAGCTGTGTTACCCTTGGGTAAGTGAATCATGTGATCTCTGGGGATTAGCCTTCTCATCTGTGAAATGAGGGTATTGAGACTCCATGCTTTCTCAGCACTAAATTTATGATTCTAAAATAGAAGCTACATACTTTACATCTTTGGGGAAATTGCTTCTGTCCATGAATCTTTAACCTTTCTTGCTTTTCTCAAATAACTATTAATGTAACCTGTGCATTACCTAATAACCTCTACCCTGCTCCAGACATTTGCCTCACTCTGTCTTTATTGATCATATATTGCAGTCTGATACTTTATGAGATGCCCACAACTTCTGCCCTCCCTAGCCCTGTCTTAGCAATAATTTTTTTTATTTATTTCATTAAATATTTCCCAAGTATATGTAAAAAATATTAACAAGTTTTTTTTTTTTACAATTTTGAGTTTCAAATTCTCTCCCTCTTATCCCTCCACTCTCCTTAACAATGCAAATAATTTGCTATTAATTATACATATGAAGTCATGCAAAACATTTCCTATTAGTCATACTGTGCAAAAGAAAGCACAATAAAATAAGAAAATAAAAATAAAGTTTAAAAAAGTATGCTTCAAACTGCTTTAAGAATTCATAGGTTCTATCTCTGGAGATATATAGCATTTTTCTGTATTTCGTGCCTCTTAAAGGGCTGGTTAAAGAGGTCCTGGATTAGGGCTAAGAATGGGTCAGATTCACGGGTCTTTTCTCAGCAGATGGGATTTCTTTTATTTAGCTCTTGTGCTCTAAGATTATAGATTTAGTACTGGAAGGACCCTTAGAAGTCATCTAATCCAATTTCCCAATGAAGAGGAGGAAAACAAAGCCCCCAAAGGTTGAATTATTTGACCAAGATCATATAAGCAATAAATGATGGAATTAGGATCCAAGTCCAGATCCTCTTGATTGATTCTAGCTAATGTGTTTGGTTGCCTCCTAGAGCCCCAGTCTCCTGCCTTTTGTTTTCAGCTTTGTGCTCCTCAATATCTGCTCCCCAGATTTTCACAATCTGCAGAGCATTTTTTGGGGTGGCATTCCCTTTGAGACCAGAGATTTGGGGGAATCTATTGCCTCCCCTTCTCTCCTTTCTCTGACTCCAACCAGGATTTTCCAGGAATCTTTCATGTAGAATTGAATTCTTATTATTTTTGCTTATCTGTTTGTAGACATCCTCAGGGAATTCAACCCATCACTGACTGGCTTCTCTACTAAAACTGGAAATCAGGACAGCGCTGCAGCCTTCTTGAACCAGGCAGTGGCAGGAGCCAAAGCGGAGTAAGTAGTGTCCCTCTGAGCAAATAATAGAAAATCCAAAGAGTATCCTGCTTGGCAGCTGCCTGGTCTAGATTATGGCTGTAGAGTTAGGTGGGGATTCTGCCCAAGGGAGATTTGAGTGCATCAGGCTAGAATGTTTAATGTGTATATATAGTATATGCACATCATGTGTACACGTGTGTATTGTGCTTATAGGAATCTATACCCTACTAGATACATATAACATGTGAATGTCCATGCATATGTACATTATAGATGTGTGTGACATATGCATTACTTCAGTGTCAGTATATACATGTGTATATAATATCAAATGTAAGCTTGCAAAAAAGATTATTCTATGGAAAACCCCAAAAGAGTGAGCACTATGATACAAGCATGCTCTCAGGATTTCTCTTAAGACTTTAGAATTTAGTATATGACATGGGAGACGCTGGCACAGACTACCCAGCACAATATGCCCTCATCAGAGAAAGGTGCTGTGCTGTATGAGCAACGCAGAATTGAATTAGCTCAGAAAAAACTCGAGATGCACAAAGTTAGAGCAACTACCCCAAATGTCATAGGGACTATTTGTATCTGACCTGTGGCAGATCAGCTGTAGTCGGATACACTGTAACTCAGCTCTCACATAATGATGCCATTTTGGTTCTCTTCAAGAATGAAAGATAATAGCCACCAATCAAGAAGATGGGGAGAGGAAGGGAAAGGAGAAGTACATTTTCTATATTTATTACTTTAGGGCTATAAAGAAAGAAATTTCCAAATTCGAGTATCAGAATAAACTTAATTTCCAGAATATGTCCATGCTTTCTGAGGAGGGGAGTCACACAGCTAGTAGTTTTATTTGAGAGCTGGTAGATAGCATGCTGGATTTAGATTCAGAGGACCTGGTTCAAATTCTATCCCTGTCACTCACTCACTGTGACCTTAGAAAAGTCACTTAACTGATAGCCCTCAGTTTCCTCTTTGTAAAATGAGGGCTTTGGACTCAAAGGTCTTTCACAATACTAAGTCTGGGCACTAATAACACATGAAGGTGAGTTTTCCTGGTTCCAAAGCAGTGTTCTATGTACTGTACCACCTAGCCTGCCCTATGTTACACATAGCAGAGGCTTAATAAATGTCTTTTGGGTTGAACTGAATTATTTTAAATTTCTCCTCTGACTCTAACCTCTAAGAAAATCAGAAACCTTTTTCAACACTTGAAGTATAAGGATGTAGCATAGCTGGCTGTGTGACTTTGTATAAAGCCATTTAAATGATAGTAGGGACTGATTAGAACAGTTTGATTTGGTCCCTGGACCCCTTTTTTTTTTTTTAGAACAAATCTGGAGGTACCCCTTCATCCTCTGTACCAGAGGCATAAGATAGTGATTGACAGAGATACCATGCTTTTTAAAACTTTGTTTGGAATTGTGGGATTTTCTCCCATAGTGCATTGATCTGTCTGTCATATGGCTCAAGCTAATATTGGGACTGTGCTACATTTCCTGAGCCCACACCAGTTGAGAATGTTCAAGGAGAGGAGGCCATGATGTCAGCTGAGCTCATGAAACCATCATAGGATTAACCATCTACAAAGAATCAGCATCTGTAGCAGATAAGCAAGAGCTATCTGTAGTCATATTAATCTAGTGGATTTCAGCATTCATTTTTTTCCCCCAAACTTCAAATAATTTTCATATGGAACATCTCATTTATGCTTACTAGATCCTTATAAGATAGATATGCAATTATTTTCTCTATTTGAGAGATAGAGACACTGAGACACAAAGAGGCAACTTAAACAAGCTAGAATATCTATAGGACTTAAATTTTTCTTCTGGGGCATGGTTTCTCCTTGTACATGGAATTAATTATTGGATAAACTAATTGGTTTAATAAGTTAAAAGTTATTTGACTTGAAAGGGTCAAAGGGTGAAAATCACAGTTCTTTCTAAGATGTGCATGAGTCAGCCAATTACTGATATATAGTGCTTTAAATTTTGTGAAACATTTATATTTATAATATAATTAATTATATATGTATATTCATATTTATTATCTTATTTGAGTCTCAAAATAATGCTATGAGATAAGAGCTACTGCTATTATTGTGTTCATTTTATAGAAAAGGGAACTAAGGCTGAGAGACTCCTAAGTGACTTGGCCAAGATCTTATAGTTGATATCAGAGATGGAACTTGAACCCGAGACTTAAAATCTCCACTTCAATATTCTAAATGCAGCACACTACCCCATATAATCTACTATCTCTTTGTAAAACAGAAAACACTGCTTATTTTCTTTTTGGCTCACACAAGTTCCAAGCATCTTTAGCTTTCTGTGTCTTTGTGTTAACAAAAACAACTTTGTTTGAGAAGTATGCATGGGCATCTCCTTAAGTGGTATAGATTGGGGAGAGGGTTGGGAGGGACAGGGACTGCTCATATACTTTCAGGAATTATTCAGAGTAAGAGTGGTGTGTGTGGGTGTGGGTGTGTGTATGTGCATGCACATGTGTGTTGTGTACATGTGTGTCTGTAAAACTTCTGGGAGTAGAAAGAAGATAATATTCCCTCCCAGATTTCATAGCAGAGGGCCAACTCTGAGAAAAAAAAAAAACATGAGAAAACAAACAAACAAAACAAAGTGAAAATAGTATGCTTTGATTTACATTCAATCACCATAGTTCTCTCTCTCTGGGTGTGGATGGCATTTTCCATTCCAAGTTTATTGGAATTGCTTTGAATCTTTGCTTTGTTGAGAAAAGCCAAATCCATCACAGTTGATCATAACATAATCTTGTTACTTTGTTCAGTATTCTCTTGGTTCTGCTCACTTCACTCAGCATCAGTTTATGCAAGTCGTTCCAGGCTTTTCTGAAACCATCCTGCTTATTATAGAACAGTTAACATTCCATTATTTTCATATACCATGACTTATTTAGCCATTCCCAAACTGGGCATGCACCTAATGAATATTAAATGACAGTTCTATTAGACTTCTGGTCCCTTTCCTCCTCAATCTTCTCCCTACTCCTATCCCTGGGAACCCAGTACCTTTATCCTGACTTTTGGATGCTAAAGCCTATCACTGTGGGTCCTTATGCATCTGTTTCCTCCTTCTAGCATCCCCATGTTATGAAATTTCCTATAGAAAATTACACACACACATCAAAACTATCATGAGTATCCCTTAGACTGGCTTTGTTGAGTAAGTTTGCTATCCTAAATCACTAGCACTTGGAGTGCTAGGAGGGCAAAGTATGTTATAATTAGTAAAAAAAAAAAAAAAAAGTGAAATTTATAATAAACCAAAGGATGTCAGAAGAAATTACATATGGATTTCCATAACTATCCACTTTGTCCTTGTGTTTACACATCCTACATAAACTTAGTTGTATCAGAAAACCTTTTGCAGGATTTTCCTTTTGGCCATAGGTATGCGGAGTATATTCCTACCTTCTCTTCTTTCTACTATAACTTCTTCTTTGTGATCACAAGGAATCATCACTAGTTCTAAAATATCCTTCTTTCGGTAATATTGTAGGGATCTGCCTAAACAGGCTAGAAGATTGGTGAACCTGATGAAGAATGATACAGTAAGTGTGAATTCTTGTTTATTGAGTTGAAAGGAGTCTGACAAGTTATTGAATATGGATCTACCTTGCATAGGCCAGAGGAATCAGATGGATATCTAGATGAAGTTGTGGGATGGATGGATGGATGGATGGAAAGAAGGAAAGATGAATGAATAGGTGGCAGGCTAGGTTTCAAACTGAAAACTTTGGAAGCCCACAACTCTCTATACTGTTTTTTTCTTATCTGTCCCAAAACCAGTAGTCCTTGTCAAAAAGACTTTCCTGGAACCACATCCAAATGTATGAATAAATAGTTAAGCGGCAATGGATTTATTTGCGAAGTAGTATGTGGTAATGGCTAGAGAGCTGGCCTCAACTCAGGACTATCTGTTTCTAAACTAGCCTTTGCCACAAGGGGGCTGTGGGATCCTGGGCAAGTCATTTAATTTCTCAATACCCCAGGCAACTTTCCAAAACTATAAATTGCATAATAGTTGCTGATCTGCATTGGCATTGTGAGTTTTATATGCAGACAAAAATCGCATAGTCTCTGTCAAAAAAGAAATAAACAAAAGTTGTATGTTGTTTAAATGTTCTTGACTAGCCTGTGTTGTCAAAAATTTTAAGACATTTCAGTATCACTATTACTCTTAAGGTAGTCATATTAGTTTTTCCCCCTTAATTCTTTTGCATCTTTCCCTCTTTCAGGACAGATCAGAGAAAGCCAAGATTACACAGACCTGTGACAGTATTAAGGGGTTAGCAAGGGCTTTGCAGAGGCTTTTGATGGTGATCTGTTCACAGTCTGGAAAAGTCCAGTTTGTTCTGGAGAGAAGAGTGAACCCTTTCAATGAGTCCTTTGCCCACCACACACTATTTCTGTTGACTTCCTAAGAAGGAAAGATCTTTTGAACTTTGACAAAAGAAATTCAAAGTGTGAGCTTGTTCAGTAAAGCCTCCATCTTTCACCGACTTCCACACAACCCCACCCATTAATAGTATCAGTTCTCAGTTAATATTAAATTATAAGAACATTTTTGCTAATAGCCCCTTCCCTCTGGATTCCCTGAGCCATTTCAAAAAAAAAAAAACTTTAGTAGGACAAAATGCTTTTCTCCTTTTATTCAAAATGAAAATTTTAGTTTCCAGAAAACTAGAGAGGCATTTCCTTTCTAGGTTCTCTTAAGATTAAAGAGTCCTTTCATATCAAGTCTACTTGCTATAATCTCCTGCCAAATTATACTACTCCAACTATGGATAATGCCTACCACACCTTTCATCCTGGCTGAGCTCCAGGAACAGTGAGTCTGGATGGACATCTACAATCATGTTAGGGCACGTGTCAGAGGTCCACCTGAGTGATTTGACTACATTGACCTAAGCTAGCCTATATACTAGGTGTGGCTGATTAGAATCACCTGTAGGGTCAGTGATATGTGCCTAATATACCTGGCCTAGACAACACTGTCAACCCTAGTAAGGTTTTTTTTTTTTTTCAATCATGTGAAATAGCTCCAAATCCTGATTCTACCACTTAATACCTCTCTGATATTGGGCAAGATATCTCCCACACATGTGTTAATATTATCCAAGACTAATTGTACAACATTCCATGACAGATAAGACTATAGATATAGCTTTGTTCAATAATTTTCAGGGTTAACATCATAAACTGAGGCATCAAATAAAGGTATATGCTCACCAAAGGAGTTTGTCAGTGTCATAGAGTGTCCTGTACAATGTCTCTTTTGATGGATAGGTCCTTCCACAGATACTCTTATTTTCAAAGCAACAAGATTTTGCACACTCTGTTCTCAATGAAATCCAGGCACTAAAAAGAGATTGACCTAGCCATTGATAAAGGAGAGACAAAGAGCTGACAGATGCACATTTTTCAAATGATGGCAAATGGTTGGAGGGTCAATTCACTAAAATAAGAGTTTATACAGATGGACATTGAGCTGGAGTCAGAACTGAAAATAAAAAAATTGATTTGGATCCCATCTGGACCATGGCAGGGTTTTAGGTAATATTTGACTGTTGCTACTAAAGTCCATCTTTTCAACTCTTAGCAGTTTGTGATGCTGTACATATGAAAAATAATGAGTAGTGCAATTTCAGAAAGAAAACAATTGTGGATGACCTAGGACAAAGGAAGATTCATGATGGGCTTATATATTTATGGCATATTACTGAGCATGACCCATGCATACAAAGTAGCATAAAAGAAATAACAAAGATAATGTATGACTAAAAATTGTGAAGACCAGTCTCATAGTGAGGTTGAAAGGCAATAGATAAGCAGAATATCATACTGCTAGCCACTCTAAGCATCTACGTGGCATAGTGGATAGTGTTGAACCACAATCAAGAAAACCCGATTTCAAAATGTACCAATGACACTTACTTGCTGTGTGACTCTGGTCAAATCACTTAACTGTTTGCCTCTGTTTCCTGATCTGTAAAATGAACTGAAGAAAGAAATGGCAAACCACTCCAATATCTTTGCCAGGAAAACCCCAAATAGGAGCATGAAGAGTTGGACATGATTGAAACAACCAAACAACAAAGTCACAAGAATGCATAAAAGGTCTCATGTTGGGTGGATCCTTTGTGAAGATTTGATAGAAAGCTATGATTAAGCTTTGCAGTGTATTTTGCAGTCTGGGAGTGAGCAACTACAATGAGGAGATTCCAGAGCCCTTTAAAGAACTGAAGCAATTGGTTTTGAGAAGTCAATTTAGGCCTTTCAAACTTCCTTATATGTAAAGGAAGGAGAAGATTTAGAACTCTACACTCTGGAATTCTCGCTTGTTTGTTGATAGTGCTTGAATGGTCTTTATCATTAGTAGATTTTTAATTCATTTGGGTTTTATCTCTATCATTAAGGTTAGCATTTCTTGCTTTCTATTGAGATTCTATTGCTTCTGAAGTCTCAGCTATTTCTCATTTCATCTTTTACTGTGAATTGTGTTTTTGTCTGTTTTGTTCATTTGTTTTAAAAATCTTTTCAGAGGATCAATTTCCAAAAGGACTGGAAGATAATAACCCTCTTTATAGGAGGAAATGATCTCTGTGATTCCTGCAAAGACCCGGTAAGTCCTTGGTCTCCGAGGGTAGGACCTTGAGCCAATATTCTGCTCTCTGGGAAGGAGTTTCCATAGCCTCTGATTGACAGTTTCATTGACTAGCAGTATTAGCATTGGGATAATATAGGACTCAGGGCTCATCTTACCCCAACTAATCAGGTATATGAATCCAATGACCCTTAGTGTTGTCATTAACTAGAAAATAGGAAGGTCATTCACCTATAGAGAGATAAAGCAGGAAGAGACATCACAATTTGATTTTGATTACTTTTTATCATAGTAATTTGATCATATCTTGCTAGAAAACAAGATAACATTTTGGTGATCATGAAAAAAATCTTGATTTCTTTATTAATAACAATAAACAGACAAGAGATTCCTCTCCTCTCCAGCATTCTGTGTCCTTCATGCCCTCTCCACCTTTGTGCTGCCATTTGAGATAACATATCAAGTAAGAATCACAGAATCTCAAAGTTGCAAGGGTTGGGATGAAAAGTCATCTGATCTAAATTCTGCCCTTCCTCTCTGCCATAATCTCTCTTATAAGGGGTCACCCAGTTCTCCTTGAATATTTCTAAAGATTGGGAGTTTAATACCTCTCAATTACTATCCATCCCATTGTCATTATTTCCTTTTTATTGAACAAAAATTTTCTCTATAAATTCATTCATCGGTACCACCTATCCCCTTTGTCACAGTATGGATGTTAGGGTATTAGATTCAGAGTTAGGAAGAACATGGTTCAAATCCCACCTATTGCCTATATGGCTCTATGAACAACATTACAATTTTTCTCTGTTTCTTTTTTTATCTTTTTACACTTTTTATGTTTTAATATTTTATTTTTCTCAGTTACATGTAAAACATTTTTACATTTATTTTTAAAACTTTGAATTCTCTCACTTCCTCTCTTCACCTCACCCCCATTGAGAAGGCATGTGAAATTATGTAAAACATTTCCATAAGTCATGTTATAAAACATAGATCTCCCCTTGCCCCTGCCAAAAAACAAAAAAACCCCACAAACTTATCAATAAAAAAGAAGTTTTTGAAAAAATTATGCTTCAGTTTGTATTCAGGTACAATCATTTCTTTTTCTGGGTATGGATAGCATTTTTCAATATAAGTCTTTCAGAGTAGTCTTGGATCATTACATTGTTGAAAACAGCAAAGTCATTCACAGCTGATCATCCCACAACTTTGCTATTACTAGGTGCACAGTACATTTTTCTTTGTTTAAGCTCATGGAAGACTTTCTAGGTTTTTCTGAGAGCATCCTGTTCATCTTCTCTTATTGAACAATAATATTCCATCATAATCACATACCACAATTTATTCAGCTATTCCCCAATTGATGGCATTATCAAAAGATCCTGTGGAACTCAGCAGAGTTGGGGAGTAAGCTTGGCATGAGTTGCCACTGCCCTCTGCTTCCCCAGTTGCAAGCTAATTCAGTAGTAGTGTTATAACTAGTGCTCTATTAGAGTGAGAGAAGAATCCTTTATTCAGCAATTCTCATGAGAAGCAGATATATTCATGGGCAAGACACACTGAATACTGAAGCGGGAGTAAGCTTTATACTGCTAGTTTGGTTCCTTACTCTTCAGAATGATCACATTTATAGTCATTATTACATCTGGTTGGATTTATAATCAGAATTACAATTGGTCAGATTTACAATTCTCACTATTAACCCATTTCATATGTCAAAAGGCTTGTGTCCTGTCACTGACCCAAGTCTGGACCTTTGTTGTTTAGCCAGTTTCTTGACTCATAGGGTAAGGATCGGAAATATCTTCACCCCTTCCTTCATCCTTTTTTGAAAAGAAACCTAACTTCTTATACTGCCAACAATGGATATTTCTTCAGTTTCCAGTTCTTTGAGAAAAAAGCTGCTATAAATATTTTTTGTCTATATAGGTTCTTTTCCTTTAAAAAAAATCCCTTTGGATTTATACTTAATAATGGTATTGTTAGATCAAGGGAATTGGATGATA
Organism: Antechinus flavipes; assembly: GCF_016432865.1. NCBI lineage: Eukaryota > Metazoa > Chordata > Mammalia > Dasyuromorphia > Dasyuridae > Antechinus > Antechinus flavipes. The sequence continues at coordinate 222,739,340 of NC_067399.1, read as the reverse complement.
TTATAGGCCTTTGGGCATAGTTATATCTTTTGATCATTTATTGTGAAATGGCTCTTTTAAAAAAAAATAAATTTGACTCAGTTCCCTATACATTTGAGAAATGTCTGTTTCATAATTTATAACATGAGAATGTTCTCTATAATATTTGTGTCACAGGGTTGTTGAAAGGTTCAGAGGAGATAATGAAACAGAGTATCCCAATAACTTAAAATTGCTCCAAATTTTATGGCTATCTCCATAATATCATGGCTAGACTCTAGCTCTAAGAGCTTTAAGGTATGTGTTTGACTCACATCTCTGACACATACTTACTGTGTGACTCTGGATAAATCCCTTGACCTCTCAGGGGTCTAGTTGTGGAGAAGGCCATGATCTACCTCAGTAGAGAAGTTTCCTCATCCAAGAGTTTTCTATATCACCAAAATTTATGGTCTAGTTCCATTCACTGTGCATTGTTATTGGTAATATTATTGGGCCATCTAAGTGGCACAATAGATAAAACACCAGGCCTGGAGGCAGTAGGATCTGAATTCAACTAGTTGTGTGATCCTGGGCAATTCATTTAACTCTGTTTGCCTCAATATTTTCATCTGTAAAATGAGCTGGAGAAGGAAATGACAAAGCATTCCAGTATCATTGCTAAGAAAATCCCAAATGGAGACACAGAGTGAGACACAAATGAACAATAGCAAATTATTATTATTAAATATATTTTCCTTGCATAAATCAATGAACAATTATTAAGTACCTATTATATCCCAGTTACTGTGCTAGGCTCTGGAAATATAGACACATTCATTAAAATGAAAAGAATAGTTATTAAATTTACTACCTCTTCCTACCCTTAAATAGCATTTCAGCTATTTAAAGACAACTATCATGTATATAGGGTATGCATATATATAGATAGATAGATAGATAGGTATCTGTATACAACTCTGTGTACATGCTTACCTGTATAATATATATTCATGTATATGTATATATACATAATATTGTATATATGTCATTTTTCAGTTATGTCTGACTCTTTTGTGGCTTCATTTGGGGTTTTCTTGGCAAAGACACTGAGTGACTTGCCATTTCTTTCTCTAGTTCACTTTATAGATGAAGGAAATGAGGGAAACAGGGTTAAGTGACTTGGCCAGAGTCACATAGCTAGGTATCTGAAGCCAGATTTGAACTCAAAAAGTCTTTCTGATTCTATTGTTCTATTCATTGCACCATCTAGACACCCACAAAAAATGCATACGTGCTTCTATTCTCTAGACTAAATTCCAGGTATTACAGTCATTCCTGTGACTTATTTTTGAGATTCTCTCATCATCTGGTCTGTGTTCTTCTTGCTGTCACTTTCCTTCCCTTAGTTTGAAAGACCCACTATCAGAATCACTACCAGGTTGTACAATAGACTTTGTGTAGTTCAAGTGCATATGTGTTACCTGGAAGATCTTGGTCTTCTTTTCCTCTTCTGTTAGCACAGTTGGAAAAACTGGTCTGGGATGATCTGATATTTGACACCTTGGAGTCAGAGGACAGCCAAATTTGTATAGGGGAAAAATCATAGGATAATGACAAGCTCTGGGATCATGAGCAAGGCTGAAGGAGTTGAGTGTTCATGCTTACCCGTATCTATTTGGCAAATCTACATCGGGCTTGGATAACAAGAAAGAAGGGAACTCAGAAAAGAAAAGTGGATGTTGAAAACATTAAGAAGTTGAGTTTAAAAAAATATATTTTTCTTGTTTCCATAGGCTCATTTTTCTCCTCAGAACTTCTCGGGAAACATCGAGAAAGCTCTAGACATCCTCCATGAAGAGGTATGGAATCTAAGAAACTTTGCCTTCACTATCTTTATGCTAGCCCAGGAATAACTATAGTTCCTATAATGTATAAAATTGGAAGTAAACCTAACTTTGGGGGCAGAACATCTGGATTCTGTTCCTGGGTAACTTAGGGCTAATGTCTAATAACTTTCTAGTAAAGACTCTCATCACCTCATGCCTGGACTGTTTTAATAGCTTGTGGGTTTGTCTTCTTGACATGTCTTTTGCAATTCCAGTCTTCTCAGTTAGCAAAGTGATCCTAAGTCTTCCTCCTACTCAATAAACTCTAGTGGCTCCCTCTCACCTCCAGAAACTTAAAATAAAATCCTCTATTTGGTTTTCAAAGCCCATCATAACGTCCCTGTCCTACTTTTCCCCACACTCTTTCTAATCACCTTATACACTGCTCTCCACATACTCTGATACCATGTCACTGACTGGCCTCCTTTCTATTTCTAGAATCAGACTTTCTATGTCCAGATTCCAGACTGGCCCCTATGCCTGGAATGCTCTAACTCCTTCTCATCTCTATCTCTTGACTTCCCTGGCTTCCTTGAAATCCCAACTAATATCCCAACCTCTTCAGGAAGTCTTTCCCAATTCTTCTTAACTCTAGCCCTTTCCTTCTCTTAATTATTTCTAATTTATTTGTACATAGCTTTTTATATGTTATTTTAAGAACAGGGATCATTTTTCTTTGTGTCCTCAGTACTTAGGACAGTGGTTAGCACTTAATAGGAGCTTAATAAATGTTTGTTGATTGACATCAGTAAAATGAGAAGCATGGACCAGGTGAGTCTCATGATTTATTGTAGTTGTATTGTATTTAGGTCCAGGGCTTGAATAGTTTTTATTCAGCAATAATCACACCTCTGATAAACTTTATTGGCCACAAAACCGCCACTTAACACCCTTAAATTATTACCCCAAACTAAAAACTCATAATGTGTTGCCAAACAATTTCCCCTGAGAGTCAATAATAATGGCTATCACAGAATCACTGAGGACAAAGAAAGAAAAATATACAGAGAGAAGGATAGAAGCAATAGGACAATTAAAAGTCATTGGCCTCTTTGAAATGAGAGATGCTTCTAAGGCAAGCCAAACCTCCAATATTTTGACATACAAATGAGGAAATCTGCACAACTCCTTAGAGTCTTTGTATAACTGAGTCAAGAGTCTTGTGTTTGAATCCTGGCCTTCAGTTTCTCCATCTGTAAAATGGGAATAATACTTATACTACCTTATCTCATAATGTTGTTGTCATATAATAGAGGCAGCTAGATGGTAGAGTCATTAGAGAGCAGGACCTAGAATCAGGAAGCCCTGTTTGATACTTTAGATCAGGCGTCCTGTTCACTGTCCCTTAGACTATTGGAGGGCCGGACTATAGTAAAAACAACAACTTTGTTTTGTGGGCCTTTAAATAAAGAAACTTCATAGCCCTGGGTGAGGGGGATAATCATCCTCAGCTGCTGCATCTGGCCCGTGGCCATAGTTTGAGGACCCCTGCTTTAGATAATTAGGTATTTTAGATACTTAGTAGCTATATATTCTTTGATAAGTTGCTTAACCATTCCTTCTCAGTTTTCTCAACAACATAATGAAGATAATAATAGCATCTATCTCACAGGGCTATTGTGATGATCAAATGAGGTAGTATATTTATAGTGCATTGTAAATCTTAAATCCATATACAAATGTTAGCAATTATTATTATACATGAACATACATTATCATCATCATCATTATTATCCCACCCTTTGAGCAGGTTCCCCGGGCCTTTGTGAATCTAGTAACTGTGCTAACAATTTCCAGCCTGAGGGAGCTGTACCAGGAAGAGAAAGTCGACTGTCCAAGGTTGATACTCAGGTATGGAACACTATTCTCCCAAAGGCTAGGGCTATAAGAAATTCAGCCCCATGAAGAAAAATGATTCTGATTATTTAGAAGTTCCAACAGAATAATCTGAATGTTGAGGCAGCCTCTCCCCACCCCCACCCCCACTTTTTTTTTTTTTTTTCTGAAAGGTGATTTAGGAATGGGAGAAATAGCCAGGAGTATCTGAAACATACACCCAAAGTGCTAGTCCTAGGAATGAACAGTTGTGGATGTCTTCTCCCAGTTTCTGCTAAGATTGACACTGAAGCAGTTGTTCAATCAAGAAATTTTTATTTAGTGTCCAGTATGGGATATTCAAAGAGTGCTTAGCACCTCTTGTGATTGGGCTACTGAGCCCTCTTCAGGGCTGCTCTTCCACCTTTGGTATCTCCTTGTCATTTAACTCTCACCTGTGGCTCCAAGGAGCTATAATGTATACAGCATCAATCCTGAGGCAAGACTTCTCAGTGAAGGGACTAAACCAAGTTGAGGGTAACTAATACACTAGAGAGGTAACCTAAAAAGGAAACTAATAAACTGTCAATGAGCTAGGGAGATATTTAACCCAACCTTCCCAGTGGAATGGACAGAGGACAACAGTTTGTTTCAACAGCTATGAAAGCAGCTGAAACAGGCATTATGGTGCCTTTAGAGCTTGGAGACATCCAAGAGGCAAAGTTCATCCATTTTATCCTGGGCTATTGGTGGCTAGTTATCTTGACTTTTGCCTGCCACAGGACTTCAGTGACTCAGAGAGAGTGAGGCTGATGACTTTGTGCAACTGTACCTCACTTAAATCCAATTTATGCATGAATTTAAAGACATCATTCCATGATGTTTATCCTTCATTTTGGAAGAGGACAAATGACACCATTCAGTGCCCACAAGATACTGAGCACTATGCAAGGAAGCTGGAAATAAAAAGGTCAAAAACAAAACAAAAAACCCTCCTTTCAAGGAGCTTGTACTCTATAAGGAAAGCATGTAAGCACATACAAAACAGACAAAAAACCCCAGGAACACAAAGTATTAGAATCCATGGGAGAGTGGGCTTGATTGTCAGCCCATGTTGGAAGGATCCATTGAAAGATTAGGCATGTTGTGACTCCCACCATTCTCAACTTTAATGAAGTTGCCATGGAAGCTAGCCTAGCTGATAGTCTGTATGTCTCATTACACCAGTTGAAGTTTAAAGAAAAATCAAACTGAAGTCTGTTAACTCTCCAGAGAGGATCAGGGATCAGCATCATGGGTTTTTCCACTCAGGACAGAATCTTAGGATTGGATAGGATTTTTGAAGCCATTTTCCCCACCTCTATTCTGAATTTAAACCATGCTAACACTACTTGATCCAATCTTTCTTCACAACTGGAATTACAAATGCTTAGAAGAGTAGAAACCATACTCCTACAGATTGGAAGTTTTTTCTTGATGTCTAATCAAAATCTCTTTCATTCCTTACTGGAAAAGGTGAGAAGTGGGGCATGGATCTGCTCACCTTTGTTAATACAATAGCCTTTAACTTATTTATCAGCAGTTTAATTCTCATCACAACCTCAGAGCTCCTTTGTAAAATATTCCCATCAATCTTTCTTTCTGCTTCCCACCTCTTCTAGTTAGAATTGCCCAAAGCTTTTGATATATTCTTTCCCTCCCATCTCAGAGCCACTTACAAAAATGCTTGTTATCCCAGCTTCCCCCCCCAACTCCCAAACTCCAAAGGATTTCTTTCCTTCTCCCCTGTGCCCAACTTAGCTGAGCTTGAAATGAAAGCTTCTGCCTCTCTGCAACCTCAAAAGTTCTAAACTGTTGGACTGGGTGGGATGGGGGGTGGGGCTTCTTTGGGTTCCAACCTGCAGTTTCTTGTGCCCTTGTGTGCTGGAGCCTGAAGACAATTCCACGGAACTTGCCACCCTCATTGAACTGAATAAACAATACCAGGTAAGATTGAAAAGAGACAGATTGGCTTAAGGGATTTAATGGGAAGGCATCTGCCAATTCTGAACTCTTCTCAAAGAGCCCTTATAATGCTCAAAGAAATTTGACTTTGGCTCAGGAAGTAAATATTGTTGACTCGTGCACTGTTTGGATTTAAAGCTGATTGATTCTGAGAGCTGGAATGTATCTTGATATACTCAGTCCCAACCCTTCAATTTTATAGCAGCTAAAGAAGAATCAGCCAGAAGTAGGGACTTGCCTAAAGTTCAAGGCAGAACTGGGGCCAGAATTGAGTTCTTCTGGCTCCTGGGATCTGTCCACTGCCCAGTCCTGTTATGCCTCTAGACAGTGTACATATCAGCTTGCTGGGGTTTGTGATTCCTGTAAGCAAAAAGAATGTTTAAAGGCCTTCTGAATTTCAGTATCACAGACTCATTGATTTAAAGTTTGAAAGGCCCATAGAAGGGAAATTGTCCCCTTGAGATCTGGTGAATACTGATATAGGATTCCACATTTAAAGTCTCTTTTCAGTGGAAAGAAATCTTTCCAGCTACCCATGGGGATGAGTGGTGAAGAACAGAGAGGGAGCATGGATTGAGAAAGTGCACAGATAATGCAAAACATGTATTTATGCTTATAGCTTCCATCTCCCTCCCATACTAAACTTTTCATCAGAACACTTAAATAGTAGCCAGAGGAGCAGCTAGGTAATGTAATGGATAGAGCACCAGCCCTGGAGCTAGAAGACCTAAATCCAGTAGGTCTCAGACACTCATACACACACTAGTTATGTGACACTGAGTAAGTCATTTAATCCCAATTGCCTCCCCCCAAAAGTAGCCAAGTAGTAATGGCAAATTCCTTCCTTTTTTATACACAATTATATAAAAGACATACACTATCATAAGGTTCTGGGGACAGAAACAAGAAGCCCTAAACTAGATAAATAAGTCCTGAATGGTTGGATTTTGGGGCAGCTAATTGGTGCAATGGGTAGAGTGCTGGATTTGCAATCAGAAAGATTTGTTTTCAAATCCAGCCTTGGATAATTTCTAGCTGTGTGACCCTGAGCAAGTTATTTTAACCCGTTTGCCTCAGTTTCCTCATCTATAAAATGAGCTGGAGAAGAAAATGCCAAGTCACTCCAGTATTTTTGCTAAGAAAATTCCAAATAGGATCACAAAGAGTCATAAATAATTGAACGAAAACAAGAAGTATTCATCTCTCTCTTTTCTTGGTCGACTGTTGACCACTGGGTTATATACTTCAGAATTCAAGTTTTCTCATTTTTTTTCTTTTTTTCCCTTTAGGAAAAGACTCATGAGCTTATTGACAGTGGAAGATATGATACCAGGGATGATTTCACAGTAGTTTTGCAGCCATTTTTAGAGAGAGTGCCTATGCCAAAGACTTCGGTAAAGAAAAAAGAACTCCAACAAATGATTTCTTGATTTTTGCCTCTAGTGAGCCTGGTCATATGATTTCCCTGACCCTCAATCTTCCTCTTTCTGTGACTAGGAGGGATTGCCCGACAGCTCTTTCTTTGCCCCAGATTGTTTCCATTTTCATAGTAAGGCCCATGCACGTGCAGCCAAGGCCCTTTGGAACAACATGGTAAGAAGGAACATCTCTCCTCTAATGAGAAAATTCTTTTATCTACTTGGGAGGGCCAATTATATGTGCCCTGAAAACTACAGAAAATAAATGCAGGCAATAATTCCAAGGAATGATTAATTTTCTTTGCTCCCTACTTACCCTCTTCATCTCACCTCCAATTCACAGTCCTGACCTTTTTGCTCCAATTAATTCTATGTTTAGTTAGGTTAAAAAAAATCCACTATACAGGTATAGAATGGAGAAATTGAAATGAAAGACAACAGTTGATAAGAAAAAAATCTCAGGATTTTAGCCAGGAGGATCAGTATTAGGGCCAGTATGAATTGGCCAGTAAGAACCCATTACTAAATATTCAATGGAAGCATTCATATCTGAAGAATCATCTTGATTTATTATTTTTCTTTTGTTTAAGAACTGATGGAGAAAGTATTAATAATACACATTAAATTTAAAAGTGTATCATGCATGCATTTTCCCTATCCCCATCAAGTGCTAGTTGTTTACCAGCACACCTCTGGTTTTAGCGGCTTATAAGATCTATGAGACAACAATGACATGGCAGGAAAAAAAAAAAACTAATACAATCTTAGGCTATATCAATAAAAGTCTAATAGAATCCAGAAGGAAGGAGATGTGATAGTCCTGGCTTATTCTGCCCTGGTCAGACAGCCATTTAGTTTGCTTCTATCTTTGTATCCTAAGTATGTAGATTACTATCTGACAGATAATTGGTACTACATGTTTGCTGATTTCTTTAAAAATCTTTATTTTAAGGGACAGATATGGAGGTGGGAAGAAATGTAGGAGAAAATGTTGACAACCATCACCAAAAACAAAACAAAACTAAACTAAAAAATCTATTTAAATATAAATGCTTATTGACTAATTGTCATGGACCAACACTTATTGACTGATTACTTGAAGGAATTATGGGCATTTAATCTGGAAAAAATAGATTTAGGAAACAAAATATGAGAAATACTTCCAAGTGTTTGAATAATTGTCAGGGTAAAGAGAGAATAAACTTATTCTGCTGGACCTCAGAATACATTGCTGGAAAATGAATAGGAAATTTAATTCCTATCTTTTAAGAGTTCTTCAAAAGTCAAGTTTCAAATGGTAATGACTTCTCCACTGCTAAAGTTTTTCAAGCAGAGGCTGAATGATCCCTTAATGATGTTGCAAAGGCTATTTATATTGATGTGCAGGTTGGATTAGATCATCTCTAATATCTGTTCTTATGAGCTCTAAGCATTTGTGATTCTGGGATTTCTCTTACTCTTCTCCCAACTGTTTTTCATTTAGCTGGAACCTGTTGGAGCAAAGAATAACGAAGTTCATTTTGAAATCATGGTCGATCTAATTTGTCCTAGTCAGGTAATATGTCTTTTGGAAATTTTATGGAAATTTATCTTTGCAGATCAACCCTTTACTTGGGTAAATTGGGATCATGCTTCCATAACTATCACTGCAGGTTCTCCACCACTTTATTGCTCATAGCACTTCAGATAATTTCCCTATGAAACTCGCGTTCATTTGATCTCAATTACAATAGCTATTCATCTAGTTGTCTCAGTACTACAGCAGATAGTTGCCACTTTGGCAACTTTTCAAAAAGTTGGATAGTACCAGGTCTGTGGGAATGATCTCTGGTCACTTGCTGACTCTCAAGCCAAAGTGGAAATGAGGGATAAGCATAGGTTGCAAGCTATTGGATGCGGAAGGCTTAGTTCAGCAAGACAGGGATCATGAGCTCACTTATAATTCTCAAGATGAAATCAGGTCTTGCTGACTTAGAAAGAGAACTGTGGTATTAACAGCAGGTCCAAGTGTAGATCCTATCTTATAGGCAGGGACTTTCAGAGCACCAAAAGTTGACTGAGCAGTTGAAGCTAGCTTCCTCTTCTATAGCAGTAGAAAAATATAATATCAGCAAAAGTAATACAGTAACAACAGTGTTAGCAATAGTAGAAAGAATACAAATAGTATTACTAGCTGAAAAGAAAAATAACGATATTAGAAGTAACAGTAGTAGCAAGAGTAGTAACAGTTGTAATAGTAGAAGTAACAATAACACCATTAAATCTTAATAGCAGCAATAGTAGTACTAGCAATAGCAGAAATAATAGTAATAGTAGAATTAATAAGAGTAACACTGGTAACGATTGTAATATCTAGTGTCACAATAGTAGCACTGAACAGTGTTAATAGCAACAGCAGAAATAGTAATAGCAGAAATAACAGTAAAAATAGAAGTAATTAGAGTAGCGATAATGATTACACTAGAAGTAACAATAGTTGCACTAAACAGTATTAATAGTAAGAGTGATGATAGTAGAATAAGAGCAGAGATACCAGTAAAGCACTAAGCACTTATGGCAATAGCTTTATTAGTAATATTAAGAGAGTTGATCACAATAGTAAGAACAGCAATAGCAATGGCAAAAGTACTATTAGAAGTAACAATAATTGCAAGCACTAACAGTAGCAATGTAGATATTGAAGAATGATTCTAAATCTATGTTCTTACTTCAAGTGTTCTGTAAAGGACAATTCTTATTAGGAAGGAAGATCAAGTCAGAAGGTCTCAGAGGTAAGTATCCATAGGTTGATCAGGTTGTGCAATTGGCTGACTATTCTTATTTTACAGAATCAACCCTATCTTCGAACTTACAAGAACAGCAATTACACTTATCCAACAGTAGCAGCAACAACCAGCAGTCCCAGTCTGGTATTCTTCTTTTCTTTTCATTTGATTTTAAAAGCAAGTATAGTAGTGATTACCTCCAGAATACCTGTGATTTGTCAACAATATATGAATGGTTTGTACTTGAAATGGCAGAGTTTCATTATCCACTCATTCACTCCTTGAAAAAGCCAACAATATGTTCTCCCTTGATCTTAGAGAAATCTAGGATTTGACATTTATTATCTGAGTGACCTCTGATAAGCCATTTGACTTTTCTGGTCCCCAGTTTCTTTATCTGTAAACCAGGGGGATTGGCTGCCTTGATCATGAAGGTACCTTCCAGTTCTGATTTGTGATCCCATGATCCTTCAGGTAGACTAGGGGAGATACAAAACATGAGCAAAACAGGGGAGGATATATTTATCCTTCTGCTCAGTACAACCAAAGATGTTGGGTGGTGGGAAGCTGTGTTGGGCTATAATATTGATGAACCCTGATCCCTACCTGTCCCCCATGTCATCTAGCCCACTTTGCTCTCTTTAGGGTTATGGAAGCCAAATATGGTGTGAAGATAGAGCTCCTTCTACCTCTATTCCCAGCTCAGGTAAGCACCTCAGGACAAATAGGGGCTTGAATGCATACTTCTTGGAGCAATTGTGCATCAGTTACTGTTTTAATTAAATCTTTAAACTTGTATTAATTTCCACTTCGTAATTGCTTTTGCCGGCCTAGATAATTGAAGAGAACCTGAATATTGATAAACTCCCATCACAGTGCTGTGTATAGAATGGCTCTGCCCAGTCTACCTTTATTTGCTTTCTTACTCCACTCCTCAAGGCTTTTGAGACCCATAGCAATTGGATTTCACTTTTTTTAAGCCTTTTGGGATAAAGCTCAAATAAGAATAATCCAGAGGAGTCACTCATTGGCCTGCTCACATTAAGTACTGACTGTGTGCCAGACAGTATTCTAAAAGTTTATAAACATTATCTCGTTTGATCAGCAGAGTCAGCATCAAGCAGGAACAGACTTTGTCTGGTAATAAATCTAGAGATGGCACCTAGTATTTGGGAACCTCCCTCTCTGAAATTGCAGTTGGTACCCTGAGAATAACAGCTTTGCTTCTTCTGTAGAAGTGTGGGATGGAAAGTGTCTTTAAAGGGTATGTTTAGCCCCTGGATTCCTTCAAAAGAGAGTGATGTGAAAAAACAAAATTATGGAATTTTAGATCTGAAGGTAGGGGAGGAGACTAGAGGAAAGCTAGTCCAATGAGATTTTTTCTTTTTTTTAAAATTATTTTCTTCTTTTTTATTTACAACATTATCTTTTCCTACTCCTTTTTCCTACCCCAATCAATAATAATAAGATTTGTCAAGCACAAATCACTTATATACATCAGTCATAATTGAAAATACATGGAACAATCTGCAAGTCTACCACAGACTATGGAAGTCATACATCAAACAGAGTTCTGAAGTTTTTCAATGTTATTGTTCAATCCCTGAATTTTACAGAGGAGGAAACTGAGGCCTGGGAATATGAAATGACTGAGGTAATACAAGTTAAGTAGAAGGGTCCAGGTGGTCTAAACATAAGCTCATTGTTTTTCCCATCACATTATGCTGCCTTCCAAGAAGCATTATCATTATGAGTGGCTGAAATCCATGAATTAATATTAAACATTCCATCAATATTTTGATTTTATTAGAGATTGACTAGTATCCCCCTAACCTATGCATCTTTGAAACTGAGCTTAAATTGAACATATATACAAACACATACAGGCACATGCACATGCATAAATACACAAAAATCAAAACCCTTGCTTCAAAAGGCACTACAAGGTTGAACCCTGTCCATCAAAGTAGCTGTTGTTTTCTATTTATCCTTAAAAAAGAAAACAAAAAACCTCTGTTGTTCCTTTTATGTTATCCATTTCCCCTGCTTCATCCTATAGGTTTGGATCCCCAGGATCCAAGACCAAGGTTTACAGTTTAGGATCCCTGTTCCAAGAGAAAACTCTGACTATGCACCATGCACACTGATCCTCTGTGAGAAAGTTGGGATTTAAACTCACAACCATGACATTTTTTTTGGTCAGCTCCCTGAAGCATCCCTACATATTCCTAAAGTTTCTTGATCTGTCATTTTTATTGCTACACAATTGTGCTAACAACAACATTTGTGTATGCAGGAAAGAGATATCATGAGTGGTTGGGAGTGTTGGACTTCAAGTTGGACTTCAGGGTTCAAATCCTGCCTAAGTCATGTACTCACTATATGACCCTGAGCAGGTCATTTAAGCTTTGTATACCTGGGACTTTTCAAGGCCAAAGGGACTGATAAGCTTCCTCTAACTCATATATTTTATGACACAAAATCATAGCTCCTTCACATATGTAGTACTTTGTGCTAGGTTTTGTAGGAGAGTCAAAGTTGGGGTAAGATATGATCCTTTTTCTTATGGAGCTATCTATCTAATGGATACAAACAAACACAGGTGATAAGAAGTAATGCACAGTACAATATAAAAATGCATTGAAGTATACAGAAGAAAGTTTCATGTACAATTTTAAAGGATAGGTCTTGAAAGGCTTTATCATTTGAACTGGGCTTTCAAGGATGGATGGAAATTAAATAATATGCACAAAACATTGATGAGAGGTCAGTATGGGGAGGGAGGGAGTTGATATACTAAGGATCTCAGTGGTCCAGTCTCACTAAAGCATAGAAGACCAGCAAATGAGTCCTTTGCCAGTATGAGGAGATAAAAAGAATGAATTTCTCCCTTCAGTTTGGATCCTAGATGTAAGAAAGACCTCAGAAGTCTTCTAGGTCCATTTGTTTTATAGTCGAGAACCTGAGTCCCAGAGTGTTTAAATCTTCCCCAAGATCACATATGTATTAAGTATCAGAGCCTGAGTCCAAATTTAGACCTCAGAACTGGGGGGAGGGAGGTGAAGAAGAGTTTGAGGAGAAGGGGGATAGAATAGAGGTCTGTGATTTCATCAGTGTGAGGAACTCCTATTTGGAACTGTCCCCACTGATACAGATCAGCAATTCCTCTGTAACTTATGGTTTTAGAAAATTATTTCAGGATGCTGAGAAAGTAAGTAACATACCATGATCATAAAACTAGTGTGGATCAGAAATAGGATGTGATCTCAAATATTAAAGACTCTTCATCCATAACAAAACCCAGTTCCAGATGGATTCCTAAAAGTCTTATCATAATGGTCAAGTCTAGTCTCCCACCTAGACACTTTTAGATTCACCTCCCAAGTCAGGAATAAGTTGCTTGTCCTTACGTGTATTCAGACCATGCCAGTGCTATTTATTGCTAAGAATTGCCATCTTCATCTTTGATTCAGTAGCCTTACCTCCTCCTTTCCACACATCTTATCCTTTGCATCCTTAACCTCTTTTAATGCCTTTGTTTGCCTACTGCCTCTAGGACAACCCCAACTCACTGACTGTCAGTGCTTCTCAAATCCTTAGAACAAGCAAAGGCTAAATTCTGATTTCTCTTTTCTTCCAAATGACTCAAGCTTGTCCCCTTTGCCTTTCCAGTACATGCACTGAAACCAGCAGACATTCAAGTTGTTGCAGCTGTGGGTGATTCTCTGACTGTAAGAAAATTTGTGCCACTGGCAAGCTTTTGGGTAATAGGGTGGGATAGATTGGAATGCCTCCTAATGGCTTAAGGCAGTGTTCTTCTTTCTGTTAGCTCCTTTGATTTGCCACCAAGAAGGAGCTGGTTGGTAGCTACTTTATAGTTAATCTTCCATTATCTGAGAAAAGGCCATTTTTTTCCATTCCCAGAAACACCCTCTGCTTCTAGCAAGACTCCTAAAGCTATAACATCATTATAGATCGAGGCAGAGAGAAAGAAGGGAAGTGTATAACACCTAAGCCAAACCTCTCTATTTACAATGATTTAATCTTTGGAGGGGCCTGACTGAGTTTGGGAGAATTCTTCTAGGATTAAAAAAAAGCTTTGATAATAATGAAAATAACAAAAATGGAAATAACAATACTACATTCTTTTTGTATGTCCCTGAAAATTTTTCAGAATGATTTTATTTTCATGATCTCATTTGATTTTCACAGCAACTTCATTAAGTAGGCAGGGTAGACATAGAGTGCTGGACTTTTAGTCAGGAAGATGGGTTCTAATCCCATTGTGAAACTTGGCAAGTCACTTAATTTCATTGAGTGTCAGTTTTCTCAACTGTAAAATAGGAAGATAATATCTACTCTCATAGAGTTGTTGTGAACCCTAAATGAGATACATATTCCTTTCCTTTCTCAAATAAGATGATGAATATGTTTATGGAAAGCTTTATAATCTTTAAAACATCACGTAAAGGCTAATTATTATTATTTCCCATTTTAAGAGGAAGAATTTGAGACAGAGAGAGGTTAATGACTTAACCTTTACCTTATCTAAATAGAATCAGTAATAAGACCAGCCCTCAGGTCCCTCAAATACTAATTTGGTGTTCATGCATTATACCAACTGCCCCCTCCCAATAAATAACATCACTGATACCCAATAACTAATACTACCACAAAACCTACTCTTATATGATGCTTTTAGATTTGCAAAGCACTTCACATAAATAATCTCATTTGAGTCTCAACAACAAGGCCCATGTTTGTTACTATTATTATCTCTATTCTACAGATGGGGAAACTGAGGCACTGAGCAGTTAAATGATTTGGCCCAGGATCATACACTAAATATCCAAGGCAGGATTTGGACCCAGGTTTTTCAGCACCCTTCACACTATGTTATGGACTGAGTCCTCAATTTCACTTGTTCACTGATTTTTCTTCTGGTTTTGACATTTTTTTTAAGGCTGGAAATGGAATTGGCTCGAAACCAGATGATCTTCCTGATGTCGTCACTCAATATCGGGGACTGTCATATAGGTAATATGAACTTTGAATTTATTAGAGCAAGGGAGTCTCCTCCCCACCACAGAAATCTACAGGGCATAACCCTGGTGTAGAGAAACAAAGGTAGGTACCAAAGAAAAGGGATTGGGGTGGGGGCTGTTTTTCAAGGAATAAAGGGGAAAAAAACTAATTAGGGAATCCAAACTGGAAATTGTATTTAATGATACCTTTTGTTTTTAGATCACAGTATTTTTCTGAATGCCCTCCCCTGCAGCATTGAACCTTCCCTAATGAAGAGAAAAAAAAATGCTCAGCAACAACCATTAGTAGGGCTCATGCCTGACAGCGGGCAGACCATTATGTCCCTATGATCCCCCTCATCTCTGGCAAGATCTTATTGATAACTTTAAATTATTTATTTTTGTTTTTAGTGTGTAGAAAACTAGGATTTTCCCCTGACTGCCAGTTAGTAAAGCCAACAGTAAGCTCTTGAGAATTTATATGATCATGCAAATGCCTATAGGTCTGGCTTTTGTCAATTATAAATATTTATTAATATGTTAATTATAGTCATTCAAATATATATAAATAATCTATATACATATACACCTAAGCCCATGTATATAGGCTCTATGTTGTATTTATAGGACCATAGTATTCAGAACTGGAAGGTAGTTCTATTCTATCCACTTGGTAGCTAGTGATTTGAATGTTGGGCATAGAGTTAGGAGGGTCTGAGTTCAAATTTTGTCTCAGATATTTGCTAGTTGTATAGCCTTAGTTAATTCAATCAGTCTCTACATACCTCTCAGTTTGTTCAACTCTAAAATGGAGATAACTCTAAAATGGAGATACTAGTAGAACTTATAGTGCTATTATTTATTGTAATACATGTAAAGCATTTTTAAAAAATCTTAAAGTGCTATGTAAATGTTAGCTTGTGTTATTGTTTTCCAAATAGGGAAACAGACCCATGGCAATCACATATATAATTAGTAATAAGGCCAACATTTCAACACACATGACTTCTGACTCCAAAATCCAGGGCTTTTTCCATTACCCTATCCATGAATCAGACAGACCAAGATAGGAAACATGTTTTAGGTTTTTTTCCTCTCCCAAGAAATTCTATTTATTTTCACCAAGATGCTATCTAAAAATAGATTTGAGTATCCCTTCTCAACTAACAAGATAAATAGAACTAATATAGCCAAAATGATGTAGAGTAGTCATGAAAGGCTTGGCAGCCCAAGAACCTATTTGTTTCTTCTCGGCCCTTTTCTTCTTGCCTATCTCGGTAACCAAATCATTTCAAAAGAAACACTTTTCCCTCCCAAATAAAAAACAAAACATTGGAGGTTGCAGTGGTCATGCTTTTTGTTTCAACCCGAAAGAGAGTCACAAAGTGAGGAGGGGACAGAGGAAGTGTCTGTCCTCTGGCTTCTGACTTCTAGCTTATATGCTTCAGAACTTTCTTAGGAATAAGCATGGATTCAGTCCTTTGAGAACCATAGCAGCTGAGTTGCGGGATATATCCATCTTAGAAGGTAGTTCTTATAAGTTATTATCAGAGAGAAACACTTAGAACTTAAAATGAATGCACAGACCACTTCAGTTCAATCCTTGAAACAAATTAGGTTCTTTTTGGTCCCTTTCCTTGATGTTTGTGACTAATGAGTAGTATGATTAAAATAAAAAGAGAATGGAAAAACCAGTGACCCCAAACTAATAACAAACCGAGGAAGTCAGGACAATGATAGCAGTGATCATCAACAAATCAGTGTTGTCACATCATGAAGCTGGAAAATTAGAGCGTAAAACCCAAGTGAATGAGCCTGACAAACTGGTGGTAGAGGAGTTAGAAATGATGGAGCAGTCAAAAGAAATAAGTAAATATGCATATTTGTACTATAAAAAGACTCCTTCCCAGATTTCAAATATGAGAAATCCATTTTTTAACAAAAAGTATTATCCCTAAAGAGTTACCTATTTAACCAATGCCCCATTTTCATCTAGGAGTGAACCAGAAGTGTGTGATAGGTAAATGAGTTGATTCACCTAGCTAAGACTCCAGATCTTAAAACCCATCATTAATCTGCCATTGGTCCTTTCAGTTCCTGTAGTACTCTGAAAATTTAGTAGTTGACCTATAGAGACATCATCCTGTCTCAAGATACAGATGCACAAATGGTAGCTACTCTTGATCAGGGAGCGACACTTAGTGAAATATATTAAAGTCACTTTAAGAAAAAATCAGAACTTTTGCTTTGGAAGTGATAGGGAAGCAATGTTTCAAAAAGAGTAACCTATTCCCTCTGAGTAATGGGAAGCCGAGATCCAGCTAGTTTTGCTTACTTTGATAGGGAAAGGAGAAGTACAGCTAGAATTCACATTAGATTACTTGTTATCATGACCTTCATCATGCAATTTGGCTATAAATTTACCTATTAGGATCCCTGCTTTGGGGAGAGCCTCAGAATAACTACTGGTCTGCTTTAAGAGTTAAATCATTTGGAGGTGGTTGGGAGCTTTATGACTTGGTCTTGCCTTCAGTAGGAATAAGTTGTTTGATTTAGGATTGCTTAAATACATCAAAATAAAAATCACCATTTTGAAATTCCTTTCTCTGTCTCATTAATTCAGAATCTGAGCTTATGTCACTGAACTTGTAAGAATCTGAACCGTCTTTTTTTCTTTCTCTTTGCTTTCACATTTTACATACTTTGAGTACAAAAGTATTCCAAATAACCACGTTTATTTACACATTTTTCGTTGAATCTTCACTTTCAATAGGGTAGACCAAGCATGCTGGTCCTGGTATGCTAGAACCCTTGTCTTAACATGGGGAAATTTTTTCAACAAGAAATTGTGATCAAAATTTCTTGAGCATTAAAAGTGTCAATGTGGGCATAATAATAAGCTTATAGGAGTAGGAAGAGCTGTAATTGAAGGATGCAGAGATATGGAATGAAGAAAAAAGTGCTTTTGTGTGAATTTAAATCTGAAGTTTCCTTTCCTTGTAAGTTTCCATTCAGAATCAATACATCTTTAACTTGAAGAAATGGGCAGTTAGTATAAAGTTCCCTGCCCTATGTCTTCCAGTGTTGGAGGTTCCTGAGAACCTCAAATAAATACCCAAATACTATAAGTAAAGCTTGGCACTAGCACACCAGGGCTTGGCTCATTTGGAACTTTCTATGGAAAATCTTTCTTGATCTCTGCTCTTAGTATAAGCTCTGTGTATGTGTGTGTGGGGGGGGTGTCTTGGTATCTTTCCTCTTCTTTCCTGTCCTGTGCTCTCTCTCTCTCTTCTCTTCTCTATTCACTCTCTCTGTCCCCTTCTCTCTCCTTTCATATACTCATGTATGTACTTACCTGTTTCCACATTGTATTCCCTTAGCAAATCCTTGAAATCAGGGACGTTAAATCAATAAATCGACAAGAATTTTAAAAATACTATGTTCTAGGAACTAGAAATATAAAGCTCAAAACTAAATAATCCTTGTGGCTCCAGTATCACAACATTCAAGGACTTTACATTCTGTTGATGGAAATATACCTACATACAAGTAAATACAGAATATACAAAAAGTAAAACAAGTTAATTATATTGAGGAGTGAGGGAGGGTGTGTTGTGGATGAGAGGAAGCAAAAAAGGTCTCACATAGGAGTAGTACTTACAATCAATTCTGAGGGAAGGTATGAATTCTTAAAGACAAGAGTAAGGGAGGAGTACATTTTAGGCCTTGGAGAGAGACTGTTCAAAAGCATGAGAGATGGAATTTCCTGCATGAGGCTGACCAGCAAGCAGGCCATTTTGCTTGGAATAAAGAGTACATAATGAGAAATGAAGTATAATAATCTTGGAAAGGTAGGCAAATAATGTCAAACAAATTTGTTTTATCCTAGAGATAACAAGGAGCCATCAGAACTTTCTGAGTTAGAGGAGTGACATGTTCAGACCTGAGTTTTAGAGCAATACCCAGGGTAGCATTATAGAGAATGGATTAGAGAAGGGAAAGACTGGAGGGAGAGAGACAAATGGGAAGGCTATTGAATAGGAAAGAGAAGAGGTAATGAAGACTGGAACTGAGACTATGTCTATGTGAGAGGAGAGAGGGAGAGATTGAGGGGAGAGATGAAAAGAGAATTACTGAATTAGTAAGTAATGGAACATGAGGGGTGAGTTAAAGTGGAGTCAAGGATATCTCTTAGGTTGCAAATATAGGTGCCTGAAAGTATTGGCTTTGACAAGAAAAATAAGAAAAATAACTTCTTGAGTTAAGAAGAATTGGGTTGGAGGGATGAAGAAAAAAAGACAGAGGAGAGGAGAGAGATACTGAGAGACAGAGAAAGAGACACATAGACACACATACATGGAGGGGGAGAAAGAAACACAGAAAAAGAGAGAGGGAGGGAGTTGAATTCATGGGAATTGATGAAATCACCAAGGAAAAGGTCATAGAGAAAAGGGGGTCCAGGACACAGATCATGGATGGTGACATTGTAAAGGAGCCTGGGAAGGATTGGCTAAAAAAGTAGGAGAAGAACAAACTGAGCAATGTCAGAGAAGGGAAATGGTATCCAGAAATGGTGGTCAGCAGTGCCAGATTCTGCAGAAGTCAGTAAAAACAAAAAATGGGGTATGGGGAGAAGAGGGGTCATTGAACATGTCCAGTAAGAAATCATTGGTAATTCTGAAGAGGGCAGTGCCAATTGAAAGATTAGGTCAGAGACCAAATTGCAAAGGATTAAGAAGTGTCATGATAGGAGAAGTGCAAACAAGTTCTGTCGACAGCTTTTCCCCTAGAATTTAGATGTAACATGGAGAAACAAGGATGATAGTTTGAAAAGGGGCAAGGTAAAGAAGAGTTGTTCACAAGGGTATAGTGGGCAACAAAGAAGAAGCCAGTTGAAAAAGAGAAAAGAGACAGAGGTGGGTGGTTATGGAGTCAATGAGAGGAGAAGGGTCATCTCTTCAGAGACTATCACATGAAAGAACAGGGGATGAGGGGAAGGGGGTCTGACATGTAAAAAAGAGGAGAGAGATCTCATTGCAAATGGCCTCTATTTTCTCAGTAAAGAATGAGGCCTTTGTATCCCCAGTGCCTTAACACCTAGTAAATGCTTCATAAATGCTTGTTGGTTTGGATTAGAGACAGCTAAGAAGGGAGGCCTCACAGCAGGGAGGAAGAGAGTGAATGCTGACTCACTCACTCTTTGCAGCAGCTGATGCCTCTGTACAAGGATTTAACCCTTGTTCTGACTCTTCACATAGGGCAGCTGGCTCTGTTCAAAAGGTTCCTTAATAGAAGGAGCAGCTGTGGAGATGATAGATCTTAGAGCCTCTGAGGATGATCTTGCAGTCTCTGAGCGCCTTCTGCTCAAAGCCTGGCTGCTGTTTCAAAGCCAGGAGAAATCAAATATATGTGGAGGAGAGGAGAGAGAGCACAGAATGTTGTCTCTGATTTTCTCAAAAATTGGGGAGATTAGAAGCATTTTCTAAGGCTAAGGGAGAGAACTTGTTTGTGTGTGTATGGAAAATGGTACTTTGGAATTGGAATTTGATTACAATGAAAATGAAAATGTTTCTCTTCCCTTTTACTCTCCCTGACCCACAAATTTTAAATTCAACAAGGTAAATTTAATCTTAAAGTTTAATTATTTAAGATGTATCTGTTTTATGATAGTGTGTATCCCTTGTCAGGTACTCTAATTTAGAGACTTAATTAAAGTTTGAGTTCTAGGATTGGATCTGCTTTTTGAGTTCAGGTTCTCCTTTGGGTTCCTCTCTGAATGCCCAGTGCCTTTTGATGTCGCATGAGAAGCAGAGTATCTGGTGGCTGAAAGGCATTCTTGAAATAAGGAAGATCCGAGTTTAGTAATGGTACAGTGGAAAGAATGTTAGCTCTTGAGTCAGAGGACTTCTCATTTCTGATGCTTGCTACCTGTGTGACCTGGGCAAGTCACTTAAGTGTCTCAGAGGCAATATGATATCTAATGGATAGGGAATTGAACTTGTATTCAAGAAGTTTTGGTTTCCAATGCAACATGAAATATTTACTATGTGAACCTGAGCTGTCTCTGGGCCTCAGTTTCCTCATTTGTAAAATCAGAGAATAGGACTGAATGGGCTCTGAGATTCTTAATAGTTTAAATTTATGATCTTATGATTTAGATCAGTGAAGAAAATTCTTACACTGAGAATTCCTCACACTGATGAATTCACAGATCCAGTTCTTTGTCTCTTAAAAAAATAAAATTCCCTGACCCTAGAACTTTACTTGGCATATAATAGGCATTTAAAGTGTGTTTGCCATATTAAATTAAGTAGAATAAGATTAAATTAGGGATCATTTGATTGTAAGAGAGTTGAGTCAGGTAGTTTATTCTCCTAGGTCCCCAGGCAGAATTACATAAGACAAACAAGAATTTGTACAATTTCTGGAGAATTCTACTTTAGTTCACAGGGTGACTTAGTCCTGACTTAGCACTGAAAAATCCAGGTTTACAAAAAATTGAAACTATGGGTAATGATTTGAATTAAGCTAAAGATTATAACTGCCTAAGCCTCTCTTGAATGTGGTAATGATTAGGATGCCTAAATAATAATGAAAATATTCTCGAATCACATTTGCCTAATTTTGTATCTGTAGTGACTTTCTATAGAGCTTACATATAGTAAGCACTTAATAAATGTTTATTGAGAGTTTCAATGAGTTTAAGTGACATGTCCAAGGTCACACTGCTAGTGTCTGAGGCAGAATTGGAATTGAGATCTTCCTGAATCCTTGTCCAATGCTCCCTTTGCCCCTTAGCAACCACTAGATACAGTATTTCAGTATTCATCTGGATGCCAGGAAGAGCTCATTGGATGAGAGAAAATTCAACAATTTTTTTTAAAGTTCCTATTATATGCTGACATTGAGTATAGGCGATAGGGTTAGATAAGTAAGATAAATAAGACATAGTTCCCACCATTAAGAAGTTTAGAATTTAGTAAGGAAATGAATGTCTTGACAGTATTTCTTTCTCTGGTTGCAGTGCAGGAGGTGATGCCTCTCTAGAAAGTGTGACCACCTTGCCTAGTAAGTAAAGATTTGGCCCTTGGGTTTATCGTGAGATCTGGGTGGGCTCTCCTGACTCCGGCATCCTGAGAGCAAATCCCAGCCAGGAAAGGTGTGATGTGACTCCTGTCGAATGCCTTTAAGGGGGAGGTAGAATGATCTCTTTCCACAGATCTCCAGAGCCTGATCCATGTGTTTAGGCTGGTAGAGTTTACATCGCCATAGTTGGAACACTTTGGTGCTTTGTATACTTAGCTCTGGGAGAGCCAGTCCTGGATCAGTGGCTTCTGGTCCAGACCCGGCAGATACTTTTATCATTCTCACCTTTCACGGATTGTTGCACTGGGACATGGGCTACAGATAAAGCTCAGTTTGGGGGAAGGCATGCTCTTTCTGATCTCACAGATTCCCCAGTTGAGAGCTGTTTGCTTTTTACTTCCCCTCTCCCTACCAGATATCCTTCGAAAGTTCAATAAGAACCTAACAGGCTTCGCACTTGGCGTAGGGGATGCTGATGACGCCAACGCCTTCCTCAATCAGGCAGTACCCGGAGCAAAGGCTGAGTATGGCATTGGGGAAGGGCGAGAGGGGCCGTGGAATGGCTCGTCCTAGAAACCTCTTTCTGACTATCACGGCAATCCTGTCCTTTTGTCATTGTTCTTCGGTGGTGGGCCATAGACTTTAAGTGGATTCCTCCTCAAGGCTCTAATCATTCTCTTGCCTGATCATTTGCAGCCAATGTTTTTGAAGATAACTCAAGACCAAGGTCTGAGACCATGAAATCAATTGGAATTAGCAAAACCACCCAGGGACTGACCATGCTCTGAATCTAAATCTAGTGTCCTTTTCCTTCACCTCTTACCTGATGTTGCACAGGGTCCTCAAGGCGTAAAACAGCCCTATTCTCTAGCTGAGTTACTCAATTACAGGAAAGAAAATCCTTTACTCAATTAAACTACAAAAAGGATCCATCTAATGAAGAGGGCATAATGTATTCCACTTCAGGGCTTTGTTAAGGGCAAACATAGGATTGTGAGGTATAGAATTAGGTGACACTTGAGGAATAATGAGTAAAAGCTGCAAAAAGGTAAATCTAGATTCATTATAAGCAAAAAACTTTTAAATGATTGGAACTATCCCAGGGTAGAATGAGCCTTCTTAGGAGAGGTTTTAAAGCATAGTCTGGATGATTTCTTGTCAGGTCTGTGGAAGGGAGATACTCATTCAGAAGAGGCTGGATGAGAATCCTGATTCTGCTATCTGTAGGATCTTGGGAAAGTTACTTAGTCTCTCTGAGCCTCAGTTTTCTCGTCTGTAAAATGAAAAAAAATTGGACTAGGTGACCTCTACTATCCCTCTAGATCTAAATCTATGAAGCTCCTGAGGTTCTTCTAAGGTTGAGATTCTGTGAATTCATATAATCTAAAATCCTTATTTATTATAATCTGAGGCTCAGAGATTTGATATATCACATGTGATTAGATATATTACACACAATTACACAATATAGGCAATAAGTAACAAAGCGAGGGCTGTTCCAAACCCTTAAGAACTAGATTGGCCTAACAAAGAATTGTGAAGGAGGGAGAGAGCCCTGGACCAAGAATCAGATAATCTGAATTTGATTCCCTCCCCTCACATTACCGCGCCCCTTCTTCCCCCCAACTCAAGTGGGACTCTTCCGAAGTTTAGAATTCTTATCCCATTTACCTATTTAAGCTCAGGCTTTTGAAAGGGCATGCACTAATGTGAGATTTAGAAAGTCAGTTCTATTGCTGCTACTATCTGAATAGGCACTGAACATTGATGTTCACCTCTTCAACTCATGTTTTCTGCCTTCTGCCTGCCAAAGGAGATAATCCCAATGAGATCTCCACTGTAGTGGCTTTGAGAGGCAAAGAAGATGAATCTGCTTTCCCCTCATTATCAGAAGGAACAATTGTTTTTTGCTCCACAGGGGACTTAAAAAGCAAGTCCAGACCCTGGTACAGAAGATGAAGACTGATCAGGTAAGTTAGAATCCGACTAGTTTATGGGAAAAAGCAATTTCTAAATTTAGTCTATCCAAATAAAAGAAGAGGAAGGGAATGAGCAGCCTTAAAAAGTAGTGATTATCACATCAATGGAAGTATGCAAGCAGAATTTAAATTAGCATCTGCCAGGGTTGCCCATCAGCTCAAATCTCCAGGGGACATCTAATCTAACTTCCTCAGTTTATAAGTAAGGAAATTGGGGCCCAGAGAGATTAAGAGAATTGTTGAAGAAAGACTTCCTACAAGGGCTAGAAGATAGCTGTGATCCTTTTTATAATTGTGGTTCTATATCTCAATTTAAAAAAGATATGTAGGGTGGTATCTATGTTTTTGATGCTGCTTTGTGAAGAAATCAAGTCAAGAAGCATTTATTAAGTACCTAATATAGGTCAGGCACTCTAGTAAGCATTGGGAATACAAATAAGAGCAAAAGTAAAGAGAGCTCCTGTAGGCAGGGAGTTAATATTCTAAAGAATGAGACTTGAAAGTCCCAGAGGGCTCAGCAGACTCCTTGGAGTACACTGATTTTCTTGTCAGAGATAGCAGAAGTATAATGCAATGATATGTTTAGCATTCTCCTTCTTTCATTTAGAGAATTGATTTCCTAAGAGACTGGAAGGTGGTCACTCTGCTCATTGGGACTAGTGACCTCTGTGACTACTGCACTGACTCAGTAAGTAACAACACCAGAGACTTCTCTTGCCTGGGCTTTCAATGTAGAAGTCCAGATCCAGGGAAAACCCAAACCGTCACTGCCTGAATATAAAGAGATACTCACAATATACCTGCACTGTTGTACTCCAGTCCTAGCCCTAGCCCTGGCTTCACTATCTCCTTTCAAGGATCAACTTAAGTGCCTCCTTTTAGATAGATCTATTCTGATCCCATCAGTTGCCAATGCCTCAGCTTAGAAATTACCTTGTATTGGTTTTATACATATTTTGTATTGTTTATTATCTGAGTCCTTATTGTTTTCCTTTAGTACCTAGCATAGTAACTGTCTCAATCAGTCAACAAGCCAACAGTCAACACTGTGTAACATACTAGAGCTACAAAGACAAAAAAGAAATAGTTCTGCCCTCAAAGAGCTTACATTCTAATGCAGGAACTATGAATGTGTATAAATAAATAAATAAAAGATCATCTGACGGGGAATCAACAAAGGTCTCATGCAGGATGAATGCTAAACTTTGGGGACAATTAGAAATTTCAAAAGATTAAAATGAGGAGGAACTGTATTCCAGGCATGGAGGCAGCCTAAGTAAAGTCCTGGAGACAGGAGATGGAATAAGAAGTCTAATTTGGCTGAAATGTAGAACGTGTGAAAGAGAACAATGTATAATAAAGACAGAAAGATAGAATGGAGTCAAGTTGTGAAGGGCCTTTAATAACACTCAGAGAAGTTTTATATTTAATCCCTTCCACTGATTGAACTATCATAAAATCACTGAATTTACCATAGGAAGTATCTTATAGATCCCAAAATAATTAAACTAGAATTGTCTAGGAATCTACTGGTAATCTATTCTAGTTTTATAGTTGAGGAAACCCCAAAGTTCAGAAAGGTGAATCTGTCTAAGGTGCTACCAGTAGTTAGTTCAAAGCAGAGGCAGGATCTGAATGGAGGAGCTACAATTCTAAATCAAAGGTTCTTGCTGCCTTAAATCCCAGAGCATCCCAAGATTGTATCAAGGAATTAAGTAAAGGGCTTATTCAAATTCCTAGCTAGGCGCTAATATACTAGTTAATCCTTCAGTTCTGATGAATCCACAGAAAAGAAAGAACTCAGGGTATATTGAAAAGAGTGCTAAACTTGGTAGGTTTCAAAAACTGAGATCTGAATCCTTGGATCTGCTGCTTAAAAGTTGCATGATACTGACAAGTTGTTAGCCTTTCTGAATCCTCCTTTCCTTATCCATAAAATAACATCTCTGCCCTCTCTTTCTCTCCGAGCCTTGTTATGAGTATTGAAGGAGAGAATAACAACAATGAAAAGACAGTCCTTATAGGATTTAGATGGTTTCAAAATGTTTTGCTTGCAATGTCTGTGTGAGGATTATCCTTAAAGTATTTTGTGGTCACAAGGAGGTCTTTATGTGATTTAAAACTCTGAGTTGTAACTATCGACTTCAATGAAGATGACCAGCCTCTTTCTACTTCTCAGAAAAAATTCTTTCAAAGCCATTCAACAATCTTTTGGATTACTCCAACTTTGGGTTGTTGTTATTTTTTTTCACTTTTTTCCTTCAAGGATCCTGTCCTTGATATAGTGGAAGAGTACTCAATTTGAAATCAGGAACTATAGGATCAAATCTTGTCATTATTTTCTTTCTTGGACAAAATCCCTTTACTTCTCTCATCTGGCAAAGGAAAAATTTGGACTTTGAGGTCCCTTCGCGATATGACTACTATAGTCCTATATTTTCAGATCCAGTTGCAGATGAAGCATGATCAGCTAGCCATAGCTAGAGATAGGAGTAGAGAATAAGGTTTTACCATCAGAGTAATGAGTGAAGAATGAGTCATCTTTCACATTCTCTTAACCTAACCATCTCCTCCTTTATGGTTTTTCTTTTGCCAGAATTTATATTCAGTCACCAAATTCTCATCTCACCTCCAAGATGCCTTGGACTTCTTGCACAGAGAGGTGAGTTATACAGCCTCCTCTCCCTGGGAAGAACTGATGCATCATGTAAGAGAACTCAACTTTCCCTTTGTTTTAGAGAACCAGGGGAAGATGGCAGACTGGGATTTATGTGCACTTCAATGAGTTCACATCTCTATGTATTTCCTACTTTCCTTTGGAACACTGGTGCTCAGAGACCACAGATCTTGTAAGGGGAAAAAATCCATGTATTCTGAAAGCTTATATCCATCAGTCACTCAGTTAGCAATGTTCAAGTGCTTATGATGTACTGGGGACACAAATATGAAGAATAAAAGGCTCCCTATTCACAAAAACTTTACATTATATTATGGAAAAAAGAGGATATAGAAACATTAGCAACACTACAGATATAAAACATATGTGTGTGTATGTTTATATGGCTAGATATGTGTGTATATACATAAACTTATACATCCACAAATATACATACACATGCGTACACACACACACACACACACACACACACACACATATACTCTCCCAAAACCATCATAAACATAAAATTGTTAAATATAAAATAGTTTGAAAAGGAGAATCCTAGCAATTGGCTGTATCAAGAAAGGCTTCATGTAGAGTCTGGTGCCTGAATTGCATCTAAAAGGAAGAGAGGTTCTTTTAAGTAGGGAAAATACTTGAAGAATAGGAGTACAACCAGTATAAGGCACAGACAGGAAAGATAGACCATAATGAGTGAAGAACAGAGTGATGACCAGTTTGACTCCTCCCCACCCCCAGTCAGGAATAAAGTGTAAATGCTTAACATTTTAAAAGACTAAGATAATTGCAGATGATCCCATTACTTCCTGACAAATTAAGGGAAAAGAATTAAGAGCACTGTCAGATTCTTGGGCTCAAAGATCACTATAGAAAATGACTGTAGTCATGATATTAAAAGTTGCTTGCCTCTTGGAAGCGAAGCTATAGCAAATCTGGACTCAAGTATCTGACCACATCACTCTTTTGCTCAAGCTCACTAGCTTCCTATTGCTTCCTGGATAATTTATAAATGTCTGCATCCCCAGAAGTATTGGATACAGTGCTAGACTTGGAATCAGGAATATCTGAGTTTAAATACAATCTCTCACGTTTTCTAACTGTGTGATAGTAGACAAGTCACTCGACGGTTTTCAGCCTCAGTTTTCTTATGAGGATAATAATAGCACCTACCTCACTTGGTTGTAATGAGAATCAAATGATTTTACATGTATCAAGTACTTTGCATATTTAAAGTGATGTGTAAATGCTAGTTATTATCATTCTCCCAGAATGATTTCATATTACTGTTCCCTAGATGCTACTCATTCCAGTCACACTTAAGAATTTGTTATTTTCTATATTCAGCAGTCAGCAAAAAATATGATGTTTCTCCACTATTTTTTATTATGCTCAATTGACAACAACAAAAATCAAAACTGGCTTTTATATCATGTTCTAAAATTTGCAAAGCAAATTCATTCTCACATAAATCTGATGAAGTAAGAACAGATCTTACTGTCCCCAATTCACAGATAAGCAAATTGAAGCCAAGAGAAGTTTAATGTCTTTCCAAGGATCACAAACAGTTACTAAACGGGATCTAAGTCCAGATATAAACCCAGGTCTGATAGAACCCTATTGAAGATTCTATGTTAGGGCTGTTAAGAAAAAGAATCTCATAGTCCTAGCCTTGTATTCTGAGTATGTATCTCACAAAGTATATGATTTTATATCTCAGCTCCAATGTTGGCCAGCTGTGGGATACTTAGTCACTTTATCTTTAGTAAAAGTGAATTTCAGCTTATCCTTTCTGTAGAATGGGTATTTTAATAACATTTGCATGAGCCACTGACAGTATGGTTGGTAAGAGAAGCATTCTGTAAAATGAAAATAACTGTATTAAGATGTAATTACTAGGAATTAGAAGTAATGATGACCCATCTTTCCACTATATCCTTATATTTAGGTTCCCAGAGCCTTGGTCAACATCGTGGACTTTATGAACCCCATCATCCTTCGGCAGGTGATCCTGGGCAACCAACATAAGTGTCCAATACTTCAGGCAATGTAAGCATAGGATTGGCAGCAGGATTGTATCTGATGATCTGGGTCATGAGGGTTGCTGGCATCTAGTTTTTAGCCCATCTGGTTCTTCATACAATGCTCCATTCTTTTTTGGAAACCAGATGTTTGTGGGGAGCTTCTATCTCTTGGAACTACCTGTTCTTATTTGTGTCTAGCCCTACTCCCTTTTTACTGATACTTGGAGTCTGCCACAGATTATGCACACACAAGATGCAAGGCTGGAACATTCATGTCTGTATGGGCAAGACTGAAGAAAAAGATGGTTTTTAAGGAAAGAATGCAATTCATAATAAATATTTATTAAGCACCCGTTATTTGCTAGGTGGCAGCAAGCCCTGAGTAGATAAGAGCACTGAGCTTGGAGTCAGGAAGATTCATGTTCATGAGTTCAAATCTGACTTCCAATACTAACTAGCTCTATGACTTTGGGAAAGTCACTTACTATGTTTGCCTTAGTTTCCTCATCTATAAAATGGTCTGGAGAAGAAAATGGCAAACCACTCCAATATCTTTGCAAGAAATTCCCCAAATGAGTAGAACCCAACTGAAATGACTGAACAACATCAGCTAGACACATTGGATACAAAGACAGAATGAAAACCAGTCCCTTCCCTCAAAGGACTTACATTCTACTGAGGAATACCATGCATACAAATAAGTATGGACATGATTACTTAAAAAGGGAGAGGGGCATAACAACTAAGGGAGAAGATCTGGCATGTGAACTAAGCTATAAATTCTAAGAAGGGAAGCAGAGGAGGGAGTGAATTCTTGGCAAGAGGGACAGCTTCTGCAAAGGCCTGGAAATGGGAGGTGGGTTTTAGAGATCAAAAAGTATTCCTGAATGCTCTGGGAGTAGAGGGGGTAGCAGTCACTAAGAGGAGTGCTATGTCACAGTATGCCAGAATAGCAATAGCATTCAGAAATGTGACTACTCTAGAGGTGTGTTGACAGTGAATTGTTGGAGCTTCTCTTCCCCCTACCCATTGAACTCCTTACAACTCTTATCCTGATCAGATTTTCCCTAGCTTAATAAAATTTTCCTTTTTTCCATTTTTGTCAGTACTCAATCAATTAATATACCTATAAGCATTTACTGTGTGCTAGGCACTAAGGATAGATGAGCAAAAAAAAAAAATCTGTTTTCCTACATTTTAACAGAAGAGAATACATGCAAATAAATATATGTGGCCAGTGGATAGAATGTAGTGTCAGAAAGAACTTTTTGCCTTAGTTTCCTCAACTATGAAATGAGGTTAATAATAGCATCTACCTCCTAGGATCATAGTGAGGATCTAAGGAGGTAATATTTGTAAGCTGCTTAGTACAGTGCCTGGAGTATTGTAGATACTATGCAAAAGCTAGGTATCACTATTATTATTATGTTTACAATAAATCCAAGCAAGTAGAAGACAAATATCAGATTGGGAGGGAGGAAGGAGACTATTAGCACTTGGGGAAAACAGATGGTACTTAAGCTGTAGATGGAAATATTGAACTGATAAGAAATCTGAGACCTGTGACATTGAGAGGTAACACAAAGCACCTATCTCCCAGGACTGTTGTGAGGATCTAAAGTGAAAAATAACATTAACTGGCTTTGTAAACTTAAATATTCACTTATTTTCCAGTTGTGTCCAACTCTTTGTGTCTCCATTTGAAATTTTCTTAGCAAAGATAATGGAGTGATTTACCATTTCCTTTTCTAGTTCATTTTGCAGATAAGGAAACTGAGGCAAAAGGATTAAGTGACTTACCCATGGTCACACAGCTAGCAAGTATCTGAGGCCAGATTTGAACTCAGAAAGATGAGTGCTCTTTGCACTATGGCTGTCCCATAAACTTTAAAGCATCACATAAATATTGCTGCTGTTATTTATCACTGTTATAGAAGAAAAAAAGATACTGAAATTAGCCTAAAGAGACCTGGGTTCAAGTGCCAGATCTCCTCCTTACTGATATGACTCAGGGTGGGTCACTTAACCTCACCAAGTCTCATGTTCCTCATCTATAAAATGAAATTAATATCCATAGTATCTAACATAGAGAGTTGTTGTGGGGAAACTGCAATTAGTAAATTATAAAGTTTTCTACTAATATGAGTTGCAAGGCTTCCAACTGCCTGAAGGCCAGGTTGCTGTGTGTCACCCCTCTCCCAGGACTCTCTGGTGCCCGTAGGGGAATTTGAACATGTCTAGACTCTTTGCCAATGGTTCCAGCCCCAATGTTGGTTCCCAAGAGTAAGCTCAGATCCTCTGTGCTCCTATTCCTTTAGCCACAAACAGATTAGCTTTACAAAGAAATATTTACTTCAATTATATAATTATGAATATAGCTCAGTTCCTAGAGAGTACTGTTTTCGGATCCAAGTCTATCCCCTTCCCCAGGCTTGAATCCCAGGCACTCTAGCCTCTCCAGGCTTTCCTCCTGGCTTGGAAGGCTGCAATATGCCAAATCTGGTTGGTCTTATAGGCTGACGCCTGAAACTGAGAAAGACAAATGACACAGAATAATACCCCTGGTCCATCTCTGAGAACAAGGATAAGAGAGAAAGGGAAGTTATATCTCTTTCCAGTTCAATTCATTGCACTCATCTGGTGAGATGGATTGCAGTCTTTACTCAATTATTCAATAAGTAAAAATTGAACACAGAAATTACAGGAAAAAAAAAAAAAGAAAGAAAAATGGTCTCAGTTTAGCCAGTTTTAAAGATGCAGACTATTCTAACTTTGGAGCCAAACAAAGGAGATCACTCCCACCCAGAAGGTAGGAGAAGACAGGCTTTAAGTCACCTTCATGTTAAGGGATACATGAATAGTAGGGGTAGCCGGGGGAGGTAAACTAATGTGAGATTAAAATGTTTCCTCTGTTCATATTCTTTTCGGATAGTTTGGTGATGAATCTGAGTTCTGAAAGTTTATGATGGTGATAGGGCTCAAGGTCTGGCAGGTTCTAACCAAACTACAGAAGCACCAAAGTCAGGACTGGTAACAGACTCTCCTCCCAGGTCCAGACTAGCAAAGTTCAGAGAAGCTCATTACCAGAAGGCTGACCTGTAAGATATATTTTCCTCCATGGCAATTCATAAAAACTATCTCCTAATTCATGATCTATCTGGGTGGCAGGAGCACTGACAACAAATGAAATTATGAACCATAGACTGGACATTGAAAGGGACTGCCACCATGTCACTTCATTTTACAGATGAGTAAACTGAGACTGCAAGAAACCAAATGTCATGAAGTTCCTCAGATTCCAAATGCCATTCACTTTCTATTTAATAAAGTTGCCTCTTGATTCTTGAAACACAGACATGAAATAGTGTAGAAAGGCCGTATGATAAAATCACATAATGGGGACCATATCGCTGCCTCTTCACCCAGCATTACTGGGGCTAAAGGGCTGGGGAAGGGGCTAAAAGAAAAGAGAATTTGAAAAAAAAATTAATGTTTTTTTTTTAATAAAAGTGCTGAATATTGAATTAAAAGGCCCCCAGGTTTAAATCTCAAGTCTGCTGCTTTCTTCCTACTTAAATGACCTTGGCCAGCTCAAATCTAAGCCTCAGTGAACTCATCTGTGAACTGAAGGGATCAGACTCAGTGACCTGTCAGATGTTACAATTTTAAATCTATGATCTTAAAAGTATTCACACATGCAATTGCTCCCAATTAACTTGAATAATAGTCTGTTTTTACAACTGTTAGACTTCATTTTATTCAATATCCTACTCAAGAACCAAAAAGGGCAATTAATGTCATCCACACCAGGGAAACATTTCTAAGGCACACGGGTGGGTAGTGTAGGGACAAAGTCCTGGCTTAATATACGGAGGCAGCTACCCAGGCAATATCTTCAAGTGTCATCAAAACCACTACCCTTGGTCCAAAGTCAAGCTTTCTGGATGCCACAATGGCCTTTCTGTGACTTCTCTCTCCCACCATATTGCAGCGCTGTGTGTAACTGCATCCTGATGATCAGAGAAAGCTCTTCAGAGATGGCCAGGATGAAAGAAGTCATCAAGAGCTACCACGTAAGATGCAAAGACAGAACATGTCTTTGTAGCCTCCCTGTCCCCTGATTATCAGGACCCCAAGAGAGTGGGAAAGAGTCAGTTAATAGAACTTGAGGGCACGCCAGTCTAGCACTGTCCTGACAGAGTCTCTCTTATATGAGATGGACATTTCTTTTTTTCCTTCTCAGAGCTACTGCTCTCCTTCTTGAATCTTAGGCTACGACTCCATGCTCTCTTATCGTTTTCTAACTTATGTCCATGTCACTCACCTCTTACTTGATTGTAAGATCCTTGAAGGCAGGCACTGATTGAGCCCTGCTTCTTTGTTTTCCCAGCCCCTTGTCTAAAGCATTGGAGATAATGACATCAAACAAATGTTGAATTGAATTGAATTGATCTGCCTTTGTCAGGTGATGCTTTCCCACCAGATTTCCATGCAATGAAATTTACCTCATCACAGGTTCTTTTCAGTCCTAGAGTTAGCAGATTCCCTTCGTAGCTTTACCATAAAATGTACCTTTAAAATGCCCATGAAGACCCTCCAGAAATAGGTTCTCCACAGGTAAGGTGGAATAGGGAAGAGCCAAAGGTCAAGGTTGTACCCAAGCTTGGCCCTGATGTGTTTTCTCTGTATGACCTTGTATAAGGCCCCTCTGGGCTTTAGTTCCTCTCTGTAAAACCAAGGTTATTAAATAATCTCTAAGATCCTCCCAGGGATAAATACTCTACATCTTATGATCCAGAAGGACTTTCCTGCCCAGAAATGCATGGAGACAGTCTGTTCCTCTTTCCTTTTTCCAGAGAAGCATCAGAGAGTTGGTGGAGTCAGGCCGCTACGACACTCGGGAGGACTTCACGGTGGTACTGCAGCCTTTTTTTGAAAACACCAAACTTGCCTTCCAACCGGTATGGCTCATTCTCTTGCTCCAGTTTCTGTCCCTACTGCTCATCTGTGCAGGATTCACTTGAATTCATATTTTTATACTCCCTCCACATCTCCACTTTTCTCCCTTCAAAGTCCAATCTGCTTTCACAATGATTTTGTCCTGAAGTAAATGTAAAGTCTGACCTTTAGGTTCAAAAATTCAAAGGTACAAGTATAAGGTGAAACCAGCATAGTTAGAGAGCAGTTTTTCTGAGGGAAAAACAATCTGGGGGTTTTAGTGGACCATAAGTTGAATATCATATCTCAACTTTAATGTAAGGTGACCAAAAAAGCTAAAATAGTCTTGAGCTACATTGAAAGATTAGTGTCAAAGACTAGGGAGGTCATAATCCTGCTATGATCTGCCCTGGTAAGACCTAGAGTATTTTAACCTCTGGATTCCACATTTTAAAAAGGACTTTGACAACCTAGATGACATTCAGAAGAAGGCAACCAGGACACTGAAAGGCCTTGAGTTTCTACTACATGAGAATTAGTTAAAGGGAATGGGGCCTGAATAATAATAGCTAGAATTTATGTAACATTTTAAAGAATGCAAAGCTCAATACAAATACTGTCTCATTTTGTTCTCAAACAATCTCTGGTTATAGATGCCTATGATGATTACCTCCATTTTATAGATGAAGAAACTGAGGTTTAGAGAGGTCAAGAGACTCACACAGTAAACTATCTAAGGCAGGATTTGAACTCTGCTCTTCCTATTGTGGAGTTCCTACCTCAAGGTTCAGCCCACTATCTATTTCACTATGTGGATGCCTCTTAAAAAAAAAAAAAAAGACTTGCTGGGGTATAAAAATGAGAAGTGACAGAAGTGTACTGCAGTCAACTTAGGAGAGATTGTTGTTAAATTTTCATCATGAACATTTTCACTTAAAAAATTGCTACAAATAAGAGTTTGATTTATGATTTTGTTGATTGTCTGTAATCAACAGAATGATTGAATTGATGAAGAAAATCTCAGTAATGCAAGTTAAACATTAAAATGTGTTGTTGGTACATGTTTTTGAAGAGTCAGTTGTTAAATACTTACCAGCATTCCCCAGGATGAATACAATAATCATTCTTTGAGTATTTGAAGGGCTGTCAGTTGAATGAAGGTATAGATGTGTTCTGCTTGGCACCACAAGGCTGAACTAAAACCATGGGTAGAAGTTACAGAGACAATTTGAGATTTCACACACACACACACACACACACACACACACACACAACAACAACAACAACAACAACAACAACAACAACTTCTTCCAAGTTCACCTCTCAAGGAGTTAGAAATGGGCTGTCCCAGAGGTGATGGTATCTAAGTCAGTGAAGATTTTCAAACAAAAGTTAGATATTTACTTGTTCAAAATATTGTAGAGGGCATTTGGGTTCAGGCACAGTTGTACCAGGTAGCTTCTGAGATTCTGTAATTCCCCACTAACACCCCCCAACCCCCCAGCTAAAAATATTCTCTTTCCTCCTGTGTTTTCCTAAAGCACTTTGCCTAGACCTCTCCTCTGTTCCTACCACACTTCTGTAAACATTAAAACATGAACTGGTTGAAGATAAAGGGCCACAGTGCTTTTCATCTTGGAATCCCCAGCTAGAAGCAGAATCGTCAAAATTCAAATGAGTTGAAGTTACATTTGTGGAGTCAGCAATAGCCTATGTGCTTAAGGGAAATGAGAAAAGGGAGCCCTCAATTGTAAAGGAGCAGAACTGAAAAACAAAGCATGAGAGAAAGAGGTCTGAATGTGACTGAGAGCCTCTTCTCTCACTTTTTTTTTACTAAATCAATCATTCTTCTTTGTTGGGAAAGAATGAATAATATCTGCTCTCATGTTGGATTTGATCCAGTCCTTGAAATTAGTGAAAGAGAATGAGCATGGAACATAGAACCACTGTCAAAATAGCTTGGCTTGTTCCTGATCTTTGGGCCAAAGCCTTCATTTATTTTGACCCTCAAGAACCAATTAGCCTAAGGTCATAATGTATCTCTTCTGATTGGTTGCCAAAGGTAGCAACCAGCATTGCCCTGTTTTCTCAAAGAGGTCTAGAGAGGCTTTTTTCCTCAGTTGTTCCCTAAAGTGGGATATTATATGTATGTGCCTAATAAATTATGAATTGCTTTCCCTGGGTTTTAAAAGGGAAATGAAAGAAAAAGAGGAGGAGGAGGACATGTCACCTGAGGCTTAAGTAGGTCCTTTGATGCTGCCAAACCATAGGCCTTTTTAATGATTCCCTTTTATTTATTTTTTTTTTTTGAGCAGAAACAAAGAACAAATATTCCCTCTTAAAACAAGTCAGATCTGTAAAGGGGCTGATGATTTACAAATCTATAATAGAAGTACAGAGATTAGCCTGTTTGTCCATCCCCATTAACCTTCAGAATATTACATTATACCATCTATGTCCAAAGAAGAATGGAAGCTTTTTGAGGTTTCATATTTTTTATCTTTGAATCTCAAGCAGTTTTCACATAATAGGTTCTTATTGAATGTTTATCTAAATTAATTACTAGAATTCCAATCAAAAATCCACTCTTCTCCCTTTCATTTTGTCTTTTACTCTTTTGTGTTCTTATATGTATTTTGTACTATATAGCCTTTATGTATAGAATTTATCTTGTTTATTAGGCTATCATCTCCTTCAGGATGGGACTGTGTCTTATTTCTCTCTTTTCCCCCCAAACTAACATAGAACTTTTACAGGTAATAAATACTTGAGATATGATTCTCACCTCCCTCAACTGTTAATGCTTCCTTCCCTCACAAACAAACAAAACAAAAAATTGCTTTGTATCTATTTTATATCTGCATGTTATCTAACTTGACAGAATATAAACTTTTTGAAGAAAGAGATCTTTTGGTCATTTTTGTCTTTGAATGACTGTCTAGCGCCTTTCACAGTCTCTTGCTGATAACATGTGATTGTGATAAATGCTTGTTAATTGAAGGTTTTCAATTTTTTTTTCAGTCGATGAAAATCTGCCTTCTCTTCCATCTTTCCCTCCCCACTGAGAAAGGAAGAAAGCAAACTTGTCATAAATATTAATGATCAACTAAAACAAATTTCTCAATTGGCCATATCCCTCCAAAATGTGCCTCAGTCTACATTTATCACCTATCAGAAGGTGGGAAGCATATTTCATCAAGACTACTCTGAAATCTTGGTCATTGCACTGATCAGAGTTCCCAAAACTTCAAAACTGTGTGATATTATACACAAATTGTTCTCCTGGTTTTTCTCACTTTATTCTATATCAGGGCATATAAGTCTTAACAGATTTCTTTGAAATCTTCCTCTTCATCATTCCTTACTGCACAATAGTATTCCATCACATACATATGCTGTAACTGGTTCAGTCATTCTCCATTTGATGGGCACTCTGTTTCCACTTCTTTACTATTACAAAAAACAGAGCTGTTATAATTGTTTTTGTATATACGTATATGTATTTTTTTCTCCCTTTACTGTTTTTGGAATAAAGGCCTAGTGGTGGTATCAATGTGTCAAAGGATGTGTACACTGTAATAGTTTTTTGAGCATTGTTCCAAATTGTTTTCCAGAATGGTTTGATTGTCTCTCAGTTTTTCAAACAGTACATTTACGTACCTGTTTTCCAGTCCTTTCAACATTTGTCATTTTCCTTTTTCTTTATTTTGCCAATCTGAAAGGAATTTTTAAATGATTTTGAGCATTTTTTCATATGGATATTATAGTGTGGATTTTTTTTTTCTGGAAACTGTGTCCATCCATGTCCTTTAACCACTTACTGACTGGAGATGACTCTAATTCTTATAAATTTAAATCAGTTCCTATACATACTAGAAATGAAACCTTTACAAAGAAATTTGCTGCAAAAATTTTCTTTATTTACCTGGTTCTCTTCTACTTTTAGCTGCATTGATTTTGTTTGTACAAAAACTTCTTAAATTTTATGTAATTAAGAATATTTTATTTTCTGTGATCCTTTTTTACCTCATGATTCTTCATGAACTCTTCCTTCATCTATATATCTGACAGATAAGTTATCTTCCTTGCTCCTATAATTTGTGGTGTCTGCTTATCTCTAAATCACATACTCAATTTGGAGCATAGTATAAAAGTGCCAGATATTGGTTTATATCTAATTCCTACCAGAATGTTGGTTTTTTTTTTTTACAGTTTTTGTCAAATAGTGAGCTCTTACTCTGAAATATTTGGGGCTTGGCAAGCACTTCTGTGCTTGTTTGCATCTTATTACATACCCGATTTATTCCATCGATAAACCTTTCTCTTTTTAACCAGTACCAAATTGTTCTGATGATTATTACTCTATAATATGGATTGAGATCTAGTACTGCTAAGCCCTAATGAAATGAAGCCCTTCCTTTCCATTTAAAAAAAATATGTCCCTTGAAATTCTTACCCTTTTGTTTCTTCAGATGAGTTTGGCAATGATTTTTTAGCACTACAAAGTAATTATTTGGTAATTTGATTGGTATAACACTGAGTAAATAAATTAATTTTTATAATATTGTCATTTTTATTATATTGACTTAGCCTACTCATAGGCAAGTAATATCTTTCTAATTACTCAGGTCTGTCTTTGTGCAAAAATATTTTGTATTTGTATATATATAGCTCCTATGTGGGTCTTGGCAGGTAGATTCTCAAATAGTTAATACTTTTTGTAATTATTTTAAATTGATTTTTTTCCTCTATTTTCTTTCCACTGGATTTTGTTAATAATATGCAGATATAATAATGATTTATATGAGTTTATTTAATACCCTACAACTTTATAGAAATTGTTAATTATTTCAATTAGTTTTTAGTTAACTCTCTAGGGTTTTCTAATTAAATCATATCATCAGCAAAAAAGCAGTAATTTTTTTTTGCCCTATGCTTATTCCCTCAATCTGTTTTCTAGGTTTTTTTTTAAAAATCACAAACTAGTATTTCTATCATTAGATAGAATAATAATATTAGT
The DNA here is from genome assembly GCF_016432865.1 of Antechinus flavipes. Taxonomy (NCBI): domain Eukaryota; kingdom Metazoa; phylum Chordata; class Mammalia; order Dasyuromorphia; family Dasyuridae; genus Antechinus; species Antechinus flavipes. The sequence goes on along the minus strand of NC_067399.1, from coordinate 222,700,743 downwards.
AATAGACTCCAATCTTATTGGAAAGGCCTTTAGTTTTTGCCTATTATAGAGCATGCTGACTCTTGGTCTTAAAGAGAGATCATTTATCACATTAAGGAAAGCTCTTTTTGTTCCTATGCCTTCTAGTGACCAGAAAAAAACCAATACAGGAATGGGTTTCTATCTTGTCAAAAGCTTTTTTCTCTATCTAGTGCTATAGACATATAATTTTGTTGCTCTTATATGTTGATTAATTGATCAATTGAGTGGAATTTAATTTCTCCCATCAGAATGGAAGGCCAGATGACTCCTTCTTTGCACCAGACTGTCTCCACCCAAATCAGAAATTTCACTCGCAGCTCTCCAGAGCCCTTTGGAACAATATGGTAAAAGACCAGGGTGCTTACATTTACATCAAAGATGGGCAAGTTTATGGCATTAAATCTCTAGTCTTTCCCAAAAGTCTGTGCAAAGGAGCCTTCTTATTCTTACCTTTCCATTGCACATAAAAAAACAGAGTCCCAGAGGGATATAATGATTACCACTTGGGGCACACTACAAGTCAGAGAAAGAATAGAGATGATATTTCAGACTTCCCAAGTCTACTGGTCATCATGTGACTAGAGAATTCTCCACCACTATGAGATCTGGAATCTCACTGATATTACTGTTCTTACAAACAATGCCCATCACAATCCATCCATGATTGCCTATCCTAATGGGAATGGTAGCTTACTACAGGGGCCAAAATATTGAACTTATTATATATAAAACTAAGAGAACTTAGGTTGAATGCCTAGCTTTTCTTATATGCTCACTGGGTTTCAGTTTCCTCATCTATAACATGAGGGCATTGTAAGTTGATGGCATTTGAGATCACTTCTTACTCTAAATCTGTGATCTCATGATCCAGCAATCTTCCCATTGGTTCACCACTGTGGATCCACTTATCATAGTGTGTTTTTTTTACTGTCAGACATTCTTAACCTGGAGTCCAAGAACTTTTTTTAAAAAAATACATTTTGGTTACTATATTTCAATATAATTGATTTCCTTTATATTGTGGATTTTATTGTATGCATTTAAAATCTTAATTTTGAGTAGGTGCCCATAGGCTTCACCAAACTGACTGTCAAAAGGAATTACATATTTTTTATGAAACAAAAATAGATGAAGAACTCCTGCCTTAGACATCTGACCTTGGATACCTCTGAACACATGAGTTATTCATTGATTGTTCCTTATCCAGATATGCTGACTATGTAAATGTTCTATCTTTTTTTCTTTCTGTTCAAACACTTTTGGTGATATGTACAATAAATAAGAATGCACTCTCATTTATATGAGAAGAGAGAGTATGCAATCTGGCCTCATGGACTGAGATGGAAATGTAGTATTGCTGGTAGACATTTCTCAATGGAAGAGAGCTGGAAGAAGAGAGAATTTGGAGCTCAAGTTTTTTTTTTAAATGAATGTCAAAAATTAATATTTTTTTAAGTGCTGGATATTGAATTAGGAAGTCCAGGTTTGAATCCCAAGTCTGCTACCTCCTTCCAAGCTGAATGATCTTGTACAATTCGAATCTGAGACTCAGTGTCCTCATCTATGAACTGAAGGGATCAGACTAGGTGACCTGTTGTAATTCAGTAGTTTTGGTTATGTCCAACTTTTCATGACTCCATGGACCATACTGTTCATGGGGGTTTTTTTTGGCAAAGATACTGAAATGGTTTGTCATTTCTTTCTCTAGTTTATTAAAACAAATAAAGATTAAAAATCTTACTCAAAGTCAAATAGCTAGTAAGTGTCTGTGGCAAGATTTGAATTCAGATCTTCTTGACTCTAGGACCAGTGCTCTATTCACTGAGCCACTTAGTATCTCTGAATATTGTATAGTAATTCTTAATCCTTTATTGTCGTGAACTGATTTGTCAGACTGGTGAAGTCTTTAGACTCTCAGAAGATGTTTTTAAATGTATAAAATAAAATACATGAGATTACAAAGAAAGTCAATTATATCAAAATGCTAAATTATTTTATTAAATTATTATGTTTATTATTGGGCATATTAAAAAAAAAGTTCACCAATTCCAGATGAAGAACCTCCCTTCTGGGCTGGTCACAACCTGGAATGAATTTGTTGGGGAGCCCAGCTTTACAGATCTTGGAAATTCTTGGAAGAACCCTCTACCTGGAATGGGGCCAGTGATTGTCAGAGGAAACAAATCCACTTATCTCTACAACTGCTTCTGTTTTTCTTCTTTATAGCTTCAACCAGTAGGGAAGAAGATGAATTTCCTGGATTTGACAGCAGACACACCTCTATTGTGTCCAACTCAGGTAATGAAGCTCTTTCTTGCACCTTCCTAGAGGGATACAGTTGTGACCTTTCTCTTAAACTGATCTCCTTCATCTGTTTTATCTCAGTCCCTTTTACCTTTAGATACTGCCAATATCTATTTCCTTAGTTTTGCCTTTTTCATTTAATTGGGGAAAGTTGCTTGGAGATGTTGCTATTTGAGATGGGCCCTCAAGCAGTTTGCTTGAGGGAGCAGTAAGTATAGCTTTGGAAATGGGAGAATAGGGCCAAAGCAATTTAAGAGATGATTTCAATGATCCAGGGAATGTGAACAGAAAAAAAAAAAGTTTAAAAAAAAAAAAGTTTGATAAGTAAAGTGCTATGATAAGAGAATTTGTCCAGAAAGCTCTTTGCAAGAATGATTGAAAGATAAAGAACCAAACATTTGGAGGAGTAATTTGGGAGCAAAATACCAAAAAATCTCTTAGTAAACCTTAATGATGTGCCATTGTTTCTAAGAAAGAGAAATGGAGTCTGGGAGAGTTGTTGGGTTTTTTTTTTTTTTTTAATCAACAATGGAAATGAAAGAGGAAAGAACTCAAGAACTATGCATAGAGAAACCAGCAGGTTGGAAATAATCCATCTATAAAAGATAGCATTTGAGCAGTGACTCAAAAACTGGTTTTGAAATGGAGGTAGATTGAAAAATTCATTTGAAATTCACAATGTTTCCAGCTTTCCCAAGTAGTCTGCCTCTGTTAACTTAATTTAAAAAAAAATTAGGCCAAATCCCAGTGTTGGTAAGAGATGCGAGAATGTGATACAATGGAAAAATTAATGGACTTTGGAATCAAAGGACCTCGGTTTAAATATCAATTCTGTTACTTATTCTGTGACTTTGGGCAAATTACTTCAGCCAATCAATCAACAAACCATTGGGAAGCATTTCTGCATTCAGGAAGCATAGTGCTAAGTGTTGGGGATACAAAAAAGGTAAAAGATATAGTCCCTGGTCTCAAGGAGCTTACACTCTAATGGGAGAGACAGCATGCGACAAATATATACAAAGCAAGCAACATACAGAATAAATGGGAAATAATTAACAGAGAGAAAGCATTGTAATTAAGATAAGTTAGGGGAGGTTTCCAGTAAAAGATGAGATTTTAATTGATACTTAAAGCCAAAAGGGCAGTAGGCAGAGGAGAGGAAGAAGAATCACTTTATCTAGATGATAACTTTATGTAAAATGAAAGAGTTGGGCTAGAAGTCTTATAAGGTAGAGGAAGAGGTAATAGTTGTGGGTTTTACTACCCTATTGAGTGGATAGAGGATTGGGCTAGGAGCTAAATCTTTGGAGTCAGTCAGTCAATGAGCATTTACTTAGCACTTACTATGTGTCAGGTACTAAGCTAAACATTGAGGATTCACAGAAAGGTAAAAACATTCTTTACCCTCTAGCAGTTCACATTTTAATGCAAATGACTATTTATCAATAAGATATGTATAGTACAAGTGGTCTTTCTGGTAGGATTATAGTCCTCCCCTTTTCTCTGCAAGTTCAGCCAGGAGCTCTGTGACTGCTTTCTGCTTATCCCTCCACCATCTTATTGAGAACAGGTTGACCAAGAAAATTTCAGTTTTTACCTTTGCCACACATACAATGGCTGGCATTGTGCAATTATTGTCTCCAAAACAGGTATGACAATAGAATCACAGAAGACAGTCATCATTTATTCCATATTTAACCAATATTTTCTTTACCATCTATCCTCATTTTATCCTAACAATAGCCCTATAAGTTAGAGGCTATTATCTTCATTTTATAGATTAAAAAGTGCCTGAAACTGAAAGAAGACTGACTTGCTCAAGATCACATACCTAATAAGAGTCTGGGGTTGGATTTGAACTTGGATCTTCTTGACTCCAGGCCCAGCACTCTATCCACATCCTTCTATGCATAGAGTACTCACAACCTCAATGTCATCTTCACCAGAGTACTCACAACCTCCATGCCATCTTCAGCTAGTCACTCTCTCTCATCCATATGTCTGCCTCTGTGTCTCACATCTACTCCCTTTATTCCATTTGTAGATACCACCCTACTTTATTCTGGGAACTTGCTGCTGTCCAGAGGAGGCAATTTTTGAGGAGACCCTACTGGGCTTAAGCAATGATCCCAAGATGGTCATTCTGCCTTGGGGTAGAAAAGGCATTGATCAGCAAACAATACCTTTTCCTTTCTAGGCAATCTTTATAATTTTCATTATTGGTGGGAAGAAGAGGAGGCTCCCCTTCTAGAAGTTTACTGGGATAAACCATCCCTAATGGCTGATACTTAATTTAGGTTTGCAAAACACTTTATCAACACGATCTCATTTGAACCTCACAATAAACCTGAAAGATAGGTACTACAAATCTTATATGGGGTCTTATAAGCCCTTTTTATATGAGAGAAAACTGAGACCCCCGAATTAAGTAACTTGTCCATGATAATCACTAGTGACAAAGGTAAGCTTTAAACCTGGACTTCCTTGACCCAAGTTTTCCCTCTCCCCACCCCCACCCCCATCTCTTTGAAAGACATATACTCATTCCTCTCCCCTGAGATGAACAAATCCAAGACTACAAAGTAGGATGGGCACATCCTCCTTCCATTAACCTATAGAGGTCCCTTTTGGAGATGCGTGGTTGCTAAGCAACTCTGGAATCCTTTCCAAGATGGTCCATCTCTTGGCAAGCACATCTTTTGCTACATAAGACAACTCACTTTGCCAGCCGTGGGCTCCATCTGCTCCATTCCTCTGTGACTTAAAGCTTACTCTATGTGTTAGGTTACTCTATCTTGTTAGCTTACTCTATGATGAAGAAAGATGCTAATGGTCTGCTGAGCTAGAATTGTATTGCACAGAGGAACGCTATTCCTCTTTCTCCACTTCCTTTTCCCCAGAATTTGATTCTCTTCCACTCATCTACACACACACACACACACACACACACACACACACACAGACATTCCTGCTGTGAATTCTGTGATTGCAGTGTCTTGCAAGAATGTTGTTAGGAGGCCAGGCAGCAAGCATTTTAAATGGAACCAAATCTAAAACATAGAGGTAACAGGACTTGAACAGAGGTAGGAGAATAGGAAGAGGTAGCCGCCAAGTTCTTTCATTCCCTTCCCTCCCCCTAATCAATTGTAGATGTGTTCCATTTGTGTCAGGTAGAATGGCTATTTCTAAAGCACTTTACATTGGACAGCTTTTTAAAAGTTAAAGTTTAAAATCCTTTCTTAGATTATCTATATATACTAGTGGCCATCCTATGAAGCATGCAAGAAGATAGATCTAGGGCAACATCACATCTGCCTCTTCCAGGAATACATGCTCTGAATGGCACTATTCATGATATGCTATTTTCCCCCCGCCACCAAAAGTGCTGAGCACAAATCCCCCCAAGTGGCCAGGGCACAGATCTATTCTCACACTTATCCCCATGGGAACTCTATAAAATGACCACCATTGCACATATGATGGCTCTTCTAGAAAAGCTTGGATTGACTTCCTTGTGAGAAGGCCTTGGTCCCTGTAGATCTTGAAAGTTGTACTTCCCTGTTTATCAAGAAAGGAAGATAATTCAAGATCAGGGAAATTGAAAAAGAATGAGACAGAATGGTATAGACACAGAGATAAACAGAGAAAGGCAAAGAGGTACAGACAGAGACAAACAGAGAGACTGATGGAAGGATTCCCTCTTGTCAATTGAAATTCATTGTGCCCTTTATTTTCCTCTCAAAAGCAACTCCACTCCCCATATGACTCTATTTTTATTAATAAGATTCTATCTTCCCAGAGTAACACATTCTTGCAAGACACTGCAATCACAGAATTCACAGCAGGAATGTCTGTGTGTGTGTGTGTGTGTGTGTGTGTGTGTGTGTGTAGATGAGTGGAAGAGAATCAAATTCTGGGGAAAAGGAAGTGGAGAAAGAGGAATAGCGTTCCTCTGTGCAATACAATTCTAGCTCAGCAGACCATTAGCATCTTTCTTCATCATAGAGTAAGCTAACAAGAAACAGTACAAGAATACCTGTGCATTTTTTTAAATGGGGGGGGAGAAGTCCCACCATGCATGATGGTGGAAGCAAGCTCCCCGATATTCTGTGTGGACATTGTTTGTATGACCCCTAAAAACTAGTCCTTCATTAGCTATTTTGTCTGCTATTCCCTAATATACTGGTGACCCAGGTTGGAAACTTTGGTCACCTTAACCCAAACAAATTCCTCAGTTTGGATTTTAAAGTCCTTTACAGTCTCTTCTCCATACTCTAGCCCATAGAAGAAAATCAAGAATTTTTTTTTATTGTCTTTATTTAATGTAAGCTTATTAATTGATTGGCCTCTCATATCTAATTCGTTGTCAGTCAGTGAGTCACAAGTTGTAGTTGTTGTTGTTGACTTATGCCAGACTATCTGTAAGTCCATTTGGGACTAAAGAAACTAGAGTAGTTTGCTATTTCCTTCTCCAGCTCATTTTACAGATGAGGAAACTGAGGCAAACAGGGTGAAGTGGCTTGCCCTGGGTCACATAATTAATAAGTGTCTGAGGATGGATTTGAACTCAGGTCCTCCTGACTACAGACTCCCATTTTATCCTCTGACTGCTCTGGAATCAAGAAGAATTGTATTTATTTATTTTTTAAAGAATTATATTTATTAAATATGAACTGCTGCCAATCACTCTGCTAATTGCTTAGGATACAAAGGTAAAACTTATTCCTGCCCTCAAGAAGTGATTCTTCTTGCCTCAAGTCTCTTAGCCTCTCTTTTTTTATTCCATTCCATTCTATAATACTACAATGATCCAGGATTCTATTACCTTACTTTTGGTTTTCTGCAAGAGCTTTCTAGATGATTTCCTTGATACCAGACATTTCCTTTCTAGGCCATGTACCTGGTTAATATTCCTATAAAGCACTTTATTCCTCTTTTCTACCTCTACTTAAAGCCCTTGAATGCTTTTTCATCCTGTAGGTGGTAAGGTCCTTGAGCAAAACCACTTCTAAAGGTGGAGGAAGGGGCAGGAAAGAAGTACCCTAAAGGTTATGAAACCATCACTTGTAATGAATGACACATGCTCCATGTCCTGGGCTACCAGGTCCAGTGCCTTCTCTACTCTTCTGCATGAAACAAGATAGATGATAGAAAGATACATGATGGATGAACGTAAAGATAGATACATGATGGATGTATAGATAGATGTATAAATAGCTAAATAAATATATGATGGATGAATGGAAAGATAGATACATCACTGATGAATGGAAAGAAAGAAAAAAGAAAGAAATGAAGGAAGATAAACAGATAGATAGATAGATAGATGGATGGATAATTATATTAAGTGCTTAGTATCTCCTAATCCAGTCTTTCTCAGAGTAGTACTCAGTATAAAGCCAGGACATCCAATCTTCCTTATCCCAAGCACATTTTCACCTTCCCTTTCTCTCACCATCTCCCTCTATTTTTCACCCTCTGTTTTCCTCACCCTCAGCCTCTTCAAATTTAGCTCAATTTTTTTTTTGAGGGAGGGGGGGCTTATTTTTATATTCTCAGCACAGTACAGTGCCTAAAATAGTAATAAATGCTTTTTCTGCCTATTTAGACTGATCCCCCTTGGGAGGATAATAATATATCAATAATAACTAACACTTTGTAGCACTTTACATACATGGTCTCATTTGAGTTTCTCAAAACTGAGGTAGTCACTATAAGTATTATAATACCCATTTTACAGGTAAAAAAAATTGAGTTTTAAAGAAGTTAATTATCCTCCCCTTTTTTACAAAGCTAGTAAATATTAGAGGCAGAATTTTTAAAAAATATATATTTATTTTTCCTCAATTACATGTTAAAACAATTTTTAGAATTTTTAAGAAGTTTTTAATTCAAACTCTTTCCCTCCCTTCTTCCCTTCCTGAGATTTAACTAATCTGGTTATATATGTACAATCATGTAAAGCATTTTCATATTAGTTATTTTGTATAAGAAGACTCAAATAAAAAAAGAATGAAAGAAGAAAAGGGAGTAAAAATTTTCATGCTTTAGTCTGTATTCATATAATATCAGTTCTTTGGATTGTCTTAGATCATTGTATTTCTGAGAATAGTTAAATCATTCACAATTCTTCAAAATACAGCATTTCTGTTATTGTGTATGATATTCTCCTGGTTCTGCTTACTTCAGTTTGCATCTGTCATCTGTTCATATAAATCTTTTCAGGTTTTTCTGAAATCAGCCCATTTGTCATTTCATGACACAATAATATATCCTCACAATTGTTTAGTCATTCCCCCAATTGATGGGCATCAGTTATCACTTCTTAGCCATCACAAAAAGAGCTGCTATATTTTTGTCCAAATACGTCCTTTTCCTTTTTTATATCTTTCCCTAGTAATGGTATTGCTGGGTCAAAGGGCATATACAGTTTTATAGCCCCAGAGACAGGATTTTCACTCCAACTTTCCTGATTTGAAGTTCAGTAAGGGACCCACTTTGTCTATTACACTACACCTTACTGGGCCCATTCCAGAAGCCTTTTCTTTTGAAAGAAGCTGCCAGTATTTGCACTCACTTCACAGGCAGAGCCTTTGAGAACTCCGACAGAGTCCCCAGCGTGCTCCTCTTTGCTTCTGAAATAAAATATAAGCATTTCTGTTTGGCACTTAAATCCCTTCTCAATCTGGCTCCAAGCTTCCCTTTCCAGCCTTAATGGTGTGACTCCCTTTCATGTATTCTGCTTTCTAGCCAAACTGGCTTCCTTGCTATTTCCCACATATATCATTTCATCTCGGTGCTTCATGCTTGAAATGTACTCTTTTCACCTCTACCTCTTAAAATCCTTGGCTTCCTTCAAGGCCCAGTTCAATGGCCAGCTCCCACTCCAGGCCTTTTCCTGATTCACTAGGCTGTTTTCTCCTGCTCTCAATTAGTACTTTTTTTTTCCCATTTTATATTTGCCTATCTGTGGAAATGTTGATTCTCCTTCTCCTAATAGAAAGATATCTCAAGTGCAGACACTATTTCATTTTTTTTTATGTTCCCAAGGCCTAGTACAATACTTGGTAGACAGTAGGCAACCTAATAAATGCTTGTTGAATAAATAATGAGGCCTTGGAGAAAAACCTCAATGAAAGATGAATTAATTATTTTTAAATCATAATTTTTTATGTAATTTATTCTTTCAAATAAAAAAAAAGTTGATACCTCAAAAATAATCAGAGAATAGGACATAGAATTATAGCAGTACTGGAAAAAAACTGTTCCCTACCCAGGGAATGAGAATGATAAGATCATAGATTTAGACCTCTTGCCTATGGTCACACAGCCAGTACGTGTTCAAGGCAACATTTGAATCTAGTCGTCTTGAGTCCAAAGCCAGCTCTCTATCTACTTCTCCATTCACTGTTTCTCCAGTAAGGTAGCTTTCCACTGTTTCACACAGATATAGAAGCAAGAGGAAACCTGTGGGATAGGCATACTAATAGGTATGTGCAACTTCAATGATAACTAGTATCACATCCTATCAGAGTGAGTAAGGGGGTGGGAGCAGCTTCTGGATCTCAGCACGTAGTTCTTTTAGAGGCAGAAGGTTTCACCAGGCATCCTTTGGGGTTCAGGGGTTAGGGCAGAAGGTGTCTAGAAAATAAATAAATCTCCAATCCCCAAACACCCCAAGACCATGCTAAGCCTTCTATATTAAATAACCCTTCTGCACTGATGAACCATCTCCTGCAATGGGAAAGGACCTCCTGTCCTTGTATTACATTTTTAAAATAGATTTCTTTTAAGGACATTATGAATATAACAGAAGGAGATGGAGACATGTTAAGTTTTGTGAATGGAGCCTTCACTCTGGCATGTACAAAATGAAATTTTTAGGCCCTCTTATTGTAAAACACTAAACCAAAACTGTTAAGTTAAAAACCCTCTAGAATGAATGAAATTCTCTCTATAAAAGTTCAGGATATTTTCATAGCGAGGACGGAGCCAGCAAACAAGAAGGGTTTGAAGATTAGGGAGAGAGAAAAGATTGAAAGAAATTCTTCAAGGCTCAGTTCAGACACCACTTCCTACAGGAGGCTTTTTCTGGTCTCCCTCTCATCCTCATCCCAATAAACTGTTGATATCTATTCTATCCCTCAAAAGTATTCTGTTACTTTTTAACACTCAGTATATATCTCTATATGTATTGTTTTCCCACTAAAATATAAGCTCCTCGAGGGTACCTAATCAGCAAACATTTATTAATCATCCAGTATGCCCAAAGAGTGCTACATTTGGGGTTAAAACTGAAAAAATCCTTGCCCTGAAAGACTTTATAATCCATGGATCTACATACATAAATATAACATATCTCCCTCAAATCTGAGCATACTCAGTCTTTTGGCACAACCTGTATATAAGGAAATAAATAAAAGGAAGTGGGGAGAGGAAACATAGCACCTAGAGGGAATCAGAGAAATCCTATGTAGAGCAAAAATACTTGGTTTTGTCCATGGATGCCCAGTAACAGTCCCTGACTCACAGCAAGAGCTTAATAAAAAAGTGCTTAAGGAATGAATGAATTGAATTGAACCCAAAGATCAGTGTTATTATTATTAGATGTCTTTTATTTTTCTCTCATTATTCATCTTTTTAAACTCTTTAATGATCAGTCACGGTGGCCATCTCTTTCCAACAGGAGGAGCCCTTCATCAGGACCTACAGGAACAGTAACTACACATACCCAGCCAATCCTGCTATTGAGGTAATTGGTCAAGGTCACATGTTTGTGTTTAACAAGGTCCAACTGTTCCACCTGGTAATGTTCTGATTGCATAGTTCTGTGTATTTGCCTGCCTGCGAATGTCCACACACCTTTCCTTTTTTGAGGTATCAGGCAGGCAGGATGAGCAGAATAGACTCAGAATTGACCACATCAGAGAAAGTAAATCCCAGAACACTGGCCTGAACATGTCCATGAATCGTCATCACTCTTTTCCAGGTTACTGCTGGAAAAATACTGCTTTAGCCATGACTCTTTAACATTTGCAACTATGTTCTCACAGTCATCTGCTTCTGATCAGGCAAGTTTAACCTTTCTGGAGGAGTCAGAGCGGGGGGAAGATATTTCAGTAATTCTTGCTTAGTGACTACTGACTTAAAAGAAACCTTAACCTTAGTTTGGGTCATAACAAGGTTCCTTCTTGTTGCATTGACTATTTAGAATTAGTAAAGCCAATAAGTCAGCGAGCATTTATCAGTCATCTACTATATGCCAGACATTCTAGGAAAGAAGGAAGAGAGAGAGGGAGGGAGGGAAGGAAGAAGGAAAGGAAAAGATGGAAAGAAGGAAGAGAAGAGGGAAAGAGGAAAACAAATAACAACAACAAAAAAAAAAAATTAAAAAAAAAAAAAAACAGTTCCTGTTCTCAAGGAGTTCCCAGTCTAAGAGGAGACAGTATGCAAACACTATATACAAACAAGATAATAAGCTAAGCAACCTACAGAATACACCAGAATCAACACTAGCATTAAAAGATTCTTGTAGAAGGTGGAATTTTAGCTGAGACTTGCAGCTAAAGTCTAGGCAGTGAAATGAGGAGGCAGAGGAAAGCAGGGAGAGAATTCCAGATATGCAGGACAGTCAGTGCAAAAGCCATATGTAGTTAGTTGCTGGGAGTAAGGGAGATTAAAGTGTAAGAAGATTTCTCTGGTACCTACTGTTCATCTTTCTGAGGATCAAGTCCAGTAGTATAAATTTGCCCTTTCTGGGAAAGGGAACCTAAGATTTGATTGTAACTGTGAATAAAAACTCAGAAATCACTAGAAATGCTAAGCCCCCAGGCCCTGGATGTATGGGAAATTGATTTTACAGCCTAACTTCATGTTATTCTGCATCATCCAGTCTCCATTCCAGTAAAACTGGTCTGCTAGTTATTTTCCTACACACGACATTCCATCTCCCATCCCTGCACCTTTGTCCAGGCCCATGTCTGGAATGCAGAATTCCCAGCTTCTCTTAAAGCTCAAGGGTCACCTCCCACACACCTTTTTTTCCTTTTCCCAGTTGTTAGTGGTTAATTCCATCTGAAATTACTTTTTATTCACTCTAATCATAGATATATGTATATATGTATATATAAAACATTAAATGCATTATATGTGTTGTATATATGTATACATATATATGTATATATATACATGTATGCATGTGTATCTATACATGCATTTACACACACATATATTCTCTGTTGCTCCAGCACCTCACACAGTACATAGTAGACATTTGTTGAATTGAATCAATAGTCACAGATAGCTAGCATTTTTACTGGGCCTTAAGGTTTGCAATGCGTTTTATATATATATTACCAGGAAACAGTCTATTATTATTCCTAATTTACAGATGAGGAAATTGAGTCTAAGTGACAGGCCCAAGGTTAAATATCTAGACAGTCTCTAAGGTAGATTTTGCACTCAAGTTTTACTGATTCCAAGTCTAACACCATCTACTGAGCAAACTGCCAAGCTACTTTGTCTCTCTCCTAAGCTAGTGAATAGAGGACAGTTCTTACTTCCCTGCCATTCATAAACAATATAGACTGCTTGCTACCTGTACAAAATGTCATTCTACCTCCTTGAACCATGGACCATCTTAATTTCTGTAGCTTGGTTTACAACACAAGCATTAATCTGACACAGGGAATATATTTATCTTGCTCTGCCAAAAGCAAGTTGCTGAGATATTTCTCAAATGCTAATAATTATATTATGGTAAAACCCTATTTCTACATTTTTGATGTAAAACCAAGTTTCATTATTAGGATTACATTTTTTTTCTTTTTCATTTAATAATATTTCCCCCAACAAATAAACATAGTTTTCAACATTCATTTCTGTAATATTTTGAGGTCCATTTTTTTTCTCCTTCCCTTACCTCCCCTCTCCCCAATACAGCAAGCAATCTGATATAGGTGTGCAATAATGTTAAATATATTTCCATATTAGTTATATTGGGAAAGAAAAATCAGAACAAAAAGAAAAAAAACACAAGAAAGAAAAAACAAAGAAGTGAAAATAGAATGTTCCAATCTGCATTCAATCTCCATAGTTTTTTTCTCTGAATGCAAATGATGTTTTCCATCCTTGGATTAATTGTCATGACTAACATAGGATAACATATCATTAATGTTAAACTGATCGGTCTCTGAGAGAAAGCTAAATGATGTCAGATCTTCTCAAAGATTTCCAAACAACCTGAAAAGATGGACAATATATGAGTGAGATTTCTGTTAAATTTATTTGAAATTGATTATATATTAAATGTCTCATAATCTAATTAAGAGATTTTAACAAAATTTGGTTCAGCCAGATTTTTTCATAGAGAAGAGGATGCATCAAAGAAATTTGAGTATTAGTGTCCCTAGAAAATCAAATGCCCAATCAGTAAGTACTTTTGGAGAATCCACTGTGGGTAGCTATTGTGGGGAGAGAGAGAGAGAGACCTATAAGAAAGACAGACTTCATTAGACTCTGCCAAGACCTGGAAGCATGTGTAGTTTTAGCTAATACTTGAGTGCTTTCACTTCCCCTGGCACTTAAAAACTTGCTTCTTGTATTTCAGGTATGACAAGCATATTGTTTTGAGTTTGGATGATATTAAATATTGGAGGAATTTCTGCATTTCTAAATTTGTGTGTCTGGAGAAGTAGTACTTTTTTAAAATTTATTTTTCATTTTTTTTTAAAAGTAGTACTTCTTGACTCTATAGTCAAGAATATATAGAAAATCTGGTGGCATGATACTTGTGTAATCTTCAAGCTTTTCTAAAAACATTTCCTGTAACTAATTGTGATCAGAGCCATGGTGACACAATGAAGGTTTTGCCCCAGGGCATCAAATTTGCAAGGTTCTGATAGTTCTGATAGTCCTTCAGAAACAATGGTTTTATGATAGAGTTTGTAAGAATAAGTAGTTAAGATAGGAAACTTGGGGAGAAGACTACTTTTTCATCTTCTGATTCTGTTTCCCCTCCCTCACACTGAGCAGACTCCTCATCAACAGACTCATTTTGGTTTTACAAGGTGTCAGTCTTCCTTCACTTTTCCTCTTTCTCAAGGCCTGGTATATAGCATATTGGCACTGGAAATAAAAATTTCTAGTTATAAATGATTTGTTGCTTAAGCCTTGATATTAAAATTGGCTTCATTTTTTTTTATTATTTTTTCCTGAGGCAATTGGGGTTAAGTGATTTGCCCAGGGTCGCATGGCTAGAAAATGTTAAGTGTCTGAGGTCAGATTTGAACTCAGGTGTTCTATCCATGGTACCAACTAGCTGCCCTATTAGCTTTATTTAAAAAAAAAAATAATAGTGATAACTCTCCTTCGAGAAAATATAGTAGGATATTGGCTTAGGGGATAGACGATGATGTAGCATCAGTGTTTAGCAACTGGTGGTGCAGTAGATCAAAGGTTTTTAAACTATGGGTTATGACTCCATATTGGTTACATAACTGAATGAGGGGGTTGTGGAATTATTATTTATTATCAGTAAAAGTTTGATTTGTTTAGGTATTTTATATACTTGGGGTCACATTAAAATTTATTGTGCAAAAAGGGATCATGAGTGGAAAAAGTTTAAGAAGCCCAGGGTACTGCTAGACCCTTATAATTCAATTCAACAAGCATATATTGAATGCCTGCAATGTATAAAGCTGGTACACCAAAGTGAATAAAAAGAAAGTCCTGCCCTTGAGGAACAAACTTTTATAAAAACTGTAGGGGATGAACAAATAGATGGTTAGAGTGTGAGAGTACATGGGAGAGGTATAAACAGGTACTATGAGAGTTCACCATTGGGAAATAACTCTCCTGGCTGAGAGATAAGGGAAAGCTATAAAAAGGAGGTGACATTTGAGCTGAGCCTTAAAAGATGAGTAGGGTTTCAACAGGAAGAAATGGTCAAGAGGGCATTCTAAGTATAGGAAAGAGCAAGGACATGGAGGTGGAAAAAGTAAGGGAAGATATTCAAAGAATGGCTGGGGTGTCGGAAATACAAATAGAAGAAGTATGAAATAAAAACTATTAAGTTAGGGAAGATCCAGGTTGTGGAACGCCTTGGATGCTGAGCAGAACACATGGTAAAATGTAAATGACTTCTTAAAAGAGTGAGGTAAACTTAGCTAGATGAGGGATGCATTCACCCATTGCATCTTTTCTAGGTACTGTGTCAGGATGTTTATATATCATATAGCTTTTAATCTCATATGCCCCCTATACCAACCCAGACCTACTTTGCTGAGGTCTGAACTTAGTTGAAGATGGATAGGCGGTGGAATTGGTCTCTCTACATTATGAATGTTAATCATCTTAAAGAACAGCCTTTTTTCTCACATATGAAGTGGGTTTCTTTTCTCTTGCTTATTTAGAACTGGGGCAGTGACTTCTTGTGCTCTGAGCAGGGGTCATCCAGCAGTACTCCCACATCAGGTCAGTAAGAAGAGCCCTGATTCCTACCATGCCCTTCCCTTTGGCATTGTCTCCTAAAGAAAGATAGCACAGCAAAGGTTCTACTTTCTTGTCTCCTTCAGTCCATCAGCTCCGGCCTGCTGACATCAAGGTGATTGCAGCTCTGGGAGACTCACTGACTGTAAGTACTAAGCCTAACAGAGTTGTTTCACCCTCATATGCTCCGGGGAACCAGAGACTTTAAGGGCCAGCCAAATATTAGCTAGTCATTCCAGCCTTAGCCCTGCGACTTAAGTAATTATTCAACAATTATTTTGTATGACTTTTACTTGATACAAAGTCTTTGTTCTTTGCCAGGCAAGGATGTTGGAGGATAGGAGGTGAGAGAGAAATATGAATAATATATATTCCCTGTCCTCAAGGAGGACACTTTGAGAAACAATTTTGCAGGACTGAAAAGTGAGGAGGAAAAAAAAGGTAATGTGTGTGATAAATGAAAGGAGAAAATAGCTGCTAGAGGGGAAAAAAAAGAGGCTACTTTGAGCTGAGAGATTCAGGAAAGATGTCATAGAGCAGGTTGGATCAGACTGGTATATAAAACTAGTCCTTAAAGGGTGAGCTGGATTTAGATGACTGAAGAGAAGAAGCTGGGGTATCTCAGAGAGGGGGGTAGTGGAGGAAAAGAGAATAGGAGGGAGATATACAATGGTTGAAAAATTAAAAACTGTGTTCCAATGACATAAAGCTGGTTTGCTTGAGGAAAAGAGTTTGTAAAGAAGAATCAGGAACCAAAAAGTTAGAAAGGAGGACTGGGGCCAGATGAAGGCAGAAATACCATGCTTATTAAATTTATAGATGATACTAAGTTGGAAAGGACAGTTAATACACTGATGACAGAAATGGGATCTTAACTCAATAGGTTAGAAGAAGGGGATGAATTTCATAAGATGAAACTTAATAGTACAAAGGCAAAGACCTATAATTAGATTTTTGAAAATCCATAATGGCACAGTCCAAAATGGGGGAGTCATGACTGGGTAGTTAGTATTATAAAAGGGATCTGAGAATTTTAGTGGACTGCAAGCTAAGAGAATCATGGGATTTAGAATTGGATGGCACTTTGGAGGTCATTTGAGCCAATTCATACCTGAAAAAGAAATTCCTACTACAAGATACTTGATAAATAGTCATTCAGTCTTTGTTTAATGACCTCCAAATTGGGGGGAGGGACCCACTTTCTTTCGAGGAAGCCTATTCCCCTTCTTGGACAATTCTAATTTTTAAGAAATCTTTTCTGCTTTCAAACCTAAATTGCTCCCTTTGTAACTTCCACCCATTGTTCCTGATTTGCCTTTTGGTGCCAAATGAAGCATCCTCTTCCACTTCATAGTCCTTGAGTATTCCTTTCTGCAAACCAAGTATCCTCACTGCCTTCATCCTGGCTTCATAGGTCAACAGTAGCATGGCAACCTAAAAAATTAATATAAACATAAGTTGCATTAATATAAGTACAGTGTGGGGGAAGAGGGAAGGAGATGTTGATCCCAATTTTCTATATCACAACTAATCTATTTTCTTTTTAGAAACAGTATCCATTACATGGAATGATAGACTGAGTAGATTGAGTAGTGAATTTAGGGTTAAAGAAACTAGATCCAAATCTCAGTTCTACTATGTAGTAAGTAGCTGTACTAAATGTTTCTAAGGGTCCTTTCAATCCAAACTTCTGATCCTCTGCCAAGTTGGGATGAATTCAGAGGAAGACAAGAAGAATGATGAAAGGACTAAACTCCATGTCCCATAGGTAGTAAGAACTGGCAGTGTATAGCTTGAAGAAGGAGATGCTTGAGGAGAAACTGCTATTTCTCTTCAAATATATGGAAGGCTGTTGTGTGGAAAATGGATTCAATTTATACTGGTCGGCCCCAAACAACATAACTAGGACCAGAGGATAAAAAGGATGATTCTTCATTCCTTTAAAGAGGAACTTTCTAAGTAATTCAGATTATCCTGGTTGCTGTCATTAAAACCCAGAATGGGAATGCAAGGAAAAAAGGAAAACACAGTTCTTGTCCTTGAGATGCTTATATTCAACTGAGGGAGACAACATGCAAATAATATTGTATATATAGGATATAAAGAGTGTAATTGGGAGATAATCTCAAATGGAAGGGACTGGAATGGATGTAAAGGTAGAAATTGAGTGTTAAAGGAAGTATGGGAAACGAGGAAGTGGAGGTGAGGAGGGAAAATAATTGCATCAGGAGATGGACGTCCTTGAACAAACAAGTCAATGTAGTTGAATCGCAGATTACATGAAGGTAAAAGGTGGGGAATAAGTGTGAGAAGATGGAAAAGATAGGAAGGAATTTAGAAACCAAATAGAGCATTTCACGTTTGATCCTGGAAGTTATAAGGAATCATTAGAATTGATTGAGCAAGGAGATATCATAGACCTGCACTAAATTCAGGAAGAATATTTTGGTGGCTGAAAGGAAGTTGAATTGGAATATGGAGGGATAAAGCAGTTTGACTAATAAGAAATCTATTGTAGTAGTCCAAGAGATGATGAGAGCTTACACTGGAATGGTGATGGTGTCAGAAAAAAAAAAAAAAAAACAAGCAAGAATATGAAAAGGTAGAAACAATAATACTTGACAATATATTGATAACTGGGAAGAATGTAAGGTATTAAGGATGACACCAAGGTTGTAAGCCTGGGAGATTGGTGGCACTCTCAACAATATTAGAAAAGTTAGGAAGGAAGAAAGGACTGAGGGAAGGAGAGGATGAATTTTGTTTTGAACATATTGATTTTAAGATATCCAAGATGATAATTGGCACTCAGGAAAAACATTAAAATTGAATACACAATTCTTGGAATCATCTGGAAAGAGATGATTTGAACCCATGGGAACTGATGAAGTCACCAAGTGAAAGAGTATAGAGGAAGAAAAGAGCTTTAGAAAGTCTTAGGGAAACCCATGGTCAGAGGGAGTGATCTCAAGAAAAATCCAGCAAAAAAGACTAAGGAAGAATAGTTAGACAAACATGAGGAAAACTAGGAGAGAATGTTAGGAAAATCTATAGAAGAAAAAACATCAAGAAGAGGGTATTCCTCAAGATCAAAGGATGCAGACAGATCAAAAAAGATGAGGATTGACCAAAAAAAGCATACAAGATTTAGCACTTAGATCCTTGTTAATTTTGGAGAGATCTGTTTCAGTAGGTTGATGAGGTTAAAAGCTAGTAATTAAGGACTTACTATGTGTCAGGCACTATAGTAATGAATAAGGAAAAAAGGAAAGTCAAAAGATAGTCCCTATTTTAGAGGCTCTCACAGTCTATGTGGGAAGACAGAATATAAACAACTATATATGGACAAGATTTTTTTATATTGGAGATGTAATTTTTTTTAATTGGAGATAATTAACAGAAGGAAGGAAGTACTTTTAAAGGGGATGAGAAGAGTCTTGTAGAAACAAGTTTAAAAGTGAGTGGAAGGAAAAATTTTCCTGAAGAGTTTAGCTGAGAAGGGGAGAAAAGACAGAATGACAGGTTGACAGACAGAGTAAGATTAAATGAGAGTTGTTTTGTTTAGTTTATTTTGTGTTGTTTTTAAGGATGGGAAAGATAGGGGTCTGTTTATAAGAAGTAGGAGAAAAACTAATAGGTAGGGAGAATTAAAAAGCAGAGGGCCTATCACTCTACTTTGGGTGGAAAGAGAAGCCTTTGAAGGAGATAGAAGAAACAGATGGGTTGAGAGGTAGGATAATCAGAATACTGTGTTGTCATAGAAACCAAGGGAGGAGAGAGCAGTTAAGGTAGTCAACAGGGTCAACTGCTACAGTTTCCATGGAAGGTGCTATGTGAATTCAGAATTGTCACTTAGCATCTACCACCTTTTCTTTTACTTACCTTTCTTTATTAAACATTTATTAAATGAAGTGTTAGACAAAATGTCAGAGAGACAGTATCTAATATCATATTTTATACTTCTAAGCTGTATGATCAACAGAAAATCATTTAACCTCTCTGTGTCTTGATTTCATTTGTAAAGTGGGGGATGATAATACCTCTAGTACCTACCTCAGAGAGTAGTTTTGAGACTTGTTTTATCCCAGGTGAGACAGAATATGTAAAGTATTGAATGAATTTTAAAGTACCATATAAACATTAGTTTCTATACTTTTTAATCAAGATTATCATGTAGAATAGTAAAATTTTACTAATAATTGATATAATTGATAGAGTTAAGGTTTAATGTCAAGAATTCTATTTCTGGGTTTAATTTCTATTTCTGATGCCAACAATGTGACTCCTAGACAAATGACTTAACCTCTCTGGATCTCAGACAATTTGCTTAGAAATGATCTACTAAGTAATAGACCTAGTTGGAAACCTTGTTGGTAAAGGGAGTTTCTATACCAAGAGTTACTTTTGCAGTAAAATCATTGATATTTCCAGTATCTTTTTATTTATTTAAATATATGTGTGTGTTAGAAAACATAAAAGTCCAACACCTTCATTTTACAAATGAGTATACTGAGACTCAAACAAGTTAAATGTCTTAAAGGTCAAACAGGTAGTGAGTGTCACAGCAAAAGTCTTCTGATTCCAAGTTTAGGACACTTATCCAAGGACATCCTACCACTTGCCCAAATCACAAAGATTTTCTCAGGACCCCGAGTTCACACTACTCACACTTGCCTTTCCACTTGCCTTTCCCAGACAGCTGTAGGAGCTGGAGCAAAAAACATCACTGGCCTGTCCATGGCTTGGAGGGGACTATCCTGGAGGTGAGGCTCCTCTTGACTCCTCTTTTGATGGTGACTTTGATGATGACTCTGGTTCTTAGGGACAGTTTGGTTGTTTCTTTTGAAGCAGAAGAAAATTATCCCTTACCCCTCTGAGGGAAAGGTTTTGGATCCCTAAGAGGTAGCATGATCTAATAGAAATCTGGATCTGGGGTCAGGAGACCGTGGTTCAAATCTTAGCTCTGAAATTTGCTATCTGTGTAATGCTGGGCAGGTGATTAAGAACTTTCAGTCTTGGTTTCATCATCTATAATACAAATTTAAAAATATAAAATAGAAAGATAAAATTTATTATTTAATTTTTTTGAAAAAGGATGGCAATACATGTACTACATACCTCATGGGGGTTATTTTGAGGAAAATACTTTACAAACTTTGAAGCTCAATTTCAATATGAGCTATGTCTAGTATCTGTTCAGATGGAGGTATTCCAGACATCTTTAGCAACCTTCCCTATGCCTGAAATGTTTCCTCTTTCCATCTATTAAAATATGTTGGGTTTTTTTATTATTATTATTGTCATTCTAGTTGCCATTATCGTTTGGTGTTTTAATCTTATTTTTGTTGATATCTTTTGTTTTTATCTTCATCTTTTGTTTTACCTTCATTTCCTCTACCCAGAAAGCCATTCCTTATCACAAAGAATAAAAACCATGTCCCATAACACCCCCATCTCTGCAAGAAAAGGGGAATTCCTTACTTCCTTTTTAAAAACTGAACCTGTGATTTCCTTCATATAAGGAGTTTTGGTGAAGAAATCTCTTAGCCAATGAAGATTAGTACATTATTTATAATTTTTTTGTCTTAGATATATCTGGGGCACTGAGAGGATAGTAATCCTCTACTATGCCTATGAAACTTGGACAATATACCAGCATCATACAGAAAACTGAACCCACTTCCATTTGAATTGTCTTAGGAAGATTCTGAAGGTCATTTGGCAAGATAAGATACCAGATTTTCTCTAACTAAACTGCCAACCATTCCAACTCTACTGCAGAGAACACAACTCTGTTGGTCTGGCTACAATATTCAAATGCTGAATGTATTCTTGCCAAAAAGATTATTTTATGAAGAACTTACAAAGGGCAAGAGCTCAATAAAAGTGGCCAGAAAAAATGATCCAAGGATACTCTCAAGGTCTCTCTTAAGAACTTTAGAATTGGCATGGGAGACACTGGCACAAGATTTGCCCAGCATGGCATGCCCTTATCCGAGAAGGTGCTGTGCTCTATGAGCAAAACAGAATTGAATTAGCTCAGAAGAAACACAAGATGCACAAAGTTAAAGAAGCCTCCCCAAATACCATAGGGACTATTCCTGCCTGATCTCTGGCAGAGCATTCCAACCTCGTATTGCTTTATTCAGCCACAGTTGGACACATTATAATTTGACTCTAACATATTGATGTCATTTTGGTCCTCTTTGAGAATGAAGGACAACAACCAACCAACAAACTAGACAGTAAACTCCCAGAGGGCAGGAATTATATCTTATCTAAATTTTCATTTCCTCCAGAACAGTTGTTCAAAATAAGTACTTTAAAAATGTTTGCTGTTTTGACTTTTCAGTGAAAGCTTACTGATCTCTACCTAAGCCATTCTCTTTCCTTCCCCCAGTATTGGAGGAGATGGAGTCTTAGAAACTCACACCACTTTGCCAAGTAAGTAACATAAGTAAGAAACATTTCTTTCTGGAAACCCAGATTTAGAGTGTTTGCCTTCTGTCAGGTTGTGATGAAAAAAGGAAGGGGGAACCTTTCTTTGTAAAGTGGAAAGACCTAAAAACTCTGAGCTCTCTATAGCTCTCATTCCTCAAGACCCTCTAATTGAAGTTCACTGAGTCTCCTCATTCATATTTTTTTTCCTTTTCCCTCTTGCAAAGATATTTTGAAGAAATTTAACCGCCATCTCCATGGATTTTCCACTGGCACCCAGAAGGAGACAATTGGACTAAATGTAGCAACAAGAGGGGCTATGGCACAGTAAGTAAACTTAATGGAAGCCATGGAGTGAACTTGGGATTCAGAGTGGAGCACCTGGGTTCAAATTCTAACTGGCACTTCATTCATCCTCTCTGGGTCTCAGTTTCTCCTCTTCTTTAAGATGAGGCAGTTGGACTAGATGATCTCTCTGATCTCTTATAGTTTTAAATCTAAGACCTTATCTAGTGAGAAGAATGGGAATTGGAAAAAGAAGGGAAAGGGGGAATAGAAAGCTAAATGAAGGAGAGTAGTGAGCCAGATGGAGGAGAAAATTGAGCCACAGAATGATGCCTTTAGAGATCATCTCTGTTAACCATCTCCTTTTACAGATAAGGCAACTGAAGCCCCCCCCCCAAAAAAAAAAAAAAAAAAGAGGTTACTTTATCAGAGTCTGAGTTCTTTGATTCCCAGTCTCTGGCAGTTAATTAATGACAACAAATCCAAGGCCCAATAGTCAAGTAGTTAGTACTTTAAAATCAGCAATTTAGAACTTTACAGTAGCAATCTTTTATATTTGTAACACAATTTGTGTTTACAAAGTACTTTCTTCATCTCATTTGATCTTCAAAATAACCCTATAAGTAAAGCTAATATTAATATTACTATTGTAGAAATGAGGAAACTAATGGTCAGAGAGATTATGACTTCTAAGTATTCAAAAGAAACTGAACATGTTTTTGTCAGGAAAACAATATAGATTTATGTATCAGGGAGATATCTAAACTAGCTGATCTTCCAGATGTCTTCCAAGGCTCCAAATCTGATAAGAGAATCACAAAATCTGAGTTAGAAGGGACCTCAGCAGCCATCTCTTCTACCCACTTTACAATATAATCTTCAAAAGGTTATTTAGTCCTACCTTAAAGGCCTCCAGGGAGAGAAAGCCTGCAATTTGCTGAGGCTGTTCATTTCACTTTTGAATACCTCTCATTGTTAGAAGTTGTTTCCATCAAGCCTAAACCTGCCTCTTTGCAGCTTCATTTATTCCTCCAACACACATTTATTAAGCACAAGCTATATGGCTTAAAAAACCAAAATAGTGAATGCCCTCAAAGACCTTATATTCTATTGGGAGAATATTTACATATATCCATATAAATAAATATAAAATCCATACAAATGAATGAATAAAAAACCATTTATATAATGCTTATTATGGCGCAAAACACTATTAAACATTGGGAAAATAAATTTTTAAAAATCTAGATGTGCCTTCTCCCAATGAGCTTATATTCTAATAAGGGGGGTCAACAAATTTAGGGAAGTAGCAAAGGGGAGGAGTGGTTCACTTTGGAAAGTCACTGAAATGATAAGTGGAGTTACAGGGATATAGACTGATACTATTTCTAAAATCATGATAATACTGATTTGATTAAGATAGCAGTGATCAGAGAATGTATCTCTTACAGAGATTAGAAAGTGAAATTTAGAGAGTGAGAAAATGGATAATGCTTGATTGTAAGATGGCTGGTTGGGTGTGTAGTGATGAAGATGGCTGGAACTTTCATATAATGGGCCTTGAGAAACACTTGACAGTTGGGGCATCATGGGCCATAAAACAAGAGTTCCAGAGCTGAAAACATTAAGTTCTTCAGGACATGGTCTTTGATTCATTGAAAAGAGTGATAGCTAGGGTAAAGAGCAAGCAGTATTTTGGGAGGAGGACACTAGAAACTCTGGAATCAGAACAGGACTCATGTAGGAGATAGCATTTGAACTGGATCTTGAAGGAAACTACAAATTCTAAGAAGCAAGTAGCTAGAGCATCATAAGAGTATGAAGCAGATTTTGCAAAGACAGAGAGGTAGAAGGTAGAATGCAGTTTATGAGGAATGAGGGAATGAAAAAGATGATTGAAAAAACATTTATTAAGCATTTACTAGGTTAAGGAAACTATGATCCACTCTAGAGATACGAATATGAAATTGAGACAGGCCCTGCTCTTAAGGAGCTTACATTCTAATAGGGAGAATAGTAATCAAGAAAATATGCTTTTGGCCAGGAAGTTTCTGGGATGATGAGTTGAGCAATAAATCTATGGAATAACCTGGCCTTTCCAGAAACAAGGAAGTATTGATTTGAGTAACTTTTCCACTGTTAATCTTGGTGAATGAAAGGGAAGGGAAGAAGCATAGTCCCAGGGTAGGAGTCTGGAGCTAAGAGACTTAACCCCGTTGGGCGTGGTCTTAGGAGATCCAGTTTGAAGGCAAGAACAGCAGTAACACAAAATAGCAAGTAAGCCAGTTTGGTAAGAATATAGAATGGAACTTCGTCTTTGTTCCTTGGTGTGGACTCTGGTCTTAGGAGCAAGGTTGCAGAATTTGGAAATTGGCACTACTTCTAAATGAACTAAGGAGCAACAATATTAATCAATATGATTAGATCTCTTTTTTTAAAAATTACCTTTTTTATTGCTACTTTTTGTTCTTATCTTAACTTTATTTCCAAAATGGATCCCTCCCTTCCCCCTTCCCCATGAAACCATTCCTTATAACAGATTATATAAAAGACAGAAATTTTTTTTAAAAAATTATTTAGCAAAGCCAATCATTACATTAGTTGTGGATAAAAGTATGTGCAATAATCCACATCTTTAGTCTTACAAATTAGCCAAAAAGTGAGGTAAATACATATATTCAAATTTCAAGGATGCCAAGTTTGGTCATTGTCATTGTGGAACATTTAATTTTTATTCTTTTGTTCTTTTCCTTTGCATGCAAACTGTTGAAGATAGTTTCCCTCCTCCCCCTTTCTGCCAAGTCTCTCTGTCCCTCAATGCTTTCAGCTCATATATTAATCACATTTACCAATAGTTATCGTTTTGAGCCCCCCAAAGATCATGTTTGCTTGTTTTTGATCTTCCTTTTTGCTGTCAACAACTGTGCTGATAAATTAAAACTGGAAAGCTAGACAAAGTCCGATGACTTTTTTCCTACAGCCATGCTAATTCTTTGCCTTTTAGAAGACTGAGTTTGTATCACCTAAGGAACTCTAATTGATTTGATTCACTTCCCTTTTCCCATCAGTATTTTTTTCAGACTGTACACATTCTCTGAGTCTCAGAACCATAGGAAATGATAGCAATTCTTCAAAGTCAAGCAATGAGAGCTTCCTTGTCACAAATTAAATTGAGTCTCAGTGGCATTATATTGTTGCAGTTTTGTGGTTACTCATTATTAATATAATCATAAAGGAAGTTGATTCACTGTGATGATTTTTCAAGTCTGTTTCTATTTCTTGTCATTCCTATTCTTACCATTTCCTATCCTCGGCCTCTTAGGATATGAGATTTAGGATTTTAAAATACCCTGGAAATAATCCAGCTCCACCATCCCCCATTTTATAAATCAACCAGGAACTAAAACCCAGAAAACTTAGTCAATGAATCAATAAACATGAATTAACTACCTCCTATATATGGGCACCTATTATATGCCAAGCAATAGGGATAGAAAGAAAGGCAGAAGATTATTCCTACTCTTAAAGAGCTGTGTTGATTGTTTCCTTGATCTCCAAGGAATCCAATGGAGAAGACAATTGGCAAATAAGGATGTACAAACACACTATAGACAGGATATATTGAACATATTCAACAAAGAGAAGGCACTAGAATTAAAGAAGATTAGGAAGGATTTCCTGTCGAAGATGAGATTTTGGCTGGACTTAAAAAAAAAAAAACACCAGAAGGTCAAATGGTTTCCTTAATAATAGTAAGTAGCAGAATTGGGATTTGAATCCAGATTTACTGCTTCCTGGTCTCTTGCTCTTTCACCTCTGATAAATACAGAAGAAATTCACAGGCTCAGTCTGTATCTCTATCCTAAAACATATCCATTTTTTTTACATTCATTCATCCCTTTAGTAACTAGAGCTAGCCAGTGAGAATATAAGTATTCCCCTAGCACCAACCAGAGGATCAGAGATCTTAAAGCTGGAAGGGACCCAAACCTCTGCCTTCAGGTGGGTAAGGTGACACTTAAACAAGGAGGCAACTGAAGATCAGAGAGGTTGATCTTCCCTGCATCACCCAGCTGGTTTATAGCAGTGAGAATCTGCACCCTCTGTCTGGCCTCCCATCCATCGTCCTTTGCACAGAACTGTCCACTTCCAGCCCTCCCTTAGGCTTAGAAGGTTTTCTGAACCTCATCTCAGCTTTTGTTTCTCTCCCTGAATAGAGACATGCCAAGCCAGGCCCGGGAACTAGTGGACAAAATGAAGAAGAGCTCGGTGAGTGTCCGTCTTTGGGGCCACCATAGGAAGATATGGAGGTGACCTGGGTTAGGGAAGGTCATGGGATTCTTCACCTTCTTCATCTCTCAGAGAACACCCCGAGGAAACACAGTCAGAGAACCAAAAAGGGCTCCAGGATGTGTTAAACTTTGTTTCCCTTCCCCATGAGGTTAATTATCTCTCCTTTCCAAATACGATGCCCTTGGAAGAAGAGAAGCTGCAGACAATGAAACAATCAAATTGGCAAGGGACTGTCTCCCTGGCCCTGGACTTTATCTCTTTCCCACCTCAACTCGGATTTTGCTTCACTGAAACCTGTTTATGTAAAGGCTGCATTCTAAAAATAGAATTCTCATTCCATGCTTCCTCTCTCTCCCTCCTTCAGCTCTTCAGCCCTGTTCTCTGAAACCTTGCAGGCACATTTTTTTCTCCATGATTTAGTCTTTGGAATTTAGCTCCTGATAATAACAGCAAGAATCCTGTTATGGCAGTAGTTAGAGGGGGAACAAGCTTCCCAGTTCTGCTGTAGGACCGCAATGAGTCTTCTCAAGCACCACAATCCAAGAGATCTCCTCTTTCCCTCAATTCCTCTTGTATATACACCAGTTCCTTTCTTCTCTCTGTTTATTCTCTTTTCTTTAAGAGACATTTTGGAAGGTTTGTTCCTATTTTCATCTTCCTCTTTTAGCCCCAGTATCATACCGATTGTAACACCTTAGGTCATCACTAGTCATTCCAACAGCTGCAGCTTTCTGAAGGGAATTTCAGCATAAAATCTGTCCCCTACTGCCCTGATACATGCACCTGTGCCATAACACTCACTTTGTGGTGCTTGGTCCCAGTGGATTATTATGGAGCAATAAATTCTGGGTTCCCCTCATCATTCGCTTCAGGATTAGTCCCAAGAAGAGCCAGTCTTCCTAGGGTCTTACTCTAAAATGGGAAAAGTGGAAGAAAACTTGCTAGGGCTTGACTCCCAAATACCAATATTGCACAGCCCCCCTCACAGCTCTGAGTTCTAAATCTCTGGGTCTTCAATCTCTCAGGAAATCAACCTGAAAGAAGACTGGAAGCTGATCACCATCTTTGTTGGAAGCAATGACCTGTGTCGGTACTGTGAAAACCCGGTAAGTACTAGCTCAAACCCACAACATTGGAATAATTATAGTTTTATAGAAGAAGGGAATCAATAAGCATTATGTACCAATGACTCCTGTATTCCCCAAATATCCACAATCCTCTATTCCCCAATTTAGAACTGCTGAGCAATGCTTCCCTGGAAAGGTATCTTCATCCATTGAAGATGTGGATAAATAAAGAAGTACATTTTCTTACACTGATGTATAGAGTCAATACTAATGCCTACAATATTCAGTTCTACTCAGCAAGCATATATTAAGTGCCTGCTAATGGCAGGTACTGTTCTAGTCCCAGAATATAGAAAGACAAAAAAGAAGCAGTCCTTTGCCTTTGAGAGGAGCTTGCTTCTTACCTGAGGAGGAGACGAATACTCATGTAGCTCTCTCTGCTTTCAATCTCTGGGCTGATTAGTTTATTCAACCTATATTCAAACGGACAAGTATGGGGTTTTGATAGAGGGAAAACTACCATGCTGCTACCACACAAACTCTCTTTTAGAATCTCAGAAGTATCTGCCTGGTGTGGGGCAGATAAAGTCCTTCTATTCACTATTGTAGCACCTGAATTCCCACCGATGTACTTCATTTACCCCAAATCACTATGACACTATTAATTCTCCAATATGAAATATCTACTAAATAAGGTAGAAGATGGATTGATTATGACATTTACTCATCAGAAGGCAAAAGTATTCATAATCAAACATCACAGTTGGTCAATAGAAAGTTAAAACAAGAAGAATCAAAATATCACAGTCTACCCATAAACTTGGGTGATACTTTTCTACCAATGTGTGTAATTTTTACAGGGAAGAATAGGTATACATTTACAGAGCCATACCAAGGAAGCACATGAGTGAGGAAGTTCATGGTCCCGAGGTAACTCACAACTCTAGATTGCAAACCTTGATGTCCTTGTTCTCTCCAAGAATAATCTGTTCCCCACAAAGATGCTTTCCTTCTGATCTTTACTCCTTTTCTGCTGGCTAAAGCCATTCCTTTTGTGTTCTTGAATTATTAAAACAATAGCAAACTCTTTTCACTCATAACTACCCTTAATAGGGAATGGAGAAAGTATTAAGTAATTGTATTGACAAACAATTCCTTTCAGCCAGAGAACTTTTAGAGCTCCTCATATGCACAAGTAGCAGGGGATGCTGCTTTATTCAATAAATTCCAAGCCTCTTCTCACAGCAAAGCACAGCTCACAGCAAAATAGACACTTCTGTCTCTCCCTTTCAAACCATACAAGTCAATAGAAGGTCACATAGGCATCCCAAAAAGGTTTCCCTTCTTGTAGTTTATAGATGACATTAGAAAGGTCAATAAATCCCCAATATAAGCAGGATTTAATGGTTCTGGAGTAAGCTTCGAATATTTCCTCCAGCCAATCAACAAAGCTATCCCTCTCTTCTAATCAGTAAAATCCCAGGAAAGCAACTGAAGAATCAGCTCTTTCCACTAGAAGCTTTCTATGCTCCTGCTTGATTGTGACTCCTCACTTGCTCAGCTTGCTCTCTTGCTGCTGCTTCTTTTGTTTATCTCTTCCTACAGCTTCTTCTCTGTCATCTTTACAACTTCTAATGCCTCAAATCATAGCTTCCTGGTGATCAGTGACTCATTTTTACCTTATCAGGTAAAATTCATAAATATTTCTGTCCTTAGGAAGTCTTCCCATAGTTGTTTGACAGTTATTTAATTTATAATTTTGTTTGTTTTAACTTTTAAAACTCTAAAAAGCAGTATGATGGACCACAATGACCTGAAATCTTATAACTTTAGTCATTATTTTACCTTCAAATAGGTTCTCTCATACATTCAATTAAGGGGAAATTCTCCAGCTGCTTCATAGAATAGTCTCTCTCTTCAAGATTTCCCCTGGGAGACTTATTTCTTCAAAAGTGTTATCAATTTTCCTTATACAAATATTCTTTCACTGATCCTTTCAGCAATTAAACAGTTCACATACAAGAGTAGGACCTTACCTACAGATGGCAAATATACAATATTTGCAAAATAAATTACATATAAAATATGTAATATATGTAAAATATAATACTGTAAATATATATTAATATATAGTATATATAACTATATAACACATGTAATATATAATATATTTAAAATATATTAACAAATCAATTGGGGCAGCTAAGTGGTCCAATTGGACTTGGAATCAGGAAGACCTGAGTTCAAATTCTACCTTTTAATTGTTAGTAACAGTGTGGCCTTGGACAAGTCACTTAACCCTGTTTGCCTCCATTTCACCATCTATAAAATGACTAGAGAATGAAAAAGACAAACCACTCTAGTATGTTTGTCAAGAAAACCCCAAGTGAAGTCATGAAGAGTCAGAATTGACTCTTCAACAATAATAACATACAAAATAAATGCAAAGTCATTTGAAAAGAGAGAGCACTAAGTATTGGTAGAATTGGGGAAATCCTTTTATACAAAGTGGGATTTGCACTAAGTCTTAGAAGGAATAAAGGATTCTGAGAGGAAGCTTTGAGGAGAGATAATATTCCACCCATGGGGGCCAACCTATAAAAATGCACAAAAAAGGAAAGATGTCATGTTGAATATGGAAAAAAGATGTTTACTTTATGTCTCCCCCATTCCAATGTTCATGGTCCTTGATGCTCTTACCAAGAGAACCAGCCCATCAGAGTCAGCCTGGTGTTGTGGAGAGAGAGAGTTAACCTTGGAATCAGAAAAGACTAAATTCACATTCTGGCCCTGGCACACACTGGCTACTGACGCTAGGCAATCAATCCAAGCAACTCGATGACTATAATGAAGACCACTTGGCGATATGTTTTGGTAGAAAGAGTTTCTTAATGGGAATCTCTATGCCAATGAAGTCACTGGTCTTAGATTTTAAAACTATATTATATTTCAGGCCCATTTTGATTTACATAGACTATTTCAATGGATGCCAGGAAACCTAACTTCCTTGAATGACATTATTTCAATGGGAAAATATGTTTGAAGTTACTAACAACTGACTCATAATTGCCAGTAGAATGTAAACTTCTTGAGGACAAGATTGTTTTAGTATTGGAAGAGGGAGGAGTTGTCTTTGTATAACCAGTGCCTAGAATTATGCTTTACACATGTGGAACACTTAGTGAATATTTTTTTAATTGAATTGTAAGATTTGGTTTGCATGGTCCATTGGAAAGTTGGGGGCTACCAAACTATTCATTTGAAGAAAAAAGACAACTCTGAAGGAAGGGAGGGTATGGGTGACAGCACTTTCAATATACAGTCTGAAAGGAGTAATTAGCATATGACTGGTTACAAAGAGGAGTCACATTATTAGTCATCATATGTAAAAAGCTTGTGTAGGAACTTAATAATAAAAATCCTTGATGTTTGTATACAGCTTTTAGTTTTTCAAAGCCCTTTCATATTAACAAATTCAATTCAATAAACATTAATGAATCACCTAGTTGGTACAAGGTATTCTACATTATTCACCCAAGATGATAGGAAATGCAGTTAGACTCTACCAGACCTTGGGATTCTTGGGAAAGTATATGGTCCTTTCCCACTTTGAAATTCTGCAAATCTAATTATTCCAGTCTCTGTGTAATACCTGGAAATGTACATGTCTCTTACCAGCAGAATATTAGCTCCTGAAGTGCAGGAATGTTTCTTATCAATCAAAAAGCATTTATATGAGGGGCAGCTAGTTAGCGCAGTGGATAGAGCACCTGCCCTGAAGTCAGGAGGACCTGAGTTCTTAACACTTCCTAGCTATATGACCCTGGGCAAGTCACTTAACCCCAATTGCTTCAGCAAAGAAAAAAAATCAGCTAGTAGGGACAATTAAGTCTTAGCAAAGGTATTTACCAAGACATCATAACAAAAAAAATAACTACAAAACATTGTCCCTATAAACTTAGAGTATATCTTCCCACAATTACATACAGGATAAGGGAAGAAGAATGGAAAACAAAATTGTTTTGCAATATTGTGTTGGACTGATCCTTCAAGTACATTGGCCCAATACTAGAAAGTCTACAAACACCACTGAAAGAAATAAAATCTGTTAATACAAACTATTCAAGGACACAGCACATTGAATGGTTTCATGAACTTTTTTTTAAGATTTTTAAAATCTTACCAATATTTTATTTTTTCTCCATTTACTTGTAAAAAAAATTTTAATCTTCTTTTCCCCAAAAAATTTTGAATTCCAAATTCTCTCTCACCTTCCCTCCCCACATTGAGAAGGCAAGCAATTTGACATAGGTTATACATGTATAATTATGCAAAACACATTTTCATCTCTTGTAATATTGTTAACAACTACTTGTTGTCCTTGGATAAGAAACCCTGCACGCAGTTTTATCTATCATCTTTCTTCCCCATCTCCTGCCCTTGAACAGGAAATGTTTTCTTATTCCAATAACAAATCTTGCTGCTTGCATTCCAATTGCCCCCTTCTACCTTGATCACTTTTTTTTCTCTACCATGAAATGCTTTACTTAACTATCCTAAGCTCCTGTCTATCAGCAGAATACTGATTAGCTATGTACTTTAAGCAGGCCTGAAAGGTTATTTAAAAAAATAATAAATCAGTACCCTAGAAAGGTAAATCTGCAAGAACAGCATTCCTTAGTATGCTAGTAAACCTTTTTGCTTTCAGTTTTCTACCTTTGATCCACAGCTTTTGGACCCCTACTCATGGGTACATCTTTCCAAAGAAGTCAAGAGAATTCTGTAATAGGAATTGGAATTGGACTAGGAATAGGAAATGGAAAAAAGTAGGCTCAAACT
This sequence comes from Antechinus flavipes, assembly GCF_016432865.1. Taxonomy (NCBI): domain Eukaryota; kingdom Metazoa; phylum Chordata; class Mammalia; order Dasyuromorphia; family Dasyuridae; genus Antechinus; species Antechinus flavipes. Next base: position 222,668,008 of record NC_067399.1, on the reverse strand, counting down.
TAGGATATAGTGGTATTTAAGCACATATACAGGATATACATATGTTAAAGGCAACTCAACTCCTACTACTGTAGGTCATGGAAGTCCTTTCTCTCTTTCTAGAGTCCTTATGCAGCTTCCTATGTGTGCATCATTTCTGCTAGAAGTGTTACTCAGCTGCATTACCAGGCTCTACTCTCCTCCATAACCTGATTCTCTCTTCTGCTGCTAGGAATTATGCTGCTTAATATCACTTCCTCTCATGGATGACTGTCTCTGAATCCATACTGTCTTAGTTTTTTATCTCTATTATTCCTCTAGATACAATAAATGCAATATCTCTTCCCAGCCCAGGAATTCCCCTTCAAAACTACATAGTCTAGAAAAATTCTCTCTCACATCCTTCCCTCTTCCACAAGCAATTTCCAGCTTGCAATCTCTCCCACTCTCAAATTGCTGAAATTCATCCAGGTCTTAGCTACTTAAAATCCTCAAAGGCATGGCTAATTTGTTTGTTCAATCAAGTTGTTCCCTTCTTAACTCAATTAGAGTTGTGTTCATACCTCATAAAGAAATCTGAAGGTTTTACAATTTGTTAATGCCTTAAAACCTTAATGATGTATGACTACATTCTGTTACTACACCAGTAGAGGAGAGAGGTTAAGGAAAGGCAAGAATCACATTCAACCTCCCATACATACTTATCACTATGCAATGGGTAATGTTTTAGGTGCTATATATTAAATGGTACCTTCCCTCAAAGAAGCTTGCCTTTTAAAGCAAGAAGCAACATGCACACAGATAAGGAGATACCAAATACATAGAAAGCAGTTTCAGAGGGGACAGTGGAGGTAACTAGAGAGAGAGATCAGAGGAAAGCCTGATATAGGAAGTAGCATGTGTAGTAGGTATTTAAGGAATACTTGTTGAACACACAATGAATGAAGGAAAGGGCATGGAGTTCTTGTACAGACACCTAGTTCATAGATCATAATACAGGGGTCCTCAAACTTTTTAAATAGGGGGCCAGTTCACTGTCCCTCAGACTGTTGGAGGGCCGGACTATAGTAAAAACAAAAACTTTGTTTTGTGGGCCTTTAAATAAAGAAACTTCATAGCCCTGGGTGAGGGGGATAAATGTTCTCAGTTGCCACATCTGGCCCGTGGGCCGTAGTTTGAGGACCCCTGTAATATGTCAGTAACTCAGGGAAGCAGTGGAAGGAACCCTAAATTTGGTAGAAGATGATCTGGATTCAAATGATGAGTTATATAATGATCTAAGTAAAGTAAAATAGTAAATTAAGTAAAATAAAGAGATTGTACCAGGTGCTCTCTCTAGCACCTTCTATCCCCAAATACATGACTTTGCATTCTAAGTTTCTGAAGACACCCATTTGACTTTATTGCTCATGTTAGCAAAGTGTGATTAATGACTAAGAAACACCACTAGAATATATTATACTCTAATCCTCTTATCTTGGCATTTACAAAAGAAAAAAACAAAACAAAAAACACTCAAGTAGGCATGAACTCAGTCCACCATTTGGAAGGAAAGGGTTCAATTCTTTAAGTAAACAGCAGTTCATTTCTTGATCTATTCAACCTAGATCTAGGATTTGGTTTTGTTTTCCCTTTGCAAATCTTTGCTACTAGGGAATCCTCTGATCCCACATTTGTCTCTTCCTTCCTTTGAAACCTGGGTCTAGCAGGCCCTGAGAAGGGTTGGAGGAGTAGAGAAAAAAGACAATGAAACCCTCTGTGGAGATAAAGGATGGAGTTAAGAATATAAAGAAATCAGACCTACTTTTAGGAAAAGATTCAGCAATTACAAATGCCTTTTTCTGAAGTAACAACAACTACTTGGAATACTTTCTTGTCAGGTTCTGCCCAGTGGAAAGCCCAGTTTCATTTCTATCTCCTGTCCCACCTCACTATATGTATGGATGCTCCCCCTCCCTGATTCATCCTAAAGGAAGCAAAGGTGATGAAAAGGTTTCTGGGTCTTTTTCATGTTGAGAATTAGAAAATTATGGAGAATAATTTAGACAAGTTTTTCTACTCTTCTGGAAGCTGTTTTTTCACTCTCCACCAAATTCACTTCTAATCTCCCCAAATCTCTAGCTTTCTTCTGTGCTTACCTGATCAGCTATAAACATGACAACTCCTGTCCCCAACAGTTACTGCATCAATGTTTATTAAATGTATATTCTTTGCCCAGGATTTCTGAATTCAAGCTAATGAGAATTTGCTATCCTCTTTCTAAAACTCAAGCCATGCATTCCTTTGAATTGTTCTGCTTCACAGGCATCAAGTCCAAATATCGTAAAGACCTTGGATCATTCTTTTTTCTTTCTCATAGAGAATGAACATCTAACAAATGACCTCTCCATCTCTTTCCCTGCAGGAAGCTCACTCGGTGAAAAATTATGTCCAATCCCTCCAACAGGCACTAGACATCTTCTATAAAGAGGTAAAAGCTGCTATTTGTTTCCTATAATCCCATATATTTTATTTTATGCATTTAAACATTCTTCTTTGAAAGAAACTGTATCATTATCAGCTTGGCAAAAGAGTTTATGACACACAAAAAATTAAGAAGTTCTGCCCTAAAGCAAGAGAATCCAGTTGTAACAAAGAGTATCTGTATATCTCTGTACATAGTAAGAGACTGCTCTCATGAGCATTCCCCTCACATCATTGAAGAACTATATGATAAGAAGAAAAGATGGGATGGTCATGTGGTAAAGGTAAGGTATGACAGATTGTTGCCTTGGAGGGCTCCACTAGTATCCTCACAATGCCAGGGCAAAGTGAAGAAGGCCTCCAACATATTAAGTGGACCCTCTTTTTTCTCTTCCTTACCTTCCCTATCACAAACTGCTAGAAGAAAATGAACAATAATTACCCAGCATGTGCCCATCAAGTTGATTTGCCAACTTGAATAGGTTGCACATTGCATCATTAAAGGGAATTTCCAAGTCTGTGAGACAGCAAATCTCTGTGTATTTTGTATTTGTCTTATTACTTGGTAATTTAAATGCAAAAATGAATATAGGTGATGATGTCTAAAAGTATGCTGGAAAATAATGGATCACCATCAAAAACAAAAGAAGCCAAATACTTATATTTAATGAATACTTGCTTCAAGAAGAGGGTGCAAAAATAAATGAAATTAACTATATATTTAGTAGACAGAAAAATGACTGGTTATCATTACAGAAGTCATTTCCAAATCAGCCATGGTATAATCAAGCCATCAGTTTGTTAGAGCAAAAGTGACGTAAAAAGTAAAAGCAAAATAGAGGAAAGCATGTAGTTGAGAGGATGTTAAAACAGTTTAGATCTGGTCTATTTAAATAAGTTATTGATCCCCAAAATTAGGAAACTGATAAAATACAGATATGGAGCTAGCAACATTGATTCAGAAGAAAGAACACTTGATTTGATGTTTGCTTTTGAGAAAAGCACTAACTTGAGTTAGAGATCTTAGGTTGAAATCCTCTCTCTGACACTCACCACCCATTTGACCTTGAGCAACTCCCTTAACCATGGTGAGCCTCAGTTTCCCCAGGTAGAGGACTTTATGATTTCTGAGTTCTCTTTCAGCTCTAGATTCATGCTCAACACAGACTTTCACCATTTTCTGAGGAAGTTTAATGAGTATAATTCAAGCACTACAATGAGAAGGTCATGAAAGCCTCAAATCACTTCAGTCAACAAATAATTTTTCTCCTCACCAAGTGGAGAAACATGACAGCCAAGGACAACATTGATTTGGAGTATAGGGATTGCTGCCGAAAAGGATGATTGAGAGAATATACAAAACTGCCTACTCATAGACCTTAAAAAAATCTTCTATACATTCTTTTAGAGAATGATTTATTTTTTTAAGGAAAGAAAGTATCTTTAATGAAATCATAAGAAGGGAATAGTCAGGTTTTCTTAAATGATAATATCTAGGAGACTACTTCTTTATATTCACACAAATGACTGAAAGATATAGAGAATACAAGAGTCCATTTATTGTACTTACTGTTCTTGCAAATATGCATTTAATTTGACTGACCAAAATTTCAGTATAAAGTTTTTCCTTTAAAACACTATCCTCCATACTTGTGTTAATATTACAGGGTATTCTTTGAAATAAATAATAACAAATCACTTTGTTTAATAATCCATGAATAATTAATTACAAGTCAGACATAAAACAAAAACAAAAAAATATAAAACATGCTTGTATAGAATATTTGCCTCTGTCCTGGCAAAAGTCCAGCATGGAATATAAATTTAAGAAGGAGTCACTATAGAAAACCTCCAGGTTTTCCTATTTATAAATGTTTAATTGATTGTGTCAAATCCTAAAATATTTCAAGGTCTTCTCAATGATTTCTAAAGGAAATCTCTAAAAGGGTTCATTCTTGTCATTCACAAGGAAAATACCAAATGGATGCTTGCTTTCTAGACTTTTATACAGTTTGATGGACAACCAATAGAATTAGACCTTTACTACATATGTCTTGGAAAAACTCTCCAGATGGACAATGGACTTTGTAGAGTATGAAGATGACAAGTTAGATTGCATGTGAGAAATTGTGCAATCCTTTTTGACAATCTTAAGCTATTCCTAAAAAAAAAAACAAAAAAACACCTTTGTCAATATACATATTTTTCCCATTACGCTAGATGATTGCAATTCATGGAATATAACAATCTCTGAAGAGTCAGAATTTTAAGAAACCTAAAGGGCATGGGTCAACAGCAGTCATAAACTGATTGTTATGTATTACTCACCATGATTTGCACAAGGAGAGATGTTAAAGATCTAGAACAGAGAGTGGACTAATTGTGTAAGGATAATGAATGGCAAACGGGTAGAGACTATATAGGGCTGGCTGCATTGTACCTGTATAGAGAAAGGCCTTCCTTCAGCTCATCAGGGTCCATCTCTGTAGAGGATTAATGGGAAGATAAGAGTTGTACAGGGATGAAAAAGCATGGCTGTGTTAATGTCTATGATGCTAGAGGAAGAGGCTACATAGAAGAGACTCTTCTTGGACTTGTATTCCGTGCTTTGGCAGGAACAGTGACAAATACTTTTTATGAGCATGCTTCTCTTTGTTTTGAGACTCATTTGTTACTGATAATCCATGGATTGCTGAGCAAAATGGTCTCTTTTATATAGTTCAATGAACCCTGTATGATATTAATATATGATTGGGAGACAGCCTTTTGGAGGAGAACTTTTAAGGTGACATTTTGGTCAACTAAATCAAATGTATTTTTGTAGTCAGCAAATCAAGGAGAGAGGGGTCTATAGGAGAGAAGGAATGTTCTTTGAAAACTACAGTGATGTCATTTGCCACAGAACTGATGCCTTTGGAGAGCAATCAATATGACTGCTGCTAAAAACATTAATATATCTTTACTCTTATCTTGGAACGTGACCTGGATAACTCCTCTAAAACCACCCTAGACCAGGCTTAAATAACATACTAACCCAGGCTATCAGACAGCCTTGTATAAAAAGCACAAGCTCAGAGCCATCAAAAATGAAGAACAGGGATTAGACAGGGAGGATTGGGAAGACTAAGAGAAGCAGATGCAAATGACAGATGACTGGAATAAAAGAAGAGTGGACAGGAAGATAATATAACAAATATTTATTAACAACTCTGGTAAACATTGGGAGGAGATACAAAATTTAGGTAAAACAGTCCCTGCCCTCAAGGAACTATGGAGGAATAAAAAATAGGAGATAGTTATAATGCACAATATATAACAAATGTATTGAGATGCAAAGCAAAGTGTTATGTGAGGTTTGAGAAGATTGTTACTTAAAAGGAAGATTTCCTAGGAAAGAGTCCAACACATAATCACTAATACCTTAGAGTGAAGTAGTTTCATTGGGGCAGAAAGTGTCTTACTCATCTATAAATCCACAGTGAAACCTAGAACAATGACTCACATGGTAGGCATTTAGTGCTATTTTATTGGTCTGGAAGAGAAGAAGAAAGAGATAATAGGCAAAGAGTAAAGGAGGGGACACTCCAGGCATAGCATGGGCAAAGGCAGAGGAATAAATGAATTCCATGCTTGTCTCATGGTATAGATTGTAGAGGGAGGGAGCTGTATAGAGCAGGAGATTAGATTTTTCTCTATTTACACACGCCCAGAGTAACATAAGGCAACAAGTATAGTACAAAGCCAGCAGAGTTCACAAGAAAAAGCTCACTCCCTGAAATTAGGTGAGGAGTTTTGTAGAATTTTACCACTCTATGACTAGTGAGTCATAGGGACTCACTAAATAAGGGAATGTAGGTAAATACTTAATTTTGAGTCCTACACAATTTCAGTGATGATGATGATGATGATGATGATGATGATGATGATGATGATGATATGAACATAATCAATTTTATAAGAATAAAACTAATAAAACATTAAATTATTCTAAAGAATTACTCCAAATTTTCTTCCAATCTTTGAGAATGTTAGTACATGCATACATCATATGTGGTTGTTGAGTTATTCCCTTGAGATTTATCCTCAAAAATCAATAACTCAAAGAGCACAAATAATTTTATAGCACTTGTTCCCCATTGCTATGTTGTCCTCTAGAAAGACTCAGTTTTTAATGCCACCAAAAAAGTATTTCTTCCATATGGTCCCACTGACTTTGCATTTCACCATTTTAATTTAGTTTCACTATAATATTTATAATATCTTATATTTATAAGATGTGCAAATCTAGCGCTATCTCCATTCCAAGCTTCTAAATGGGTACCTAGTCGGTGGTAACCTGTGAGCTCATGTTGGTCTGATCAGTTACAGCCAAACATACCGTACCTTAATTCCAATATCATGCTGTCATTAGGTCTTCTTCAAGTACAAAGGACAAACAACAGCTACTATAATAGGTATATGGCAATATCTTAAAACTGCAATATGTACACTGTTTAATTACAAGGGAAATTGCATTTTTCCCAGTATAATGAGTGACTATCATTATTCCCTGGTATATAACTTCTCTCTTCATCTATTTTGACTTCTTACTGCCTTTGTGGAATTTAATGTCAATCCACATCATTTAGTCAGAGCATCAGATCCTAATAATAGCTAATCCCTTTTGTTTGTGCTCTACTTTTAGAATTCACAACCTTTCATCCTTTCACATCCCTATATATACCTGAACTCTGGATCCCTAACCAACCCAGTGCAGTGTAAGCTGCCTAAGAGGCATTATTTTCTTTTTCTTATATTTCTGGTGTCCAGCACATAGAAGATGCTCAATAAACATTTGTTAAATTGAATCCTCATTACTAATTCCCTCTTGTGCACATTGGACCTTTCTTCAACATTGGTAGAGATATATTTCATAGAAGAAAAGTATTTATTCCTCTGGTGTCTATTGACCCAAATAGTTCCCTGATCGTCCTAGGCCCAAGGGATGTGATGAAACAACTCAGAGAAATAACCCCACTCTTCCATTGTGACTCATTTGTTTTGCGTGAACTAGTGCCTTTTCACATGGGAAAAAGCTATGAGTAAGCTACAAATCCCTAAAATCAGTTTTATGGGCTTATAAGGGACCTAATAGTATTAGCTGATCTGCCATGAATTTCAAGGCTTGAAATCCATTTTCACCAAATTAAATGGCTGGCTCAGTGAGCTACCTCAAGGCATCCTCTGTAGAAGAGATTCATAAACAAGACTAGTCTTGGCACTTGTCAAGTAGGTGATGATTATTTTCTGGGCCTTTCCAGCTCCAGTTTCAGCACCCTTCCACTTGAATTGTCCAATCTCCTGGGCAATTCCCCAATTCTGGTAAATTGACCAATCATACACCAATCATTCAACAGAGGGCTGTCCTAAAATAGATATCTAATAAAATAATTCATAACAAAGAGTACAAATTTTTGAGAGCAAGCATAACAAGGGATGTTTGCATATGTAAATTATAAACTCCAAAATCTGTCCTCTAATAGGAAAATTTTAATCATCAATGATGATAGAATATATGGGTGAGGTGGAAAGGGAGATGTTTCCTAGCATGCATCATATCATCATGTCTATCTGTCTAGTTGACCTTGATTATATTCCAATTTAGTCATTCTTCCAAATCCAATCAAATGCCATCCCAACTCCCACCTTCATCTTAGCAGATCCTAAAGTAATGTAAAAGAGCATGAGCTAATCATGAAACTGGTACTTATCTTCTACCCTGCCTGTCTATAAGTGCCCATCCAACACTGCTTTAAGTCACTCCTCAGGAAAAGCTAACTGTTTTTTCTACAGAAAGCTCCTTGTTATTTTCATATAATTCCCAAATTAGATATGGAGGCCATCTCATTTTTAGAATATGTGATTTTTTCCAGATGAATTTTCCATGTTCAGCAGAAAACAATGATGATGTACTCACTTTATTTGCCAAAATTAATTTGAGAAGACACTTTCAAAGTCACAGACAGTGAGCCAGCTGCAATTCCACAGGTCAATAAAAGATATTTGAGGGATGTCTGTCCTGTTTTAATAGGATAGGTGACATTTTTAAAAACAACAGTCATCCAAATTATTTTATTTAATGAAACAGCAATCTTGCCTATCCTAATTATTTTCTTCCATGAAAAATCCATGGAACAATGGAAAGAGCCCTGGCTTTAGAATCAGAGCGACCTGGGTTCAAATCCTACCTCTGATATGACCTGTGATTTAGACAAATCACTTAACTTCCATAGATTTCAGTATCTTCCTCTGTAAATTAAGGGGTTGCTGGCCAGGAGAGTGACTATTATTTCAACTACTAGAAGGCTGAGGCTAGAGGCCTTTTCTGAGCTATAGTAGGCTAAGCCAGTCTGTTATCTGTACTCCATCTTTTATCAACATGGTAAACACCTTGGAGTTGGGAGTCTACCAAGCTGCCTAAGGAGGAACAAACCAACCCAAGTTAAAAACAGAATACAACAGATCAAAATTCCTCATACTATCAATAGTGGTACTGGAATTGTGAATAGCTGCTGTACTTCCAGACTGGGCAGGATAAGGAAAACCAGACTCAAAAATAAATTTTTAAAAGTGAAGGGTTTGATTAAAGGGTTTCTGAGGTCCCTTTAAACTCCAACTCTGTGGCCCCGTGATTCTCTGTTTGGTCAATCTGTTACAATGGCTAGAAGGCTGAACTTGGGATTAGAAAGTCTTAGTTCAAATCCTCTCTCTGACATTTACCAATTGTGCAATAATTGAGTCTTCATTTCCTCATCTGTAAATTGGCACTAATAATATAATATCTGTAGTGTCCAATTCGTGAGATTGTTGTGAGGCTCAAAATTTTTAAAATAAGATTTACTGTACATTAATGTATAGCATAAAAACTTTATACCAATTAAATGATACTCATTAGGCTGGAGGAAAAAGAGAAATTTACATAAAGTTTTTTTTTCATTTTTCTCTTTAAACTACATTATCTTGAAATACAAATGTGAGTTCTCATCACTGAAAAAAATTTTTGAAATTGTGTTTCTTCCTTTTTCTGTATATTTCTTTTTTTGTCTGTACTAATAACCATTTTCTAAATCAATCCATATGCAACCATTTCCACACTTTATTCATGAAGCAATTGTGATCAGTCCTCTCCCAAAATAGAGCATGATTTTATATAGAAACTTGTATATTATCCTCACTTTTTGTTTGTTTGATTTTTGGTTTTATGGTTTTTTTTGTTGATGCTCAAATTTTTTAAATGCATGAGAAAAACTTGGTTAGAGAAAAAAGCATGATCTATATGTCAGTTACCACAAAAAAATAGTTATGGATTTTTTTTTTGTATTTTAACTATTTGGTCATAGAATAGGGACTTTTAAAATACTTCTTTCAGTCAAATCAACACAAACTATTTAAAATATTGAGTTCTGCAAATGACTCAATCTTCACCTCCCTCTTCCTTTTTAAAACAGTTACATGAATATGTTATTTCAACTATTATATGAAGAGAAAACAGATTCAATGTTAGGTTGTGAAGACAGTCCTAGACCCGGAATCAAAAGATTGTTCTGAATCTAACTTTGACATTTCTCAATCAATCCATTGACCAATAAGCATTTAGTAGACAATTGTGTGAAGCATGTGAGATTCAAAGAAAACAGTGAGAGACAGTTCTTTGCCTTCAAGAGCTTATCGCTTATGTTAGGAGAACACCATGTTACACAAGAGCAAATCTAGGATATGGATGAAATAAATCCACAGTGATGATGGGGGGCATAAACAACTGTGGGAAAGACCTCTGGAAGAAAGGGCAATTTGAGCCACTTCTAGCTAGAGCTTCCAAGAGACAGAGAGATGAGAAGAATATTCTGGCCATGGTCAGAGGTGAGAAGATGGAATGTTGCAATCAGCCTTACAAAAATAGACTAAAGGGGCAGCTAGATGGCTCAGTGGATAGAGCACAAACCCTGAAGTCAGGAGGACCTGATTTCAAATCTGGTCTCAGATACTTAACACTTCCTAGCTGTGTGACTCTGGGCAAGTCACTTACCAATTGCCTCAGCAAAAAAAGCAAAACAAAATAGATTAAAGCCATACTAGAAAGGGCTTCAAATGATCAACAGAAGAATGTAATTTTTAATTAAAGGCAATGAGGAATCTGAAATTTCTTAAACAGAAGGTGACATGGCAAAAGTCTATGCTATATGACTGTCTTGGAAAGTGTGGGAGGTGGATGAGTTAGACATATGATCTTGGGTGAAGTATGTAAATAAATTGAAGCTTAGTTCCCTTATCTAGAAGTAAAGTTAATGCAAATTATACTGCCTGCCTCACAAGGGTGTTATAAGAAAAATGTTTTGTGTACTGCAAAATATTATATAAATGTGAACTATTATTATTATTGTACTCTTTATTCCATGAATATTTGTATCTTTATATAAAGGGCTATTTTGCTGCTACTGAAAAATAACAATATTTAATCATCTTATTTAAAATGTTTTAAACCAATATTTTCATTTTCTTTGAAAAATTGATTTGTTTAAACTAAACATTCCTTTAGTTGCTACTCTGCCTCATCTTAAATTTATCACACAGTAAGTAGAGTTTAAAATTTATCACAGTAAAACTCAAGAATCCATCAAGTCATTTTGGTAAGATCTAACTGTGACTTTGGTCTTCAGTTTTTTCTTCTAATATGAAGGTTCAACAACTAGATGACCTCTAAAATTCCTTCAGCATTATAACTATGATCTCCAAGGTCCTTTCTAATTCTCATATTCCGTGATTTTATAAGATTCTTTCCTCATTCCTCTTGCTATTTTTAGAGAATCGAAAAAACCCATTCTTGTATTTTCTACAGCTACCTCGAACCTTCATCAACATAGTAGAAATTATGGAGTTGGATGGTCTACGCCAGATACAAGGAGAAGAATGTAAAGTGACAACTCAGTAAGTGGCCAAACATATTTCTAGCAAGTCCCTAAACTAGTAGAGTTCAGGGGGAAACAGGACAGGAAAAGAAGTTTGATGGATATCAGCATCTTCAAGGTATCAGCCTCCTGGGTAACACAAAGCCAGGCTGGACACTAGCCAATCTGAGCTCGATTTTAGTGGAACCCTTTATCTTAGGGCTTCTTATTCCACAGATCCATTTGCCCTTGCTTTGGACATTCGCTGGATAATTCTCCTGAATTGCAAGAAATGAAGAACATTAATAGACACTTCCAAGTAAGTTTCCAAACTTTTCTTTTAATATTTTCCCTTTTTCTTGTCCCAGGAATGAATAGTTCTGAAATCATATGAGAAAAGACCCAAGTTATCTATCCAAGAAATATTTTTTGAAAGCAGGCCCATCCAGAAGGCACCAAGTAGGAACAAGAAGCTATGTGAGAATTCTAGGGCAGCTTTTTGCTAGTTCTGTGTGATTCTGAACAAGTGACTCAACCTCTCTGGGCTTCAGTACCATCCAATGTAAAGAGACTAGAAGACTTGTAGGGTTCTTTTCCGCTCTGAAACTTTGATCCCAGCAAAAGGGAGACCTGGCCAATGATAATAATACACAATTGTTTCTAGACCCCTGAAACCTAGTTACAGTGAAATCTTTTCAGTTGTTGCTCTCCTGACCGAAATAAACAAATAAAGTCTTCCAATGGATATAGTACATAATTTATATGTATTGCAAAGGAAAGTAGCAGATTACAGTGAACAGGGAGTCTCCCTCAGAATTAGGAACACTGAGGGCCAGTTCCCACCTTTGGCAGACACATACTGCTAATGAACTCTCCAAGGCTTCTTCTTGGAGGAAAAGCAGTTGCTACTATACATCAGCAGAGGGAGTTTCCTCCCTGGGGAGTAGTTACCTATATCTATGAATCCTATGTGTGGAACAAATATATGTGTATGTATGTATTATATACATATTAATTATAATTAGATATCATATTGTCAATTACACATAATATACTTATATTGACATAATATGTGCACATATATTATTATTACCTACACATATGCTTATCTGCATACATGTTTCCTTGCCAGAAGAATACCAGATCTTTTGAGGGTTAGCCTGAAAAGTGTACAGAGGAAAGGACAGGAGTAACCAGCCTATTTCCATCCCTCACTCCCTTTTCTTTCTTATTGCCTTAATAGAAGTCTTAGGTATTTGGGGCACCAGCTGGTAGCTGCAGCTCTTTCCCAGTTTGCTGTCTGCCGGTGGCTTCCAGCCAGACTTACTCCCCCCAAAGATGGTTCTGATAGCCTTAATAACAGTTACCAGCCTGAACCCATGATCTAGTTCATTCTCTATCTCATCCAGCACCCACACCCTGTCATCACATAGTCCATCACATGGACATAGGCAAGAAATAGAGATTCATGTTACTGCTAATCCTTGGTCTTAAAAAAAAAATCATTTATTATTTTGAACTTATCAAATATTAGCAAAACTCAGTGTTTGAATATATAAAGAATAAAAAAGAAAATTGTATTTGAAACTGTGAACTTTATTATGTACAGATTTTAATTTGGACTTTAAATTTAACATGCTAGAACAAATCCTGCCTTGTTTGTCTATCCTGCCTTCTGAACTTCCTTCTACTCTTGTATATTTTAAAATGTTTCATTGATGCACTTTTCTTATATCATTCTTACTAACCCACAACTCCCTTCCTTTCAAATAAAAGATCTCTTGTGGTCAATAATTATGAAACAAAATAACAAATCAACAAATTGAATATATTTTAAATATATGTATTTTCCTGCATCTCTGGTCAATAACTCTTCTATGAAGATAATTAGTGGGAAAAGAGTGGGTGGAGAGGTAAGATATGTTTCATCAGTAGTCCTCTGAAGCCATGATTGGTTACTACATTGATAAGAATGCTTAAATCTTTTAAAGTTTTTTTTTCTTTTATGTTATTATGATATCAAGTAAATTGTTCTCCTGGTTTTGCTCACTTCACTACATAAATTCATTGAAGTTTTCAAAGGTTGCTTTGAATCTGCTAGTTTTATTATTTCTAATGGTGAAATAGCAACAACAATAAGAAAAGATAATATTTATATAGCACTTAAAAGTTGACAAAATTATTTACATACATTATTTCATTTTGTTTTCAAAACAACTTTCTAAAGCAGGTGACATGATTATTTCCATTTTACAGATGAAGTTCACAGAGATTAAATGACTTGTTCAGGGTCATACATCTGGTAAACCACCTGAGGCAGGATTTAAATTAGTTCAACCACTCTTCAAATGATGGATATCTCATCCCCATTTCCAATTATCTGTTGCTATCCAACGGACAGCACTATCATAAATATTTTTGTGCATATGGTTCTTTTCCCAGTTTTTTTTTTAAATATATTTGAATATATGCCTACTAGTAGTACCTCTTAATCAAAAAGTAAGTACATTTTAGTGATTTGGGGTGTTATACCTACAATTTATTTTCCAAAATGGTTTCATTTTCATCCTTTTGCCAACAAATCCACCCCTTCTTTCCTTTTCTCTTTGATATCAATCTTCATGTATTTCCTAGCTAAATTAATGCGAGAGTCTCAATTAGGCTTTCTGTATCTAGTTTCTCCCTTCTCCAGACTATTACTAGATATTGAATCATTACCATATTTATTCCCCTTTCCATTATGCCATTCTTAATTATACCAATTTCCTATATGTGAGCCCACAATGGATTGCTATTGCCCATTGGATCAAGCATAAGCTGAGTCTGTCTTGGTTCAAGGTCTTGAATCATTTGATCTCCTTCAATCTAACCAACCTTATTTCTTTTTTTTTAAATTTTTTAATAGCTTTTTATTTACAAATTATACGTATGGGTAATTTTACAACATTGACAATTGCCAAATTTTTTGTTCCAATTTTTCCCCTCCTTCTCTCCACCCCCTCCCCTAGATGGCAGGATGACCAGTAGATATTAAATATATTAACGTATAAATTAGATACACAATAAGTATACATGAACAAACCATTATTTTGCTGTACAAAAAGAATTGGAATCTGAAATATTGTACACTTAGCCTATGAAGGAAATCCAAAATGCAGGCAGGCGAAAATTAGGGATTGGGAATTCAATGTAATAGTTCTTAGTCATCTCCCAGAATTCTTTCACTGGGCGTAGCTGGTTCAGTTCATTACTGCTCCATTAGAACTGATTTGGTTCATCTCATTGCTGAAGATAGCCAGGTCCATCAGAATTGATCATCATATAGTATTTAACCAATCTTATTTCTTACTGCACTTGTTTCCTACTATTTCCATACTCCTTTCCATATCCAATCATGCTACTCCCCTCCTCTGTAATTCCTACCTCACTTCTCTCTGTAATTCCAAATTCTGCCTCATCCAGCTTTAGTTCAAACTCCATCATAAAGCCTTTCCTGACTAATCCCTTTTCATAAGAATTGTTTTTTTTTTTCAGAAATCCCCATATCAATCATAATCTGGACCACAGAGTATTGTATTTGTCTATGTTTTCTTGTTGCATACATGTGTGTGTGTTTATTATTTTAAAAAATAACTTTTAATGATATTTTGGAGTTTTTTCTATTATTTTCCTCCCTTACCTCCAGACTAAACATTGGGTCAAAGAAAGATAATTAAGCAAAAAATCCAATAGAGAAATCTTCTATAAGAACACATATAATTTTAACATATTTAACATGTGTTGGACTACCTGCAGTCTAGGGAGGGGTTGGGGCAAAGGAGGAGATAATTTGAAACAGAAGGTTTTGCAAGGGTCAGTGTTGAAAAATTACCCATGCATATGTTTTGTAAATAAAAAGCTTTAATAAAAAAGAATCTATATAATATTCTATTCTAAAAGTCATCCATCTATCTACCAGTAGGAATGAGATCTGTTTTATTATTGCTTCTTTGGGACCTCCTGTGATTTTTTCCATTACTCAGAGTTTAATGTCCTTTTTGTGATCTTTTTTATCCATTGTTGTTATCTCATATATGCATTTTCTATCTCTTTCCCCCACTTAGATATAAATTCCATGAGAATAAGAATAAAATAACATATTCTTCAGAATGCCTAAGGCAATCACTTAATAAATGTTTCTTCAGTTCATTCAATGCCAAGGGTCCATTCTTTAGAGAGCTGATGTTCTCTTTTTAGCTAAACCAGCAGCAGACACCACAAATTTGGGTTAAATCTGAACTCAAGAGCTTGGTCTAAATAGCCCTATGTTTTTATCTCCCAACATAAAATAAGAGCAAGACCAGAACAGTGGTTATAATATCAGCTTTTTTTTCAATATATTGATTAATTTTGTAGAGCATTTTTAAAATTTCTCTTTTATGTTTACCCTTTTAAAAAAAGAGAGAGAGATGATTCTTGGGGGTGGGGGTGGGGAAGAAGGGCTGGAATTCAGTAGAAAATGTAGGTGATGTAAAAACAAAAGATATCAATAAAATTCTATTTTTAACAAAAGATCAAAAGTCACCATTAACACAGACAAGCAGCTTTGCTATACAAACCCTTTACAGAAGATTTGTGAGATGGAAACCATAGATCTTCTGCCCTTTAATTTGCCCTTGTCTTATTTGCCTAAGGTCACTTGATAGTTGTTTCAATCATCAAGTATTTATTAAATACAGAACCTGCTGTATGGTAGACACTGTGCTCAGCACTGAGGATGCAATTCAAAAATCTGAGCAGTCCCTGCCCTCAAGGAGCTTACATTCTACTAAGGGAGGAACAAATCACAGATAAATAAATGCTCCCACAGAAAAATACACAAGTGGGAGAGAGATAAGAGACATTAATAACTGGGAGAATCAGAATCAGGAAAGGCCCCTTGTGGGAAGTAGTAACTCAAGCTGAGTCTTGAAACAGGAGGAAGAGTATTCCAAAAACAAGAAGCAGCCCAATCCAAGTTCGGCTGTAAAAGAACCTCTGACCAATCAGCTAATTGCCAGCAGAGCTCCCAAGTCATTAACAAGTGCTGGACTTCAGGAGGATTCAGGGTGGCAAGGAAGGTAACTAACATTTGGGACCTCTTTTCCCCATTCCCAGAGTGGCAGCTCAGTGTTCACCTATAATCGCCAATATATGGACCGGGAGGATTTCGCTGTGGTGGTGCAGCCATTTTTTCAAAGCACTGTGGTCCCATTGGATGATGTAAGTTGGGGACTTTTGGGAGTGGAGGGAAGTAATTCTTTTTAGAGGCCTCATGTCTGTCACATGGACTATTTCTTCTCCAAAGAGACGACTTTCATCTCCTGACTATAAAGTTAGAGATACGTACAACTTGTTCTGAATTGTTCTTCAAACCTCTCTCAAGACGTGGAGATGATGATGACAGGGACAAAGTAGCAGTGAGAAATTTTGGGGAATGAGCTATCTAGCCATAATTTTGATGATTGTTAGCTTGACCTGGACTTAAACCATTACTCAAATGGTTGGTCCCTCTCCAAGTAACAGTGTCGAAGAACAGGAAGGAAGGGTACAAATGTCATGCAAATGGTCAGCATTTAAACCAATGTATTAAAAGAGAAACTTCAAAACTCCCTGTTTATTTTGCTTTATCTAAGATGATAACCAACATACATGGGTTGTGGTCAAATTAGTTGGGTCAATCTTTCTGAACTTCAAAGCTTAGACTGATGCATAGGATAAATGACCATTTCACCTTCAAGTGTGCACGCTTCTCTTTCTTGGAAGATAATACTATTGTGTTTGCTCACAGAAAGGAAAGCCAGACCTGAGCTTCTTCTCTGTGGATTGTTTCCACTTCTCTGAGAGGGGACATGCAGAGATGGCCATCTCCCTTTGGAACAACATGGTATGTAATGGTGGGCGGGAGGGAGGAGAGATGGTTCAGCTTCATGTTAAGAATGCTTTCCAGTACCCACAGTACCTCCCCTGACTTGTGGGGTCCTTTCTTTCCAAAAGCTTAATTTGACTGTAGAGCTAAGCTTATATGCTCCCAAAGATTTGTTTATTTAAACTACTGTAGCTCCATATTGCAAGCAGGGGCATCTTGGAAGTATAATTTTCCTAGATAGAAGGATGGAGCTTCTGGAAGCCAGGAAACTTTGGATCTTAGAAGTACGAAAGAGGTCCAGGGCTTCTCCTTCCTACAAAACTCCTTCAGTCTTTGGAGTCTTTCAGTTTCTCCTATCACCTGGGAAATTTACATATCCCAATAGTCCCTGCTTCTAAGTAGAGGGTTACAATACATATGTGGCCCACATCTACCTTATCGCATAAAAGGCAAATCTGATCATAACCCTGGTGATATTAATTACTTTCTGTTCTTTTTTTAAACATCCACATTTCAAAATAGCTAAACAAAAGCAGCAAGTTTCCAAGTCCACTCCCTCCTTCCTTTACTTTTCTTCTTATCTTCCTCCTTTAAAAAATAATTCTCTTTTTTATTCCCTTTAATCCTCTTATTTATCCTCAGAAATCCCTTTGTTGGCATAGATATGAAAGCAGGGATCCACCTCCTTCATATTACTTCATAACATTGTGGTTCTACTGGGCTCTTTTGTCTTGCACCTTCTAGTGGGGAGATTGGGGGAAGAAAAAAAGAAAATATATAAATCACAAAATATATGCATAGCAATCTCATATTTTTTTCATCTCATAGAATTTTGTATTTTTTATCCAGTCTAATTTATATTATTATTATTATTTGTGTATATAACATTTCATTTGTTAAATTATAACTATTTTGAGAACCAAGATCATTTTTAAATGACTTTTAAAAAAAATATTTTATATTTTCCCCTGTGTAGTACAATAGTTAGAATATTAATCTCAGAGTCAGAAAGGTCTAAGTTCATATTCTATCCCTAACCATCTGCCTAACCATAGGCAAGTCACAATTTTTCTGAGTGTCAAGCTTTATCAACTCTGAAATGGGGATATTTCTGGAATTTGAAGCTTTTTTTTTTTGTTCTTACTTTATAGATCCCCATTATTTAATAGTGTTCTTTACTGACTAACTCATTACAATCTGGCCCATTCTTATTCTTTACTCCCCTGAATGTACACTGTAGTCTAGCCAACCTGGTCTTTCTGTTCTAACAGTGATTTACATGTCTTTGCCTACATGCTGAAAAGATATTCTTGGAATGCCCTATTTCCTTCAAGATTCAGAGGAAGTCCCACTTTCTACAGGAGACATTTTCTGGGCCCTCTAGTTCTTTGTGACTACCTCTCTAAGGATATCTTGTATATAGATATATATGTGTATGTGTGTATGTATGTATACATATATGTCTATATCTTGTGTCTATACATTATATAGCCCACGAAAGCTCTGTGGAGCCCTGTCTCAGATCCATTCCCATTGACAAATCAAGTTTCTAGAGTCAATTAGGATTCTAGGGTTCTATGGCAGAGAAGAGATTCTCTAATATCAACTCAAGTCCCTGTGTGCTCTCCTCTTCCCCAAATATTACTAGTTAAGAATTACTTAGTCATCCTTAAGTAGTTTTTAGAAAGGAACATTTACAATAAGAAAAAGGTTTTTTTTTTAAAAACTAAACTTACAGGGACAGCTAGTGGCACAGTGGAGAGAGCACCAGCCCTGAAGTCAGGAGGACCTGAGTTCAAATGTGACCTTGGACACTTAACACTTCCTGGCTATGTGACCCTGGGCAAGTCACTTGATCCCAATTGTCTCAAAAAAAAAAAATTAAACTTACAGACCACTGTGTCTTTGAATATAACTGTCTCCAACAAGTACATACGGAGTTCATAGTTCAAGCTTAAAAAGACCATGTGGCAAAAGAGTGATACCATACATTGCTGTGGAAAATCTTTTTCTCCTAAATGGGGTACTCAAGAAGTTCTCCATTAGTGTAATAAACTTTTGACCATCAGTCCTTGGCTCCTTGCAGATACTGCCACCAGCTGACCTGGGAATTATGCTAGGACATCAGATGTGAAATCCAAAATCTTGTGAGCCCTTTGACATTTACATGGTTTATCTCTACCTGAAACCAAGGTCTCCCTTCCACACATGGTTCCCTCTTCAGAAGTGTGCTAGAAAGACATAATTTCTCCAACTTCTGGAAATCTTCCTTTTTCAACTTGGTTGATAATTTATAGATAAAATCATGGCCAAGTTTTCTCAGTCAACCCAAACATAATTCTTGTGTGATGCATTCTAGTTGAAGTTCTTTTTAAAGACTTAATTTAAGGCCTTTGATTCAATGAATCATGTTCTCACATAATTAAAATATCAAGACTAAAATTCAGTGAGGTTGTTTCAACCACCCTTCCCTCTAGTTTTAATATTTGCCAATCTCAGCAAATCTACTGGAGTGTGTTTGGCAAAAATCAAGTCCTGATTATCTTTTGAGTGATTTGGGAATAATCTGCATTTTTTTTTGAATACTTTTCCTAGAGCCTCATTACTAAGAAGTCTCAGGAAAAGTCTGTGTGGTATATAGTTCATAACCATATCCAGTAATTCTCATTCTTCCAGGCTTCCAAATACATAATGATACAATTAAACAAAATTTTACAAAGTTCTAATAGCCTATCACCTGGGCAAGTCACATTGCCTTAGTTCTTTATCTGTAAAATGAGCTGGAGAAGGAAATGGCAAACCACTCTAGTATCTTTGCCAAGAAAACTCCAAATTGGGTCACAAAGAATCAGACATGACTGAAATAATTGAACAACAAACTCAAAGGGAAAGCTTGATCTCTTACATATTCCAAAATTATTAGAGCATAGATCAAAACTGATACTAAATATAAATATGAAATATTTTTGGAAGAATTCCAAAATTTTTGTTATTTATATATATGTGTATATATATATGTAATAATCCAAAATTATAATTGAGATCCCTCCAACTTGGTCAATTTAAATGAGTCATCACTAACCAAAAAATAGGACTATCATTGTTTCCTAGGAGATTTTTAGCAGATAATAAATCAATCATCAGAGGGAAGAGATCAAAAGAACCTAGAAACTGCTATCATTGACAGACATTTATCTCTTTTCCAACTAAAAATATATGACAGACAAGGGCAATGCTTGTTTAGAATATTGACTTCCTTGTTTATAATTATTAATGTCAAGAGAAGCTTAAAACAATGAGACATATGCCTACTAGAGATATTTGCTATTTTCATAAAAATTGCAGCTCAAGGTAAAAATTGATGGACTTTCTTATAGATGGTGACAATCTGCATATGATCTTGTTTACAGATAAAAATTATTCTGATTGCATCAAATCCTAGAACATTGCAGAGCCCACTAAATGAGATATATACTCAAAAGGATCCATTCCAAGAAAAATGAAGTGATCGAACAATACCTATTGTCCATACTATACCAGTTGGATTATTAATTTATAGCTCTAATCTATTTATATATATTTACCATAATTAATATCTATTATGATAGCTAATACATAGTGCTTACTATGTGCCATTCACTGTGCTGAGTACTTTACAACTATGATCTTATTTAATCCTCACCTCTTTATTTTCTCTGTTTTTTAAATGAGGAAACTGAAGCAAATAAAAGTTAAGTGATTTGTTTAGGATCACATAACTAGTAAGTATCAAAGGATAGTTTTGAACTCAATTTTTCATGACTTTAGGCCTGATACTCTACCCATTGCTCCACCTTGTTGCCCCAGATTTTGTGTAAAAATACACAATACATCCATACACACACACATATATGTATATATATAAAACGTGTGTGTATTGGATAGATACTCTGCATCTAGGATCAGAACTGAATCAAAAGAGTAGGCTGGATTATTTTTGGGAAACTGCATGTCGCTTCTACTGACCCCAAGCTTCTCCCTAAAACAAAGGCCCCCCTTTTTGACATCAACAGCTGATGCCATATGGCTACAAATCATGGAATATCCTTGACAATGAAAAATTAAAGCTGTGAGTCACCCAAACAGTAATGGAAAAAACGAGGTGCACGGTAGATGGAAGCAAGTTGCAGCGTGTTCCCAAGGAATAATCGGGCAGGGAAAGTTTATTGTCAGAGAAAGGTATAATCAGAAATCGAGGTGGGCCACTCATGGGTGGCCATCATGCTCCATTTGTGTTCACACAGTATTAAGAGGTATTGCAGAAGGCCTCTAATAGTCATGACCTACCTCCTCCCCCCAGAGTGGACTGACAGGAGACGGATCATTCATACAAGATGAGATCGCATGAATGCACTGTGACCTGCATTATTGAAGGGTATATACTGTTCTGATGCGTTTATGAATTCTTCCAAGTACTGAAAAGTTCCCTGAGCCTAGCAAAGTGAATTGCATACAGTAAGCACTTAAGAAGTTTGGGTTTGTCTGTTTTGAGGCATTTTTAAATATGCTTGTTTTTTTTAATTAATGAATGAATTAATTAAAATTAAAGATAGAATAATTGAACTTAGGACTTCATAAACATTTAATTTGTGGTCAGTAACTCTGTAAATTCTTGGATATTCTTATCTTTTCAGTTTATTCATTTTCATTGCTTTTATCTATTCTAACAGACATATTCCCTATGGGAATACTGACTATAACTATATAATATTATCTTCTATTTCTTATAGGCAGACTGTAACCCTTATACTTGTGTTCTCAAATGGACAAATAAAATCTCTTCCTTATCCAAAGCCTTCCTTTCATCTCAGTAGCGACTTGATCCTTTTTCCTATTGAGTACATCCCATCATCTTTTCCCATAGCAACAAAGGAGCCTGCAATCTTATCTTCCCCTTTTTGGATTTTCAGGTCTCATGGATAATGATGATGATGCAAGCCAGACATTACTGTACTTCCATATCTATCAGCCCTATATTTCTGTCTAATGGTTTTTCTGGCTGACTCATAACGTAGGCTTTCTCTTTGACTTTACAATTGTGCTTTTTCATTTCTGAATAAAACATTCACAGTCTGACATCAGCTGCAGCTCAAGAGCAGAGAAACAAAATGGCACAAGAAAATGAATGTCAGGGTCTCTGTATTCTCAGCTCAGCTCACTACTAACAGAGAAATGTGGACAAGGGTGAGTGTTATCTCAGGCTGTCTTAATGATGAAGCCACAAAAATCATCCTGTCCTGTACATTTCTTTTATCCAATTATTTCTTCCAAAAGGTATTTTGATGTCATTAAGACATCATCCCCCTTAGAAGACTGACGCCATTCTTTCAGCACTGGGATTCAAATTACCATCAGGACATCTTTGAGTCACCAATACTAATGCTATCATCATCATTTTCATAATCCAGTCCACTGGTACTTAGTTTTCTCCCCTGAATCTGTTTTGGATAACTATTTCTGCTTTTAACAATCAATTTGTCTCCTTTCCTTCGAAGATGATTTACCCTATTCTGTTTTTCCTTTCCTTCTCTTGGGAATTTAAGGATATCAAAAGATTTGAATATTAGAACCAGAAACCATTTTTTTCCTTTCCTCCTTTCTTTCTCACTCCAGTTACATTTCTCATAATTCATTATTTGAGAAGAAAGATTACAGTGGTACTTTATTTTTAAAATAATATTTTATTCTCTCCAATTTACATATAAAAACAATTTTTAGCATTCATTTATTTTTAAGTTTTGAGTTCTAAATCCTACCCTCTGTCCATCCCCTCCCCAGTCCCTGAGATAGTAAGGAATTGTTACAGATTTTATATATACAACCAACACATTGCTACTTTAAAAACAATTAACAGTGCCATCATTTCTAATACCATACTCCCCTTTCTCCCAGAATCAAAATGCCATATCATAGCAAAGATGTGTTCTGAAGAAAAATAAACTGAAACACTCACTATATCTGGCAGCCTATGTCTCATTCTTCAATTCACTATGAAGTCAGGGGACTGGCTTCAAATCCTGGTTCCAATGTACTTGATTAACCTCTGTGGCTCTCAGTTTTTTTTTTTTTTTATCTGTAAAATGAGGAGGTTGGAATATATATATAACCTTTTGGCCAACCTCTTTTCTAAGAGAGCTATTTTTCATCATCAACTGTCTGGGATTTCTGTTGGTCATTGTTCAGTCTTCATACTTTTCATCTTCTATAAGATTTAGCGCAAGAACCTTAGGGATCATCTATTCTGAATTTCTCTCGCCATATCTGCCTATAAAGGTTCAGCAATTTATTTAAGGTCACATACCAGAAATTGTATTCCCCATCTCTGATTCTTCCATTCCTCTCTTGAGAATTTGTCATCATAGTAATAGTTAACACATAGAGAATATTTGACTTTAAAAATACCTGACTGTAAATATTTGACTAAACATATATCATCATCTTTAATACTCATCACAACCCTTTGAGGTAAGCCATAGTTGTCCCAAGTGTAAATGAAGCTGTCCTGGATATTTACTTTTTTGACTGAACAGTAACAAGCAAGCTGTCAGTCCTCCTGCCTCAGAACCACATTTATTTCCCCATTCACAGAGAGAAGGAAGTATTGCATATTAATTAGACTTAAAGATAAGAAATCTGGGCTTTCCTATCCTGGTTGTGAGATTTACTTGTGTGACCACAGATGCCTTGTTTAACTTCTTAGTTCTCATCTAGAAAGCAGAGGCATTAATTCTGGCATTCCCACTGCACTGGACTTGGAGGTAGGCAGGGAAGCTTTTCTGGGCTTGGAGGTAGAAAGGGAAACTTTTTGTAAACTTTAAATCATTATATAAATATGAGTTCTTATATTATCCGTAGCCCTAATCCATCAAGAACTTCATATTACTGGGCTAGAACACAGTTAACCCTTTCACCAAGAGACAATGTTCCTCCCTACCCATTGTCTTTCTTTTGGAAAAGAAGATAAAGCTGAATGTTTCCATCCAAGATCTGTCCAGAGATAAAATTATAAAATCTTACAAACTACTTGATGTTCTCTCCTTGCTTGTATTTCACACCTCCTCATCACCACCACTAAATGCCATATGCTTTATTTCTTTTAAATTTTCATTTATTTATTTATTGTCACATTGAGTTCAAAGCTGTTGCCTTCCCTTCCTTCCAACCCTGCATTACAGAAGGATAGCATTTGATATAGATATATCAGGAACCACACAATATATACTTCCATATATCAGTTCTCTGGAGGTGGATAGAATTTTCCTTCATCAGTCCTTTGTAGTTGATATGAATGATCATATTACTCAGAATGGCTTAGTCATTCACAAGTTACTCTTTGAACAATATTGTTTTTTACTATATATAACATTTTCTTGATTGTAGCTCATTTTACTTGGTATTATTTCATGTAAGTCTTTCTATATTTTTTCTAAACTCAACCTGCTTGTCATTTCTTACAGCACAGTAGTATTCCATCACACTGAAATACCACAACTTGTTCAGCAATTCCCCAGTTGATAAGTATCTCCTCAGTTTTCAATTTTTTGCTACCACAAAGAGAGTTGCTATAAATTTTTTTAGAACATATAGACTCTTTTCCTTTTTCCCTGTTCACATTGGGAAATGGATCTAATAGTGGTATTTCTGGGTCAACAGGTATACATAGTTTTGTAATTCTCTGGATATAATTCGAAATTGACCTCTAAAATGGTTAGATCAGTTCACAATTCTACCAACAGAATATTAGTTACTCAATTTTTCCAAATTCCCTCCATCATTTTCATTTTCCCTTCCATCATTTTAGTCAACCTAAGAATGAAAGATATCTCAGAGTTGTTTTAATTTACATTTCTTTAATCAATAATGATTTAGAACATTTTATGTGATTATATATAGTTTTGGTTTTTTCCTCCAAAAACAGCCTGTTAATATCCTTTGACCATTTATCAATTGGAGAATGACTCATAATCTTATAAATTTGACACTGTTCTCAAATATATCTAATTAACTTAATGATATTTCCATTTATGTGTTGGTCATGTATCCATTTTGACCTTAACATGGCAAATGGCGTGGGTATTAGTCTTTACCTAGTTTCTGCCAGACTGCTTTCCAGTTTTCCCAGGAATTTTTACCAAATAATGAACTCTTATGTCATAAGTTTAGATCTTTGTGTTTTATCAAACATAAGATTACTATAATCATTTATGATTATGTATTTTAAATCTACTCTATCCCATTGAATCACCATTTTATTCTTTATCCAATACCATGTAGTTTTGATAATTTCTGCCTTATAAATACAGTTTAAGATCTGACACTGCTAGACCTTCCTTTAAAAAAAAATTCCTTTGATATTCTTCACCTTTTGTTTTTCCAAATGAATTCTGCTATTATTTTTTCTAGCTCAATGAAATAATTTTTGGTGGTTTAATTGGGATGACACTAAGTAAATAGATTAGTTTAGGTAGAAGCCATATGCTTTATAGAGTTTTACAGAACCAGAAAGAACCTTGATCTCTATCTCAAACACTTCATTTTATAGATGAAAAAACTGAGGCCCAGAGAAAAGAGGTGGTTGGCTTAAGATCAAGCAACAATTTGAAGGAAAAGATGGGACTATAATAATAATGAGATCTGGCAATCCTGTGGCATAGGTATCTGAAACTGAGGTTTAAGAGGTTTAACTTGTCCATAGTCACACAGCTATTAAATATTAGTCAAAGTAGGTTTCTTCTCACTCCAAGTCCAGCATTGTCCCTCTAATATTTCTGTAAAACTCCAAGGTTTTCTAGATTCCCAAGTCTATGGACACCTACATTGATGTTATTGCCAATGTGCCACATTTCTTTCTTTCTACAAAGCTAAAGTAAGAGCAAATTCCTTCATTCTAAAATAACCCACATTTGCCCCTTGAATTCATTCTAATAATTATCATTCCAGGATACATAGTCATTTCAGTTATTGGTTTATGGCCCTGGTATACCATAGTGTAGCAATGACATATCAACTCTATCCTCTTCTCCTTGGGATCCTGTATAACTTCTGTCTTGTTCCTAATGGTCTGTGGCACAGGGTATAGAACACTGCCTTGAAGTCAGTAAGTCCCAAGTTCAGGTATGACCTCAGAGGCCTACATGGTCCAAGGTCTCACTCTACCTCAGTCTCCTCATCTGTAAAATGGGGGTGCTAATAGCATCTTTCTTGGAAGATTATGATGA
Organism: Antechinus flavipes; assembly: GCF_016432865.1. Lineage (NCBI taxonomy): Eukaryota > Metazoa > Chordata > Mammalia > Dasyuromorphia > Dasyuridae > Antechinus > Antechinus flavipes. The sequence continues at coordinate 222,641,498 of NC_067399.1, read as the reverse complement.
GAATAAAATGAAATAATATTTGTAAAGTGCTTTACAAATCTTAATGTGCTACATAAATATTAGTTATTGTTTTTATCTTTCTCTAAGACCTTTGCTAAAAAGGAAAAAGCATTCCCTTTTCCTTCCGCTCATGAATCTTTTACTTCTCTACCATCTTCTTTTCCTGGTCTTGATTCCTTTATTGTCCCCTGCTTTCTAATCTCAATAACTCTGGTGTGAGAGCTGCAGAGTCCTTTTTAGACCTGCTCATACACCTTTGGTAATCACCTGACATTCATCTCTCACTTGTGGCTCCAGGAAGCTGATGCACATACAGCATCAATATAGTAGCTCAGGAGGCAGACTAACCCGGGTTGAGGGTGATTGACAGGATTCAGACCTGTCAAAGAATTAATGGGAGGTCTACCCCATATGTGAAGACACCACCTGGAGGAATGGGCAGAGGGGAACAATTTGTTCCAACAATCATGAAGCTGACTGAAGCATGTGCTGTGGAGCCCTTAGAACTTAGTCAAGCATCAAAGATGGCAAGGGCATCCCCTGCATCCCAGGCCATCACCACTCATTTTGACTTTTGATTACTACTGGATTTTGATAACTCCAGAAGAGTGAGGCTGATGACTTTGTGCAACTCTGCCTCACTTAAATACAATTCATGTGCAAGTGGAAGCATTACCCTATGATATAATTGGTCTTCCTTGAAAATGAAGGGTGAACAACTCTCAACTAACATCTAAGAAGTATTGCTTGCTTTAAAAAAAAAGGGGGGGTGGCAATTCTCTATCCTGGGGGCTTTCCTCCTTGTTGTTGATTTTCTTCCACATTAGCTTCGATTGACCTTCCTCTACCTATGCTATTACTGTCTTCCTCCTCTCCATCCCAATCCTGTATTTCTGGGAGATTAAAAACCTGTTTTGTTTTTGGTTGGAACCCAGTGCCCAGAAAATGCCACTTTCTATGTGACATTGAGCAAGGCACCTCATCAATCTGATCTCATCTTTAAGAAGAAATGCATCCAGAAACTTGTCTTTGGTTCTATTCAATCTATTTATTAATAATGACTTAGATGAAAGCAGTGATGAGATGTTTATTAAATTTTCAGATGACACGAAGCAGTGAGGAATAGCTAAACACCAGCATTCAAATATGGTCTAGAACAATTGAACACACTTTAGCCACCCCTCTAGGAAATATATCACCCCCTTAAAACAAACTTGCAGATTGGGGACAAATGTTTCATGCCCTGAAAACTGTAGTTTACAATATGCCCCCCTACCAGTGATTTTAGATTTAATAGTCATCCAGTACTCACAACTAACTGAAAGCAAAAACATTTACTAATAGGGAATAGTAAAAAAAGAAGGTATAAAGTATCCCCCTCCCATAAACCTGGGGTTTATCACAAAGCATCAGCAGTAAGAGTGAACAGAAGCTCAGAGTATATTGCCAGGAGTGTGCTTGAGCCAGCTGATGATTAAATTTTTAGGTGAGTATTTTGTCTTGGAAAGTTTTGAATTCTACACATTAGGGCTTGATTTGTTAGTTGTCTAGACTAAGGAAAGTAATAGAGAAAATGTTAATAATGTAGATTAAAATATATCATGTATACATACATATATATGTATACACACATTTATAGATTATATATGTGTATGTGTGTATGTATGTATTTGTTTCCAGAGATCTGATTCTTTAAAAAAAAAAATTATTAGTATCATCTGGTGTCCTTATGCTGTTCCCACTATGCATAGCATCTCTGCTGCATGAATTACTCATCAGTTCCTGGGACTTCTCCTCTCTATGGCTTAGCTACCAAATTATCAGAGATAATTCTCTCTTAAATCCAAAGTCAGCTCTTTTCTCTACTGCCAATAGAAAATCTCCTTCCTACTCTGTCCTAACCTGCCAATTATCTCAATTCTCCCTTCCTTCCTCTCCCTCTCCTTTTCCTGCTCCTTCTCTCTCTCTCTCTCTCTCTCTCTCTCTGTGTCTCTCTGTCTGTCTCTATTTCTCTCTGTCTCCCTCTTACCCTCTTTCTTTATTTCTCTTTCTCTCTGTCTCTGTTTCTCTCTCTCTCTGTCTCTCTGTCTCTCTCTCTCTCTCTCACACACACACACACACACACACACACACACACACATACCCCACTGCTGGATACAGTGTCATATATTGGGAAACTTAAAGATTCTAATCGATGAAGCAGGGAAGTAAGAAAATTGCCTTTCCCGTCACTGCTTCCCTCTGGCAAAGGTCACATTCCACAAAGCTACTTCTAGCCTCCATTGAGGGCTGGCAAGCTTCGTTTTTTAAAGGTCACCATGGGACATGGCCATTCTTCGGACACTCTGCCAAAGCTTCCCTTGCAGTTCCATCAGGGAGAGTTCTTTGTAATTCATAAAGTAGTAACATGGCATAAAGTATGACCAGTAGCCCCCTCAATCCCTCTCTGGAAGTAGTTATAGTAATTTAGTACCGAGGATTTAAAGGTGATAGCAGGTGTTACCTCCATTTTAAAGGTGGAGAAACTGAAGCACTTCAAAGCTTCAGCAGCATAGTCACTGCAAACATCAGCACCAGCAATATTAGTTTCTTAGGCTTCATAAATAACCCTAGGTAGTCTGTTGGTCATTGTCCTTCTGTCCCTCTAAATGCTTTCCCCCATTCTCTACCCCTCCACCCCCACTGTTTTGAGTTTCTCTCTCTATAATAACTCGCTTTCAAAATTTAAATTTTCTTGATATCTCATTTCCAAATATAGCTTTCCTTTTACCCAAACCATCAGAGCATCTCTTGTAATGAGAAAGGAAGAGAAAAGAAAAACAGTTTTAACAAAACTCACCCACACATCAGTCAAGTCTGATAGTATGTGAGCTGTTCCACAGTCACAGTACCCTACATCTGCCAAGACAGGTGGAAGTTACATTTTCTCCTATCTTCTTTGAAAAAAGTTTTGGTCATTATAATTACACTGCATTCAGTTTCATCTTTTTCATGGTTGGGTTGTTCTACTTTTTTATTGCTTTATTCATTGCATGTATTGCTTTTCTGATTCTGCTTGCTTCATTCTGCATCCATCTATAGAAGACTTCTCCAAGTTTCTCTGAATTCTTCATGTTTATAATTTTTTATGCCTCAGTGATATGCCAGGACATTCATGTGTGAAATGGAGAGGCAACTGCTTTGTTCCCAGTTCATTAATAGAACAACAAAAAAATTAAAACGTTGCTGTGGATATTTTAATAACTCACTTTATATAACATTTTTCTTGCAACTTTCCTGAGAAATAGATAATGCTAGTGTGATTGTTTCCATTTTGCAGATGAGGGAAGACCCAGAGAAAATACATGATTTTTCTATAGTCACACAGTTACTTTGTGATGGAACCAGGTTCTGAACCCACGTTTTCTGATACCAAGAGCAGTCCACTATGGGAGACCCACGGAAGAAAAATCTGCTTCTCTTTGAGAGGGTCAAAACAAAATAGGAACTGACTTTTATTCCTCCCTCACCATACTGAAAAATGACTCCTCACACTTAGTTTTATTTTTGTGCAAGGGTGATTTGACGTTAATTCAGTGGCTTCTGAGAACTCTCTCAAAATATGAGTTGGAGTGGTGTGTTGAGTTTCCCCAATGCTTCTGCTTTAGTGAGGTGAACACCACTCCATCAGCTTCTTCCTATTGTATCAGAGGCAGCAGAAAATATGTGTGATGGGCCCATGTAATCTTTTCCCTCGCGGTGAGGTAGCTCTAGGGATAAGTAGGACCAGTAGGGTCAACTCTTTGTGCTCTGTTTCAGTTGGAACCAGTAGGCCGGAAGCAGACCTACAACAACTTCACCTACAGCCGAACAAAAGTCAAGTGTCCAACCTCTGTAAGTAAAAGTCTATTTACCGCTCATCCTCTCCTTCATTCCCCCCCTCCATACACATATCCCACCTCTGTGTAATTTATCTTCTTTACTGTCTGTCCAGGGGCAAAAGGCTTTCAGTTCCAAGGAACCAAAGGCTCTCTTGATAAACTTCATAAACTATGATCCAGACCTCCTTAATCTGGGTCCAGAAATTAAAAAAAAAAAATTACTAACTGTATCATATCATAATTAGTGACCTTTGTGACTCATGTATTTTATTTTGTTAATTTTAAAGTATTATTCTGAGAAGAGGTCCATACATTTCCCTAGACTGCGTGTCTCAAAATTAGTAATAACAAAAACGGTTAAGACTCCTTGCCAAGGGAGTATTCCTTGTTTCCCAGCACCTCAGGTCAATATCTGTTTGTTGATTGTTTGATCAATGGATCAAGCATGAACATGAGCTGCCACTCAAACCTTAAGAGGTTTCAGAAGCTATGAGAAATTCCAGGACAGAGTGTTTGGAATAGCCGTCGGTAATCGAGGTGCCTGGACCAGCATCATAATAAATGACACCCCCTTTGAATAACCCACTTTCTGCCACCTTCATTGTCAGTGTGTTCTGCTTTCACCTTTAGAGTCTTTGTTTCTCCATGATTTCAGAGTAGGAAGTCAGGAAGAAGCAATAATTTTAATACACCTTACAGGAGAGTCTGGAAAGTACTTAGAGATTCCAAGGCAAAGAGGTTTATTACTAATGATCTTATGGATGAGAGGGGAAAAGAGAGCAAGGAAATAAAGAACGCTTTCCTTCACATTCCTAAGGCTATTTCTTGCAATCCTGGCATGTCACTGAAAGAAAATCAGTCATAAAGAACTAGCCCAACTAGGACTTATTATGGATTAAAGTTGGGTGGGAACTTAGACATCATCTAGTTTAATTTTTTAATTTCATTTCTGAGTAAGCTAAGGCAGACAGAAAGGAAGTGACTTGCTCAGAGTCCTACAGCTAGTGAGTTATCTGAAGCAGAATTTGAATTCAAGTCCTCCTGACTCCAAGTCTAGCACTCTATCTATCTACCGTGCTGCTGTCCCGGGACCATCTTACACACGCACACCACCACCACCACCATCTACATCGTTGGAAGCCCTCCTCCCACCAACCTTGGCTGACCAGCTCTGCTTTTTTCTTACTAAAGGCCTCAAGAAATATCTGCAGCAAAGAGGACAGGAGGGACTCAGTTTCCTTGTCTGTAAAGTGAGATTGAACTAGATATTCTTTAAGGTCTCTTCCAGATCCATCAATGACCCTATGAAAATGTGGATGAGATAAGGCCATCTAGGGAAATGAGAATCTCCTTGTCTCTTCTCTCCTATAAGCACATTAGAAATAAACTAAGTCATCACCACCCCCTCAAGGGGAAAAAAAACACATCCTAAGTTACAAACAGCTACTGAAACTTCTTGGGGCTCTAGAGTGAAGAGACAAAGATTCCTATAATTTAACTGAGGCATTTGGAAAGAAATGTTACACAGAGGAAATGTTGGTGGACCTTCATGAAGCTCTAACTGCTTCAAGGAGCAGTTACTGTTGCCTCTGGGCCATCCAACAGGTGGCCTTCACTGGGTCTCAGTTTCCTCCTCTGTAAAATGAGAAGGCCTACATAACCTCCAAAGTCCCTTCCACTTTTTTAATCCCAAGTTTCTGTAACCCTCACTCTTATTCAACCAAGCAAATTAATACCCCCAGAGCAGGTAGATAATAGGAAATCAGTCCTTTTTCTCTTTAGATATTCACAGAACAGAGCCAATAAGAACAGGGTCAAAAGGAAAATTGTTATCTTTTCATGTTACAAAAACTGAGATGGGTTATGGCCGGGAAAGGGAAGGAATTTGTTGGAATTTTATTTAACTCATTAACATTTCTCATGTAACTTTTTGTGTGCATTTCTAAATTCTAACATTTCATGTTTTGTGGCAAGTTTATAGATGCAAGATTGAAATAATTCACAATTTGGTGTATTTCATTGTTTACACAGCCTGTACGGTCTTCCTTACAGGAATGCTAAAAATATGTTTTTGAATACCTACCTACTGAATTAGTGATTCAATACAGACTTTAAGCACAGCAGTGTTCCTAGTGCAGTATTTCCTAAATGTCAGCCCACAGATGTAATCAGTAGATAGAATAGTGCCAAAACTAGTATTTCAATTTTGCACCTAGTTCAAAACCCAATAAATGGATTATTTGTTAAAAAAAAAAAAAAAAAATTACTTGGAGTAAGAAGGCACCTCCATTACCAACTTCCTCCTAGCTTTAGGTTTTTTATCTCCAGTTTTATAACTTATTTCAATTCAACATTTATTAAGCACTTATTATTCTACCTGGGCTGCATCCTTGGACATGGATGGAAAAAGTATTTAATATGCACGCGCTATATACAAAACATTGTTCTAAATATTGGAAATAGAAATCAAAAAACAAAACAAAATCATTGATCTCAAAGAGCAGGGAGACAATACAAGTAGGAGATTTTAGCTACAGAGATGATGTCAGACTGGTTCATAAAATTATGTGTGTGAAATCATTTAATGGTACCAGGACCTTTTCTGGATGTTCAATACCTGAAGGTTACAGCATCTATAGAGGCTGGAGATTCACCTCTTGTCAGTTCACATTTTTCAAAAAGGTTGTTCCCTGAATGATGGAATTAGGGTCAGTGATCAGGGGTGTAAGATGCTGCTGTTCATGGGACTTTGGGGCTGAGGGACAGTCAGAGTTCTAGGCTATCTCCACCTGAGTCTAAAAGAGGAGGTCTTAGTCAAGAGGATGGTGGGGATTTGGCCTGCCAGACTTAAGCCAATCCCTATCTCTCCAAGCCAGCTTGCCTGCCCCTGGCTTTATATGTACATGTTCTCTTCCCAGGGTAGATTTTAAACTTCTTAAAGGGAAGAACTTTCATTTTGCTTTCCAGCTCAATGTTTTTATCCTAGTGCCTGATAACAGAATAAGCTCTTACATGCTTTTGGATTGAATAAATGTTAATTGATTGATTGATAAGCTATTCTTGTGAGTGCTTAATCCTCTGAACCCTACCATATGCTCATTCCACAGGACAATCCTTACTTCTATACCTTGAAGAACAGTGGGCTACTTCCACAGGAAACCAACAAGTCCTCCTGGATACTCTATTGGGCTGTGCCGGTGGCTGCTGTTGGCAGCTTCGTGATTGGCATGGTGCTGGTGCTGGTATGGAGGAGCTGGAAATGCCCCCGCAAGGAAGAGCCCCCTATAAGTCTTGTGGCTACAGTCTTTTAAGCATCGGCTCCTCCTGGAGCTGTCCATCATTAAATCCCTCCCTCCAAATACACTCCCCTACGGTTCTCTCTACCTCAGACATGCTTGCCAACCTCCAGATCATTAACTTCAATGTGTGGTGGTCACTGAAATCCTCAGGGAAAACTACCTGAAATCACTACTTTGTAAGCCGTTTAAAATCAAAGACTTATTTTTTTTTTAAATAAAGGCAAAAGAGCCTCCTTGGATTAGCCTGGTACAGAGCTTTCTCTTTTCATCTGGTTTTAGGGGAGGGGTGAGAGTTATGTTATAATGCTGAAGAAACTGAGGCAAGATAGAGATTAGAGAGTTTTAATGTTTTATTGGAAAGGGAGAGATTTACTGGGACCAAGTGGATCCATGATTTGGTCCCAGGGCTGAATGAGACGATCATCTCCAAGAATCCAGCAAACAGTGTGAGTTCTCAATGACATATATATGCAGGTGTCTCAGGGGCAGAGTCAGAGCAGTGGGAGCAGGAAAGGACTATGAATCTGGTTCTGACAGGGTGGGGGGAGGCACCAGACATTCTGATGATATCTAAGATAGAAGCTCTTTCTCCTTAACTGGATCATGTGATTGAGATGGAAGGGTGGTGTTGCAAGATTGAGCAGAACAATTAGGAACTGAGGCACATTTCAGGGAAACAGGCAGGACAATAAAAGGGAACTGTGGCACAATATAATTTTATTCCAACCCACATCTGACATCATCCTCATGGTATCGACACCTGTCTCCTGTCTCTTTTCACTTCAGCCCTAAGATGATCTTGCCATGGGCCAAATTCTATCTATGAGAGTTGTTTAGCTACGCATTCAATTCCATTTAAAAGGTGCAAAAAACAGGTGTGTTTTGGGGCCATATAATATAAATACATCTGGGTTTACTAGTCATATAGATGGAAGATATTTTAGTTGGTATCTGGTTGACTCTATCTCTAAGGGGAGATTGCAATTTTTGTACATGTTGGGAACAGGATGAGGGCCATGGTTGGGTGCTTACTCCTTTATTCAACTATCTAAATAATTCTAGTCCAACATAAATCTACTATGCTCAAACAATGATATACTGGAAGTTCAGCATTTTGAGACTCAAAATAAAAAAATACCATTTTCCCAAATCACTCTCAAGGAGAAGGCAATATTTAGTTCATGATTACCCCATATCTCCCTCCTACCAAAGCTGGTAACACATAAAATCATCAAAAATAGTAAACTTCTTTATCAAAGTAAGTAGTAAATAGAAATCATAAAGTTAAATAAAGTAGTAATAGAATGTACTGAAATAGGCTCTGACTTAGGAGCAAAATAAAAATATCTCAGCTCAACTAATGAGAGAGCTCTCACTAGGGGAAATTCCCTCTTAGTAGCCTGAAGGGTGGCAAGCAGTAGACCTCAGGGGATGCTAGGAATTGGAGTGACAGCAATCTCACATGTTTGAGGCTCCAAAGAAATTTCTAATCTGTCATTCAATCAAACATATTTTAAGCATCTCCCATGTGTTAGGCATCATGCTAAACATTCAAAATGCTATACATGCCATAAATTCAAAGTTTTTTAAAAAACCAAAATGTCTCCAGTTTCTCTACCTACCTGTATAGGCAAGCAGGAGGTACCTTTAATGGCAAAGAGGTATCTCAACCAATCAGTAATCATTTCTCCTTATTCCATACAATATAGTTTTAAGAGAAACAGCTATTACTTTTCAGAATTAAGGTGTTACACAAGCATTTATAAGTCATTTATTATGTTCTCTTTGTTCATTTAAAATGTTCTATTTACAAATGTAGCAGGAATTACCAAGAGATCAATGAATGAATGAATAAAAACATTTATTAAACACTCTCTATGTGCCAAGAATTGTGCTAAGTGTTGGGGATATAAATAAAAATGCAAAATAGTTCCTGATGTCAAGAAACTTACATTTTGCTAAGGGGAAGTACACCTATAAAGGACTGAGGAATTAAGAAAGTCTGAGAATTCACACGAACAACGAATGGAGCCATGGAGGAGTCAATTGATATGCCCTCTCAAGGACTGGGCTCAGGAGTTTCACTTGTTGGCATAGCAATGGTTAGATGGAAGATCAAGGAGATAGCTGGAATATGGCTCTGGCTGAAGAACACTAAGGATGACATGGAAAGTACCTGATTGGCTTTCAGTCCAATAAATTGGGGATCTCCTGAATGCCTCTTAAATGTCAACATATACAACTTTAAAGCAAAATATCTCTTGCATAAACTGAGATTCACTCATATTAACTCTAAGTTGGGGATAGGAGGTAGGACTTTGTCATGCCCCTATGCCATAGGTGAGACCTCAGCTCAGATATCTCATTTCTTACTTGTCTGCACTATTTTGGGATTTCTTTGACTAACTTCACCATACCTCAGTGCTGGATAGTTTTACTTCCCTTCTGCCCATTCCTGGTGTTTGCCTCTTTTTCTGTTTTGTCTTCCTCCATTAGATTATAAGCTTTTTTTTTTTTTTTTCATATTTGTATCCCAAGAATTTAGCACAGTACATAGTACATAGTGGTACTTAATAAATAGTTTATTGAATTGAAACTCTAAAAGAATTCTCTGGTCAAAAGAAGATAATCCATGAGAGAGATAACAAACAGGGAGATTGAATTGTAGAGTATAAAAAGGGTTAGATTTGCAATCAGAAGAACTGGGTTTCAATCCCTAGCTCTGCCATCTTGGACATCTATGTATCTGTGAGCAAGTCACAATAATCTTCAGCTTCACCTCTTTTGCAAAAGGAAGGGTTGTCCTGGGTGACCTCTAAGGTTTATTCCAGATCTAAATCTTATGATACTGAGCCTTGAGCCTTGGTTCATTAGTTTTACTCAGGAATAGAAAGTTTAGTCAATCCTAGAAGCCTGGAAAAATTCCCATCAAGGGGGTACATTAATTCTTTCTTTTATACTTTCCCCACTAAGGTCAAATGGAGTCCATTTCTTTCATTGTTCCCTTTTCTTGGCTGTCTCATTGGGGAACAGAAGGCTTAACACTAAATTCTCAGCTAGGTTCTGGTCATATTCCATTGAGAAGGATTTCATAGACAGTTGGGTAGTCAATGTGCACAGCTCCCTTTCTGAGCATTAAATACCAGTCAGGTGATATTATCTCATATATTATATCCTCCTCTTATATTATTGATCGTGGTCAGGAGTAGTGCTACATGTAGGTAGAGTTATTAATCACCTAAAGCTCTATGCGTCCAAAATTCCTGTCCCATCATCCTGTCCTGTGGCTGATACCTGAAATTGGAGCTAGAAGAGACCTTAGAAGTTCAGTTGTTTGGATCAAAGAAAGAGTCGTAGATTTTGGGGGAAAGCAAGGCATTTAGCCTGTCTAATAGTTATTTGCTGGGAATTCATTGATCAGCTCCCTTTTTGGAGACTAAGAATAGAGGTATATAGAGGTAAGTGTTGTTTGGAGGCAAGAGAAGGTGATGATGAGCCAAAACCAGGGCAGTGACCTGAAAAATCACAATAGAACGCTACAGTGGAGAGGTGGCCTGTGCTGTCCTTAAGGAAGCATGAATGTACTAGATACCTGGAAAGAGGAAATGATTTTAGAGTAAAAATTCAGATCTGAAAAGTGGAAGGGAATAAAAAAGAGGCAAGTATCAAAGTATGGAAAGCTCACCAAATTTGTGATCAGAAGACCTGTGTTAATATTATTATTCCCATTTGTCAAGATGAAGAAGCCAAACCTTGGAGAGAGGAAATAAATTGCTCCCAAAGCCACATAGCTAATAATACAGGCAATAACTACCTCTCAGAGTAGTAAGAATTATGGGAGCTCAGGGGAAGCAGAGATCATTTCTAGCTGGATGGTTTAAGAAGGCTCGACAGGGAAGGGGGTTAAGTTAGATGCTTTCCAAGATTCCTTCTAGTTCCAATATTCTGTGATTCTATGAATCAGTGGCAATCTTATTATATCAGTAAAGCATTTAAAAAAGATAACAAGTATTTCTCACTGAGTCACCTTAGAGAAGCAATTAAACTGTTCTGAGCCTCAGTATTTTTCCTCTGTAAAATGAGAATTGAGTAAGAACATTTTTAAGGATGCTCCTACAATTCTAAATCCAAATCTAAATTTATTGAGTTCTATCACTATCACTATGGTGTCTAACTTTCTAAATACCTGGCCTACAAGGAAAGGATAGGCAGTTTTCATTTCTTAAAAAACATATATATATTTAATAGATCACAGTGGGTATTGGGTAGGCTGTTAGATTTGGAACTAAATATTTTTACCTTCTGAATCCAACTCTCCCTGTGCAACAAGAGAACTGTTTGGTTCTGCAAATATGTATTGTATCTAGGATATACTGCAACATGTTTAGCATATATAGGACTGCCTGCCATCCTGGGGGGGGGGGGGGAGGAGGGAGGGAGGGGGAAAAAACGAAACATAAGTGATTGCAAGGGATAATGTCGTGTAGAAATTATCCTGGCATGGATTCTGTCAATGCGAAGTTATTATTAAATAAAATAAAATTTAAAAAAAAAAAAAAAAAAAAAAAAAAAAAAAAAAAAAAAAAAAAAAAAAAAAGATTTGGAACTAAAGACATGGGTCAGATCTCATCTCTGGTACTTACTAGCTGTATGACCATAGACAAACTATTTGACTTCTCTGAGATCTATTTTATTTTCTGGAAAATAAAGATAATAATACCCAGCAGATGATAGTCTGCCTGAACTCATTGTTAACATATCACCCCTCAAAATTTAAAAAAATTTTAAAATCATGATTAATATATTCCCACCCATCCTCCTCTCCCCATTATAATGATTCTGAACTCTAAATATTCCCCCCAAATTAAAAAAAAATTAAAAATCAGGATTAATATGTTCCCACTGCATCAGCCTCCCCCCATTATAATGATTCTTAAATCACTGTTGTCATTGTACAAATCCTCTTCTTTACTTCTTACGGCCTACTCCTTTATTTCAATCCCCCTCAACTCTACCACAGTCCTAGATTTATCTACCTCTTTCACTGTGCTCACCCATATTAACATATTTGTTTTCATCTTAAAATTTTCTTTTAAACTATATCTACCTTCTTGGACTTACTGAGACTTGGCTACCTTTTCTGGCACTGGCTTCCCTTTCATACATCTGCTTGTCTCACTGGCCATAGCAGGAAAATTGGAATACTCTTTTTCTTTGCTATTTCCAGACTTTCCCTCTACCACCATTATTCAGGGAGTTTTCCTTTGATATTCACTCAATCCACATTTATCACCCAAACAAGATTCTGGTAATTGTCTTCTACCCACCTCCAGGAGACACTCCTTCCAGTTCAGTGACTGGCTTACAATATTTCCTCCCCAATTCTTGCCTTCATACCAAGAACTTCAGTATATTGATATGCTTTTGAACACTCATAAATTCCCAGTTTTTTCATTTATTCATTTTCTATAACCTACTTCTCAATCTAATCTCAGCTATACAAAGAGATGATCTTATCATCCACAAATGTTCCACTGTCATATTTATGACCTTGATGTTACTTTATCTAATTATAATATTGTTACTATTTTAGTGTTCTCTCTAACTTATAACTCTAACCCTGTTCTTTATCTGCATCAAGACCTCCAATCTTTTCATCTCTCTGTTCTCTCCCTGTCCATCACCCTTGTACTGGCTACTCTCTCCTTCTTCCCTTTCTTGATTTCTTGGTGAATTGATTAAATTTATTGTTATACTCTCCTTTACCCCTTTATCTTGTTTCTGATCTTATGCTGTCAAACCTCAGCCTTGAATTACCCTTTGCCATTGTTGTGGCTATTACTGCTGACCGAAGCTGGAGAAAAATAACAAAACCAAACTGACTAGGTCCACTAGAAATTATGTTAAATAAATGGGCTTTCATGGCACTAAGACCTTCCTTTTATCCTTAATCTAGTCACCATCCCACTCATCACTACAGTTTTCCCAAACCTTTCTAATCCCTTCTTAAACCTCTCTGTCTTCCCTTCCCTCAGCAGAACTCTTTCATACTTCACTTAAAAATTAGACCAATTTGCCAAAAGTTCCCTCTTCTCCTTCAAGATGTCTTCTGCCATTATTTCTTCCTTTTTCCTCGTCTTACATGAAGAACTGATCTTTTTCCATCTAGCTGGTAGAAGAGCTGAATTGGGCCCAAGGAGGAAGGCTAAAGAAGAAAAAGAGGAATGAGTAGGGGGAGGAGAGAAGGGAAAAGAGGGGATAAAATTGGGAGAGAAAAAGAAAGTACAAGGGAAGAAGGTGAAGAAGAGATGGATAAAGAAAAAGAAACAAGGAAGAGAATTTTGTTAGAGGAGAGAGTGTTGGGGAAAGGAAACAAGGGATAAAGTAGAGCAGACAGAGTTAGAGGAATAGATTCAGAAGGGAGAGAAAAGAGGATGGAAGAGAGTCCTGTTGCCTTGCCCTTCAACAAAAGGGCACAGATTATTCTTCCTAATTTTTTTTGGCTCCTATTCTGATCCTACAGCCTGGGGAAAGGATGTAACTTGATTCAAGTGACACAGGAAGTTAGTGTTGGGAAATACCTTTTCTCTAGCTGGCCCAAGACCTATTTTCATTAGGGCCTCCTGGCTTGAAAGGCTCAGCCAGAATGATTTATCAGCCCCCTCTCCAGGCCATCTGGTTGGCAAAGAGGAGGAGGAGAGGCTGGGAGGACTAAACAGGGAGGATCAGGTAATGAGATGTCATTTGAAACATCCCTCTCCTCCCCCAACCTACACACACACACACACACACACACACACACACACACACACATACACAGAGTAAATAATCTCTGCCTTGGTGCCCTAGGAAGATCAGGAGACAGGTTGCTTTTCTAGTTACTAGAATGTTTCCTACCAACAATGTATAGATAAAAACCCTAGCTTGAGAGCTCAAACACCACCTAGTCCAATCCTTCCATTTTATAGAGGAGAAAATTGAAACCCAGAGAGTTTAATTCACTGTCCAGAGTCACATATAGAGTGGTGAGGCAGGGCTGAGATTTTAACCCAAATTATTGGACTCCAAATCCAGCTTTCTTTCTCCTGTGACTTTCTTACTTTCTCCCATGACTGCCTATAGAACATCAGATTCTAAGATTCAGAGTTCTTTTCAACACAACTTTAGATTCCTAATTTTAAAGCACTCTATAACTGTTTCTAGTGAGCTGGGCTTAGACTCAAGAAGACCTGAAGTCAATCCCCTCTCTGAAACTAAGAAGCTTTCTTACCCTAGGCAGATCATTTAATTTCTACTGGCTTCAGGCAACTCCCCAGGATTTATTCTCTATGTCATTAACAGGTGGGTGGAACTGCCCACAATGGTGAAATCAGAGATGATGCTTCATATGTTATTGTTACTTTGAGTCTTATGTTAATTCCCTCAAAAGTCCATAATGTTACTACCTTTTAAAATATATATATATATAATTTTTGAAACATTTTAGGCACAATATTTCTTCTCCTCTTTGACATTTTCCTAACTAGGAGACTCTCAGTTTTGTTCAGTGACAGTTTCCTTATTGAAAATGAATAAGATTGAGATAGTTTCTGAGGTCCCTTCCAATTCCAAGTCTATGATACAGTCCCTTTTATTTAACTTACAGACAATTTACATTTTATTAACATTTTATCTCACTGAGTTCTCTCTCCCCTCTGCATTTGACTTCATCCCTCACTGTTTTTCTTCTCCACATTTTAGGATCCCAGTGACTAGTTCCCCCAGTCATATAAAATCAATTAACATCAGATCAACTTAGGTATTTTAAAATCTCTATTTCTATTTATTTATATTATTTACTTTAATATTTTAAAATATAGCAAGGACAAACATATACACGCACGCGCACACACACACACACACACAAACACACATACACACACACACACACATACACTCCTAGAGGCATAATTATTCCAACACCATCTCAGTCTCTGGGGAGGGAAGGGGGATTATTAGACTTTCAATTTAGTTCTGTTCCTATAAAGCTTTAGTTCCAACAAGTTCAAGTCCAAAGACTGTCTCAGCTAGTTATAATATCTGACCTGGATTTCTGTATCCCTGTCGGTCACATTTCCTGGTTGGAGAGTCTATTCTCTGTCCCTACAAAAAGAAAAAAAAAAAAAATGAAAGAATAGGCAAAAACCCCAGAGTGGCTTCTTGGGAGTACATAGGGTAGTAGGAAAGAAATTGGCCCTTGAGCCCTCCTCTTTACTTACCATATGGTATGAGTGAAGGAATCCTTTATTCTCAGACCCAAAACCAAGGAAATCCCTTGCTATTGCTTAATTAGGTTGTTTTTAAAAGTATGGTCAGCTACATGTACAAAAATGTTTGTGGCAGCCCTTTTTGTAATGGCCAGAAACTAGAAACTGAGTGGTTGCCCATCAGTTGGAGAATGGCTAAATAAATTATGTACATGAATGTTATGGAATATTATTGTTCTGTAAGAAATGATCAGCAGGATGGTTTCAGAAAAGTCTGGAGAGACTTACATGAACTGATGCTGAGTGAAATGAGTAGAACCAGAAGATCATTGTACACAGCAAGATTATATGATTATCAAGTCTGATGAATATGGCTCTTTTCAATAATGAAGTGATTCAGGCAAATTCCAATGGTCTTATGATGAAGCGAGCCATCTGCACCCAGAGAGAGGACTATGGGAACTGAGTGTGGACCACAATATAGTATTTTCACTTTTTTTGTTCTTGTTTGCTTGCTTTTTTGTTTGTTTTCTTTCTCATTTTTCCCCCTTTTTGATCTGATCTTTCTTGTGCTGCATGATATTTGTGGAAATATTGCACATGTTTAACATATATTGAATTACTTACTGTCTTGAGGAGGAAGTAAGGGGAAGGAGGGAGAAAAACTTGGAATACAACGTTTTACAAGGGTGAATGTTGAAACCTATCTTTGCATGTATTTTGAAAATAAAAACTATTATATATAAATAAAAAAAAGATTTGGTCAGCCATTTCAGAAAAGCCTGAAAATACTTATATGAACCGATGCTAAGTGATGTGAAAAGTATCAAGAAAACATTGTATATAGTAACAAGATTATGTGATGACTTGGTTCTTTCAACAAAGAGGTGATTTAAGGCAATTCTAATAGATTTGGAATGGAGAGAGCCATCCATATCCAGAGAGAAAATTATTAAGACTGAATGTAAATCAAAGCATAGTGGGTTTTTTTTTTTCACCTTTTGTTGTGGTGGTGGTTTGGTTGGGTTTTTTCTTTCTCATGTTTTTTTTTTCCTTTCTGATATGATTTTTCTTGCACAATATAATGAATGTGGAAATATATTAAGAATGATACACATTTAACCTTTATTGAATTATTTGCTGTCTTGTTGGGAGGGGAAGGAGGGAGAAAATTTTGGAACACGAAGTTTTTCAGAGATGAATGCTGAAAACTAACTTTGCATGTATTTGGAAAAATAAAATACTATTTAAAAAGATATAGTCACTATAACATATTTAACATATATAAAATTGCCTGACATCTAGGGGAGGAGATGGAAGCAGGGAAGAGAAAAGGCGGAACAGAAGTGAGTGCAAGGGACAATGTTGTAAAAAATTACCCATGCATATGTTCTATCAATAAAAAATTACAATAATTAAAAAAAATTTTTTTAAAGATATATAGTCAGCCAATGATAAAAGGCTACACCAAGCCACAAGGCAGGCCAGTGCAGAATGTCTACATGTGCTCCAGTCTTCCAGAAGCAGGTTTCCCCACTCTTTCATGTGGATGACTCCATCTTAAATGGTGTTGGCAGGTTCCAGACCCTATTACATGTCCATTACCCTATTTGAGTCTCATTGAGGTAGGTACTAACAGTATTAACCCCATTTTACAGTTAAGCCAACCAAGGCATGGAAACATTAAGTAACATTCTCATAATCACTCAACTATCAAGTTGCTGAGATGGGATTTTAACTTAAACCTTTTCTCCCTCTAAATTCAGTCCTCATTTCCCTTTATTAGCCTTTCTAATCCTAAAACTATTCATTTAAAGCTTGAAGATGTCTTACAAGTCACTTAGTCCAATCTCCTCATTTCACAGCTAAGAAAATAAAGCCCAGAAAGATGGAAGTAATTGAGAGCCCAGGATTTGAACCATAAGTTTCTAAATCAAAAGCCAGAATTCTTTACTTTGGACCACTTTAAGGTTTTTCTCACAGCCCAGTAAGCAGCTAAGTAAGATAAGAATCGGCATCTCCATTTAACAAATAAGGAAACTGAGGCACCTAGCAGTGAAGTGACTGGTCCTCGTTCACATAGGAAGTGTCAACTTTCAGCCAAGATTTCCTGCCTCCGAGTTCAGTGGAGCCACTGAGGCTAAGTAAGATGCCATGGAGATTCTACTTTTGCCTTTTTTTTTTTTTTTTGAAGGTCTACCTTTTGAAGAACAAAATGATGACTACATTTCTCCTCTCCATGAGTGTACCTAAGTGTAAATGTGGGTGTGTTTAAGCCTCTGTTTTCTCACCTATAAAATGGAGATAATACCTATAGCATCTACTTCACAGTATTGCTGTAAGGCTTAAGCGAGATGGTATATATGAAGTATTTTACAAACTTTCAAGCTTTACATAAATATTAGTTGTTATTACTATTACATATAATGCTACTCCAACACCCCTTCAATCTGTCTCTTGAATCTGTGTACTCTTTATTGCCATGTTTTAGGCATGAGTCACTTACACCGTGTTTCAGTGATACTTGTGATGTCAAGTATCTCCTATTGCATTAAGCCTTCTGCTTCTATTTTTTTTTAAAAATTCTGTGTCCTTATATATGTCCAAAAGTTTCATTAATGCCCATTCTAAGTGAAAGAACTTTGCACAGGTTTTCCTCTTTCCCTCCTTTCACATCAGCATCTTCTGAACTACTCCCTCTCCCCTACTCCAGTTAGAGCTGTCTCTTAGGAGCAAATTGACACAATTGTACAATACAGTGGAATTGAGATCTAGGCCCTAGATTGGGCTGGGATCACTCAGAGTTCCTGGTTTCCATGCTGTCATCCTAAACCTTTCTTCACACACTGGAGGCTCATTAAGCATAGTTTTTGTGAATTTACTTAGGTAGGTGGAAGGAAAGAATTTCTCCCTGGAGAGAGCCTAAGCACTACTCCCACCCCCACCGTGGGGCCTTGAGGCAAAGGAACTGACTCAGTCTTAATCAACCCTCATCCTCCCCTCTTTCTGGCTGCTCCCTCTCCCCCCTCCCCTTCCCAAACCAGCCCCCAGCTTCCTGACCAGGCCTAGAACAAGAGCTCTGGGAGCTCCCCATAGCTCGCTGAAAACATTTACAACTCTTAAGGTGTGGGAGGCAGGGGGTGGAAAGCAGCACAGACTGCTCTCTAGAGTAGCCCAGCCTCAAATCTGGGCATCCTGCTTTCAGAGAAAAGACACTTTACCCAGTGAATGGGTAAAGAATCTTCCTAAATGGGGAGACAATCCTCCCCATAACTCCATAGGCCCTGCCCTAGAGTCATCAACTCTTTGCTTTCTGCAAAGTCCATCTCTGAATAGGGGAGAATAAAAGAGGAAGGGGAGGAAAGAAAAAAGGGACAAAAATGAGGAGTGGGCTATCTCCAGAGGTGCAATGTTCTCCCTCCTTGGAGGTCTTCAAGCAGCTTCTAGATCACCACTTGTTGGATAATTCTTTTGTATATGGGTTAAGGAAATAACCACAGAGGCATTTTGTAACACTCAGATTTTGTGAGTCAGAATGGGGAATGAGGAATGGGGAAACAGAAAGGTGAAAGAAGGAGGAAGAGAAAGGAAGATTTTTTCCTCAAAGAGGAAAGAAAAGCTTTCTTTATCAAAAAGTTTGAGCCTTAATTTTTATCAGAGTTTAGATTGGTTCTATTGAAGGGGTGATAGAAATTAATCAACAAACATTTATTAAGTGTGACAAGCATTTGCTTAGTGATGGAGATACAAAGATAAAAATGAAATAGCTCCTGGCCTCAAGGAGCTTACATTTTATATAAAAAGACAGATAGATAGATAGATAGATACATACATACATACATACATACATATAGATATTTAACAAGTAGAAGGTAATATATGGAGTGTCAGGGAGAGGGAGGAACTAGCAACTGGAGCAGCAGTAATCATTAAGAGCTAGCACGGGGAAAGGGAAAGGAACAAGCACTTACTAAGTACCTATCATATCCAGAGATAATAAAGAAAAATAAAAACCAGTCCCTTTTTTTTAATCCCATTCTTATAGATGAGACAGACAGGTATGAGGTTAGAAACCATGTGAGAATGGTGGATTCAGAATTGGCTGAAAGACCAGAACTCAAGAGTAGCCATTAATGGGTTGGTGTCAACATGAAAGTGTTCCGGTATATATCTATATAGATATATATGGATATATAATTAGCATGATGGTCTATGACATTAAGCTGTTCAGCATTTTTACTAATGATGAAGACTGTAGTCTTCAAATTTGTAGATAAAAACGTTGGGAGGGATAGGTTAATACCAAAATATATGAGATAGGATCCAAAAAGAACTCAACAGGTGAGAATGATTGACCAAATCTAATAAAATGGAACTAAATAAAGATAAATATAAATTTCTGAATTGTTATAACAAACTTTCAGGAACTAGAGGGAGAGGTGATAATCCAGTTGTTCTCTGCCTAATTAGACCAGATCTGGAGTATTGTGTTCATCTCTGCACTCTTTGCATTGTTTAGGAAGAGAACTGGAATTCAAATAAAAAAGGTCAACCAGAATGGTAAGGGGCCATACCATAGAGGATGATCTGAAGGGACTGAATATGTTTATCTGGGAGAAGAGAAAACTTTGCAATGGGGATTGAGTATAAGGAGTGTGATTGGTATAAGAGTTATCTTCAAGTATTTGCAGAGCCGTCACACAGAAGAAAGGAGACCCTCTAAGACCTACTTGGAGAATGCTTCATGTGCACAGTATGTGCTAAATTTTTCTCCATCTTCCATATTCAAGAGAAGGGAGAAGGAAAAAATGTCTCAAAATATGAGATAGGTTACAGAAAGACAGTGGTGGGTAGATGTAGGCAAAAGATCTTCTGATTTAATATTCTCCTCTTTAATTCAAGGACAAAAGAAGCACTTAGATGGAAATATTAGTAACTGTTTTGGGACTACAGTTCTCTTCCTAAAAGAAATGTTAAAGAGGTCTTATGAGTGAATAAAGTGTGGTGTTATTTCAATGGTTCTCAAAATCCTTTCTGTTCCCTGCTCGATAGTTCTTTAAATTTCATCTTAGACACTAATGCGTTGTTGGTGGAGTTGTGAAATGATCCAAATTCTAGAGAGCAATTTGGAACTATGTCCAAAGAAATATAAAGCTGTGCATATCCTTTGATCCAGCAATACTATTATTGTCTGTATCCCAAAGGGATCATGAAAGAGAAGAAAGGACCCACATGTGCAAGAATGTTTATAGCAGGTTTTTTTGTAGTGGCAAGGAACTGGAAATTGAGTAGATGTCCAACAGTTGAAGAATGGTTAAATAAGTTATGGTATATGAATATAATGGAATGTTTCTGTAAGAAACAATGATCAGGATATTATCAGAAAAGTCTGGAAAGATTTCCATGAACTGATGCTGAGTGAAATAAGCAGAACTGAGAGAATATTGTACACATCAACAACAAGATAATATGATTAACTGTGATAACTTGACTCTTTTAAAAAATGAGATGATTCAAGATAATTTTAATAAACTTGGGATGGAAAATGCTATCCACATCCAGAAAGAGAATTATGGAGACTGAATTGTTTGTTTGTTTGTTTTTCTTTCTCATTTTTTTTCTGTTTTCTTGTATAACATGACAAATGTGGAAATATGTTTAAAAGAATTTCACATATTTTACCTGTATTAAATTGCTTGCTATCTTGGGGTGGGGGGAGGAGGGAAGGAGAGGGAGGAAAATTTGGAACATGAAATCTTACAAAAATGAATGGTGAAAAGTATCTTTACATGTATTTGGAAAAATAAAATATTGTTGAAAATGAAAGGAAGGAAGGAAGGAAGGAAGGAAGGAAGGAAGGAAGGAAGGAAGGAAGGAAAGAAGGAAGGAAGGAAGGAAGGAAATAAGGAAGAAAGAAAGAAAGAAAGAAATTCCACTATAACAGTTTCATTCATTTGTCCTTCATCTATGTAGTAGATGCCTCTGGGAAAGATAATACATCAAACTTCATTAGTCATTTATTATTCTAAAAGAGTTTGTCAAGTCTTTTCCCAAGAGCTTTATTTGAAAAAGCTGATAAGAAGGAAGCATATGGAGGATGGGACAACTGGATGAGAGGTATTGACAAGCCACATTTATTTTAAAATTGTGCCTAGGGTCACCTCAGGGACAGGCAGTTTGATTTCATAAATGAAGGTATACAGGTATACAGGAAACCTATATTTCTTCTTTTATTTCATGGGATCATAAGATGCATTTAGAATTTGAAAGGACCTTAGAGATCATCCAGTCTAGGAAGCTGAGTATCACAATGCACTTGGTGTGAGTTCAAATCACACCTCAGGTATTTATTAGCTGTGTGACCCTAAGAAAATCACTTAACCTCTGTCTCACTCAGTTGCTTCATCAGTAAAATGGGGTTAATAATAGTACCTGCCTGGCAAGGGTTTTATGAGGATAAAAGGAGCTCATGTGTGTAAAATTCTTTGTAAACCTTAAAGCATTCTATAGAAGTTAGTTACTTTTAATTAATTAATAGATCCCTTTCTCGCCAAGGGAGTAGATAGATTTCAAGGGGTCTGTGATGGGAAAAGATGCACTTTTATTTTTATAAACTTCTCACTGAAATTTAGTATTTCCTTCAATTATATATTTTTTAAAAAACACATTATTCTAAGAAGGGGTCTAAGGTTCCCCTAAATTCTCAATGAGATCCATAAGATTTAAAAAAAAAAAAAGGCTCCTGCAATTTATAAATGACAAAAAAAATTAAGGCTCAGAATGGGGAGAAGACACTCATCCAAAGTCACCCAGGTAACAAGTGTCAAGAATGATCTGAAAAAGGATCTTCTGTCTCTAGATCCAGGGCTTTCTCCCATAAGACCACACAGAGATCTAATGCCAGCACTTCTCTACTTCCTTACAGGTAGTGACATTTTGAGAGAGTAAGTCAGAATGGACATAGTGTAGCTGGTTGTCCAATGCCATTTCAGGTATATTTTTGCAAAATGAGTCTTCCTCATTTTAGGCCTGACATTCCATTCACTTTGAATGGAATGTCAGGCCTAAAATCAGGAAGACTCATTTTCAGAGTTCAAATTTGGCCTCAAATATTCACTAATTATGTGACCCTAGGCATGTCACTTAATCCTGTTTGCCTCAGTTTCCTGATTTGTGAAATGAGCTCGAGAAGGAAATGGAAAACCACTCTAATATCTTTGCCAAAAAATCCCAAATGAGATCATGAAGAGTCAGACATGACTAAATAACAACAAAAAATCACAGTACTTTGACCCTGGTTTCCTTTATACCCTTTTTGAGGCTATGTAAATTTTTACCTCCACACATTTACTCCTACCTTTTCTCCTTTCTGGGGTATTCTCCCTACTATTTCCACATTCTGACCATTCTTCAGGTTTTATTTTTTCACAAACCTTTCCCTGACTATACTTTGAGACAGATCTCTCTCCCTTCTCAGTGTCCTAATCATACTGAAAGTCATTATTATGTTATTTAGCTCTTAATTATATTATCTTTTATTGCTTCCCCAGTTGTTTCCTGAGTATTACTCCAGATGGTCCCAACTAGATTGTGAGCTTCAGGAAGTCAGAAACCATTTCTATATTTCTTTGATTATAATAAGAATCATACTAATAAGATAAAAACACCAATACTAACCAATAAAAAATTAATTTTGATCTCCCCCTTCTTTATCTCCATCAAGAGAAGTGGAAAAGGTGAGCTTTTTGTAAGGTAGTAAATGGGACTGATTTAATGAAATATTTCTCAGTATTGAGTCATATGATCCCTGTTCCCAGACCTGGGACCCTGAGGGGGGTGGCGGGGGGGTGGAGGGGGGGAAGAAGGGAAGGTGTCATATGATTTCTGGAGGAATGAACTTTGAACCTGGGATACAGAAAGTTGCAGCCTATGGGAGGCAGCCAACATTGGTGACCATTGGTCAAGGATTTTTTTTTTTTAAGTCTATCCAATGAGAAGTCTTGGATCTTTTGCTTTTAAGTCCTGGACAAGCTGGAAGCTGGTCAGATTCCAGGAGCATATGGTGGGAGTTGGGGTGGCTCCCAGGTGTGTCTGGGCCTCTCCCTGCAGGGAGATGTCTATGATTAGTTAATTGGGAAGGAGGTCTTGCTCCTGACCTGTACCCACACAGTTTATGGGGGCTCGTCCAGGATCTGTGGTTTCCCAGAAAGATGACTGGGATCCCGATTCAAGGAGGGCACCAGGTTGGGTTCTCCAACCAACCTTGAGATCAGCCTCTCAGCCTCCCTCTCTGTGAAGAATGGGCCTAGGAGAGACACTCAGATACAAGCAGAAGGCACATAAGTCTTCGAAGATGAAGCCCGGGTAAGAGAGAACCAGGTAACTCAAGCATGCTTTATCCATCGAGGCCCTTTCTGTTAATGTGCCCTTGAACTATCCTTGTGGGCTCTGGGATCATCAAGCCTTGGATGATCCAGATTAAAGGGTGAGGGCCAGGAAAGGGGTTCTGTTAACAGCATGGGATGGAGGTGTTCTATGGTTGGCTATGAAGGGAGGCAACTCCTTTTGACCCTGGTCTGCCAAGTCACCCTTTGGGGGTCGGCTGTGCATTTGTTGGAGACCAGGATGTGATGAGATTGAATGCTCTGAAAGGGAGCAGTCCAACTTGAATCTTCAGAGCAAAAGGAAAAAAAAGTGTGCTTGGGTACTTCTGTTGTATATGGGAAAGTGGGGAAGGGGTGGTCTCGTCCATGTAATTTTTCTCTGTGTTTGTCTTTGTGCAGAATGTCTTTGTCATGTTTGTTCTGTGAGCTAGAATTTGTTAGGGGAAAAAAAAAAGGGAAAGAGAAAGATCTGGCTTTCCTATAGGCTCCAATTCTGGCCAAAGTTGGAGCTTTAGAAAAAGTCCACTAGGAATAATGGTTGGGGAATTTGGCAATTGGTCATTTCAAAATTCCAAAGCAATTCAATTAAATTGGGGAGGATTGTGCCGAGATTGAAGAGAGAGTGAAGATAGTTTCTTTCTTTTCATTCCTCATTCCCTCACTGCAGCAGACCACATGGGACCAGAGGGAGAGAAAGAAACTATGTTTAATCACTTTAGTGAAATAAGCAGTTTTATATTCTTGGGAATTTAAACCTGTATTTATTTGGATTTTAAGTTAAAGTATAGGTTATTAAAACAATTACCTTAAGGGAGATCATATTTGTATTTCTCTACTTAGATGGTATGTTGATTTCTAGAAGTACTGGGTAATTTGTAAACATTATGAGTTATGCCTTAAAATTTTGTCAGCTCTGCTGGATATATATGTAATTTTTATGAAATTTGGTTCAAAATTATTTAATTGTGAATCTTAAAGTTTAAAGTTTAAAAAAAAGTGATTTAAAGACAAGATTGATAAAAACAATTGATAGTTTAAATGGAGCATCTAGTTAGAGGGGGTTGGGAAGCATGGTGGAGTTGGGAGAAATGCCATGTAGAGTTGGGGGGACGGGCAACCAGGTGGAAAGGGCCTTGACAAGTGACAATCTAATTTCTCCCTCCCTCCCATTAAGTGGAACTGCTTTTTTTTTTTTAAACAAACTTCAGCTCCTTGCTGGTTGAAACATTAATTGCTTATACTGTTTATAGGAATAGCCTACATTTACATGGTGTTAATAACTGAATGTTTTATTTTTATTTTTCAAGTCTATAGCTGCTCTAAGAGGTTTGTTGGAACCATAAGTTTTCTGAAAGCAATTTATTCCTAGTAAAATATTCCATTTGTCTTCGGCAAATTATTTAATGTTTATTTAAGTGCATAATGGTCCCCTTGTTTAAGGAATATGATATAAAAAAAACAAACAAAAAACCTAGAGCAGAATTTTAATCTGATCTGATAATTTGATAAGGTTATTTCTAAAAGTTTAATTTTTTTTAAGAATGAAGAGATTATTAATGTTAAATCTGAAGGGTTATTTTATGTGGAAATAGGATATTCTGTGTGAGTTTTAATTGATTGTATTGAGTCATCTTAAAATTATACCATTATTTAAAGAGACTGAGAATAATAGCTTTTGTCTTTGTCCCTTTGGAATTGTTTCTATTATGGACAATATGCAGTTTAGAATTTTTCTATGTATTGGGTATTTTAAAAGCAAAATGATCTATATAATGTTGAATTTAGAACCATCTACTTAAGATATGAAAGATAAGCTGTATAAGCTGTGAACTTTCTAGGATGAATCTCTTACTGTGATCCTTGAGAGCTAGATTCATCTGAAACTTTGATTAATGATGATTGCTGTAGGAGATAAAATCTTTTGGGGTGGCAGCTGATATTATTTGGAGTTTCAAATTCAGGTATGACTGTCTGGATAGATCATCAAACCAGTGCTCCACCATATGAAAGGAATATGCCATAAGCTACTCAGAAGAAGTTATTACAGGTAGAAGCTAGTATCTGGGAAAGAATTAGAAGGATGATCTTGGCCTCTGCTGAAAGTAGGATCCTTCTGAATCAATTTCCCAGTGGGGTTCTTTTGAATGAGAGCCCACCTGATTATTTCTGAGTCTGGCTTAAGATGGAATTGTTAAAAATTAGAACAGTTACCTGAAGTAAAATTACTTTAAGGAAATCATGTCCCTGATTTTTCCTCTTACAGTAAGTTTCTATAATCAGAGCAAATGGTCAGTGGAAGTCATAACACAATATAAGTATATAGATATTTTAATTTACAGCCCAGCCCTTGAGGACTTTCTGGTTGCTGCTATAACATCTTTTAACTTTTTTGCTTCCTGAGGGTAGAATTTCTTTATCTAAAGGCCTACTTTGCCCAAGTATTTGAAGCCATTCCCATTTTCCCTTTTGTTCATTGAGAGAAAGTGGATAATCTTATCATGCCCTGATTAGACTAAGGGTTTTTTTAAGAATCCTAAAAGTTAAACTAATCTGCCTAGAGTCTTTTACACTGTATGTTGATGGAAGTTGGAGCTAGGTACTTGGAGTCTCTGGAACCCCAATCCTAGATCCCTGACTTACGTATCAAAGATCTATACTCACTTCAAACTACTTTCCGTCTTGTTAATACCTGTACTGATTGGATAAAAACCTTCCCTTTTAAGGCTCTAGGATTTTTGCTGGGAGAGATCATACTCACTGAAGAACACATGTTCTACCCATTGCACCTACTCCTTTGGGTAAAGAAAAAAGAATTTGGGAAAAACATTCTTCTAGGAAAGCTGTTTGGATCAGAGGCATTTATGATAGCCTCATCTTCCCCCAGCCTTCTTCTGGGTGGTGTTCCTGGTTACTGTCCCTAGTAACCTCTATATTAACTCTACCTTTCTTTATTCTTTCTCTTTTGCTCATAGTTATTCCTTATATTTTTTTAATATACTCATGAAAGTTGCTTCTTCCAGACTCCGAACCATGAAATTCCAACCACTTGGTCAACCAGAAATCACCTGAAAGCTGATTCTGACACTCGGCACCAGATGCTGCTGCTGCCACCTACACCTCACTCATCTCCCCTCTTCAGTCTGGACCCCATTGGTTAGGACCAGTTCCACGCCTCTTGTCAGCCTGAAGCAGCTCCAGAAGATGAGACCTTTGTCCCTTTATCCCAAATGAGTCTGGGTCTGGACTGCTTGAGGCAGGAATGGTGTGGCAATGGCCCTGAGGCCCCAGGGCCTCCACAGTGCGGTAGGTTTTTTTTTTGTTTTTTTGCTGAGGCAACTGGGGTTATGTGACTTGCCCGGGGTCACATAGCAGTGCTGCAGTTCTATAGCTGCCAGACACCAATCTGTTCTTTGATGAGGGTTTCCAGGACAGATTGTGGGAGTTGGTGGAAGTGGGGTCTGATTGTTTTAAGCAGCAATATCCTGTCACCTGCCTGCTTATAAGCTTACTTAGAGTAGTCTAAGATTCAGCCAACTTCAGGAGAGGCTAAAGTGGTTCCTCAAAGCTTCCACAAGTGTTGGTTCTAAATGGTAGAGGGCAGATTACAGTTAGTACTGAAGAGGGACCAGCCTGAAGGCCCAGGTCACAGAGATGCCCTAGTGGAACAAATATATATCAGAATTGGGGTGAGAAATATTCAAATGGGGGGACTGAATGGGACTGATTAAATGAAGTTTTCTCAATATTAAGTCACATGATCCCTGTTCCCAGAACTGGGATCCTTGAGGGATCACATGATCTCTGGAGGAATGAACTTTGAACCCTGGGATACAGGAAATTGCAGTATGAGGGAGGCAGCCAACATTGGTGACCATTGGTCAAGGATGGTTACATCCTGTTACTCTACCCAATGGTAGAGTCTTTTGCTTTTAAATCCTGGACAAGCCAGAAGCAGGTCAAGTTCCGGGAGTATATGGTGGGAGCTGGGATGGCTCCCAGGTGTGTCTGGGCCTCTCCCTGCAGGGATTAAATAAATGCTTTCTCTTTGTACCTGATGCTGTCTCTGATTAGTTAATTGGAAAAGGGGATCTTGCACCCGTCCCACACAGTGGTATAACAAAATAGGGGGCTATATGTATACTGGAACTGTTAACAGTAATTTTAAAGCCTGACAGGACTCCTGCAACCTTATCAAATTGGGGTCTAGCAATATTACTGATTGCTTTAGAAACCTGGTCTGCTATTCTTAAAGGTCCAAGAAATTTATTGGGTAACATGAGATTGTAGGTTGATCCCCTCAAAATCACCATCTTGGTTAGTTTAAATGGAATAGATTGAGTAACATTGTTTGTGCTCTGGTACCACAAGAAAGGGGGACAGCTAATGCAGTAAAGTACTGGTCCCGGAGGCGGGAAGATTCATTTTCCTAAATTCAAATCTGGCTTCAGATAAATGCTAGCTGTGTGACCCTGGGCAATCACTTAATCCAGTTTGTCTCAGTTTCCTCATCTGTCAAATGAGCTGAAGAAGGAAATGGCAAACCATGCCAGAATCACTGCCAAGAAAATTCCAAATGGCGTCACAAAGAATTGGACAGGACTGAAGTGAATGGCGAGAAGAGAAGATGCAGTGGGACACACAAGAAATGCTAATACCCCACTTGCTAGAAAGATGGTACTCATCAGTACATCAGCACTTAGTACTAAAGGTGGCAAACCAACAATGCACAATAAATTGACTGAGCATATGAATACTTCTGATGTAATATAATTTTGTGGTCCCCTAATTTTAGGGGGATTTCTATTCTAACAGTAAGTAAAGAAATCCTAAATCTTTTGATTTTGGAGTCTGCCTCAGGAAACTCCCACGCCCAATCTGTTTGATTCTGAATAGACTATTTCTCAATTCATTGATGACTGATAATCTTGTCAGTAGGAACCAAGCTCCAGAGTCACTCCTCAGTTCATTACTGACTGAAGATCTGGTCAATGATAATTAAATTCCAGAGATCACCCCTCAATTCATCTGGAGATTACTCCCTTATCCCTACCGTTGGGCCATATAATGAACATGCCAAAGATAGAAGGCTAGATAAAGCTGTTCTCTGCCCTTCAGCACTCTATTTCCATTCTGGAATCTAGTATGCTGTTTTCAGCATCAATAAAGCATTTGCCACTTAACTGGAGACTGGGTCTGCAATTTCCTTTGCCATATCTGTGACATTGACCTGGGGACCCCCAAACGTTGTTAGGGTTGTCTTATCCCTCAATACTTTCATTACGTGTGAGGTCTTTAGTTTCCTTCCTCACTTCCTATAACTCAGATGCCTGTAACCACTAAGGAAGCCTTTCTTCTTACCAAGAAAAACCTCCTTCACCTATACTAGTGATTCCATTCTTTCCTGTTTCCTTCAACAGATTGTCACCTCTGCCATCCTCATTCAATCATTTAATACCTTTTCCATAGTGAAGATTCTCAGATCTATTACTCTTGTCCCAAGCTCCACTGACCTCCAATCCCACTTCTCCAACTTCCCTTCAGACATCCATCAGATGGCCCCTTCTGTCATCCCCACTCTTTCACTTATTGTCAATTTCTCCTTCTCTTTTGGCTCTTTTTCTACTGTCATCAAACATTTCCATGTCTCCCCCATTCTCAAAAAAAAAAAAAAAAAAAAAAAAAAAAACCAACCTAAAAACACTTTCCCTTTTAACTGTGTCTATTCTCTTCTGCTCTTAGTGGCTAAATTCCTCCATTTCTCTGTAACCTTTGACACCACTAATCAACTTCTTCTCCTCCATACTTTCTTGTGTCTCTGATTTTGGGACATGACTCCGTTCTCCTCCTACCCATGTGACTACTCCTTGATCTCTTTTGCTGGATCCTCATCTGGATCAAGCCCTTTAATCCTAAGTGTTCCACAGGACTTTATCCTGGCCCTTTTTCTCCTCACCTTCTGTACTGCTTCAATGGATGATCTCATCAGCCTCCATGGATTTAATTACCATCTCTATGCTGACAATTCTCAAACCTACTTATCCGGTTTGAATTCTCTGTTGACTTCCAATTTCACATCTCCAACTGCCTTCCAGACATCTCAAACTAAATGTAGAATAGATATCTCAAACTCAATCTGTCTAAAATTTTTAATCTCCTCCCTTCCCTTCCCCCTCCCCCCCAAATCCTCCTCACCTCCTATCTTTCCTATTACCACAGAGGGAAACACCATCCTCTCAATTTCTCAGGCCAGAGAGACCAAAGAGTCATCCAGGATTTCTAACTATCTCTCATTCTGCACCTACCTCACCCATATTCAAGTTATTGACAACACCCATTGATTTCACCTTTGCAACATCTCTCCAATATATCCCTTTTTTCCTCTTTCATCCATTCTCCCTCAACACAGCTTATTTTCCTCTTCTAACTCAGAGAACAACAATCAAGTTAGCCCTACAAGTTCTAGAAAGGATATGCCAATCAACTGCTTTATGACTCTAACCACCATTCCTGTGACTTCTCCAACCAAAATACTCCTTCTCACATTGTGCTTTTTCCTTATAAGAATGCAAATTCCTTAGATGATAGAGATTATCTTGGTGTTTATATTCTTAGCTTCAGTATTTAGTGCAAATCTAGCACATAATAAGCGCTTAATAAAAACTTTCATTCATTCATTCAACAAAATTGGAAACTTTGATTAAAATTAGGGATTTCATGCTATCTGGTTACCAGTACCCTCAGCTCCAAATCACACCATAACATGCTGTTGATCAATGAGAGCATTCATAAAAAATAAATTCATTTGTATTAAGTGAAATCAAAAAGTTACCAAAATCTAAAAAGAGAAAAGTTAAAGGCCTCAAGGTCATTGAAAATTTTTATCAATACAAACTCTAGAATTGCTGCTTAAAAACAAAACAGAATAAAAACAAATCCAATGTCTCAAATGATTTTGAAAAGGAAATGGGCATACTTAGGCTATAATTTTTAAAACCTCTTTTTGAGTTTGAGGAAATGAATACAACTATCAAACTAAGATCAAAATACTCATTCAAAAGAGCTGATATCTGCTATAATCATTATGAGCAAATCTATTCTATCTCAGTATTTGACAGAAAATATAGAAATATTTCAGAACTTCTACAAAACAGTGAATACTTTGGAACTGCTATCTCACTCTCATTGACAAGATGGCTTTCCAGTACAAAACAATATTATCCCTTCAGGATTCTAGGGTTAACTTTGAGGTATTTGGGATGTTTTTCTCATGCTATAGCACATTAGTCCCCACTAGTGTGCTTCTCTCACTGATTATCAGTCACTATGAATTAGTTAACGATTCTTAATTAGCTTTCAGAAAAGGTTATTTACTAAGGTGGTATATTGCAAAGAATTGGTAAAACCATCTCTCTAAGGCAGTGACACACTTTTCCACAAGTACCTTCAGAGTTCAGAGGAAAGTGAAAGAGCACAGTTGGTAAAAAGAGAATTTACAGCTCCTAGAAGACCTTTGACTTAAGTCCTCAAGTAGATCCTTAAGTAGAGTCGTGCTGCTAGATTCTCTTGTGGAGTCATAAATCTTTTCTCATCATCTCTAGTCTTGGTTCCCATTGTAGGCACTGCTTTCACCTGTTCCATGGACATCTCAGAGAAAATAAGAAATCTAACATCCTCTGGACTTTTGGAAGTTCATATGATCTTCTTATGGTCAAGGATGGAGGGAAGAGACTAAGACAAAATACTGAGGTTCTATTCCTTCTCCAACCCCAATAGATTTCTTCTCCAGGCTTTAATAGGAACATTCACTCCTGCTATATACTCTCACTGCTATATACTTGACAACTCTTTGGATCTAACTAGCTCAATATTTTAAAGACAGTGTACAAGGAATGTCCAAGTTTTCTCCGTCAATCCAAATATACTTTCCTTACAACATCATTCTAGTAGATGAAAGACTTTTTTGTATGTAATCTAAAACCTATGATCGAGTGATTCAATAAAGAATAGTTAAGATATTGGCGATTTAGAAACTGGTTTCTTTAAATAGGGTGGGATGATTTTACTGATTTATTCAATTGGGCCTGCCCTTACAAATACAGGCAAAAGTCATTGCAACTGTAAAAACCATAGGAGAAAAAGTGTAGGAATAGCCCTAATCATTAAAAAAATCTTCAGAAAAGCATTGGGAAATTACAGCAATATCTGTTTGGGACAGTCAATAGAAAAACTAAAGCACTATCAACCTACAAGAAAAAAGCAAAGAACAAAGCAACACACACAGAATAGAAACTGCACAACAAAATTATACCAGAAATTTTAGATTCCTTTAATTAGCGATTGAAAGCAAAAGCCAAAGGATTTAGACCATCCAAGGAATCAAAGCAGCACAAAAAATTAAGTAAAGAGTACAATATCAATCAAAAACTTTAGAAGTTTCCATCAATCAACTGACAAGCATTTATTACATACTTGCCATCCTGATGTCAGTGTCCTCTTGGAGAACAAAGGACAAACAACATCATCAACAATAACAACTACGTGCC
This sequence comes from Antechinus flavipes, assembly GCF_016432865.1. NCBI lineage: Eukaryota > Metazoa > Chordata > Mammalia > Dasyuromorphia > Dasyuridae > Antechinus > Antechinus flavipes. The sequence continues at coordinate 222,609,166 of NC_067399.1, read as the reverse complement.
ATGAATTGTGTTAAATGCTGGGGAAACAAAGAAAAAATAAAAAACAGACACTGTCTTTAAGAAGCTTACTTCTAATTAGGGATATGTAGATCAGAACATGCAAAATGAATATGGAGTATGGGAGAATTGGATGTTTTGTTTCCACAGATATGTAAAAAAAAAAAAAATCAAGATCAAAAAGATGAAACTAGAACCTTAAAAATGAAATCTAAAGGTTAGGTTGACATGGAACAAAACAAAAACAAAAACAAAACAAAAAAAAAAAAAAAACAAACAAACCTTATAGAGGGAAGCCATAAATTAGGATAAGAAATACAGTATTGATAGATGTAGAAGAGGTGTATACACACACACACAAATAAGAGTAAAGCATGTAGGGAAATTAGGCACTTTAGGTAGGCTGTAATTTCTAGGGGATGCAGCCAATGGGGTCTTGTGTTTTGGGGAGAGAGAATAAAGGGCTGCGCTTTTGCTCTTCAAGGATTTGACTACTTAGACACTCCATTCTTGCAAGAACATAAATTACATTCTTTCCTGGATTCATCAGTGAGTCAGTGAAGTTCTTGGTAAGACTCTTGTTTCTTACAAGTAGTGAGAAGGTAACTTTAGAGAACCTGAAGGAAGTGAACTGTGATAGCTGTCTCACAAGATGGAGACAATGTTCTAAAGAGTGAGTGAGGGTCGGCTATGCCCCAGGGCCAGAAATCTCATGGTTTACAAGGAATGGGATCTTTTCTTTGTGAGACTAAAGAGGGACCACCTTGGCACTGAGGTAATTTAGTAATCCTAAAGATATGGTTGGGTTGAAAGTTTTTCCTCATTTATGACTTAGAATGTGAGGTCATTTGTCCTGTCTAATCAGGTGTCTAATTTATCCAGCCTATAGGGAGTATTAGCCTAGGCCCCTATGTAATTCTTGTCTGTTAACTGGGCCTTGCCTCTCCTTGCTCAACTGCTTGAGGGAGGGAGACACCCTTTCTCAAGAGGTCCATAATAAAATTCCTTTCTGCTTTTGCCTTGAGAAATCTCCTTGATTTATTTGATTTATATGAGCCGGTGGTCTTTGTACCACACAAACCAACTGGTAAAGAGGAAGAGGATTGGAAGAGGTTTTTAAAGACAAGAATGCACTTGAACTGAATCTTAAAGAAGGCCAAGGATTTAATAATTATAGGTTAGGAGAGAAAGAATTAAGGCATGAGGAGTAGTCAATGGAAAGGCTTAGAGATTTTCTGTAGACAGTGCAAAGGAGATGATAAAGTGCCATGTATAAGAAAATGAACAAGTAGGCCAGTAAAATTGGATGTAGAGTACATGGAAAAAAGTAGAATGTAAGAAAATTGAAAAGATAGGAAGGATATAGTTTATTAAAAGTTTTAGATGCTGCAAAAAACTTCATATTTTGTCCCAAAGATAATAGGGAGCCAATGGAATTTATTATGTAGAAGTGATAAGGACAGACTTACTCTATAGGAAAATCACTTTGGAAGATGTGCTGAGGACAGAATACAGTAGAGAAAAACTTGAAACAAGGAGATGAATTAAGGTAGCAATAATCCAGAAAAAAAGGTGATAAGCCACCTCATTAGATAGAAGTCAGATGTAATTGATGTTGTGGAGGCAAAAATGGCAAAATTTTGGCAACTGAGTTGATATGTGGAGCAAAGGACAGTGAGGAGTGGAAGATGACCCAGATTTGTAGGTTTCAGTGACTGAAAAGATGGCAGTTCCCTCAATAATAATAGAAAAATCGAGAAGAAAAGGATTTGAGGGGGAAAGGGATAACAAAAATTAACATTACATATAGTACCTTAACATTTTCAAAGCATTTAATAGTTCTAGAGAATTGGTGCTGTTATTACTCTTCCTATTTTATGGGTAAGTAAACTAAGGTAGACAAAGATTCAAGGATCACATAGCTGGTGAGTATCTGAGACTAGATTTGAACTCAAGTCTTTCTGATTGCACCTTCAGTACTATATTTATTGACCCACCAGATCGCCTATTGAAAGTTGCTGAGTACCAATTTTGGACACATTGAGTTTGAGATGCTTAAACATAGTTCAAAACATTCAATAGGTCATTGGTGATGCAGAACTGGAGACTGAAACAGATTAGAGCTGCATAAATAGATCTGAGAATCATACATAGAAATCAAAATTCAATTCAGAAGAGTTGAGAAAATCACGCACAAAGAGTACAAAAAAGAGGATCCAGGACAAAGCTCTGTGGGACACCTAAGTGAATGAGCATGACATAGATAATCTCAAAAAGGTCTATTAGGGAATATGCAGACATGTAGGAAAAGAATAGAGAGAGAGAGAAGCATCATAAAAACTCAGGGAAATTAAAGAGAAGGTATTAAACAAAGTCAAGTACTACAGAAAAGTCAAGAAGGATGAGGATCAAAAAGAAGTCATTTGACAATGAAGAGCTCACAACTAACTTTGAAGAAAGCAGTTTTATTTGAATAATGAAGTTGTAACCTAAATTGCAGAAATTTTTCCTTTAGAAGCAAGTGAGAGGAGATGAAATGGATGCATTGATTGTAAATGATTTTCTCAAGTTTAATAGAGGAAAGAAGAGATACAGAAACTGGCAGGCATGGTAGAATGTAGTTAAGTTAATAAGCATTTCTTGTGGATTATAGGGAAACAGGCATGTTTGTTGACAATAAGGAAGGAAGCAATAGATGATGAGAAAATTGAAGATTAGAGAAAAGTGTGGGGTCAGTCTCCTAAAAAAGACAGAAGGAAATGGGTGCAAGAATACATGAAAAGGAATTGGTATTTGTAAGAAGGGATGATCTTTTCTTGAGATACTGTGGTGAGTGAGATAGAAGCTCAATTAGGGAGTAATAAGGATTATATTGTAATGAATCTTCAATTTAGGTTAGCTAGTACAAACATGCAATGGACAAAGTCAACACTCTTTAGTGATGTTTTCTGCTCTGTTCAGCAATATGTGAGTTGGAGCAAAGAAGGTGGATAATGTGCATTCAGGACTGGGAGTTTGTAAAGCATGATAAAACAAGGGATCAAGAAATTCAAAAGTAGAGAATATTGTGAGTTGAATTGGTCGACTGAGGATCAAGATTAAGAAAAGAAAAGAGTTTGTAGCCAGAGAAAAGGTGATGGTTAGAATAGTTATTGTTGTTGCTGTTGTTTGTCCTTTGTTTTCAAAGAGGAACAATGACATTATGAGTGATGTCTTGACTTATCTGTAAATTAGATGTAATGAGGCAGAGTTGCCAAAGTCATCAATCTTACTCTCTCTTTTTGAGTTATCAAAATCTAGTAGTAAAAGAAAGGTCAAGATGACTAGTAATGGATGACTATCATTTTCAATCCTTTACCAAGTTCTAAGTGCTCCATACCACCTGCTTCAGCTGCCTCATGACTATTAGAACAAATCGTTCTATCTAACCATTTTCCCAAAGAAAAATCTTAGGGTAGATGACCCTAACTCACCATCAAGGTTTGAAGCCTGTCAGTTACAGTCAGCTTAGTTTAGCCTGTCTGCCTGCATGGTTTTTTTGGGATGTAGCCCCTGCTCATCCTATGGCTTGTTGGAATCAAAAGTAAGAGGGGGAAACCAAATGTGAATGAGCAGCACTGAAAAGGGGTCAGTAAGCCCTTACACCAGAGGTACTGATCCTCCTTAATATTCTTTGTGAGAACTGGATGAGAGTTTAGTTTCCATAAAATTCCTTAAATTAGAGAAATACAGAGAAATAAAACAAATCAGAGAAATGAAATTGAAACTTTAGAAATGGTGTAGCTGAAGTGGAGTGGAGAAGTAAGTCATGCTGTTGCCCTGGACAATAAGCCATAGCCATCCCCCACTTCCCTGCCATTAGGACTGAGAAAACTGAGTTTAGAAAAGAGCCCAGGAAAATCTGAAGCTCTGACCCCCCTTTACATAGCATTGTGTCATAAATATCCAAGTGCCTTATCTCTATCCTTGCTAGGATGATCCCCCTCCTTTTGAGTATTGCCCCATGCCTCCCTGTCTCCTGTCCTCAACCTTCTTATTTTGACCCCTATCCTATCAGGTTTAAGTTATGATCCTTTCCAGGAATTATGGCTTGTCCATTTTTCTAGTGTCCTTGCCTTCCCACTCCCCATTTGCCTTTGTTACCCCTAAAGATAACAACAGCTACAAGATGTTAGGATAAAATTGTATACTCAGGGTATGTTTTCTGTTTGCAAACCCTAGTTAGCTAAAACCCTATGTAAGCTTTCTGCCTCTGTTTATCTGTACAGAGTGCTTTGGACTATAGTCCCATTCAGTCAGCTAGTTAATTAACTCTCCACATTAAAATTAAAAACTAATCTCTACTCACCTTCGTTTCTCTGGTATTACAATGAGAAGTGAGGTAATTGAAGAAATTTGGGAAATTAGGATATTTGAAAGAACATCAACATGTATTTTGAAGTTCCTTAAAATGAAAGCAAGTGTTCAGATAGAAAGAAAGCATTTATTTATTTATTTATTTTAAATAACTTTTTATTGATAGAACGCATGCCAGGGTAATTTTTTACAGCATTATCCCTTGCATTCACTTCTGTTCCAATTTTTCCCCTCCCTCCCTCCACCCCTTCCCCCAGATGGCAAGCAGTCCTTTACATGTTGAATGGGTTACAGTATATACTAGATACAATATATGTGTGCAGAACCGAACAGTTTTCTTGTTGCACAGGGAGAATTGAATTCAGAAGGTATAAATAACCCAGGAAGAAAAACAAAAATGCAAGCAGTTTATATTCATTTCCCAGTGTTCTTTCTCTGGGTGTAGCTGCTTCTGTCCATCTTTGATCAATTAAGGCTCTGAAAGGAAGCATTTATTATGTAATTATTCATTATTATGAATATTTTCCTGGGGCTAAATAACTTCTACAAGAATCTGGATTAGGTGATAAAATTGAATTTAAGGAACCTGAAAAAAAAGATGATGTTAAGTGATGATGGGAGAGAAAGAATCTGGAAGAAACAATGATTTACCAAGGAGCTTCCAATTTCCCCACCATGACCAGAAAATCAAGGTTGCTTGGGGAGTCTCCAGGGAGTAGTTAAACCTGTAGTGGCTATAGTTCTCCCACCTCTGTCTCATTTCTTACTTACTTCTTTTCAAACTCCTCTATTTGGATAATAATAAATTGGTATTTGGGGCAGAGAATTTGTCAGAAATATTTTTCAGATATTAAACTATCTGCAGGGCATTTTCTTCAGTTCCTGGGTACAGAAGGAAACTTCTGTTTTATGTTCTTTTCATTCTTATATTATGTTTTTAAACTTCAATTATTGAAGTAGGTTTAATTGGATATTTATAATTCATGAGAGACTATTGCATTTAAAAAAAAAAACTTGAATCTGCTAGCTGAATCAAATTTAGGCTTAGCCAACAATATTTGCTTCTTTGAGCTGAGTACTTTAAAAAATCATGCTAATTTATTTTGGTTTTTGTAATGGCATCATGCTTAAATTAATTTTTTTTAAAGCGCTATACAATGAGTAAGTTAGAAACATATTTTTTTTTCATTGCCAAAACCTTATTTATGATGAGGTTAGTGGTAGGTTCAGGGTTCAGGGAACCAAATAAAGAGGTTAAGAGTTGTGTCCCCAAATGATGAGGTTCTATGCAGGCTCCCCTAAATTCCCCTAGGATTCAGTACAGGGTAGGGAGTTGTGGGAACCCCTTCTGGCAGTGTAAAGGTCCTTCATAAAGGAATTTATGAACCCAAAAAGCTAGACTGGTAAAAGAGGTTTATTATAGGCATTGGGAAGTCAGACTTTGCTATGCATGAATAGAAAGACTGAATTTCTTGATAGCAAGGTCTGACAGAGAAGTAAAGTTTCTAGCAGAGAAATCCTGACAGAGAGGCATAAACTCTCATTAGGGAAATAAGTGAGAAAGTTAAAGAGAGGGTAACACTGAAAGAGAATATCATTTCATCAGGCAGAGGGTTACTGCTATGCAAAGGGGAGAATGGCATATCATGTTAGGTCCTCTGCAAGGACTGAACCCCAAATTGGCTCTTTTTATAATAGAAGCCTTGGCTAGCAGCTCTTGATGGGGGCTGGGTGCAGTTTGAGCTGGAATCAGAATAGAGAATCTTGGAATTGAATGAGGGTCTCTGGGCTAATCTCCACCTCAATGGGAAGCTTAATCAGTAGTATTATCAATGGGGGTGGCGCCAGTCTCTCAGGATAACAGAATGAAGCTGTTTGTCCTGTTTCCCTCAGGTGGGGTCTTTTACAGAGGCCAGAATTCAAGGAGACTTTCTCCTTAGGTAAAGAGATCAATGTTAATATGGGCTATTTTTCATAGGTTTTCTCTTTCCTTGTTTTAGGTAGTTATCCCATTCAATAATTAAGGGTAAATAAAAACTGAAGCAAAAAATGGCCTCTTTTACCTAGTCAAAAAAAGAAAATTCAATCTGGGAATGGAAGACCCTCAGGAATTCTGGCCAAAACAGAAACAATTCCTATTTATATTCACTCTGAGTCAATCAGAGCTCAAACAATGGACAATTAGAGCTATTGTTGGCCAATTAGTGAGAGCCAGAATGATCTAAAGCATGATCCTTAAGAAAAAAATTTAGCCAGTAAACCCCATGATATTTCATGAGGTGTTAGTATGAAAAAAAAAAAAAAAAAGATAAATTGCATTGTTTTGGGGCAGAAAATGTTCAGGTAATGGTATGATACCCTATGTGAAGACAAGAAAGGGAAAGAGATAAGGAGATAAAGAGAGAGAAGGTGGGGAGAGAAAGAAAAGAAAGAAAGAGAGAAAAAGGAAAGAAGGAAGGAAGGAAGTGTGTGGTTCAGAAATGGTGAGGGGTCACCATTTAATAAAAAAGCTGGAGAGATCTCTAGAAGCAAAGCAAAGTTCATTATAAGTTCTGGAGAGAAGGGTGTCCCACCAGTCAAGCAGACATCAAAGCTGAGGAAGCACCTCCTGGTGGCAGGGTTAACACTTTAATCCCAAATGCAAATACCCCCTCCTACCACTGACCCTCATCCTTACATTCTAAATGAGGGAACTACCCAAGAAATTGAACTTGACCAATAAGTACATAGTTGCCCATATTTGATTGAAATAAGGGAGAAAATGATGTCATGGGAGGATAGCAGGAAGGGGACTTCGGTATGCCCTTGGATCAATGCTCAAAGTCCTTTAGACCTACAAAAACTCTGAAGTAGATGAAGCCTTACTCGATTTTCGCAACTGTCTTGAAAGATCTCACCTCACCTGTTAGCAAGGAAGGAAGGAAGGAATTCCACTGACCAATTTCACTTGGGTCCCCAATAGAGCATAATATGCAAATGATTTGGATTTAAGTGAAAGTGGCTGTGCAGTCTCTAGCCTCATTTTCTCCTCCAGTGCCACTGAATCAAGTGGCAAGATATAGATTAGAACTGGATTTTTAAAGTTATATTTTTTAACAAGTCTCAATTTATTGAAGTAAGGGACCGTTTTGGTGATTAAATCTAGATAAGAACTGAGGCAAAGAATGGCCTCTTTTACCTAGGCCCTCCTCTCCCCCCCCAAAAAAATCCAATCTAGGAGTGGAAGATCTAGGTTCCTATTTACATTCACTCTTAAGTCAAACTGGGCTCAGATAATAATGAGTTGGGGCCTGGTCTAGGATTTATTGTTGACCAATCTATGAGAATTGGAATGATTTGAGTTTAAGGCATGATTCTTAAGAAAGAAATCTAGCCAATAAACCCCAAAATATCTTGGGAGATTTCAGCAATCAAAAAAAACCAAACCCCAAAACCCCCAAAACCTACAACTATTTGGTAAATGAGTTGATCTCTGGGAAGAAGTAAAGAAAGAGATTTTTGGGGTAAATTATAGCGATATTTTTTTTAACTTTTTAAAAAATAAAATATAGAATTCTCCTGTGAGTCTACCAGGACTTGGAATTTTTTCCCCATCTAGGAGTAGTTACTCCTAGACTTATTTTTCTTTTCTGAAGTTAGGTTACTTAATATCTCTAGATGGTCTTTTGATACTTTGGGCATTTTGAATTTTTGAAGGCATTTCTCTATTTTTTTGTGTTCTCAGTTTAGTTGACATATATAGCTGATATGTTCTGATTTTTCTTTTTACTTCTGGTTTTGCTATGATTTCTCCTTACTTGTTTAATTTATTGATTTGATTTTCTGCTCTATTCTTTTAATCATATTACTTGAAAATTTGTCAATTTTATTAATCTTTTCAAAAAACTAGCTTTCCAATTTATTTATCATTTTTATGGGGTTTTTCATTTCCAATATATCTGTTCATTCCCTTTCTAATTTTTAATATCTTCTCATTTGTGCTTATTTTATGTTTGTTAGCTTTCTAACTTTAAAAAATACATTTTCAACCCATTCATCTCTTTTTCTATTTCTTTAATCTGTATTTGTAAGAATATGATTTTCCTCAAGGACTGCTTTAATTGAATCCCAAAAATTTTGAGATGTTGTTTCATTATAATCATTTTCTTGAATATAGTTACTAATTATTTCCAGAATTTGTTCATTGACTTGCTCATTATTTAGTATTTTGCTGTTAAAACTTAATTTAGGTCTATATTTTTATTTATGGTCCCTGAATCAATATCTATTTTTATTGCATTATAGTCTATAAAAGATTAACTATTTCTGCCTTTTTACATTTGTTTCAATAAACTATTATTAAACACCTTAGGTGTTTAATGCAAAAAGAAGCAAAAGATTGTTCCTATCCTCAATGACTGAATAAGTTATGATAAATATGATTGTGATTGAATATTACTGTGGTATAAGAAATAATAAGCTCAATGATTTTAGAAAAACATGGAAAGACTTGCCCAAAATAATGAACATTGAAATGAACAGAACCAAGAGAACATTGTATATATTAAAGCAACATTGTTTTAAGAACAACTTTGAGCAAATAATTTATTTTTACTATAATATCCAAATTAACTATAAAAGACAATAAAGAAAGTCATTATCTGCACCTAGAGAAAGAAGTGATAAAAGAAGTATTTATAGAATGTGTGTGTGTGTGTGTATGTGTATGTGTTTGTTTGTGTGTGTTTGTTTATGTGGCTAATGATAACCATTTCTAGGGTGAGGGGAGAAAGAAAAATATTGCATGATAATTTTGTTATATATTTGAAAGGAATAACAAGTTGTGCAGAGTAGATTAGAAGTTTCATGTGTAATCATCTTTTTGATTGTATTATGTTATGGAAAAAACTTGTTTTATTCCATAAATTAAAAGTAATTAAAAAATATATATAATCCTTACCTTTAAGGAGCCTACAATCTAAGGCAAGTGATAACATGTAAACAAATATGCACAAACTATGTACAGCTTAATAGGAAATAATTAATTAAGAAAAAGAGGGCACAAGAATTAATTGTAGTTGGGAAAGGCTTTCTGCAGAAGATGGGATTTTAGCTGGAACTTGAAGGAAACCAAGGAAGCCTAGAGGTAGAGATGAGGAGGAAGAATATTTCAGGCATGGAAGACAGAATTACTTAAGGAATGTAAGCTTTTTACTCCAGAAATTTTTTTGAAGCAATGATTCTCAAAGTGTAATCTTCAAGATCCTTTCATGGGGTTTATGAAATCAAATCTATTTTCATATTAATACCCTAAAGAGTATTAACTTAAAATGCTCCTCCTCTTTCCAACTTCATATCTAACTCAGGCCAGATTTTCTTTAAATACTTTAACCCAAACAACATATCACCACAGCTTAAGTTCAGAAATAAATATGAGAATCCAACTGTCTTCTGTTAGGTTAAACTTTAATGAGATTTGCAAAAATATGTAAAACAATGCCATTCTTCTCACTAATTTTTTTTGCTTTGAAAAAGATATTTTCCATTAAAATGTCATATGTTAATATATAATGAGGTTGTTAATTGTTAAAATAAATTTAAAATACATACGGGATCTTAAAATTTTTTAGGTTTAATTTCTGATATGGTAATTATATATAACTCACACAAACAAAAATTCTTTGGAGCCTCAATAATTTTTAAGAATATAAAGGGATCCTGAGACCAAAAAAGTTTAGAAAAGCTGCTCTGGAGAATGTGTTGGACTAAATGGAATTGAAAATTATAATAGGGATAATTATAATTTGGAACTACAGCAAGTAGTAAAAGAGCCTCCAACTTATCCTATTACTACCACCACCATTACTCTCTTGTATTATAGTACTGTATTGGATGGGTGTATTGTAGGGAAGTCAGCAAGTTGGCAGGATTTTAACATTTTTTGTGGGATAGAAGGCAATCATTGTGTCACACAGCTAGGGGTTATAAGAGATAAGCATCTTATCAAAAAGCCAGGAAAGAATTTTTATTCATGATTTTGCAAGACCAGGTGTCCGAAAACTGGCACACTTAAAAATCAATAAAAAGCGAGCTGTCTCTAAAACACATGTCCTTTTCCTTATTCCCCATTGGCTGGGTACTATAGAGGCTGCAACCTATCCAGAGAGTCTAATTCCCCCAGACAAGTCTGAGTCCCCACTCCTGATTACATCTCACAAATATAAGTTTCTTATTCTAATTTATAGTTTCATTTCTCTGTATTTCTCTAAATTAAGTTTTGTAACTGTGGAAACTAAACCCTCATCCAGTTCTCAGAGAGCTAAATTTGAACTGAGGTCATCCTGACTCCAGGACCAGTGCTCTCTCCATTGTACACCTATCTGCTGTTAACATTAAGTAACTTGGATAGAAAACTAAACAATATATTGATGAAACTTAAGAACAAAGTCTAATAAAGTTATTCTCTAATGGAAAAGATTTAGATTATTTGTCAGTGGAAGAATTCCATTGATTGGGACAACTTACATATGATTTCTTCCTGCAAGATCAGTTAAATCAATTGAAGACCCCAGATGAGGATTATCCTTTATTCCTTTTCAGATGGATAAAGTAGAGAATCTTACATATGAATTACAGATGAATTTACACAGTAATAAATTCTTGAACAGAGGATAGAAAAAGAGGAAATGAAATTGCGAAGAGAGAGTTTTAGTGGACTGAATTTATGCCCCTTCCCCATGACCTCCCACTTTTTATGACCAGTTTGTTTTGGGTGTAATTAGATCATAACCTTTTGGTGAATATTTCCCACCCCACCCTTAGCTACCTCCAAATGGCATTGGATTCTAAATTTTTTTCATTATCAGACCACCATAACCTGGGCAAATCAATTGGAAAAGCTTAAAAAGGATATTAGTATAGCCCAGTAGCTCTTTAGATAAACAGAGCTATACACATATACAGAAATCCTGAAGATGATTGGAAGAAGCATGAATCCCATCATCATGTTAAGTGGATAAATGATGTTATTATTGTGTCCCAAAACTTTAATTATGGATTTTAGAACACAGAGTGAATAAAAAGATGATGAATAAATAGCCTACAAAAGTATTTGCAAAATTATACCAGCTTATTTGAAAACAGGATAGAAAGAGTTCTTTGGGTAACTAAAATTTAGATCATTCTTAAAAGTTCTTACCTAACCCAATCAGTTTCCCTGTCCCATTTGGCTAGTGTCCCACCCAACCTGGTTATTGGCAGTCACCCAAGTCTTAGTTTGCAGATTTAAGGGACTGTTGGTGTCTCTTTAGAAAAGAAATTTTAACAAGAGGACCATGAAGGGGAAAGTGGCTCCATGGAGAGCCATTATATAGGGAGGGAAGAGTCAAGAATATAAGGGGCTGCTAGAAACCTACAAGCAAGGTACAATTATACCAAAGGACAATCAACAGCTTCCTAGAAGTGTCCCAATTTCTACTGGTAGTTTTGAAGGTCAAACTATTGAAAGGAAAAGTCTTGTTCAAGAGAAAATAAGCGGAAGATTACGTTTCATAATGCCAAAGCTTTATGGACAATCTTAAAAAAGAGAGATCCCACTTTCTGAATGTGTTCCAGTTTGAAAAATGTTTTAATTTCTACTGATTAATTTTTATCAATAATGTAAGGTTTACTGGGTCAGATCAGGCCATAGTGACAGAAGTCTTTGATCAAAATGATGGTTCAGCTAAGAGAGTGGGAGATCAATTCAAAGAAAATTCAGAGTTTAATTAATTCATTTAGATTTTTAGGAATACATTTGGATGAGGAGAATTCAGATGATTTCAAATTTAATCCACAATAGCTTGTAGACATCTGCTTTTACATAAGCTTAGAAGGAAATTAAAAAAATATATCAGATTCTTCAGATTTTGAAGAATCTGTATATCATGTTTAAGTATTTTAGTGACTCCTAATTATTGAAATAAAAAGCCCAAACTGCCTCTTTTGAGTGGGAACTAGAACACATTGTAGTTCTGAAGATTTAAAGCCTCCTGTTCAGAAATCTCTCTCCTGGGACACTTAAAATGACCTATGATCTTGGCATAGCAAGGTTGTCTCCCATATAACATGAAAATGTCTTTGTGTGGCTCAAAACAAAGCAAAATAGACATGTGTAAACTCTTCAAACCACTTCCTCCCCACCCCTTGGATCCTGATCCTTTTCCAAGAAAACCTTTAATTCCTGCCTGAAGGAGTAATAAGAAATTGGGGCTAGAGGCCACTTCTTTGCTCTCCTCTGAGAGAGGTATTAAGATAGAATTATGACTCCCTTAAATATTATTAGCCTGGAGCAATGATAGAGGGAAAATAAAAATCAGTCAACAAGCATTCCACCCCCTAGTTACAAAGTCTTGAATCAAAGCTCAACAGGAAAAATATTTAAAGCCATTAATAATTATGTAATATTGATGTTAATGTTTACTTTTGGAACCATAAAATAATCTATAAAAAAATTGGAAAGATTCTTTTTAAAAAATCCTATATAATAATAATGAAAAAAAAAGGACCCATCAACTTAGGACAGCTGTAGTAAGATTAATAGTTCCTCACTATGATGGAAGAAGATTGACAGACATTCTCATACTATATGAAGAAACAGACATCACTTCACTAAACAATGGTCAAAAATGAGAAAGGGGGCACACTATAAGAGTTGGGTTTGTTAGAAGTAAACAAAAGTGGTTTATACATAGAAGGAGCCATGAAATGGCTAAGTTCAGTGGTGTGCTGATAGATGTTTAATAATTGCTTCTCTAAAAATTATATATTTTAAATTGCATCATTAATATTTTCTTATGACTAGACAATTAAAACAATAAATCAAGACCTGATTTGTGGTATTTGCAGATTTCTGAGATATAAATGCTCACACTGAAATTTAATAATTATATCCTTAATTCTAGTTGGTATACCTTTGCCTAAAATCCAAAGATGTAATCAAAAGATCCTTCATAGTTGATATCCTTATGAACTTAGCCAACAGTATGTCAATAGAAACCCATTAAACAAATGTCTGAATTGTTTGAATTTGTTTATGGAAATAGAAAGCTTTATGAGGACAATTCAGAACCAGGTCACCAAGAGAAATTGCAGAAGTTTTAGACATAAGTAGCTCAGACTTGATCAATGCAAATCATGCAAGGAAACAATAGAAACTGTGTGCTATAAAAATATACCATGTACTAATTACTTAGACAAAAATGACATTAGGGCTAGGATTTTGCATTAAAAATTTCTTCTGTGTCATGAAGTAATGGAGAACAAATCTTCTTATGAAAATACAGACCTCAAAATATCCTAAAGGACTTAGCCAATAGCATTATCACCTATTAAACTATTGCTCATATTCATCTAGATATAATGCTGATTCATAAAAAGAGAAATATTTTAATAGATTTCACCATGCCAAATATATATGTACATATGTGGATATGCATATATACCCACACACTGTTGTCCATCTATTATTGCAGATGTCCCAAATACACTGTTAATGAATCTATAGAAGATGAGCTTATATGCAAATAATCATGAAATGTAATCATTTAACTCTGCCATAGTTCACAGAACATTAAATATGAAAAAATAATGAGACTAAATTCTAGTCATAGGATCTCTTCTATCTGAACGCCAATCAAAAAAGTTAAGAAAGTGATGCATAGCAATAAATAAATAACAATAATAATAATTGACATTTATACAGTTCCTTATAATTTAAAACGTGTTTTTTGTTTCATCTTATTTAAAATTCACAGCAGCCTTGTGAAATAACTGATCAATAAAATTTTAAAAAAACATTTATTTTGTGCCAATTATTGGGGATACAAAGTCAAAAATGAAACAGTCATAAGTACTCCCCATTTTACAGAGCAGAAAACTGAGGATCAGAAAGGTTAAGTAACTTTCATGTGGTTGCATAGCTAAATAAGAAGTGGAAGAGTTGAGATTTGAACCCAGGACTCTCTGGAATCCACATTCAGCATGCTATGTTGGACACATAGTGGCACTCAATAAAATATCGGCAATGATCCAAATGGCAAAGCGGTATTGTGGATAGAGGGCTGGTCTCAGGGTCAGAAGACCTGAATTCAAATCCTTCCTCTGACAAATCCATGTCCTCTGACTTTAATCCTTAGATGTCTCAGACAATATCTTATAAATTGCTGTTCTTCACTAGTACACAGAATTTCCACATTGAGAGTTCGATTCACAGACAAAATTACATGTCCAGAACAAAGGTCTGGTTTGCATGAAACCTCAGTTTACCTATAATTGCTTTTTTTTTTTCATGTATGCTGACTTTTTTTTCTACTCTGAAATTCTCTGATGTATTTTAAGGATGTAGTTTATATTAAAGACCAACATATTCTTACTAATCTTGACACGTGATGAGGATTTATTGAACACCTAAGACAAATTCTGACCTTGATGTCTCTAAAGTCAAACATCAACTAAAAAGCAAGCTCAGCCAGATGGTGCACTGGGCATGGAGTCCGGAAGACTTGATTCTAATCCAATCTCAGATACTTGGTAGCTGTGTGCACTTGGGAAGATCCCTTAACCCTGTTTCCCTCAGTTTCCTCATCTACCAAATGGAGAGAATAGCACTTAACTAAGAGTGGTTATGAGAATAAAATGAGATACTCTTTATAAAGCCCTGCACAAGCATTACAGCAGTATGTAAATGCAAGGTTTTCTTACGAAGTGGCCAGTTGTTTTTGTACCAAGCGTTTGCCTGGCAGGATCAGAGATCATAACTTCCATGGGGATCCAATAACCACAAAGCTAATAAAAACCTGGCTTCCGTTAAACAGACCAGAGTCAACATCTAGAAGATCAGACCAAGTAAAAGGTACATGCTGGGAGCATATTTCACAGAGAGACGCACAGAACACACTTTGTCCACGCTCCCCACGAGGGAGGTCTGACTCTGTAACCCTATTGGGGATTTTTTTGACAAAGACACTGGAGTGGTTTGCCATGTTCTTCTCCAAATTATTTTACAGAGGAGAAAACTGATGCAAACAGGCTAAGAGGGCTTGCCCAGGGTCACACACCAGGCAGTAGCTGAGGTTGGATTGGAACTCGGTTTTTCTTGACTCCAAGCCTGGCCCTCTATCCACTGCACCACCTGGCTGCCCTCACAGATGAGGGAGCCCCAAGGATGGGTCCTGAACCACGGACCCAAGCACGGAGGCTGCTCCTTGTGACTCCCATCGTTTCCTTGTGAACATGGACAAGGGTTGCCCTCTATTCGGGTAGCCCCAGCAGGAAGGTGAAGCTCCTCAGGTAGCCCTTGTTGCTGACTCTGGGAGAGTCCGAGCTCACTTCACAATCCCACTACTGTTTGAATCTGTTCCTCACCATCCTAGCCCCCAGCTCCCACTCTGATCCCACCCTGAGTGGCAGGCTGAGGTGGGGGCCCAGGGTCCAGGGCCAACATGGCCTCAGGCCCAGACAAGGTCTGGAGGTAGGAGAGAGAATTGTTTGCATTGGATGTGTGTGAGAGTAAACTCTGGAGACCTGGAGATCGGGGCAAGAGGGTGGAATGAATGGTTGTCTTGTTATTGATTTAAAATTGTGTTCGTCTTATAGAGTCTCTTTGTTGACCACTTGTTTTGAATTTTTATATAGTTTGGCACATGGGTTTGGAAAGAATGCCAACCTTGGGTCTGCTGTGTGCCAAAACACTGATCTGACTGTGTCATGAAACTGGTTTCCAACTCAGCTCAGAAATGCTTAAATGTTCTTTGAAATGTTTAGTTTTCAAATATAGACTCTTTCTCCAAGTAGCAACTTCATGAAATTCTATGTCTGAATCAGTCCTTAGTAATAATGCAATCATAGCATTTTAAGAGTTATAAAATGTTCCATGTACCTTATCTCATTTCAGCCTCTAGACAATCCTTTAAGGCAGCTAATACCTGCTCCATTTCATAGATGAGGGAACTGAGGCATAAAGGTAAAGCCTGGGGTCATACAATTAGTAAGTATCTCAAGGAGGACTGCAAAGGCCAATTGATTAAAATGTTTGTTGATTGATTGACTGACTCTCCTTCCTAACTAAAGTCAGGATTCTTTCTAAACCACAAGAAAGGAAAAAAAAAAACAGAAAAAAAAAAAAAAAAGGTGAAATCAGTATGCTTTATCCTTATTCAGTCTCCATAGTTCTCTCTCTGAATGTGGATGCCAATTTCTATCCAAAGTTTATTGGAATTGCTGTGGAGCACTGAATTGCTGAGAAGAGCTAGGTCTATCATAATTGATCACATAATCTTGCTATTGCTGTGTACAAGGACTTCCTGGTTCTGTTCATTTCACTCAGCATCAGCTCATAAAAGTTTTTCCAGGCTTTTCTGAAATCAACCTGCTCATTATTTCTTATAGAACAATAATATTCCATTACATTCATATAATAGAACTTATTCAGTCATTCCCCAATTGATGGGCATCCACTTATTTTCCAATTCCTTGCCACCACAAAAAGAGCTGCTATAAACGTTTTTGCACATGTGAGTCCTTTTCCCTCTTTTATGATCTCTTTGGGATACAGACTCAGGAGTAGAAATGCTGAGAATTGCATATTTATACAGAATTGTTGTTGTTGAGTTATGTCAGTCATATCCAATTCTACCCAACACCATTTGGGGTTTTCTTGGCAAAGATACTGGAGCGGTTTGTCATTTTTTTTCCAGCTCATTTTCCAGTTGAGGAATAGAAGCAAATAGGGTTAAGTGATTTTTCCAGGATCACACAGCTAATATATGTCTGAGAGCAGACTCCAGGGCTGACACTCTATGGATTGCACCACCTAGCTGCCCTTTATACTGAATTACTACAGCCAATTCTAAGATTATATATAAATCACTTATGTGGAATGCACTGCCACCTGAGTCATCGCCAGTCATCTTCACTTTATTCTTGCTATTAGATTTTGATGACTGTGGAAGAAAGAATGAGACTCTGTGCACTTAAATCCTATTCATGCACAGTCAAGACACCAGCCTGAGATATTATTGGTCTTCTTCAAAAATGAAGCACAAACAAATTTTGGGACTTTTCTGACAACCTTCCCTCCACTTCCTCACCATTTTCAGCTTCCTTTTGTGAGTTCTCTTCTGCTTTTAGATTGTAACCTCCTTTAAGGTAGGAATTATCTTTTTTATTTTTTCATTTTTGTATCCCCAGTACTTAGTACAAATGCACAGTAAATAGAACCCTGGATCTGTAATCAGAAAGATCTGCATTTAAATCTGACACCAGACACTTACTGTGTGTCCCTGAGCAAGTCACTTAACCCTGTTTGCCTCAGTTTCCTTATCTGACAAATGAGTTGAAGAATGAAATGGCAAGCACTCCATTGGTATCTTTGCCAAGAAAACCCCAGTTGGGGTCACAAAGAACCATTCACAGCTGGATTACAACAATGTAGCACCTGACACACAGCAGGTACTTAACAGATATTTTCTGGCTGACTGATTGTCTCCCCACTGTTTAGCCCAATGGGTTGCATATGGCTAATACTTAATCAGTGCCTATTGACTGACTGACTAGTTGATAAATTTAGAAGATGATATTAGATATGATTCTTTAAGCTGGCCTACTCACAGCTGGCAATAAAGAAGTAAGTCAAAAAGGTCTTTTAATCTTTCTGAAAACTCAGAGCCACTTAGAAGCTGTGGAAAAGTTTTGACGACAGATCAACTTCATGTAATAAGTAAACCTAGAGGAATTAGGATAAGAGTATCTAATTGTATCTTAGGAATTTTTTCTCCTCTGCAAATTTATAATAATTGTAAATGTCTTCTTCCTTTCTTTTCTTTCCTCCCTCTTCATCATTCCCTTTGGGCCCAGTTACATTCTTTTATATGTAGCTTATATGATCATATAATATTAATTTTGCTTCTGAGCTGGAGTTACATAAGGAAACTCTACCTTACATAGCACTTGGTTCAGTATCAAACAACATTCTTGGAACACAGTTCTGTAATTCAGCCATTTTGCCAAAGTCTTGACTTCTAGTTGCCCAAATTCCTTGGCCTGGGCGCCTGTCCCTTTGCTGCTTGAATCCTTGGCCTTAGTCCTTTATTTCTCAAGCCTGGGATACTGATTCCTCCTCCTTAAATTCTGAACCTTATAACACATGCCCCATAGTTGTCTAACAGAACCCCTTTTAATCCTGACCTCCTCATCTAGCCAATCCTGTTGCTCATGTACTCTGATGATGATTTGAATAACTTGTTGGTTAATGTTGTTTAAATAATAAGTTAACTTTTTTATAAGGGAATGAGAAATGTAGATCTTATGATTATACAGAATCAACAGATAGGCATTGTTGTATGATGGATAAAGAGATGGATTTAGAGTCAGGAGCACCCTGATTCAAATCCTACCCAGGACACATATTAGCTGTTTAGCCCGGAACAAATCAATTAACCCTTAATTCTAGAAGACTCTCTTAGACTATAAGTTACAAACTTATATTACAGATCATCATTGTCTATAAAGTCACTGATTGGCATTGTTGAAAGGAGTTTTTACAAACAGATGAAATTATAAATCTGGGCTAACAAACAGTTCCTACATGTATAGTGCTTTACCACTTACAAAGCAGATCTTACAATTATGTGAAGCAATAGAAAATAAGAGACTTATTATCATTTTACAGATGAGGAAACAGGCTTAGAAATGTGAAATGATTTTCCCAAAGTTACTTGACCAATAGCAATATATATCATAAAGATTACACACTATTATAAGACTATATTTACACCAGTAATAAATGTCTGTTTCAATATTAGAAAAATTATAAGCATCATTGACAATATTAATAGTTGGAACAATGAAAATCATATTTACATTAACAGATGCAGCTAAATTTTTTAAAAGTTCAACACCCATTTTTAAAACACATATTCACTTTAGAAAATGTATAAATAAATGAACTTTTCCTTAACATTTTAAGTATTATCTATCTAAAAGCAAAAGCTAGTCCCATCTATAATGGGGATAACCTAGAAGCCTGCCCAATAAAATACATTGTCATCACTACTATTTGACACAGTATTAGCAACCTTATCTAAGGAAGACAAGAAAAGGAAATTAAGAAAATAAATAGAGGCAAAGAAGAAACAAAATTATAGCATTTTGCCATTGATAGGTCAACATACCCCAGGGAATCAATAAAAAATTAATCAAAGCAATAATTTCAGTAAGGTTGTAGTTAATAAAATAAATCTACATAAAGCATCAGTGTTTCTGTATTTTACCAGTAAAACTCAACAGAAAAAGACAAGAAGAATAATTCCATATAAGCACAGAATGTATAAAATGTTTTGGAGTTGACATACCAAGACACACATAAAGATTGAATAAATACATCTATAAAATACTCTTTGGGAAAACAAAGACAGTCCTAAATAATTTTTTTGTTGTTCACTTTTCAGTCACGTCCAACTCTTTGTGACTCTGCTGGGGTTTTCTTAGCAAGGGAAAAAAAACTGGAGTGGTTTGCCAATGGCTTCTTTAATTCATTTTACACTGGGAAAAAAAAAAAAAAAACTGAGACCAATAGAGTTAAGTGACTTGCCCAGCTCACACAGTAAGTGTCCAAAGCCATATTTGAATTCAGACCTTTTTGGTCCAGACTCTAAATACAACTCTATTTCTTTCTTTCTTTCTTTTTTTTTTTTCTGAGGCATTTGGGGTTAAGTGACTTGCTCAGGGTCACACAACTAAGAAATGTTAAATGTCTGAGATCAGATTTGAATCAGGTTCTCCTGACTTCAGGGATGGTGCTCTATCCACTGCATCACCTAGCTGTCCCATTCCAACTCTATATCCATCATACATACATAGGTAATCCACCTCCTAGCTACAGGGTACTATAGGTCTGGAACATTACCTATGCTATCAGATGTTATTACTGTTTCAATTTGTTTTACTTAACTGTTTTTTGTTTGTTTGTTTCGTTGTTGTTGCTAGGAGGAAAGGTTTATTTGATGGGGTTGGGAAGATGGTATATCTTGAAACAACTGTGATATAAAAACTAAAGGCATTAAAATTGTTTTAAGCATGCACCACATGACATTTCTATGTCTAAAATTGAGATATGTGGTATCAGAGCTCCCTGAGATTTTACAACTCTCTTCTGTATTATCTCTAACAGCTAGAGCATGTCTTCCTTGAGATTATCTCATTTTTAAATTTAAGTTCTCAGTGCCTATACATGTTGTTGTTGTTTGTTCAGTCATGTTCCATTCTTCATATTTGGAGTTTTCTTGGCAAAGGTACTAGAGTGATTTGCCATTTCCTTCTCTAGTTAATTTGGCAGATGAGGAAACTGAGATAAACAGGATTAAATGACTTATCCAGGGTCACACAGCCAGTAAATATCTTAGGCCAGATTTTAATTCAGAAAGATGAGTCTTCCTGACTCCAGGGTTAGTGCTCTATCTACTCTGCCAATTGCTGTCTGATTGGCTGAGCAATATAATTAAAATGACAATACTACCTACATTAATTTATTTATTCATGTCACAGCAATCAAACTGCCAAAGAATTTCTTTATAGAATTAGAAAAAATAATCATAAAATCTATCTGGAAGAAACAAGGATACTCAGCTAGTAAGCATCCAAACCAAAGATCAAACTGAGGAGACCAGAAATCTTTTCTTTATAACTTGTTGCCTCTTAAATGCAACAGTTTTTAAAACAGAAAACCCCTATTTGAATCTCAGGCAAAACTTTATCAGAATACCAGAGCAAGGCATCCTGTCACAACGTCAGAGCAGCACAGACAAGATGTAGATTCAAGAGTTCATTGGTGGGAGGGGCTTTAAAAAAATTTATATGAATAGGTAAAGACTATGACCGCAAACCTGAAGTTTTGAAGTGATAGCAACATTGCAGACTGATTTTTCTGCCCCTCCCCCCAATACTGAATGCTTTTTTAAAATCTGAATTAACCTATTTATTGAGTTTTGTTTTGTTTTTTTTTTTAACACTGAAAATACAGCCTTTGCAGGGAGGGATTGGCCAATAGACACAGGGGATGGGTGCTTGGGGAAAATGTAAAACTGTGCAAAAAGCATGGCAGGTATTAACTCTTTCTTAGGCAAGGTCCTTTGGATAGTAAACTGATGTGGGAAAAATATTAAATTCTCTAGAACAGTCTCTACCCTAGGCTCAAAATATCTAATTGCAACCCTGATTGCCAAATGGAATTAGATTGTGAAGAATTATAAACTGATTTATCAGTCTAGACCTGAAAGAGACTTTGTTTTGTTTTGTTTTGTGAGAAAAAATCAGGAGTAAGTGACTCATCCAGGATCACACAGCTAGCTATTAACTGAGACCAGATTAGAACTCAGGTGTGCTTGACTCTAGGCCCACTCCTCTATCCATTTAAGAGAGTTAGCCCACCTTTGACAGTGCCTCAATGAGAAACTACTATTCTGTTCATCTAAGGTTTCCATCATCATCTCAAATTCTTCTTCCTAACTTATTCTCTGCTTTAAGTAAACTGGACAGCCTACTTTTTTGCCTTTGCAGTTGTTTGCATCATTCCTGTGCCCACATTGCAGCTCCTGAGTTGCACATGCAGTTTGTACTTAGACTCATGGATTAGGTCCCCAGAGAATGACAATTACCTTGAATTTTAGGGGTAACACTGTGGTGGTGCGCTTCTAATACTATTATGTAACTCGTGAGCCTACTGGAGTGTTTCCCATTAAGAAGAGGATAAAACATTATCTCCATAAATCGAAGGTACATTCTTTCTCAAATACACACCACATCAATGGGAACAGTAGATTCACACATTTGGACACCCATGAGGCAACTCTTAGTACTACAGAGCCTAGAAATCTCTTTCTCCTTCCCTCCGTCCCTCCCTCTCTTTCCCTCTCTTTTTCTTTCTTCCTCTCTCTCTGTCTCTCTGTCTTTGTCTCTCTTTTGGTGTGTGTATATGTGTATGGGTCTTCCCATCTCTCCCTCTCTTTCTCTCTATAGGGTCTTCCCTCTGGGTCACTAGGATTTAGTGATCCTCTCCAGGACCTGACTCGAACCATGCTTCTTGGCGTTGATTCTGTCTTCCTAACTCTTTTTGCATCCATGTTTCTATGAGAGGTGTCTCTCATCCCTTATAAATGCAGCATTTCCTCCTCATTCTTAGCTTATCTTCAGAGTTACATGATCAGAGTTGAGGTAATGGATAAGAAAAAAAAATTCCCTATCCTTCTCTTATAGGGTTCTTACTCCACCACCTGCTCTGTGCCCAGCTGCTTCAAGCTATGACAGCCTCCCCTTCTTCAGGACTTGGCTATTTAAAAACCCCAAGGGCATGTCTAATGTGTTCACTTAGCCAACCTGCTTTCTTTTCTGTACTCTGAAGTGTTCACACCTCATAAAGGGATTAGGGCATGAACATATCTTTCTTACACCTTAAAACTTCATCGTATGTCTTTGGAGAAGGAAGGATTTATGACCAAAGAAGAACTAAAGTTCATTATGAAATGCAAAATAGAAAAATTTTATTATATTAAATTAAAAAGGTTTTGTACAAACAAAATCAATGAGCCAAGATTAGAAGGGAAACAGAAAACTGAGGGAAAAAATCTTTACATCCAAAGGTTTTGATTAAGGCCTCATTTCTAAAATATACAGAGAAATGACTCAGATTTATAATAATATAAGCCATTTTCCAATTGATAAATGGTCAAAGAATACAAATAGATAATTTTCAAATGAAGAATTAAAACCATTCTTAGTCATATGAAAAAATGCTCCAAATCACTATTGATCAGAGAAATGCAAATTAAAACTGCTCTGAGATACCACTACACACCTCTCAGTTTGACTAAGATGACAAGAAAAAATAATGATAAATTTTAGAGGGAATGTGAGAAAACTGGGACACCAATACATTGTTGGTGGAGTTGTGAACCTATCCAACCATTCTGGATAGTAATTTGGAACTATGCCTCCAAATCATCCTGCTGCTAGGTTTTTATAGAACAATAATATTATATTCATTACCATAAATTATTCAGCCATCCCCTAATTGATGGGCATCCACTCAGTTTCCAGTTCCTTGTCACTACAAAAAAGGCTCTTAACAAATGTTTTTACACATGTGTGTCCTTTTCCCTTTTTTATGATCTCTTTGAAATCCAAGCTCAGTAGAAACATTGCTGATTCAAAGGATATGATGAGCAGGATGATTTCAAAAAGACTTGAAGAGACTTTTACAAACTGATGCTAAGTGAAATGGATAGAACCAAGAGAACATTGTACACAGCAACAAGATGATTCAGTGACTCTGATGGGCATGGCTCTTTCAACAATGAAGTGATTCGAGAAGTGATTCTAATAGATTTGTGATACAGAGGCCATCTGCATCCGGAGAAAGGATTGTGGGAACTGAGTGTGGATCACAACATAGCATTTTCACCTTTTTCTTATTGTTGCTTGCTTTTTTGTTTCCTTTCTCACTTATTTTTCTTTTTGATATGATTTTTCTTGTGCAGCATGATAAATGTAAATATATATATATATATATATATATGAATTGCACATGTTTAACATCTTGGATTGTTTGCTGTCTAGAGGAGAAGGAGGGAGAAAAATTTGAAATACAAAGTTTTTCAAGGGTGAATGTTGAAAACTATCTTTGCGTGTATTTTAAAAAGAGAAAGCTACTATTAAAATAAATAAATGACAGACCAGTTCAAATCCAAACTCCCCCCCACCTCCCGCCAAAAAAAAAAAAAAACAAAAAACCAACTCATTATATGTGACTATATCTTAACATTATATCAACTGAGGTGGAGGTGACATCCCTCCCTTACATTGGAAAGGTCCTAGTACCCATTTTCTGCCTACTGGACTTCAATCTGTACTTTGAGGCCCATCTCAAAAGCGGCTTCCTCCATACACCCATTCTTGCTTCTCCAACAGTATCTATTTCCAACCAGAAGCTCTTTCCCTCCTATCAAATTCTCCCAGAATGTTGTTTGTAGTTTTATCATGAAATTATCTATGCTTTTCTGCATTATTATAATCCTGTATATACCTGTCTGGAAAGGCAGTATGTGGGTAGGAATTTTGACCTGGAGTCAAGATGATTTGCATCCAAATCTGACACTTACTGTCCGTTTAACCTGGCAAATCATTTACATTGAATGCCCTGACAATTCCCTAAGACTGGAAATTGAAGAATAAATAGGTGTTGATCTGTCCTAGTGGAAGGAGTTTCCTGGCTGAGTTCCCCAGGGTGATGAAGTCACAGGTTCTCACCAAGAACAAAACAAAAACAAAGAACGTTTTATAGTGACTTAAACTGTAAGCTATTTGAGGTCAGGCCCACTAAAATGAAAGATCTTTCAGGACAGAGACTGAATGCTATTCATAATTATGTTTCCCATACTTAACATCACTCCTTGCCTATGATCATTGATTAATAAATGTTTTTCATTCATTTTTCATTCTTTTGGAAACTGTGCCTGACTCATCTTGGTCAGTCCTTAGCACCCGGTATAGTGACTTGTGTATCTTTTTTAAGTTTGTTGATTTTTTTTTTGTCTTTATGTCACTTTAATTTACCAATATATCCTTATCTCCTTCCTCTTCCTCCCCAAGTCATTCCTTATAACCAAGAATAAAAATGAGAAGAAAAAGCAGTTCTGCAAATCCCATCAATACATCAATGGAGTAGTCTGACAGTCTATACATTGTTCCACATACAATCTCCTATCTTGATAAAGAAGGGGAAAGAGATACATTTTCTCTTGTCTTCAAGTTTCATCATTAATCATTCAATCAGTCAGTAAGCATTTATTAAGCACCTACTATGTGTCAGACACTGTGCTAAGGCCTGGGTAAGCCAATAAAGGCAAAGTTCCTGGTCTCAGGGAGCTACCAATCATAGACAGTTCTGCACAACTTGCTAGCAACAATTTTGGTTGATGCATATTGTTCTAGCCACTACATCAGTCAATAAGCATTTGTTAAGGATCCATTGTGTGCCAGGAATTTGTGTTAAGCATCATGGATACAAAGGACAGAAAAAGCACAGTCCTGTTGCACTGTTATTCTGCCTCTCATCAATGGCACTGGATAAAATTGTGGTTGAATGTAAAATGAACGAACAGTCACTCCTGGGAAACAGGCTATGTTGCTCCTCAGACTCTGAGACTGGGAATCCAACCAAAGTTTCCTTGTGTTCTGACCCAGACCCCACTGCTCCATGGCTAGATGGCATCAAGCTAAGTCAGTTTATCACCTCTCTGAATCTCAATCATCTCATACAACAAAGAGAAAACTAGCACATTTTGGAGGTACCCTCCAGACCTCTTAACATTAGGTGACTACAAAAAACTTCTCCTAATCCCTCTGGGTCAGATCCATCACCTATTATATGGGGTTAATTGTAGTTTCTCTCAGAAAAGCATCGACTCAATTAAGCACATGATGATTGGAAGGCTCTTAGAAAATAAAAAGTGTGGTGTCTGTGTTCATTATTCATTATTCAGTCTCCAGAGCTATTATTCCAGATCCTTCCTCTAGGATTAAATTAATTAAAAATCATCAGAAGAAACACAAAGCAAAGCAGCAGCTCTAGCCCACATTCTGCTAAGACCCTAGGAGTCTTAATTGTTTCACTGCCTTATCTAATTGGATTGATGTGAAGAAGGCTAGTGATGAATCTTGACATACTATACTAAGTGGAGAGGAAATGGACTTGCTTAATTACAACTCTAATTCTTCCTTTCTTTCAACACTCGAGGAAGGATGAGCCAGGCTCTTGACCTTTACATTTTAAGAGAATTATTATACTGGGTGCATTCCCTCCTTCTATTTCTTGAAATCCATAGCTTCCTCCAAGCCTTCTCAAGTGCCACCTCCTGGAGGCAGCCTCTGCCTTGATCCCCATTGCATGTGTCCACTCATCTTTTAGTTCTCTCCCCAGTTCCCCCTCCTCAAATTACTCTGAATTTGTTTTGTATAAATTATGTATTTATTATCTGTGTACTATTTCCTCCCTCTTATCCCAGATTATAATTCTTTCAGCAGGGGCTTTTCCCTTTGTTCTTAGTGCCTATACATGTTATCTGGCATTGTTGTTGTGTTGTGTCCAACTCTTTGTGACCTTATTTAGGGTTTTCTTGGCAAAGATACTGGAATGGTTTGCCATTTCCTTCTTCAGCTCATTTGACAGATGTGGAAACTGAGGCAAACAGGATTAAGTGCCCTTGGTCATACTTGCCTAGGGTCACAGAGCTAGTAAGCCTTTGAGGCTGGATTTGAGCTCAGATTTTCCTGACTCTAGACTTGACTTTCCATGTACTGTGCCATCTAGCTTAATAAATATTTGTTGAATTGCATTAAACGAAAGGGAATTCTCCTAACTCTGGACACTCACTATACATCTTTCAGTTTAGAAACCCCAGATTGTTGTTCTGTCCATATTGTTCTGGATGTTGTATAGCCTCCCAAAAGCCCCTATCATAGTTATCCAGAAAAACAACCACAACAACAACAAAACCCCACACATTTCTCTGCTTGCAAGGTCTGTTCTCTTGCTCTAACACATCCATGATACCCACAGCTGAGTTTTGGCTCCAAGTCCTGGCTGAGGACCCGCGTTTGGCCGGCATTCCTGGCTTCTGACCACATCTTCAGACTTGTGCTGATGCCCTGAAATGCCATCACAAAGCCACTCACTACCTGGGGAACCAAAAGAGGATTCCAGAACAGGCTAAGGGAGGCCAAGAAGGTCGATGAAAGCATTGGAGGGGCAAGCAACCAGCACAAAGAGATATTTGAAGGGAAGAGACGTGGGACAGAACAAGCAAGCAATTCATATCCATTTTCAAGTAAGTGTAATATGCAATACAACAATGGTTTCTTTCTAATCATTATTTAGTCATTATATTTTCAGTCATTTATTATTATTAGCTATTATTTCTCAAATACAATTTTATTTATATCTTTTTTTATATCACCTCAATTTCTTCCAGTATCCTTCCTTCTCCCTTATTCCAGAGAGCCATTCCATATTATAAAGAATATTTTTGGGGGGAGGGAGGAGAGGAAGAAGAGAAAAAAATGAGCAAAACTGATCAACGAAAAGATTTGAAAATATATGGAATGTTTTAAACTTGTGGACTTCCCACTACTGTAAAGAGATCTCAAATCCCTGATTTAGAGCGAAGTTTAATCTTTATATCTTTGCTACATTCACTTTGGATTGTTTTGTGGTGACTATTTTCTATTTGCGTTATTGTAGTGATTGTGTAAATTGTTTACTTTTCTCTATTTACCTCACTCTGCATCAGAGTCAGAGTCAACAAACCTTTAGTAAGCCTCTCCTTTGTGCCAGACACTATGCTAAGTGCTGGGGATACATAAGGCAGTCCCTGCCCTCATGGAGCTTACCCTTGCCAGCACACACACACACACACACACACCTGAAAAGGGATAGGAGAAAGATTGCTTGGTGCAGGGACATAACCAAGTCTGATTCCTGGAGTAGAAAATGATTTGAGGAAGGGAGAATATCAGAGTTGATTTCATCTGGAGAATGATGAGTTTTTGAAGATCCTGAAGTCCAGGAAAGTATCCAGGTAGGAAATGATGAAGAGAATTCTATGAAGGCCAATTTTTAAACAGGAGAACATCAGGGAGGAGGTCAGGGATGTTTAACCCAAAGTAGGGGGAGGGGAGTTTTGAGGAGACATCAGTTCAAATTTCTGTATTCTCTTTATTTATTTTATTTGTCATTTTGTACAATTTAATAAGGAGGCAGCTAGGTGGCGCCACAGTGTAGAGTGCTGAGTCAGGAAGATTCCTCTTCCTGAGTTCAAATCTGAACTCAGTTAATTATTAGCGAGAGAAATGATTATTAAATAATAAATTATTGGGGAGATCCCCGATCTTTCCCCAAAATTTACTGCACCTAGATTATTTTATCCAGTTAGAGTTGTTGCCTCCCTCAACTGGAAAACCTGACAAAGAATTTAATCTAAGGTGAATTCTAGCTCTTGGTGTTCCACTCAGACAGCTTTAGGCAGGAGGGTAGATCCTTTGTTTAGGTTGCTCAGGGGCGAGAGTTATTGGGAAGTAAATGACATGCTCCAAGTCCCCATCCTCCCAGCCCTTCATTTAAATAGTTCCACTTCTCATTATAATATTCATTTTCTCTTGTTGCTTGCTAACCAGAATCAGTCGCCGCCTTCAGGAAGACCCGCTCTTGCAAGGGAATAAAGTATTTAGTGGGCTTAGCGCATGGTATTTGGTATTCAAGAGTAACATTGACTCCTTTTTTCTCTCTCCAATATCTTTGCCCAGAAAAGTCCTTTACTAAAAACTACTGAACAACAAAAGAAGATAAACATAGGAACAGCAAATGCAAATGCATCAAGTAGGGAGATGTAATTTCACATTTGAGGAATAGTAAGGAAATCTGTTTGGCAGGACCATAGAATGCCTGGATGCTCATGATTTCTAATAAGGTTGTAAAGGTAGATTGGGGCCAGGTTATAAAAGGCTTTAAATACCAAACAGAGGAGTTTATTTTTGATCCCAGAGGCAAGAAGAAGCCATGGATTTTATGGAGTATGAGCGTGAAAGGGTCTGATCTCTTTGGTGGCTGTGTATAGTTTCTGATTGAATACTTCTAGTGATAAGGATGCTGCTACCTTATTTCAAATTCTCTCCTAGGAGACTCCGAACTCGAGAATAACCTGACTCTGGATTCTCTGAGTCATCTCGTTACGTATGAATAAGTTCTGAGAACAAAATGAACATTAATTCAATGTGTGTGTGTATGTGTGTGTGTGTGTGTGTGTGTGTGTGTGTGTGTGTGTGAGAGAGAGAGAGAGAGAGAGAGAGAGAGAGAGAGAGAGAGACAGAGACAGAGACAGAGACAGAGACAGAGAGACAGAGAGAGGGTGAGGAAAAAGAAGAGGAAGAGGGAGAAGGACAGGGAGAAGGAGAGGGAGAGAGGGAGAGGGAGAGAGAGAGAGAGAAACAGAAAGAGACTGGGGGGAGGGGGGAGGGAGAGAGAGAGAGAGAGAGAGAGAGAGAGAGAGGAGAGAGAGAGAGAGAGAGAGAGAGAGAGAGAGAAAGAGAGAGAAAAAGAGAGAGAAAGAGAGAAAGGGAGAGGGAGAAGGAGAAGGAGAGGGAGAGGGAGAGGAGAGGGAGAGAAAGGGAGAGAGAGGGAGAGAAGGAGAGGGAGAGGGAGAGAGAAAGACAGAGAGCTTAGCAAAAAATTATAGACTAACAAGGTGTTTAATTACCAGAAGACATGGGTTCAAATCCTTAGGCAACTAATTTGCTTCTTTGGAATTCATTTTTTTCAACTCCAATAATAATTTCAACTCTAATAAAAGACATAAGAATTCCCTAAAGGTCCCTTATAGCTCTAAATTGAGAGAATTATCATGAAATTGTAGCAAAGTTTGAGGATATAGATTCCTTTATAGGAAGAGAAAAGAGATTCTTTGTTCTCAGTGATGAGTTCCCAAAGAGATAGCAATGTTTAACTAAAGTCCTAGGAGAGTCTAAGAGACTCTCAAGAGAGACTGTATATACACAAACACAAAGGGTTGAGCAAAGATGCTGAGCACAGAGAAAAAGGGGGAGAGAGGAAAGAAGAGGAAGAGGGGGAGGAAGGAGGGTGGAAGGAAGGCAGGGGGAGGGAGCGGATAGACAGAGACAGAGATGGAGACACACACACACACACACACACACACACACACACAGGAAGGAAGGAAGGGAAAGGGAAGGAGAAAGAGGGAGAGAAAAGGAATCCAGCTATGTCTATTGCAAATGGGAAGACTGAATAGCTGTTGCTATCAGAGCTCTAGCTCCTATAGACATCTAATAATAATAGATACTATTTATATAGCACTTTAAGATTTGCAAAGCACTTTACATATATTATTTTTCATTATATTAATCTTCATAACAATCTTGCAAAGTGGCTGCTATTGTTCCCATTTCACAGATTAAGGAAAATGAGGCTGAGAGAAATTAATTTACTTTCCCAGGATCATCAACTAAAAGTAGCTAAGGAAAATTCTGAATTCACATCTGCCCTGACTCCAAGACCACCACTACAACAATGCACTGTACTACCTATTTGCCTTATGTCTTCCATTAGACAAAATAAACATCCAGCAGCGAAGTGGCTGTTTCCTTCTCAGGGACTGAGATAATAGATATTTAATAGAACGCTGAACTAAAAATCAGTAAAACTTAGGTTGAAATCCAGTCTCAGATACTTTCTAGTTGTGTGACCCTCAGCATGCTCTGTCTGCCTCAGTTTCCTCATCTATAAAGAAAGAATAAATAGCATCCCCCTTCAGAATTGTGATGAGAACTAAATGAGATAATAATTGTAAGGTGCTTAGCACAGTACCTGGCACACAGTAAGCACTATTTAAATATTAGTTGCTATTAATTGCTGAGTTAATTAGCAATTTAATACCAGTTTACTATAAAGATATGCTTGCTCACAATTGCTTTTGCACATGAGTTTCATTATTTGTAACTAGGGAGTGACAAAAAGGAGGAGCAGTAGCTGCTCTTGAAGGTATACACACTAAAACTGAAGTATCAGAAATCTAGATCCCAATGGAGGACTCAAAAAATATATAGAGAAAAAATATATTAATGTATTAATTTCAATGAATATTCCAGACTAGAAGTTTGAACATGGCTTTTTGTCCTTAGGTGAAAGTGGCTCAATCACCATTATTATTTGCTTGGAGGTTAAGCTGGTCACTGCAATCTCCTTTGGTTCCTCTTACCCCTACGCAGCATGCAAAGAAAAATTTCTTTGCCGGGTAGAGTCAAGGGTGGTGACTGGAAATCAGGTTAAGTGGGAGGAGAAAGGGAGTATCTGGCTACTAAAGCCCACATTCCAAGCGTGGTGGTGGAAGAAGGGAGCAGTACCCTCCCTTTTGATTTCATCCTTCAACTAAACAAACCTCCCAATTCTCAGAAACCATTTTGTAGTTTTTAAAAAAGCTATGAAATGATTTACCACTATAATCATGCCCCATTGAACTGAGAAACTCCTATCCCGGAATACATGTATATGCTACTTATTTAAGGGATGACAAAACACCATATATAAAAAGAACCTACTAATAATCTTGGAATACACTCCATGACTACCTCTTTGAAAAAGGTAATCCCCTTTATTGGTCATCTAACTATGATACAGATGAGGGAGTGCCAGGTACATGTTTTTTGTTTGTTTTTTGCTGAGGCAATTGGGGCTAAGTAACTTGCCCAGGGTCACTATGAAGTATTATATGTCTGAGGCACTTTTGAACTCAGGTTCTCCTAAGAGCTGGTGCTCTATCCACTACACCAACTAGCTACCTCCATAAGTTCTTAATAAATATTTGTTGACCAGCTAAGTATAATGGAAAGAACTCTGGCTCAGGAATTAGATGGACTTGGATTTAAATCCCACCTTTGATGCTTTGCAAACCTTAAAGTACCATCAAGATGTTAGCTCTTATTCCACTCATATGATCTTGGTGGTTTACTTGGTTTCAGCTTCCTCAATTCTTTAAGAACATTAAACTAGATTATCCTTGAGGTTTCTTCCAGTTCTACACCCATATCTAAATTCTCTACTTCTAAGGCCTCTCCAAGACAGATACAATTAATGTCTGGCAGGCAATGAATGACCAAATTTGCTCATCAACAATAATATTATATCCAAGTCAGCTCTCAAGATGCATTATCAAATAATGACATTAGAATCAATTGCTCACCAACACTGATAATAGATCATTGTTGGGTAATGGCAGGCCTGGTTTGTCAGAAGCCAGACAAGAGTTCAGAGCAATGAAGTTCATATTTAAGGTACTATTAGATCAGGACAAGGTCTTCCTGACTCTTGGTTGCTACACCCATATCACCATGGCTAAATGCTTTCTCTCTAGCTAAATATCTAGAGTTGTCCATCTTCATTGGCCCACTGGGTTCCAGTGACGGGGGGAGTGGAGGAAAGGTCCTTCCAATACCAGACAAGGCCACCATCCTTGACAGCCAGTACATCCCTCTCCTCCCCATCCCCATCCCTCTCATTGGCTTGGCAGTACAAGCAGAAGGAGTTGCCAAATTGCTACTTGAATCCTTCTCCAACTTTCACCCCCGGGGAAATTATCAAAGAATGCATGAAGGAAAAACAAATTACCATAAGGCAGCCTTGCAGATGAGTTCCAACCTCTTACCAGATTTGTCATCTCCTGATTTAACCAAGCAGGAGCCAAGTAAATAAGATCACCTGCCTTGCTTTTGGTGTCTCTCAATTTAGGCTGTTAACCACCCTGGACATACTG
Organism: Antechinus flavipes; assembly: GCF_016432865.1. Lineage (NCBI taxonomy): Eukaryota > Metazoa > Chordata > Mammalia > Dasyuromorphia > Dasyuridae > Antechinus > Antechinus flavipes. The sequence goes on along the minus strand of NC_067399.1, from coordinate 222,576,428 downwards.
TCTGCCCAATTGTCCTTGGGGACCATGCTTTGGGACAATGAAATAGTCATAACAAGATCCTCCTGGCACTTTCCATAATAAGTCACTTTGGACAGAGTCCCAGGCAGGCTTGCCTTTGACTGAATTCCGTGTTACTGCAGGTCATGCTATAAAGAGAATCCTGTGAGTTTACAAGGCTGGCTGGAGCCATAGTACGTGATATATAGAAGGAAGGTGTTTAATAAATGCTCATTGACTTGAAAAGGGGCCATTAAGCCAGCTTGGGAACAAATGTTTCTGCTTGATGAATATGATCCTGCCTCCCATTCTGTCCTGCTTATGTCCTCCCCAAGATAGAGCTCTCTTGCAGATAATTATCAGCTACCTTCTCTGTACAGGGCACCATGCTAGGAACTTGTAATACAAAGAGAAAACAACAAAACAGTGACTGGGAGTGAAGAGTAGGAGAAACAACAGGTAGATGTTGTTGTTTGTCCTCCATTCTAGAAAATGATCATGACATAAGGAAGGTGATGCCATGAGAAGAGGGGAAAGATGCAACAGGTCCATAGAGAATCAAATACAAAGTGTGTAAAAATAATGTCAATGAGGGGCACTTGCAACTGAGGAATCAAGAAAGGCTTCATGAAAAAAGTGGCACCTGAGCTGTGTTTTATTGTTGTGGTGATTTTACAATGCCCACACACTTTTAAAAAATATTTTATTCTTTCTAATTGTATGTAAAAATAATTTTAAACATTTATTTTTAAGTTTTTACAATGTTTTATTGGTTTGAGAACTTTATTCTACTTGAAAAGTCACATATTGTTTAAAATTTCAATAAAAATAAACATATTTTAATATTGATATTTAACCTAAAATACATAAATATCTATTAATTCTTCCTTTTGAAACAGATGTAGTTTCATACATTTGAAGAAATAAAAAGAAACAACTTCTTTATTCATGATATATTACATAATGGTAAAAGCTTTTTTATGTTTTATAGATTTTTCCAAATACATACAAAAATAGTTTTCAACATTTACCTTTGCAAAACTTTTTATTTAACATTCAATTTTTAAAAATTTGAGTTCTAAATTTTCTCCCGTCTCACCTCCTCTCTCCCATCATTGAAATGACAATAGGTTATTGCAATGCAGTTATGCAAAATAAATTTCAATATTAATTGTGTTGTGAAAGAAGACACAGATCCAATAAAACCAAAACAAAAATAAAGTAAAAAATTGTATGCTTTGATCTGCATTAAGACTCCATCAGTTCTTCTTTCTACAAGCGGATAACATTTTTCACCATAAATCCTTTAGAATTATCTTGGATCAAATTGCTGGGATAACTGGAAATTAGTATGGCAGAAATTAGGCAAGGACCCACACTTAACACCATATACCAAGATAAGATCAAAATGGGTCCATGACCTTGGCATAAAGAATGAGATTATAAATAAATTAGAGGAACATAGGATAGTTTATCTCTCAGACTTGTGGAGGAGAAAGAAATTTGTGACCAAAGATGAACTAGAGACCATTACTGATCACAAAATAGAAAATTTTGATTATATCAAATTAAAAAGCCTTTGTACAAACAGAACGAATGCAAACAAGATTAGTAGGGAAGCAACAAACTGGGAAAACATCTTTACAGTTAAAGGTTCTTATAAAGGCCTCATTTCCAAAATATATAGAGAACTGACTCAAATTTATAAAAAATCAAGCCATTCTCCAATTGATAAATGGTCAAAGGATATGAACAGACAATTTTCAGATGATGAAATTGAAACTATTACCACTCACATGAAAGAGTGTTCCAAATCACTATTGATCAGAGAAATGCAAATTAAGACAACTCTGAGATATCACTACACACCTGTCAGATTGGCTAAAATGACAGGAAAAAATAATGATGAATGTTGGAGGGGATGCGGGAAAACGGGGGCACTGATGCATTGTTGGTGGAGTTGTGAACGGATCCAACCATTCTGGAGAGCAATCTGGAATTATGCCCAAAAAGTTATCAAACTGTGCATACCCTTTGATCCAGCAGTGTTTCTATTGGGCTTATATCCCAAAGAGGTGCTAAAGAAGGGAAAGGGACCTGTATGTGCCAAAATGTTTGTAGCAGTCCTGTTTGTAGTGGCTAGAAACTGGAAAATGAATGGATACCCATCAATTGGAGAATGGCTGGGTAAATTGTGGTATATGAATGTTATGGAATATTATTGCTCTGTAAGGAATGACTAACTGAGTTTCAATGGATAAATGATGGACAGAGACAGCTACACCCAAAGAAGGAACACTGGGAAACAAATGTGAGCTATTTGCATTTTTGATTTTCTTCCCGAGTTATTTTTACCTTCTGAATCCAATTCTCCCTGTTTGGTTCTGCAAATATGTATTATATCTAGGATATACTGCAACATACTTAACATATATAGGACTGCTTGCCATCTTGGGGGGGGGGTGGAGGGAGGGAGGGGAAAAAACGAAACATAAGCGAGTGCAAGGGATAATGTTGTAAAAAATTACCCTGGCATGGATTCTGTCAATACAAAGTTATTATTAAATAAAATAAAATTTAAATTAAAAAAAAAAGAATTATCTTGGATCTTTGTATTGTTTAGAATAGCTAAGTTATTCACAGTTGATCATTGTATAATAGTGTGTACAATGTTTTCCAGGTTCTGTTTACTTCATGTTGCATCAATTTATGTCTTTCCAGGCTTTTCTGAAAGCATCTTGCTGAGCTGTGTTTTGAAGGAAGCTAGAGATCCTAAGAGGCAGAGATGAGAAGGCTGTGTATTCCAGACTTGGGAGAAAACATGTATAAAGTCATAGTGGTAGGAATGGGATATTATAAACAGAGAACAGCTGAAATATAGAGGAAACAAAGGGAAGTAATATAAAAGGTGGACAGGTTTAACAATTGACTCCAGGGGGGGAAATATTAATAATGAACCAAGCCCTGATTTATACCATTTTCCAATTTCTAAAGTATAAATGCTCATACTGAATTTAACAATCAGCTCTCAAGAATGCTAGCATGAGCTACTCTATGACACCTCCACCTGGACTCCATTTTATGAAAGTCTTTAAATGCCAGAATGGTGATTTTGTATATAACACAGCCACATAAATTCTGGGAATACAAAAAAAGACATTTGATTGTTCAATCCTCCTAAAATATCTTAGGGTTTACTGGCTATCCTTAGGGTCATAAAGGACAATAAATCAAGTCAATTTTTTTTTTCCAATCAGCATCCAGTTGTTACAGTTTTCTCCAGTCAAACACATCTCCACTTCAGCTATAGAGACTTCCTATCATCTGCTTTTAGCTCCGGTCATCTTTTATATCCTATCTTCAGGAAGCATTTTCTTTTTTTAATTTTTCTTATCATTTTATTATAGCTTCTTATTGACAAAACATATGCATAGGTAATTTTTCAACATAATAGAAAGAATGGAAATGCTATGTTGTGGTCCACACTCATTTCCCAGTGTTCTTTCACTGGGTGTAGCTGGTTCTGTTCATTACTGATCAATTAGACCTAATTTGGATCCTCTCATTGTTGAAGAGAGCCACTTCCATCAGAATACATCCTCATATAGTCTTGTTCTTGCCATGTAGAATGATCTCCTGGTCCTGCTCATTTCACTCAGCATCAGTTCATGTAAGTCTTTCCAGGCCTTTCTGAAATCATCCTGCTGGTCATTTCTTAGAGAACAATAATATTCCAGGACATTCATATACCATAATTTATTCAGCCATTCTCCAATTGATGGGCATCTATTTGGTTTCTACTTTCTAGCCACTATGAAAAGGGCTTCCACAAACATTCTTGCACATACAGGGCCCTTTCCCTCCTTTAAGATCTCTTTGGGGTTTAAGCCCAGTAATAACACTGCTGAATCAAAGGGTATGCACAGTTTGATAGCTTTTTGTGCACAGTTCCACATTGCTCTCCAGAATAGTTGGATCCGTTCACAGTTCCACCAACAATGCATCAGGGTCCCAGTTTTCCCACATCCCCTCCAATATTCATCATTATCTTTTCCTGTCATCTTAGCCAACTTGAGAGATATGTAGTGGTACCTCAGAGTTGTCTTAATTTGCATTTCTCTGATCAATAATGATTTGGAGCAACTTTTCATATAAGTAGAAATAGTTTCAATTTCATCCTCTGAAACTTGTCTATTCATATCTTTTGACCATTTATCAATTGGAGAATGGCTTGATTTCTTATAAATTAGGGTCAATTCTTTATATATTTTGGAAATGAGGAAACAGAACTTTTAACTGTAAAAATGTTTTCCCAGTTTTTTTGTTTCCCTTTTAATCTTGTCTGCATTAGTTTAGTTTGTACAAAAGCTTTTAAACTTGATATAGTCAAAATTTTCTATTTTGTGATCAATAATGATCTCTAGTTCTTCTTTGGTCACAGATTCCTTCCTCCTCCACACGTCTGAAAAGTAAACTATCCTATGTTCTTCTAATTTATTTATAATCTCATTCTTTATTCCTAGATCATGAACCCATTTTGATCTTATCTTGGTGTACAGTGTTAAGTGTGGGTCAATGCCTAGTTTCTGCCATACTAATTTCCAATTTTCCCAGCAGTTTTTGTCAAATAGTGAATTCTTATCCCAAAAGTTGGGGTCTTTGGATTTGTCAAACACTAGATTGCTATATTTTTTGACTATTTTGTTTCAGGAAGCATTCTCAGCAATTGACTTCTCAAGTTTCTGAATTTCTCTTCTAGATCATCTTTCCTCCTGTATTGGACTTTTAACCAATTTTTCTGCCTCAAAACAGGGCCCTTCTACTTGATGATGAGAAGCATTTTTATTGGTTATAATCCTGTATAGTCCTATCTGCTCTTCCCATAATCCACAAACAATTCTTTGGTTTATATTTTCTCAGTAATAACATTCAAAATTCTGAAAGATCTTATGTAATATAATTGATAGACAGAAATGCCTTGAAGTCACCTCAACTTCACAACTTGTATCTGTGACCTGCTTTCAAACAGGCCTCTGGGTACATTTATCTGAAGGACAATATTCTCTCAGGTCCTCAAAATTGTCCCTAGCTACTTTTTCCTCAAAGAATGTCCATTTCCTGTTCTTTTGGGGAAATAAAATATCTGAAAGTGGAAGTGGCTTATTTATATTTTATTCTAGACATAATAGGAAGCCACAGAAAATTTCTGATTATAAGAGCAACGTGATCAGATCAATGTATAATACCTCTTTGGGCCTACTTCCCCAAGATGCACTAGCAAATTGGGTCACCAGAGTATGGATGCTACTACCTTAGACTCTATAAGTAATCCTATGGGTAGAACTACTCCTACTTCTTTAGTTTACAAGTCTCCACTAATGTACTTCTTATTAATAATTAGCCAATAGATTAAATTAGCTTCTAGCTAAGATTTTTACTCAAATGACATAGGAAGAGTAATAGTTACAAACTTTCTTCTGAGCACAAAATCTCCCATAGGTACATACTTGTATATGGGAGGAATAGTCTCAAAATTTGAGTGCAATGGTAATTGAGACAAACATGTGTAGGGTATGCAAATACACCTCACAACTCCTCACCCCATAGAACCTAGAAGTCATTGCTTTCCTTGTAAAATCCTGCCAAGACTCCTCTAGTGTTCAGCATCTTAGATTGTCTAGCTGGGCTTATAGGGTCTGCTCTGCTCCATGGTTGAATTGATTGTCAGGGCTAATATCTTGAAGATATTTCCTCTTCAAGTGACTGTTTCTCTGTATCTGTATCTCTTGGAGCGAGTGTCTCAGCTCCTTCCTGATTGTGAAGTCTCTTGTAGCTTTTCTTCAAAGCTACATAGCCAATGAGAGGGGAGAGAAGAAGGGAGGAGAGTCAGACTTTTTTCCCCCTTTACCTTTCCTTCCCCGAAGGCACTTCTCCATAATCTGCACCAGTTTAACAAAATCTCCAACTTTCAAACTCAATCTGCTTTTGAAAAGCTCCCATATGAAAAAGAATTGGAAAAATGAGTAGATGTCTATCAATTGGGGAATGGATGAATAAGTTATGGTATTTGAAAGTAATGGAATATTATTGTTCTATAAGAAAAGATGATTTTAGAAAAGCCCAAAAAGATTTACATGAACAAATGCTGAGTGATACAAGTAGAACCAGGAATATATTGCACACAATAACAGCAAGATTGTTCTATGATCAACGATGAAGATTTGATTCTTTTCAGCCTTTGAATGACCCAAGGCAATTCCAATAAACTTTGGAAAGAAAAGGCCACATGCATCCAGAGAGAGAACTATGGAAACTGAATGTGAATCAACACATGCTCTGTTCGCTTTTTTTCTTTTTTTTCCCTTCCTCTTGTGGTTTTTCCCTTTTGTTCTGATTTTTCTCTTTTACTATGATTTATAAAGAAATATGTATTTAAAAAATTAAAAAAGTCCCCAGAGACACTGCTAAGGTATTTGCTCAGTCAGTTACTTTGTTCCCTACTGGACACTATCAAAGAGGTATTAGCACTTCATGTATTATCTTTTAACCTTAGTTTAAAACCTCATTAAAACTCTAAGCCTTCTGAGAGTCTATCAAATGAACTGGAATGGGGGTAGGGGAGAGAGCTAGGAATCTCATCTCCTCCTCCTTACATATATTTTAGTAATATTTGGCAGCTGTGCAGAGGACAGATTGGAGAAGGGAGAGAATGACAGCAGGACACCAATTAGGAATTTATTGCCAGTACAGGCCTGAGACAGTGAGAGAAGGTAGGCAGGTGAAAGGGTTGTTGTGAAGGTAGAATCTGAATCTTTTTTTAAATTTTATTTTATTAAAGCTTTTTATTTACAAAATATATGCATGAGTAATTTTTCAACATTGACCCTTGCAAAAACTTCTGTTCCAACTTTTCCCCTCCTTCCCCCGACCCCTCCCCTAGAAGGCAGGTAGTCCAATACATGTTAAGTGTGTAGAATCTGAATTTTGATTAGTTACTGAGGTGAGGAAGAGGAAAGAATTAATACTATTATCAAGATTGCTGACTTAGGCATCTAAAGAATGGTAGTACCTTCAACAGAAACAGGGAAGCTTATTAAAGTCTATCCAAGACCATTTTGGTTTTGTTTGTTTGTTTATTTCTCAATAGTATTTTATTTTCCATTTTCCAATTTATTTTCTAATTTTTCCAATTTCTAATTTCCAGTTATGTAAAGATCGTTTTCAGCATTCATTTTTGTAAGATTCTGAATTCCCAATATTTTTCCCTCTCTTACTTTCCCACTCTCCAAAATAGTAAGCAATCTGATATACAGGTTATACAGGTATAATCATTTAAAATATATTTTGATATGCTATGTTGGGAAAGAAAAATTAGAGGAAAAAAAGAAAGCTACAAGAAAGAAAAAGCAAACAAACAAGAACAAAAACAAAAGAAGTGAAAATACTCCCATCTGCATTCAGTCTTCTTAATTTTCTCCGAGGATATGGATGGCATTTTCCATTCCCAAGTCTATTGGATTGTCTTGGATCACTGTATTGCTGAGGAAAGCTAAGTTTATCATAGTTGATCATTACATAATCTTGCTGTTACCTTATATAGTGTTCAACTGGTTCTGCTTACCTCACTGAACATCAGTTCATGTAAATCTTTCCAGGCTTTACAGAAATCAGCGAGTTTATCATTTCTGAGAACAAAAATATTCCATTACATTCCTATTACCATAATTTATTTAATCATTCTCCACTTGATAGCCATCCATTCAATTTCCAAATCTTTGCCACCACAAAAATTGCTACTACAAACACTTTTGCACATATGGGTCCTTTTCTTTCTTTTATAATCCAGGATTATTTTTGTGAAAGAATTGTCCCTTCCCTTTCATAAGCTTATACCGTCTCAAAAGGGGGCATAAAGAAGGTCTGTCTTAATGGGTTCCTAATCTGTGAACAGAATAGTATTCTGGGACTCAAAATTATTAAGAGCAAAATGATTCAGGGAGTCAAACTTTTATTAAGCATCTATTATGTGCTAGACACGCTCCTAAAAGTTAGAGATACAAAGAAAGACGACAGTTCTAGATTTCAGGGAGCTCCTAGTCTAATGGGGAGACAGAATATAAACAATTATATGGCCACAAGCTAAATAGAAGATAAATTGGAAGTAATCCGTAGAAGGAAGGCACTAGAATTATTAAGAAGGATGGGGAAAGGCTTTATGAAAAAAGGAAGGATTTTAAATGGGACTTGAAGGAACCCCAGCAAGCCAGGAAGCAGAACTGAGGAGGGAGAGTCTTCTAGACTTGGGGGACAGTCAGATCCAGAGGTGGAAAATGAAGGGTTGTGTCTGAGAAATAACAAAGAGGACAGGGTCACCAGATCAGAATATGTGGAGGAGGCAAGGGACATAAGATGTAAGAAGTCAGGAACCTAAGTTCAAATTCCAACTCTGCTACTTCCAATTCGAGCATGGGCTTACTACCTGAATATTTCTTAGTTTTCTGATCTATAGGATAAGAAGGCTGAATTAGATGATCTCTAAGGTCTCTTTGAATTCATAACCTATGATCTTTATTGTGGAGGACTGCAGATAGTGGGGGAACTCTGGGTAAGGTATAAGACCCTTCAGCCCAGAGGGAACCTGCTGACAATGTCTGGTTCGGCTCCCCACCTCCCTTTGGTGCTCTTACACCCTCCTTGACTTCTCAGGAAGGGTGAGAACACCAAAGGGAAGTGATCACACCTTTCTTGATTTCTCAGGAAGGGTGAGAGCCCTTAGAGGAGGTGGGGAGCCAAACCAGACATTGTCAGCAGGTTCCCTCTGGGATGAAGGATTTTATATCTTACCTAGCATTCCCCCACTATCTGCTGCCCTCTACACTTTATAACTCTTAGTTTCCCGTAAAATGGGGTGAATGGATTAGACAATCATTAAGGTCCTTTCCAATTCTCAATCTTATCTTTTTGGAGAAAGGGCTGAGTAACAAGGAGATCATTCATTGATGACCTTAGGGATAGTAGTTTAAATAGTATAGTAGGGATGGAAGTCAGGTTCCATGGTTAAAGCAATGACTAACTGGGAAGATAGGAGAACTGAGTGTAGACTGTGATTTCAGAAAGAAAATGTCCTTTCCCTACCATGAGACTGAAATCACGCAGCATTTTGCAAAAGGTCATATAGCGACAATTAAGGCTGAAATCTTCCCCATACACTAGCCTAGTTGTTTTTGGCATGTCATCCACTTGTTTGGACGGAACTGTTTCTTTCCCAAAGCTGTAGTTTGAGCACAAGGCAAAGTAAGGTGATTTTATCCAACTTAACCTGGTATGGAAGAGATTCACTGATGTCAAAACAAAGGTCTGAGATCCAAGGTGAGAAGGCATTGTAGCAAGCCAAAGAAATGTTCACAAGCAAACAAAGAGCATGACAATCAGGCTTTGTTTCTGCTTCCAGCCTGGTCAATTCCAGTTATGTAATCAGAGGGGAAGAACTAGGAAAACACCTAGCTGACAGGTAACAGGCAGAACTAGTTTCAGACACTTCAATTAGCTGGCAGCACAAGTTCCTGCAAAGAGTGAGGCAACTCTTAAAGTTGGATTCAAATTCTGGCACTGTTACTTACTCCTGTGCAACTTTGGGCCTCCTCTCTCTGGGAATTGATCGCTTCTTTATAAAATGAGAGATTTGAACAAGATAGTCTCCATAGCTTCAAAAGGCCAAGGTCTTCCATTGGGTGTAGTCCTGATTTATATCTGGTCACTGAAACTAAATGGCTCTGGAGGGGAAAGTGAGGCAGGTGACCTTGCACATCCCTCCATCACTGAAATCCAATTCACTTGGATTTTACCTCCCTGATATTATAATCCTTTTTTAGAATGAAGGACAAACAACAAATAATAACAACAATAACAAGGTCTCTTCCAGCTCTAAACTACTACTTCTGTGATTTTGGTGGGTCAGTTTTGTAAGCCTTGTAGTACAAGAGTGTGAAAAGCAATTTTGGTTATTTGTAGTAGAGTCATAACTAAATGCAGGCAAATGAGACTCTGTCCTTGGTTGCTGAATTTAGAGGGTGCTGAAATCACTTTCAGTCATGTAGAAACAGTAGAATATAGCCTGATTTTCCCCTTAGTCAGTTGCATAACTAATGTACCTCCTGTCTCTTCTCTCTACAATATTTAGTCTTGTTGTTTCCACTAGAGAGAGGGACAAGGGACAGAGAGCCACCAGTGTCCACATTATGGTGGTCCATGGCATAGGGGTATTTAGCAGAGCAATGGATATAGATGGTGGGTCTGTGATTCTAGGGAAGCCCAACAGTTTTTTCCACCCCATCAATGAATTTCCTATCATGAGAACAATATTTATGCATGCTCCAAACTCTGGAAATCTGCCCCTCCCTCATCAAGCTGAAAGACCAACCTCAGGCAGTGGTTGTTCTAACTCTCTTTCCTTCTTCCTTTCCCCTTTCCCTCCATTTCTTTCTCCTTCTTTTCTTTCTTTTCTTCCTTTCCTTCCTTCTTTAATTTCTTCCTTCCGAGGTATTGTCATAATAATAATATCTCATTTATGTAGTACTTTAACGTTTACAAAGCATCATATTAATATTTATTTTATCCTCACAACAACCCAGGAGGCAGGTACTATTATTATCATTTTACAGTTAAGGAAACTGGAGCAGACAAAGGCTTTCCCAGGATCATACAGCTACTATCTGAAGCTGGATTTTAATTACTTTTGTGCTAAGTGATACAGAAGATACAAAGATTAACAAGATAAGTCACTGCTCACAAAAGAACCTATATTCTAGGGATGATAAAACACCAAAAAATATAATCTATATGTCACTTGAGGACAGATGGAATGAGTTCAATCTCATCAATAATATCTTATTAATAACATTTCTATGTGGCTCATATCACTCCTAGCCATATAGTCAATCTGAATTGAGTTTGTTTCTAAATCATTCCAGTTAGCTCATATTTAAAGGAGTGGAGAGAAGAAGGAACAAGCATTTGAGTTGGATAGAACTGCTAAACACTTTAGAAATATTACTGCATTTGAACTTCACAAGTACCCATTGAAATAGGTCCTATTTAGAAAGAAATTTGTGACCAAAGATGAACTAGAGACCATTACCGATCACAAAATAGAAAATTTTGATTATATCAAATTAAAAAGCCCTTGTACAAACAAAACTAATGCAAACAAGATTAGAAGGGAAGCAACAAACTGGGAAAACATCTTTACAGTTAAAGGTTCTGATAAAGGCCTCATTTCCAAAATATATAGAGAACTGACTCAAATTTATAAGAAATCAAGCCATTCTCCAATTGATAAATGGTCAAAGGATATGAACAGACAATTTTCAGATGATGAAACTGAAACTATTACCACTCATATGAAAGAGTGTTCCAAATCATTATTGATCAGAGAAATGCAAATTAAGACAACTCTGAGATATCACTACACACCTGTCAGATTGGCTAAGATGACAGGAAAAAATAACGATGAATGTTAGAGGGGATGCGGGAAAACTCGGACACTGATGCATTGTTGGTGGAGTTGTGAACAAATCCAACCATTCTGGAGAGCAATCTGGAATTATGCCCAAAAAGTTATCAAACTGTGCACACCCTTTGATCCAGCAGTGTTACTTCTGGGCTTATATCCCAAAGAGATACTAAAGAAGGGAAAGGGACCTGTATGTGCTAAAATGTTTGTGGCAGCCCTGTTTGTAGTGGCTAGAAGCTGGAAAATGAATGGATGCCCATCAATTGGAGAATGGCTGGGTAAATTGTGATATATGAATGTAATGGAATATTATTGTTCTGTAAGAAATGACCAGCAGGATGAATACAGGGAGGCTTGGAGAGACTTACATGAAGTGATGCTAAGTGAAATGAGCAGAACCAGGAGATAATCCACTTCGACAACAACAATATTGTATGAGGATGTATTCTGATGGAAATGGATTTCTTTGACAAAGAGACCTAACTGAGTTTCAATTGATAAATGATGGACAGAAGCAGCTACACCCAAAGAAAGGACACTGGGAAACGAATATGAATTATTTGCATTTTTGTTTTTCTTCCCGGGTTATTTTTACCTTCTGAATCCCATCCTCCCTGTGCAACAAGAGAACTGTTCGGTTCTGCAAACATTTATTGTATCTAGGATATACTGCAACATATCTAACATATATAGGACTGCTTGCCATCTAGGGGAGGGGGTGGAGGGAGGGAGGGGAAAAATCGAAACAGAAGCGAGTGCAAGGGATAATGTTGTAAAAAAAAAATTATCCTGGCATGGATTCTGTCAATATAAAGTTATTATTAAATAAAATAAAATAAAATATTAAAAAAAGTAAATAGGTCCTATTTAGATCCTCTTTTTTGAGAAAACTGAAGCAAATGACTTGCCCAAGATCATATAGCTGGTAAGTACCTTATTTAAACTCAGTCTTCCTGATTACAAGCCCAGTGCTCTATCCACTGTACCACAAGCCATATTGGGCTTCAATGAAAACTACCAGAAGATCCCTGCTGACTTGCCTCCCTCAGCTTAAGCTCGGTAACCCTGACTCTTAGCTGAATTAGGGCATTGTGGAGGGGGGAGAGGTAATTGGAGTTAAGTGACTTGTCCAGATCAAACAGCAGATTTGAACTCAAGTGATCCTGATTCTAGGGCTGGCCCTCTATAACCTGGTACCAACCAGCTGTCCCAAGTTAGGTCATTTAAATTCTCTTCACTTTTTCTCTGCCTCATGGATCAAAGCTTCCTTTTTCAATTTCTTTTCACCCAAGAAATTTTTACATGACCTCAGATATATAGATATTTAAAATTGATATACAAAGCAAACATTTGCTGCTAACAAATCATAATTTCTCAACCCCTCTATTCAGTGACCCATATAAGGTCACGATCCCCAGTGTAAGAAGCCTGTCATACATCATAGCTCTAGATCTGTGAGGAGCCCTGGAAGTCATCTGGTCCAAAACCAGAATTTTAAAGACGAAAAAAACTGAGGTCTGGGATGATTAAGTCTCAAATTTAAGGTCACATAGTCAAGAATCATCAGAAGAAGGATTTGAATCTTGGGTTTTCTGTCCCCAAAGTCAACTCTCCTCTAAAAAATGTTTTTTTTTTTTTTCATTGATATCTTTTGCTTTTAGCCAATTGTCTTCCCAACACAACATGCTGCCTCCCCATCAGACATTCACAAACCCCGTTCCCCAAACATATACACACACTCAATATTCCCATTGAGTCTTTCTGATACTTCAGGCAGACTTTTCCATTCACCTTTCTAATTCCTCCTGCCCCACTGAATGATTATCATCACAGTAAAGTTCAGAGAAGTTTCTATGTCCACCTCTAGGAACACTGAAGGGGGAGGAGGAAAGCTGATAGCAACTGCCAGCAACCTGTTGCAACAGCAAATGCTCATGTTTCCATGATATAAAAATAAAATAGTACAAAACAAATATAAAAGATGGCATAGTAGCAGCAAGAAGTGAGACCAAGATTCTGGCCACAACTCCTCCACACAGGCCTAGAAAATGCGCAAACTGAGGAGGGGAAGACTTCTAGGATGAGAAGTGATTGTTTGCATGCCTTAGCCTGAGTCCTGAGCTAAAAACAAATTCAGAAAGAAGCAGGAACTATGTACGACTGATCCCAAGAATGAAGTGGGATCTCAGTTCTAAGCCCCACCCATTATGGAACTTGTGGAATAATTAACTAGAAATCCCAGACCTAATAGGAGTCTGCATTTCTGCACTCTGACCCAGCAGAGCATCCCAGATAATTAACAGCAGCTGGGTCCAGCAGTAGTTTACTGTAACTCTCACCAGAGCAAGCCTATGGATATATTGCCCAGATTCAAACTCAGATCTAGAATTTGTCCTCTGCCTTTGGACTACTTTGGAAGCCCTGAAGGTTTGCAGGTCCCCAGTCTAATCTATTCCTGAAACATAACACTCAATATCCCAAGAAAGAAGAAAGTCTTTCTTGACATTCCCACCAAAAGGGTAAAGAACACAGTTCTGATATAAAGGCTGAAGTCAGAGAGCAGACTGTGATGAACAAACAAAAACAATCCTAGCATAAAGAACTATTGGTCATAAGGATCTTTATCAAAACCAGAAAATGAGAATGACTCAAAAATAACTATAAACAAAGCTTCAAAGGAGAAAACAATTTGCATGAGTTCAATTAGAATTCCTCAGAAGATTAATCAAGAGGTTTTTCTTTAAGAATTTAAAAAGGAATTTGTAAACAAAATGATAGTGATGGAAGAAACAAATAGAAATGAGAGCTGTGGGAGGAAAATTTTAAAGAGAAATTACAGCTTGACATAAAACGTATAAAAGCTTGCTCAAGTAACAAATCCCCTGAAAATCAGAATGGATCAAGTAGAAACAAATGACTCCATGAGATAATAAATATTAAAAAACAAACTCAAAACACTGAAAACAGAAGAAAATGTGAAAGAGCCTATAGGAAAAATAACTTTCCTGGAAAACAAATCAAGTAAAGATAATTTAAGAATCATTAAACTACTTGAAAGCTATAAATAAACAAAAATATTCAGTATTCGGCAATATCATATTTCAAGGAATCATAAAAGAAAACTGATCAGATATCTTAGAACTACAGAGTAAAGTAGAAAATGAAGGAATCTATCAAGAACTTCCTAAAATTTCAAAATTAAAACTTCTAGAAACATTATAGCCAAAATCTAGCACTTTTAGGCCAAAGAAAAATATTATCATCAAAAAGAAAGAATTCAAGTACTAAGGAGCCACAATCAGGATCATAATTTAGCAGCCATTAGGATGAAATACACTATTCTCAAAAACAAAAAAGAGAATTACAACAGAAGAATTGGGAGAAGGGGGAGTGGTTGGGAGGGGACAGTAGAAGGAATGAACCTTTAATGAAATCAAGGACTTCTAATCATTACTAGTGAAAGGATCAGATCAAAGTTACAACTTTGATAATCAAGTAATAAATAGGGGATTAAACCATAATAGTGGGGATAAAAACCATAATAGTTCCTGCTCTGATAGAGCTTACAACCTATTATGGGGATACAACATAATATAGTGTGTGGAGTTCTTTTTCTTCTTTAAAATATATAATATGATGGTTCTCTCTGGGAGAGAGCAGGTTTCTCAGGGAGGTTTTCTGGAGGCAGCCTTAGTTTCAATTAAGAATAAATAATCACCTAAAACGCAGCCAGGTGATAAAAGTTCAGATCTTTTATTGTTTCTAATATATCCTGGTTAGCTTAGAGGCCTATCTCTCTGCTTGGTTCCAAGAGTTCCCTCTGAATGTCTCCAAATCCAAAGGTTTGTCATTTCAGTCCTCCAGCCAGCCAGTTGGAAAATGGAATGGATCTCTCTTGCCTGGGAGAGAGGGCTTCTAGCTCTCAATCTCCAATATAGCCTGGTTAGCTTTTCTTAGAGGCCTCTCTCTCTCCTTGGTTCTAAGAGCTCTTGCAGCTTTGTCCTTTGCTTCTGCCTCTGCTTTCTTCAGCTCCACTCCCCGTGTAATTCAGCTGAAATCTGTCCGAGAGCCTCTGTCTGTCTCTTATATATGAGAGAGAGGAATTGTGGGATATGAGAGAAAGAGAGAGAGAGAGAAAGAGAGAGAGAGAGAGAGAAAGAGAGAGTGAGAGAGAGAGAGAGAGAGAGAGAAGGAGGGAAAAAGAGAGAAGGAGAGAGAGGGAGGGAGAGAGAGAGAGAGAGAGGGAGAGAGAGGGAGGGAGAGAGAGAGAGAGAGAGAGAGAGAGAGAGAGAGAGAGAGAGATAGATTATGGGTTTCTTCCCAGAGTGCTCTCTGGCCCAAAGAGCTTCAAGGGAGGTATGAATTCAGATATCTCATACTAAACCCTGAAATCTCCCAAAAGTATGAACTCCAATGAGTAAAGGTGTGAACACAAACATTGTATCAATTAGTTCTACTTAGTACCTTGTTTCAAGTTGAGTTAACACTAGGATTCCAACAATAGTGGAATAAAAAAGAGTGCTATGTTTAAAATCAGAGGCTCTGGATTCTAATATGATACTGTGGGACTCTGGATAACACAGCCTCTGTAGGATTCAATGTAGGTCCTCTGACCCTAAATTTAGTTCTTTTTCTATTCCATCATATTGCCTCTCAAAAAAAAAAAAAAAAAGTGTGTGTGGGGGGGTGAATCAGAGAAAGAACTATGGAATCTGAATGTAGATTGAAACATACTGTTTTTACTTTTTTTCCCCCTTTCTCGTGGTTTTTTTCCATTTGTTCTGAGTCTTCTTCCACAACATGACTAATGTGGAAATATGTTTAACATGATTGTACACATTTGGCATATCAGATTGCCTGCTGTCTTGGGGAGAGGGAAGGAAAGGGAAAGAAGGAGAAAAATTTGGATCTCAAAATATTACAAAGGTCAATATTGAAAAGTAGTGACCACTTAGCAATCTGTCTCTGTTCAGGCAGTCATTATGGTCAAAAGTCCCAAACAAGTATCTTTCCATGACTGGAGGATGCTGTAGAAAGCTTGGTCCTAGGCAGGATTGCAAGGCAGGTAGAACAGGAGACATTGACTGGAAGAAAAGGCACCAGCATGGAATACCAGGGCAGAGAGCTCAGATAAAGTGCCAAGAAGTGGGGAGAAAGAACTGACTTTACACAGATTTCCCTGACTTTCCAATTTGCCTAGGGCTAACCTTTTCAGGTAACACGAGGGTGGACCAATGGATCTATGATTGTACAAAAGGGAAGGGGGTGAGGTAACAGGATAGAGGGTGAATCACCATCTCCTAAGCTCCAATATTAATCCTCAGCAGGAAAGCCAAACATCAGGGTAGCTGGGTCTGGGCTCTCCTTCCTCTAAATCTCCTTGTTGAGTTCAGTGACACGTTCAGCATCTGGGTGCTGTCAGGCTGGTTCAACCAAACACAGGGATTTAAAAAGCCGCAGACTTATTTCAAGGTTGTGGGTGGCTTTGTCTCTACTCCTTTACCCCACGCTGAGAATGTCTCATTGTTTGGAGTTTCATATCACTTTAGCATGTCCTGAGAATTAGAGATTGGGTCACTGATTTTTACTAAAGATAATAAATAAAGGAGGCAGGACTATGACATACACAACAGGCAAAGTGTTTTGGTTTTTTCTCTCCTCTCAGCTGCCAGCATAATTCACAGGTCTGATGTATATACAAATTCTACCCCACAGAACCATAACTAGGGACTTTTGTGCCCAAACTATATTTTGGGGACCTTTTAAATTTTAGTACTCTGGGACAAAATGCCCTTTGCCCTGCCCTAGGTATAGACTTTGCTTTTCCAGACCCTGGAACCCATCCACCCTACTGCCTTTGTTGTCTGTGAAGCATCACATGCTTGGGAATCGGAAAAATAAAAAAGAAGTAAAAACATTTAAAGGAATCTGCTTGCATTTCCCCAATTTATTACTGCAGAAACTAGTAATTATTCTATTCCATAATGGGATAAATAAATGTAGCCTTAAATCAGGAAGCATGATGTAGTTTAAAAAACAAACAAACAAAAATTCTGGATTTGGAGTCCTGGCTTCACTTACTAGCTGTATGACCCTGGATAAGCACTTAACCCTGCTTGCCTCAGATTCTTCATTTGTAAAATGAGCTAGAGAAAGAAATGGCAAATTATTCCAGTAGCTTTGCCAAGAAAACCTCAAATAGACTCACAAAGAATTGGACATGACTGTCCTGAAGGCAATGCCTTCCTCCAATGACAATGCATTCTCTGCACTAGCAATTTAGGGGATGAGTTTTCCTAGGTTTCTCTTAGGCAATACAATTTGGCCATCTGCTTGGGGGAAAGAAAAGCATTCCTTTAGGAAACTCCACTTTTCTCCCAGTTGGGTCAGAGGCCTTCTATATCTCCCTGCTAATTATATGTCTTGTTCTTCCCTGACAACCTTCTCCAAATGTCCTCTTCAAGATCCCAGGAAAACTACTTATGATTCCACTAATTCATTTTGTTTTCCACCAAAAACCAAACATCTATAATAAAGCGATAGGTAATAAAACCAAGTACAATCACCACCTATCCCTTACACCCCCTACACCCCTCACACACCGATATACATCCAAAGTCTGACATGTAAAATGGAATAGTATTGCTGTGAACCTACTCTCTTCTCCTGTCAGGAAGGAGCCCATCTCACTATTATCAGATATAACTAATTGCCAGACTATCCTATTTATATAGAGTGATTGTGAGGATGGAACTCTTTTTTTTTTTTTCTTTGCTGAGGCAATTAGGGTTAAGTGACTTGCTCAGGGTCACATAGCTAGGAAGTTTTAAGTGTCTAAGGTCAAATTTGAACTCGAGTCCTCAGGGCTGGTGCTCTATCCACTGCCCAGGGTGGAACTCTTTATTGACCTCCATTGTCTATCTCCCAACCTGTGACTCTTTAAATAGCCTTTGAGATATTGATTAGCATATATTTAAACAGGTCTGCGACTGGGTCTGTCAGTGTATTCTATCTGGCTTCTTGGTCCCTCCCTCTGAGTTCATGCTTTTACTTCCCTGGTTTCCCTGAGAAATTCCCAAAGCTGTATTTCCTCTATAAAAGATCTGCTCATGATGAAAATATTTGCTGAAACTTTTTCAGGACTAAGTCGACTGTGACCAACTGTCTTCCCCCCTCAAAGTGCTTTTCCCTTAAATGTCCTCTTTCTCCTTACTCTAGCTAACTCTGGTTAGTCTACTAAACTCCTCTATGGATCTAATGTGCTAGTCAATGGCATTCCCAGTCTCATGGCATATTCCTTTAATGGATTTGTACAAATTCCTTTTCTTGATAACCCTATTGCTCTCCCAATTCTATTTCATATTTGCCTCTCCTGGTGCCTATTTTACCTCTTATTTTGTCATAAATAAATCTACGTTTTGGCAAAGAGAATGGCTATTGTGAATTTGTCATATGTTTATTTCGAACTAGGAATTGCTACCCCGACCTCATCAGTATGAGATGAGGCAGGAAAAGTGGGTGGGAGACAGCTTGTGGAGGCCCTTGGATAACAAGCTAAAGAGTATTTACTTTATCATGCAAGAAGTAAGAAACCACCAAAGTTTTTGAACATAGATGGATAGAGTATGGGCAACAATAATAATAAGCATTTATTAAGCACTAATTAGGGCACCTGACTATACTAAATGATGGGGATATAAAGGTAAGCAAGAAAAAAAAAAGGCTGTCTTCAAAATACTTACAGTCTAACTAAGGAAATCAACATACAATAGACAATAAGTTGAAAAATTGCAAGAGAGGGTGTGATAAGCTGTTAAAGTCCAGAAAGTTTGAAGCAGGACCTGTAAGGGAATGAAAACCAGCTGGCCTGGACCCTTCTCCAAAATAAAGGCCCCAAGAGGGAGTCATCAATGATAGAAAGGGACAAGCATGGTGTTGGGATGTTCCAGAGTGAGAAGATTATAGATGCTGAGGAAAATTACAGAGTAAGAGAAAGTTATGGGGAGAACTTAATCTGCACATTAGGAAACATGGAAGTAACACCTAAAATAAATTAGAGCACAGAAAGACTGAGGTACAGAAAGTATTTTGAACATCTTCTCCCAAAATTGAGACCAAAGGGTGGAACTGTCTTATATCCAAGGATGGTCTACATTTGAAACCATATGAAAATCCCAAAAAGGTATAACATATGTGTGTATATATATATATATACATATATGTTATATCTTTTTTTTTAACTTATAGAATCAAGATTTAGATTTTATGTGTGTATGCATATATGTTATGTATACAAAACCCAATTCTTAATTCTTTTAGCATCTTTCCAGAGTAGTTTTTCTTAGTCTTCTTCTAATGATCCTGTTTGGGATTGTCAAGAAATATAAAAGTGAAGAGTGGAAAATCTATAGGACCGAGATAAGAAGGCCTGAATTTTCA
Source organism: Antechinus flavipes (assembly GCF_016432865.1). Taxonomy (NCBI): domain Eukaryota; kingdom Metazoa; phylum Chordata; class Mammalia; order Dasyuromorphia; family Dasyuridae; genus Antechinus; species Antechinus flavipes. The sequence goes on along the minus strand of NC_067399.1, from coordinate 222,556,480 downwards.
TAATAGTCGTTACAAAGAGATGTCTGAGCTTGGGCAAATAACCTCAATTCTTTGGAACTTTGGTAAAATGAAAGGGTTAGTCTTCATCTACAAGGTTCCTTCTGGCTCTAAAATTTCATGATTTGATGATTAAATCACCCCTCTTCTCACATAAGTAAAAGCTGTCCCAACTCTGGGAAGGTGGGAGAGAAGGAGACAGAGGGTGAGGATAGATAAGATGAACAGGAGCACAGGAGTGTGAGGAAGTTTTTCTTTGAACCTCTCCAACTTCCCTGAGAGTCTCTAGGATTCTATACCCATCAGCAGTGAGCTAAATAAAGATTAAATTTCACTTTTAGCTGGGAAGTGAACATCACCCCTTTAGCCCCCTTAGCAGCAGGATCATTCTCTCAAAATAGACTTGGAGGTTAAAAGGGAGCCACTGTGTCTGAGCCAGGTCCTATCCTTCCAAAAAGTAGCTCACTTTTTCTTTAGCACTGATCTGTGCCCTCTCTGTAGGTAACTTCTGTGCTTTTGGTTTGCTATAGTTAGCATTTAATAGGTTGTAGACGGTCTATTAACAGTCACTTCAGCTCATGCCATCATGTCCCTGTTGCCCAGAAGAGTTTTAGTAACTTTTGGTGTTCCTCGAACAACTTTGCACCCAGCAAATCTTGTTCCCAGATAAAAGATAGGAGGATAAAAATAGAGGCAGAAACAAGGCAGGGAAAAAATCATAAAAATCAGAGAACTAGGAGAGTAAATCACCATGAAGAGGAGTGGAAATGGGGAAAGAAAGGGAGAGGGGAGACTTTTTTTTTAAATAATCCTTTGTCTTCTCTGATCTGTAGGAAGCTTTTCTATATCATCTCTCACCCCTAAAGAATATAGAGGGACAGTTAGAAGGCAAAGTGGCCCCCAAATTAGGAGGATCTGAGTTCAAATTTGGCCTCAGACACTCAGACACATACTAGCTGCATGATTCTGGCAAGTCACTTAACCTCAATTATCTTGCAAAAAATAAAAAACAAAAAAATACAACAAAAACAAAACATGACTATATTGGCCGAAATCAAGTTCATCTTTACCCTTGCCTTCCTGAGGAACACTTCTCTGCTGCTGAGTCCACCATTGTCTACAGCAGGAATCTTCCCCATGTGAAGGATCTTTGTTCTTCACTTTTCACCTTATCTGAGTGTACCTGCCCCTCTCCTTCCCCAGGAAGCCCTAGGAAAAACAAATGGCATGGGATTTGACAGAAGCAAGGCAAATAAATGTTGAATTAACAAAAATATAAGGAAAAGGAAAGAAAAGAGAGCTCAATGGCACTTAATACTGCTTGGATATCTTCAATAATATTCAGAAATAAGAAAAGACCACAGAATTTAACATTAGGCAAAGATTTTTTTAAATGGTTGGTGACTTTAGAGAATGTGGTTTTTGCTCAAGTGATAAGGATGAAGCTAGCTTATAGAAGGTCAAAGGAGTAGGTGCTTTCTTCCTGTCACTCCTCTATTCAACAACTAACAATGGTTCCTTATTGCCTATGATATTAAGTCCAAATTCCTCTGCCTAGTTTTTAAAAGATTCCATAATTTCTATCTACCCTATTTTATACCACTATTTCCTATTATAAACCCTATGCTCTTATTTGACTCATCATCCCTATGTCTGACACATATAACCTGTCTTCTATTTAAATAAATGTTTTCCCTCCTCCATGTATCTAAAAATCCAGTGTTTCACCCAGATTTGGGGTAAGGAAACCTGACTTCTTGCTTGCTTATTACACATCTTAGTATTGCTGTGTAATTATAGTCAAATCACTGGATCTTATCTTCCTTATCTATAAAATGGGGATAATGATATTTGTACCTCTATTTTCCTCACATGACTGATGTGAGGAAAGTCTTTTTTAATAGTCAAAACACTATATCTGACAACTAGATGGAACGATGGACAGAGACTGGATCTGGAATTAGAAAAACCCATTTTCCTGAATTCAAATTTGGCTTCAGATAGCTGTGTGAGTCTGGCCAAGTCACTTAACCCTTTTGTTTCAGTCTCCTCATCTGTAAAATGAATTGGAGAAGGAAATGGCAAATCACTCCAGTACACTCTAAAAATGAGTGATGCAATATATATATTTGAAAAGAGGCACACACACACTACTGAAGAAAACATTTTAAAAAAACAGATCAAATGGTAAAAAAAAAAAAAAGCACAAAAATCCAAATGGAAAAAGAAGTGAACAAAGCAGTTTAGAATTTAGAATGGAATAAATAGAAGTTAATGACTTCATGAGACAATAAAATCAAATCAAAAGAATGAAAAAATACAAGAAAATGTGAAATATCTTATTGGAAAAACAACTAACCTGGAAAATAGCTCACAGAGAGATGATTTAAGAATTAGTAGACTATTTGAAAGCCATGAATAAAAAAAAAAAAGCATCTACATGTCATCTCTCAAGAAATGATCAAGTAAAACTTCCCAGATATTCTAGCTCCAGTGAACAAAATAAAAATTGCCTTTGTCTCTGTCTCTTTATCTTTCTCTCAGTCTCTCTCTCAATTATTTCACTCACAATGGGAGTACTCCTTTACTCTGCATTGTCTGGTACCTAATCACCCATGAATATTTTCTCTGATTTCTGTTTGACTATCAAATTGTATAAATGAGTTTCCCTGTTAATTGCTATATGTGTTCATTGTCAAACTGGCATTTGATGAGAAAAGAATCAAGCCTCAGATAAGAATGAGGTCCTGCCTGCTAATGAAGCAGCACTCAGAAGTGAGAGTGAATTGGACACACTACATCCCCCAGACTAATAATATTCAAGGAAGCAGATAGATAAGTCCAGTCCCATAATCCGTCTGTCTGCCTGTGTCTGTCTCTAAAGAGAGCAGACTAGCCAAGCTTCTAACCTCAGTCTCCTGCTTCCCCTCCTATCAGGAAATTAAAGCCTCTGTACCCCAAAGAGCTCTTAAAGGAGGGAAAGGGACCAACATGTGCAAAAATGTTTGTGGCAGCCCTCTTTGTAGTGACTAGAAACTGGAAACTGAGTGGATGCCCATCAATTGGAGAATGGCTGAATAAATTGTGGTATATGAATATTATGGAATATTATTGTTCTGTAAGAAATGACCAGCAGGATGATTTCAGAAAGGTTTGGAGAGACCTACATGAACTGATGCTGAGTGATGCGCAGAACCAGGAGATCACTGTACATGGTAACAACAAGATTATACAATGATCAATTCTAATGGATGTGGCTCTTTTCAACAATGAGGTAATTCAGACCAGTTCCAGATGAAGAGAGAGAGACTGTGGGAACCGAGTATGGATCACAATATAGCATTTTCACTCTTTTTATTGTTTGCTTGCATTTTGTTTTCTTTATCATTTTTTCTCTTTTTGATCTGATATTTCTTGTGCAGCACCATAATAGTGGAAATATGTATAGAAGAAATGCACATATTTAACATATATTGGATTGTTTGCCATCTAGGAGAGAGGGTAGAAGGAAAGGGGGATCTTGGAACACAAGATTTTATAAGGGTTAATGTTGAAAAATTGTCCATGAAAATTAAAAGCTTTAATTAAAAAAAAGAGAGAGAGAGAGAAAGCTTCCCTTGCAGAAGGTGGGGGAGCATATCTATTCTGCCTCCTTTTGATCCACACAATGCCACACACACTCCCATGCTACAAATGGGAAACATCTCTTGATTACATTCACATATGTACCTGTCATATCTCTGGGGTCCTCAAACTACGGCCCACGGACCAGATGCGGCAGCTGAGGACGTTTATCTTCCTCACCCCGGGCTATGAAGTTTCTTTATTTAAAGGCCTACAAAACAAAGTTTTTGTTTTTACTATAGTCTGGCCCTCCAACAGTCTGAGGGACAGTGAACTGGCCCCCTCTTTAAAAAGTTTGAGGACCCCTGCTAGAGGATGAAAATTCCCTGAGAGGATGAATCTTCGATCTGATTTGTAGATGTTGTCTCCTCAATCCCATTAGAAGGTTGCTTCTTGAGGACGGGTATTGATTTTGCTTTTTCTTTGTCTCTCTCCAACACTTAGCCCAGTTCCTTGCATATAGTAAGTTCTTAATTAATACTTGCTGATTTTTTTTTTTTGTCTCTCAGTGTCTAACATACAAAAGTCCTTGATAACTTTGCTAATGAAGTGATAAAGCCATTTAAAGATGACTCAATGAGGTAATTGAGTCTCACAAAAATCACTGTATAGGAATTATATTTCACAAATGAGGAAACTTAAGGTAAGAGAGGTAAATGACTCATCTGGGACCACACAGCTAATAAGGCAAGATTTGAATTCAGTTCTTCTTAACTCTAACACCTTTCCCACAATGCCAAGTGGCCAAGGAGGGAATTTGAACCCCAGTTCTCTAATTTTAAATCCAGTCAACTTTCTATTTTATCATTTATATTAACTCTGCTGATTATCTGCCCTCAGTTTCCTCATCTGTAAAATTAGAGGCCTGGACTAAGATCTTTCCTGGTCTGGATCCTATAATGTAGGAGCCCAAGTCCTTTCCTGATGTTATTGTTCAGTTGTTCAGTCATGTCCAACTCTTTTAGGATCTCATTTGGGGCTTTCTTGACAAGGATACAGGAGTGGTTTGCTATTTCCTCCTCTAGTTCATTTTACAGATGAGGAAACTGAAGCAGACAGGGTTAGGTGACCTGCTCAGGATCACACATCTAAGTGTCTGAGACCAGAGTTGAATCCAGGAATCCAAGTCTGCCTGACTCCAGGTCCAGTTCTTTACCCACTTCATATCTAGAGGGCCTCCTTTCCAGATATGTCATCTCTAAGTGACTAGCTAATTCCCCTTGAGTAGTGACCTCCTAGGAAGAGAAATGATCTTTTTGTAAGCCAGAGGTCCTTTGTGATTTGAATCAGTGCCTTCTTTAAAGGAAGCGATCCAGGTAGATCCCTCCTGCACCTTCACTCCCATTCACTTTTTTAAAATAATTTATCCAGAACACCTTTGCAGATTGCCTCAGATGTGCAACAGTCCCTTCCTCCTCTCCATATTGAGTTTCCAGACCTTACCTCAGGCCCAGCAAACTTTCAGGCCTCTTGGCTATAGCTCAGGGAGAGCAGAGCTGGTAAACAGGACTTCTGCATTCCATCATGGAATTTCCTTATATGGCCAAGAGCTTTGGGCCAGGATTTAATTAACCCTTGAAGCACTTCATCTCCTGACTCCCAGAGAAAACCAGTTTGCTACTGCTCCCTCCCTGCCTCCCACTTTCCTCTCCCCATCTCTGGAAAGTAAGGTTTAGGCTCTCAAGCCTCACAGCCATTGGGTCCCCCTAAAAAAGTCTTACAACCACAGGCATGTTGGAGCCAGTCCTAACTGGTTTTTGAGAAACCATTGTTTAATTCTGAATATGAGCATTTACACCTCAGAAATTGGCAATCAGCTTCAAACCAGTGCTTGATTTATTGTTGTGTTGATCTTCCAGATTTTTAGAGAGTGTAAATAATGCATTAAAAGCATGTGTGCGTGTTTTCTTTCCTGGAGAGCCTGGTTGTTACGCATCTTATAACACCTTTATAACAGCTTCTAACTCTTCTTCACTGTGAGTTCATACAAGCACCCCAAAAAGACCAACTATTGTTTAAAAAGCAGTGAAAAGGTACAAGTAACAAGAAATGAAGTGAAGATAGGGGGTGGGGAGGATGCCAGTCTATTTAGGACTTGTTTTGCCTGAAATCTGCCTTGGTTGAGGAAGTCAGGCACAGGACTGGAGAGGAAGAACCAGCCAGGTGAGTCTACCCCACCCAGTTCTAAATAAACCAAAATATGGGACCTGGCAAAGCCAGAGCTGGGAGAGGGAGATGATCCTTTTCTTTCTCCAAGGAGACTGCTGTTGGATGGCAGTTTCAAGAAAGTTAGAACTTCCTTATCATGGGCACATCGAGTCCAAGGAGACATAGAGAAAGAAGTCCATACCAGAGCCCAAACAGGTTATTACCTCCGGGATCCAATACAAACTCCTTTATTTGGTATTAAAAGCCTTTTACAACCTGGCTCTGGAATATTTTTCTGGGCTTATTTATATATACACAGGCTCAGTGCTCCATCCACTGTGCCACTTAGCAGCATAAATACACATATAAGTATATATCAAATAAATGTATGGGCAGCTGGGTGACACAGTATATAGAGCACTGGGCCTGGAGTCAGGAAAACTCATCTTCCTGAGTTCAAATCTAGTCTCCGACAGTCAGTCAAACTAACCTCACTATTCCTCACTCTAAATGAATATTTTATCTCTAGCTTCCAAGCCTTTCCAGGCATGCCTAGAATGTTCTGACTTCTGCCTCTTAGAATCCTGGTTTCCTTCAAAGCTTTTATAATAGCTCCTCACACCACCCTGCACAATTTCCTTGCATTTATTTTGTTGTTGTTCAGGCATTTTTCAGTCGTATCCAACTCTTCCTAGCCCCATTTGGAGGTTTTCTCAGAAAAGATACTGCAGTGGTTTGCCATTTCCTCCTCCAACTCGTTTTACAGATGAGGAAACTGAAGCAAATAAGTCACTGAAATGTCCAGCTTAGGATCATCCAACTAGTAAGTGTCTAAGACAAGATTTGAACTCGGGAAGATGAGTTTTCCTGACTCCAGGCCCAGTCCTATATATACTGTGTCACCCAGCTGCCCATACATTTATTTGATATATACTTATAAGTGTATTTATGCTGCTAGGTGGCACAGTGGATGGAGCACTGGGCCTGGAATGAGGAACACCTGAGTTCAAATGGGACCTTAGGTATTTGCTAACTGTGTGACCCTGGGCAAGTCACTTAACCCTGTTTACCTCGGTTTCCTCATCTGTAAAATGAGCTGGAAAAAGAAATGGCAAACCCCTCCAGTATCTTTGCCAAGAAAACTCTAAATAAGGCCTCAAAGAACTGACCATGACTGAAAGAACTGAATAACAACAATATATGTGTACATACTATCCTCAGAATAGAATGTAAGCTTCTTGAGAACAGAAATCATAAGGTCACAGATAGATCTAACTGGCTGTTGTTCAGTTATTTTCCAAAGCAATAAGGGAGTTTTGTTTGATGACCTCTGCCATCCCTTCCAGCCCTGTTCCATGTTTGTCTTTTTATTCCTATTTCCTAATATAGTACTTGATACATAGTAGACTCTTAAGCAGTGGTTGATTACTTCAATGGTGACAACGTCCCAAATCTAAATCTATAGTCTGACTTCTCTTTATAAGATTTTTCAGCTTAATTGGCTCACTGTTCCCTAAAGTACATTATGTTTTCTACATAAATTCCTATGTCTGAAATTGAACTCTTCATCTTTTCTCCAAACTTCCCTCCCCCTCCTTTCTTTCTCCCAAACCTCTCATAAGGTTGTGAGGAGCAAATAAATCAACTTACAGAGGCATTTGGGTGATGCACTGGAGACAGCACTGAATGTGGACTCAGGAAGACCTCAATTCAAATCTTGCCTCAGACACTTATTATCTGGGTGAACCTGGAGAAATTACTAAATATCTCTCATTTCCTCATCTGTAAAATGAAGATAGTAGCACCTATCTCCCTGAATTGTTGTGAGGAGGAGGAGGAGAAAGAGGAGGAAGAGAAAGCTTAAAAAGTATGCTTCAATTTGTATTCAGACTTCATCAATTCTTTCTCTGGAAATAAATAGCTTTTTTCATAATAAGTCCTTCACAATTGTCTAGGATCATTGTTTTACTGAGAATAGCTAAGTCATTCATGGTTGATCATTGCGTCATCTTGCTGTTACCATATACAATGTTCTCCTGGCTCTGCTCAGTTCACTTTGCATCAGTACATATGTCTTCCCAGGTTTTTCTAAAAGCATTCTCCTCATCATTTCTTATAGTACAATAGTATTCCATTCAAATAATATAACAAAATCCTGCTCAGGTATCTTGTAGCTGATTCTGTCCCACTCAGTAGTACAGGCTTCTTTTCTTGGCAAAGTCAGGGGGAAAAAACATCTTGGGGACATATCCTGAGATCTGTACCATTCCCGTAAATGGGAAAGAATAACTTGACATAATTATTGTTCTCCTTGCAAATGTCCCTAGAGAACAATCTTGACGTGTACTACAGCAGCAGGCTGATATGGACAGAAAGCAATGTGTTTGGAGTCAGAGGGCCTGAATTCAAATCACAGTTATGGTAGCAGTGGGCTCTGGAGCCACAAAACAGGATTGAAACCCTTTTCTAAGACTTACTACTGATAGAGCATTGTGAGAGTCTTTTACCCACTGTGAACCTCAGTTTCTTCATCTGTAAAATGAGAGAGCTGGACTAGATGGATTTTGAGATGCCCCCATTTCTACATCTATGATTTTCTGCAAGTCAAAGGAAGCTCTGTAGGTCTCAGTATCCTTATCTGTAAAATGAAAGAGGCAGCTTGAAATAAAGGAAGGAAGATTGATTTTAGAATGAGATTTAGTTTCAAATCCTGTCTCATTTACTGTCATTTACACTTGACAACTTGATTGAACTCTATGAATTTCAGTGACCATATCTGTAAATGAAGGGTTAGGCTGAGTAATTTCTAAGGTCCCTGCCAATTCTGAATCCTGTCATCCCATGTCCTATTCAGTCTTTCTCAACAGTGAACAAAGGCCATGGTGTGTTTAAATTTGCCCAGCTGCTCATGTGTTTCACCAACTGAGGCCTTGGCAAAACAGGGTCTAACTCCTTCATTCATAATATGTATTCATCCTCCCACAGACAGAAAGAACCCAGAAAGTAGCTGCAAATGACTTATAGCCATTACATGGAGGCCACCTTCATAATTTCTGGCAACCATAAGACATTCTAGAAGGAGGAATGAAAATAGGTCTTCTTGCTGTTCAGGAAGAGCAAAGATTATGAGCAAAGATCTGATCTGGAAGAGTAATACTCCTCCTAACCCTCAACTCAAATCATCATACAAGCTTTTATCTGATAAGGGAGAAAAATAAAGCTGGGAAAATTAGGTTTAGGGAAAGAATTGTAACTGTATTCTAAATAATTACTCATTTGACTTACCATAGCCTTTCTCTTTATTGAACAGAATATGAGAAATATCTGTTTGAGCACCTACCATGTCCAAAGCATTGAGCAAGATGTACAAGAGACATGCTGGTCCCCTTGAGGAGTTTATGGTCCTGTACAGGAGATGAGAGGAGAACTGACACTTCAATGGATCTATGATCTCTATGTTGTGGGTATAAAAATACCCACTTAAAATGAAATAAAATAAAATAAATACTGCAACCAAGATATTAAAAACCCCCAAAGAGAAAAAAGAATCCCAATGTCTTTCCCTGAAAACCCATTCTTCTACCAAACTTGCCTATTTCTGTTTAAGGCTTCACCATACTTTCAGTCTCCCAGGTTCATAAGCTCAGCATTATCCTTCTACACCCTACTTTCCCTCACTTTATGTTATTCAATAAATTACCAATTTCTGCTTTCACAATACCTCCCACTTCCTGATCCTTTTTATTTATACAACTACCACCTTAGTTCCTCACTTTATCATCTCTCTCCAAGACTTCTCCCCACAAGCATGCTGTTATTTGACATCCAGATCTTTGGAGGTGGGGAGTACATAATCAATTGTCAGTAAACATTTGTTGAGCATCTACTATATTCCAGGATTTGGATCAAACACTGGGGAAAAAAATATAGAAAGAAAGAAAAAAGACAGCCCTTCATGGAAGCTAAAAATTGGAGAAGGGAGATTAGTGAGATGGGGAAGAGGTGGAAAAAAGTCCAGGGAATGTAAGCCGGTAGGAAATTGGGGAAATAGATCACAGGTTTAGGAACTCTCTTTAAATGGAGCCTTTGAAAGAAGTTTTTCATCCTAACTTCTAGTTCTCCAATCAGAGGGACAGAATATGCAGAGGATACTGAGGAATAAGTATCAAAGCTAATATAGTCTTGCAGAATGAAATGTATATTTAAAACTTTCAAGTTTAATCTACCTTATTAACATTTTTCTCCAGTACTTTATTAAGTCTACACAATCAATCAAACAACAAATAAAGCCCTTAATTATTTCCAAAGTATAAATACTCATACTGAAAATTTTAAATTGCTGGTTTGAGCTGTCTCCAGTACACCACAGCTCCTACCTAATTGGTCTCCCTGTCTAAAGTCTGTACTATAATTTGTGTGCCATACTGCTGCCAAAGTGATTTACCTTAAGCATAGATCTGACCATGTCACTGTCCTACTCAATAATCTCTCGGTTTCCTCTAAGATGAAATATAAACTCTTCTATTTGTCCTTTAAAGTCCTTCACAACCTGGTTCCAACCTATCTTTCTAGCTTCCTTATACATTATTTCCTTTCCCTTTCCTGCACTCACAGAGCACAATTCCATAAAACTAGGCTTATTTCTCTTTCTCATGCATGACTTTATATGTCTCATCTCAGTATCATTGTACTGCCTGTACCCCCTGCCTAGAATGCTCCCTCCTCCTCTCCATCTCATAGAATCTCTCATTTTCTTCAAGCTGTGATTGAAGCAGTATTTTTCCATATCAAGGGTTCTTAACATTTTGGGATCATATTCCCTTTGGCAAGGTGGTAAAATTTATGGACTCCTCAGAATAATGTTTTTAAATGCATAAAATAAAACAAAATACAGAGGATTACAAAGAAAATCAATTATATTGAAGTACAATTATCAAAAAAAATTTTACAGTTCATAGACCCCATATATTTCTTTGCGCAAGGAAGGTTTCTTGCTTTGATAAAAGATAACTGATATTCTTATAAATGATCACTGATAACACTTTCCCTTTCTCACACCTTGGATTCATTTTGTATTTATTCTGCATATGTCTGTCTTGTATTATACTTACATATGTACAGATCAATTCCTTTGATAGATTATAAGCTACTTGAGAGTAGGAAAGTTATTATATATTTTGTCATTGGGTCCACTTCATCTAACACAGTACCTGGCATATAGTAGGTGCCCAATACATACTATTCACATAATTTAACTGATTGCTTGATTTGCTGTTTTCCTCTGGGAATTAGTTAGACTAAACTCTCTTGAATGATTACAGATCACATTTAAGAGGCTATGGCAGTGTTCTAGGGCTTGATACAATTAGTATAATGTCATTATTGACATCATCATAATTTGCATTTATAAAACTCCTTAAGCTTTACAAAGTATTTTACATATATTATCTCCTCTGATCTTCCCAATACCTCTGAAAGGTAGATGCTTTTTTATCCCCACTTTACAGAGAGGAAACTGAGAAAATTTAAAGCCCTGGCTTGTACAAGGCCAGTGAATAAGTGATTGAAGTAGGATTTTAATTCAGGCCTGATTGACTCCAAGTCAAGCTTTCTATCTACTCCAACTAGGGGCATCTAAAGGAACTCATCATCTGTAGGGAATCTCCCTTCCTTTTAGAAGCTGAAAGTATCCTTGATAGCAACCCAGATACCTCAGGTGAGTGTATGGTTTTGTTTTACATTTGTAATATTAGTAATTAGATGTGGTGGGAGTGTGCAGGTATATTCTACTTCCCCCTGCCCCCAAGAGGAACTCCTCTGTCTTCCCCACTTTCTCCCCATAGGTTTCTAAATAAAGAATAAAACTCTTTGGACAAAATCAACTCTTTGTGAAGTTGCCTTGCCCTGGTATTTGTGGCCTTTTTGCACTAAATTAAGGCTCATATACAAGTGCTAAATCATCACTTTATACACGGACCTCAGAATGTAGAGGGGAGTGAGAAGCTAGCAGAAAAGAGAGAAAAGAGGTTGGTAACTTAGAATTGGGGCTTTGGGGAGGAAGGTCTGTCTAGTTGTATGGCCCCTTCAGAGAGCCATGGTTATCCAGCAGAAGGAGAAAGCAGCAAAGTACGGAGGAGTCTCTGGGTCAAGCTGGTGGCTGTAGGAATTCAAGGGAAAATGCAAAGGAACAGCTACAGTCAGGCAATGAGAGCATTCCTCAACAAAGTCAAAAAGCTGATTAAGCAGGGATTTAAGACAGCCTGAAGTGAGGAAGAATGGGGCACAGAGAAGCAAACCCAGACCCTGCTGTTCACTAGTAAGATGGGTTATGTATAATTTATAGATATGGATTAATGTTCTAGCAATCCCAAGAACTTTTTCCTTTGTAGAAGAATCCTACCCAAGGTAGTCCTTTAAGTCTGGAAAACTATTTAGGTCTTTGCTAAGTCAGAGATCCATGGAGTGATGACTGTTTAATGAAGACCAAAATGAGTCCTTTGTGTTGTCAAATTAAATGACACTTGTCCTAAACTCACTGCTTTATTCCTCTGGATGCTTTCATCAGAGATGAGAACCCTTTTCACTTCCTTATGAAGACCAAGATGGGATACATTCCACTGTTCTTAAGGGAAACTTCATAGGAATAGGTGGCTATGAGAAACAAGGCATTGAGGTTTTCAGAAGAAACTCTCAAGTCTAAAGCAGGTTCACATGAGCCCAGATCCTGTGCTTAAGGGCACAAGTTACACAGAAAACCTTTGGACAAAATTTCTCTTTTATTGCATCAATGTTCTTCAATATTGTATGGCCAACTCTCCCAAAGCCAAACCAGCCACATTGCCTCCTTGGGGTTCCAAGATATCCTGGAGGGAGGGAATTTGTGGGCTCCAGTAACTAATCATATATGTATAATACCATTGGCTCAAACTCCACCAGTAATGTTATCTACCACTGTTAGCCAGTAGCACACCAGTTCCATGTCATGGAACTTATGGAGCAATAACAAAGTGCCAGCATTTCTCCCCAACCTTGGGGGAACCTCTCCTCTGTATCACCTTGGTCTCTTGGGAGAGAAAGCTTAAACTTAGCTAACTTGGATCCACCAAGTTCACAGCTACATGTGACATGACTGACAAGTGAATCCTCAAATCAGCTTGTACTTGGATGGGTCCTGAAGGTCACTCCCAAAAGTTATTCCTTGCTCTTTAGAGCATCTATGATGAGTTGCATACAAAATCTGGATGGTAAGATGCTGCTCTTCTGACTTTTTGAAATGTACAAGATCAGTGTTTCTTTTTTTGTTTTTTTTAATGTTTATTTATTTTTTTAATAACTTTTTATTGACAGAACCCATGCCAGGGTAATTTTTTACAGCATTATCCCTTGCACTCACTTCTGTTCCGATTTTTCCTCTCCCTCCCTCCACCCCCTCCCCCAGATGGCAAGCAGCAGTCCTTTACATGTTAAATAGGTTACAGTATATCCTAGATACAATATATGTGTGCAGAACCGAACAGTTCTCTTGTTGCACAGGGAGAATTGGATTCAGAAGGTAAAAATAACCCGGGAAGCAAAACAGAAATGCAAGCAGTTTATATTCATTTCCCAATGTTCTTTCTTTGGGTGTAGCTGCTTCTGTCCATCATTGATCAATTGAAACTGAATTAGCTCTCTTTATCAAAGAGATCCACTTCCATCAGAATACACAAGATCAGTGTTTCCAAACCATTCACTAAAATCAGCAAAGAACACAATATACAGACACAAGTTCTGTGGACCATTTGTCGATCTCATATAAAAGAAGGACCTAGACCTCTCACTTATGTTATGATATTACATCAAATTGGAGCCATCAATGGAGTTAAACCAAGATTAATTAAACAATGATTAATCAAACAACAAAAAAGGGATAGGACTCTGGCCACTAGCTCTAGTTGAATGCCTCTGCAGTCAAAAAGCCTCTTATTTTCTTTGTTCTTTGCTCAGATCTGATTACAGAATGTCTACAATTTCCCCATGTCTCTCCAAAGTCTTTCCATTACATGTCATTACAACTTTTCTGGAAGTAGGCTCCTAAATGCTTTCACATGGGAAGAACACTGTTAGAGAGCCTCTATACATACAACCAGTCCCCATTATATGTTTTATAAAGACATTTTTTATAATCTTAACATATGCATGGCAGAAACCTTCATAAAGGAGAGCAACAGAGTCCCAAAAGTACTACAAGAGAAAAGGGAAATGGCCCTAAAGAAAACAGAATTGGGATGAACTATTCCATCAGATCAAGTCACATACATATACATATATGTGTGTGCATTCATACATATACATTACACATATACATATATGATTAGTTACTGGAGCTCTGGTATTTTTTTGCTGTGCTTGGTTTGACTCCATTGAGGGTATCACTGAGAGACAATGGTATAGGATTCAAGAAAATTCTTGGATCTTCTCCCTAAAGAAGCCAGTAAGTAGCCCAATGGAAATGGGCCAGTTCTTTTGCCCCTGTATTATATTCTCTTTCATTTTTTGTGAACAGATTGAAAACTCTAATTCTTATACATTTTTAAAAACCAGGAGAGAAGCATCCATGTTTTATATCCATCCTATCATTAATGGACTAGTTAGATAGATAGATGAATAGATAAATGAATGAAGATTTTACATACATATAATCACATATATTATGTACACAAATAAAAGATATATGTTTATATGAACATATAAAAATATGTGTGTATTTGTATAAAATATATACACATATGTGTGTATTTGTGTATATGTGTGTTTTATTGTGTATGTGTATTTGTATAAAAACAGGTCCTTGGTGGAGGTGATATAATTTTGAGGGCTTTAAGGAAATCAATGACAAAAATGCCTGAAAAAAAGGTTAGCTAGCAAATTACTTGGAGGAGGGCAGGAATTGCTGACATCATTGCTGAAAAAAAATGAATGAGCCAATATCAAGGTCTACTGACTCACATACTTATTTCTTACCTTCACAGTATCTTTATGAGAATAATTTACAAATGTCTCAAGAGCAACTTGAATGAAAACATAAGAAAGGAATAGGTAAATTTTTGCAAACAATATTCTGTAGTATAACATTTTCATAGTCACACAGTTGAGTGAAATTTGCAGAAAATAAAAAATGTCACTGTGTTTAATGTGAATTGACTTTATTTTTAAAAGAACATTTAACTCAGTAAATCAATGACATCTACATCTATGCCTGTAACGCAAAGTACTATTTCATAAGTGCCATAAAAAAGTACAAATTGCTCTTGGGCTGAGAGGAAGGAAAAAAAAAATCACTTACTATTTAAAGGATCAAGGGAGGCTTCATGATAAGGTGGCATTTGAGTTTGGCTTTTAAAGCCAGGGAAAAGATGGAAAAGAGGACATTCAAAGGCAGAAAATGGCATGAGTAAAATCAAAAGATGGAAAACCAAAGTCATATAGCATGAATAGCTTGATGTCTGTAACATAGAATAATTGTAAATGAGAAAAGTAAAACTAGAAAAGCAGAATACTATTGTCTCTACTCTCAAAAAGATCACTATATGGAAGAAAATTTCAGAATTCTATATTTTGGACACAAACCTGTTGAAGACATTATGCCAGTTAAATTATTCTAGTTCTGTAAGCCTCTATTTAATGGGGAAAAAATCCAAAGGGGGAAAAATATTCATCAAGCTTTTGAAAATACTTCTATGAACTATTATTTCCACTTACAATTTATCATATTCCCAAAAGAAATACAAAATTTCACAAGATAAAATATTTTATATAGTTTAAGTAGAAGTTCAGATAACTGAACTTTTTGATTCACCAGATAGAAAAACTCACTTAACTTTTGGTGCAACCTAAAAAAATAATTTTTTTGCATTGTTTCTTTTTTAGATGAATGTCTTTCTGCCCTGCTCAAAAAACCTTTGTAGTAATATTTGTAATCAAGCAAAACAAATTTATCATATACAAAAATGTATCTTAGTCATTATATTTAGTTCATCACTACCTCTCTGTCAAAGCCAGGAATATTCTTCATCAACACTACTCTGGAATTATGATTGGTCATTATATTGATAAGAATTCTTAAATCTTTTAAAGTTGTATGCTTTTTCAGCATTGTTTTTATATTATACATTGTTTTCTTGATACTGCTCATATTACTCTACATCAATATTATGTCTTCCAAGTTTTCTCTGAAATCATCCCCTCTAATTTTTTTACTTTGAAAATTCCATTATATTGATTTAATAAAATTTGTTTAGCCATTTCCCAACTAATGACACTCCCTTCAGTTTTCATCATAGAAAGAGCATGTAAAAAAATACATATTTTTGTACACGAAAGCTATTTTCCTCTTTCTTTGATCTTTTTTGAGATATAATCCTTATAGTGATATTTTAGGGTCAATTTTAGTAATATTTTAGGATCAATACACAATTCAGCATCTTTCAAGGTATGATTCCAAATCACTTTTCAAAATGACTAAATTAGTTCACAGCTTCACAAAAAGTACATTAATGTGCTTGTTTTCCAACAGCCCCTCCAACATTTGTAAATAGAGCACTAGGTCTAGAGTCAGGAAGAGACCTGATTTTAAATCCAGTCTCAGAAACTTACTAGTTATATAATCCTAAAGTCACTTAACTTCTGTTTACCTCAGTTTTCTCAACTATAAAATGAAGAAAAAAATAGTACTCAATTCCCAAAGTTGTTATGAGGATCATATGAAATAATAATTGTAAAATGCTTAGCACAGTATCTGATACGTACTATTATATACATGTTAGCTATTATCATTTCTTTAATTATTAATGCTTTATAATACTTTAATATGGCTATTGATTACTTGGATTTCTTCTGTTAAGAAATGCCCTTTCATAGGCATTTATCATGATAAATGATAATCATTTATCAATTGTGGAATGGCTCTTATTTTCATTCCTTATATATCTTGGATATGAGACAATAATCAGAGAAGTTTGCTGCAAAGAATTTAGCCCTTGTAATTATTTCCTCTCTTATCTTAGTTGTATTAGTTTTGTTTGTATACACACTTCAATATTTATATAATAAAAATTGCCTATTTTACCTTTAGTGATCCTTTTTATCCCTTATTTACTTGAGAATTCTTCCCCTACCTATGGATCAGAAAGTAATTTCTTGTTGCTCATATCATTTGCTTATAACAAAATGCTCTATATCTGTCACATATCCATTTTGAGATTTTCTTGGTATTTGATGTGAGATATTTGTCTTAATCTGATTTGCTAGATTGCTGTCTATTTTATCCAACAGTTTTATCATAGATAAATATGATAAATATTTTTATCTTAATATCTGACTTCTTTGTGTTTATTATATACTAGCTTACAAAGTTTGCTTTTGTATCTTGCATACCCAGTCTGTTTTATCTCTTTATTTTTTTCTTAAAAAAAATTAAGTTTACTTTACATGCATCTATAATATGTCCTTTTCACTATTCCCCCCTTGTTAAAGAGGAAAGAAGGAAGGAAGGAAGGAAGGAAGGAAGGAAGGAAGGAAGGAAGGAAGGAAGGAAGGAAGGAAGGAAGGAAGGAAGGAAAGAAAAAAGAAAGGAAGAAAGGAAGGAAGGAAGGAAAGAAAAAAGAAAGGAAAAAAGGAAGAAAGGAAGGAAGGTGGAAGAAAGGAAGGAAAGAGGGAAGGAAGGTGAAAGGAAGGAATATGGAAGGAAGGAAGGAAGGAAGGAAGGAAGGAAGAAGGAAGGAAGAAGGAAGGAAAGAAGGAAGGAAGATGGAAGGAAGGAAGGAAGGAAGGAAGAAAGGAAGGAAGGAAGGAAAGAAGGAAGGAAAGAAGGAAGGAAGGAAGGAAGGAAGGAAGGAAGGAAGGAAGGAAGGAAGGAAGGAAGGAAGGAAGGAAGGAAGGAAGGAAGGAAGGAAGGAAGGAAGGAAGGAAGGAAGGAAGGAAGGAAGGAAGGAAGGAAGGAAGGAAGGGACCCAAGACAATTCCAAAGTACTTGTCATGAAAAATGCTATCCACCTCCAGAGAGAAAATTGATGAAGTTTAAGTGCAGACTGAAGTACAACTTTTTAACTTTCTTTGTTTTTCCTACTTTTTTTTTTTTTTGCAAAATAGCTAATATGAAAATATATTTTTGTGTGATTTCACTTGCATAATTGATATTATGTTGCTTACTTTTCAGTGAGGAGGGGAGGAACACAAAAGAAGGATAGAATTTGAAACTCAAAAAAAAATTTAAATGAATGTTAAAAATAAATAATAAAAGTAAAAAACCCAATATTTAAGAGAGTAGACAGATATACTTCTAGCCCAGTACCCTATCTCTCTCTGAAGAGAATAAAATGACTTTTGACACCAATTTCCTGCTTCCCCAACTGGCAAAAATGAAAATTTTCCTTTGGAGAAGAGTTGGGGAAGAATAAGCTAGAGATATCTCTTTTGCTTTCCTTTGAGCCCCACAAGAATCCTCTTCACTCTATTTGTAGAGGGCTCTCCTGGTAGGGCCCACTGACTTCTTAAATGTGGAGCCTCTCTCCCCTGACTTACTATGATCATTACTCCAATCTGGTCAAACTATAGGGAAAGGGGATGCTGCTCTTCAGTGGATCTAGTTAGACAATAACTAGGTGATGAGTTCTAGGCCTGAAGTCAGGAAGATCTGAACTGAAATCAATGTTATTTTAAGTCACAACCTCAGTTTGCCTCAGTTTTCTTAATTGTAAAATGAAGATAATAATAGCACCTACCTGCCGGGGTTATTGTGAGGATGAAATAGCATATTTTTAAGTGACTAGCATATAGGAAGCACTTGTAATTATTTTCACTGTAGTTATCATTATCACCTTGTGTTTCTCCAGTTGCTACCCAATTCTGTGCTTCAGAAAAAGGTTTTTGGTTTTTTTTTTTTTAATTCTGGTAGGATGAAGTCCTTCAGACTAAAGCACTGTCCTAATATTATTTTGTAATATATAGCCTAAAAGAGGAAGAAGTTGGAGAAGAAGGCTAGCATGTTTTCATACCTTAGAACAGTTTATCAAAACCTCTAGAGAGCTTTGGACTTACCTGCCACTTTCCACTTTTGTATTTGTCAATTGTTACCTATTGAAAGGAAGAATGTTTACTTTAACTTTAATTGCCCTTTATCAACATGGCTTATTGTATTAAACCAGTTTTGTGACCTTTTAAGTGTAATCCTTATTTACAAGGTCAAAGCCATGTCTATTATTCTTTGGGTTCTGTTTTCCCCACTCATCATTCATAGGTCTTCCCATACTTCTCTGCATGGGTGGTCTGCCCCAGGAGAACATAAGTTCCTTGTACCATTTTTATTTTTGCATTCTTTGTTCCTTAGCCCAGTGCTGAGATAAACACTAGTATTTGGTAAATTCTTTAGATAAGTTATTCCTTGTTTTATGGCAATAATCTGTTTTGTTCACAAATCTCAATGGCTGGACAATATTTTGTTTCCAGCTTTTTGTATTATAAATAATAATGCTTTTTTTCCTGTGGTCCCTGTGATGTGGTAAAAAGAGAGCTGACTTCAGAGACTTGGGTTTAATCTTGACATCTAGTACATACTGGCAATGTGATCCCAAGTCACCTAACCTTTCAGTGATATCAAATTCAAATAAAAATGGGTGGACTACATTAGGAAAACAAATGAATATTATGTTATAGAATATTTTTTACTTAATTTTGTTAAATGTTTCCCGATTACATTTTAATCTGGTTTATCCCCATTCTAGAGAGGGGACAGTTTGAAACCTTTGTTTTAGCAGCTCTCTAAGATGATAAATTGTAGAGAAGGTAGACATGAATTGGTAAAGAAGATTTTCTCACCTGGAAATTCCTTATCCCCCAAATATTATTTTCTTGTAAGAATTTTTTTTTATTCTTATCAACCTCCTTGGGATGTAAGTCTAGTAGCAGAATCTCTGTTCTAGGGAATAAATAATTTAATTAGGTTTTCATTGATCATACATCTTATTGAGTAGGAGTTAGAAGACTTAGGTTCAAACTGTGACAGAATAATTTAGACTTTATCTGATAATCAATAGGAACCCACTAGGGAGGGAATAACATTATTAGAGTTGTGCTTTCTTAAGATTAATCTGATTTCAGGATATTTTGAGGTGAGTAAGACTAGAGACACAAAGGAGTTAGTAAAATAATTCAAATAACATAAAATAAAGTAGTTGTAATGAGAAGGAAAAGGAAGAAGAAGATTCAAGACTTTTTTTTAGGATCATAGATTTTTAGACCAAAGGAAACTTAGAACTCATTTAGTCCAATCTTATCATTTTATAGATGAGGTTTAGAAAGTCTCACAAATATGGAAATCACAAACAATAATTCCAATAGAATATGAACTGACAGTCAATGTCAAACTGACAAAAATAAATACATATATCTAGCTGTCTTCATCAGAGAAGCTCCACCATTTTAAAAATGCTGGTACAATCATTTGTTTGACTTCATCTCATACTAAATGCTGTAGAGTTATACTAACCTGAATTTTCTCTTGCTCTCTGTCAAACCAGGCCTCCAGAAATTAATCTTGCTTTATCTTGATTGACAAGTTTACAAGTTGAAGTTTAAAGAGAAGACATTTCTTAGCTGGTGGTCAAGTCCTGACAAGGATTTATTGTTGTTTTTTCCTAATAGTATTGGTTGGGTTTTTTGTGTATGTATGTGTGTTCAGGGGAGAGGGGGAGAAGAATGGGGGAGTTCAAAGACCCCAGACTCATTAATTAATATCACATACCCCAGTTCAAATGCTTACAATCCCGGGCATTTCCCTCAAGTTTTTCTAGTTCTAAAATATCTTATGCATTTGTGGGAATGAAAGCTCCTTACAAACATTAAGATGCCATATAAATGAGAATTTTTATAATTCTTATTGCTATTGTTATTCTCATTCTCAGCTTAGCCCCCAAGCTCTGTGCTTAGGCAAACTGGATTTAATTTGGGGTCCATTCTAAAAATCTTAACTCATTGAGTCATATAGCTTCTAACTAAGAATGCCTCTAGAAAATCTCAAAATATTGCTCCAATATAGTTTGTATGTAGGTCTTCATAGATGTGGGTAGAAGGATTTTTAGCTCCTATATAAACATGGCACAGATTTCATGTGAATCTCACCTTTTCCATGGTCTGTCCTCATAATGCTAGTGGATATAGTTTGGACTCCCCTTAGAAAAGAAACAAACTTAGGTTACTAGTGGGGCAACCTCCCCACCCCAACGTTTAATGAGATTCTATTTCACCAACAAAATCCATACAGGCATCCAGTCTTATGGAGCTATTGAGAGGGACTAGACTCAACCAGAAGGGGAATGAACTTGGAGATGCTAAAGAAGAAAGCTGTTTGCTCAAGGGATTGACATTGTTCAAAATACTCATGGTGATGGGAGACTGTGTCCAAGACCTCCAGAACCTAAATTGTTAACAAAGTGATCCCAAGGTTGACGTTGTCTGGAAAAATTCCCATTTCATGTTTTTTTTTTTTTTGCTAGACCAGCAGTATAGGATTCATGGAGTCCCACACTTAGATTACATAATTCCCTTCTCTGAAATTATGTCTCCATGTATATTTCTGTCACTGACACCCTAAGACTTCATCCAGGCACTCAGCCTTTAGAAGCCTGAGATCCAATCATAGGAAAACTCTCCCACTATCCTGGCTGCTACCACCTCTTGAACCAAAAGGACACCTTATTTGGGGATGAGAAGGTAGAAGGTCAAACAGTCTTCTGAAGGTCTATGACAAAGCTCAGACATTATCTCTTCCACTCTTCTTCCCAGGACCAAAGTTAACTCTTAGGACTTAATTTCTGACTTGTTCTCATAAGTTTGTAATGAAGACTTCCTTTTATAGACCTGTTACAAAGAAATGACTTTATGAGTCATTCAATTCTCTCCTTTCCCCTATCCTCCAAAAAGTAAAGTGAAGAAAATGGCTTCACCATCCATGATATAGCAATAGGCATGTAGAGTTAGATGTTACACAACTCATGTTTAACAGTGAGAATGTCTATACCCTAGCTTCATATAAAAATAAATTTAAATTCTCTTCCAAGATAATCAAAATATCAAACTGGCTATTCCCTATATATGACATTCCACATCCTGTCTTATCTCCCATGTCTGCAATAGAACCCCTCTTTGCCTTTGCCTCATAGAATCCCTAGCTTCCTTTGAGATACCTATCCTGCTCTCTTCCTTCCTACTCTCTGCCTCCCTAGACCCAGCAATAATGCCTTTTCCACAGCTCCTCAAATTAACTCTGAATATTTTTTAAATATACTTTCTGGGCACATATCCTCCCCTCTCTATTGCTCATTAGAATATAAATTTTTGAATTGTTTCCTTTATGCCCAAAGGTCTATTAAATTGTGCATACTCTTTGCCCAGCAGTGTTTCTACTGGGGTTACATCCCCAAAAGATCTTAAAGATCTTAAAAGACCCACATGTGCAAGAATGTTTGTGGCAGCTCTTTTTGTAATGGCCAGAAACTGGAAATTGAATGGATTACCCATCAGTTGGGGAATGGCTGAATAAATTATGGTATATGAATATAATGGAATATTGTTCTGTAAGAAATGATCAGCAAGATGATTACAGAGAGTCCTGGAGAGACTTACACGAACTGATGCAAAGTGAAATGAGCAGAAGCAGGCAATCATTTTACATGGCAACAAGATTACACAAAGATCAATTTTGACGGACTTGACTCTTCGACAATGAGATGATTCAGGCTAATTCCAATGATCTTTTGATGAAGAGAACCATCTACACCCAGAGAGAGGACTGTGGGAACTGAGAGTGGAACACAACATAGCATTTTCACTCTTTTTATTGTTTTCTTGCATTTTGTTTTCTTTATAATTTTTTTCCTTTTTGATCTGATATTTCTTGTGCAACACAATAATTGTAGAAATATGTATAGAAGAATTGCACATGTTTAACATATATTGGATTGTTTGCAGTCTAGAAGAGGAAGTAAGGGGGGGGGTGGATTTAGAACACAAGGTTTTGCAAGGGTTAATGTTGAAAATTTACCCATGCATAAGTTTTAAAAATAAAAAGCTTTAATTAAAAAAATAAAATAAAAAAGAATTGTCTCCTTTTTGTTGTTGTTGATTTTATATCCCAGGCATCTAGCATGGTTGTTGATATATAGCATACAACTAATAAATGTTTGGTGAATGAGTGAAAAAAGGAAGGAAAAATCTCAAAGATTCACTACCCTGGGAACCCATTAAGCTTGATTCTCTACTTTTTTATTATCATGTCCTCTCCCTTCCTGTGACTAGGATCTCCTTTAGTTATTTACAAAAAAAGAAAATACTGCAGGGAAAAAAAAGTCAAGCATTTTCCCAGTAAATCAGTTGTTAAGGGCTCAGGTTGCCAAGCTACAGGGAAGAAAGTCAAGCATTACACCCTAAAGGGAGCTTGGGAGATATCAGAGTAATCAGTCTGATTGTCTGATATGCTTGTTAAGGGATCACTCAATTCATTGCCCCCAAAAGCGGGATTATATTTCAAGGCCAAGGCCCCAACCAAGGTTTATATTCATGTAGCCACAGCTTTCAGTCTCTGTCCACGTCAGCAGTCAAGTGAGAATCAGCTGGAAAGAAATGCTGGGTCAAGTTGTCATTAATTATTAAGGCTCAAGTGGGTGGGAGGTGGAGAGGAGGATTGAGCATTCCCAAGACAGTTGGCAGCTTGCAGCTCTGTATTTATTATTTAACACTGTCTTCCTCTAAGGCATTTCCACTACTTTCAGCATTAAGTAATGTGGACTAGGGGCTAAAAATAAACAAAAAATTCTATTCCTCAGAATCTAGGATTACTAATTTCTCTTCTCATTTGCTTAAGATTCTTGGGTTATCATTTCAATTTGGGTGCACTTTTATGACAATTCTTCACTCTAAGGAAAGAAAACACCTTGCTAAAGCCTCTTGGTAATTCATAAATTATTTCAGATAATTTATAGTATAAGAGTGAGTGAGTCCATTGATTACTGATTTCCCTACCCTCCTTGAAGGCAGTTACTTTGGTTAGATTTGCACATTTCCTTATTAAATCAACCAAAACTAGACTGCTCCAATTGATTAGACAGCTTATTCATATACCCAGGAGGTTATATGAAAGAAGGAATGAGAAAGAGAGTTCAAGGGTCTGACAGCTGAGAAGAAGGAGTGAGAACATCAAGAAATGAGCCGGAAGGGACAACTACCAAACAGATAAAAAGAGAGTAGGATTCAGCTGTGGCAGAGAAAGATAAAAGTGAACTGGTTCCAGCTCTAACTAGTTTGAGTAAATCTATTCCTAAATCCTCATTGAGCATTTATGCCTCAGAAATTGGCAGTTGCTACAAATTACAGTTTGATTTATTTTTTATCTAGGTATAAGGCAGGGCTAATAATGCAAATTACTCTTAAAAGTATGTGTCCACACATTTTTTGGTGGCAGATAATCAAGTTGTTAAACATTTACCAGAACACTGCTAAATTGCTCTATGAACAGTATTTGAGTTCAGCAGGAGGGCAGGAGACTCAGGAAATAAAAGTCATTTTTAGACCTAATTTTAAAAATTAAGAATGAAAATAATAAATAATGACGCTGATAATGACAATGGCATTTATATAGCACTTTACAATTTTTAAAGCACTAAACATCCATAATCTCATTTGAGGCTCTCAGCACCCCTGGAAAAGGTAAATATAGAGAAAGGCCATTGAGCTTATAGATATCTCAGAGGAGAAGACTTGGGCTAATGTCACTAGTTCTACCCATCTCCACAAAGACTGAGGGAAGTTCTAAGAAAAAAATTTGTTTTCTCCAACTTCCACTCTCAGTTCCTGATTCTTAATAGACATTGCAATATACTATATGGTCTCAAAACTTTCTGGTAACTTGAATTTTGCCTCAACCACAAAAAGGACAGGAGTTGTTTGGTTGCTTTTCAGTCATGTCCAACTCTTCATGATCCCATGGGGTTTACTTGGCTAAGATAGTGGAATGGTTTGTCATTTGCTTCTCCATCTTGTTTTATAGATGAGGAAACTGAGGCAAATAGGGTTAAGTGACTTGCTCAGGGTCATACAATTCAAAGGTGTCTCTAGGCCAAATTTGCTCCCAGGAAGAGGAATCTTCCTAATTCCAGGACTGCCTGTCTATCCATTGCACAGTCTAAGGGCCCACAGGAGTTAACTAGAGATAGATAAAAGTATAAATTAAGGCAGAAGACCCAACTTCTGCTTAAATGTTAGGAATTTTCCTAACTGGGAACTTAGAGTGATTACAATTATAATGTAAACTCCCTAAAGCATCAGAGGAAGTAATTATTAAGTGGATCTAAGGGTCTATTACATAGTCCGTGGACTTCAAACAAATTAAGTGTTGTACCAGAGTCTTACAAAGGGATGATAGATTTAAATCTGGAAGGAAATTTATAAGTTACTGGGTTCAACATTTGAATTATATCTGCAGAGAAACTGAAGGCAAATGAGGCATAAAAGGGAAGTAGTTTGCCAAAAGTCATACAAGTAGTAAGAAACAAAATTGGGATTTGAACCTAGGTCTTCTAACACCAACCCCAATGTCCATTTTATTACAGTATCAAGAAAGCTTGTTCCATTTAATTAAAATCAACTAACATTTGGTTTATATCAGGCATTGCACTGATTCTGGGGATCTAAAGACATAAATGAAATAGTTCCTGTTTTCAAACAGTTTACAGTCTCTTCAGAGGAAAAAAAATACGAAATATAAGTAAAAAGAAAGTGATTGTGTAGTGAAAGTTGGGAGTCAGGAGAGGGAACTGAGATAATGAAGAAAGTTTCCCATAGAAAATAGAAATTTGAGCTGATCAAAAAGCTATCCAACTGTGCACACCCTTTGACCCAGCAGTGCTACTACTGGGCTTATATCCCAAAGAGATTTTAAAGAAGGGAAAGGGACCTGTATGTGCAAGAATGTTTGTGACAGGTCTCTTTGTAGTGGCCAAAAACTGGAAACTGAGTGGATGCCCATCAATTGGAGAATGGCTGAATAAATTGTGTTATATGAATATTATGGAATATTATTATTTTGTAAGAAATGACCAGTAGGATGATTTCAGAAAGGCCTGGAGAGACTTACATGAACTGATGCTGAGTGAAATGAGCAGGACAGAAGATCATTATATACTTCAACAACAATACTATATGATGATCAATTCTGATGGACCTGGACATCTTCAGCAATGAGATGAACCAAATCAGTTCCAATAGAGCAGTAATTAATTGAACCAGCTACACCCAGGGAAAGAACTCTGGGAGATGACTATGAACTACTACATAGAATTCCCAATCCCTTTATTTTTGTCTGCCTGCATTTTTTATTTCCTTCACAGGCTAATTGTACACTATTTCAAAGTCCGACTCTTTTTATACAGCAAAATAACTGTTTGGACATGTATACTTATTATCCTTTAACATATTTAACATGTATTGGTCAACCTGCCATTTGGGGAAGGGGTGGGAGGAAGGAGGGAAAAAGTTGGAACAAGAGGTTTTGCAACTGCCAATGCTGAAAAATTACCCATGCATATATCTTGTAAATAAAAAGCTATAATGAATAAATAAATTTGCTGGGTATATTTTCAGCAATAACCTCCCCCCCCCCCAAAAAAAAAAAAGAAATTTGAGTTGAGCCTTGAAGGGAACAAGGATCTCCCTGTATTCCTACTCTCCCTTCCCTATTTTCTCATAACTATTTTATATGTATTTATATATGTACATGCTGTCTCCCATGAGACAACTTAAGCTTTTAGCTTCTTGAGAACAGGGACAGTTTTATATCTATCTATTCCCCAGCACTTAACACAGTGTTCATTATACATTGGACAGTTAATAAATAGTTGTTATTTAACCCTGAGACACTGACATGAAGAGATCTTACATATCATCTACTCCAACCTCCCATGAGATTCAGCAATCCTCTCTATGACATACCAACTAACCTCCTCTTTCTTTCTAGAAGCAGAAGTTGTTTTTGGAACATGATATGTTATGCATTTTTTGGACCAGCCCTGTGATTTATTTGTCATAAGTTACTCTGGGTGAGGAAAGATTCTCTATCAATGCATAGGGGGACCTGCCTTGCCACTTAGAGTCTTAGAGAATTGCCCAGGAAACTTGAGGTAATTTCTACATGTGAGGAGTGGAACTTAACTATCTGGTTTCTGAGTCTGCTCTCTCTCTATTCTCTCCACTATGTCATAGTGTTTCTCTTCTTAGAACTCATGGTATCTTTTGATTCTCAAGGGATCTGTGATCTCATCTTTTAGGAGTTCTCTCCAGAGATGGGGATTGTGACCCACTCTTTCCTGACCATACTATGCAACTCTTGTCCATTTCCACTCAAAGTGGTAGAAGCTTTCTCTGCTTTCTCCTAACATTACAGTGATGTTATATCATATTACATCATATGTTATATCATTTCATTATATTGTCTTGTTATGTCATGTTGTGTTGTGTTATGCTACATTAAAGTACAGTATATAAATTGTAACATTATATTATATTATCTTTACATCATATTGTATTATATAGGCTATAGAGGTTAGTTAAGTCCCCAGTGGGGTAGGTATGTGGGTAATATAGTAGATAAAGTGCTATATTTGGAGTGAGGAAACTCATCTTCCTGAGTTCAAATCTAGCCTCAGACACATACTAGCTATATGACCCTGGACAAGTCAATCTTGTTTTCCTCAGTTTCCTCATCTGTAAAGTGAGCTAGATAAGGAAATGGCAACCCATTTCAATATCTCTGCAAAAAACAACAACAAACAAACCAAATAGGGTCCCAAAGAGTCAGATATGCCTGAAAAATATCTCAACAAAAAGGTGGTCCAGTGAATAGAATGCTGAACCTGGAATTAGGAGGACCTGAATGCAGGTCCAACCTCAGTGCAACTCCACAAATCATTTAATCTCCATCTACCTCAGTTTCTTCATCTGTAAAATGAGAATAATAGAACTCACTTCCCAGAATTGTTATGAGCATAAATTAAATATTTGTAAAGTACTTTGAAAACTCTAAAGTGCTAGTTATTATTATTATTTCATAATATAAATAATAAGATACAATAAGATGGTATAACATAATGCAAAATCATATGATGCAAATTCATTTGTAGGGAGTAGTAATTTTATCATTTGCTAAAAGATCCCAGGATCAAACAAAGCAGGGGTCAGGATAGGTGGAACAAGAACATGTAAAAGATAAGTAACCAGAGCAACTGGAGACTAAGAAATGTGACCCTGTTTGGTCTAGGAGGAGATGTTGATTTTAAGATCTGATTAAGCTTGGCAGATATAAAAGAAAGATGAAATGAACCAAGAGTAACAAGGACTGCACTGAGAAGCTCCAGGCACAGCAATGAAAATAAATTAACTAACAGTGCTTAGAAAACAAGAAAAGAGCATCTCGGGAGAACTGATGTAAGCAGTAACCTAGAAGAAGGGACTTTAATCAGCTGATCAATAAACATTCATTAAGCTCTTCCAGGGAGCAAAGCTTTGTATCAGCCTGTTAGAGAGCTGCAGGAGTTGCTTACATGTTCCCTGTCCTCAAAGAACCTAGAAGTTAATGAGGAGATAAGACTGACACATAAAAAGAAAAATAACACTACCAGGCAATAAATAATAAAAGCTTAATAAGTGGTACAAACAAATGTTACAAACATCAGAGGAAGGAAAAAATTACTGTAACTCAACTGTAAGTAAGGAGGGAGTAAAGTATAATGGAAAAACCTAGGTTCTAGTCACATAAGTTAGTCAATAAACACTTATTAAGCACCTACTGTGTGCCAGGCAATATGCTAAGTGCTGAAGATAAAAAGAAAGGCAAGGGATAGTCTCCATGCTTAAGGAACTCATAGTATAGTAGGGAAAGATAACACTTGAAAAGAGGGAGAAGATGGAAAGAAGAAAAGAGAGGAGACAAGATGAAGTCCTACAGCTGGGTGGGAAATATTAAGATATCTACCCTAAACACCTTCCTCAAATGGAGAATGTGGGAGTAGCTCTCCAATGTCCATCATCATTAATTCACCATGTGATCTTGATAAGTCATTCACATATAGGGAATGCAATTTCTTTTCTCTCTAAAATGAAAAGCCTTGACTAGTTCAAGGGCTTTTATTCTGGGGTGCATAAGTAGATTTCAGGGGATTCATAAATGTGGATAAGAATGACCTCTAACTGAAATTTAGCATTTCTTCCAGTTACTTAAAAACCTTATTCTGAGACGGGGTTCCTAGGCTTCACCTGTTTGCCAAAGGGGTATAAAGGTTAATAAAACTCTTTTGGCTAAATAAGCTCTGAGCTTCACATTGTAGGATTCTAAGGTTCAGAGAAAGACTTCACAGAAAAAGATGGAACATGACCTACACTCAAAAGAAAAAATTATACAAATTATATAAAAAATTATATAAATTATACAAAAAGGGAAACTTAATGTAAGGGAAAATGACGGGAGCAACAACCTGGAGATAGAAAAATATAAGGTGCATTTATTTCTAGAACCCTGAGTAAACCAGTTTGGTAAGGGGTAATGTGTTATTTGCAATTAGGGATCTGGGGAAAAAATAGCTCACTGAGAGCAGAAGCTGCTGTCAATAGTCCTAACTAGAGAATCATTGTCTCTCCTATTCTTACACTATCTACACACAGCATATAAAAATCAATAAAAACCCCATCCTTTAGGCTGATGCTGCTAAATTGGCATTTACCTTCTAGCTGTGGAGCTCAGGGTGTTCATTTCAATTCAATAAACATTTATTTTTATTAAGAGCTGTTATATAATGTACATTTTGTGTCTCATGCTAGAGATACAAAGAAAAAAGCAAGGCAGCTTCTGTCCTTCTGAAGGGCTTTCATTTTAATTTGCTAATATCTCCATACTATTTCCCAGCACTTATAGTATCCAGCATATGGTAGGTACTTAATAAATGTTTATTGATTGATTACTAATTGACTGATTGTCTATCAATGGCCCTATTCTATGACTATCCCCACCCTACCAGAAACTTGGATTCTACTCCTAAGGTCCCTAGTGAACCTTTACCTTATATCAGCAGGGTCTAGGTCTTCCATGAGACTCTTGTTCATCTCTACTTGCTATGTATATATCCCTCTGCTTTCCACCAAATCTTTTTCTGTTGCCTTTCTCAATTAGAATGTAAGCTCCTTGAAGTCAGTATTTGTATCTCCAGTATGTAGCATTGTACCTGGACTTAATAGATGCTTTATTTAACTCTGCACTTCAAAAGAAGTGTACATTCTACTAGAGATATGCAGAATTTCAACTGACAAACAATTTGAGAAGTGGGGGAAGCACTGTGATATAAATGACACTGGTTTTAGAATGAGAAACATAGAAGCCCAACATTGAAAGGATAAGGAAAGGGAAGCATTTATTAAATACCTACTATGTATTCAGCACTATGCTGATGAGGTTTTTCATAAATATAATTTAACTTGATCTTCACAATAACCCCATGAGGTAGTGGCTACTATTAATCCTATTTTGTAGTTGAAGAAACTGAGGCGGACAGAGTAAATAACTTACTAGTAAATATTCTAGGTTGATTTGAACTGGGATCTTCCTTACTCAATTCTAGCACCCTAACCAGTTCCACCTAACTGCTTAGTTAATTGTAGAACTAATACTCATGTGATTTATACTAATCAAGTAATTACAGTAATAATAATAGCTAGCAAATATCATTTGATCATCACAATAACTCTGAGAAGTAAATGCTATATTATCATTTTATAGTAAAGAAAGATGAGGCAGGCAGAAATTATGTGATTGTGTCCAGGATTACAGATGGTATTTGAAGCTAGACTTGAATTAAGGTCTTGCTGACTCCAGATCTATGATTCTAAGCACTGTCACTTCATTATTACAGATGACAATGCAACTCAAATTATTCTATTGTTTTAACATTACAATAAACATAACAATGAAATTCTTCATAAAATTGGGTAAAATAATAATAAAGTTAATGTGGAAAAATAAAAGGTCAAGAAGATAAAAGAAAATAATGAGGAAAAAAGAATAGGGGAGATATCAAATCACATTATAAATAATCAAAACCATCTGCAACTGGATCTTAATAAGAGTAAATTAGTGGACTAGATTAGATAAGCAAGGTCTAGAAATAAATACATATAAAATCATAAGCTCACAAAGTTAGAGCTGGAATGAACTTTAAGTCTAACCTCTTCATTTTATAAAAGGAGAAAATCAAAATCAGAGTATAATGTCTTGAGGTCAAATAAATATATTAGATTAGTGTCAGATTAACCCCAAAACTTAAAATATTAGAAAGATAATTTATTATTTCAAAAAAACCAGCTGGGCAGATGGATAGCAGTTTGGTGGGGGAAGTGGAAATAGATAAGTATTTTATATCATACATGATAATAAAACCAAGAAGATCAGTTATCTAAGTAGTTCTTGAATCATTAAAAAAAATAGAATAGATTATTCTATATTTTGTAACTATGGAAAAGAGATCATTCTTTTAAATTTATTTTAATAGATTTTTATTGATATACTTTGTTTTTACATTGTCTAGATCACTCCCTATATTTTTCCCCTTCTAGAAAGTCCTTTCTTTCAATAAAGAATCTTTTAAAAATAAATAAAAACAAAGAAAAGGAAAAAATGGCAAAAACCAATCAACATATTAACAACAACAACAACAACAAAAACAACCCTGATGATTTATGCAACGTTCCATATTTCAATGGCTCTTTCACTACTACTAAGCACAAGAGAAATTATCTTCTATCTCTGTTGGGGGACTAATTCTGTTCTTTATAATTTCACGATATTCATCTTCTATTATTCTTTGTTTTGTTTTTTCTATTTAAAATTATTTAATCATTATGTATATTGCTTTCTTGGCTCTGCTTACTTCATTTTTTTTTGTTAATTCATACAAAATTATTGAATGAATTCACAGCTACATTATCATGATCATGCTTCTTTTATCATTTTGATACTCATTCATTATGAATATCATTTCTTTTAGTAACATATGCTATGGTACCTAATCTATTATATTCATGTGCCACACCTGGTTTAGCCATTTCTCAATTGTTAGATATCTACTTTGTTTCCAGGAGCTCTTTGCTAGAGGAGATAATGCTTCAACCAGACATAACTTAAAGAAAATTTAGAATTAATTTGGTTACTTAAAAATTTAAATCTTTTGTACAACTAAAAACAGTGCATCAAGAACGAAAATAGAAAAGAAAATCATCACCTTAAGCATTTCTAGTGAAAGTTTGACATCCTTAGTCAGTAAAGAATTAATATAAACTGGCAAGAATAAATGGACAATGGACAAGACCTCAAAAAACATGAATATGCAGTTCTTGAAAGAAGGAACAGAAACTACCAAAAACCACTAGAAAAAATGTTAAAATTGCTAATAATAAGAAAAATGCGCATTAAAATAATTTTGATATACCACTTTACCTGCATCAGATTGAAGAATGACAGATGTTAAAATTCAGTGCCAAAAGAGCTATGGAAAAACAGGTCATGATAGTGGAACTGTGAACTGATTCAATAATTTTGTAAAGCAACACAAACTAGAAATTACAAAAATGGGTAACTGGGGAAGATGATGGTACTCTCAATAGTAATAGGGAAATTTTAAAAAGAGGAAATGAATTTGGAAGGAAAGATAAGGAATTAAGTTTGGGATATGTGGAGTCTATAAGATAGCTAGATTGATATATCTGATAGACATCTACTCCAGCTGCTTGTTGTGACTAGAGATCAAAAGGGTGGATAAAAAGAGCTAAGAATCATCTATGTAGAGATGATCATTGAATCCATGGAAACTAATGAAATCAGTAAGTGAAATAATACAGAAGATAAATCCCTGGACAGAGTCATGGAGGACACCACTTCATCCATGCCCTGAATGAAGATCCAACAAAAGGGACTGAGAAGGAATAGCAATACAGATGGAAGAGACCCAAGAAAGAGAAATGTCATAAAAAAAAGGATGATGAGACAGTAGCAAAGCTTCAAAGAGGACACTGAGAAAAGACCATTAGAAGTGGTGATTAAGAGTTCATTAGTTGTTGGAGAGGATGTTGTAAAAACTGGGACACTAATGTATTATTGGTGGAGTTATGAAATGATCCAACCATCCTGGAGAACAATCTGGAACTATGTCCAAAGGGCTATAAAACTGTGCATATACTTTGACCCAGCAGCGCCATTAGTGGGTCTGTATCCCAAAGAAATCATAAAGGAAGGGAAAGGTCCCACATGTACAAAAATGTTTGTAGCAGCTCTTTTTGTGGAGACAAAGAATTGGAAAATGAGTAGATGCCTATCAGTTGGGGAATGGCTGGATAAGTTATGGTACATGAAAGTAATGGAATATTATTGTTCTATAAAAAATTATGAATCAGCTGATTTTAGAAAGGCCTGGAAAGGTTTATCTGAACTGAGGCTAAGCGAAACAAGACTCAGTAATACATTGTTCACAGTAATAGCAAGATTGTGCAGTGATCAACTATAAAAGAATTGGTTCTTCTCAGCAGTTCTGTGATCCAAGGCAATCCCAATAAACTTTGGATAGAAAATGCCATCTGCATCCAGAAAGAGAACTATGGAGAATTAATGTAAATCAACACATACTGTGTTCAATTCTTTTTTCTGTTTTTTTCTTTTGTAGTTTTTCTCTTTTGTTCTGATTTTTCTCTCCCAACATGATTTATAAAGAAATGTGTATTTAAAAAGTTAAAATACATATATAACCAGAAAAAAATAAAAGAATATTTTTTTAACTTCATTAGTAATTTAGAGAGAGCAGTTGCAATGAATCATGAGTTCAGAAGCCAGAATACAGATATTTAAGAAGAGATTGAGAAGAAAGGAAGTTGAAGCACAAATCATACAAGCTTTTCAAGGGATTTAGGTGCAAAAACTATTAGTGGAGTTGCATGGATCATGTAGGGATTTTTTGAGGAAGGGGAAAACATGGGCAGGATTGTAGGCAATAGGTAAGCAACCATTGGGGAAGAGAGATTGAAGATTAATCAGACAATGATAGAGGGGGCAATCTGCTGAAGAAGACAGGGTGAAATGGGATTACTTGTGCATGCAGGGGATTTGCTTTGGCAAGAATAAAGGCTACCTCTTTGTGTGAATCAATAAATATTTATTAAACACCCACTATGTGCTAAACACTGTTGTGTGAGAAGGAATAGAAGAGGAAACAAAGGTGGAAAGCATTTGAGAGATGTGAGATGAGGAAGCTCTTGACAAATAGCTTCAAGTTTTTCAGGGAAATATAAGGGAAATTTCTCAGTGCAGAAATTGAGGGTAGGAGAGCCATAGGAAGTTTAAGTTGAAAGGTTTGGAAAAGCCATTATGATGAGCAGAGTAGTGAAGTGAATAGGGAGATATAAAAAGATAGTCTTGCTGCAGTGAGGGTCCAATTGAAATTATATAAAATTAATTTTAATACACCTAGTTAGCCCAGTTTCATGATCTTCTCCAGTTTTGTATGGCAGCAAATGGGTAGAAATAAAGGCAGAGTGTAGTGGGAGTAATCCAAAACTGAGGTTTGGAAGGGCAAGATCAGAGATAAGACAAAGGCCAAAGCCTTAAAGAAAAGTGTAATATTCTCTCTAAAATATAATGTTCTCTGTTGAGGTTTCCTTGGGGTCTCTGCAGACAGCCTTCATTTCAGTTCTGTAATCACCACAAGTACAGCCAGGAGTTATAATCCAAATCCTTTATTGTCTCTTTCAAAGTCTTGTCTCATTTCCTGCAGCCTGGTTAGTTTTCTTCTAGTCCAGGTTCTTTATTATCTTCTTCCTGGGGCTGGGCAGCTTTCTAGGGATCCTTTCAGTCTGGCCTTGGTTCCGAGAGCTTGAGCTCCTGCCTGCCTTCTCTGGCTTATGAATCTCCCAGAGTGAATCCTGGCTGAGGCTCCAAGAGCTTCTAGTGGCTTGTCTTTTCTGGCCCTGAGAGCTTCTTGCTTAGATGCCCCGCACTGAGTATACACCAATCATTATATCACTAGGAAACCATTATTTGTTGTAAGATTAAATCAATGCTAAACTAGATTTAAACATTGTCTCCTCAATTCCACTTAGTACCTTGTTTCAAGTTCTGGCCCATAATATCTCCTTGTAGGATTAAATCAATCATACTGAACCAGGCTAAATTAAATAACTATTGTCTCTATCAGTTCCACTGACTTAGTATCTTATAAGAATCCTTTATTTCAAGTTCAGAATTCTGGCCCATAACAGAAAAGAATATAGTATTTTGGCAGGGAAAATAAAAACATATCTGTATGAAAATATTCTCAGTAGCAATAGCCATATTATGGGAAAACTGGAGTGGGGTGGAGAGAAACCTATGCATTTAATCATGGAAAATAACTGGACAAATTGTGGTTTATAAATAAAATAGAAAATTGTTGTGCCATAATAAACAACAAATAAAAATAATTAAAAGATATGTGGGAAAATGTGAAATGATTCAGTGAAGAAAATGAGAATTCATACATAAGGAATTCTTTTCCAAATCTGTTCTTGCTCTCCTTCTTTAAAGTGGTGAGCACTGCTACAAAGTCTGACTCTGATATTTCTTGTGCTATAGAAAAGACCCTGGATTCTCAAATGCTATGGCAGTGGAGTTTAAGCTCTGTGATGGCAAGACTATCAATATGGCCCTAATAGCAGACTGAATGTTTTCTGAGAATCCACCTAGAAAATAAAGAAAGACATATTATCAATGGACTGATCTCCTGGTGATAAAGGTTTTTTGACTATGGCAATCCATAAAAGAAAGAAAAAATTAAATGAATAAATAAAATGATGGGGTTTTACTGAGTGCCCTATAAGAATCTTTATGATCTCTTACTAATCAAGCTCCAGGAATGGCTCTGGGTATATTTGCTTCCCTTTTGGAACATAGCAACTTGTTCAAGGATAACAAGGTCACATTCAGTATGCTTTGCTCAAGCCCAGCTGGAGGCAAAACAGCAAAGTGGATGAAATTATCCTTGGTGCTTTATCACATCTTCCTTTTTTTGCATCTCTTGTCCCTAAAAGTTCTTATCAAAATATTTCATATATACTCTGTTTCTCAGAGTTAAGGCCCAAAAGCAGGCTGTGTCCTGAGCTTAGCACAACCATAATCTTTTGCATACAGGTATGAGCTCATACTCCACTTTCTGCAGGTGGTATTTTCCATGCCTTCTGTTCTTAATGGCATAATCACTTTTAAGTCCTGAATTACTATTCCCATGGGCCTTGTGAGAACAGTATTGTTTTAAGTCTTAGGGGATGTGGCCATCTTTTGGAGCACAGAAGCAAAGTTCTGTGATTGGAATAGGACTATAGAACCTATCAATGACAAGAAACAGGGATTTTAAATATGTGATGGAAAGCTCTAGGAAATAGGGGGAGATAAATCCTTCAGTGAAAAACTTGGTGTTGATCCAAGCAATACACTTTTCCAGAGGGTTATATCATCCTGAATGCAAAAAATTATGATTATGCTACGCTCAGGACACAGAAGTAAGAGAGGTAGAAGAAAAATTGGAAAAAGAAATGAGAATTATGCTTGGGAAAGGAAGCACAAAAAATGATTGAAGAAAATAATTCCTTAAAAAGTAGAATTGGCCAAATAGAAAAGGAAGTACAAAAGCTAACTGAAGAATTCATTAAAAATTAAAATCAGGCAAGTGGAAGGTAATGTTACTATGAGACATCAATCATCAATCAAAAAAAATCAAAAGAATGAAAAAAAAATAGAAAAAAATGTAAAATACCTCTTTGGAAAACTATCTGGCCTGGAAGATAGATTCAGGACAGATAATTTAAAAATTATTGGACTACCTCAAAGTTATGATCAAAAAAAGAACTTGAAAAGCATCTTTAAGTCCAGGAAAACTACCCTAGGATTACAACCTAGAAAAATTGAGCATAATCTTTCAGGGGAAAAGATAGATATCCAAAGAAGTAGGGGACTTGGAAATTTTCCCCATGAAAATATCAGAGCTGAAAAGAAAATTTTGTCTTCAAATATAAGATTCAATATAAGCATAAAAAAGTGAACAAAAAAAGAAAACAGAACAAAGGAAAAAACATGGTATTCAATAAAAATTGTTTATATCCTACATGGGAAGATGATCCTTGTAACTCTTTGGAATGTATCTCTATTAGGGCAGTTAGAAGGAGCATACTTAAAGAGTGTGTGACTATAAGTTGATAGTGATGTGATGGTTTTTGAAAAATTAATTATGAGATAGGGGAGGAAGGATATACTTGGAAAAGAAGAAGAAAGGGAGAAGCAGAAGGGGGTAAATTGTATTATATGAAGAGGCATGAAAGATGTATTATTGCAGAAGGAAAGAAGGAAAGAGGTAAGCAGTGTTTGAACCGTACTATCATCAGATTTGGCTCAAACAGAGAACAACATACATTCTCAGTGGGACAGAGAAATCTATTTTACCCTACAGAGAAGCAAGAGGGGAAAGAGGGACAGATTGGGGGAGGCAATGGTCAGAAGCAAAACACTGGTGAGGAGGAATAGGGTGAAAAGAAATAGAAAAGTATAAAAAAGAGGAAAAATAGGATGGAGGGAAATACACAGTTAGTAATTATAATAGTAAGTGTGAATGTAAGTGAAATCCTATAATATTTTGTTTACAAGAAACACATTTGAAGCAGAGAGAGACATACAGAGTAAAGATAAAAGATTGAAACATAATATATTATGCTTTGGCTGAAGTAAAAATACAGGGGAGGCAATCCTGATCTCAGACAAAGAAGAAGCAAAATTAGATCTAATTAAATGAGACAAATAAGGAAATTACATCTTGCTAAAAGGTACCATAGACAATGAAGTAATATCAATACATATATCCATCAAGTGGTCCAAATTTCTAGAGGAGAAATTAAGTGAGTTACAGGAAGAAATAACAAAACTATACTAGTGGGGGACCTCAACCTTCTCCTGTCAGAAAAACATAAAGATTTAAACAAAATAAATAAGAAAGAAAGTAAAAAAAAGTGAATAGAATTTGAAAAAAGTTAGATATGATAGAATTCTGAAGAAAATTGAATGGGCCTCCCAACCAAGTATAGAAAGGCAAATATGTTAAATGGATTCTTTTTAGATCATGATGCAATAGGAATTACATGTAATAAAGGACCATGGAAAGATATATTAAAAATTAATAGAAAACTAAATAATCTAATCCTAAAAAGTGATTGGGTAAAACAACAAATCATAGAAACAAGAATGCCAATAATGAGATGACCTATATAAATGTTAAAATAATTTAACTCCACCCCTTATCCTCTGTACTTCTCCACCCTTCCTAATTACCCAGTCGGACCTTGAAAGAACAGGGACATAAAACATTAAGTCATTTTGAGAGGGAGGAGGCAAATAGAAGAAGAAACAGGAGAAAGTTCAGAACCTAGAATGTCAGGCTAGACAAATTCCAGAAAGTTTGCAACCACAACATTGTAAGGGAAAATATCATTGAAAGATCTGGCACAATGGATAAAGTAATGGGCCTTGAGTCAGGAAGAATTACATTCGAATCCTGCCTTTAACACTTATTAACCATATGGTCCTGAGCAAGTAATCTAACTTTTCTTGGTCTCAGTTTTCTCACCCATAAACTGGGACAAATAATAACACCTACCTTGCTGTTAAATGAGATAATAATTATAAAGTATTTAAATGCTTGGTTTATAGTAGGCCCTTTAAAAATGTTAACTATCATTATTATTATTAGATAAGAATTTTGATCAATGCCATGTCTTATAATGATTTCAGAAGACTAACAATGAAGCATGTTTTGCAAAAAGGTGGTGGACCACAAATGTAGACTGAGTCAAATACTGTTTGACATGGACCGTGTGCATGTGATTGTTTGTTTTGTTTTAACTATACTAAGTTACAAGGGAAGCTTCAATTTGGGGGAAGGAGGCAGCAAGGGCAACAATTTTTTTAAAGTATCAAAAAAAGAGTCAAAAAAAAAAAAAAAAAAGATTGGTTCTTTGAGTTTACCTGAGGAGTTGTAAGACCAGTATTTAAAACTGGCATACTATAAAGTAGGTGAAATTAGTCGTCCTGGCTTTACTTCCGCCTCTTCCAGATACCTGCTGCCCAGGTCTTCAAAGTCTGGGCAGTGAGACCTTAAACCTTAAAACATTTTAAACTTTTCTAACAACATGGAATAAAATTAAAGCTGGTCGAGACCTTTGAGAATATTTGCCCTCTGAAATTCCTTTGGCACATGCTTGATTTCTGCTTCCCCAATATGATAATTGAATCTATGCTAATATGTTAATATAAGAACAAAACTTCAATGAAGTCTCTAGCCTTTTAAGGGGAAATGAGATCCAATGATCCTTAATCTTTTCATGGGAAACAGTGACAACTCAAAGAAGTAACCCAAATGGTAGAAATATTAAGTCCACAGCAGTTCCATAAGAAAAATATTTTGGAATTGAATAAATTGTGATATATGAATGTTATGGAATATTATTATTCTGTAAGAAATGACCAGCAGGATCAATACAGAGAGGTTTGGAAAGACTTACATGAACTGATGCTGAGTGAAATGAGCAGAACCAGGAGATCATTATATACTTCAACAACAATACTGTATGAGGATATGTTCTGATGGAAGTAGATTTCTTCAACAAAGAGAAGATCTAACTCAGTTCCAATTGATCAATGATGGACAGAATCAGCTGCAGCCAGGGAAAGAACACTGGGAAATGAATGTGGACTACTTGCATTTTTGTTTTTCTTCTCAGATTATTTTTACCTTCTGAATCCAATTCTTCTTGTGCAACAAGAGAACTATACGGTTCTGCACACATATAATGTATCTAGGATATACTATAACATATTTAACATGTATAAGTCTGCTTGCCATCTAGGGAAGGGAGTAGAGGAAGGGAAAGGAAAAGTCGGAACAGAAGTGAGTGCAAGGGATAATGTAAAAAATTACCCATGCATATGTTCTGTCAATAGAAAAAATATAATTTTTAAAAAAAGAAAAATATTTTGGGACAAGGTAGAACTTTGTGATGCTATTCACTTAGCACTCCCTATTCCATCTAGGAATATAGCAGCTGAGCCCATGTTAAAGACAATGACTGACAAACCAAACCTCTTAGAACCCCTTTGGTTGATTCAGACTTACTTTGGTTGGTCCAAACTTAATAATGACACATATATCATCTCATTATTTGGTTATTCATAACAGCTCTTTTTTTTTTTCGGTAGCAAAAAAAATTGAAACAAAATGGATGTACTTTTCAACTGGGGTAGTTAAAGAAATTGTGACACATGAATGAAATGGAATAATATAAGCTTATGAAATTCCTTTCTATTTACTGTCAAGACTATAGAAGGAAATTTGCATGTGAGAAAAAGATTCAGCTACTCATAACATTTATGCTCACCTAGACTTTTTTTTATCTCATTCTGACTCCCTACTACAGTGGGGGAAAAAAAACAAAGAAATTCCATGTAATAAATTAATATATATGATCAAGTAAAACCAATTCCCTCATTGGCCATGTTTAAAAAAAAGTGTGTGTGTATGTGTGTGTGTGTGTGTGTGTGTGTAAAATTCTTCATCCTGAATCCATCATCTTTTGTATCCATCACTCAGTACAGGGTAAATAACTACATTCACACTCTGTTCTTCACAGCAACAGGTTGGAGAAAATGAATTTTTTCTTTAATGTTAAACCCAAGTTTCATTAAAAAAAAACAAAAACTAATGAAAAGATAATGAAAACAAAGGCAATTTTTAAAGGGGTATATATAAATTGTTAATAACAATGTGAAAAGATGTTCTCATTCCCAATGATCAGAGAAATACACATTGAGGCAACTTTAAGATATCAGCTTTCACCCACAAGAGTAACAAAAATAGTTCCCAAAATGATAACATTCAACATTAACTGGGCTTCAGGGAAATAGGCCCTAATTATGTTAGTAGTAGATGAGACAGGGGGCTAATATAAACTTTTTGGAGAGTAATATTATGACCCTATGTAATGATGATCATAAAACTGATAATACCCTGACTTAGCTATTTCATTGCCAGGATTTGGGCAAAAATACTATAAAAGGAAAAAAAGAAGAATCTGTCACTACAAAACATCCATACTGCCTTATTTGTAATAGTAAAACTCTATACTGAGTGATGACTACAATATTTGATGGAGTCGGGATGAAAAATTATACATACACACATATAAACTCACAAACACACACACACTCTTTCTTTGAATTTAACCAATGAAGGAATTGGCTTTGTTTGATCATGCATATTAATTTATTACATGGAATTTCTTTATCTTTTTCTTTTTCACAGTGTGGTAGGGAGTCGGAATGAGATCCCATGTAGAATCAGAGGGCATGGATATAGATAATTTCAGAAATATTGGTATTATCTCCATCCATGCAGATCCACAATCCAT
This sequence comes from Antechinus flavipes, assembly GCF_016432865.1. Lineage (NCBI taxonomy): Eukaryota > Metazoa > Chordata > Mammalia > Dasyuromorphia > Dasyuridae > Antechinus > Antechinus flavipes. Next base: position 222,515,119 of record NC_067399.1, on the reverse strand, counting down.
TTTTTACTTAGTTTTCTGACTATTCAGGGAATATGACTATACAGCTAATAAGTATCTGAGGCAAGATTTGAATCCAAGTCTTCTGTATTCTTCAGTCACATTCAACTCTTTGTGATGCCATTTAGGTTTTTCTTGGCAAACATACTAGAGTAGGTTTGCCATTTCCTTCTCCGGCTCATTTTATAGATGAGGAAATTGAGGCAAGTAGGAGTTAAGTGACTTAGCCAGGATGACACAGGTAATAAGTACCTGAAGCTGGATTTAAACTCACATCTTCTTGACTCCAGGCCTGGAGTTCTGTCTACTGAGCCCATTAGCTCCCACTCTCCTTTTTGAATAAATTATGCTTTATGCAAATGTGAAATGGAATAATATGTGAATATGCCAAATTTTAAAGGTACAGTAGAAAAAGTAGAAAGATTCAAATCCAAATTCTGCCACTTAACTACCTGGGGAACCTTAGGTACTTAGCTTTTCTGTGCATCAGTTTCTTTATTTATAAGATAAGGCAATTATCTATGATTCTATACTACTGGCCTATGGGCAGCCTCTTTGATAACAGATCAACCTTTTATTTTTCTTAAGGTCATATTGGTGAAAGGCTTGTAGCTAAAATCCATAGAAAAATGATTTGCCCAGATTCACATAGAAAGCATGGTTTGAACCCAGGTTTTTCCTGGTTCTTGTATCCTAACAAAGTAGACCACCCCATATGACTGGAATATAGAAAAACTTATTAGCAATGATACAACAACATAGAATGAGCAAAAACAGACCCTAGCAACAGTTCTATTTGAAAGGAAAAAACCATGCCAAAGGTAACAACCTTGAGAAACAAGCAGAAGGGGAGCCAGAGTAAATGTGGTATTTGTTTCTCTATTATTTCTTAATTTGGCTTTACTTTAATTTTTTAAACGTTAATCATATTACCTCAAGGACTTGCATGAGATTTTATTCCTTGTTTTGCATGTGTATTTGATCATTTTTGTTGTTGTTGATGGTTAAACGATGTGGTTGTTTTTCACAGACTCATTCTATTAAATATACCTAAACTTGCTCCCATGGAAATTCCCAGCAAATCTGTAGCTTTCAGTCCTAGAACAGGATGTCAAATTCAAATAGAAACAGGGCCATTCATCTTGACAGACTGTATATATTAACTTGGATTTAAAATATAATATTATCTATGTTTCATTGTATTTTATTGATTTAAAAAAATATTTCCCAAATATATTCTAGAGTGTTGTAAGCCTGTGGCAGACCATGGACCACAGTTCCATATAGAACACTTCTGACCTAGAGAGATCCCCAGTGACCCTGAGAAGTTAAATTGTAATACAGATAGTGGGTAGCAGAGATAAGATTCTAATCTAAACTAGATGCTATCTTTTTTAAATAGGGATTTTAAAGGCAAGAAAGATAGAACTTTTTGTACTTCTTCTTTATGCTTTGGACAATTTATTTAGACTCTTCATTTTCATAGTTGAGTATTAACTTTATTTCCTATAAAATATTGGAAAATTTTTAAACAAATTATGAAGCGAGATAGTAATATAAGGGACTAATAATAAATAAACTGTTGAAATGAATTTATTTCCTGATTTTTCCATCCCTCTTATTCTTTTTATGCCTAGAGTATATAATGGATTGAGTAACAGAAAATTAATCCTCAGCATTTCAACAGAGGAAATATAATTGACACCAAACTAGAAAGAAGCTGGGAGATTTGAACTCTCTTCAGCTGACTCTTTCTAACGCCACTTGGGGTTTTCTTGACAAAGATGTTGTAGTGGTTTGACATTTCCTTCTCTGGCTCATTTTACATATACAGGAAACTAAAGCAATCAGGATTAAGTGACTTGTCCAGGGTTACACAAAGTCTGAGGTCTTCCTGATTCCAGGCTTCCACTGCACCATTTATGTATCTTCTTTGCTCTAGCATACTATGGAAAATCACAATGCTTAAATAGCATTAATAAAAGTCTAATTTCAAAGATATGTAGGGATTCACACAAATGTATAAGACTAAGAACCATTCCCTTATAGATAAATGGTCAAAGAATATTAATAGTTTGCAAAAAAAAAATGTAAATAGAACAAGCACATGAAAGAATGTTCTAAATCATTAACAATGAGAAAAATGGAAATGAAAAGAACTGAGTTTTTGTATTATATTTAGCAAATTGACACAGTTGACAAATAACATGGTCAATATTGGAGGGGCTGTGGAAAGGGGCACACTAATATACTATTGTTAGAGCTGTGAAATAGTCCTACCATTCTGCAAAACTATATCAAATTATTTGAGAAAGGAAAGTAAATCATTCCCATTATTGGATATGTAAGTCAAAGGCAGAAAAGAAAAAAAAAATCCCAGATATATCTAAATATTCACTGAAATTTTTTTTGTGGTAGCAAAAATGAGGGGGAAAGTGGATACCCAGCTATTGAGAGATGATTTTAAAAATTATGATATACAAATGTAATAGAATAAGGAAATAATGATTATAAAGACTTGAGAGAAACATGTGAAGACTTGTCTGAATAATTTCAGTATGAAATAAGCAGAATCAGAAGAATAATATATCCAACTGCAATGATATAATTGGTTTTTAATACCATGGAAAAATCAACTCTAAGTTATTTAAAATAGCCAATTTTGTTCCCAAACAACAAGATATTAAAACAATGTTGGTTATGATGCTGGTCATCTTGGTGAAAAGTGTAACCAGAAAAGACTATGATATGAAAAACAGAAGACATAAATAAAACTTTTTTTAAGAGACCATGATGCTGAAAATGTTTTTTTTTAAAATTAATTAAAAATTCTCTGTCAAAAGTGTCTCTATAACACCAAATCAAAAGTTTCACATAATTACATATGCATTATGTGTAGTTATGTGAAACTGTTGATTTAATGTTCAACCCCATATGCATTATGGAATGAAATACCCACCTGAGTTATAGCAAGACTTCTTTGTGTCTGTTGTCTGGATCTATTTTATTACAGCATCTATAAAAGCTTATGCTATTATTAAGTCTTCAAAGTAAATGTCCCTCTGCAAAAGCCACAAGTTAGCATTCACTTCAAGTAAAGCAGTGCTCTTTTGAAGAAAAAAGTGATTTAACCTTCACAAACCAGTCTAATTTGGTTCTGAGAACATTCAGCTCAAGGAAGATAATATTCTAAAGACCAGTGAGTTTTAGAATAACAATACTGTAGATGAACAACTGGCAATCAGGGTGGTTCAACATTATATGGGGTTGCTTTACACATTAAGAACTTAAGTTCAACAAAACACATTGAACTATGTCTGACAGTATATGCAATACACCACACCCATACTTCCCCTCTTCTGTAATCAAAGAAGAATGGTGAAGGTTCTTAACTCTTTTCCAGGGCTAAGGTTAGTCATTTTAATCATGCAATGTTCTCCTTACAAATTTTAAATGTCAAGCTTTTATCTTTATTATTTATTTATTATATTTCTGTCTTATTTTTATTTTATTTATTATTTATTATTATTATTATTTATTATATTTCTCATAAATATTTTTCTTTTTCTTTAGTTATAAACTTTTTGTTATACAAAAGGTTTCTTAAAAACTTTCATATTGTAAATAAGCATAACTATCCTTCCCAAATAATTCCATCTATTTTTTGAATTAATAAAAATTCATGAAGGACCCTTTCATTAGCTTTTATTTTCAGTGTGTATCCTATTATGTCATTATATAAGGGACATCTAGGTGGCACAGAGGATAGAACACTGGATTTGGAATCAAGAAGACTTGAGTTTCCAGCCTCAAATATTTCTTAACTATGTGACTCTAGCAAGTCACTTAATCTGTTTGTCTCAATTTCTTCAGCTATAAAAATGGGAGTAATAATAATACCTATCTCCCAAGGCTGTTGTAAGGATCAAGTGAGACAATATTTGTAATATGCTTAGCATAATGCTTAGCACATAGAAGGTGCTATAGAAATGTTTGCTATTATTATATTCCAGTCTTAACACAGTGCTTGGCACATAGAAGGCACTTAATAAATGTTTATTGATTGGTGTAATTTCTTTTTGATTTTCTCAAGTTCTATAAAGAAGTGTTTGATTATTTTGTTTGGCATTTATATAAGCCCATTTGAAAAGTATTACCATTTTTACTCTATCTCTGTGAGCCACTTGTGAATGTTAGTTCAGTTGCTTGGGGCTTCCTTTATTTGGTTACTTTGCTTTTATAGTTCTCCTTATTCAAGAGCTAGCTGAGATTTTGATGGTGTACTCAACAGATAAGAAAACATTTGCCTGCTATCTTTCAAATCTAATCAGTTTTCAAATATTGTCTCTGATCTCATTGATTCAAAACTTCCCTCTAAAAACGCAGACCCCAATCCATCCAAACTACTCTTCTCCATATCCTTCCAGAAATTTACAGAAGGGAGAATGGAGGTCCACACAGTAAGCCACAAGCTTTCTTTGCTCTCTGGACACTAAGAGGGTAATCTATCAGTAGGGCCTAGTCACTACTCACTTTCACTATGCAATGAGCCTGTCTTCTCTTCCTAAACACAAATCTTTGATAACATCATTTACTGTTATGGGCCAGAACTTGAAATAAGGTACTAAGTGGAATTGAGAAGACAATGGTTAAATCTAGTTTAAAATTGATTTAATCCTACAACAAATAATGGTTTCCTAGTGATATAATAATTGGTTTGTACTCAGTGTGGAGTTTATAAGAAGGGATTGAGAGACACAGAGGAGAAGCTCTCAGAGCCAGAGAAAACTAAGGATTGATGACAGGAGCTCAAGCTTTCAGAACCAAGGAGAGAGATAGGCCTCTAAGAAAACTAACCGGACCCCAGGAAAGGAGACAAGACGTTGAAGGAGACAATAAAGGATTTGGACTTTAATACCTGGCTGTTCTTGTGGTGATTACTGAACTGAAACGAAGGCTGCTCCCAGAGATCTCAAGAAAACCAAAACAAGAGAAAGGAGGGGAAAATACAGAAGATATGGAAAAAGTGGAAAGATTCTCAAAAACTTACTTATACTAGAAGAAAGAAATCAAGCCATTTTCAATAACTATCAGCCAGTATGTCTGCTTTATGAGAATCTTCATGAAAATCATCTCTACTTAACTTGAGGATATCTTTGTGAAGTTAATGTAAAGAACAAGCAAGCTTATGAAAATAATGTTAACAATGTACCATATCTTTATCACTTCATAATTAACTGAAAGATAGAAAGATTATAAGCTCTCCTTATGCCTATCATTTCTTGACTTTGAAAAATCATTTGATTCAGTTAAATAGAACACTGTTTCTTTTATAACAAGGTATATTTTATCCATGAAATAATAATTCAAGATTTCTTAAAAAGTATAAAAATAACTTTGTTCAACAATTCTTTAAAGTTAAATATCAGTCCAAGCATAAATCTAATCAGAAGGGTTTTTTAAATTAAAAGGATAGGGGAAGAAGAAAACAAATCTAACAAATCACATACAGAGAGTAGCTATAATGAAGGAAAAGAATAGCATTTGATATGAAAGACAAAGTACAAGAAAATGTGAATAGGGTGTGTTGCTTCTAGACTGGGAAGTTTGCATGATGGAAGGGGCAGTAACAGAGACTTGAGGTATAAGGGTGTGTCACCTTCTGGAGAGAGAATCATTAAGTACTCTGCACATTATAAAGTAGTGGTGTCAAAATCAAATGGAAAGGAAGACAACTAAAATATATTTAAGAACCCCTGTGGCTTGCAAATTAACTTAGAAAACCACATATTGACATTATTCATGCTCTATTTTTTTTCCTATTTTGTTAAATATTTCCCAATCACCTTTTAAATTGGTTCAGTTGCACTCAGGCCTTCTAGGGAGTTGTCTGACACCTCTCTTATAAAAGGTTATAAAACTTTGAGTAAGCTAATTCACATCTTGTAAGATTTTGAGTCATAATTAAAGTCCAAGAAAGCATCTGAGTAGCCAGACGAGGACAATGAATCTGCCACCTCCCGCATAAATTTCCCCCATAATTTTTCTCAACCATTCATTTGCATACACCAGGAAAAAAAAAAGTGGAACCCTGAACCTCAGAGCTATTTGCTAATTATTCATCAAATAGTCATTGCTTAGTTATAGGCTAGCTGATGGAGATAAAGATTTGAGATATGTATTGTATGGTAATCAGAAGTTAGAGAGAAATTTCTCACCAAATGAACCAAGCCTTAAACTAAAAAAGAGATTTAGAAGAGAAAGAGCTTGAGTGTGAAAGTTATTGGCTTCCTAGATTGACCCTAATTCCTTACTTGTAGCCTAGGAGATGGTAAAATCCTCAGATTCAGAGAATAGAGAGACTTCTATCTATCCTTAGCTAAGGATTTTTTATTCTGCCTAAAATCACAGAATAGAATCTCCCTCAAGAACTGAAATTAAATTTCTAAATTACCCATCACAAAAGACTCAGCGAGTCCAGCAGATTAACTGCCGCTCCTCCCCTTCCCCCATTGAAATACCATGCCTTATCAAGAATAAGTCTAGGTAAGTTTGTGATACTTTTAAACTTATCTGTCTTCTCTTTTCCTTTTACATCAACAAAATCTCATCCAGCACAGATGCCACACCCAGTGGAGAGCTGAAAGAGAAGTCTGTGAAAAGAAAAAGAACTTCCAGACCCTGAAATACCAGGAACTACATTTTGCTTTTCCCATGTATGTATCTTGCATATATATCTCACTAAGAATGCTGTATAAATTGTGGGAAAGTGCCCAGGTTTTGAAGGACATGTTTTATACCAACTGTTCTTACCAATATAATCCCATTACCTTTAGACAGCCAGGTGGCACAGTAGATAGGGCATTGAGTACTCAGGGACAGCATTCATCTTCCTAAATTCAACTCTGACCTCAGACAGTTACTAGCTGTGTGACCCTGTTGGTCTCAGTTTCCTCATCTGCAAAAGGAGGGAGTGAAGGAAATGACCAACAACTCCAGTATCTTTGCCAAGAAACCTCATAAGAGTCAGACACGTAACACAACAATAACAATTTCAATAGCTGATTGGTAGAGGCTTTTGAGCTAGAATATTAGAAATAAGAATCACAAAATTACCCTTCAGTCGCAAAGTAGCAGCCACCTTCTGGGACCCCACTAGTGAATACAAACCCAGAGCATGAAATTTCCATATACAAGAGATCAAAGATCAGACTGAAACAAAATAAACTAGAAGTTCTAATGAAAAGAGATTGATCTAACCTTATAAATATCAAGACATGAAAATCATGACTGAAAATTTGTAGTATATATTCTGGATGTGTATACTCTATTCAAAAGAAATATGATAGGTAAAATGAAAGGCAGGATGACATTGACTATTAAGGAGATAAATTCGAATGACTAAATCAAAGTGGGTTAGCATGGCAGTATTTGAGTAAATAATCAATGAAGGAAAAACATTACTTTGTAGGCAAATCAAACATGTCATCCTTCAAAAAGTAGAGGAAATCAAATAGGGACAAATTCTGTTCTGGATCTGATTTTCACAAACAAGGAGGAATTTGTTGCCAGGATGGAAATTATGAAAACCTTTGTGAAAAATGGTGACTAGTGACCACAGAGGAAAATGGGGCAGTTAGATGGCACAGTAAATAGAGCACCAGCCCTGTAGTCAGAAGAACTGAGTTCAAATCCTAATTTAGATACTCAGTACTAGTAGTGTGATCCTAGGCAAATCACTTAACCCCAATTGCCTCAGAAAAAAAAAAAAAAAAAAAGGAGAGGAAAACTAAGCATACTATGACATACAACCTAGATTTGAAAAGAGCGGATGTCAAAAGGTTATTAGAAAGGTTAGGTAGGATCCCATGAACTAAAATTCTAAAAAATTGGTGCAAGAGGAATAGGAAACTCTCAAGAATGAAATTCTGAAGCCACAAAAGGAAACAACTACAATGAGGAGAAAATATGAGAGTTGTCTGAAGAAATAGATATAGATGAACAAAGAACTCATCGACCAACTTAGATTTTAAAGTGACTTATAAAATGTAAACAGAAAGATCAAACAGAAAAAAACTAAAATTGAATGCCATATAATTATAATGACCAAACCTGGACTTTCTCTTCATTATAGAGTTTGACAGATCATGAACATGGAATACAACTAATACTTTTAGAAGCACTTGATATGTCAGTTAGTTTTGCTAAACTGCTTTTCCCACACCTAAACTATTTTTTAATTCTTTGTTATATTGAATGGTGAATGAAAAAGAATGTATTCAGAAATAAAAGATTAAAATAAGATTATATTTTTTAAAGATATGCAGAAGGAGGAAAGGCAACAGAGGTCACACACAAGTGCATATCACAATCCTATAAGAATATTATTAGTTGTGCTAAATCATAGAATGAGTTGACTGATGTCTATAATTGAGATAAAGAAGATGATCAAAGAAGTAAAAGGATGAGAAATGGCAACAAAGGGAAAGTAGCTGGTTATTTCTTATTTTATTATTATTTTCTCAGTATCAGACATTACAGAACAAAAATTGACTAGGCCAATTTTTATACCCAACATAAATAAGCTTTGGAATGGGTGAAACTTCACTTAATGTCTCAACTCTAATGTGGCCATTAAAAACTTAACTTGAAACTTTAGCTAGATTCTATCTTAGAAAACTTTTTTTTTGGCTACTCCTTTTAAGTTGGTCGTGGGATTTTTCTTCATTTCCTGCCCTAAGCTGTTTATAGGTTTTCTTCCTTTATATGGCAGTTCCAAACTTAAGAACAATTTTGTTTGAAAAGTATTTCAAATAGCCATATGGAAGTTGGATCCCATATGGAAGCTTGAAAACACTGATTCCCATAGGAATTGTGTTATAAAGTATGGGTGTATCTTGAGACCACAAATGCTTCTAATGTCTCCAAAATCACATACTAATAATAGAGTTTACCTCTACCTAAAAAAGCTATTATAAAATTGTTTCTATGGAAAAATGAATTCTAACTTAGAAGTCAGGATGCCAAGAACAACATCTCTTACATCTTTCCCCTTCACTCTACTCACATAGTAACCACTCTAGTTCAGTCTATCATCACCATTATAATAACCTGCTACTTGATGACTAATAAATAAAGGCTCACTGATCAGTTGAATGACTGATCTTTGCTCTATAAAGTCAGTAGTTTGCATGCAGAGGATTCATTCAGTAATGGTTGCAATGTCAATAAGTATTTGCAGATCATTTTTTTGTGATGTTATCTGAACCTTACCATACCCAACATCTTCCCATGGATTTCTGGAAGAAAGTATGCATGATATAGATGCATATGTAGTCTATACAGAACATTTTGATCTCTTCCATTCTTTATTCCTGAACCATATTTTCTGACTTGTTTTCATACATTTTTCTTTCAGCTATCTTTAACATTCTCCTATTATAATACACAAAAAACCCATTTTTTTCAATAAAAAATGTATTTTCTCTCCTTCCTACATTTTCCATCTTATAAGGAAAAGACATTTGTAATAAATATATATTATCTAACAAAACAATATATTGGCCATGTCTAAAAATAAATGTTATTCATTCTGATTCTTGAATATATCACCTCTCTGGTAGAAAGTGGGAAGTATCTTTCATCAATAACCAATGAATTGATCAGAGTCATTAAGTTGTTCTTTCTAATTGGAATGTTAATTCTAGTGTCTAACTCTAATGTTCCTTTTCTAATATCTAACTACATATCAATTCAATTTGGAGGTTCTTCTCAAGTTCTTCACAGAATGTCTCTACTTCTTTATTCTCTATACCTGTAATGTGTAATATACTATAACCATTTTCCAGTGTTCTTTTTTTTTTTCAAATACTTATCCTCACTAAATACCCCGAATCCCAAGTGAGCATATGTCTTGCTTATGGACACACAAAATCAAATCTACCAGTCCCTGTATTTACTTCTCCAAAGAGGATCTGTGAGCTACACTTCCATTTAACTGTCCCTCCCTTTTTCTGTTTACATTTATAACAAGAATGGTAAGTTTCATACAATTCCATGACACAAAGCTGGATTTTGGCATTAACACTGAGCCAAAACTAATAAGGTGAAATGTAATAACAATGGCTCCATCCATAGATGAAATAAAACTAAATACATACAGGATGGGAGAGCTATGACCTTATAAGAAAAAAATTTGAAGGTTTTAATTCACTGAAAGCTCAGTAAGAGTTAATGGCATGGTGTGGCTACCAGAAAAAGTAAAGGCAATGTTGGGCAAAATTAATAAAATTATAGTATCTAGAACAAGAAAAGTTATAGTCTGATGTAATTCTCTGTTGGTCAAACATATAGGGAATATTGTGTCCTGAGTGTCTCATTTCAGGAGAGATACTAATGAACTAGAATATTCCAAATGAAGTGACCAAGTTGGTCAGGGGACTAGAAACCAGATTACATGAGGAAGAGTCAAAGAATTGAGGATATTTAGCCTGGCGAGGAAAAAGACTTATTGGACTGTCTTTAAATATTTGAGGGGCTATCACTGAGAAGTACTAACTTTATTGTATGTGGCTCCAGAGGGCGGGAGTAGAACCAATGAATAGTAAGTACAAGGAAGCAAATTTTTCTTGAACTGCTTTGTAAATGAGTTGATTCCCTCTTGCTGAGAGTGACTGAGCATAGATTAAATAATAACCTCTTAGGGGTATTGTAGAAAGAATCCATGCATGATTAAGGATTGGGTGACTTCAAAGAAACTATGCTTCTGGAAATGAGGGCTTTCTAATGGTGACAAAAGCACCTGATGAAAATAACTCTCTTTTATTTCAGTCCTTAAATTAATTGATATCTATTTCCCAAAACCTACCAACAACCAGGTTAGACAAAAATAAGTTTAGTGCCTTAGATTACTGGAAGCATCAGAACTGTGGTAATCTTGTTCTTCTTTTAAAATAAGTAAAATAGTTTTCTCTGGGGGAGAAGGTAGGTTCCTCGGGAGGAATTTGGCTGAAATCTGTCCGAGAGCCTCTGTCTGTTTCTTTTATCCAAGAGAGAGAGGAATTGTGGGATACGAGAGAGAGGGATTATGGGTTTTCTCCCATAGTGCTCTCTGGCCCCAAGAGCTTCAAGGGAGGTGTGAATTCACAAAGTTACACAGTTAGCTTTGTGAACTCCCATGAGTAAAGGTGTGAACACAAGCATTGTATCAATTAGTTCTACTTAGTACCTTGTTTCAGGTTCTGGCCCAAAACATCTTCTTGTAAGAGCAGATCAATAATCTATCAACTCTAATGAGTTAGCAGTTTGTAAAGATTCCAACAAGAACTAATTTCAGAATAACTACATGTGCTCCAAAATCCATGAGGGAATTGCACTGGCTGAACACTCTGCACATGTGCATAAAAGCTATGTTCATTGGCTAACCTTCCATTATATTTGCTATGTTCTGGGCTGTGTGGTAGCTCATGAGCCATGAGACAAATAATCTTACATCTTACATCTAGAAGGACTTCCCCACCTCTCCCCAAGAACTTTCCCAAAGAAGAAAATGTAATATAGTAGAAGAAACACTAAACTGGAATTCCAAATATAAGAGTTTCATTGCAAGTTATGACAGTGTAATTAGCTATGTGACTTTGCATAAGTTCCTCCCAGACAGTCCTCTCCCCAAGTTCAGTTATGTTCAGAAAGAGATATGACCCCTAAAAATTTGGGCCAATATCTCCTGAGCACAGTTAATGGTTCCTAAGTCCTGATCCCCTTCAAAAAAAGAAAAGGGGCACAACAGAAGGGAAAGATAGGCTTTAAGAGAATAGTCCCATAGAAATACAATCCTAGGGGTTACTGGTGATAGAGGCCCAGGACTAGATGAAGGATCAAAAAGAATCATGGCATATGGCACAGCAAATCATCAGAGACTTTCAAGATACAAGGACTATCCAAGGGATAAAACACCCAAGAAGTTGTACCATGCACAGCAGTCACACCCAGACTATCTTGGTTGAAGGGCCAAACCAGATTGAGGATAATCAACAGATCTCAAACCCCTGGGTCTATTGGGGGATGTCTACCCCCAAGCATGTGAAGACTTGTCCTACTGGAATGGACAAGATGTTCCAATGGCCATGAAGGAAGCTGAAGGAGGCAACCCTGGATTTTGATAACTCAGAAGAAGGAATGAGGCTGACAACTTTGTGCAACTTTGCTTCAAATGCAATTCAATCTTCAGATAAAACATTAGCGCATGATGTGTTGGTTTTCTTTGAAAACAAAGAACAAACAACAACAGCAAAACCTAGATTTTTGTCTCTATAATTTCTGCAGTGTGCTAAATATAGTTACTTATTCCACGAACTCGGAGAGATGTTTCTCCCATAACATATTTCACATTTTTTCAAATATTAGTACACTGTAATACAGCCTGAAAATTCTTCAAGTGTTGAGTTTCTTTCTGAATCAAAGCAAATCACCAGCCAATTTTGTCATTTTTGCAAGTCTGAAATTTTATAATCATTTTGACTTTTAATAAGACATACCTACAACATTTCAATGTTAAAGTTGTTCTTATCCTCAAGGTCCATAGCCAAGAAAGAAGAAAACAGACTTCCATTCAACTTTCTTTCCTTTTGATAATACAATGCCTTAGGTAGGTACATTGCAAATGTACTCCACAGCCTCAGCTTTTATCTAGGACAAAGAAAAAAATTAATAAAATAAAATAAAAAATTCAAAAAATAAAATAAAAATCTGATATGCCACATCAGAAAATGTCATTCACATACACACACACACACACACACACACACACACACACACACCATTTATTTACAAACATAAGGCGTTTATGGATATGGGATTATGAATCACCACACATAATAGCAGATCATTCAATATATTTCATTAGTCTTATAAAAAGATTTTTTTTTTATTATAAGAGATTGTTCTTTGAGAATGGGGTAAAGAATGAGTTATACATTAGGAAATGTAGGGTGATAGAAAATCAAAAAGCATCATGAAAATTTTATATTAAAAAAACTTCTAAACCTTTAAAAACAACAACAACACCCTTATCATACCTCTCTCAATGATGGCATGCCTAAATTGCTTTGAAGAAAAGTTTCAGAAAAAACTGAAAAGTTAATATTAGAGAAAGATGGAGAGGAAAAAAAAAAAAACATAATGAAGTGGGATCTTTCCTAATGCTATGAAGTTGTTGTTTTTTTCTTTTTTCTTTTTTTTTGGTGGAACTTGAGGAAGGGGGTAAAATGATCTTTCCTTTCAAAACCAGCTTTAGCTTTGCTACATCCACTTGCTTTGTTAGAAAAAGAGAGTTAAAAACACACTTTATGTTTCTTTTTTGTTTTATAAATCCACTATATCTCCAACAGAACAATAAAAATTAAAATAAAAAATTATCCTAACAAATATATAGTTTAGCAAAACAAATTCTCATATTAGCCATGTCTAAATATACATGTTTCTTTCTGGAAATATATCACATTTCAAGTACCTCTCATCTAGTGTCTCCTCTCAATGGGCTGCTTTTGCTTGTCCTTTTCCAATATGGGATGCTGTGGTATTATATGCAGATCTAGACACATCACAGCATTTCACAGGTTTCATCTGCATTACAGACCCTGGAAATATTCCCTACAGTGGAGAAAATATTCTATGAAGTAAACACCAACTACTTCAAGCTGAGCTTGAGCCAAGTCTACACTACCCATGACAAGCTTGGTCCAGAGATTCAATTTAAGTCACAAATGCCCCCTAAGGTTATGAATCCCTCAATTAAGTCTTAATCTGAATAGAAGAAATTCCCAGTGTTGACCATTGTAGCTGTGGGTTCTTGGGCCAGCAGGCAGAGAAACTATGTGAAAATCATCATGACTGCTTAGGTCCATAGAGAGAATATGCTAATTTGTCAGACAGCTCAGTTGTTTAGTAGATTGAGTGCTGGATTTAAGAGTCAAGAAAACATGTCTATCTCAGTTTCCTCAACTATAAAATGGAGATAATAATAGCATTTATTCATAAGAGTTTTCTTGAAGACCACATAGACTGTTTGGAAAGTATTTAGCACAATTTCTGGTTTTGTATTAGGTGCTTAAAAAATTGTTGTTTCCTTTTCTTCCTGTTATTTTCATAGGATTATGGTTTTAAAGTTAGAAAGTATCATAAAATCCATTAAGTTCAGTCCCTTCGTTTTATAAATGAGGAAACTGAAATAGACAAAAGTGAAGTAACTGGCTCAAGTTCACATAGCAATTTAGTGTCTAAGCAGAATCTGAAATCAGATCTTCTGTATTCCAAATGTAGAACTCTACATTGTACTGTTCAAGAAAACCTGTGATAGCAGACTGACTATTAGTAAACTCCATTGTATCAGACCATAGGAATCCTTCAATACCAAAGTACCAGAATTATTTTTATTTGTCAAAATTAGCAGCTCTTTTCTCCTCCTCAAGTATTTAAAACCCAAGTGATTTCTAAAGTCTTTATAAGTACCAAGAAGAATGAATTCAGAGTCATTCCACCCTAAAGTCAAAACCAGTGAAATAAATAGAGCCATCCATTCTGGGGCTTAGGAGGAATGGTAAATGGAAACCAACTGGATGTCTTTTTTCCCTTCTCAATAAGACCTAGAGTTAAATCTGACAACCCCAAAAGTAATAATTTTGGTGATCCCATTGTAGTCTCTAAATGTTACACATTCAAAAACAATCACATGACTAATAACCTCTAACAGTGCTGCAGAAGCTTAGAACAAAAATGGAGAGAGATTTTCTGGGGAAGTGTGGGGGACTGCTCTTTTATCCAATATAGGTGAGAATCCCCCCACCCCCTTTAGATGCTACTCTTTATTCCTCACTCTCATTATTACAATCTGAGTCGGAGATTCTAGTATAAATTGAAGAAAGAAAAAGGAGCCTAAAGGTAAAAATGTATTCCATTTTTCTTCTATGAAATATCATAGCAATTTGACTTGAGTTGGCAAGGAAAGCAGATGATCCAGTTTGGCAGAGGAAATTGGGAATAGTTTTATGGTGGTAGATCTGAAGAAGAGAGGGTCCCTTATTAGTTGTAACTTCCCCAAAAACAGGTTCGATTATGAACAAAACACCAGAGAAGAGAACAAAAAGAGTCTTCCAGAAAAGAGAAGTGCTGAAAAGACGAATATGAAATGATGTCATGTAGAAGAAGCAGAAGTAGAAAAACAATATACACAATGATTAGAGTCATATAAAGGTGAAGAATATTAAAAGGAAGATTAACTCCGAATAATTGTAATAATTAATCTTGGTCTCAGAAAGCAGATGATGAAATATTCCAGGAAACTACAGGAGTAGGATTTTGCATATGCCATCAGACTTAGTTACTGTATCAATTGTTTTTGCTTAACTGTTTCTCTTTGTTGTGTTGGGGGTGGGGAAAAAGAGGAGACTGGCAAGGGTAGGGTTTAGGCTCACATCCCGAGTGATCATGCTATTAAAAAGAAAGAAAGAAAGAAAGAAAGAAAGAAAGAAAGAAAGAAAGAAAGAAAGAAAGAAAGAAAGAAAGAAAGAAAGAAAGAAAGAAAGAAAGAAAGAAAGAAAGAAAGAAAGAAAGAAAGAAAGAAAGAAAGAAAACAGATATGCACTTTAACAGGGACCTGGTTGTATATTGTTTTCCCCAAAAAAATAAATTTCCTACATATGGAACTGGACCTTTTTTAAAAAAATAAATTTAAAAGAATTAAGACATTTTCAAAAAGAGAAATGATTAGAGGCAGCATAGGAGAGTACAAAGAATGATTATGACCATTTCCCCCACACAGTTGTAGCTGATTTTTAAAATCAGGTACCGGTTAACAATGGAGTCGCAGTTCTTAATTATCTCTCTAGGCACTTCTCTTTTCAATATTTCTTTTTCCCTTTGGATCTCTTCATTTATTTATTTATTTATTTTGGGGGACAAGCAGGGTTGGATGACTTGCCCAGGGTACCACAGCTGATAAATGTCAAATACCTGAGACTGTATTTGAACTTGGGTCCTCTTGACTCCTAGGGACAAGCTTTATCCACTGTGCCACCTAGCTGCCACCTCTTTACTCTTTATAAAATTTTCTATTTTTTTTGTTTTTAATCAATAACTTCCTAATATATCCTTCTCCATTATGCAGTAAGCCATCTTTTATAACAAAGACTCAAAAGGGAAAATACTCAAAAGGAAGATCAACAAAATGAACCAACATGTCAACTGAGTTTAATATGTGCAATGTTCTACATCCATAATTCCCCATCCCTGCAAAGGAGGAGGGAAATTTATTTTCTTCTCTCCTGGGACAAAGTGAGTCATTATCCTTCCTCCTTACTTCAATCCTTCCTTCTATCTTGATCCTTTCTTGCCCAACACAAAAATGACAAAAATAATTAATACAATCAAAATACTATTTTGACAAAATGATGTTACAGTGATGATTCAATTAATAATTCTCTGAGAATACAACTTCTTTTAATGAAGGCAGCTTGTGTTGTTCTTATGCTGGAACAATATCACTGGTATTATGTAAGGTTCAAGTATTTCTGAAGAATGAAGTCTTGCTTCACTTGGGCTTGACCGATAGAAGGCTTTCACTACTGAAACTTGCAAAGCCTAGAACTAGGGAAAGGTGCTTCTCAGGCTTGCACTCAAGTAGCCTCAGTTCATCAACACAGGCACAGCATAAAAATGGCAGGAATAGGGCTAATGAAAACTGGCAACTATAGCTTTCCATTTCAGAAATGGTGTGACAAAGGGCATGAGAATGGAATGAGCAAGAGGTTTAGGTAAAGGGGGAGAGGAATGAGAAGCTGGAGCCAAAAATGGAGGAATTGGGTTAAAAAAAAAAGCATTGGAGAAAGGAACATAAAGAAATCGAGGCTATATTAGGAAAAGGAAAGGAAAAAGAATGACTAGAATAACGAAGTGCTATTGCTTATGGAAAAAGGTGAGAGAAAGAAGGAACAGGTTCATTGAGGGGAAGAGAGAATAGAAGAGGGAAGAGATGAGTAGATACAAATGTTCTGAGGCATACTCATATCTACAGGGATATAAAAAGGATTCGAAACAGACAAGACATATGTACATTTGTCTAAGAGATTCGTTTTTGAAAAACTCACACAAGAAAAACATCCACATGGAAGTCAGAAGAAACAACACAAGATTTCTTCCAAGGTCTCTCTGAAAAACTTTATTATTCATAACAATACTAGAAAGAAACCCCTAGGATTACACCAAAGAAGATAGTTTTAGCCACCCTCTAGTGATCAACCTTCAAATGAGAGAGGGAATTAATGAAGTAGTCAGGTAGGGGACTGCTGCACAGAAAACTATCTTTTGGCCCTAAATCCCTTTTCCATGGTTTCTCATTTCCTTCTTATTGATGTTCTATTGGCTATATTAGATAGAGATGGGGTGAGGAATGGGATGGTATTTCTAGAAGTAAGCACTAACAACAAGAGTTCTTAAAACATAAGAACATTCCCAATTGCTTTATGTAAAAATCTGGACTTTTCCCACTTTTCTAGGAGAAAGAAGAGATAAATGTATAAAAACAAGGAAATATGCCTGGCCTAATTGTTGAATCATTTAGCCCAGTATTGTATTTTTAATCTATCTCACCATATCATTTGCTGTCAAAGAACACAGAAGTAAAGTTGCTAATAAAATAATCATATAGAAATATTGAAATATTCAGCACGATGAGTCTTTTAATGCTATCTTTCACCTACCCCTTTCAGCATTAGGGTCAGTTTATTTGGCTCTGCCAGAAAATGTGAACAGAGAAGAACTGCTAGATATTTGTACAGAAATTGCTTTTCTGCCTCGGAATGTTGTCCTTGTGTTGTTTACCATAAGGATCTGTGATTTTATGGATGCGGGCATTTTTTTCCATCAATGAAGATTGGAGATTGTATGTAGCATGATCAATAAGTCTAAGAAAGTTGTTTAAAGCTGTTTGGAATGGTTATCAAACAGCTCATAAGTGGTAGATGTAGGATTTGAGCTAAGGTTCAAAGTTCAATTTCAAATCCATCATTCTATTCCTTACTTCCATACTATCTTACCATACCATTATAGATAGCAGAGAGGAGCAAGATGAACCTAATTATTTCATCAGCATACAGAAACACCCAATATGGAAAGTCCCTTCACCAATTCAAATCAACAAATTGTCAACAACTTGTGGTTTTAGAGATTTGACTGCTGGGCACTGAAAAGCCATGTGACTATCTTAAATTTAGATTATCAGATCTCTAAAGCCAGCTCTCTGTCCACTATACCATGCTGCTTCTTCTGATATAATAAGTACCAATTAGTACAACAATGTTTGTCTTTGCCTTTCTCTTTGCTTTTCCAATATTTGTTAAAAAACCAAACTTTGCGTCAGGAAAACTGCAATAAGTTTAGAATTACTGGTCTCTTATATTCTTTACAGAGCCTGTTCATGTACCACTCACTCCTCTTTAGCCTTTCTGTGTTCACACACAGTACATCTCTCAGTGCCACTCCATAACAGGGGACATTTGTCAGAGTCACCATTGCAGGCTTTTCTGTGGAGACAAAAGAAGGATTGTTCCTTGGTTTATTTCTGACAATAGGATATTGCAAAGGAACACCCAAAACATTGTGCCTCATTCTTAACAAGCTCAATGGCATTTGTGGATTTTACAAATTTGGGTTGAGAGTTTAGGACTTTTTGATTCAGGGACGGTCCTTTGGGAGAGAAAAAAATAGCTCTTCTCAGGACAAACTGAAACTTAAATATTCAAAACAGTGATATTTCCTATTTGCAACAATCTAATCATGAGCATATACTTTTGTATTCTAACCTACTGATAATACTTTGTGCAAAGTCTTCCAATCTTAAGAGGAATATAAGGTTGTAGAAGCAAAGTACAAGGTATAAGTCAAGGGGCTCAAGGAAGGCTCCTCCTGACAATATATCTCTCATGACTAAACTTTTAGTCATTCTTTTGGATTAAATCATACATCTATGTCTCTGGGTTTCTTTTAAGAGTCAAATGACTGATACATTGTTGATGGAATTGTGAATACATCCAGGCATTCTGGAGAGCAATTTGGAACTATGCTCAAAAAGTTATCAAACTGTGCATACCCTTTGATCCAGCAGTGTTACTACTGGGCTTATATCCCAAAGAGATTTTAAAGAAGGGAAAGGACCCACATGTGCAAGAATGTTTGTGGCAGCCCTGTTTGTAGTGGCCAGAAACTGGAAACTGAGTGGATGTCCATCAATTGGAGAATGATCAGCAGGATGATTTCAGAAAGGCCTGGAGAGACTTACATGAACTGATGCTGAGTGAAATGAGCAGGACCAGGAGATGATTATATACCTCAACAACAATATTATATGATGCTCAATTCTGATGGATATGGCCCTCTTCAACAATGAGATGAACCAAATCAGTTCTAATAGAGCAGTAATGAATTGAAACAGCTACACCCAGCGAAGAACTCTGGGAAATGAGTGTGAACCACTACATAGAATTCCTAATCCCTCTATTTTTGTCCACCTGCATTTTTGATTTCCTCCACAGGTTAATTGTACGCTATTTCAAAGTCCGATTCTTTTTGTACAGCAAAATAACTGTATGGACATGTATACATATATTGTATTTAACTTATACTTTAACATATTTAACATGTATTGGTCAACCTGCCATCTGGGGGAGAGGGTGAGAGGAAGGAGGGGAAAAATTGGAACAAAATATTTTGCAACTGTCAATGCTGAAAAATTACCCATGCATATATCTTGTAAATAAAAAGCTATAATTAAAAAAAGAAGAAGACGAAGAGTCAAGTGCCTTATTAAGCATTGACTTTATGCCAAGAACTGGGGCATTAAAAAAAAGGGGTACTTAGCCCCTGCCCTCAAACAGCTTACAATCTAATGGAAAAAAACAGGAAGAAATACTTTGGTTTGAAGAGTTATTAGGTTGGTAACTAGGATTAATACATTTTTTCTAGAAGTAATGACAGTACTGATTTTATTATAATTCCAGAGTAGGGACTAGAGATTGGCAAGGGGTAAAGAAGCTGTTAAAATGACTGGGAACAGCAATAATAATAACTAGCATTTATATAGTATCTACTATACAAATACTTCACAAATAATAACTCATTTGATCCTCACAACAACTGTGAGAGGTGTTATTATTATCCTTATTTTATAGATGAGAAAATTGAGGCAAACAGAGGTTAATTGATCTGAGATCCTATTTGAACTCATTTTCCTCACTCTATCCCCAGCACTTGCTCCATCATACTACCTAGCTGCCTTTGTTCCCTAATCAGGGAAATAAAGAAATAAAGGCTTACATATCAGAGCCGCAGGAGCCCAAAGATGCAAGATCTAAGTTCTCAAAAAATAGTTTATGCACTCATCCTGAAGCAAGGTAGCTAAAGAAAAGCTGGTGAGGGAGTATAGAAACAGTTTTTCTATTTAGACATGAAGATAAATGAATGACTAAATAATAGGTAGCACTCCTGATGGTGATACTTCATTAATTTTCACTCAGATTTGGGGACCAGGTCCTTACAGATTTATTATTGTTATCCTCATGGTTCTATGGCTAACCTTGAAAGGCTGTGGCCTAAACCTAGCTGTTGACTCTTCACTATTATGTTTCTCATCATCAATTGAAATCGATTAGCCTTTAGAAAGGATTTATCACAAGAAGAGTAATAGAAAACATTATTCTCACCTTGAGAGCAAATTGCCTACATCTGTAGAAAATACATATGACCAAAATGTCCCCCCCACTTCCGGCACTGAAAATCCTTTTCTTCTTTCATGGAATCCTCAAAAGTTTCCTTTTGGTAGAGTTTCTCTGTCCATCAGGTGATCATCCACTGCTGGGTCAGATTGATTGGCTGATGAATCAAGTCAGTCACACACAGCTCTGCAATTTCTCCAGAACTTGAAATGCTCACAAGATCACTTCCTGGACATGCTTATCTTAAAGTTGATCCTAAGTTATTACTCACCTCTTTTGATTATTGCTATCAGTTCTGATGAATTTTGCAATGAACTACAAAGTCTCTGCCTGGATACATCTAAGTCAAATGTGTCCTAAGTCACTTGCCTAAGATCAGGAAAAAATAATTATAAAGATAGAGATCTTGTGATCATAATATCCATGGTCTGTCTGGTGGGAGCCAGAAAAGCCTTTTAGGGATTAGGCTTGAGGCTTGTCACCTTCCAGAAAGAAAATAGAACAGAGGTGCTATTTTTTCTTTTCTTAGGAGATCTATTTTCTCCCAGTATGTTTCTCTCGTTTCTCTTTGGTATCATATTTTTGCTTTTTACTGTTTTGGTTTCTTTAATAATATGGCCAATTGATGGCAGGGAGAAGGGAAGGGTTGGAATTCCCTTTAAGGGGCCTGAACCTGGAAAGTGACTCACAACTGATCCAAGTTTATTCTTAGGTGAAATACCAGGTTTTATACAAAGCTCAAGAGCTATGATTTGATAAGCCAATCTCAGGATGCTTTCTGCATAGGAATCATTTGCTTTTTATCTAATAGCCAAAAATGCTATGATTCTTTCATATTGGTGGCTAAAATGGAGCTTAATCAGATATCAAAGATGCTAAGGTCATCTATTGCATCCTGAATTACCACAATCATGACTTTTATCTTGCCACTAGACTTTGATGATTGAAAGAGTAAGTGAGGCAGGTGACTTTGTGCAACTCTGCCTCACCTAAATCCAATTCACATACAAGTCAAGACATCACCCCATGATGCCATTTGTGATCTTCAAAAAACAAAGAACGAACTATAACAACAACATATGTTAGCTCATTTGATACACATATTAATTCCATGAAGTAAATACTATGCAAATAAGGAAAAAGATACAAAGCTTAAGTGATTTGCTCAGGAATACAGCTAATCCAAGGCAATATTTGAACTCAGGTCTCCCTGACTGCATATGTCTATCAACTGAAGAAAGTAATGTAATATCTGATAAATTGCTAGTTTTGAAGATTAACAGAAAACAGAGGAGATATTTCAAAGGAAGTAAATTGACTTGAAAATTTCCAGAAGCCTTCGACTGGATTCCAGATAACCCAGAGTATTTATTTCAAGATCTCTGGAGGCAACTGCTCCAGGAAAGGAGCTAAAATGATAACAGTGTAATGGTAAATATAGCAAAACCATAAAGCAGAATAAGGATACTTTCTCTTCTGCTTTACCAATAGTTATATGTAAGGGACCACCATCCTCTAGGAGGCTTTAGGGAAGATATTGTTGTTCTTGTTGTTGTTATAATGTCTTATAAAGGACCATGACATCAGGAAGTTGATGCCATGCCTGGCAAGTGAAGTGGATTTAAATGAGAGAGAGCTGTGCAAACTCACCAACCTCACTTTCTCCTCTGAAATCATCTTAGTTCAGTGGCAAGATATAGGATAACTGGAGATGGCACTGGATAAAATGGGAGACCTTGGCTTTTTAAAACAAATATCTAGGTAGTAAGGCAGCCTTTCTGTGTGCTACATTTCTGAGATAGCCTTAGAAACAAAGAGTGAAGAGTAGAAGAGGATCCTAGGAGACCATTAATAAAGTATGCACATCATCTTGATCCTGGAACCCGAAGGAAGGAAGCAATGAAAACCGTCTGTCTCTCCTTTCCCTAATTTGCAGAGATGTATAGATATGTACTGACATGAGCAATGGAGTCAGGTAGCAAAATTACTGAAATAAGAAGACTTAAAGCAGTCAGCAAGAGGATAGCTTGGAGTATGTGGCTGATGGTAAATAGTCCAATGAAAGTGAAAACAGACATTAGGCTCCCAACATTGTTTTTTGAATTAACTGGGACAAATGACTTTTCTGTTTCCCCAATGCTACCATTAAGGGAGGGGGAAAGTTTTGGGATTTTTTTAAATAGAATTTTTTTTTTTAGTTTGGGGATTTTTTTACTAAGCAAAATTACTAAGCAAATTAACCTCTTGGTTCTTTCATTCAAAGACTGAAAGAGATTAAGTATGGAGTCCCAAATCAAAGGTGAGGCTTGCCTTGGTTTTTAGAGCTTGGAAATAATGAGAATGCCAACATTTTAAGAAATAAGTAGCTAATGATTCTTGTTTTACAATTCTCTTATTAATCTATTTAAATTGTTTGTTTAAGCATCACAGGTGGAATCTAGAAAGTATAGGAGTGGATGTTAGGTGAAGGCTGAGTTGGAGAGTAGGGTTTCACAAATATACAAAGATAAAGACTTTAGGATATTACCTCCTACTGGGTAATTGATAGTCAATTGCCCTGAGTCCTTTTCCAAACGAGGAAAAGCAGGTTCCTATTAACATATTTAATTAGGACAGTCTATGAATTTAGATGAGGTTCCCCTCAGAAGATTTTAATTACTGGGTTTTTACTATATTTTTCAAACTATATGTATTGGGAGAAGGAAGAAAAAACATTTTAAAATTTTCATTTGGAAGCACATATAGCTTAAATAGTAGGTCAAACAAAATGACCACAGTTGGATCATTCTTGTAACTAACTTTAGATGCAAACATTTTCAGAATATGAATTGGTCATAAAGGTTAAAATACAATGCATAAAGAATTACATATTGAATATTGTGCTTGGTTCTTAAAAAAAAAGTCATCTATGTTTTTAAATACAAATTATTTCCATGTAGTATTTTACTTTCAAATGTCATGCATTCGGTAATTTGGCTTCAAAAAGAAAAAGGAGAAACAGGAAGATATTTATGTAATATTGAGAGAAAATACTTCCTAAGAGAATGTTAATATTTCTCCTTTCTGTTCTGGGATTTTTTTTTAGTATGTAATTCACAAGGCTTTAATCTGCTGAAATCAAAAGAGCACAATATATTTAGTTTTAGAAAAGAACTAAGGAATTTAGATACAGAAGAGATAATATTGTTTTCTGACAGAAATTGAGGTTGAAACTCTACAGCCCACTGAAATTACTGAACCATTTATATCAAAAAGGTAAAGAGCACAATGTTTAATCCTTTACATAGTAAGATAACATCATCTGAATATTTAATGCCAAGAGATAGGTTTTTATTTGAACTTGAGTATTTCAGAAGCATTAGGGAGGGGGAAAAATGTGTTTTCTATAGCATTTGAATGAAAATTACTTGCTGGTCAATCAGTCTGTCAGATCATTAAATTAAAACAATATTTATCTCAGCTTTAGTAATATCTATTAAAGCAGAACACTTAATGCAGGCAAACCCATCTTAATAGCCCATGGAATCAAAATGGGTCATGTTAATGACACAATAAAAGTGAAGATTGTACAGTCTGGCAATTATAAGGCATCCTTGAATGATCCCTTCTAAAGAGAGAAGGTTCTCAGGCTATTTCTCTAAGATTCTTAGGGTTGATCTAAGAATCCAATTTCAATTAGAACTCAATTCTGGCTCCATCCAGAAGTTGATTATCTGAATAACTTCTCCCTCCTACCCCTTTGAAAGTAGGAGGACTTCTTCTCCAGAAGCCGTCACCCCAAAGTGATCTTGCTGAGCCTTCCTCAATCCTATATTATAAAAGACATAGTTAACTCCCGTTGTAAAATGTAATTGATTCTCAGGATACAAGCTATAGACAGATTAGGCCCATTCTGACATTTGCTTATCTTGGGATTTGTTTAAAGTCTTACTCTTTCAGGTTCCCTTTGTTCTCTGTTCTTTGTCTAGATCAGACTGGGAGGCCTCTGTCTTTTTTTGATTCTTTATGTGACTTCATTCTTCCAGATCTAGATTTTCCAGAGCAGGGCTTGTTTTCCCCACTTGGGTTACTATACATTAAGAAAAAGAAAGGCCCTTTTCTGTCTAGACTTCAGGTCAATCTCTCTACTTCAAACTACTTCATGCAGTTGGCCTAAAGAACCTTGACTCACCAGAATCTCTTGGACTTTGCTCACAGAAATTTTTAGTCTCTCCTGTATTCTAGATAGAACAAGCTTCTTAGCCTCCATGGGGAGAGGGGGGGAGAGAGAATTCTGTCCTCTAAAAGTCCTCACCTTCACAGGAGCTCCAAGATAAATTTGAGCATTTTAGAGAAATCTTCATTCAACAAAGTCCCCTTCTCTATAGAACATAAATAGGTAAAGCTTGAAATGATTTAAAGGTCATCTATTACAGCCCTCCCATTATACAGATGAGGAAACTGAGGCTGAGAGAAAAAAAGGCCTAAGTTCACATGATCTGAAATTTGAAATCCTACTTGACTCTTGCCACAGTTCACCTCATCATAAACAATCAGTTTCCAGGAATTATTGATTAGTACTTTGTATCACCTCTTCCTCTGTTCCTTCCTTTCCCTCCTGTCCTTTTCTCTCACTCAAATAGTATTGACCCAAGTTCAGGCCCTCATCCTCTCTCATCTGAATTCTTGCAACAGAATTTTACTTTATTTTCCTGTCTCAAGTTTCTCCCCTTTCTAATCCATTCTCCACATAGCTAACAAACCAGGATTCCTAAAACCATGTCATCTCCTTCCCATCACCATCATTCAAAAACCGTCAATGGCTCCCTATTGACTTTAAGATAAAATTAAGATGTCATCAGTCTAGCATTTTAAGTACTCTGGTCTCTGTTCCCATATATCATTTCAGTCTTATTTCATATTATTCCTTATCATACATTCTCCATTCTGGTTAAAGTAGCCAACTATTCTCCATACATGATAATTCACTTCCCGTGCCTTTGGTCCTCCATATCTGGAATGCATACCTTGTTTCCCTCCAACTCTTGAAACTTCTGTTGTTATTGTTGGTTAGTAGTTTCAATTGTGTGTTACTCTTCATGAACCCATTTGGGGTTTTCTTGGCAAAAACACTTGAGGGATCCATCTCTAGCTGTTTTTACAAATGAAAAAACTGAGGCAGACAGGAGTAAATGACTTGTCCAGAATCACACAGCTAGTCAATGTCTGAGACTGGATTTGAACTCTTTCTGATTCCAGGCTCAGTATGCCACCTAGATGCCTCTTCTTGGAATCTCTAAGTTTCTTTAAATCACAGTTCAGGTTTAACTCCCAAACCAAGGCTTTTGTGACCTTTCTCAACTACTCCAGTTATTAACATACTTTCTCTCTTTAAATTATTTTTAATTACTGTCTGTATATTTTATATCTATCTATGTATATGTAATAATGTTTGCTTGCTGTTTTATTTATTTTTATATAATCTTATATTGGCTATTTGTGTATAATATGGTATGATGTAAAGAATACTAGTTCTAGAATAAATGGGCCTGGATTCTAATCCTACCTTTGTCATTTACTGCTTGATAATTTAGGACAAGTAATTTATTCTCTCTAGGGCTCAATTTGTTTTTTTGTGAAAACAAGGGAATTGATCTAAAGGACCTCTAAGGTCCCTTCTAGCTCTCAATCTATAATTTTGTGCTGTATCCTTACCTGCTCCTAAGCTACAAATGCTTTGGAGACAAGAGCTGTTTTTCTTATATCTTTGTATCCTTAGTGCCAAAAAAGTATCTTGCACTTAAGTAAATGTTTTTTGAATGGATAGAGCTGAGGTTGAAACGTGTCTCCTGATTCCAAATCCAGTATTCTTTCTTCTATTCCATGCTACTTCATACCCTTAAC
Source organism: Antechinus flavipes (assembly GCF_016432865.1). Classification (NCBI taxonomy): domain Eukaryota; kingdom Metazoa; phylum Chordata; class Mammalia; order Dasyuromorphia; family Dasyuridae; genus Antechinus; species Antechinus flavipes. The sequence goes on along the minus strand of NC_067399.1, from coordinate 222,488,477 downwards.
ATTCCAGTGCTCAAGATTTCACATTTGCATAGCAAAACATAAGCCTCTCCATCTATTCCATTGATAGAAAAGCCTGGAACAAAGCTCTAGGGATTAAATTTACTAGTTTTCCATAGATTTAAAACTTAGCACAATTGATTGATCTTTTTAAAGTAAGTGTTTGTTAAACTTCCTTCCTACCTCTTCAAATTAAAAAGACTCAAAATGATGGCACCTTGTGATGAATACATTAAAAAAAAGCATTTAAGTGCTTATATTTGTACCTGGCACTATGCTAAGCCCTGTAACACAAATACAAAAATAAAGATAGTCCCTTAACTCACTAACATAAATTCTATTAAGATTTTTTTTAAAGGGAGTGGTGACCAGGAAAGGGTGTTTTGAACTTGAGTCAGAAGGGTGGCAAGTGGATCAAAGGATAACTAATTGATGTGATCTTTCCAGAAACAGTAGTATTGAGTTGAATTGTTGATTAATGTTCCCCAAAGCAGAAAGAAGTAAGGAGAGAAAAAGTACTGAGATGGGAGAATAACAACAACAACAACAATAATTTTATTGTTGTTCAGTCATTACCAGCTTTTTTTGTGTCCTCCATGAACTATATCCATGGGATTTTCTTAGCAAAGATACTGGAGTACTTTGCTATTTCCTTGTCCACTGTGTTTCCATTTTACAAATGAGGAACTGAGGCAAACAGAAGTTAAATGTCTTGTCAGGGACCATATAACTTGTGTCTGAAGCTGCATTCGCCTGATTCTAGGCCCAATGCTCTATCCACTGAATCATTTGGCTGCATAACATGTGATCCTACACAAAGCCTTTCCCAATCCCTTTTAATTTTAGTGCCTTCCTTTTGTTATTTCCCATTTATCTTGTATATAATTTGTTTATATAGCATGTTTGCATGTTGTCTGATCACATTAAATAGTAAGCTCCTCAAAGGCAGGGACTGTCACTTCCCTTTCTTTGTATTCCCAGAACTTAACCATGTTTCCCCGATAATAAGACACTGTCTTATTATTTTTTTGGACAGAAAACCACCAGAGGGCTTATTTTCAGGGGAGGGCTTATTTTAATGAACATTGACAGCTATTTTAATAAACAGGTAAATGTGAACAAAAAAAAAGTACCTTTATTCAATAATGATCATGTCATCTTCTTCAACAACATCGTCATAAGTGTCCATACCCTGAATTCCATCCTGGATGTCTTGCGCCTCTATTTCCTTCAGAAGAAGTGGACCCAATCTGTCATGTCCAGCAATATAACTCTCTTTAAATGAACATGTCTTGTCCAGGTAACCTGCTTGTAGTGCCTTGGCGACACAGCTGTCAGGAATTTTATCCCATGACTTCTTCACCCAAGTCACGACTTCTTGCAGACAGGGCTTCACAAAGTTTCCACGCTGATTTCTTTCCATTCTATTTTCAATGTAGTCACTGACTTCCATGTGCAAATGGTCCTTGAATGGCTTGTTTATTGCAATATCAAGGGTGTGAAGATAGGCAGTCATTCCTGCAGGAATCATTACTTGATCTATTCTTCTCTCTGCAAGGAAGTTCTTCATTTCTTTAGCGCGGTGAGTGCTGGCTGAGTTCTTCTTTTATCCTCCATCATGCCCCTTTTATCCTCCATCATACTCCCTGAGTTCTTCTTTTATCCTCCATCATGCCCCTTTTATCCTCCATTATGCCCCCTCACTCCCACTTACATACCGGGTTTTTATGTTGTCCTGCCTCAGCTCTCCTCCGCAGCACTGCTCTCAATGGCACCAGCAAGCAAATCACTGGGGAAGAACAGGATGATGCGCTCACTGCTGCAGCTCTGATTGGATGTAGCTCGGAGCGCAGCATGTGTTTCACCCGGGGCGGGGGTGGGTGGGTGGGTGGGTGGGGATGGTGCATACAGAGGGTACCGTAATGTAGCGTGTAGCACAGGGGATCACCTTTACTACAGTAGCAATCTCGCAATCTCAATAGGGCTTATTTTCGGGGGAGGGCTTATTTTAGAGGAATCTTACACAGTAAGGGGAGGGCTTATTTTCGGGATAGGTCTTATTATCGGGGAAACATGGTAGGTAGCTTGGCATGTAGCAAGTGCTTAAAAATGCTTATTGAATTGAATTGAATGAGAGAAAATCCTTACAGGGGCACAGAATCCCAGGGTAGAAGCTAAGGAGCAGGTGGGAGGCAGGAAGACTGAGGGCAATGGTGTGGTGGGTCTGGGTACCAAGCCATCACACTAAATTTGTCAAATTGCTTTTTATAAAGCACTGATCTCTCTGAGTCATTCTATTCACTACTCACTAAACTCCCTTGGCTCATTATAGCCTTTATACTTTTTTGTTTGATTTTTAAATCCTTTCACAACCAATTCACAACCTACCATTCCAGTCTTGTTACCCATTACTCACCTTCAGATATTTTACAATCCAGGCAATCCAATTTCTTATTCTACCTCCTACCCCACCGTCCATATCTGTGCTCTTGTCCTAATCAACCACTATGATTAAAATACCTCTTCAATTATTTCCTATTTTCATTCAATACTCAGTTCAATCATCAGCATCCATATGAAGCCTTTTCTGATTCCCCAATTGGGAACTTTCCCTTAAAACACCTTGCATCTACTTATGCGTATTCTGAACACACCCATGTATCTATGTATTGTTTCCCCAGCTGCTTTGTAAGCTCCTTGAAGGCAGGGACTGTTTTAACTTTTTTTATTTTTGCCTTTGTGTACCTCGTATCTAGTTGTGGAAGCTACGTTAAAGCAGTGGTTTAAATGTGGCTTCAAATATTTATTAGTTATAGGATCCTGGGCAAGTCACTTAATCTGTTTATCTCAGTTTCCTCAACTGTAAAATGGGGATAATAACAGCATCTATCTCTCAGAGTTGTTGTGAGGAATAAGAGAAATAATATTAGCATTCAGTAGAGACTATATAAATGCTATCATTATTATCATTGGTGTTTAATTAATCATCAATTCACTGATTTATTGATCATCAAATTTTTCTTGATTTTAGAATTAGGTTATGTTTTATTATTTATCAAATAATTTAAAGGACCTACTATGTGCTGGGCATCATCAGATTTGCTATGGAGGACATACACATGAATGAAACAGATGTTGCTGCATTCATGAGGGTCTTTTCAATGCTGCAGCTTTAATAGTGAATCTATGAGCTAATTTGTGTATACTTCCGGCATAATTGGTACAGATTGTAACCTATTTGCATATTTCCATCCTTTGTGATTCTTGTCTATGTCATTCATCCCATAAAATGCCGAAGGCCTTTCTCTTTTAACATTCCATGGGTTATCCATCTGTTATCTCGTTCTTAAAACATGACAGGCTCACCTCCTTTTCTTAATCATACATTCCCTGTGTGGCATCTGTTACCACCACTTCATGTCAATAATTTGCTATAACCTCCAAGACCTTGTTCTCTTCAATGTCCTTTGAAACACCTGTCATTTTTGATTCTTCAGAGTTGTGGTATCCATGATTAAGTCATGTATCAACACAAGGAGACTATGTGTGTTAAAAAGATGGATTTCATTTCAAGGAAACATCTCTGAATCATGGAAAGTATTGCATAATTCCCCAAGTGCAATTCAGTTCACATTCTTACTTTTATTCTAGTCCATTTGCATTATCTGTTCAAGATATTGTTATTGTTTGTCCTTCTTATTTGAAGAGGACTAATAACAATTTAGGGTGATATCTTAACTCATTTGTGATTTGCGTTTAAGTGAGACAGAATTGCTCAAAGTCATCAATCTTAACTCTCTCTTCCAGAGTGATTAAAGTCCAGTATCAAGACAAAAACCAGGATGTCTGGTGATGGCTTGGAATGCAATGGATAACTTTGGTCTTTTCAAAATCTGAGCACTCTGTGGTGCCTACTGGAATAAATTTTTCTCATTTGCTCATTCCACCAAAGAAAGTCTTCTTAAGCTTGGGGAAGTCACCCCGCCTAACTCACCAGGTTTGAGGTCTTTTCATTACCTTCAATGTGACCACTGTGCATGTTACAGCTTTTTGGAGTCACAAATGAGAGTTAGGTGAAGGTAGATGAACAATCCTAAAAAAGGGCTCTGTAAATATTCACACAAGATGTGCTAGTCCTACCTGAACATCCCATACACGCCATCCAAGATACGTGTATGTGTGTGTGTGTGTGTCTGTGATTCAAGAGACTCTCCTTCCAATTGCACATTATGTTCTGATCAATAAATATCCCTTATCCATTTGCTTTTTCCTGTGTGGATTGTGGGCAAGCTTTTAAATGGTTGTGGATTTAATCAAAGAGGTCTTTATAGCACTCAGGAGGTGGAAGCAAATCTTCCACAAACAGTACTTAACACTCATTCTATTTCTATTTGATATCTGTCCAAGACACATTCAGTTACAGGTAAATCCTTTAGAGGATCATACATTCACTTATTATGTACCTCAATTATTTTTGGCAATCCAAAAATTATTGAACAAATTACCTATATGATTGAATCTGGGAAGAAATCTCTGTAATCCTAATTTATTCACTGGAGAAACTTTGTCAAAAGAGAGTCCTCAAGACAAGGCTGTGTTTTGCTCTACTCAAGTCAAATTTTTTTAAGGCTATCCATCTGCCTTGGGTGTCTACCTTCACCCAACCCTCACCTATGACTCCAAAAAGTGGTAGCATGCACCATGGCCACAACTCAAAAAAAAAACATGTTATGATAAGGACAAAACCAGGTTGAAGCTAACAGACAGGTCTCAAACCAGGTGAGTTAGGGAGGTATCTATCCCAAGTGCAAGAAGACTTCCCTTAATGGAATAGACACGTGAAAGAAAAAAACAAAAAACAAACAAACAACAAACAACAACAACAATTAAAAAAAACCATGGAGATAGTTGTGGCAGATGCTGTAAAGTGTTTGGAATGTGGTCAGAGGTCATAGAAAGATTTTGGTTTTTCTTATCTTTTGATCAGTAGTGGGACTATGAAGATGTGGTCTGCTTTAGAAAATCACTTGTAAAAGTTTGCTTGTTCTGAACTCATATTTTCATCAAATACATATTGCAAATACATTTGTAATTCATTCTTATAAAGATTTCTTAGAGATAATAAAGTAGATAAACAAGTCAGTAATTCGTGTTGATGAAGTCAATTACTTTTTTGGGTAATATTAATTTGTGATCCTCCTCCTACCCCCCCAAAAAAATTTGGTATCCTTCATCTGCAGTCTTAAGAATTGATCCATTAATATTTTCAAAATGATATTACCTCTTGCATAGTTTTCTTCTGTGCCTCATCTTTCTGTCCTTCCCATGTTCATTTTTGGATAATTACCATTTCCACTTTCCTATGGATACTGAAATATTAGAATCCAAATGAGGGTCTTCCTACCCTGATGATGAAAATAGTTTGATACAGAAAACTTGTCATGCTCACAAATAAAGATAATTATAAGCTATAATATGGAAATGAAGTAAGGAAAATATATGTTAGGCTGTTCAGAGTAGGAAAAAAAATCACTTCCCTCTGGGAGAACAGGGCAGAGTAGAAAGCATTTAAATGGAGCCTTGGACAGGTGGAGTGGGAGGGACAGCATTCCAGCTAGAAGGAACAGCATGTCTCTTTCTAGATAAGTAGAGCTGTCCTTAAGGTTGTTGCTGTAAACATCAGAAGTTTTCCCTTGTAAATCTATTTGAAGAAGGTGAAAGGTTTCAAGAACAGCAAAAACAATTAAATAGAAGTGGGAGTAGTCATGTTGCAAGGTTCAGAATATATTACTTCCCAGGCTTTAGATCCTAGCACTATGTTGCTCTCTTGATAGTGGCACATAATTATCTCTGGGTCCACTCTTTCAGAACCAGCTCTGTTATATTTTACCCAATGGCCACTTGGGGTTCTCAGGAACCCTGAAGGGATGGAGTGAGAGGATCTCCTCCTCTGTCCTTCTGACTGTGTACTCGCCATTTGGGGGGCCCAGTGAGTAGCTCCTTCAGTTCCATTAAACCATTTAATATCAGATTAGCTTTTACAAAGGAATATTTACCTCAAAGATGTAGCAAAAATAAATTTACAAGTATTTCTTCTAACACTTCAGGGCATAATTCTATCTATACCATTCAGTCTAGGCAGGGTGAGAGATTAGGCTCACAATTTAGTCTAGTTCCTATATGGCATTATTAACACTAAATCCATGTTCAAAATTGTCAAATTCTAGGATCCTTTCCTCTCAGGACTTTGGTGCTGAATTGGCTGCAATACTTGGCCAAGATTCCTAGATTCTCAGAGGCTTGTGGCTCAAGTTCCTAGTCCAGATCCAAGACTCCACTTCCTGCACCAGCAACAGAGTGAAAAGAAGACCAAAGATGACAGCTGGTTTCTTTGAGTCACATGGCCTCTGGAGATGAAGGAGGCTCTAAAGCTTCCAACTATGGGATAAGGCAACATAGAAAAATACATACATGCTCTGGTCCTCCTGTGCCTGAATTTTAGCCTCATTTGTAATTGTACTTACCTGATTAATAGGCATATACTTAAAACCATGCAAAATCAGAATGGACTTGCCTGTCTTGGCATTCAAGGTCTTTAGGCTGGATAATCATTTGTAAAGCATGTTACATTAACAATTCCTTTTAGGAATGGGTTGGATCAGATAACCTTTGAAATCCCTTCCAACTCATAGAATTCTTTAAATTTGTATCCTATAATGAAATTGAATAAATAACACAATGAACACCATGAAAGGAGTTGTATAAATGCAAAGTAACATTATCTTAAATACTGTATCACAAAAATATTAAAACCTAGTTAGAAGGGTAGGTAGATAGGCAGTGGAAAGAGCACAGACCCTGAAGTCAGGAGGAGCTGAGTTCAAATCTGATCTTAAACACTTAACACTTCCTAGCTATGTGACTCTGAGCAAGTCACTTAAAATTGCCTCACAAAAAAGCAAAAACAAAAAACAAAACAAAACAAAAAAACCTACTTAGATTGTGTACACTATATCCCTCCAAAATAAAGCTGACCAAAAAACCCCACTCCACAATTGTGTAAAAATCCCAATCAGTCATTCACTCCAAACATCTTGTCAGGATCCCTAAATATGTCTTCACTCACCTTTTCTCAATTTCCAAATCCGACCCTGGGGCTGAGCCGACCCAGCTGGTGAATGAGTGATTATAAATTCACCTAACCCATTATATATGGTCAGCCCAAAATCATATCCCATCTAGTCATGTATTTTGGGCATACTGAAATTGGTCTTTCTGCCAAGTGCATTCCTTTTCAATCCTTACTCTGGGGAGAATAATCAAATCACAGCTGGAATGCTGTCCCTCCCATTCCACTTGTCAAGGCTCCACTTAAATGCTGTCTCCTCTGCCCTGTTTTCCCAGAGGGAAGTGTTTTTTCCCTACTCTGAACCAGCATAACATATTTTTTCTTACTTCATTTCCATATTATAGTTTATAATTATCTTTATTTGTGAGCATGACAACTTTTCTGTATCAAACTATTTTCATAATCTGGGTAGGTAGAACCTTATCTGGGTTCTAATACCTCAGTATCCATAGGAAAGTGGAAATGGTAATTATCCAAAAATGAATATGGAAAGGACAGATAGATGAGACACAGATTTGCACAGAATAAGTCTGGAACCTGAATATTCTATAAGTCTACCATATCACATTTTCTTATCTAGGCAATTGAAGTAGCTCCTATTTTGTTCAGAACACAATCCCCGATTGGCTACATAAATTCCTATGGCCTTGATAAATAACAGACAACTGACAGGACACAATTTAAAAAACTATGGTAAGATTACTAGCACAGTCATTTATTAATCAATCAACAAACACCGATTGAAAAAGTTTTTATTTTTTTTTAATGCCACATACTATATTGGGCACTGGGGATACAACTACAAAAAAAATGATCAGTTCTCTGCTACTTTTGCTAATTTTGGCTTAACAATTAACATCAAGAAATCACAGATCTTCCATCAGCCCTCACCGCATTTTCCATTTGTGGAACCATCAGTTAAAGTAAATGGCAAAGTTTTGAATGCTGCAGGTAACTTCACTTACCTTGGCAGTTTACTTTCTAGGGATATCCACATTGATAATGATATTGAAATACACATTGGCAGAGATAGCTCAGTATTTGGAAAACTCCAAAGAAAAGTGTAGGAAAGGAGAGGTATTAGACTGATTCCACTGAAGATTTACAGAGCCATTGTGCTGACTTCATTGTTGTATGCCTGTGAAACCAACCCAGGAAACTGAATTGCTTCTATGTGAATTGCCTTAGAAAGATTCTGAATATCACCTGCCAGGATAAGATACCAGATACAGAAGCCCTTTCTTAAACTAAACTGCCCAGCATTCCAACTCGATTGCAGAGAGCACAACTCTGTTGGACTGGCCACATTGTTTGAATGCCAAAAAGTATACTTGCCAAAAAACAATTATTTTATGGAGAACTCACACAAGGCAAGTCTCACAAGGTGGTCAGAAAAAGTGATACAAGGACAATCTCAAGATCTCTTTGGCCAACCCCTTTGCTAAAGAACATATAAATGTGACCAGAAATTCCTGGTTGGTCTCCTTGGAGGGATTGTGTCAAAAATGACTGGTAACTAAGCAGGAAGCAAAGTCTGTTCACTAAGCTATAAAAGAGAAATAACTTCTGCTCTGGATCTTTTTCTTCTTTGGAGAGGGTCACATGGGACTCTACAGCTCTCCCTTGGACTTCCACTGAATGAAAGAGGGGATTTCTCTTCTCTTCCCCTTTTTAGCTCAGGTAGAGCTACATGGCAGCTCAGTGAACATAGTAGTGAATACATATACTTGTTTAAGTGATTCTGAGAATGGATTTCAAGTCCCTAACTCTCTTCTGCACTATGTCCCTTATCCTGAGCACATAGGTAATTAAAGAGCAATCCTGAGAGAAACATTTCTAGCACCAAGATTACCTCAAAACCTCAAGAGATCAACTCCATGAACTGAAAAAGCTGGAAGTTTTTCAGAGAAAAAGATCACAGTCACTATGAGGATGAGTCATATCATCACTGGCCAGAAGATCTGGACCTTGAATTACTATTAAAATAGCACAGACTATACATATTTGTTATAAGGATTTCCTTTTTTCCTTTTTCTTTTCTCAAAGAGGAGGAAGGGAGAGAGACAATCTATTTTTGTTATTTGAAAAATAATTAAAATAAAATTTTAATTTTATTGCACATTATCAAGCATACAGAATTAGATATATCTTTTTTACAGTAAGGAAATTTTAGCTCATTTTAAATAAAAATTCAAAACATTCTTAATAAAATAATAAGAATCTTAATAAAATAATAAAATAAACATCTAAATTAAGAACTTACCTTTAACAATATTTATTAATATTAGGTCATCACAGTAGGTGGAAAAGACATACACATCAACAAAAGGCTCATGTGAGGAAAGCATATGCACATTCTTAAATAGAATGCTGAGATCAGAAAAGGAAACTATAATTTTTCTAGGATATACTTCTAGGTATATCCTTCTAGGAAAACAGAACAGAATAATTAAAAAACCTTTCTTGAGGTTCCATTGGACAATTCTTACTAGAATACCTTTAAGCTCCTGGTTAGGCTAAAAAGGCTAAAGAGTTTCTGAGCCTTTCAGTCCTCAGTAAATAAATAAGTAAGTGTGTGTGTGTGTGTGTGTGGTGTGTGTGTGTGTGTGTGTGTGTGTGTGTGTGTGTGTGTGTGTGTAAACATATATACATAATATATTTGTTTCCAATAAACAGGGAGGAAGGAAAGGAGAATGAATGCTCTCTTAACTTCTCTTTAAGGGAGAGTGGAAAAAAAAAAAAAGAATGGAGAATTTTATACTGGAGCAGGGGAAAGGGAGACATCTACTTCTAATCTTCAATATGTATTAATTTCTGAATGGCAGAATGCATAGATGTCATCATGACCTCTTACATTCTCATTGTGTGTAAAAATGGTTTTTGACAGATGGATAGATAAGAGTAAAAGAGAGAAAAGAACTAAATTAGAATTTAAAAGAAATGTTCTCAGAATCATACAAAAATAATGTTGAAAATTATCTTTACATGTAATTAGGAAAAAATAAAATATTATCAAATAGGGAAAAATACAAAAATTTCCATTTTTGTTGTTATATCAACTACTTTTTTCTCTAGTCATATCTGTAACAATCAAAAAAAATCACAGTTCAGAAGAAATAAACACATTGATCAAATTTGGCATCATAAACAGTAGTATTACATACCTTTAGTCCCTCACCCCTTCAAAAAAATGAAAGAGGTACCTTTTTTGAATTTCTTCTTTAGGGCTAAGCATGGTCATTACACTTTCATAGCTTTCAGTTTCAAGTGTTTGGTTGCTATAGAGTTCTTTCTATTTTCATTTTCACAATATTAGGCATCAGCAACAGTGCTAAATCCTGGATTTAAAAGCGTTACAGTGCAATAACCCTTGCCCTCAAGAAGCTTACATTCTTTTAGGAGAATGTTCACTAGGTCTTCAGCAGTGGAAGTTTCCTGTTTTCACCGCTATCTTGATACAACTCATAAGATTTAGGATTCCTTTTTAGAAACCCAGCCTTTTCCCAGTTCTATTATTGCTGTAACCTTCTGCATAATGTCATCAGTTATCTTCAGTTCAAAAAACAAAAAACAAACCAACAACTGCTTTGCTACAAATTAAAGGTTTCAAAAGATCACAGGCATGTATGCAGGCAATTAGTGCTCCTCTGTAACAGACTATACCAGGATCAGGGCTTCTGTAGAGCAATCCATCCCAATCCACCCCAATCCATCCCTTCTGATTTCACTTACTCTCTTCTCTTTTTCTGGCTCTAAACTCCTTGATGCTTTCATTCCTTATTCTTCTAGGAATCCTGAAGGCATAGATTCCAATCTTACCTCAGTACCTAAGCCCTAACAATTAGACTATCTATCAACTGTCAGTTACATAAATGCACAGAAGGCAAAAATCTGACCACAGGGATCACATAATAGATCTCAGAACTGCAGAATTGAAAGGGACATGTTCCAAGAGGGGATGGGAGGTGGGGTAGATCTCTGCAACAAGCAAAGTACCAAGTGGTGAAAGGTGATTGTTAAATTTTTAGTGTGAGCATTTATATCTTTAAAATAGGTAAATGTTTAAACTCAGAGTTTGATTTAATGTTTTGCTGATTGTTTCTAGATTTAAGAAGGGGTAAGAAAAATATTTAAAATGCTGATTTTTTTTTTAAGAATGGAGATTAGGGACAGCTAGCTGGCACAGTGGATAGAGCACCAGCCCTGAAGTCAAGAGGACCTGAATTTAAATTTGGTCTCAGACACATAACACTTCCTAGCTATGTGACCCTGGGCAAATCACTTCACCCCAATTGCCTCAGGGGGAAAAAAAGAATGTAGATTAAAAGTGTGTCCTGCATTGTTGCTCTTCTCAGAAATGTGGTGATCCAAGACAATTCCAAAAGACTTGGGATCTGAAGAGAGAACTATGGAGAATGAATGTGGATTGATACAAAGTATTTTCACCCTTTTTTTGTTTGTTGGTTTGTTTATATGCTTTTTCTTTTTCATGTTTTTTTTCCCCTTTTGGTCTGATTTTTCTTGCACAGCATAATAAATATAGAAATATGTTTAAAAGGATTGCATGTTTAACTTATATGAGCTTGCTTGCTGTCTTGAGGAATGGGAGATAATGGAGAAAGGGAGAAAAAATCTGGTACCTAAAGTCTTACAAAAGAAAAATGAATGTTGAAAACTATCTTTATGTATTGTTCTTGAAATATACCAACACATTATTGTTTATAACATACCTTACATATAGCAATCCATCCTGTTTCAAGACCTCTAGAGAGAGGAAACCTACTGCTTCCCAAGGCAGCCCATTTCTCTTTAGGACAACTCTTTTTGTTAATGAAGTTTTAGCTTTTATACTTCAAAATTAAATTTGTCCCTTTGCTTTTATCCATTTCTTGTAGTTCTGCCCTTTTCTGGGGCCCTTTAAAGATTAGACTAATGTCTCTTCCATTAAAACAGTTTTTACATTTCCCCAAGTTTTCTTTATGCTAAATCTTACTACTTTGTTTCACACAGCCTCTTATAGCATAGCCTGGAAGCCAATAAGATAGAGAAAAGGAGAAAAGAACTTTCATTCCAGGAGTTCAGGAACTAGCAAGGACATTAATGAGTTAGCACTTACTCAGTTGCCTCTGCCATCTGAGCTCAACTTCAGCTTGTCTGGAATGCACTCCCCTCTCACTATGATTCTGAGAATTCCTAATTTCAAGACAGCTCAAAAATCTCCTCTGCCACAGAAAACCTCTCCTGAGTCCATTCTTCCCCTTCCTTACTCCAAAATTACCTCATATTTAATTTTTATGCATTTTGTATGCACATATATGGGTAGGTACTATTTCGCCCTGAAGAATGTAAGCTCCTTAAGGGCAGAAACTGTTTCATTTTTGCTTTGAACCTAACACAATGTCGGGTACAAAGCAGACACTCAATAAATGCTTGTTCATTAACAGTCCTTTGCTTTTCCAGGTAATGTGGAGCTATAAATGTGATACATTATGACCTCAAGGATCATGTAATCTTATTATGCCTAAAATACTCCAAAAAAACAAGGGACAGGTGAATAAGATATTTTGAGATTTTTTTTTTTAAAGAAAAGGTATCAAACATTGATTTTGTTATTCTTTGAAACTTAAATTTTAAGCAGCTTCTTCTGATTACATATTGAAATATCTTTTTTATGAAGTTAAGCTGGAGAAGATAATAAATGTCAGCAAAAATCCTCAGCATAACTCTTCTATGTGTTTTACTGCAGCTGATTCTTATATAAGAAAACCCCATATGGATAGTTTTAGCTCCTTAATTTTTTTTTTTTCCTGAGCAAATAATCTCCCATCAGACATCAAAGAAATAGCCAATTTGATGCCTTGGATGTAGGCATGGAAGCTAAAGGCCAAAAATTATCTGTTATATTCTCAGAGAAATGGAAGGAGGGGCTTCTTTCTCCTTTATTCCTTCCCCCTCTCCTTTCCCTTTTTGCATTATGGACAGCCTACAGCAGGTATTTCTGAAAGGATGAAATAAATGGAAAGTCAAAGAAATTAAGATAACAGAGAGGGTGGAACTGCATACATTAATAGGAACTTTTACAAAATGCTTATATGGTTCTAACATTGAGGTGTGGTGGTTGAATAGGTCTAATAACAGAAGCTTCAATTATGAGCTTTTTCTTCTTTTAAGGGAACTTGGAAGCTGTCCCAGGTTTCCCCTAATGGACTATATCATTTCTGTTTCCATTTTCCAGTGATATTAAAGAAAAGTAAAGGAAAGTATGAGTCTAGGTATGAGTTAGGTAGCTAGGTACAGTGCGAAATGCATTAGACTTAGAGTCAAGATAGACTTGAATTCAAATCCTACCTCAGATACTTTAAATATATGACTCTGAATAACTCTTAATTTCTTTGTGCCTCAGTTGCTCTATTTGTAAAACAGGAATAATAAAATCACCTAGGGTTGTTGTGAGGGTCAAATGAGATATTTTAAAAGTAATTTTGTAAACCTTAAAGCACTATATAAATGCTACTGTTTAATTCATTTAACTCATTATTATTATTGAATTCATTTAATTTTTTATGGTGTTCATCTAGAAGACTGCTTGGAATGAGAGGATCTCAGTCCTGGCTTTTCTCCATTACTCCAAGTAATCAAGGCCAATTCACTTCCCTCTTTTAGATCTCAGTTCTTCATTAATAAAATAATGGTACAGAATTATTTCAGGTCTAAATTCAATGATCTTAAGTCTTTGCCAATTTTTTTTGTTGTTCAGTCATTTTTAGTCATGTCTGACTTTCTATCATCCTATTTAGGGTTTTCTTGGCAAAGATATTGCCGTGATTTGCCATTTCCTTCTCCAATTTATTTTACAGATGAGGAAATTGAGAAAACAGGGTTAAGTGATTAACCCAGGTCACCAAGCCAATCACTATCCGAGGTCACCTTTGAACTCAGATCTTCCTGACTTCTGGTATAATACTGTACTCACTTCACCACCTAGCTGTCCCTTTTCTAAATTTGTAAGTGGCCAAACCTGTGCCCATGCAGTACTAAATAATAAATTTCTGCAAAAATTAGAGAAGAATGAAGGGCTGGGGTTAGAGCTACCTTTATATATTAGGGATCAATTCTAGATAGTAAGTTTGAAGAAGAGAAGATTTCCTTGGAAGGAAAATCTATCCAGATAGGGAGAATGACATCTGTTTTGAAGGAGTGTTATCTAGAAAAGAAACTTGTGCTACTTGACCCTAAAGGGCTGACATAGGAGCAGTGGATGGAAATGAAAAAAAAGAAAGAAATTTTTGACCCCCAAATACTCAAATGGATTTGTGGTCTTATCCATATGGGCACTCCCTTTACATTACTCATGCTTATTCATTCTCTTCAACTTTTGCTCTTGTCCTCCCATAAGTTCTTTATATTTATGCCATATATACTTTTATTTGTATTTCTTTTCTCCTCCTCCCCCAGTAGAATATAAGCTCTTTGAAAACAAGGATTATCTAATTACTTGTATCCCCAATACCTAGAACCAACCTGGTGATAATAAATAAATACTTTGTGATTGGTTGATCGTAAGTGAACAATGATGTGCTAGAGACAGTCTATTTTTGCTATAATGAGGACACCAACCAGCCATTCCTTGTTATTACCACATAACCAGGACAGCTTCTTTTTCATTCCTAAATTTCTCTGATGACATTCTTTCTGCTGTTCTTCTTCATTACAATTTTATTGTATTGTTTGTATTATATTGTATTACAATATTATTGTTTGTAATGTGTTGCATCCTACTCAGTGTAATGTATTGCATTCTACTCAAACTAAACACATTTCTTCTTCCCTTTGAGTGATACTCAGGTTCAATTCTTGGAAGACAATAGTGTTTCATGATTCATCAACATACAAAAGAATATCAGTATTAAAAGAATATTTGAAGAATAAAAAGAATACCTGGCAGATATCAGATGGGCCTTTGCTTGAAGAAGAAACTTGGTGTTGTTGAAAAAACTTTGTGGTTTCTCAAAGGCTTATTCCCCTCCTCTTGTTGCTGCTATTTGTCCTTCCTCTTTTTATTAAATTATCAAACTCATTGTCCATCTGAACTATCTAAAAAAGGTAGTAAGATGAAGGGAAGAGACAGGGAAATTTCATTGCTGGGGTTGTGAAAGGGAGTAAGGATATGAAAGAATTCAATCCAATCTAATAAACATTTATAAAGCACTGACACTGTGCTGAGTGCTGGAAATACTATTACTACTACTGCTGCTGCTGCTGCTGCTGCTACTACTACTACTATTACTACTAATAAGCCTTTTTTTTTTTTTTAAATAACTTTTTATTGACAGAACTCATGCCAGGGTAATTTTTTACAGCATTATTCCTTGCACTCACTTCTGTTCCGATTTTTCCCTCCCTCCCTCCACCCCCTCCCCCTGATGGCAAGCAGTCCTTTACATGTTAAATAGGTTACAGTATATCCTAGATACAATATATGTGTGCAGAACTGAACAGTTTTCTTGTTGCACAGGGAAAATTGGATTCAGGAGGTATAAATAATCCAGGAAGAAAAACAAAAATGCAAGCAGTTTATATTCATTTCCCAGTGTTCTTTCTTTGGGTGTAACTGCTTCTGTCCATCCTTGATCAATTGAAATTGAATTGGCTCTCTTTATTGAAGAGATCCACTTCCATCAGAATACATCCTCAAACAGTATCGTTGTTGAGGTATATAATGATCTCCTAGTTCTGCTCATTTCACTTAGCATCAGTTCACGTAAGTCTCGGCAGTCCTCTCTGTATTCATCCCGCTAGTCATTCCTTACAGAACAATAATATTCCATAACGTTCATATACCACAATTTACTCAATCATTCTCCAATTGATGGGCATCCATTCATTTTCCAGCTTTAGCCACTACAAACAGAATAAGCCTTGTTCTTGAGGAGCTTACAATCTAATGTAGCTGAGGAGGGAAGTGACAGCACACAAAAGAAGGCAGAAAAGGTAAGACTTAAAAGTAGTTCAGAAGGGAGGAGTTGTCCATGGAATTTCAACTAGGTAAAGCTGCAGACTCAAACAGGAGCGAGTGCTTTAATGTGTAGAGTTAACATCTAGCTCTGCTTTTCCCCTATGGTTCTCAGCCACACTAAGTGTATGTGTTTGTGAAAGTGATGAGGAGCAGTCCTATAGGTTTTCCATTAAACTATATATCATAGGGATTCTTCAACCATTTACTTTTTCTTCTGTGGGTGCTCCTGGACTCATTTATTCCAAAGCTGGACACAATCAGAAAAAGGTCACCCACAATTAAGAGTATCTGGAAGATCTTATCATATCACTTATAGCAAATTTCTCCTTGACTTAGAGCAAACCTCTTGCTTTTGTGTGTCTTGTTGGATATTAAGGATCAGAGAGTGATCAACAACGTTATTACTGCTGTTATATCTTATATAATTTTTGACATGGTAGATGCCCTGTTAGAGTATTTTTTTTCTACTGAATTAAAAGCTTTTTTAAATCAATAAACAATAAGCATAGTGGAATCTTGCATTTTCTACTTCTTTTAATCAATTGTGTTGTTTCCTGTAAGTTAAAGACTGTAAAATTATAAGTGGAAAGTCTACCTGTTTCCTAATATATTCTTGTTAGTGCCCTTGACTCATGTGTGATTGATTCTCATAAACATGTTTCATAGTTGAGAAATGACTCAAATGGCATATGGGCCAATAATTATTGATATCATCTCAGTTGCTTTTTTCTCATTAATAACAAGGTACACACTTCACACCTCTCAGATTGGCTAAAATGACAGGAAAAGATAATGATGAATGTTGGAGGGGATGTGGGAAAACTGGGATATTAATGCATTTGTTGGTGGAGTTGTGAGTTGATCCAACCATTCTGGAGAGCAACTTAGAACTATGCCCAAAGGGCTATAAAACTACATACCCTTTGATCCAGCAGTATCTCTACTGAGTCCCTATTCCCAAAGAGATCATAAAAAAGGAAAAAGAATCCACGTGTGCAAAAATGTTTGTAGAAGCCCTTTTTGCAGTGGCAAGGAACTAGAGATTAAGTGGATATTCATCATTTGGAGAATGGCTAAACAAGTTATATATATGAATGTAATGGAATATTATTGTTCTATAAGAAATGAAGAGCAAGCTGATTTCAGAAAAGCCTGGAAAGACTTAGCTGAACTGATACTAAGTGAAGTGAATACAACATTGTATATGGAAACAACAAAATTATGTGATATTAACTGTGATGGACTTGGCTCTTTTCAACAATGAGGTGATTCAAGGCAATTCCAATAGACTTATAATGGAAAAAACCATCCATATCTAGAGAGAGAACTTTGGAGACTGAATGTGGATCAAAGCATAGTAGTTTCATCTTTTTTTGTTGGTAGTGGTGTTTGCTTATTTTTTTCTTTCTCATGTTTTTCTTTTTTCCTTTTGATATGATTTTTCTTGCACAGTATGACAAATATGGAAATATGTTTCAAAGAAGTGCACATGTTTAATCTATATTGGATTGCTTGTGGCCTTGGAGATGGGGAAGAGGGATAAGAAGAAAAATTTGGAATACAAGATTTTGCAAAGGTGAATGGTGAAAACTATCTTTACATGTATTTGGAAAAATAAAAAGCTATTATTAAAAAATTAATAAAGTACAAATTTTTTTCTCAAGATTTGTTTCTTATTTTCAGATATCTTGAAAACTGATTCCCTCAATGCCTTCAAAATTCTGTTGCCCCAAAAGATTATATAATGATCAATTCTCCTGGACATGGCTCTTTTCAACAGCAAAATGATGCAAGCCAGTTCCAATGGCTTTATGATAGAGAGAGCCATCTGCACCCAGAGAGAGGACTATAGAAAGTGAGTGTGTATCACAACACAGTATTTTCACTTTTTTGTTGTTTGCTTGCATTTTGTTTTCTTTCTCATTTTTCCCATTTTGATATGATTTTTCTTGTGCAGCATGAAATATATATAGAAGAACTGCACATATTTAACAGATATTGGATTACTTGCCATCTAGGAGAGAGGGTGGGGGAAAAGGAAGGAGAAAAAAATTGGAACATAAGGTTTTGCAAGAGTGAATGTTGAAAACTATCGATGCATGGTTTTAAAAATAAAAAGATTTAAAATAAAAAAAGGAAAACAAAAAAAAATTTGTTGCCTTGAGCATGGGTGGTCTAGTCCAACTGCTTTTCTCTACCTTTGCTTTCTTCAGTGTCATTTCCTCTTCTAGAAGCACATCTGGGACTGTGATACTAGAATTCAAATGAAGTGGTTCCATTGTCCTTGATGGTGAAAAGAGCTTGTTAATGAAAAATATTTTTGTACCTTTTCTATTTTTCATTGGTTTGTAGTGTCTCCTTGTGTCTTCTTTAAATGCCCTTGGGATGACTTTGTTTTGGGGTTTCTCCTGACATTTCCTTTAAACTGTTTTTCTCGCTTCTGCCTTTTCCTGTTTTATGAGGCAGTGGATATTACTAATTGTCTTTAACATCTTTTTCCTTAAGATTTTATAAGTCAGGGGCAGCTAGATAGCACAGTTGATAAAATATCACTCCTGAAGTCAGGAGGACCTAAGTTCAAATCTGATCTCAGACACTTAATACTTTCTAGCTGTGTGACCCTGGGTAAGTCACTGGGCAGTTGGAGTTATCAACTGCCTCAGGGGGAAAAAAAGATTTTACAAGTCAGTTTATATTATAAAATGGCATTGACCTTGGCTGCCATATCAATTGTAGATTAAGGTCATTTAAAAAAGACTTTTATTCTCCCCTTTTGACAACTGATTTACATTGATTAAGCTGATTTTGTGGACAAGGATTCCTATCAAGAAGCTGACTTTGTGTTCCCTTTAGCAAGAGACATGTGCCTTTCTCTCATTACAAGAGGAATTCTTTATTCCACCATGGCAACGAGGGGCTGGCTAGAAAATGAGTGACTATTGAAATTCAAAGAATGGGGCAAACTTTTGTTGAGGAATCTTTTCTCTTTGGAGTCTAGAAGAAGAGCTGTAGAAGTGGTTCCACCTTTCTCTTTTAGATTCTTCTATATTTGCCTATTTCTCTCTTTTGAACATCCAGCAAAAAAAAGTCCTGGTGCAATGTATGAAGGCATGCATCACAATATTGACTTGCTTAGCAAGCCTGAGGTCTTGGATGCTCTTTTCCGTCTACCTTCCCTATATACAATTCAACAACCAGTAATCCTTAGAAATGGACAATTTTATCCAATAAACTTCTTGGTTCTTGATTTTGGTTTCCAGGCATCAACCAACTAGTGGAAGGAGAATTTCTTTAGTAGCCCATTTCCCAGTAGAGAAGATGACCAACTCTCTCATTCTATAGTTAGTCAGCTAGTAAGTTGAACTATTTAAACAGTACAGGAGATGAATACAAAATATCTATTTGATAGTTATGTGGAATAGGTTATTTGAGTACTTTGAATTTTTTCATAGTCTTTTTGCCTTATAGTTTCCATGCAAGAAAAAATAAATTGCTGTTCTATTGCTGATATACATATTACAGATTGAACATCTTTTATTGAAATAATATTGTTCTCTTTGGACACACAATAAAATCAATTCCATCAGCTCCTGTATTTCCTCTTCTTTATACATGTGTTTTGTGAGGCAATGGGAATAAGTGACTTATTCAAGTTTCTGAAACCAGATTTGAACTCATTTATACTCTACTGTGCCACCTAGTTACCCTTGTATTTCTTGTTCTAAGGAGAAACTGTGTGTCATCCTTCCATTTAGTGGAGGAGATAGTAATCAACCGTGTCAGAGCATAGAAAGATTATAAATGATGAGAACTGAGAAAAGAACATTAGATTTGGAAACTAAGAAATCATTGGTAACTTTAGAGGACAATTGCAATTGAATGATGAGGCCAGAAGTTTGATTGGAGGGAGTTTGGGAAAAAAAAAAAAGGAGAGGGGAATAAAAGAGGAAATGGAGACACCTAGAGTAGATGATTTTCTCAAGGAGTTCAGCTAAGAGAAAGAATAGAAGATAATAGCTAGAAGGACTAGTCATTTCAAATGAAGATTTTTTTTTTTTTTTTTTTTTTTTTTAAGAATGAGAGTGTTTTAACTGTGCAAACCTGGGCAAGTCACTTAACCCCAACTGCCTCAGCAAAAAAAAAAAAAAAAAAAAAAAAAAAAAAAGAATGAGTGTTTTTGTAAGGAACAGGAAAGCCAATATATAGAGATATTGAAAATTAGAAAGTAGGAATGA
Organism: Antechinus flavipes; assembly: GCF_016432865.1. NCBI lineage: Eukaryota > Metazoa > Chordata > Mammalia > Dasyuromorphia > Dasyuridae > Antechinus > Antechinus flavipes. The sequence goes on along the minus strand of NC_067399.1, from coordinate 222,468,100 downwards.
TAGTGGGGACAATCTGCTGAAGAAGGTGGAAAAATAGAAGTTGGGTGTATATAAAAAGAAAGCTTTGCAATGCATAGTATTTTCACTTTATTTTGTTGTTGTTGTTTGCTTTTTTTTCTCTTGTGTTCTTTCTTTCATTTACCTTTTGATCTGATACAGGAATGAAGGAGGAAATGCTGGGAAAAGATACTTGATTAATGGGAGACAAGGGAAAAAGGAGAAGAGAGAGTTCTCAGTAAATGATTCCATTTATTTCTTTCAAAAAAATAGTTTATTACATATTTCTCAATTACATATAAAGAAAAAATTAATATTACTTAAAAAAATTTTTGAGTTTCAAATTCTATCCCTCTCCTGCCCTCCCCCATTCCTTGGGAAAGTAAGTATATAGATATCCATTATACCTGTGAAATCATGAAAATATTTCCATATTAGCCTTGTTACAAAAGAAAACACATATTCATATGCACACACACAAAACAATAAAGAATAGTATGCTTCAATTTGCACTCTGAATTTATCAATTTTCTCTTGAAATAGATAGCATTTTCCATCATGAGTATTTTGGAATTGTCTTGGATCATGTCTTGATCCAAGTCTTTCACAATTGATCATCCTTCCACATTGCATACAAGTCTTTCAAGGTTTTTCTGAAACCATGCTCCCTATCATTTTCTATAGCACAATATATTGCATCAAAATCATATACTATAAGTTGTTAAGGATGCTAGCAGTTAAGAGTCTAGAACACTGAGAGGTAAAGCACTTTACTGAAAGTCACAGAGCCTGTATGTGACAGGTATTTGAACCCTAATCTTTTAGGATGGCTCTCTATTCACCAAGCCAAGTTACTTTTTTCTGAGATTAGTAGTACAAGTATTATTAAATCCATTTTGCAGATGAGGAAAACAGGAGGCTCTAAAAAGCTAAGTGGGATTGCCTACAGTCAAATCAATTTGAACCACAGCTTCCATACTCCATATTCAAATTCTGGGCTGCCTCCAATATTATCACCTAATGCTTTAATTTCTTTCTTCTCAAAAGAGAATTTGGGTATCAATAACTTTCACAAAATATAATGAAAAATTTTCCCATGACTTCAAACTGAGAATAGAATGCTACTCCAAAAGTACACAAAGACAAAAGTACACAAAGTACACAAATGTCAGCAAACGTAATTGGGTAGATAGCCTGTGGTTTCTATGCAACTAACTGCCCAGCAGTAATGTGGTTTCAAGTTTTCATTAAAGCAATTAAGGACCCTAGGTGTGGTATACCTACACACACTGTGCTAGCCTTCACACTCTGAGGAAATTCTAATTAAGTCAAGAGGCAGTTTAATCTTGTTGGATACCTTTAGAAGTAGAGCCTGTGTTCTACCTTTTTAGCTCTTGTCTTACTGAAGTAGATCTCAGATTAGTATTTTTACTATCAACAATCCCTTCATCTCAAGACTTCAAAGGGGTTTCTCAGTATTAATTAAACCTCACCACAACTCTATGAAGTGGGTAATTATTATAATCATTTCTCCATTCTGAATGGGTAAAATTAAGAAGAGAGGTTAAGGGAAGTTAATTCCTCAAGTTAGGCTGACTCAGTGACAAAATACCCAGGAGATTTTTATCATCAGGATTAGCAATAAAGAACTGGACATCAGGGGATCTATTTTATATCTGAGTTGTTAAAAAATTAATTTTCCATTAAAAAAAATCCATCTCAGATCTGTAGAGGGGATCACAGATGCACTTAAAATACCCTGCTACTATATCATTGAACTCCATCTTTGTTCTTTGCCCCTCCACACCCTCTCCCATTTTTCTTTCCTGTTGACCATTGATACTTTCTCAGAGTCTGAACCTTGGCTGTCTGCCAGTTGTTGAGGAAGTAATCAGCCTACTGAGAGCTATTATAAGTTTAAGAGGCCTGGTGAAAGAGACCTCTTCTCTACTGAGGTGTTGGACATATTACTTAAAATTAAAAAATCAGTTCAATTCAACTAGTCTTTATCAATCAATATATCAATCAACAAATATTAAGTACCTATGTGCCAGACATTGTGCCAGGTGATGAAGATATAAGAGCAAAAAAATGTAATAATCCTCTCTCTCAAAGACCATATGGTCTAATGGGATAGACAAATACATATACAAAATATATACAGTATAAATATAAAGTTTATCAAATACATTTGAGGTTATTTAGGAGGGAGGATACTAGCAGTTTGGGGATTAGGAAAAATTTTCATTGAAAGCCTTTAAGCTTCTACTTGAGCAGCTTCTTAAAGGGAGAGATAGACTCTGTAAGGCAAAGGAAAAGAAGAATTGCATTCCAGGCATCTGGGTCAGGCACCCCAAAAACATAGAGACAAAAAATAGAATATTGTAAATGAGGAATCCAGAAAAAAGCCATTTTTGCCTATTACTATGTTCAAGGTTTGTGATTGTTGGCCTGTATGATGTCTCTGTTTAGGAAACTTCCTTGCTACTCTGCAAGCTAATCTTAGAGAATTGGAGGAAAAAGAATTGGGAAAGGAAGCACTGAAAGGTATGTATCCCAAGAAAGAATTGAATCAGATTTAAGGTAGCTCTGTGAGACAAGGTCTGGAGTATGCAAGACCTGAGTTCAAATACTTTCTCCTATCTGTGTGATTTTGGGCAAGTCACTTAACTGTTTGCTTTAGTTTCCTCATCTGTACAAAGAAGATAATAATAGCACCTATCTTACAGGGTTGGTGTAAGGATCAACTGAGATAATAATTGCAAAGTATATAGCCCAATGTCTGACACATGGTAAACATTATATATTAATGCAAGTTATTATTATAGCATGTGTATCATAGAATCAGGAAGACCTGAGTTCAAATCCTGCTTCTCATACGTATTAGCTGTGTAATCCTGTATGACTCATTTTACCACTGTCTCCTTCAGTTTCCTCAAATGTAAAAGGAGATAATAATAATTATAACATCTACCTCCCACTGCTATTGTAAGGATCAAACGAGACTAGTTTTGTAAAGCGTTTAACACAGTTAAATGCTTCTTTCCTTCTCACTCTTATCCTTCCCTTCTCGCCTTGTCCCCTATTTTTAATGTCAAGGCACACTAAACATGGCTGTTTCTTCACAAATCCAGGCCATTCCAGCTCTTCTACTTACATGTGAGTGACTAGGCAATTCCTTTCAACTCTCAGAACCTCAATTTTCTCATGTATAAAATGAAACAATTGAACTCAATGACTTCTAAGGTCCCTTCCAGCTCTAAATCCATGATCTATGTTCAAGATACTATGGTATGTACTGGCAGAACTATTCAACCCTTGACTTTGTTACTTAATAAATCTATGATATTGGGGAAATCTCCCTGAACCTTCCAGGGCCTCAGTTTTCTCATCTGTAAAACTAAAATTAAAATAAAATAAAATTAGATGCTCTGCCTGTCCTATAGAGTTTTTAAAATCAAATGAAGTAATATCTGTTTTTTTTTATTTTTATTTAATAATTACTTTATATTGACAGAATCCATGTCAGGGTAATTTTTTTACAACATTATCCCTTGTACTTGTTTCTGTTCCGATTTTTCCCCTCCCTCCCTCCACCCCCTCCCCTAGATGGCAAGCAGTCCTATATATGTTAGATATGTTGCAGTATATCCTAGATACAATATATGTTTGCAGAACTGAACAATTCTCTTGTTGCACAGGGATATCTGTTAATATATTTCAAAAAACTATAAAGTTCTAGTTGTACAAATATTCTTTGAGCAACCTGAAAATATAATTTCATCTCAATCTGCTCAATTATCATTCAAGTTTTATTCTAAATCCTCCACAGAAATTTTATGGATTTTTCAGCTTTTTTTTTGTCTAAACTGTCACCATAAGATTGAAATGATCTTTTTTGTCTTTCATTTTTGTTAGATTTTGTATGTGTATAGCATATGTATGTTCAATGCCTTCCCTTCTCTTTCCTGTAGGGTGAATCTAACCCCAAGTTCTTGGAACTGTTAGTGTAATGGGTTCAGGAATGTTTCGCATCTCCTCTGGACAAACTTTCTCCCTAATAAGTGATTGGTACCTGACAATGGGAAGTAGTCTTCAGCTCTGTCTCCTAACCCCTCCTCTTCAAACCTAGTGCTTTCTGGAGGCAATTCTGGGTTAATTTTCATGGACCAGCCCGGAATATAGATGATAGGAAAGGAAGAAAGGGAAGACTTTAAAACCACAATATTATTGTCTCTTGTACTTGAAGAGGACCAAAATAACATCATCATGTTGGGGTCAAGGTACAGTGGTTCTGACTGTGGCTGATGAGACCAGTAAGAGTTAAGAAATATCTACCATAGCTTGGAAACAAAGACTCCATGTAAACATTTGGAGTGGAGATGTCTCTAAATTGGTGCATTTCACATTTCACAACCACAAATAACAGTAGAACATACTGTTCGATAGAAAATACTGGAATAGGGAACTGGGAAAAGGAAAACCTCTGGAAAAGACACTCTAGTTCAGACAGAAATGAAATTTGGAATTTAAGTTTTGGAAATTTGGAAGACTAATAAAGGAAAGGTTTTACTGTTTCCAAAAAGAGATCATTCTAGGGAGCAGTAGGGCAGTTAGTTTGATCGAAATAGCAAAAAGTTTTGAATACCCTGAAGACATTCTGTCCATGGGCAATGAAAGAGTTATAGTATATTAGCCAGCCAACTGCTCAATCCAGCTCAGATCATTTCATCTCAGTTTCTGTTCTTAGATCATTATCAATATCATATCTTTAAACTCTGAGCTTAAATCTCCAAGGCCTCTATCCTGAGCCGTTTCCTCTTCTCTACACATTGTTTCACTCAGTGATTTCATCAGCTTCTCTGTGCTCAATCATCACTTCAAAGATGACTTACAGATTTAAATACCTCATCTTTCTCCTAAATACCAGTTTCATGTCAACAAATGTATTACATTGTATATTTCCAACTGGATGCCCCATTGGAAGCCCACCTCTCTTTCATACTTGTAAAAGAGCCAGAACGTTGGCGAAGTATACTTGAAATAAGGTGTTAACTCACCTTGTTTTAGGATTAAATTAATTATATGAACTAGAGAACTATTAATTACCATGCTAAACTAAATAACCATTGTCTTATCAATTCCACTGAGTTAACACCTTGTTTCTAGTATACTTCTCCAAAGTTCTGACTCTTTATATCTTCTCCCCTTCCCCCTCCTCCCCTTATTTTTGTTTTTGAACATAGGTAGTCATGTCCTCCTGACTTCTCAGAGAAGTGAGAACACCAAAAATGAGGTACTAAGTACATGTAAACTAGAGAATCATTATTTTAATTCCATTGAGTTAACACCTTGTTTTAGGATTAAATCAATCATACCCAACTAGAGAACTCACATGCTAAACTAGATAACCATTGTCTTATCAATTCCACTGAAGTAACACCTTGTTTCAAGTATACTTCTCCAAAGTTCTGACTCTCTACACTTCCTGTTTATTATTAGAGCATCATTAGATTTCTAGTTATTTAGTTTGGAAACATCAGAGTTATTCAAGTTTTTTCCATTCCATTTCTACATTTCTTGTTTGTGTCCCTTTTTGTCCATTCACATGACCATTATCTTTGATTATTATCTCTTGCCAAGACTATTGCAGTAAATCCTAATTAGTCTCCCTTCCTCAGTTTTCTCTTCAATCATGGTACTCATAGTTGCCAAAATGATATTCCTAAAGCACAAATCTTACCTTTTCACTCCCTTATTCAATAAATTTCAGGAACTCCCAAATACCTAGAAAAGCAAATATAAACCCATCTGTTAGCTGTTTTTAAAATCCTTCACAACCTTCGTCCTTGTTACCTTTCTAACAGTTAACACATAATATGTGATACACATATCTTTTTAAGTTTATCACATATTATGTTATTGCTATTCATACATTTCTTTGTGCTACAGTTAAATCAACCTTCTTGCTTTTTCTCTAACTTTAGCACCCCCATATCTAGAATATATTGTCCTTTCATCTCTGATTCTTAGAATCTCTAGTTTCCTTCAAAGTTCAACTGGCATGCCAAGTCCAACAAGACTCTTTTTTTCATTCCCACAGCTGCTAATGCTTCTTCCACCTAATTATGTTGTATTCTTTGGGTAGACACACATGTATATTACATGTGACCATATTTGTCTGATATTTGTACATGTCACACATATATAGATGTATATAAAGTGTAAAATCATATATGTACATGTTGTTTCCCTAATAGAATGTATGCTCCTTAAAGATAGAACTTGTTTCCCTTTTATCTTTATATCCTCAGTGTCCAATACAATGTTTGACATGTAGAAAGTGCTTAAAAATGTTTGTTGATTGATTGAGGACAAATATAGAAGAAAGGATCCCATATAATAAAATGTTTTGTTGCTAGAAAGGACTAAAAACAAAATGAGTACCCATCAACTGGTAAATGGTTGACAAATTGTGATATATAAATATAACAGATTGGGATTGGACTATAAAAATGAGGAATATGAATAATTTGGGGGGTTTATGTCTTATTAATGCTATTTTCTTTCTTTCTCATGAGTGGAAATTATTTTGGAAATAACAAAACATTATTAGCTGTCCACTAATTTTCTATCACTTCCAAAGAATCGTGCCCTGTAACAAACAAGTAATGTCAAGCAAAACAAACTTAAACCTTGATCATATCTGAAAACATATACCTTATTTTGCCCTTCTAGTCTACCATTTCTCTGCCAAGAGGCAAGACACATTTTTCACCATCACCATCCATTTAATAAAGTCTTTGTTGTTCACTGCATTAATCAGAGTTCAGAAGTTTTATGATGCTTTCCTTTGTATTATTTTGACATCATAAAAATTATTTTCCTGATTCTTCTTACTTCTCTCTATATTAGTTCATGCAGAACTTCTCAAACTACTTTGAATACTTCATGTTTCATTTCTTACAACATAATACTATTATATTATACTCAGATCATAATTTGTTGAATAAAAAGGCCAAAAACACTTGAGAAGATTAATATGAATGAATACAGAGTAAAGTAAGCAGAACCAGGAGAAAAATTATATGATGAACATAGTAATGTAATCACTAAAAGATTTTAGAACTCTAATAATGCAGGAACCAACCTTACCTTGAGACGATAATTATGAAATTATCTCCCATACCCATAGATGTATAATGATCCCTAGATTAGCAGACATGACCATTATGTTGGCTTGTTTTGCTTGTTTATACTTCTTTATTACAAAGATATTTTATTATATCCTGTTGCACTCTTTATTTTAAGGATCATGTCATTGAAAAATAACATCAACATTGGAAACACATCAATAAAACATTTTTAAAACTACATTTATATCTCTTTAGTCTAATGGGTCCTCAATCAATAAACAATGAATGTGATAAAATCTTTCAGTTGATATACTCTTCAGTCAATTGTATGACAATACAATATATAATATTACATATAAAAGTCCATCTGTTCCCTTCTTATGTTTTCAATCAGGGTTCCTTCCATGCATACAAATGAATACAAAGATAAAGTAATTACTTACTATTTACTATTATTGGACCCTCCTCTGTTTCTCTTTATTCCACTCATGAGGTGGTCAGTGCTAAACTTACTGTGTCTCGGGATCACTAGCTGGCAAAAATCTGGGCTATTTTATGTAGAGAAAGACCCAGGCCTAAAGGCATTAAGCCAAGAGAAGTGCAAAAAGTTTACCTTTAGCTTTGGAGCAAATGTTTAAAACAGAAAAGATGGTATGAAGAAGAATAATGACTTTGTGAGAAAGCTAGGTGGTGTAGTGATGGATTTAGAAAAATTTGAGTTCAAATGCTGGTACAGACTCTTACTAGCTGTGTGATTAAAAGCAAGTCATTTAAACTCTCTAAGTCTGTTTCTTCAACTGTACAATGAGAATAATAAGAGCACCAACCTTATACAGTGAAGATCAAAGTGAGAACATAAGGGAAATGTTTATGAACCTCAACGTTCTGTGTAAATGCTAGTCCAGTCAAGTCAATAAGTATTTATTACATATCTTCTCTGTTCTAGGTACTATACAAAACACTTTAGAAGCAAAGAAAGGAAAACAAAACAAATAATCTGCTCTCAAAGAATTCACAGTATAATGGGGTGATAATATGCAAACAACTATGTGCCAACAAGATATATACAGGATAAATTGGAGATAATTTCAGAGGAATGGTAATAAAAATTAAAGCCAGAAGAGACTTTTTGCAAAAAATGAGATGTTAGTTGAGAACTGAAGTAAGTTGGCAAAATCAGGAGGCAGAAATGAGGAAGAAGAAATTTCCAGTTACAGAGGGCAGTCAATGAAAATACCTAGTTAGAAGATGGTGAAGGGAGATAAAATATAAAAAGATGGGAAAAAATTGCACATATTTTCAGACTTTTGAAAAAATATTTTAAAGTATTGGTTGTGCTTTTCTATATTTGTGTGGGGAGGTCTTAAAAAATACTCTCTGAGATCATAAAAAAGGGGAAAAGGACCCACATGTGCATAAATGTTTGTAACAGCCTTTTTGTTGTGGCAACGAACTAAAAGATGAATGGATGCCTATCAAATTGGAGAATAGTTGAAAAAGTCATGGTATATGAATGTTATAGAATATTATTGTTCTATAAGAAACGATCAGTAGGCTGATTTCACAAAGGCCTGGAAAGATTTACATGAACTAATGTTAAGTGAAGTGAGTAGAACCAAAAGAAAATTGTCTATCAGCCATAAGATTATATGATTATCAATTTGGAGGGACTACCTCTTTTCAATAAGGTGATTCAAGCCAACTCCAAGAGACTTGTAATAGAGCCATCTGCATCCAGAAAAAAGATTGTCAGGACTGAATGTGGATCACAACATAGTTCCCCGCCTCCCCCTTTTTTGTTGTTGTTTGCTTGCTTTTTTTTTTTTCTCATTTTTTCCCTTTTTTGATTTGATTTTTATTGTGCAGCATGATAATTATGGAAATATGTATTAGAAGAATTGTACATGTTTAACATATATTGAATTACTTGCTGTCTAGTAAGGGAGGGAGGGAGGGAAAAAAATTTGGAACACAAAATCAAAACCAAGGGTAAATGTTGAAAATTTTCTTTAATGTGGTCTGAAAATAAAAAGCTATTATTTAAAAAAAGAAAAAGAAAAAATACTTTCTGAGAGAAGAGAATAATAAAAGAAAACTATGATGATGCAAAGAACAAAATCTACACTAAATCTACACAAATCTACACTAAGCACTTAAATTCAGCGCCCTACACCCAGGAGATGCTACTTAAATATTGATGGCCTGAGGGAAAATAATATAAATGATTGCCCATGAATAGAGTAACTTTTGGCTTGAATATCATATGTGACAAACATATCAGACCTGAAACAAAATCAAAATTTTATGTGAAAAATTAAGAGTTATGAAAAGATAAGTTAAAATTTATAATATTGAAGTAATCTTTAACTCTGCCTCCTTTTTCATTTTCTCTCAAATATTTTTTTAAACCAAATCTTTTCTTTCAAAATATCTTTCTTTTAATTTATTTCTCCCCATTCCTATAGCCACTGTCCAATTCCAGTCCTCATACCTGGGTTTCTGCAACAGGTTCCTAGCTGATGTCTAAAACTCCAGTCTCTCACCTTCTAATAAATTTCATATCTAGGTATCAGAATTCCACAATGCTATTTTTTAAGTAATATTTTATTTTTTCCAGTTACATATAAAGACAATTTTTAATATTCATTTAAAAAAATTTAGTTCCAAATTTTCTCTCTCCTTCCTTCCCCTCCCCTTTACCAGAGACAGTAAAAAATTTACATGTTATACATGTTCAATCATGCTAAATATAGTACCATTTTAATAAGTTATGAAAGAACACAGACCTAAAGGAAAAAAATAAATCACACATGCAAAAATACAGAAAGTAAAAAATTGTATGCTTCAATCTACATTCAGACTCCATTAATTCTTTCTTTGAAAATAGATAGCATTTTTCACCCTAAGTACTTTTGAATTGTCTTGGATCATTGTATTGCTAAAAAATAGTTAAGCCATTCATAGTTGATCATTGTACAGTATTGCTATTATGGCATACAATATTCTCCTAATTTTTCTTACTTCACTTTGCATCAATTGAGCAAGTCTTTCCAGGTTTTTCTGAATCTTCCAGCTCATCATTTTTTATAGCACAGTAAATAGTCCATTACACTCATATATCAAATGTTTTGGCCATTCACCAATTGATGGACATTCTCTCAATTTCCAATTCTTTATTCACCAAAAAAGGAGCTACTATATAAATATTTTTGTATAAATAGATCCTTTCACCTTTTGGGAGTCTTTTTGGGATACAGACCTAGGAATGATTGCAAGATCAAAGAATATACACAGATTTATAGACTTTGGGGCTATAATTGCTCTCCAGAATGCTTGGATCAATTCCACCAATAATTCATTAGTGTCCCAATTTTTCCACATCCTTTCCAACATTTATTATTTCTGTCATAACAGCCAATCTAATAGGTATGAAGTGGTATTTCATAGTTGTTTAAATTTGCCTTTCTTTACTTAATAGTGGTTTAGAACTTTTGTTTTTAATATGACTATTAGATAATTTTGATTTCTTCCTCTGAAAACTACCTGTTCATATCCTTTGGTCATTTATCAATTGGGGAATGACTTATATTCTTATAAATTTAAATCAATTCTGAAATGAGGCCTTTAAGAAATATTTGTTGTAAAAATTGTTTCCCTTTTTCACAAGCCTATTTTAGTTCTGTAAATTTTCTGCTCAAAAAACTTCACTAGTTCCCTAGTTCCTACCACATTTATAAACTAATCCTAATTTACCTATCCAAAGTAATTTCTCACTCTTTTCCAATAGTATGATACAATGGAAAGAACACTGTCTCTGAAATCAGAGAATTTGATTCAAATCTCATCAAGAATGCTTACCACTTGTATGACTTTCGGTGAGTAACTTGATCCCCTCAGACAACAGTTTCTTAATTTGTAAAATAAGAGAGGTTGGACTAGTTGGCCTTTGAGGACCTTTCTAGTTCTGGATCTAAGATTCTTTCTCATTTTTGTAATTTTATCATTTAGTATTGTGGATTGCATATAACAGGTTCTGGATCCACATGGATTAGATCTGATTTTGGGAAACTGGACCAAAATATTATTTTCTGCTTGAATTTGATCCTATTCAGAATTTACTCTGGAAAATCTCCAAATATTGCTTGTAAGTAAAGCATTTCTAGTATTTCACAAATGTATATAAGTTTACTCAGCTTTCATACAAACACTCAAGGTACCAAATACAATTTATTAGCTATAGGACAGCCTTTATTTACTCTATAGAAAGTTTTGAAAAGTTAACAAAGGACTCACAAGAAACTTATGAAGAAATGCAAAAAACCAAATAAATAATTCACAGGTACTCAAGAATAATTCAGTTCTCCAATCCTGTATCCCACTTTTCCACAAGTTCCTAAAGTCTTTCAGTTTCAATATCTAACCATGAACTGAATTTGGGGTCCCAATGATGCAACCCATTCACCCTTTGACACTGATAAATTCCTCTTCCCAGAAAATTCCACAAGTCCTTCCCAATTTTTAGTAATACTCTGTAGTTGCTCTCCAAAAGGGAAATTTTGGGACTGCTAGCCCAGCAACATCCTAACATTCCAGCTAGTTCCTCTCTAATACCAGAGATTTTTAAAGTTCTAGACACAGTCAGATATGAAATCCACTTAGAAATACTAGAAAAGCAAGAGTTATCCAACTGAGACAGAATTCAAATTCAAATTCCCATGCTAGCTGAATAATTCACTCTGATAGTAGAGTGCAAAATTCAGGTGCGTTTCTCTTCCATATTATATCTTTAGTTTTTTTTTTTTTTTTGATAATACTATCAAATATTAAAGACCTTTTGTCAACAAGATGCATACTACTCAGAAAATATTCCTTCTTTCAATAGAACAGATGCCCAAATTTTAAAAATAGGATGACTTACAAGGTAACCCCTGAAATTGTCCCTGCCCAAGAAACCCCACTTCTTTGGTTAGAAGGCTGGATTCTGAAACTATGCTCTTCAGAAAATCCTTTCACCCCACCCAATTAGAAAGCAGGAGCTCAAAAATGACATTGGCTAGGAATTATCTTCTCAGGACAAGGGGACAAGCACACATATGCCTCTGTCCTATTCCTCTCCAAAATTGCCATTGATACTTGGAAGGAAGGAGAGAGATATTGTACTCTCAGGATCTCTCCAGAAGAAAGGTAGAAAAGAAAACAGTGAGAAGATTGAAAGTAATTTGCTGATTCTATTTGGTAGGCCAGCACAAGAAAGTGGTTCTTTCCAAAACAAGAAGTTACCAATCAATTTTCTTGCGAGCAATCCCCATCTCTGAAATCCATCATAGAGGAAACACTGGGGGGTATATAAATAAAAATAAGGAACCAAAAGTCCCATTTTAGTCTCACTTTATAAGTTTGTCAAATCTATCAGGGAATTTAGTGATCCCTTTTCTGAAATTCTAAAATGCTTATAGAATCACACAAATTATAATTATAAAAACCCACTAATCTTTTTCTCCAACCATTATCACCAAGTCTAGTAATCCCTCTATTTCTCATTCCATCCTTCTAGCCTTGAAAGCTAACTAATTTTACACCTTAAATCCTTGAAACATTGCCATCCAAGGATTCAGAAAAAACAGAATTCCAGCTCAGTCTGATACATACTGGCTATATAATCATAGTCAGACCAAAAACTCAACCTTTGTGTGATGATCAACTATTAATAGACTTAATTCTTCTCAGCAATACAGTGATCCAAGTCTATTCCAATAGACTTGTGATGGAAAATGCCATCCACATCCAGAGAAAGAATTGTGGATCCTGAATGTAGATCAAAGCACACTATTTTCACTTTTTAGTTGTTTTTTCTTTCTTTTCTATGGCTTTTCCTGTTTGTACTGATTTTTCTTTTACAACATGAATAATATAGAAATATATTTTATGAAATTGTACATATATAACCTAAATCAGATTGCTTATTGTTTTGGGGGAGGAGGAAGGAATGGAAAGAAGAACAATTAAAAACCCCAAATCTTACAAAATGAACCTTGAAAACTATTTTTACATGTAATTTGAAAAAAATACTATTCAATTAAAAAAAAAGAATAGTTGGATTGGTTCACAACTCCACCAATAGTATTTTAGTGTCCTAATTTCCCTACATATTTTCCAACACTTATCACTTTCCTTTGTTTTAATTTTTATTTCTCTAATCAAAAGTGACTTAGACTACTTCTTCATATGCTTTTAGAAAACTTTGACTATTTCACCTGAAATCTGTCTGTTCATATCCTTTAACTATTTATCAATTGGGAAATGGCATATATTCTTATAAATTTGACCCAGTTCCTCATATATTTAAGAAATGAGACCTTCATCAGAAATACTTGCTTGCTATAAAGATTTTTTTCCCCAGCTTTCTGCTTTCCTTATAATCTTACTTGCATTTTGTTTGTACAAAAGCTTTTTAATTTAATATAATCAACATTATCCATTTTGTACCTTATAAAGCTCTTTATATGGTTTGATATTAATTTTTCCCTTTCTCATAGGCCTATTTTGCTTATGGTATCACCCTTTGTGTCTATATCATGCACCTATTTCAAATTTGTGTTGGTATACAGTGTGAGATGTTGGTTTATACTTATTTTGTGTCCTTTTGTTTTCCAGTTCTTCCAGTAGTTTTTGTCAAATAGTGAATTTTTATCCCTAAAGCTGGGTTCTTTGGGTTTATCAAACACTAAGTTACTTTTGTCATTGACTACTTACTGTGTCTTGTGTATCAAGCCCATTACACTGATCTACCACTCTATTTCTTAGCCAGATAGTTTTGATGATTGCTATTTTATAGCATAGTCTGAGATCTTTAATATCAGACCTTTATTTCTTTTTTAAAATAATATTTTATTTTTCCAAATACATGCAAAGGTAGTTTTCAATATTCACCTTTGAAAAACTTTGTGTTCCAAATTTTTTTCCCTTTCTTCCCTCTTCCTCCCTCCCCTCAAATAGCAATCCCTATAGATTAAACATGAACAATTCTTGTAAACATATTTCCATATTTGTCATGCTGCGCAAGAAAAATCAATTCAAAAGGGAAAAACAAATGAAAAAGAAAAAAAAAAAACAAACAAGCAAACAACCAAAAACAAAAAGTGAAAATACTATGCTTTGATCCACATTCAGTCTCCATAAGTTCGCTCTGGATATGGATGGTACTTTCCATCACAAATATATTGGAATTGCCTTGAATCACTTCACTATTGAAAAAAGTCAAGTAGAACTGTTTTTCTATTTGGAAATACTTTATGATTCCCAAACAACTAACAAGTAGACTTTTGAGAATATTACTTGTTGAGAAGTTGGAGAGTGTCTAGATAGGAATATCTGGTTTTGTTTCATCTATACTAATCTTATTTCCTTATCTCAATTACAAATTCCTTAAGAAGAAAAATCACATTTCTATGCTTCTATTTCACACAATATTTAGTCTACTTTGGGCTATATAGTAAGCATTCAATAAATACTTGAATTTAAATATTCGATTAGCTAATTTTAAAAAATGTCATCATATTCAAAATTATTAACAAATATAAATGTTCAAATGTAATAATAAAAGTAATAATGCTGATAATTAAGTATACAAAACTATAAATATTTGTTATTTACAGTCTTTAAACATGTATATAGAACCTCAGGACCCTAAATCCAGGACTTTCCAAGTTTTGCTCTCACACAGACCAGATATGATTTCTAAAAAAAAGAAAAGAAAAAAAAAAAGGTGGATTTTTTTGGATTATAAATAATGTTCCTACTCAAAGTTTATTTTGGATAACCTCCAAATATCATTTATGCATAAAGCTCACATACTGGTTTCCAAAAATGTGGACCTCCAGCTCTCATATAAATAGAGTAATAAATAAATGCATCTCAAGAACAAGGCAGTCTTTATTCTATCCCAGAGAAACTCAGAATTCACAAAGAATATACATTTTAATCAGACACTAAAATTACAAGCTATTCAAAACAACCCATAAATAATCAATATAATTTTGTGGTTCTTAATTTTCCATGAAGGTCCTAGAGTCCTTCTGACTCAGCAACATAGAGTGGTTTAGACTCTTTTCAAAAGGGAATTGAATTTGGGTTTGTCAATAGGATAGCATCATGACATTCCAGTGAATTAATTCCCAGATCTCCATAAGGTCCCACATAGATCCTCCAAGTTTTGCTACCCTGTGGTTTGGACTCCCCCTGGAAGATAAACTTTGGGAATGATGGAAAGTACTTTCCTATTGGCCCAGAACTGTCTAAATAATTTACAATAATAGTATGTGTGTGGATTAAGGACAGGAGAGGAGGTGCCAAAGTATTAATTTCTTGCTTCCTCATATAGTTTTAGTCTCCTTACAATACCTCCTTTAGTTGTAGGAATCAAGCAGGTAATAATCTTCTCTCTCCAGGGTACAGGCTACCCTAAAACTTCCTTTTACAGCATCTTGTTTGATGAAGGCACACCATGCTAGATGGTCCTGTGCTAGTGCATGACAATAGTGTCATGCAATCAATTCTAAAGTTCTTAAGAGAGACTTTGAGTGTGTCCATGTATTATTTTTTCTGACCCCCTATGAGTGCCTGCCCTGTAAAAGTTCTCTATAGTCTTTTTGTAAAATACACACTTGGTATTTCTTGAAGCCACCTTTAATAACTTGAAAGAGTTAATTGTTAAATTTTCAGTATGAGAATTTATACCTCAGAAATTCATGAATGTTACATACCAGGAATCATTTATTGTTTTGGTGATTGTCTAGACTTAAGAAACTGATGGAGGAATTTTCAGTTATGCAAATTAAGCTTAAAGATTTGTCATTTATAATTTGTGTTTTTTTTTTTCTTTTTTGAAAGTCCAGTGGCTAAATATTTGCTAGCAAACCCCTGGCTACACCCTGAAGAAAAGTGGAAGAGTGAATAAAAGCCAAAAAGACTGAGAAGCTCTGTTAACTCACCTTTATAGGCTAGAACAAAGCTGCAGCTCACCTCACAAGAGTCC
The DNA here is from genome assembly GCF_016432865.1 of Antechinus flavipes. NCBI lineage: Eukaryota > Metazoa > Chordata > Mammalia > Dasyuromorphia > Dasyuridae > Antechinus > Antechinus flavipes. The sequence goes on along the minus strand of NC_067399.1, from coordinate 222,451,933 downwards.
ATTTTCCCAAACTTTGGAGGCAACCAACTCTTCCTAGGGGTGGCTAGACACATAATCATGAATTGTCTTTTATCTTCTAAACGAGGGACTAATGGGCATGTCCATAACTTACTAGAAGCGGCATAGACAACCAAAGGCTCAGTAGCTTTTGGTTTCTTTGCTATCATTGTTAATTTAAATGACACAAGGACACTCTCATGGTTTCTCTGAAAAACTTTAATATCAATTATGAGACGTGGGAGACATTAACACAGGACCTCCCAGCATGGCATGCCCACATCAAAGAAGGCAATAAGCTTTATGAGTAATGCAGAATAGCAATAATTCAAAAGAAATATGATATGTACAAATTTAGAGACATCCCCACTCCAAAAGTTCTTATAGATTGTTTGTATCCAACCTCTGGTAGAGTTTTCCAAGTTCATATTGGTCTGATTAGCCACAGACACACTATCTTTTGACCCCACAAAATGCTTATTAATATAATTATAGATTGACTGATTCCTAAGCTAGTCTCTGTTTCCTCAGCTATAAATGAACATATTGAACTAGATCAGGGATTGTTAGCCTAGAGTGCATGAACTTAAAATTTTTTTTTCTTAAGTACATTTCTTTTTTTTTTTTTCTCTTAACTACATTTCAATATGATTGGCTTCCTTTATGATCCTATATATTTTATTTTATGCATTTAGAATCATGGTTCTGAAAGAGGGTTCCTAGGCTTCACCAGATTGCCAAAGAGTTTTTGCTAAAGGTTAAGAAGCCCTGAACTAGATAATCTTTAAGATTCCTGCCAATCCTAATACCCAATTATTTTTATTTTATTATTTGCTGAGGCAATTGGGGTTAAGTGACTTGGCCAGGGTCACACAGCCATGAAGTCTTTAGTGTCTGAGGCCAGATTTGAACTCAGGTCCTTCTGACTTCAGGGTTGGTGCTCTATCCATTAAACCAACTAGCTGCCCCAACACCCAATTATTTAATGCAATTCAACACACATTTAGAAATCACCTACTGTACAGTAGAAAATAATGAAACAATCTCTGGCTTGGAGGAGCTTACTTTTTATGAGCAGAATACAACATATATCAAGTAAATAAATACAAGATCTATGCAAGGTAACACAAAGAAATTTCAAAAGATAGATTTGTTTGCTATCTACTTGCATACATGAGTTTATTTGCTATTCAGTATTTGCAACGATCTTCTGTATAACTAGTATTTGGTAGGAAGAGAGTCAACTTTTCAGATATAATCATTCCTCTTTAAAGGATATTGACCAAGATGTGACTTAAGAATAAAGAACTTGGGGCAACTAGATGGTGAATGGATAGAGCACCAGCCCTGAAGTCAAGAGTTCAAAATTGGACCTCAAATATTTAACATGTCCTAGCCGTGATCCTGGAAAAATCACTCAACACAAATTACTTCACCACAAAATAAGTCAACAAATAAATAAAAAGAAAGTAAGAAAGAAAAGAACAAAGAACTTAAGAACAAAGTCATTTCCCCAGTTGGTAATATTTAGGGGGCACAGAATTATAATTCTAGTCTGATATCCCCTCCTTCTTTAGAGAGCAGAACAAAGCTTTTTGATTCCTTCTCCTGCTCCTCTTTAGCCAGGACTCAAAGTCTCCTTTGAAGAGAGGTAGAAGAGATTCCAGAGATATCAATTCATATCTCCTTGTGAGCTGAATTTAGAAAACATGTGAAATACAAATAACATATATATATAAATTATATCTTACATAGGTACATAGAAAACTATAAAAATAGATATAAAGTAATGGGGGGGGGGTGACAGTCATGTCAAGAAAGCTCTAAAATGGTGTTTGAGGTGAGTCTTGAGGGAAAACATGATTCTAAAAGGTGGATGTGAAAAGGAAAGTGAATATCCAGCTTCGAGTCAGCCAGTACAAAAGCATGAAGAAAGGAAATGGAGTCTAACAGGTTCATGGGATGTGTAGTTCAGGCTTATGAAGGGGAGCAGTGTGTAATAAAAATAGGTTAGAGGTAAAGTTTAAATACCAAAGGCTTTAAAAGCCAAACAGAGAAGTTTTATTTGCTCCTGGAGATAATAAAGAGCTACTGGAGTTTATCGAGAGTCCTATGCTTTAGGACAGGGCTTCTTAAAACTTTTTTCCACTCGACTCCTTTTCAACAAATTTTTCCAGCATATTGGTTTCTTTTCAGCTTCCATATAATAGGTATACAAACCAAACTTTTATTGCTAATAAATCTTAATTTCATGACAACCTTCCCTCCTCCCCTCCCCCCCCCTTCCAATTCAGTTAGGAGACTGTATGGTGATTCAACTCACAGTTTAAGAAACTGGGCTTTATTTAAGGTGACTGCTTTGCCACTTCCTCCAGGAGTAGGTCCCTGTTTGGTTTTTCTGCCTTTGGGACTCCAGCTCTCCTTTAAGTATCAATAAAAATTTCACTTTCTATAGGAAGCCTTCCCAAGCTCATTTCCAATGCTTTTCCTCTTTTAATTTTTTCCTATTTATAACTTGCTTTGTTGATTCCTCTCCTCCTTACCTCATGTAGATTGTAAACTCTTTGAGGACAGGGACTAACTTTTGCCTTTTTTCATATTCTGGTCATTTATCCCTTAGATATTTAATAAATGTTTTTCCATTGATCAATAAGGAGATGCCAGGCATAATCCGCTTCATAAATATTTGAATGAATATAACCACTTTGAAGTTACAGAAAATGAAAAAAATAAGAAACTCATCCAAAGTCACAAAGGGTACAAAAGTCAACCAGAATCTGAACCCTGGTCCACTAAGGCAAAATCCCCGTTTGTCATAATGGTTTCGACTTTTCAAGGGACTTAGCCTATGGTTAAACTAACAATGGCCACAGTCTTCTGGAAAACCAGATTACAACATAAACACAGCCAGAGTTTTCCTGCATGAGGCAATCCTTTTGCAAATCCCAATCTCCGTTTCCAGACGCAGCGAAACTGTGATCATTGTTCCGGGTAAATTTAAGTGCGATTAGTAATTTAGGAAACTAGGGATGGAAACCAAAACTGAAAAACAAGAGGTTAAGTGAAGAGGTGGAAGGAGCACAGATCCGGCGCTTGCCTGGCCTCGAGAACCTGCCGGGCCTGGGAAGAACGTGGGGGAAGGGTTCCCTCGCTTACGTGCGCCTAGCGTAAGGGGAACTTCAGTGGCCACGCAAAACGGCTGAGCCTCTGAGACGCTTGCGTCGTTGCTGGAGAGTCGGCGCGTTGTAGAGGGAATGAGAGCACTTCTCACCGGCGCGGCGCAGAAAATTTAGTGCGCTTGCGTGATGGGAGAGGAGCGAAGAGGCGAGGGAAGAGAGTTGCGCTTGCGCAGAAGCAAGCTCCGCTTTGGGGGTGGGGGGCTGCCGGGCCTGGGTTGCGGCTGCGGGTGGGGCCCGGCGCGGCGCTGCTGAGTTCTTCTGAGTTGGGCGGTGCCGACGAGGAGGAGCTTGGAGGCTGTGGCAGCGCTGGCGGCTAGTCCCTGACGCGGCTGCGTTCGTGGGCGCTCCCTCCCCCCCCCTTCTGGTTCACTTATTTAATTATTTATTTTCTGTCTCGGTGTGTGTGGGTCTGTGGGGGGTGAACGTGTCCTGCTCCGTGGGGCTGGGGGGAGGGAAAGGGGGAGCCGGGGCCGAGCCCAAAGGGGTGTGATTCGCTCGGGAGCGCGGGCCGCCCGTACCGTCGTCACCGCCGCCGTCACCGTCACGACCGCCGAGAAGCCCTTGTTCCCGCGGTCGGGAAGGAGATTCGAGCGTCTACAAGATGGCGGACGGGGAGCTGAATGTGGATAGTCTAATCACCCGGCTTCTGGAGGGTGAGTACGGGCGGGACAGGAGCGGACACCGGGAGTGCCGCTGCCTTCTCCCCAGTCTCGCGTGTCCCCGGGGATGCGAAGCAGGATGGTGGTGGAGGCTGAGTGCAGCCCGAGCCATGGCGTGATACCCCCACCTCCCAGCCACCGGGTACGCGGCCTCCCGCGGGGTAGAGGGGCTCTGGGTTGTAGTCCTCTTCTCTCTGCGGGAAGCCTGGCGAATTGGTTGGGCTGCTGGGGGGAGGGGAGGGATTGGCGCGGTGGGAGCGCGGGCCCCCTCCCTCTCGCTTCCCCGCCTCCCCCGGGGGGCGGGGAGAGACTGGAGCTCAGGGGCTTGCAAAGAAACCCCCCCCCAACCCCCGGAAGGGAAAGCGACTAGAACTGACTCCCCGCTTTTACTCCGGGGTGGAGGATGAGAAGGAACAAGGTGTCTCCGGGAATTCCGGAGACTCACAGGTTGTACGGATAAATCCAGTGTCCTAGTCTCTAGAAATTGACCTTTGGTGACTCTTTCCTTCCTTTGTACCCGGGGTTCGGTTGATCTCCCTTCTTTAAGCGTTTGAATTTGCTTCTATTTTCGGGACGCTTGCTGAGGGATAAAATATTGATAAAGAAGTGAAGGGGGTTGGGAAGAGTTGAGTAGTCCAGATTTTATTAAAATATCTAATACCTTAGCTAGATTTTAGAATTTGGGCGTTTGGGATTGCTCCCCTCTTTTGGACAGATGGGAAAAGAAATCAGCATTGAAAGTCTAAATGAAGTATCCTCAATAAATAAAAAAGGAATGGTGGAATTGGGGTGTGTGGCTTCAGTGATTCAAATGAATTAAAGTTACTTTTGTGCAATCCAAGTCTAATTAGTATTGTGTAGAAATGAAAAGTAGCTTCCCTCCCTTTTTTCTTAAGGATTTCAGGTAATAAATTTCATTGACTACGTTTGAATTCTCCTGAGTCATGTAGTTTTTAAACCCTTTTTCGTGAAGGTATAGTGAAGTATAGGTTTTGTTTTTTTTTTAAATTATAAAACATAAAAATGTGAATTGTAGGTTTCATTTTCTTTACTGCCTTGGTCCCCTTAACATTCCCCACACACCCCCACACATAAAGAAAAGTACCCAGAAATTTAGGTAACTAATTACTTTGTGTGTTATAGTAGGAAAAACATTTTTAGGCTGAGAATTCTTTTCTCAGTTAACCATACCGGGATGTATTTTAGCATCATCAACTGCCCTCATTTGTTTGTTTTGTAAATTACATGAAAACAGTTGATACAGTTGAAGCAATACTACTTGCTTTGAGGTTTATTTTTTTCTTTTTGGAAAGTTCCTTTTTGCAACCTGTTTGTATCCAAAGAACTAATTAATTCTGTATATTGTATCCATTGTATGGCTAAATGTATTAAATCCAGAAGTGAAGTCTGTAGCAATTTATTGCTTAAATAGGAAACAAAGTTTTATCATGAACTCTTTGCCTTTTCCTCTACGCTGTCAGTTAGTTATCACTGGGAGGCCCCCTGGTGCCTATAGTAAGTGTTAACTTCTTAACGGACTTCTAACGCGTCTGAAAAATTTTGAGGTTGAAGTCTTTCTGTTGATTTAAAGGACTTTGATTAAAAAAAAAATCAATAAAAGTAAAGTAATTTGGAAAAATAGGTGTGTCTTTTATAGAAGGTGTTGAGCTATGAAATTACCACAGTCTATGATAAAGAGCTTAATTCATTCCTTGAAATTGTCTGGCTACTGAGAGCATAACACAAGCCTGAATCCCCAAATATTCAAACTCACTATATTGTGGAGAAAAACAAACAAACAAACCTTAGAACTAAGACTCTGGAAACGTGGATTCTTGCCTTTTGGAGTTAAAGTGAATTTTATTAATCCTGGGAGCAGTCCCTAATATGGCCAGAATTTTCTAAGTATGTGACAGTGTGCCTCTTTCTTATTTGAAAAAATAAAAATAAATTTTAGGTTGCCCACCTTTTGCTATTGGAAGAATCAAGTAAGATACAAATTAAAAACACTGGAAACTAGAATACATTATGTATGTGTCGGGTATTGCCTGTCTGGTTAAAAAAAAATGTATAATACACATAAAATCCATTTTTAAAAGCCCAACTTTCAATGTCCATACTTTAAATAAGTTGGATCAATAAATTGATGTAATCAGATATTGCTTTTAAGCTAGATTACTGACTTGGAAAAAATATCAGAATTTTGCTGACCTCATAGGGGATCACTATTGGTATGATTTCTGAGTTTGGGTTTGTACTTTAAAAATATAAATTTAACTGGACTTGTGATCTCATTGATATAGGAACTTTGCACTTAAAATTATTTTAAAAGTCTTTATTTTTTCTTATGTTAATATATTTTGTTATGTATGGTCCGATTATTATATTTTGCTAATTGATATTTTGGAACATCTTTTTGAAATTCACTTGCATTTTGGTATGATGCTAGAGTTATGAAAGTTCATAATGCTTAGAAGGGAAAAAGTGAAACTGAAAAATCATATTAGGGCTATTTATATTTTTATGTGGACATGTAAGTCAATCACTAGTTTAAAATAAAGATTTTAATTTCTCTTTTACTTAACCATTAGAATATGTTGTAATGAATAGTGATAGATTTGGAATTAGATTTGTATTTAAATTCCACCTCTTTTATAAGGTGTGCACAACTCAGTCACACTCTTTCTCATCTTTTCTTCATCTGTCAAATGAGGTTGAACTTAGTGGTCTCTAAATTCCCATCCAGCTCTGGATAATGGGATCCTAATTTGAAATAAGACTTTGTATTTTCTACACACAGGAAGAAATATATCGAATCTTTGCTAAATGGTAATTATACTTTATAGTCCTGATTTTTTTTCTCTTCTTTTTTAGCCCGACACACTTGTAGTACACTTGTAGATATTTATGATTCATTTTATATGAATTTGTCTATTTTAGAGATTCTTAACACATATCATCAATGCAATATATTTCAAAGGGCTTTTAGATCCTCTATATAAAAGACATTTTTTAGTAGGTTTATATTTAATACATATTAGCATTTTATTTTTGTTCAGGACTGATACTTTTTACCAGTTAATTTCTAGTGTTGATTCTACCACCAGTCTGATCTTTTTTTTTTTTTCCATAGCAAGAATTCTTTACCTGAACTTGATAGCTTTATGTATCACATATGCATAAATTGCGAGGGACATTGAACTTCATTTGAGGGAGTCACTATCCATCCAGCTAACTTAGATGCCTATAGGCTTGACCTTTTTTAATTTAATTTTATTTTTTTAATAATAAAGCCTGGAACTCCTAATGTGGAACTTCCTCAACTGATGCAGATCCTCATCTTCTTTGCCACTTATTGTCTTAATAACCTGGGGCACTTAAGTAGATTGTCCTAGATGTAGAGGAAAGGACTTGAACCTCGGTTTTTCAGAATGGAGGCCAGACTCTTTTTGCCTTTCCCAGCACTCCAATACACTCAGACCTGACCTGTCTTCTAGCCTTACCTTTGCTCAGACAAACAAAAAATCCTGCTTCTTATTTTCTAATAGCTTCTATATTGTGTGTTTGAGACTTTCTCTTTCTCTCTCTTTTCTTTTCTTTTCTTTTTTTTTTTTTGGTAACTTGTTAAGAATTTTAAAATCTTATTAATTGATAACTTGTTTTATATTATCAAATTATATATTACAAAATTAAATTTTTTTTACATTACTATATTTGTACCTAGCTATTCCTATGTAACAAAGAATAAAAGATAAAATTGACACAAGCCAGTTTCTGATGATATGTGCAATATTCCATACCTGTTGTTTCCTCAGCCTATGCACTGATAAGAATGGTGGAGCAATTTTTTTCAGCTCTTCTTTGAAACTAATCTTTGTTATTGAGATTATATGCAGTTCAATTTTGATTTTTAGTTTTTAAAATTTACATGATTGTATATAGTGTTTTCCTAGCTCTTCTTCACTCTGCATTGATATTTCTTTTTGTGTTTCTCTGAATTCCTTGTGTATAGTTTCTGCATCATAGAAATGCTTCATCACATTCATGCACCACAATTTATTTTGTCATCTTGCATTTTGTTTACAGTTCTTTATTTCTATATAAGTGCTGCTATGAATATTTTGGCATGTGGAGTGCCTTTTTGTCTTTATATTCTTGTGGCATATTATGGCTAAAAACAAGTTTTCCAGATTAAAGGGTACGAACATTTTAGTCAACTTTAAAAAGCACAATTCCAAGTTGTTTCCCAGATTGGTTTGAAGAGTTCACAACTTCATCATCAGTCTATTTAGTATGCAGTGTTTAGCTCTTCTTACATTGGAGAGGTTATGGTTTAACCACCTGGTCATTTGGGAATGAGTTTGAAGTCATCATTAGACATGAAATTGATATAGTACACAGCTCTTTAATGTTCTCACATATGTTTAGAATAAGGTTTTGGTTCTTTTAGCTTTATAATAAAATTAGATTTAACATTTGAATATGACCTCGTTTAAATGTTTAGGATGGAATTTGGGTTTTTTTTAAGCTTTATAATCATTAGACTAACATTTGAAAATTATAACATGACCTCATTGAAAAATTGGCATTACGTGGAAATTTTTCTAAATGTGAGAATTAAATTAAAATTAGATTTAAAATTGAATATTTTTAACTCAATAATTTTTATTAAAAAAAGCTTGGTTTTTTAAAGACAAACCATTTTCCATCTTGCACCTTATTTACTCATTTTGAATGTAAATGTATAAATGCCATTGCTTGTGATCTTGTAGTAAAATGGCAGGCAAAGCAAATAAAAATGTGCTTGGAAATCCAGTTCTGTGTATGATAAAAGAATGGAATTTTTAAAAGGAAATATGAAATTACTTCAAACACTTTTTACATTTTCTGATTAAATCTTTCAAATTTTTTAGGGGTTTTAGTCCCTTTTCCCTTTTAAAAAAATTTTAATAAAGTGTCATTATTCTTGTAGGAATGATGGGGAAAGATGGGCTTGCTGATAGTATAGTTCTTCGGGTTCAAAATTGATTAAAAGGCCAGAGTTGGAGAAGTCATTGTGGTATGGTGTCAACTTGGAAAGTGGTCTTCAGGAAAATGATCTAGAAATGGAGCATTGTTGCTGTTCGGTATTTGATCAGCATTTTGGATGCCCACCCATCAGTCATTTTTCAATCTCTTGTGACAAATAAAGAATTGAAATGATCAGATACAGAAACTTTGGTAATTTGTACTGTAGTTTATATTATTAGTCTCCCTTCTCTTTGCAATGGAGAATTGGTTTTTTGCTTCTCTACTGCCTTCATTGATTTTTTTGTTTTGTAACTCAAAAAGTTCAATTTCCTTTTAATGAAATTTTTTTTTTTTCCTATCTTCTTCACATAAGGAACTTCCTTATCAAGGTGACTCTAATCTGTCAAAGTTTTACTCGGCTATTTTTTAGCCAGGTGGCCCCATGATTCTCCCATAAAGCCTTCCCTTGTCTCCCCATTTGGAAATAGTCCTTTATTGGACCTTGATTAGCATGTGTTTTTATTCAGTTATGATTTGTAATTACTTTTATATGTTCTCACTAAATTATAAACTCCTCTGAGATTACTGATCTCCATGTCTCCTTTGTATTTAGCATAATATCTTGCCATATAAGGGCTTAATAAAGGTAAGAGGAGAAGGGAGGATTGCTGTAGTGGTCTAGTTTTCTTATACTTAGATCAATACCTTGGGATCCTTGGTGCAGGTCCACTGAAGCAGATGGCAAAAGTGATTAACAGTGGTCAGTACATCAAGGACCTATCACAGATTGAACTTTCAGAAAGGTAAAGTAATATGCTCAAGGTCAGACAAGTAGTATGTCAAAAGTAGCATTTGACCTCAGGTCTCCCTGACTCAAAAGTCACTATCTACTGTGCCATGCTTAATCTCTCTGTTTAGCATGTTTAATTTGCTATTTTCCAGTTCTTAATGAACTTTTATTCTATTAATTTTTATCATATTTTTAAAAATTGAAAGGAAAATTCTTGGTATGATGTGAATCTAAGGTATACAAGACTCATACCATCTACCCAGGGCATCACTACTCCTTGTTGGTACTTGTCAAAGAAAAGAGAAGGAAATAATCAGACCTTCAATATTGAATTTACCTGCCTTTAAATATAACGGTTACATGAACTTGGGTTATATGAACAAAGACATGAAATGATAATTCATATAAAAATAATTTAAAAGAGAATTCACACCCATATGTTATCAGATTTTCATTCAAAATTACTATAGAATTCAGAAAATAATGCATTAATGTATACTCAGGACTTACATTTAACTATGACACTCCTTATAGAAATAAATATTTAAATAATTGGACAGACATTTCCTCTTCATGCTTGAACCCAGCCAGTGTAATAGAAATTCCAATAATGCCTACACTTATTTACAGATTTAGTGTTCTGTCAAATAAATTACCAAAGAACTACTTGATAAAACTTGAAAATATTTCAGTTCATTTAGAGAACAAAATATAGACTCTCAAGAGAAATATGGGGGGAAAGTAGAAAGGAAAGGATCTCAAAATTGAAAACCACTTGATACTGGTTAAAAACTAGAAAAGTATAATCTACTAATAGACTAGATAAATCTAATCCAGGAGCAGTCAGACATAAGTGTTCAGTCAACTCAAGCAAGCTGCTGAGAAAGTTGGTAAGAAGTATGTAATGAATTAGCTCTATACCAAATACAGTAATTGGCTCCAAATATCTATACCTATAAAAAGATCAAATAATTTTTTAAAGATATAAGAAATGATACTATGGTTTTAATAATATAATGATAAGATACCTTTCACAACTGATGAGGTGAAGATTTAAGCAGTGTCCAAAGCTGACCACGAAAGAATTTTTTCAATAGTATTTTATTTTTCCAAATATATGCAAATATATTTGCATTTTTGTTTTTCTTCCTGGGTTATTTTTACCTTCTGAATCCAATTCTCCCTGTGCAAGAAGAGAACTGTTCGGTTCTGCAAACATATATTGTATCTAGGATATACTGTAACCTATTTAACATATATAGGACTGCTTGCCATCTAGGGGAGGGGATGGAGGGAGGGAGGGAAAAAATTGGAACAGAAGTGAGTGCAAGGGATAGTGTTGTAAAAAAATTACCCTGGCATGGATTCTGTCAAAATAAATGGATTTTAAAATAAAATAAATAAACAAACAAACAAACAAAAAAAATATGCAAATATAGTTTTCAATATTCACCTCTGCAAAACTTTGTGTTCCAAATTTTTCTTCCTACCCTTCCTACCATATCCCCAAGATAGCAAGTAGTAATCTAGCATAGGTTAAACATGTGTAATTGAAAAATGTTTTGATTAAATTAAAAGCTTTTGTAAGTATTAAACAACATAACTAAAAAAGACTGCCTTTGAGGGGCAGGATATTTGCATTATCATCAAACCTCTAAGGCCCACCCTCTGTAAGGGTCATGGGCAGCCTCACCTTGTCATGCCCTATCAGAAAACCTTGAGGTTAAATTTTCTCTATAAATCTATTTCAGGCAGGCCCAGGCCATGCCGATGCCCTCTTTTTGTGTTAGTCCACCATGGCACTCTGCCTCATGATGACTTTCCTCTTACCCCTCTCCCATGGCACATGGTGCTTCCTACTCCCAGCATGCCTTTTGGTGGCTCTCCTCTCTTCCTTATAGCTAACTAACTCTTTTGGGGTGCTAAGTCCCTTTCAGGATTTAGCTGCTAGCTGAGAGTATGCCCCAGTCTCATGAGGTGTTTCCTTTTTCCTGGTAAATGGCAAGTTCTAGTAGGGAACTTGCTCTTTCCATCATTAATTATTAAAACTCTTTTTATGCTCTCCCCACTCTATTTCATATTTACCATTCCTAATGTCTATTATAAGTCTACATTTTGTTTGTAACCTCTTTTAAAGAAACCTACTTTTTGCCAAAAAGAAAAAAAAATTATATCCAGATATTTAGGGAACTGACACAAATAGATTAACTCAAAAGTCTTAGTGCCATTTAAAGCTTTTAAGACACTGTATATAAAATGGAATACTTCCTTAATAGATAAGTGGTCAAAGCATTTGAACAGACAATTATCTTTTTTTTTTAATTTTTATTTAATAATTACTTTATATTGACAGAATCCATGCCAGGGTAATTTTTTTTACAACATTATCCCTTGCACTCGTTTCTGTTCCGATTTTTCCCCTCCCTCCCTCCACCCCCTCCCCTAGATGGCAAGCAGTCCTATATATGTTAGATATGTTGCAGTATATCCTAGATACAATATATGTTTGCAGAACCGAACAATTCTCTTGTTGCACAGGGAGAATTGGATTCAGAAGATATAAATAACCCGGGAAGAAAAACAAAAATGCAGATAGTTCACATTCGTTTCCCAGTGTTCTTTCTTTGGGTGTAGCTGCTTCTGTCCGTCATTTATCAATTGAAACTCAGGTCTCTTTGTCAAAGAATTCCACTTCCGTCAAAATATGTCCTCATACAATATCGTTGTCGAAGTGTATAATGATCTCCTGGTTCTGCTCTTTTCACTTAGCATCAGTCCATGTAAGTCTCTCCAAGCCTCTCTGTATTCATCCTGCTGGTCATTTCTTACAGAACAATAATATTCCATAACATTCATATACCACAATTTACCCAGCCATTCTCCAATTGATGGGCATCCATTCATTTTCCAGTTTCTAGCCACTACAAACAGGGCTGCTACAAACATTTTGGCACATACAGGTCCCTTTCCCTTCTTTAGTATTTCTTTGGGATATAAGCCCAATAGAAACACTGCTGGATCAAAGGGTATGCACAATTTGATAACTTTTTGGGCATAATTCCAGATTGCTCTCCAGAATGGTTGGATTTGTTCACAACTCCACCAACAATGCATTAGTGTCCCAGTTTTCCCGCATCCCCTCCAACATTCATCATTATTTTTTCCTGTCATCTTAGCCAATCTGACAGGTGTGTAGTGGTATCTCAGAGTTGTCTTAATTTGCATTTCTCTGATCAATAATGATTTGGAACACTCTTTCATATGAGTGGTAATAGTTTCAATTTCATCCTCTGAAAATTGTCTTGAACAGACAATTATCAAAGGAAGTGGAAGCTATCAACAAATGTGAAAGAATACTCTAAATCACCTATAAAAGTAAAGCAATTTAAAATAATTCTGAGGTTTCATCTCATAATTATCACCAAAGATAATAAAGAGTGGTGAAACAGGAACACTAACATTTTATAGGTAGATGTGAATTGACCCCAACCATTCTGGGGAAAAAAAATTTGTGATTATTTAAGAATCATCACTAAACTTAGCAAATTTTGGCACAGTCATCTCACTATTGAGCATATATTTCAGGAAGGTCAGTGACAAAAAGAGAAGTCTGTTAGTAGATATAATTGACTCCTTTCCTCATAGTATTAGGTGAAGCAGATTGAAACTTATAACCTTGTGACTTCGTTATGTCAGTTGGGTTCATTGTGAAGTCTGAGTTCCTGAGCCAGTGCAACAAAGGTGCTCCTCTAGAGCAAAGAGTGCATTATCTTTGAGACCCCAGTTCAATGATAGTTGACAATAGAATTCAAACAACAGTACTGTTGCTTTTGGATGTGAACTTTTTCAATGACTTTCCACCTTGCCTCTTCATCTCTAGCTTTTTTCAAGGTAGCTAGCATCCCATTTTCTACAAGAATTCTTTCTTGATTTCCCCTTAATGCTAATGCCCTTCTGTAAGATTTTCTCCAATTTTTTCTTTATATAACTTAATTGTACATGCGTCTCCTTCCCACCCTGAATTCCCCCACCCTCCCAGCTCTTTGATAGGAAGAACTGTTCTTGCCTTTATTTGTATCCCCTATTGCTTAGTACAATGTTTGGCACATGATAAATACTTCTTTACTTGACATTAATGCAGGATGTCCATGCCTGGAATGCACTCCCCTCCCTCCTTCACCTTTCAGTCTCCTTATTTGAAATGCTAGTTCAAGTCCTAGCTCCTTTTCCTCCATCTTGCTTTTCCTTATCCCCTCTGGGTGACAAGTTATTTCTTCCTCCTCAAATTTTCCTGGATCACTTTGCATCTTTCCTTTGCTCTTTATATTTTGTATCCTACTTTTTTATGTACATGTTAAGATATTCTATTTTAAATTATAAGATCTTTGGAACAAAGAGTAAACTTTTATCATCATTGTTTCCCTAGTGCCTGTCATATAATGGGCACTTAACAAATTAACAAGAGCATATCATGAATGACTTTCCTCACCACAACCCTATAAAATATGATCCAAGAGATGTGAAAAATGAGGCTCTAAGGACTAAGTGATGAATTTTTTGTCTATCTGCAGGGAATGTGAGCACCTGTTTGACTACTAAGGCTCAGCACTTTTTTATTATGTCATTCTCATCATGCCTATCAGGAACAGAGATATATACCTAGAGTTACATATTATAATCAGTGGATGTTATTAAAAATCAAGGTAACTAAGAATTTTTAGTTGCATTGGAATGGTTATAACTTTGAGACATGGAAATTCTGACAGACCATTTGTACTGTTTTCCCCCTAATTTTTGGAATAACCCTTCTAAACGATATAAATATAAAATAATTTAATAAATATAAATAGTTTTCCCTCAAAAATGGACTTAAGTTTTTCATAGGAAAGGAGAGATCTGAAAGACCATAAATTAAGAATGTTATTCTAAAAGGAGTCCTTTAAAAAATTTACTCAAATTGGGAATATTATTACCTCTTAACACCCTTTACTCTCCCCCTGCCCCTTTTTTGGGGATAGGTCTAAATGAGTTTTAAACTGGCGTTATAAATGATTTAGATCTTTACTTAGGGATTGGATAACATTTCAGATTATTTGGCTATTCCCTCTTTCCTTTCTTTTCTTTCTCTCCTCACTTATTTTTCTCTTTCCTCAGTAGAATATAGAACTGAAAGTCCATGGTATAATGGAAAGGGTACTTGCTTTGGTGTGACAGGACCTGGATTTTAACTTTGGCTCTACCACGTAATACTGTGACTTTAGACAAGTAACTATACCTGTTGGATTCAGTTTCCTCATCTGTAAAATCTGGACATTTTTAAAGATGACTTCAGGGAGAAGGGCCTCTGTTGTACTTATTGAATAGAATTTTGTATTTTGATTTCAGAAATGAATGAGGGAGGGACTATTTTTTTAATAAAATTATTTTAAAAGTTTTGTGTATGTATTTTAATCCAAGTATATTATGCTCTTTGTGTCTCTTTGGTGCAGTCTCAGGATGTTGAATAAATTCTTGAATAAATTATTTTCTCCTTTATTGTTTTTTTGGTTGTAACAAATAGTTACTTTCTAAAACTAAAATATGGCACTTTTCAAATGATTATCAAAATGGCATGTTAAAAAAAAACCCACTTATAGTTTAAAATGATGCCTCCGAATTTAGCCTTCTCAGATTTGATCTTATTTGAAAAATGCATTTATTTTATTTCACTTTAAAGTTAATATTATGGTGGTTTTATTCAATTCAGTACTTACTGAATGCCTGTGTTGAGTCCAACATATAATTCTCAAATTATTGCAATTAAGTACTTCTTAATTACTTGTTATTTAATTGGCTTTCTCTCATTCTTGCCATGTTGGTAAGAACTTGATGATCTTTCAAAGAATAAGCTATAAAGCAGATATTTGTTTAAAAATTTGAATGTTGATAACATCTCCAAAATGTAGTTCTGCCTAGAAATACAGAAAAGAGGTAAAAAATAGTTCATCACTTAAATAGCTTGTATTTTATTTAGCTAACTAGAGTATTTTTTCACCTTGCTAAACCAATATCTCATTCTTCAAATCTCCATCTTATCTTTTTTTTGCTTGTCTATTTTTTCTTTGCTACCCATTAACTATTTTGTTTTTCTTATTTTCTTTTTCTATGTCCATTCCTGCCCTATTCTTTTCATTTACCAATTTTTTAAATGAACTTTAAATTTAAGTCAACATTTAAATGATTTAAATATCACTAGACATTTTAATCTTCAAAAAAGATGACATATAGCATCTATTACATGCCCCTATTTTAAAAATACATATTAAATTTAACACAGGAATAGCAAAATTGCCCTGATTATAGTATTTCTTTCTGAAGTTCTTTTTTCTAATTTCTTCTGTACTTCTGCTCAAAATTACTCCCATTCAAAAGTCTTCGATGAATGTATGTATAGAAACTTTTTATACCTACCTTATTGATTTAATATTGTATTCATCACAATGACTTTTCCAAACCATATCATCTTGTAACCACCTTATGTCTTTATTGACCCCTGTCAGTTTAAAGGACTTCACTTATTAAATACTTAATGAAAAAAAATAAGGCCTTTCACTCTTCTTCACACATCATTCAAGTATCATCCCCTAATGTTTCCTCCTTCACCCCTGTCTCAGATGAAGTCCTATTTGCCCAGTTTTAACCCCTCTACATGCATCTTTGATCTCATCTTCTCCAGCAGGTTGCTTGTGTTATTATTCCATTCTTTCTTTTTTATCCTTAATGTCTTATCTAATAGTTCCATCTCAGATGTTTACCGATCTGCCCATCCTTTCCCCAAAACAACAGCAACAACTACAACCTTCATTTGATTTGACTACAAACTTCACTTGATCATCTTTTCTAGCTATCATATATTCTTGTCTAGATTAAACTCTGTGAGATAGTCAATATTTGGTATAGTATAGTATAGCATATATAATGGTGCCCTCCTTTCATTTTTCTCTAAAACAGGGCTTCTTAAAGTTTTTCTTTCCTTGACCTTTTTTCATCCAAGAAATTTTTACATGAACATAGATACATAAAATAAGTATAAAAATCAAGTGTTTACTGATAATAAATCATAATTTTGCAACTTTCACATTCACTTATGAGACTCTATATGGGATTGCAAACCATAGTTTAAGAAGCTGTACAACTATCCTTTTCTCTCTCAATCCTCATCCTTGATCTCTATAGCAACCTTCATAGCTGATCACCAATTCTTGGGTGCTCTCTCCTCTCTGGATTTTTATGAAATTTCCTTTTACTTGTTATCTTTTCTAATCTCAGTCTCCTTTGTTGGATCTTCATCTGTGGTCATATCCACTAATTATAGCTGTCCCCTGAGATCTGTCCTGATTTGTTTGGTTTTTTTCCACTGGATAATCTCATAAGACTCATGGTTTCAATTATCATTTTCATGTGTGTAATTCCCAGGTTTATGTCCAGCCTTAGTCTCACCATCTGCTTTTAGAATGTCTCAAATTGCATATCCTCTATGTATCTCAAATGCAGCCTGCCCAAAACAACTCATTCATTCTCTTCCCTCCTTCCCCCACTCCTTCCTCTCCGCTCCTTTCCTTAACTTTTCTTTCACTATCAAAGGCACTAACATTCTCCCAGGCATATAGTCATAGTGTCATCCTCAATTCTCCCCTCATATCCAATCTATTGTAAAACCTTGTTATTTCTGTGATCCCAACATCCCATACATATGTCCCTTTCTCTTTGCTCACATATCTATAATCTTCATACATGCCTTTATTACCTTTTCCTTGGATTATTATAGTAACCTTCCAATTGGTCTTCCTGCCCTCAACTCTCTTCCTACTCCATCTTCTATTCAGCTATCAAAGTGATTTTCACAAAGAGCACATGTGATCATGTCTGTACCCTATTAGTCAATTCTAGTTTATGATTAAATATAAAGTCTTTTGTCTGGCAAACATTCTTCACAACCTAGCCTCTTCATTCCTTTCCAGTTTTAGCTGTTATATAATGTGCTTTCTGTTGATTCTTTGAATTTTTTTTCTTTTTGTCCTCCATATCTATCCTTCCTCTTTCCATTCCTGGCTTCCCTTGCTTCCTTAAGATTTAGCTTTCAATATTGTACATACATATTTATTTGCAAATTGCCTCCCCCATTATAATAGAATGTAAACTATTTGAGAGCAAGAACCTTGTTTTTGCCCTTTTTCTCTTAGTATTCTCCATATTTAGCACAGTGCCTGGCACATAGAAAATTCTTATAAAGGTTGTTGATTAATAAGTGGAGTACCTTCCTAAAGTTTATTTTTTCAAAAAATCAGTTTTCATTGGATATATGTTGTTTTTTGTTTTTATTGTCATAATTTCCATTCTTATCTCTCCCTATCCTAGAGAGACACCTCATATATCAAATTGTGGTTTTAAGACAAAAAGAAAAAAAGTAGGGGAAAAGGCACAATTGATAAATATATTGGGAAAAGTCTGAAAATGTGTGATGTACATGGACTCCTGTACTCCCTCTGTAAAGGGGTAGGAGAGTATCTTTTCATCTTTTAGGCCATCCTTTTTCTTTGCAATTTTATTTACTTGTGTTCCCATTATTTTGTTGTCATTGTTTTCTTGGTTCTGCAAACATCATTCTACATCAGTTTATGTAAATCTTTCCATGTTTCTCTATAGTCACCTAATTCTTCTTAAAGTACTCCAGTATTCCATTACAGTCATGTGCCACAATTTGTTCTTTGCTGTCACAAAATGTAATACTGTGATCATTTGTGGTTTTGGGGACTTTCTTATGCTTTTGGGGGGGGCAATTAAGTCATTTTATTACCAGGGCTGCCATGTTATCAAATTAAAAAGGATGATCTTTTGGCCATCTCTTTTAGACCAAAGACAATTTTATCAATGGTTTCTTGGGACTTAAGAGGGTGAGACAAAAAAGGAAAAATGAGTGGTGCTTGACAAAAAAGAGCAACCCCCTTTGATAAGTAAACCTTATATAGCTTCTTATTCCTTGTGGCTTCTCTGGAGTATAAAATACTTAGTAATGGAATTCTTGGGTCAGGTATGGACATTTTCTTTATTTACATAATTCTAGTGTGCTTTCCAAAATGTACAGTCACAGTTCCATCTGTAATGCACTAGTGAATCTTATCTTCCCACACTCCCTCTAACATCAACTATTTCCATCCTTTGTCATCTTTACCAATTTGCTGATTGACTTCAAACTTGAGAATTATTTGATTTGCATTTTACTTGTTAGTAGTCTGACCATTCTTTCATATGGATGTTTTGTTAATAATTTGCAATTCTTTTTTTTTTTGGCTTGGCAGTTGTGGTTGCCCAGAGTCAAACAAGTAAGTGTTGAGTGCCCAAAGACACAGTTAAGTGTCCAAATTCAAGTGGATTTGAATTCTGGTCCTCCTGACTTCAGAGCTAGTACTCTATCCACTGCCATCTTTGCCCTTAATTTGCTGTTCTTTTGACAATTTTTTGTTTATATTCTTTAATCACTTATCTAAGGGAAAATGGCTTTTAGTGATATAAGATAGACATATATTTACATATGTATTGATGAGTATGCTGTTAATTATTTGTAGATCTTAGCAAACTTCTCAATTTTAATATTAAATCATGTATCCATTTAGAATGTATGGTTTTGGTCTAAGCTTAATTTCTCCTGTACTGCTTTCCAGTTTTTATAGCATTTAAAAAAAAAAAAAATTAAACAGGGAGTTCTTTCCTAAGAAGTTCATGTTTGATTTCCAAAAATTGGGCTATTGAGTTCTGAGTTCCATTTTTTCTGATTCTATTTTTCTAGAATTTTACCAAGAGCTATATAATAACAGCAGCAGTAGATGCTAGAAACCATTTCCCCTTTGGGTATGGATTTATCTTGACCTAGCTATTGTTAGAAATTAGGTTTGGAAAGTCTAGAAATGGTTGAATAGTTCAGATAATTAATCATTGAATGTTAGGAATTACCCTGATGGTCAGACCTATATTATGACTTTCAGAACTAGACATTGGCATTTTGGGTTTTCATACCATGAGTTGTAGGAGTTGATTAAATCAAAATGAATGAAAAATAGTTTACTGTATCTGGTAGTATGTGTTCCATAGATGTTTAAAAAAAACCAAACAACTTGTTTGTCCACTGATGGGATGGGATGATAGCTTTGAACCAGGAAGAGTTCTTTCTTTCCAGTGGTATAGTTTTACTTATTAATTACACTGATTTTTTTAAAAAATAATTTTAACTTTTTATTAACAGAACCCATGCTTGGGTAATTTTTTACAACATTATCCCTTGTACTCACTTCTGTTCTGACTTTTCCTCTCCCTCCCTCCACCCTCTCCCCCAGATGGCAAGCAGTCCTATTTATACATGTTAAATATGTCACAGTATATCCTAGATAAAATATATGTATGCAGAACCGAACATTTCTCTTGTTGCATAGGAAGAATTGGATTCAGAAGGTTAAAATAACTTGGAAAGAAAAACAAAAATGCAAACAGTTTACATTAATTTCCCAGTGTTCTTTCTTTGAGTATAGCTGCTTCTGTCCATTATAGATCAATTGAAACTGAGTTAAGATCTTCTTTGTCAAAGAAATCCACTTCCATCAGAATACATCCTCATACAGTATCATTGTTGAAGTAAATAATGATCTTCTGGTTCTGCTCATTTCACTTAGCATCAGTTCATGTAAATCTCTCCAAGCCTTTCTTCATCCTGCTAATCACACTGATTTTTGTCAGAGGTATGTAAAGTATAGAGTAGATTGGGTGAACTATATTATCTTGTGAAAGGATGTCCCTTGACATTGGAAGTATCAATTTCCACCAGGGTTTTGATGTAAGTTCAGGTAAGTTAAAACTAGAGTTAATGAAAACTATCTGTTGAGTTAAATGAAGGCATCCAACGAAAGCACTGCATTCTTCCCTATTCCCAAAGGTGTTTTTTTTTAAAGCTACTTTATTAGGTATGTAGTCATAGTAGAAAACTACCCAATAAAGCAGTTAAGAGCCCACGAACACTGGACACTGGTACAGCTGTTGATAGAGTGAGCAATCCCTTTTGAAAGCATTACTTTCAATTGCCAGGACACAAAAATTGAGGCAATTTCTTATTCATAAGAATTAAGGAATTACTGAAGGAAGATTTCTTAGGTTATTTAAATTTTAAGTAACTTTGCCATTGAAGACTGACAAACTTCTTGGTTCAAAGCTTCTTTAAAACTTGATGGTATTCTTTGTAGAGAATTTATCATTCCATTAGTGGACAAATCAATATTTAAAAATTTACAATATCTACAAACTGCAAATTCCAGATATGGTAAGTGATGTTTTACTCAATACCTATATCTCATGACATATGCTTACCCTAAAATGTCAATGCTTAATTCTGAAACTTAGAATATAGCTCTGACCACCAATGTTGTTTCTATACCGTTCAGTGATTCTTTAAGCTACTTAACCATGTCTAAACTTTGTACTTAATCATATCTAGAGTTTCTAGATTGATGACTATGTATGTAACTCTGGGTGGGTTTCTTAGTAAATGGGGCTGAGATGGTCAAGATTAATGAAAATTGCTAAGATAGCATCAAAGTGGTTTTCAGATCTCTAAAAACTCCCTTCCACCCAAAATTTAGACCAAAATGGGTCTGACAGCAAATAATTCAAGCGAGTACTATTTGAATGAAAAAAACCTTTTTTTAACATTTTCTTACAAAATGTTCTGTGATGCTTTTTGTTTTTATATCATATTTGTCTTTTGAGATATCCATTCTTCCCTTATAACAAAAATTAAAAAAAAAAGTTATACAAAATCAACTCACATATCCAGAATTTGGAATAGATGGATCTGTAGTGCTGTGATTCTTTTATTCTCTAATCTCTACAATAAAGGGTAGAAATGATTATCTTAAATTTTCTCTGAGACCAATTATAATTCATCATTATAATTGTTAGAAATATACTCTTGACAAAAATCATATCAAGGGAAATTTACTTAATTGTTCTTATTAAATCTTTTTATTTTCAAAACATTTCAAAACATAATTTTCAATATTTACCCTTGCAAAACCTTGCATTCAATTTTTTTTCCTTTCCCCCACCCCCTCTCCTAGAAGGCAAGTAATCCCATATATGTTAAACATGTGCAATTTTTTAATGCATATTTCCACAATTATGCTGCACAAGAAAAATTAGATCAAAAAGAGAAAAAAACAAAATGCAAGCAAAAAACAGCTTTTAAAAAATAAAAAAATATTATGTTGTGATCCACACTCAGGTACACATTCCTCTATCTGGGTGCAGATGGTTTTGAGGAAAAGTTATTAAAGAAGAATCTTAAGGAATTAGCTTAACCTTTCTAGTCTGAAGTGGCTCCACCCCTCATTGGGAAGAGTAAAAGAGAAATGAGAGAAGCTTTATAGTTGTTAACTTGGTGTCCCTTTCCCTTAAGGTCCTTTAAAACGTTCTTCCTTTTGGATTACAATCTTTCTGATCCACCCACTATCTGTTTCCTCCTAAATATGTATAAACATGTTCCCCCTTCCTTCTCATATATCCCATGTTCAAAAATGGCAGAAAACTCCTTATGAATGTTCTGTTTAATATTCAGTTAGCCTATTAAACAGGCACAGTAGTGATTTAGTTAGATCATTGACCCCAATTAGTTTGGGCTGGATGAGCTATTATCTTAAGTTTGTAGTTTTCTCAAAACACAACTTTTTTTGATTGGCTGAATCTATTTGTGCCTTCCTAGTTTCCCAATTTCCCCTTATTCTCCAGGCTTCTATTGATCACTTAATTGTTGTTAACCTTCCTTAATTGAAAATCTCTTGCTCAGTGATAACTACTATCCTACACTATCTTGAAGTTTGCAACACTGTGGAAACTCAACTCTTAAGTATTTCTCAAATAATGAATCAGTAAACATTTATTAAACACCTACTATGTGCTTAATACCATGCTGGGGATTCAGAGATCAAGCGATAGAATTTTTTCTCAAGGAATTGATATTCTGTTGAAGGAGGCAACAAGCAAACAAAGCAAGCATATGTAGGACACATAGGACATAAGTAAATGAGGGCACTAGAATTAAGAGAGGTTGGGAAAGACTTATTATAAAAGGTGACTTCAAAAAAGCCAGTGAAGCCAGGAGGCAGAAATAAAGAGGGAGTACATTCCAGATATGAGGGATAGCCAGAGAAAATGCCTAAAGCCCAGAAATGGGATGTTTTCTTTATGCAACAGCAAGGAGGCCAGTCTTTGCATTGAAGAGTACATGGGAGTTAGAGAAAGTTGGGTTGCAAAAAGACTTAAAAGATTGGGAGCTAGATATGAAAGGCTTTGAAGATCAAACAGAAGATTTTGTATTTGAATGTAGGGAGCCCCTGGAGCATATTGGGTAAAAGGGTGACATGAATGGATCTTGGGTAGAAATTTAATTTGGTCAACAATAGAGGATGGATTAGATTGGGGAAAGAATTATGGCAGGCAGATCCCCCAGCCGGCTGGTGCTAGAGCCAAGTATAAATGAGGCCCTTCAGAGTGGTGGCATTGTTAGAGAGGAGATTAGGATATATTTAAGAGATGTTGTAGTAAAGGTAAATCAAAAGGCCTTTACAACAGAGTGGATATAGGGGGAATGAGAGACAGTGAGTGGCCTAGAATGACACCTAGGTTATGTGCCAGAGGGATGATGGAGATGGCCTGGACAGGAGCTGAGCAATTTGGAAGGGGAGAGGATTTAGGAGGAAAGGTAATGGGTTCCGTTTTGAACATGTTGAATTTAAGGTGCTTATTGGATATCTAGTTTGATATGTCTGAAAAGAATTAAGAGATGTGAAACTGAGATCCGCAGAGAGCTTATGGCAGGATAGGTAGATTTGAGAATCATCAGTATAGAACTACTCATTAAGTTTATGGAAACTAATGAGATCACTAAATGAGGGGGAGTATAAAATTCTCCATTTATATAATCCTTTCTTCATTATTTCATGTTTTTATAAGCTCAGTAATATGCTATAACATTTATTTACCACAGTTTGTTTAGCAGTTCCTCAGTTCATTGGTGCCTACAGTGAACGTAGATGCTGCTATTAGCCCCATTTTACAGATGAGGAAAGAGGCAAACCTGTTAAATGACTTGTCCACTAGTAAAAATCTGAGGTCTGATTTGAACTCAGATAATACTCATTAGATTAAGAATGCTTCCATTTACTTGTAAGCTCTCTGAGGGCTGAGTGGTCTAGCCTCTTTTTATATGTCCATTATTAAGCACAGTGCCTGGCACATAGTTAAATACTTCATTTGTTTTCCAGTTGTATCTGACTCAATTGTGATACCATTTGAAGTTTTCCTGGCAAAGATAATTGCAGTGGTTTGCCCTTTTCTTTTCTGAATCATTTTACAGATGAGGCAAATGCTATTAAATGACTTACCCAGGGACACATACCTAGGCCAGATTCAAACTCATGTAGATGAGTCTTCCTGATTCCAAGGTCAGTGCTGTATTGCTCACCTAGTTGCCTCATAGTAGGCACTTAATGAATGTTAATTGATTTATTCCAGGCCTAGAACCCTACTGTCCATATTGTATGTGATTAATATGCAAATTAGGATATTTTATTTTTCTTAGTATAAAAAAATTGTTACATACAAAAGTGATCTTTTAAATTAATCATAAAATAATGGATTTAGAACTGAAAGAAATCTTCTAGATCATATAGACCTCTTTGGATAGATGAGGAACTGAGATTAAGTGAGTTTATGATCCTTTGACTTCAAACGTAGTCTATATCATTCTGCTTTTAAAGGATGATTTCTAGAGTTAAAGGTAGGTCTGAAGAGGAGGTGCTACTTTTGGCTAAGATAGGGGTTTTAATTTTTTTGTGCAGTGTGGTAACCTTTGGTACTCTTTGGCGGTATAGTGAAGTTTATAGATTATTCTCAGACTAATATTTTTAGATGTATAAAGTACATAGAATTGTCAAGGAAGCTAACTTTATTGAAATACAGTTACCAAAAAAAATTTTTTTAAGCTCCCTGAATCCTGGAAAGGAATTTTATAATAATAAAATATATATTGACTATATAATAATTGTTACAGCATAATTAATTATATTAATATGTTTTATAATATTTTATAAAAGGTATCTTTTATAAGAAAATGATATATGATTGGAATCGTCATCCAGGGGACAGCGTGGAGGAAGGGGGAGGGGGTGTTGGAACACAGGGTTTTGCAAAGGCTGATGTTGAAGAATTGTTCATGCATATATTTTTAAAATAAAAAGCTTTAATTAAAAAAAGAAAATAATATATATAAAATACTTTACAGAGTGCTATAAAAATGCTGGTTATAATTATACAAATGTTATATGACAGTGAAGTTTCACTAAAATTCCCTGATGTTTGTTATTTTTCAGAATTTCATGAAACAGATTTGCCATGTACAAATCATTTTAATTGCTTGAGCCATTTTTTTAATAACTGAGAAATATTTTTGTATATTTTATATATTTATATATTGCTTTATACTTCACAAAGGATTTCCTTCCCAATAAAAGTCTGTGAGGTGACTGACACAAATATCACTTTCACTTAAATATATATATTTCCCTAGTTACATGTAAAACATTCTTTTCTTTTTTTTGGTTATAATGCTCATTCATTTTTACGTATTTCCAAACAGTTCATGTTAGTAGAGAAAAATTAGAACAAAAGGAGAAAACTATGAGGAAAAAAATAGAAGAAAAAAGTGAACATGATATGTGTTGATTTACATTCCCATTGCCATAATTCTCTTTGGATGCCGATAGCATTTTCTATCCACAGTTTAGTCTAATGTAGTGTAAGAATGAAACAGATACTGTGATTCAAGACAGAAGAAAAGAATAAGTCTAGGCAATGTTAGAAGAGATTGCTTTTATCTGAGTGCTGATGGAAAAGAGGTGGAATGGATTTTATGGAAGAAGTAGTAGCATTGCACACTTAGGGAGTTTGTGTGAGTAAAAGTACAGAGCAAGGAGAAGACACAATGTGATTGAGAAAGAGGGGAAGAGAAGGAGATAGTAGTCTGGTTTGACTACAACAAGGTATGTGAAAGGGAATAATTAATATGAAAAAACTGCAAAGGTAGAATGCCTTGAATGCCAGGATCAAGAATTATTTTATTTGTAAACAATAGGGAACCATAGAAGGGTTTTCAATAGAGGAAAGTAATACTCATTTCTATGTATTAAGACTATTTGAGGGGCAGCTAGGTGGTGCAGTGGATAGAGCACCAATCCTAAAGTCTGGAGGACCTGAGTTCAAATCTGGTCTCAGACACTTAACACTTCCTAGCTGTGTGACCCTGGGTAAGTCACTTTACCCCAATTGTCTCAGCAAAAAAAAAAAAAAATTAAGAAACACTAAGAATAATTTGTTGAGGCAGGATTAGTTAGACTATTATTATAATTTAGGCAAAAGAGATGAGGGTCTAGTGGATGTTGAGGAAGGGAGCCAGATACAATAACTATTGGCTGAAATAGATACTTCAGAACTTGGTAACTGTTAAGACAATGTTTTAAAAGTGTTTTTTAGGCCTTAAAACATTATATAAATGCTAGCTTTTGTTACTACTACAACTAAAACTACTACTACTACTACTATTACTACTACAATTTTCAAAACATTCTAAGTATTCCAAAGGCTTTACCAAATTGCTAGAGGGGTCAATGACACAAAAAAGAACTCCTTCTTTAGAACTTCTTCTATAATATCACTTTATATTTACCTTCAACTTCCAATTTAGTATATTAAAGTAGAATTTTTGTTTTTCATGGTTTGACAGTTATAATTGTACTTAAAAAAAACCTTTACTCTTAACTGCTTTTTTTCCCCATCTACAAAAACATTTGTAAAGTAGAAGATGAATTATCATTACGTATAAGTTCCATGAAGTGCTTACCAAAAATATTGTAGAAATAGGTTATCTGAAAAGAATTTATGGTAATGTAATTCAATTCAGATATTACTTATGCATCTACTATATTTTGGATTTATTGTGCTAATAGAGGATTAGCTATAGAGGCAGGAAAACCTGGGCTCAAGATCAGCACATTGGCTATGTGACTCTGGAAGTGCGAGTCACTTATTCATTTACTGCTCTCTACAATGTTCTAAATAGGTTGCAGAAGAAATTCTGGCCTCCATTAGAAGAAGGGGTCTTCTAATCTGGGAGTTGCATATGGAAATGAAATCATATCTCTAGAGATCCCATGCCTATCCTCTGTTCTAGGAAAAAGGTTTCCAGAAGTCCTAGAAGGAGAGTATGTAAACAACAGTCATACATGTGCCTTCTTCAGCAGCCAAGAGATAGTCCAAAACCTACCTATTGTCCATTGCTTCATGTATCAGGGAACCTAATGATCCCTGCAGATTTTGAAGTCCTGCAACAGTCTTATCATGTCTCATAGAATCCAATGATTCTTGAGGGTTTTAAGTCCTGGATCAGTCACATTAACAATTTTTAATGTCCATGAGTCAGTTGCCATAACTGCCATGCTCTTTCAGTGGCGGGCATGATCAGCAACGGAACCACCCAGTGTTTCTTAAATCTTCTTCATTTCAAGAGTCTGCTCCGTCTCTCTTCAATGGACAAGGAGAATACAGCCCATTGGTACCCATCTGATTCCTTCTCCATCTGCAGAGATATAAGCAAACCTTCTCCCCCAAGCAGTTAACCTACCTGGTCCCTTCCATTCACCACTTTCTGGGTCTCTTCACATCACATCACATCACATCACATCACATCACATCACATCACATCCAGCAAGCACCAATGGTAAGGAGAGCCATTATCCAAATATATGCTACTAGAGCAATTATCTCACATCGAATAGGTAGTTAGCCTTAAGTGCTCGGTTGTCTGATTCAAGCATATCTTTTTGGAGTTTCAGCCCTCTACAATCTATTAAGATGAAATTTAATAAAAATAAATATTGTCTTAACACTTGATTTTTAAAACTAAGTTTCTCAATTGTGTAACTATATAGCAGGTTTCTTTTAAATAAGTCTGGGGATTTGAGTGAACTGTCAGCTTATCATGGCAGCCAGGGAAGTTAATGTGATATTAGGGTTCATTAAGACAGAACATTTATTACAAATAGGTGATATTCCTGCTGTATTCTAGTTGAATTAGACCATAACCCTTGAGTATTGTATTCAGTTTTGAGCATCCCATTTTAGGAAGAATTCATACCTTTTATTCTCTTGGCCTCCATGTGCTAGAAAATGGTCTGTTTTACTTCCTAGGTAAGCTTTTGCAATTCTCTTAGAAAATCAATTCCTGGCATTTGAAGTCCTTCACAATATGATTCTAGCCTGTCTTTCCAAAAGTGTTTCACAATTCCCTCTCATGAACTCTTATATTCTAGCCAGATTTGCTTATTTACTCTGAATAGTCAGTATCCAATTCCTACCTCCATTCATTTACACAAGATAACTATCCTCTGCTCATCAATTGGAGAATGGTTGAGTAAATTGTGGTATATGAACGTTATGGAATATTATTGTTCTGTAAGAAATGTCCAGCAGGATGAATACAGAGAGGACTGGCGAGACTTACATGAACTGATGCTAAGTGAAATGAGCAGAACCAGGAGATCATTATATACCTCAACAACAATACTGTTGGAGGATATATTCTGATGGAAGTGGATCTCTTCGATAGAATTAATTCAGTTTCAATTGATTAAGGATGGACAGAAGCAGCTACACCCAAAGAAAGAATACTGGGAAGTGAATATAAACTGTTTGCATTTTTGTTTTTCTTCCTGGGTTATTTCTACCTTCTGAATCCAATTCTCCCTGTGCAACAAGAGAACTGTTCAGTTCTGCACACATATGTTGTATCTAGGATATACTGTAACCTATTTAACATGTAAAGGACTGCTTGCCATATAGGGGAGGGGGTGGAGGGAGGAAGGAGGAAAATCAGAACAAAAGTGAGTGCAAGGGATAATGCTGTAAAAAAATCACTCTGGTGTGGGTTCTGTCAATAAAAAGTTATTTAAAAAAATAGAGAAAAAAAAAAGATAACTATCCTCTTTGCTTGACATTTTCTCCCCTCTCATATCCCTCTCTTGGAACTCCTGGATCCTTTCAAGGTTCATCTCAGTTGCCAACTACACAAATACTTGTGTAATACTAGCAGGCAGCTAGCTAAATCGCACACTGGATAGATTGCTGACTTAGAGTCAGGAAGACAAGTTAAAATGTAGTCTCACTTACTTGATGTGTAGCCATGGGCAAGTCATTTTATCTGTTTGTCTAAGTTTCCTGTATTGTAAAGTGGGGATGATGATAACGTTTACCTTATAAAACTGTTGTCAAGATCAAATTAAATATTTATAAATGCTTCACATGGTGCTTGGCACACAATAAGTGCTATATACATGCCAGTTATTTTTTAAATCATCATCATTACCCACTTCAACATTACTTTATGTTTGGTTTGTATATTTTATATTTAATTACCTGTGAATATGTTGTATTACCCAATAGAATGTAAGCTTCTGGAGAAAAGAACTAACTTAATTTTTGCATACCAATTTCCTTGCATATTGATTTGTATTTAATAGGCATTTAGTGAACTAAGAGAACATATAGACCAGGATATCCAGGATGATAATGAAGCTTCCTGTTCTTGTCATATGAGAATCTGTTGAAGAAATTGGATATTTTACTTAGGATGAGGATAGGGGAGAAGATTGACAATTGTCTTTAAATGTTTGGAAGGCTGCCATGTAGAATAGGGATTAGACTTGTCCTGTTCCTTACTTAGTTACTAGAAGCTAGAAATCAGTGAAAGCCAGTTACAAAAGGGAAAATTTAGGATTGTTTTAAGAAAGAATTTCCAAATAAAGCTAACCTAAAGGCAAAAATGAGCTGCTTCAGCCAGGTGATGAATTCCCTGTCTTTAGAGATTTTTTTTAAAGGATACATGACCGCTAAGATGACAGGAAAAAATAATGATGAATGTTGGAGGGGATGCGGGAAAACGGGGACACTGATGCATTGTTGGTGGAATTGTGAACGAATCCAGCCATTCTGGAGAGCAATCTGGAATTATGCCCAAAAAGTTATCAAACTGTGCATATCCTTTGATCCAGCAGTGTTTCTATTGGGCTTATACCCCAAAGAGATACTAAAAAAGGGAAAGGGACCGGTATGTGCCAAAATGTTTGTAGCAGCCCTGTTTGTAGTGGCTAGAAACTGGAAAATGAATGGATACCCATCAATGGGAGAATGGCTGGGTAAATTGTGGTATATGAATGTTATGGAATATTATTGCTCTGTAAGGAATGACCAGCAGGATGAATACAGAGAGGCTTGGAGAGACCTACATGGACTGATGCTAAGTGAGATGAGCAGAACCAGGAGATCATTATACACTTCGACAACGATATTGTATGAGGATGTATTCTGATGGAAGTGGATTTCTCTGACAAAGAGACTTAACTGAGTTTCATTGGATAAATGATGGACAGAAACAGCTACACCCAAAGAAGGAATACTGGGAAATGAATGTGAACTATTTGATTTTTGATTTTCTTCCCGAGTTATTTTTACCTTCTGAATTCAACTCTCCCTGTGCAATGGGAGAACTGTTCGGTTCTGCAAATATGTATTGTATCTAGGATATACTGCTACATATTTAACATATATAGGACTGCTTGCCATCTTGGGGGGGGGGGGGGAGGAGGGAGGGGAAAAAACGAAACATAAGTGATTGCAAGGGATAATGCTGTGTAAAAATTATCCTGGCATGGATTCTGTCAATACAAAGTTATTATTAAATTAAAAAATAAATAAATAAAGGATACATGACCACCACTAAGAGTGAGGACTTTTAGGTATGGCTTAAACTCATCACTTTGTAATGAAGTCCAACTATGAAATTCTGGGAATCTTATTCTGTTAAAAAGAAAAAAAACAGAGTTTTTTTTTTTTTTTCTTTCTTTGGCTTTTTAAAATATATCAGTTCTCCTTGTGATTGTGGCATAACAATATTTTTTTCCCCTCAAGAGAAATGTGAAGGAATTTATAGGATTTTAAATCTTTACTGATAGACTAAGAATTTTAAGTATTATTTTTAATGATTCTATGAAACACTGACTCCCAAATTTAGAATATTTTTTGTATCTTTATCCTAATATTGATTTAGGAAAAAGTGGAAGAGTTGGCTTTTATCAAGGTTGTTTTTAAATAAGCCTTTTTATGAAGATTACAAACTTGAAATTATTTTAGTCAAATCTGCCACAGATGTGGTTATTTAAAAGTAATCAGATGGCATCACAGTTAAGTACTGTATGTTCTAATTTGGTATACTATATTTGACTATTATTTAGAAAAGCTGAATTTCATATTGAAACAACAGCATGGGAAAGTATTAGAGCCAACTGTATAGTAATCAACCTCAAACTAAAGAAAAACTTCCATCTCAGCACAGTGTGGAAACTGGTTCATAGATCATTAAAATTAGATTATTTCCTCTTAACTTTCTCTTTACAGATGAGAAAATGAACCTCTTAAATGTACCCAGTGACTGACCCAAACACACAAGAATAATAGAATTCTTGCCTGCTAACTCCAAGTTCATTGTTCATAATGACTATCTTAATATATAAACATTTAATGCAATGCATACGTTTTCTAAAAAAAAAAAAAAATTCTGTTATGCTTGTATTAGGTTTGGAAATAACATTTTTAAAAAGTATTGACATTCCTCACTGGATATGTAAGATTTCTAAAGACTATATAGATAACTGATATTGGAATGCTTCATGCTATTAGTTGGGTTAGTTTTCTTGAAGTATGTAACAACTCTACTAATAGTAGCTTTTTAAAGCAAAGCCTTTTTCTTTACTATAAACAAACTTAGTTGTTAAAACCTTAAAATATTAGTTAAGGTGAAAGCACTCTTCTATAGCAAGAATCAAGTTGAGATTTGAGGTCTTTGTTTCTACTATAGTATTTGGGGATCTTGGACTCATTTCTGGCTTTGTGGGTCTCTTGGTTGCTTGCATATATTTTTTAAGGAATATATTCAAAATTTCTTTGTTTCCCTGTCTTGAAGAAGTTATTTGTATAATGTTCCTTCTTTCCTGGCAAAAGGAATTATACAAATATTAAAAATGAACACTTCTTAAACAAAATGAAATTTGCTCTGTCTCGAAAATTTATTCAAATAAAATAAAAAAGTATACAGTATGTACTTATTTGTTTTTTATAAAAATTTTTCCAAGATGAGCCAAAACACTGCTTCTACTGTGCTTGTCTTTGGTCCTTAAAAAGCATTAGATTGGGAATCAAGCCATATGAGTTCATCTTGATTTTGCTACTATGTGATTTAGTATGAATCATGTAACCTTTCTGGCCCTTAATTTTTTTATCTGTAAAAAATAAAGAGGTTAAACTAGTTCTTCTTTTAGGTCCAGCATTTAACAATCCCATCATTATAAGCATAAATATATATATGTATACACATATATGTATGTACAATGCTGTACAATGTGCTAGGAATAGATTAGAATTTTATATATTTTGATACTGAATGGAATAAAAGTAGTTTCTCAAGCTTAATAGTAGCATTCCACACTGGACAGAAACATTATTTTTCTTTCTTTTTTTTTTGGTCAATTTCTAATGCCTTTTCCATTGATTAGGTCTTTTTTTAAAAAAAAATCTTTGATTTTCTCACATTTATTGCTTCATTATTTTAGAAAATATTTAGTGGTTTAACAATCGGTAACTTCATAAAATCAAGAGCTTGTTAAATTCCCAATTTTCCAAAATACTTTAAGTATATTTAGAAGCAATCTTGTTTTAGTTAAACCAAATCATTATGTTCTGCTTTATGACTTAAGTTGACAAAAGTATTTCCTAATGTTGATAGTACTTATTTCGATTAAGTAGATCTTTTTTTATATTCAGTAAGAATGATTTATGTTTGATATCTTCTAGAGAGCTCTTCTTGTACTTTTAAGAACAGAGCAGGGGAAATTGACCCAATATGTTGTTCCAAAATCCATTGTTCATTGTAAAGAAATATCTGAAGGACCTTCTCATTTCTCTTTGTGGCAGTTTTGTTCATAATTTCACATCATTCACACTGAAACTGCTTTGTTCACTTTGCATTTATATTTTTGTAGTGGTGGTTATAAATTGTTTTAATGATTCTATTTCCATTACTTTGTCTAAATCTTTCCTTGTTCTGTTTTTATCCTATTCATTGTTTCTTACATACAATTTGATAAATCCCAAAATATAAATTACTCAAGGAAGACAAGTCGGATCCTAGAGCCAATTCCTAATAGCTGATTTAAAAACTGCAAATCAAGAAATAAGGTACTTTTGGATGATTTTCTGATCTTAAAAAAGTAATGAAGACTAATAATACAGATGTAACTTTAACGTGTGTTACCTGACTTGAATTTTAGCGTATACTATAAGTAGATCAGATACTGTTCATAGCTATAGAGAAAGGTATGAAAATTAAGATTAAAAAGGAAATAGTTAATTGAGAAAGAAGCATTGCACGAATTTTCCTGGTAAGAATCTGATATCCAATATATATAGGCAACTAAAAAAAATTAAGATATAGTGGAGGAACAATCAAAGTTATAGAAACAGGAGGTACTGAGTACCATGTGAAAGGAAGAAAAAGTAATTCAGTTCGACTGGACTGTATGGAAGAGAAGTAATCGAAAAGATAAGTTAGGGCCCACTGTAGAAGAAGAGGTTTAAAAAAAAAAGTTTATATTTTATTGTAGAAGCAATAGGGATTCTGTGCAATTTAAGTAGTGGTATAATATTGTCCATTCTTCATTTAAGGGAATTCACTTTGGAATACATGTCAGACGTGGCTCTCTCCAACAATGAGATGATTCAGAGCAGTTTCAATAAGCTTGTGATGAAGAGAGCCATCTACCCCAGAGAAACAACTGTGGGAATGGAGTGTGGACCAAAACATAGTATTTTCACTTTTTTCTGGTGTTTCTCAGTTTCTTTTTCCCTTCTTGATCCGATTTTTCTTGTGCAGCAAGATCATTGTGTAAATATGTATACATATATTGGAATTAACATATATTGCATTACCTGCCATCTAGGGGAGGGAGTGGAGGAAAGAAAGGGAAAATTTGGAACACAAGATATTGCAAGGGTCAGTGTTGAAAAACTACCCATGCATATGTTTTGTAAACAAAAGACTTTAATTTTTTTTAAAAAGGAAGATGTGTCAGAGTAAGGTGATTGAAGCAAGAATTTATTGTTAATAAAGCAAAATAGAAAACAACTCTGAGATTTCTGTAAAATTGTTGAAGGTGGAGAAAGATAAGGATTGTCTGAGTCAGTGCTAGTGGATCAGATTTGGTCTAGCCATTCTGGAAACAATGTGCATTTATACTAAGAAACTAACCAAAATGATCATATACTCTTTGATCCTACTAGACATATATTCCTAAAATGTCAGTAATAGAAAGCCCCTCCCCTCCACAATTTCAGTACTTTTTATAGTAGAAAATACAAATACAAGCCAATGTCCATCAATTGGGGAATTAACCAAATTGTGGTACTTGAATGTAATGAAATTTTACCTTGAAGTTTGTTTACTTCAGATAATTTATCATTATCTGAATAGGAGAAAATCCATGTATTTATACCTTAAATAAGGTCCTCGTGTAAAACCACTTTTCCCATAAACCAGTTTTTTAAAATATTTTTTTCAATTAATAAGCATTTATTTCTTTATCATCCTCCCTTTGAGAAACAGAAAAGGAAAAGCAAAATCTTTTAAATAAAACAGGCATAATCCAATAAAGCAAATTTGGTTATGTCTCATTCTGCATAAGTTATTCATTTCTTGGTCCAGAAGTGGAATAGATTGTAACTTTTTTCATCACTGGGGTTCCCTGAAATCAGCAAAGGAGACTAAGCAGTCATCAGAGAGGAGAACCAGGAGAGATTACTGTCTTGAAAACCTAGAGAAAAAGAGTATCAAGGACGAGAGAATGATGAATAGTATCAAAGGCTGCAAAGGGGTCTAGGAGAGTGAGAATTGAGGTGAATGAGAATGAATTGGCAAATCACTGAATTTGACAACTAAGAAATTGTAACTTTGGAGAGAACAGTGAAATGATAGAGTTGGAAGCCAGATTTTGTAAGGGTTTAGAAGAGAGAACGGAAGGAGGAAAAAGTGGAGGCACCTATTGCAGATGCTTTTCTTTCCTTTTCCTTCCCTTCTCCTTTTTTTTTCTCTGTAATATTTTATTTTTCCACATACATGTAAAGATAGTTTTCACCATTCATTTTTGTTAGATTTTGTGTTTGAAGTTTTTTTCTCCTTCCTTCCCTTAGCTCCATTCTCTCCAAGGCAGCAAACAATCTTTTGTAAGTTATACAGGTATAATCCTTTTAAATATATGTCCATATTTGTTATATTGTACAAGGAAAATCAGACCGGGGGGGGGGGAGGGTAAGGGGAAAGGTGGGATGAGAAAGAAAAAGGAAATGAAAATACGCTTCAATCTACATTCAGTCTCCATAGCTTTCTCTCTGCATGCAAATGTCTTAAGTCTGTTGATATTTTCTTGGATCACCTCATTGTCAAGAAGAGCAAAATCTATCATAGTTGATCATCCTGTAAACTTGCTGTTACTGTATACAGTGTTCTGGTTCTGCTCACTTCACTTTGCAGTTCTTGTAATTCTTTCGAGGCTTTTCTGAAATCAGCTTGCTCATCTGTTACCTTCGTATATCACAATAAATTCAGCCATTTCCCAATTGATGGCCATCACGCAAAGGTCTTTTCAGAATAGGAGAAGTGTTTATTGGCAGTAGGAAAAGAACCAGCAGGGAGGGAGGGATTAAAAATCAGTAAAATTGGATAATAGAGGAAGCAATCTGTTGGAGGAGGTTAGATGAAATGGGATCATGTGAACAAGTAGAGGAATTAGCCTTGGTAAAGAGTAAGGTCTCTTAAAGGTCACTTCAGATCATGTGAGATGGGTGAAGGAAGACAGTGGCAGGAAGCAATTGAGTAAAAGAAGGAAAGGGAAGAAAAGAACTCATTGTGGATGACCCAATTTTTTTTTTCCTGTATAAATGAGGCAAGATATTTTTAGTAGTCCATAGATTTCACCAGATTGCCAACTGAGTCTATGATTCCCCCTTCCCCCCAAAAAAAAATTGCTGATGAACTACAGTTTTCCCAAGTTGATTATATCCCTTAAGGTTTGTTTGTTTGTTTCTGGATTTTAAAATAATAGGAGTTCTTGGATCATTAAAGCATGTTTATCTTCATCTATTAAATAAGTTTAATTTTATTATTTTCATTTCCAAATTTTCTTCTTTTCATCTTCCTTTCCCTCACCAATTGGGAAGGTAAGAAACAGAACCCATTACAGGTATGTGTCTGTGCATATACATGCATACACAAACATACATATACACATTACACACAAAAGAAATTCCCGTTATTCTTGTCCAAGGTAGGGAAAAACATTAAGCACTTATGTGCAGATACTGTTAAGAGATAATAGTTTGGTTTAGGTCCCTATCTTCATGGAGCCTAGTCTATGACTAAGATTATTAAATTTAACCAAGTTTATTTCCTATATCTCTATTATTATTCTTTTACTCCCTTCCATCTCATTTTTTATCAGTTTACCTCCTGAGTTTTTGTTCAAGGTAATTTATTAAACATTGATTTTCATTTTTGTTCATTTAGTACAAAATAAGAATTATTATAAACATAAATGCTTCACAACTTTAACCTTATTCTATTTTGGCTATTCTTCCCTTTAATACAGATTGCAACCCCTCTACAACTTTTTTGTAGGTGGCATTGAGAACTTGCTATAGTTAAAAAATTCATTGCCTTGCCATCAATCTGGTAATGAAGCTTTCCAGACTTTATTACAATTTGCAAAATTTCCTTGCCTTTACATATTTTAGCAGTGTCTGTGCACAATGTCTTCTGCATTACTGCATTATTCATAGTTTAGCACCTTTTCCATAAAGGTATCAGAGTGTGATATAGTTATTCTATTTAGCATAATATAGCTGTAGGTTCTAGATTTGCCATCGACTTAGCTTAATGCTCCATTTTTAGCAATGATTATATATTTATCAATAGAAAAAAAGAATCTATTTTGTAACTTTCCTTTTCCTTTACATATTCTATATTTGACGGGGGAAGAGAGTAGTTATAATTGATCTTTAAAGTTTTTAAAAATTACAGAAAAGAGCACTAGACTGAGAGTCAGCTGATATGTAATTCTAGTTTCCCCTTTGCCATTGATAAATTATTTTACTTTGTGCATGTATTTGGAAAAATAAAATACTATTGAGGGGGGAAATATATAGTAATATATATTGGAAAAACAGAAATGCAAATCAAAATAAACTTGATTTCGCCTCATATCCTGCAACATAGCAAAAATGACCTCCTAAAAATGTCATTAATCTTTTTAGGCCTCAATTTCCTCATAAAAAATGAACTACACACTAAAAGTAAATTGAGATGACCAACGGTCCTAGAACACATGGAAAGTTTCCAATTCCTTTATTTGCCTCTGAAAAGAACCTGTAAACTGATCATTCGTTAAACTGAAGTGTCTTGTCTTCTGGTTCCATTTATTGTGAGACTGTCAGTATTGACATAGCTTATTTCCTCAAAAACGTCTAGTAACTACTTAACTACTTATTTAAACAAAAATCTCTCATGTAGAATATCAAGTTAAATTAATGTTTTTAGGTGCTCTGAATAATATATTGATTCTTAAAGGTGCCCTCTTCCTGTTTTTTTTTTTTTCTGTCATTCTTCCTCTAATGATGGAAGCTGCTTAAAACTGAAAACTATTTGTAATTTTTAACTATTTCATTGGAACTCCTGCCATATATTCATCGCTTAGTGATCACACTGCTAGTGGAAAACTTTTCCAAATTTAACAAAAATCCAATTTTCAGATCACAGAGTCTATGGTAAGAATTACATTCTTTCCAACTTGTGGTTGCTCTTGTGGTTTTGTTATCATCAAAATGATTTTTTTGCTATGTTATTGTTTCCATTTACATTGTTGTAGTTACTATGTGTATTTATTTGCTCAACTAGGCTCTCTTCACCTTGCATCAATTCATGTATATTTTTCTGTGCTTCTCTAAATTTATCACATAATTTAAAAAAATATTTTTTTATTTCATTAAATATTTCCTAATTACATGTTTTAAAAAAATGTTTAAAATGTTTAAAACTCTTGAGAAAGGCAAGCAACATGATGTTAATTTTGGAACACATTATTTCATAGCACAGATGTTCTATTATATTAAAATACCACAATTTGTTTAGCCATTCCCCAGTGGATGGGCATTCATTTTATTTCTAATTTTAATTATCACACACACAAAAAAATACTGCTATAAATATTTTGGGGCATATGATGATTTTTTTCTTAACGATAGCTTCTTTGTGGTATAAGCCCAGGATTAGAATCTCTGATTGAAAGCTTATAGGCATTTTAGTCATTTAATTTGCTTAATTTCAAATTACTTTCAATATTGTTCCATTTCATAGCTCCACCAGTAATGTATTCGTGTATAACTTGTTTTGCCACAACCCCTCCCATTGCTATTTTTGGAGGTCATTTTTGTTATTTTACAGGGGATGCAATAAAACCTCAAGTTTATTTTGACTTGCATTTTTTTTCCTTCCCAATGTATCTGTTAATGTTTCTTTTTTTTTTCTTAATAGTATTTTATTTTTCCAAATACATGTAAAGATAGTTTTCAATATTCATTTTTATAAGATTTTATGTTGCATATTTTTTCTCCTTCCCTCCTTTACTAAACTTCCTCCTCCCTAACACAGCCAACAGTCTGATACAGGTTATACATATTTTTAAACATTTCCATATTTGTCTGTAGAAGAAAGATTAAACCAAAATATAAGAAATCATGAGAAAAAAAGCAATAATCTTTTCAGGCTTCTCTGAAATCAGCCTTCTCCTTTCTTATAGAACAATAGTATTCCATTAATATTCATACATTTATATGTATGTGTGTGTGTATATATATATATATATACATATACCTATATATAAATTATATAATTTTTAATAACAAGCTTTTAGTTTTATTTATTGTTCACTTTCCATCTTACACTAGATGAATCATTGTTGTCTTTGCAGAAGCTTTTCAGTTTCGGGTAATCAAAAATAAATATTTTATCTTTTGTAATTGCCTTTATCTCCTTTGGTTAGGAATACATCTTCCACTTGTAGCTAGGAGAAGCATATAATCAGTTTTCCTTCTAATTTTTTTAATGACCTCTAATATTAATTAAGATCAGATATCTACTTAGAATGTTTTGGGAGTGTGGTTTAAGGTATTGATCTGATTTCTTCCAGACTGCTTCCCTGTTTTCCCATTAGTTTTCATCAAAAGAGAGTTTCCTCATAGATAAATTGTGTTTTTCACTTTATCAAACATTTGGTTATTGAGTTTTGTTGTTTCTGAATTTCCTTTGTCTAGTCTATTCCATTGTTTCATTTGTCTATTCTTTAACTAACAAACCAGATGTTTTTGATGACTGCTACTTTATAATATAGTCTGAAGTCTAGAATAGCTATTCCCTCTGCATCTTTACTTTTCATTATTTGCCTTGATATTTTTTAATCTTTTGTTTTCTTAAATGAATTTTGTTACTGTTTTATCAAATTCTGTAAAATATCCCGTACATGATTTGATTGGTAATAACATTAAAAGTGTACATTAATTTTGGCATAATTTTTATTATATTGGAATAGCCTATCCATGAACACTGAATCTTACTCCAGCTATTTATTTTTTGTTTTTTTAGGGAAAGCCTTGTAATTGAATCTATACAACTCTTGTATTTGGGGGGGGGGTTAATCTCCAAATATTTTATGCATTTTTTGTAGTTATTTAGAATGGGATTTCCCTTTCTATTATTGCTTCTTATTTTCTCGATATTTTTGCCAATTCCTTGGAGATTTCCAAATCAGCCGTCAGATTATAATGTCCTTTCTTTTACTTATCCCTCTTTTCCTTTAATTCTTTTCTTTGCTATTGCTAGCATTTTTAGAACCTTTCACGTAATAGTGGGGTGACAGTGCATACTTGATTTACTTCTGTTGTGAAAAGTTCTGGTATATCCTCATTGTGTATATTGTTTTTCTTCTTAAATAGATATTTAAAAAAATATTTTAAAATTCCTGTCTGCCCATATTTAATAGGGTTTTTAAGCACAAAAACTTGATCCTGTTAAAGTACTTTTTTTTCTGTATAAATTGAAATGATCATGTGGTTTTGGATGTTTTAATTTTTAATATTTATTTTGTAGACTCTTTTCCTAATGCTGAACCATTTTTTCATCCCTGGTATAAATTCTCCTTCATTTTAATATTAATTTCTTGGATAAATTGCTGCAGTCTTTGGATTTTATTTCGGATTTGAGTCAGTCTTCATTAATGATATTGTCCTATGGTTTTCTTTCTGAGTTTTGTATTTCCATGATTTATGTATTAGAATAATTGTTTCATAAAGAGATTCTGACAGGGTGTTCTCAGTTTGTGAGAATAATTTGTGAAGTTTGAGTACTGTTCTTTTAATAATAGCTTTTTATTTTCAAAATTTATACAAAGATAGTTTTCAGCATTCATCCTTGCAAAACCTTGTGTTCCCAATTTTTCTCCATCCTCTCCCCTAGACAAATAACCCAATATATGTTAAATATATGCAGTTCTTTTATACATATTTCCACATTTATCATGCTACACACACACTCGCACACAAATCAGAACAGAAAAAAAAGAACACAAAAAACAAGCAAACAACAATTAAAAAGGTTAAAATACTATGCTATGATCCACATTCAGTCCTCTTTCTGCATCTAACTGTTCTTTAAAATTTTAATAAATGGATTCCTTATTATCTCAAAGGAGAGAAGGGTAGAGTTTAGAACTCAAAATGAGTAATTGGTAAAAAAATAAAATATTACATAAAAAAGATTTGATAGCAAAAAAAAGATTTTTTTCTCCTGTGAATTCTTAAGGACCAGGAATATATATATTTTTAATTTTATAGCTGGATCTATTTCCTTTTCTGAGATGCTGTGATTTCACTTTTTAAGTTGTGGATGACTTTTTGTTACCCTGTTTGGAGTTTTCTGTCCAGGAATACTAAAATGGTTTGCCCTCCAACTCTTTTTACAGTTGAGGAAACTGAGGCAAATAGGGTTTAATGACTTGCCTATAGTTTCATAGCAGTGTTTGAGGCTAGATTTGAATTCAAGAAGATTGAGTCTTTAAGAATTTAGAGCCTGCACTATATCTTCTACAGTATCTAGCAAGTGATTTGTTCACTATTTGATGATTTGATTTTCTGCTTTCTTCTTTTTAGTCAGATTTAGTTAAGAAGTGATGTATTTTAATAGTCTTTTCAAAGAAACAAATTTTAATTTTAGTTATCATTTGTGTGTGTGGGATTTCTTCCATTTGTCTGTTTCTTCTTTAATTTTTAAGATCTCATCTGTTGTGCCTATTTTGTATTTGTTAACCCTTTAATTTTTAACTTGCATATTCAATTCATTAGTCCTCTGTTTTTACATTTGTTAATGTATGATGGTAAGGATATGAGTTTTTCCTCTGAGAACTACTTTAACTACATCCTAGAAACTGTGGCTTATTTGTTTCATGATTATGATTTTCTTTTACATAATTATAGTTTCTATGATTTGTTTTTTGACCCACTCGTTTAAGATTTCATTGTTAAATCTCCTGTTTGAGTCTGTTGTTTTTATGATTTCTGAACCAATATTTCTTTTTGCATTATAATCTCTAATGAATGTATTAGTTATTTCTCCATTTTCACATTTGTTTGCGATATCTGTGTTAAGAACATGGTCAATTTTTGCAAAATTGAATTTTTGTAATTTTGTAAAATTCTGTGTTCAAAAAAAGGAGCATACTCTTTTGCTTCTTAGTTCTAGTTTTTCCAAAAATTTATTAGTTGTGTATTTTCTTTTTTATTTTCCCTTTAGCTAGTCTTGTTAAGTAGTTTTTAAAATTACGTTCTTTATATTTCTTCCCAAAAAGGATTTCTCTCATTCTCCTCCATTCATTCATAGAAGCATTCATGAATGGAATCATTCCTACCTCTAAAATAAGTCCTCCCTTTCCCCCTTTCTTCTCATCCATAATTGTTGAGACTTTTCTCTGAGATCATAGATCTTATTTGCCTATATCATACACTTTTTGTGCTCTTACTCTCTCCTTCTTTCATATGTATGCTCCCTTATTATAATGTAATTTTATTAAAGAAGTTTTGTAGACAAATTGTCACTATGATGTCCACAAAATTGTCCTCTTCCCCTCTACCAGTTTTCCACTTTTTACCTCTCTAGCCCAGTCTCCTTGTGTACATTAAGCGTTTTTATGTTGTCACTCTGCTATTGACCTTGCCTGTTTTTTCACTCTTCCTGCATTCTTTTTAGAAATCTTTCTAACTCTGTTATTGAACTTTATCTTTTGTCTTATATGGTTATAATCACATTTGCAGGATAGGTCACTCTGGGCTGCATTTTTAGCTCTGGTACTCTTCGAAAACATTATTCCATTCCCTCTTCCTTTTTCCAGTATGTGTGTAGTCAGTCTTATTTTATTGGAATGTTCTTTCTTTATATTTGAAAGTCTCTTGCTGACCTGAAGAACTTGTTTCTGAATTGAATTGTTTAATTTAACCACTATGTGTTTTGAAGTTTGTAGCCTTGGGTTTTTTTCCTGGATATATTTTGTGAATTCTCTCAATTGGAATTGGATTTTCTAAATTTAGAACTTCTGGGCAGTTCTCTTTTTATTATTTGTGTTGTTATGATGTGAGGTTTTTTGTCCTGTCATGTTATTCAGGAAGACCTATGATGATCCTTGTCTCTGTACATCATCTTTGAGGTGTTTTGTTTACAATGCACTTGTTTTCTTTTAATTTTTTTTCTACTAAGTTGTTCTTCACTTATACTTATTTTTATATTTTCAGTATATTATTACTTTTTTGTTAGGCTTGTGTGGTATGGCAAATCCAATTTACAATCAAGAGATATTTGAAGTGAAGAATAGAAGTGTTCATTCTTAGAATCTTTTAAGAAATGAACTTCTCTAAATGGGGGTTCAGCCAGTGAGAGAGGTTAATTTCCACAGAGATTGAAATAAGTTATATAGTCGTGACCACAAGAATAATGCTTGGAAGTAACATGAACTTGTTAAATTTTGACCTGAATTTTATGATGGGCAGTTTTGCAACTGTTTATAACGGTTTATCCTATTTCATTTTCCTAAATTCCCCAGATACACTGAATCTAAGTTATAAATTCAGTCTACCTTAGTGTTAATGATTTTATAAGAAACCATATAATCCACCACACAGAAAGGAGATTTGTTTAGAGGTAAGTAGTTCATTTAAACTAGAATAACAAGGAGACTTAGTTTACCTCAGGCTTCCTCCACAAATAGAGATTATCCATTTTGTTGACCTCTTAGAATATCTCCAGGTCCTTAAGGTCCAGGAGATCAGATATTTCTGCTAGAAGGGCAAGTCTTTTGTTCTCCTTCCTAGAGTCTTAATGATTAGACTTTTGAAATTGGATCTGGAATTATCAAGTGATTAGTTTTGGAAAGTCCTCAGTTTCCTGTTACACTCATGCTGACCCATTTCTGATTCAAGTTTTTCTAGTCTTATTATTTTTGGTATGCAGAACATAAATTTCTGTTTTCATAATTCTCATTTAAACCACTCAGGAACTGTATCCATGTTCTCAAATTTCTCAGCCTCCTGTTTCATCAAGTATTGGATCATTTTCCTTTTGATGATTATTATTGTTCAAGTTCTAGAAAATTTCTTCTTCCTGAAATCTTTGGTACTTTGTTTTCCCCTCTCCTTTCTTCCTCATTATTTTTCTTATCACTTACTTCCTCACTATCTTTTCCTAGTTGTTGTTTCCTTGAGGGCTGAATTTCAGTCAGCCTCCTTCCATGATTATTTGTGGTGCACCAGCTTGTTTCTGCCCCAGTTGACTTTTGGTTGATCAGAACTGACCCTAGTTAGATGCTGTGCCCATTCCCTCAAGTTTAGTGGAATGTCTCACAGTCTTTGTTCCTTTGTTCCTCAGTTCTCTAACCCAACACTAGCAGTTCAGACTTTTTCTCTCAGAACAGCTAGTCTAGTTCTTTGCAGTGCTAGTGCTTCTGGGTTAGAATTCCAGGCAGGCTTTTACTTTTGAATGATTGTAGCCAAGCTAGCTGGAGGTATGAGCAAATTTCCACCTTGGCGTTTTGGGAGATTTTGGGGATTGGAGAAAATGTTCAGTCTTGTTTATGTTACCCTTTTTAAGTGACATTCCTGCCTATTCAAGCATTCTTTCATTATTATTATTTTGCTGCCTCATCCATCTCCTGCTTCCCAATTGTGTGTATTGTATATGTGCTTTATTTTATATAGGTTCTGTTTTCATAGTATATTCTCTGTGATGTTATTAGTTCCTTTGGGTTCAATTATTTTCGTAAAAATTACTCCCAAATCTGTGTTTTCAGTTCAAATCTCTCTCCTGAAATTTTTCATTAATTTTTGAGTTTCCCACTAATTCTAGAAGATTTTTAGCTTGTCCTTCACAGTCTGCCTTATTAGTCATATTCATGCCAGATCATTATTTTCAAAAAGGTTTATGACTTTTCTTTCTAAGCTGCGAGCATGAGAAAGACATTCTTTTCCTCAATTGTGCATTAGAAGGAATGAATTGGCTTCTTGATAAGTTGCTCTCATTAGTAGGCTTTTGCAGTTTCCCACAAAGACATTTCCACCTGGGTGTCACATAGACATCTCGGACTTACATGTCCAAAATATAATTCATTGTCTCTTCCTTCCCATCTCCATTTTTTCCAGTCTTGCCCTTTTCTATCATATTTCTCAGTTCTACATTCTTAGAATTGTAACTTCACTTTCCCTCCTTATATATAACCATATTCAGGGTTTGACAAGTCTTTCCCACAT
Source organism: Antechinus flavipes (assembly GCF_016432865.1). Lineage (NCBI taxonomy): Eukaryota > Metazoa > Chordata > Mammalia > Dasyuromorphia > Dasyuridae > Antechinus > Antechinus flavipes. The sequence goes on along the minus strand of NC_067399.1, from coordinate 222,407,171 downwards.
CATCTTAAATGTCCTGTACAATCACTACACTAGTTCAGTTACTTATCACCAGGCTTATTGTAAATCACTCCTAGTCTCCCGGCTTCAGTCTCTCTCTTCTCTAATCTGTTCTTCAGATAATTTAATTCAGCCATCATTCTTGTTAAGTACCTACTGTGCCAGGTGCTAAACATGCAAATGAGTAGTTAGATCATTTTGTAAACTGGTAAAATGCTTCATAAATGCCAGCTATTACTATTGTGGCACCTAAATGAAACCATTGGATAGGGACCTGGACCCATAATCAGGAAGTCCTGAATTCAGACAGACACTTAAATAGCTATGTGACTCAGGGTAAGTCACTTACATTCTTGCCCCATTTTCCTCATGGAATGGAATAATAACAGCTCCTACCTCCCAGGGTGGTTTCTAAGAACCAAATGAGATAATGTTTTAAAGTGTTCCTGGCATAAAGGTGCTTAATAAATACATACATACATACATATATATATACACACACACATATACACACTTATGCTGTTTTCCTCCCTACCTCAATAATTTTCTAGATATACAGAAAAATTTCCATTATTATAAGCCATACTTTTTCATATTTTCACTACTTTTTTGACCAAGATAGAATGGGAAAATTGAGTTCAGTTCATCAATAAAATTGTGTAATAGTACTTATTTAAGTTTGAACTGTACTTGAAAAACTAGATAGAAAAATTCAGGAAGACCTGAGTTCAAATTTGGCCTCAGAAACTTACCACTTCCTAGCTGTGTTACTCTGGGCAAATCACTTAATTCCAATTGCCTCAGCAAAGTAAAAATAAAAAGTCTCATATTAAGTTTTCTGATTTATATATGGAATATTTTGAGGCTTCGAAGAATACAAATACTAAGATATAGTAAATATGTTTAATAATTGATGATTATTATATGTTTTGGTCCCTGAAATGCATGTGAGCAATAATTTCACTATACTCTAAAACTGATGATAAAAATGTTAATACTCCTGATAGTGTGATGAAACTTTATGACCTCCTAGCAGATGAATTACAAACCCTTTTTCTTCCTAACTATTGCTTCCTGTTCAGGCTCTTTTGGCCATCTAAATTTTAGGCTTTCTGAGACAAAGCAAGTATATACCTTAACTTTCCCTGCTGTCTTTTATTTTGATAGGCTGCTGCTCCCACCTAAATGCCTGAGAATAAGTAAAGAGGGATACTGTCTGAAGAAACGATTTCAGGGAACAGGGAAAAGCTATTGGTCATAGCTCAACAAACAACCTTTAAGTGCCACATCAGCAGGCAGCAGACCAAACAAAGCTGTATTTAGTTTCCCTGAAGTTTACATATAGAATTTTCAGTTACAAGACTAATTAATTATTATTATTTTTTTTTAATTTTAGTACGGGGATGTCGTCCTGGGAAGATTGTACAGATGACTGAAGCAGAGGTCCGAGGCTTGTGCATTAAATCTCGGGAGATCTTTCTTAGTCAGCCTATACTCCTGGAGTTAGAAGCTCCCCTGAAAATTTGTGGTAGGTGGCATGTATAAACTGATCATCTTCACTTTTGTTTTAAATTTTTCACTCCTAATTAAATTTGTTTGCATAATGGTTTGAAGGCATGTTTAAAATTTATTATGTAATTGTAAAAAGCATTTTTACATTTAGTCTATTAAAGTATAGACAGAATTTAATTTTGGAGTTTTATATGGACTTTAAAATATCAGTTTTTTTTCTCACTTTAAACTGAATAAACTGAATATTCTCATATTAAACTGAATAAGCAAAACACTTTTCACATATATTGAGAATTCTTATTTGAGTATGCTTGGACTAGATAGACACTGAGGGCCTTGACAACTCTAGATTCTTTGATTGGTTAATCAACTATAGCTAAAAAGGCTAAGTACAAAATGTTACACCATTAAAAAGAGTAGAAGTTTGTTTTATGAAGCTATGTAGGCTTATTTTATCGGGTTGGACTAATAAAGGAGTTTACAATCTGCATCAACAGAAGGATTCTCCATACAGATGAAATTACAGATTCTTGAAGTGTTGTAGTTTTCATAAATAAGGTTTTTTTCTAATTTATTTTTTGATTTCTCTAATTTGTTTCAATGGTCACATTTTACCTATTGTTTTTTCTTCAAAGCTTTCAGTATCTTTTTGACAAAAGTAATAAAACAGATATAAAGTCACAAGTTTCATGACTCATCACTTAGTGATTTTCTATCAGTAAATTTGGATGGGAGAGACTTCATCTCTCCCTCCCCCCCCCTCCCCAATTGATTTATAATATCTGCCTTCTGCTGTAGCTATTCTTTGTAATGTTTTTCACTTTGATGAAGACTTTTAGATTTGTTTGTTTTTGCTTTTAAAAGGTCAGTTTAATTCATGTTAAATTTTTCTGGCTTTTACTTTGTTTTCCGGAAGTCTCTAGTTGTGCTACATTGATTAAACCTGTTCATTGTGCCCTTAAAGTATTTTCTTTTCCTTATAATGGTCTATTTCAATTCATCAAGATCATCATATTCAAGTTAGAGTTTCAGGGGAATCAAAACAAATTTTTTTTCCTAGTTAAATATTCTCATTTTGTACATTAATTTGAAATAAATTTCTTAATCTCAGAAAATAAAAAAATAAATCATTTTACTCTCAACATAGGCCTAATTGGACATTTACTCTTTAAAAGTAATTTGCCTTTAAATTGACAAAGAAAATGTGGATAACATTTAGGTTGATTTAGTTAAAACATTTTTGTACCAAAAAAAATACCTTGAGTAAAGCTCTGTTATATTTATAGAATATATAGCTTGTTCTTTAGGGTGTTAAAATGTTTTTGGTTTGTGCTTTTTTTTTTTTTAAGTTTTCAACATTAATTTTTGTAAGATTTTTGTGTTCCATATTTTTTCCCCTTGTCTCCCCTCTCCCCAAGACAGCAATTAATCTGATAGATTATACATATTTTTATTTTATTTTTATATCATAACATGATATATATTGAAAAGAATAGGTTGTACATAATTGATTTCACCTCTATTCTCTTCATAATCCATTATGGTTATACATATTTTTAAACATATTTCTACATTTGTCATGTTGTACCAGAAAAATCAGACCAATATGTGGTAAAGAAAAAAGCAAATGGGGCAGCTAGGTGACACAGTGGATAGAGCACCAACCGTGAAGTCAGGGTTGACTTAGGTTCAAATATGACCTCAGACACTTAACACTTCCTAGCTGTGTGACCCTGGGCAAGTCACTGAACCCCAATTGCCTCAGCAAAAGAAAAAAAGAAAAAGAAAATTAAAAAAAGGTGAAAATACTATTCTTTAATCCACATTCTGTCTTCATAGTTCTCTCTCAGGATGCGAATGGCATTTTCTGTTGTCTTATTGGAATTGTCTTGGATAGTAATGCTGAAAAGAGCTAAGTTTATCACAGTTAATCATCACATAATTTTGCTGTTTCTGTGTACAGTGTTCTCTCAGTTCTGTTAACTTTGCTCAGTATCATGTAAGTCTTTCCAGGCTTTTTTGAAATCAACTTGCTCATCATTTCTTTCTTTGTTTTTTTTTTAATAGCTTTTTATTTACAAGATATATGCATGAGTAATTTTACAGCATTGACAATTGCAAAACCTTTTGTTCCAACTTTTCCCCTCCTTCCCCTATCCCCTCCCCCAGATGGCAGGTTGACCAATACATGTTAAATATGTTAAAGTATAAATTAAATACAATATATGTATCCATGTCCATACAGTTATTTTGCTGTACAAAAAGAATTGGACTTCGAAATAGTATACAATTAGCCTGTGAAGAAAATAAAAAATGCAGGTGGACAAAGGTAGAGGGATTGGAAATTCTATGTAGTGGTTCATTGTCATCTCCCAGAGTTCTTTCACTGGGTGTAGCTGGTTGAATTCATTACTGCTCTATTGGAACTGATTTGGTTCATCTCATTGTTGAAGAGGGCCACGTCCTTCAGAATTGATCATCATATAGTACTATTGTTGAAGTATATAATGATATAAAATGATCTCCTGGTTCTGCTCATTTCACTCAGCATCAGTTCATGTAAGTCTCTCCTGGCCTCTCTGTATTCATCCTGTTGGTTTTTTATTACCGAACAATAAAATTCCATAACATCCATATACCATAATTTATTCAGCCATTCTCCAATTGATGGGCATCCACTCAGTTTCCAGTTTCTGGCCACTACAAACAGGGCTGCCACAAACATTTTGGCACATACAGGTCCCTTTCCCTTCTTTAGTATCTCTTTGGGGTATAAGCCCAGTAGAAAAACTGCTGGATCAAAGGGTATGCACAGTTTGATAACTTTTTGAGCATAGTTCCAAATGGCTCTCCAGAATGGCTGGATGTGTTCACAGTTCCACCAACAATGTATCAGTGTCCCTGTTTTCCCACATCCCTTCCAACATTCTGCTTTATCTTTCCCTGTCATTCTAGCCAATCTGACAGGTGTGTAGTGGTATCTCAGAGTTGTCTTAATTTGCATTTCTCTGATTAATAATGGAGCATCTTTTCATATGGCTAGAAATAGTTTCAATTTCTTCATCTGAGAATTGTCTGTTCATATCTTTTGACCATTTATCAATTGGAGAATGGCTTGATTTCTTATAAATTAGAGTCAGTTCTCTATATAATTTGGAAATGAGGTCTTTATCAGAACCTTTGATTGTAAAAATATTTTCCCAGTTTATTGCTTCCCTTCTAATCTTGTTTGCATTAGTTTTGTTTGTACAAAACCTTTTTAATTTGATATAACTATTTTGTGATCATAATGATCTCCAGTTATTCTTTGCTTACAAATTCCTTCCTCCTTCACAAATCTGAGAGGTAACTATCCTATGTTCTTCTAATTTATTTATAATCTCATTCTTCATGTCTAGGTCATGAACCCATTTTGACGTTATTTTGGTGTACGGTGTTACGTGTGGGTCAGTGCCTAGTTTCTGCCATACTAAGCAATTTTTGTCAAACAATGCTGCTCATCATTTCTTATAGAACAATAGTATTCCTTTACATTTATATACCACAACTTATTTAGCCATTCCCCTGTTGATGGATTATCATCCACTCTGTTTCCAGTTCCTTGCCACTACAAAAAGAGCTTCTATAAATATTTTTGCAGTGTAGATTTAAGGTGATAAATATTTTAAAATACTCAATACTAGTTGAGTATTTAATACAAATTTCAGTTTGTAAACTTTCTTTTTATTAAACTATAGGACATTTGAATGTAACCCTTATTAGGGCATTTCTTCTCAACACAGCTAAACATTTTGCTTTTCCATGTTAATGAATAAGATTCCATGAGGTATGAGAGTTACATTTTTCTTAACTAGATTAATGAAACAATAATCTATTACTTGGACTCTTCTCATGCATGACTGACTTGAGAAAATGTGCTTTTTAATTTTAGGAGACATTCACGGTCAATACACAGACTTACTTCGATTATTTGAATATGGAGGATTTCCACCAGAAGCCAACTATCTTTTCCTGGGAGATTATGTGGACAGAGGAAAGCAATCTTTGGAAACCATTTGTTTGCTTTTGGCTTATAAGATTAAATACCCCGAGAATTTCTTCCTCTTAAGAGGAAACCATGAATGTGCTAGCATCAATCGTATTTATGGATTCTATGATGAATGTGAGTAAAAATGAATGCTAATATGGGAAATTACTTAAATGTCATAACATTTGGGGAGGAGGGATAAATAAAAATCTGTGAGATTTGCCCTTGAATGTTTAGTAAATGATAGCATATCTTCAATATTTCAAAGAACTGGTCCTTTGAATATAGTAAAGAATCAGGAAAGAGATACATGCCCTAATCTTCCACTTCATGAAGGAAAGATTAAGGAGAGGAAGGGTTTTGCAGTATACAATATTGTAGGATCTCATCAACATGCATATAATTCTAAAGTGAGGAGCAAGAAAAATAATCAAGCTAAATCAGAGGTACTTGTAGGAAAATTAGCTATGAAAAAAATTTGTCCTGGACATTTTTGTCTAGTTTTCTTGCAAGTACTGAAGAATTGATTCTCAGTATTTTTGACAAACTGTGTAAATCAACTTCATATCATGAAAACTATTTGGCAATTAAAATGGATTGCTTCTATTAATTTGTGCCATGAAATCTGGATAGATAGGGATATTAGGCCTTGTGGGATTCACACTGATCAATGCTATTTTTAAAAAACTTTATCCTTTAAAAAAATTTTTTTCCTTTTCTATTTTTTTGTCAATAGAAAAAATAATGTTAAGTAAAAAGTATTTTCAAAGGATGAAAGAGGTCAGAGCCCCATTTACCCTACACTTCTCTTGCTTAGTTATAAATCAAAAAGCTACTTTCTTATTATTTTCTATTACTTTCTCTAATATGGTTAGATCTGTGTTGTTTGAGAGATTTATTTGATTATAAAATGAATATATAAAAAGGAACATGAAAGAAAAATATTTTAGTCATAGTATGAAGTATCGATTGGTTTTAGGAATTTACTAATTGCTCTATAACTCTTAACCTGTTGTGGGTTATATTTGCTTTATCTATTCCCACATTATGAGAATAATGCTTTTGAATAGAGGAGTAGTCTCAAAGCCAGAAATCCCTGAGTTCAATTTCTATTCCTTATATCATCAGGTGGCATATCCTGGGACAAGTCCCTCAATTTCACAATGCTTTAGGCCAGAAGTGTCAATCTTGTACTGCTTTGGCAATTCTCCAAGATTTAAAGTTGCAGGGAAGATATGCATTGATAGAATTTCCATATCAAAGAGTATCCTGTAGCAATAGCATAAAGTGTCTCTCTGTCTCAATTTTTCTGTCTCTTCATATACATAGTATATTTTACTATGGTATATCATAATAATATATTAGTGTAAAACTACCACTTTTATAGTAAATTATGTAATAATTTACAATATGATACTAACATAACAATATGATACTATATTATTTATAATACATGTTACAGACTTTATTATTTCTTAATTTAGGATCTTTAATAATTTTTGATAACTGAAGTTCATCTTTGCATTGTTTCAAATTATTTTTGTTTGATAAAACTTTTAAAAAGGATTTCAAAATTCTGTACTGAGTTCAGTACATTGCATTTCTTTTTAGGTTGTAAAAAATGTCTTGATTGGCTTTGTTACATTTTTTTCCTCCTTTTTGAAAATATTCTTTGTTATATGAGAGAGACAGGGACAGGAGGAATTTTAAAAATCATAAAAACAATTTTAAAAATTTAAGTGTGCTCCAGTGCTCCATAGTAGCATTATATCTAATCACATATAACTTATTTGAACATTATTAATGAAGATATAGTTAAATAAGTTGTGGAATATGAACATATAGTACACTTAAAACCAATTAGCATAAGGATATAAAGAAACCTGCAAAGATCTTTATGAAATTTGCAAAATCAATTAAGCTGAAGAGAAAAATAGAATTAGACAGTAAGTTTAATATAGTCATGAAAGAAAAAAGCAAATGTGAATGAGTAAACAAAACACTAATGAAAATTTAGATGGAATGATTGAAAAATTATCTTTTTGTTTAAATGAATTTTAAAAGTTATAAAGAAAGTTATTTGAAGGTAAGCTTTTAATTTTAAAAAGTCTGCTGAGCAAATGAAAGTTTTCATAGCTGAGGCAGTATTTGTTTATGAGAATAGAATTTTAGTTATCAGGTACACATTTGAAAAATTCATTTTATTTATAATCTTATAAATCTTTATAAACCTTTTTAAAATTTATACTTTTCTTTTCATAAATCAGTTTCCAAAAGAACTTCTTTTAAAGTAAAACTTCTTAGTTTTATTATATTCTTATGTACTCAAATAGTATCTACTTTTTTTTTTAAAGAAAATTTGTGATTCTTTTGTCTTCTAGAATTAATATAAATCAGTGAGGTTTTGCTGTATATTTCCATGGTTCTTTGCTTAAGATACTTTTGTTTATAGTGATTTTTAAGCTTTTTGGATTAGTAATGCAAGTTTCTTTTTTCCCCTAACATCTTCCTCATCTAAAATTTTTTTATTTGCTGCCAGTGGGAAGATATGGAATTGTAGCTGGCTTCTAGTATTCAGAGAAAAATCTTTTAAAAAGGAATCAAATGTACTCTGATATGGATTATATTTAACACTTAACTACTGATAGGTATTGAGGCCAAGCCATGAAATCGAAAATCTAAGGAAACCAACATATAGTTTCTCCTGCCTGTCCCACCTATAGATACTATTACAACATAATGGCAGCTTTAAATTGAATTGCCAGAATTTTGGGGAGTATAGGCAGAACAATTATTTTGCTTAAATTGTTGATGGGCAAACTTCAGAAAAAGTTTTAGCATTTTAGCTTCCATTTATACACACACACACACACACACACACACACACCCCTTGCTACACATATAAGTAGTAAAACATTTAAAAGCAGAAACCACCTACTATCTGGAAACGAATGCCTTTTCTGTGGTTCCAGATTTAAGCTTTGTTAGCCAGTGATCCCTTAACCATCTTTTTATAATTAAAAGAGTTGACATTCTACACGAAATCCCAATGCCCTTCCACTCTCCTCTTTACTTCTACTATTCAAGCTACACACACCACCAATGAGGTATTAAAAATGAGTCACAAACTGTTTGAATATATCTTTATAAAGCCAGGTTAATTTATTTAAAGACATTTATGAAATATACCTTCAGTAAATCATCTTAAAGCTCATTATGATCTTTACATTAGATTTTAAATTCATTTTGGAAAATAAAGCTATAATTTTAGTTAGGGTATATGTGACTTCCTATAAACTTATTCTATATGTTGATTTTATAGGCAAACGAAGGTTTAATATTAAACTATGGAAGACTTTCACAGATTGTTTTAACTGTCTGCCTATTGCAGCCATTGTGGATGAGAAGATCTTCTGTTGTCATGGAGGTAATCTTAAGAAATTCATCTTATTTAGATTTCTTTTTCATTATAAGGGTTAACTTCCTGATAATAGAAGAATAATTAGGAAATCAAGCAACTTAAATTGGATCATATGAGACAAAAATAGCTCTTATATTTAAAAGTATATATCTTTTACAAATTGAGAATTATATTTCGAGTTTTGAAATTGTATATCTTAAGATATCATGATAAAATCTAAAAACTTCTGCCAACTTTTGGAGACTTTTTTATTTTAAACAGTGGTCATCAAACTACAACCCAACAGTCAAATGTAAAAAAAAAAAAAACTCAATTTATTGATTGTACTCAAAAAGCAGGCTATAGACCAAATCCAATGGGCAATAGTTTTCTAACTCTTGACCTAGGATATTGTTTGAGCTTCATTTGCAAATTGCATTTTTCTCTAACCTTATCAGAAGACATTCAAATTGTCTTGTTGCTGTATTTCCTATTTCATCTGTCTTAATCTAATTGAAAGGATTTTTTTTTTTTTTTTGTGCTTGTGGACAAAACTTTAGACATAGCAGATTACCTTTTAAGATAACAAAAGTTTATGTGAAGGTGAATATTGCCTTTCCATATGGCCTATGCAATATATTGGAATGTGTAAGACCTTGTGTGACAGATAATGGTGTTTTATCCATTTCAGCAAGTATTGAATACCTGCTACTTTCTTTCTCTCTGCCTTCAAGGAGCTTAAAATTTATCTAATCAGAGAGAAAATATTTGTATATGTAAAAGATGTCAAAAAATTCCAAAATGTGTGAAACACAGAGTAAATAGTAGGATTTTAGGAAAAGTAAAGGTCAACAAAGCCTAGAATTGTTGGGGAAAGGTTATTACATTGGTTATAAGACTCAACTTTGATTTCAATAGCTAAATTTTATGAAGATGATACTCTTCATTTTCAGACTTTTTTATACCTTTTGAGAACAAAGAGATGATTTGCTGGTTTCTAGTGGAGAGTATATTTTGGTACCACACATGAAATAAATTTGTATCAGTAAAATAGGGTCAGATTATAAGGGGGCTCACCTTTATGTTCTAAGTCGAGTAACACAGTCTGGGTTTTTTATAGAGAAATAACTATATAAAATAGAGAAATTACAAAAGCATTTTGAAATTGAGCCAGCAATTCAAGTATGGAGTGATAGATATTGTCATTCTTTTGGCAGGACACAGATTAGTATTAGAGAAGAAATTAACTGCTCCACATTATAATTTATGTAGTACTTTTACATCCATTATTTCAATTGTGTATCACCAACACTGTGGTGAAATTGGTAGAGAATGTAGAGAAATAACTTATTCTCAAGGTCATGTAGTTAATAAGAATTTGTATTCACCTTTTCTGACTACTTGCTCTAGTCTTTACTGCTATATTAGACTGTTCCTGCTATAGTGATTGTTAATATGTTTTAAAATTATTATTAAATGTTGGATTATAATAATGCATGCACATTTACATATATATACATGCAACATTTATATATCTGGCTTTATTCAGCTGGGTTCTCTTAATAGGTCTAAGTGTAATAGAACTAGTGAAATTAAGAAATGATTTTTTTAAAAAAAATTTTCCTGAGGTGATTGGGGTTAAGTGACTTGCCCAGGGTCACACAGCTAGAAAGTGTTAAGTGTCTGAGGCCAAATTTGTACTCAGGTCCTCCCGACTTCAGGGCTGGTGCTCTATCCACTGTACCAACTAGCTGCCCTCTTTTAAATTAATTTTTATTCTGAACTTAACCACCAAATAAAAATGCACATTTCCATATACATAGAAAAACAGAAGAAAGATTTACATATGGAACTGAGCATCAATTAGGTGTAGCTTGCTTCAAATATATATATAAAACATGTAACTTTTCAGTACTGTTCTGTTTGACATTCTAGCCTTTTTTCTAGTAATTTAAAATATGCTTTAATTACTTTTTTTTTTCTCTGAAGTGAGGAGGTGCGTTCTTCTGCCCTGAATCCTCTTATTCTATCCACTCCAAATTGGAAAATTTTAACAAATTTTTTTTTTGTTTTTAACAAAAATGCATAGTTAAGCAAAGCAAATTCCTGTATTGGTTCTATTAAAAAAGGTGTATGTCTCATTTTGCATCTCAAGTCCAGGGATGATTAAATGTAATCCCAGAGAACTTGGTGAAATCCCAATAACCAGATAGCCCAAGTACTAAAGACTTAAATTTTCCCTTTTTCTATTTCTATTGCTTTTCTTTGAGTGATTTCACATTCTAAAAATTAAGTAACTATTGAACAGCACCTCTGATGAACTTACAATTTAGCTCAAAATAGAAAGTACCTTTTCCTTAGTCACTACTGTTTACCTGAAAAGACATTTCATGACTTTTCTTCATAGCTTGAACTATCTCCCGCCTCCTTTCCATCCCCAATAGTCCCAGCTTCCCTTCCCACCCTCAGTTGCTTTGTGATTTTTTTGAGCAAGAAAAGTCATTTGAGAGAAAGGTGGGAATGTGGTCTGATAAAGAAAAACAATCATATTCTAATTGTCTTAGTTCTTGTTAAGTGGCTTTTTGAGGAGCAGGAGTGGATGTGACCCTATGTTTGGTATACTCAGGAGGTTTGTTTTTGTTCAGTTTTTCTAGTCATGTCCAGCTTCTTGGGACCCCATTTGGGATTTTCTGGGCAAAGATACTGGCATGGTTACCATTTCCTTCTCCAGCTCATTTTACAGATAAGAAAACAGACAAACAGGGTTAAGTGACTTGATTGGATCATTCAGCTAAATGCATCTGAGGCCACATTGAACGCAGGTATTTCTAACTCCAGGCCTCACGCTGTGTCCACTGTGCCACCTAGCTGAGTTCAAATATGCTTTGTGACCCTGGGCAAGTCATTTAGCTTTTATCAGCCCTACTTTCCTCTTCTGTAAAATGTGGATGATAATCGCACAAACCTTTGAGGATCAAATGAGGTAAGATGTAAAGTGCTCTATAGGTATTACTTATTATTTTCCCAAGTACCAATTGGGTATCACCAATCCTGGCATTTCCTGAATGTTTTATAGTGTTTGAAACCCTTCCAAATTACTTTCTGATTTTTAGACATAGAATTGATGAATGGGTATTAGGTAAAGCTGCTTTTGGTTTTAAAAGAATACAAGTGACTTTCATAGAAGGTGGAGGTGAGAGGAGACAAAGAATAAGATATCCCTATTTTTAAGTTATAAATCAGATCTCTCTATAATAGTATTTAGCACTCAGTTTTATGCTAACTTTCCACTTATCCTTGTCACTCTATAATCAGATATTCTCCATACATATGCCATTTAAATGACTTAGAAATATAGATTCCATAATTTTTTTAAATTCTCCAAGCCAAGAGTTGCCAGTACTGTTTCTTGAAAGTCAAGTCTGAAAACTGAAAAAAATCTTAATTTTTGCTAATGCTTTTGTTCCCAAAAGAAATGTTGTGATAAGTTTCTGTATTTCTCATTTTGCATTAGATATTAGCAGTAGCTTCCCTGAGGTATCCTGCCCCAAGTCTCCCCTCTCACAATGCATTCTACACAGCAGCCAATTTAATTAACAAATATTAAATTCTTATTATGTAACTAGCAGAAATTGGACTTAGAAAACATAATGAATCTATTAGGTCTATTTCTGAGGGGGTATATGTGTATCAGTCATCCTCATATTCAAAATAGTGATTGTCTATTGCCTTTAGGATAAAATACAAAATTCGCAACGTAGCATTTAAATCATCCAAAACCTAGCTCTCACATACCTTTCCAATCTTGATCCATTTCAAGTTTTGACTTTGAAAATTGTAAAATATGTGGCTATATGCAGATCACTTAACTTCATTATCAGTCTTAGAGGAAAGTGCATTATAAATTGTCAATTGCTATATAAATGTGAGGTCTTGTTTGTCTGTGATGTTTGAGAGGTATGAAATAATTGAGCTGAGAATAGAAGCCTGAAAAAGCTACTTTATGGAGATGATTTTGCCTAAATTACTAGTAGAATATGGTGCCAAATATTGCATGCATTTTATTAAGATAGAAACTGGACCTATGATTTCATTGGAATAGGGAAGTCCTGGATAGAAAAATCCCCTATCGAAATGGAAATTAGTACCTTATTTTCTCCACAATATATGGTCTTAGAGTTGACTAGAGCAGAGGTGTCAAATGTGACAATTGTGGGTGGAACCTAATAAAATCTTATTGAGTAATAAATATTTAATGAAATAAATAAGAATATAATAAAATATAGATAGCATTATTGGGCCCCATTTCTTAGTGAGTTTGATACTCTTAATATAGAGCCCTGTTTATCATTGCCACTTCTTTATTCATTATATGTTGCCTCTATTAATTAATTTTTTAAAAATTAAGAACATTATCATATCTTTTTTAAAGGTAGCATAGTATTTGTACTAAAGTTCTTTGGCTTTTTGGCACTTGAAAAAGAACATCTTTTGTGTGTTGGTTGGACTACACAAGACCAACCCTAAAATCTCTTCAACTCTGATTCTATGATTTCCTCTATTCTCCAACTTACAAATACATTGTACATTTAATAGTTTTACCAAATGATGATTAACATTTTTTTCCAATGTAGAAATTATCTCACTTTAGAGAATAGGATTTAGACTTAGGAAGTGACCATAGAGATTTTCAAATCAGATTCAGATCCAGATCCAGATACACAAATGTGGACTGGAAAATTTGTGACTTAATAATATGGCTATTCCTCCCACACTGTGACTTTTCCCCCATTACAGTTTAATATATCAGGGGTCAGCAAAAGAAACTAAATGGAAATTTTTTGAGTTTTTCAGAAGCCACAGATGATTCTCAAATGTTTACAGACAACACAGAAAAAGTTTAGAAACTCAAAAATGGATAAAATATATGTATAACATTGCATAATATCAGCACAGTATTACTGTGCCCATTTTCATACTCCCCTTCAAAATTTATCTTTTCCTTTCATATTAGTCAATCTGAGACCACACTCCTAATTCCTATGATGTGCAAGGGATGACTGTAATAGCATTTATAAGCATTTTACATATGTTTACTTCATTTGATTTTCACAACAATCCTGCGTAGTGTATGCTGCTGTTATCTTCATTTTATAGATATAGGAAATGAGACTGAAAATGGTTAAATGACTCCTCTCTGGTCACTCAGGTAATAAGTATCTAATGCAACATTTGAACTCAGGTCTTTCTGACTCCAAGTCCAGTGCTTTGTTTTAACATTTAGCTGCTAAATATGATTTGTCCAAAGGCAAACAGATAAAAAGTAGCAAAACTGGGATTTGAACTCAGGATCTCAAGCTCCAAGTTCAATGTCCTTGCCACTAAATTGCAGGCTTGACTAAAATGCAACTTGGTGAACTTATTCTACTAAAATCTTTCTCCAAGTTCTGGTGAAGAAAGTTGCATGGATGGTATGTGTGCTTAGATTATTTGACATTGTCCCATAAATGGTAGTTTTGTATTACTGTTCTCAGAACAAGAAATGTAAGAAGTAGGAGGTAGTAACTTTGAAATGGTAGTACTCAGAAGGCCAGTGTGATAAATGAGGTCTGATGCTCAGGAGTATGCTGTGCTGAAAGTTTGTTTGTTTTTTGACGTTGAAGAGGAACCTTAGAATGTATTACTAAATCAAGTTATGGAATTTTCTTTTGAGTAGATTTTTAAGAAATGGAACAGGTTCTAGTCCCTTTTGTTAGCGATGACTCTGGGGTGAGTAACTAGGCATAGAATTCTTGTTTCACTGCTAGGTTTTTTTTTTTTTTATTATTATTTCCAGTTTTCCTGTAAAACTCCATTGAAAAAATTGTTGTAGGCACTAAATAAGAACTGTTTAACATATAGCATGACATTATTATATAAAGTGTGTGTTCTGCTTTTCTAAATGTTTGTTACTTCTTGATAAGATTGTGCTGTTTTTTTGTTGACATCTGACTTGTTTAGATATTTGTTAATGTATGCTTAGGGAACTGTCAATAGACAGAATTAGCATAGATTGATTATATTTATATAGATTATAAGAAGTTCCTAGAAGTTGAATATTTTTTGTTTTTTTCCCCCTTCAAATTGAATATATGTTTCCTTGATATTTGGTAGTATTTAGGGATTTTTTTAATTAAAAAAAAAAAAAGCTTATCTTTTGAAAGCAAGACAAGTGCTGAGGTTTTAATGATAATTAAATTTCATATTTATTCTCAGTTTCGAAATTGCTTTAAAATATATTTTATTCAAATACAATTGATTTCTGAGGTACTTTTTTTTTTTTTTGAGTGAATACTAAATGTTTCTACCACATGTATTTTCTCTTGCTTTTTATTTAGGACTTTCACCAGATCTTCAATCAATGGAGCAGATTCGGAGAATTATGAGACCAACAGATGTCCCTGATACAGGTATGTTATACTAAAAATTTGGGATAAAACATTTATCTTGGATAAAATGCCATTTAGTTGAGATATTTAGATATTTGATTCTGATTTAATTATGTTGAGTTCCATATTGGGACTACTTTATCTCTTAGACTAAATGAAGACTACTTGGTCGTATATATCTGTTATAGCTCTCTCTATATTGTAATTACACACCCAAAAAAAAGTATATGTAAAATTTGATACTATCTTGTGATTCTGGCCATCTTTTATTTTGCAAATATTCCTGATACTCTTCACTCTTCTAGGTGTTGATCATTACACAGACACCCCTCTTCAGCGCTTTTTCAGAACAGTTTTTGAGAGAGAGAATACATGTAATCTACTATTAATCATTCTTTAAATTTTTCCATTAGTTGCTTCATAATCTTTTTGCTTCTAGTCTGCTAACTTTATATGGCTTTTCCTAAGAATTAGCTAAATTAGTTAATATAACTTGAGGAAATAAAAGGTCTAAATTGTAAGCAAAATTTACCTGGATAGCAAAATGTGGTGGTTGACTTTTGCAAATGATTTTAACATACTTTATCCTGAACAATTAGTTTAATTCACATTTTATTAGTAATAAAGGGAAGCAGAGGCTCATTAGTCTAAACCTCTGCATTGACTTTTAACATGCATTTGGGCTTATGTGAGAGTGTGTACACACTCAAACACACATACACAATTAAGGAATTAGTATAACGCCATACTGGGGACACAAAAAGCTTTTCACATTAACTTTTCTTATTCAGCTCTTCCATGAAATAACAAAACACTGACTTTGTAGTATCCTTCCATTTTGCACAGCATTTTTCCTAGACTACTTGGCCTACTAGCAAAAAGGAAATGGAATAGCAGGTGTCAACAAATTATTAAATTAAGCAGACAGTACCATGGAAAAAGGTTTTCTGTAACAGAGTAGGCCATTCTTGAAGTTTATCAAACTGAACTTAACATTGGTGTAAGAAAGGAAAAAAATTCAGTGAGCAAATAGATCAACCTCTCTTAATCTCCATTTCTTCATTTAAAGAAAGGAAATTAGACTTAATAGGTCTCTGAAGCCCTTTTTTCCCACCCCTAAATTTATATCAAAACTTTATTAAACACTTATCCTGAGCCTGGAACTATGCTAGATATTTACAAGTATAAACATAAGGGCTAAAAACAATGAGGAAAAATGTGAATTAAGATTATCATAGCACAATGAAAAAGATAAAATTCAAATAATAACCCCTTAAAAAAAAATGATTGTGCTGCTCAGTATGAGTAGAGAAATCTATCTTATCCTGCAGGAAAGTAGGGGAGGAAAGGGATATAAGAAATGGGGGAAGGAGAGAGAGAAAAGGGGAGGTAATAGAAGAGAAGGCATATTGGGTAAGGGTGGGTTTGGAAGCTTTTGAGGATGGCCAAGGTGAAAGGAGTGAAAATAGTAAATGGGGGAACAGTTAGCAATAGTAATTGAAAAGAATTTTGAACCAAATTTCTCTAGTGAAGGCCTCATTTCTCAAATGGATAGGAAATGGTCAAATTATAAAAAATAAAAAGACTGTTTCTCAATTATCCTGTCACTAAAAGAGCATAATGATTTTAATTTTAAATAAGATCAATAAATATTTCAAAAAAGAAACTAACAATTCATCCAGGTGAATGAATGAATGACTAATAAGCATTTGCTACGTGCCGAGTGCTCTGCAAAATGTGAGGATAAAAAAATACAAAAACGATTAATTCTTGATCTCAAGGAGTGCATTAACAGAGGTGGATAAAAGAGAGTGGTAGCCAGAAAGGAATGCTTTGGTTTAGAAAGTTGCCAGGATGGTGAGTGGGGAGTTTGGGGAATAGATGGATATGCCCTTTCAAATCAAATCGCAAGGGCAATTAAAAAAAAATAAAAGGGAGGCATGACCTGAAATAATTGTCCTTATTAGGCATTCATAAATCATATTCTGAGCAAAAAAGATCATAATTTCTGTTTAGGTGTTGCATAAATATGAACTTTGAAACAATGCCAATTGCCTTTCATTTTTAACTTTATTTGCCTGGTATTTAGCATTGAATCATTTTATGATATTTTAAAACCTTCCTAGTAAATAAATTATAGTCGAATAATCTTTCTAAGATCTGGCTCCTTAGATTGCAAATTTCTGGCATTGGAAGAGAACTATCAACTACTGTAGTCTTGTGTTTCACTTAATATACACTAAGAAACAATGTTTAATACAAGAACAAAGAAAGTACGTTCTTAAAATACTAAGGAATTATAATGGAGAGTTTTGTGCGCAATTACAAATTAATACTGGCTTCTTCAAGGGAAATTTTGTAAAATGTATATCTCTAGCTTTGGAAAGTTATGTCGTCAGAGTCAAAACCAGTACATATACTTAGTATATGTATTAATTTAAAAAAAAACACAAAAGTGAAAAATAGGTGCAAAAAAGATTCACTGCTCTTAAATGAAGATGATCCAAAAATTATCTTTTATGGTCATTAATAAAAATATAGCAGAGCTAACAAGTATGAACACAACTAAGCATACAACTACAGGACTTATCATTTTTGTTTGAATATTCGTGGAAATCAAAGAATTTTCTTTTTGAAAGCATTTCAGGTATGCCATTGCATTCTAATTTTTCTCATCTGTAAGAAGTCCTTTGTTTTTGCCATCTAGTGGCAACTACTGTTCTATCTGATTTCATATTCCATCTGGAACTGTTTACTGAGTTGGGCAAATTGGTCTATGTAGTAGTCTTTAGTTTCATTTTCCTGTCTGGCTTTGAGAGGTGCTCACTGAAGGAGTTTGCTTATATTAGTGGGAGTGCCTTTGAAAGTAATTTGTGACAGGTGCCATCCTCAAATTTCACCAGGTCTTTTAGATAGTATATTCTCCTGAGCATCAAACTTTCCCCAAATCTGGATTTGATTTTTAGTTTTCATATCTTTTGTTCATATATTCATTTAAAGTTTGGGGGCTTAGGCTTATTAAGCATTGAAGGTACTTTTCTTCAGTCTCAAAAGCTGACTCTCTGCACCTTCATGGAAACTTGAAGCACTATAACTTAGTCTTAAAGTCTTTGTTTTCACAGGAGGCATTGTATAACAGTTTCCTTTCACTGGCTCTCTATTAGGAAATTCAGAAACAATTTGTTCTTTTTCATTTCCCATGTTACAGACTTTAGGACTTGATTTTTTTTTTCTGGATCTTGCCTATGTGACAAGTTAGGTTCTAAAGTTTTTTTCTTAGATTTACATATTCTGTGAGTAGCTCCTGGAAAGGATTCTACAGCCAAAACTGTCTACCAGGAACTCAGCCAAACACAACTTTTCCCCTTAGAAGTTTGGCAATGAAAGGGATGAAGAAAATGAGAAGGTTTCAAGGATGTTTTTAAAGGATCACAGGAAAGAGTTTTTGTTGTTGTTTTGTTTTGTTTTTGGTTAGGATTAGGAATACTTATGTTGATTGGTAAGTGGGAAATAGGGAATAGAGAATTAGCTGCAACCGATTATAAAAGTGGGGTATTCTTGGAAGAAGTGGGAAGGAATGACATGGATTTAGACTTGACTCCATGCTGGAGAGTAGAGATATTTAAACAATCTTTGACCAAAAGGATAATGAGAATAGTCGGGGTTGGAGGGGGTAGGAGTGGGGAATTAAGTAGAAGAGGAGGTTGGTAATTAAAGAATTTCTTTTGGATGATTTAAAATTTCAATAAATTAGGAAATAATATCATGTCTTAATTTGGGGTATATATATGATTTGAACTTTAAAAGTTTGAAGCATTTACAATAAAGTAGGACATCAGTAAGAATAGAAAATAATAGAAGGACTTACTATGTGAAAGACAGTGTGCTAAATGCTAGAGATAAAAAGAATGGCAAGATTCAGTCCCAGCTATTGGGGAGCATACCTTTTAAAGGGGACAGAACATAAATAATGAGGTTTAACACATTCTGAAAAGAAAAGCCTTAGCAGTGGGAAAGGGGAGGGTGGGATAAGGAGTGGACCAGGATCAGGAAAGGCCTCCTTCAAAAGGTAGGATTTGATAAGAGTATTGAAGGAAGTTTAAGAGCAGCAAAAGGTTGAATTCTGACTAAATTTTCATAGTCTTTGTTTAAAAGTTTTATGAAGAGACAGAAAAAAATGCTATTTGAGAATAGTTGCAATTCGTTTTAACTTAAGATGTGGAAGCATTCCAACTATCAAATAGATTGATTATCTTTTTCATTGGAACATTATAAAGGTTTCCTCTAATTACAAATGCACATATAAACATTTTTATTTCATTATTGCATAAAACTCTTAATATGGAAAGTTTTTTCACCAGTTCAAGTCTTAAACTCAGTCAGTCCTAGTGCCTGATTAACATAGAGGTGAAACAACTTCCTCATGATCACACAGCTAGGATGTGTTAGATGTAGGATTTTAAAAGGTCTTTTTTTTCTTTTTAATCTTTTTATTTTCAAAACATGCATAGATAATTTGACAGCATTGATCTTTGCATAGTCTAAAAAAGATATTCTTGCTCCAAGGTCAGCTCTTTTACCTTTACCAATGCTACATTGCCTCTCATTGGACCACAGTATGCTTCATTATAAATGGTTTTGGTTTTTTGTTTGTTTTGAGAGGCAATTGGGGTTTAGTGACTTGCTCCCATTCTCCACTTCAGCCCTGGTACTCAATCCACTATGCCATCTAAGTTACTCCCCCCTTTATAATTATTTTTTAACTTTTAGGTAGGTAGTTATATATCATACCATCAGGTACAATGAATAGGAAGTATTGCTTTTCATTTGTATTCAGATCTTAACATTCAAATAAGAAGTTATTAACTACAGAGGTTGAATGAGAACCATATCAATCTATTCTTTAATTTTCGACATCTTACCTCCTTTTATTATTTCAAAGTTTTCATTAACATTTATTACTCTTCATTGTCAGGAAGTAAAATTCATTTTAGTTGTAAGATTTCTAATAGCCAAAAAGCTGTGACATGCTTTAATGACTTCATCAGTATGGATAATTCTTCCATCAGCATAGATATAACTCGCCTATATCTTTATAGAATATCTTCAAGAGTTGCTCTGTACAAAAAAAGAAAAATTTATCCTATGGGCAATCAAGTTTTTCCAAAGTTAAGCAGACTAATCCTTATACAAGAGACATGGTGTTCAGCAACAGATCTATACCAAAAGTATATATGTTAAACTGTCTACAGAATTGTCTTAGCACTTTAAAATTTTTTTTATGATTATGAACTTATTAAGCATCAAAAAAATAAGCATTTCTAAATACAAAATGAGAAAGAAAAAGAAAACTCTATGAAGTAGGGAATACCCCATTATGTACAGATTTTTAAAATAAACTTATTTCAAACTTAATATTAGTTTTAACTTGAGTGCCTTCTAATTTGCTTGTGTTCTTTTAATTTCAGTTTAGACATTTTTAGGAAGATAGTTGTGGAATCTAAAGTGTTGAAAAGAACCTTAGGGAGTGTTGAGGCCCAATTAAATCATATCATCCTGAGAATATTTATTGATGAAACTTGGACAACAAACAAATGAAAAATGGAAGGGATTCTTAGATATCGTGACAAATTATTCTTCCAACAGTGACAGTGGAGTTCCCATAGACCCTGAATGATTTACATCACAAAGCAGAAGTGTCATTATGGTAGAGGGAAAAGAACAGGAAAAGCAGCTGAAGTAATAAAGCGATACACAGAAGCATTTATGTTGAAGATAAAACAATTTTGAGGATATTGAAAGAATCCATTCATAAGATATTTGAAATAAAGGAGGATACCATTATTACTTTAAAAAAAAAAAAAAAGGAAAGGGAGACCAAGAAAACTATCACCTACCTATTTCTTTGTCTCCACAAAATCTTAGTGAAATTCCTTGATGAAAATATAAGAAACAGGCAGGTTTTTTCATACATTCTAAAATATATCACATCCTTACATAACTTCCTACAAGGCATAAAGAATATAAAATTCCACCCTTATATGACTTTTAAAAAAATTTTTATTTTATAAAGGAAAATGTAGCATTAACAATTCAAATGTTGTATTCTTAAGTAATTCCTTGATTGATATAACAAAATTGTTAATTTTGTTCAGCCATCTTATTAATATCAAGTGAAATTAAAAATATTTGTCTCTGTTGTTGAAAATAACTGTTACATAAAAAGAGGGAAAAATTCCTTAGAGCTGGCCAATTCTCTATATCATCTCTTTGTGGATAACATAGTGATAATTATATCAAGTTCTAGGGTACTACAGAACATCCGAAATGAGATATATAATTAATATAACAAAGGATAATGTGAATACAACATCCCTGTTTTTCAAACTGTACTTTGGAAATTCATGGACATCGTTTATAGTTTACCTATTAAGTATAATGTAAATGAACATGTCCTTTGATCAGATAGAATTAATAGGATGAAGGAAGTAAGTTGGACAGCTTTTGAGAAATTGTACACTTTTCAATGACATCCTCTCCCCCTTATACCTTTCCCTCAAAAATCTATCTTTTTAACATCAGGAACTAAAACCTCATTTCAGAAGGCAATGAAGGGGTATATGGAGAACTTAAATAGGCAAAATAAGTTACCAACAAAGAGTTGCACAAGAAAAACAGTATGAAAATGTAATCAGAGAAATATATGATTTGAAAGAAGAACACTCCTCCTGCTATCCATTCAGTGTCAAGAGAGGGCAAATAGAAAAGAAATAAGCCTTTAGTACATTAGATAGATTCTCATCCCTGGGGAAAATTTACAGAAGAACATGGACAAAAGTTGTACTGGAGGGATTTATAGTATGTACTCTTGGAAGACACATTCATAAAGTTAGGTAGTTCTCCCTCACTATGTCCATGGATAATTGTAAATGTATCCTTCTATACTAAAGTCTTGCCAAGAAATTACTATTAGCAATTAAGCCAACACGTATATAATGATTAAAAAATGTTATCTCCATTAAGAACTTGTTCAGAGTTAAACCATCACTTCAGTGGCACCTTGAGATCTTAACCATTCTGAATTCAGCATTTTTGCTCTATGTTGCATTGCTTTCTACATTATTGTCATAGTCTTTGCTTCTGGAATCTTGATGGTAATTTTAATGACTTAGAGAGAAAGAAGTAGATGAGTTCCAGAGAATTGAGTACTTCACTTTGCAAGTTAAGAATAGTTGAGTTCTCAGCTTTATAAAGTTAAAAGTAATAACTATTATGTGCTAGGCATAATATAAAAATAAACGTTGACCTAGTACTCTGCCCTGAAGGAGTTTACAGTTCAGTGAGATTAGGGAGAATATAATATAATTGTATATTACAAGAAAATGTTTAAGTTATGCATGTGCTTTACTGCATTCAGTGGAGTTAGGGGTAGACTGATGACAACATAGAAAGCATAGAGATTGACTTGAATAAAGGTACATAGGTGGGAGAAATTTAAGAGTAGAACTGAAACAGTGTTCTGGTTTGACAGGAACATATCTTCAAATAGCAGAGAGAGAGACACACACAGAGAGACAGACACAGAAAAATAAGGGCAGGTGTAATAATTCAGGTAGTACAGCAAGTAAATTGGATCCAAGTATAAAAAGTGAAGAATTATTGAAGGTAAGTGGTTTAAATGTTGAGAGAACAAAAAGTGAACTAAGAAAGACTTTAAAATACAATAGTTCTATGTTGTATTTCTAGTAACTTTTTCAATGCTATCTTTTTTAAGGTTTACTGTGTGATTTGCTGTGGTCTGACCCAGATAAGGACGTACAAGGCTGGGGAGAAAATGATCGTGGTGTTTCTTTCACATTTGGGGCTGATGTGGTCAGTAAATTTCTGAATCGTCATGACTTGGATTTGATTTGTCGAGCTCATCAGGTATGAAATCTTAAAACTTGTTTTAATGAATGTTTTGCTCCATCTAGTGGAGTTGATAAGATTTTTATTCATTGAAAATATTTATTTTAACAAATATTTTATTAAGTCCCTGTATACAGAGGATTAAAATAAGTGCTGGAAATAGGAATAGAAAAAGAAAACATTGCCTACTCTTGTGGAATTTATATTCTACTGGAATAGAAGTTTTTCTTTCAAAAATTTGTAAAGGGATGTAACATGACCATGTTTTGCATGTTACCTCTGCAAGCAAAGAACAATGGAATCTTACATTTTTAAGTAACATTTTGTTATATTTAACTTTGGGCAAATTTGACCTCTGTTTTCCATGATTACATCTGCCACAGAATTATTAAATACTTTGGTGCCAAACTTTGTGTAGGAAGATAAGAATCCTGCCCTCAAAGAATTGACATTCTAATAGTTTTACAATCCCAGTCTTAATCTAATTTCAGATTATTAGGATTGGCAAGGATTGGAAACAGATCTCTAATTTGTTTAGTTTATTTTGAAAATTTTTTGAGAACTTAAGAGAAAATACTTAGCTATACCTTGTCTTGGTCATTTATTTTCTGTTTTAAGAGATCAAACTTCAACTGGGCTATTAATTCAAGTAAATGTTTTTCTAATAATTAAATGAGAATACTCTAGAGTAAAACTTCAACTCACATGGCTTATTACACATATGTCTGAAAAATTATTTTTAGGATTAAAAGCCTTTCCATGACTGTCCCCTTTTTAGAATCCCTTGTTACTTCAAAAATTTGTCTCAAACAATACCTTTTGCATAAAGCTTTTTCCTGAAATCCCTATCTGCCCTCTGATTGCCTGTTCATTTTTGATTTTTTTTTTTTTTTGACTAGGACTAATTTTGCTTTTGAACTTGTATTCACAACTCTTAGTACAGTGGTTGAAACATAGTAACTGCTTAATAATGCTTGTTGAGCATTCTAAAGTGATAATTGTCATCCTAGCATCAGTTGATGTTAGGATGACAATGTAAATTTTACCGATTTGCCTTCAGTTTTCAAGAAGAATGTTTTCTTACAAGTATCAGAAACCAGTTCATTTCTCCAAATTTTATCAACCTGGGATCAAATTATGAAATTGGAAACATTTTGGATAGTCTTTTCTGACTTGGTTTTTAGATATTTGTAGTAACTAATGATATATATATATGTAATATATATATATATATATATTTTGAATTGAGCATTTTACACATCCAGTTAAACAGTAGCATCTATTTTGAGAGAAATGTTTTATTTTCAAAGTATGGGATGTCTTCTTTTGTCAGAACAATTTCTTTAAATGTTGACATCTAAACAATGAATGTATTTAATATCTAATTACTGTCATTGCCAAGAATGAGTAATAACTCGTTAATATATGTATATCGCTCAAGTATATGCCTATCAGTCATCACTGTTCTGCCTTTTGGGCAATTTTTTGCCTAGTGTGATCCTTCTCCCTTTCTATTTTGCTATTACTACGTTTTTTAATTTGTATTATTACCTGCTGCCTCTACTTTTGTTAAATAGAATAATAAGCTTATACATGATCTATTCAAATCATATCATTCACTAGTTTCATGTATTGAGTTGTTTTTGTCATATAGCAGTTGTTTTCTGGCTCCCTTAATAGGATTCCTGACTGCTAAATTTTAATTCTGTCATCTCCATATTTGGGTTCAATGCCTTGATATCATCAAAATTTGTTTCCTCTGCTTACTCTCCTCTTACCTCTTTTACAGCCTTTGAAATCTGGCATCTAATTTCATCATTCACGTGAAACTGTCTTTCCAGAGTTATTTGATATTTTAATTGATAAATCAAATGACCTTTTCTGAATTTCTTGACCTTTTTGTGGCATTTGATTATTTTATTTTTAATTTATGGAATAAAACAAGTATTTCTATAACATAGTATAATACAAAAAAGGTGATTGTATATGAAGCTGCAGATCTACTATGTACAACTTTCTATTCCTTTCAAATATACAACAAGATTATCATCTAAATTTTTTTTCTTTTTTTTTTTTCCTTCACTCCCATCCACCCCACCCCCATCCTAGAGATGGCTATGGTTAAGACAAATAAGTATATGTATATTTAAAATTTTTTCTCTACATATATTTGTCATTTCTTTCTCCAGATGCAGGTAGTATGTTCATATTCCCTTTGTTGTTAACTTGGGTATTTATAAAAGATAAAATAACTTATTTGCTCAAAGGCATTCTTATGTTGCTGTTACTATATACAGTGTTCTCTTGTCTGTTTCACTCTTCATTATTTTGTGCACATCTTGCCATGTTTTTCTAAAATTATTGAGATCATCATTTCTTATAGCAAAGTAGTATTCCATCACAGTCATGTACCACAACTTGTTAAGCCTCTAACCAAATGATGGACATCTTTGTTTGCCATCACAAAAGAGAGCTGCTATAAACATTGTAGAATATATAGGTTCTTGTCTTTTTGCTCTAATCATTTTTGAAAATTGACCAAGTGATGATATTGCTGGGACAAAGAGTCTAGGTAACCTAATAACTTTTTAGGCATAATTTCATATTTCTCTCAAATATGGTTGGATCAGTTCTCAATTTTGGTAAGTTTGCATTACACAAATTTGATGCCAAATTTGTGATCAAATTTGTGGCAGTGTGACACAAATGCAATCCTAAATCAGGGATTCTCTGCTTCAATCACTGAAGTTGCTCTGGCTGATGGGAGGCCCAGACACTTTATGGAACTCCAGATACTGGAGGTGCTTTGGCTTCTAGGGATTTAGAGCCATGGAAGGAGCAGCACTCTACCAAGCTTCCTGAGGTGTGGTCATAAATACCAATTGTCTGTATATCCTTTTTCTGTGCAGTAACAGACTTGCATCCTAGCTCAGGTCCTATCACCTCATGTTTAGACTAACGCAGAATAGCCCTTTAACTGGTTTTCCTGCTCCAAGTCTGTACTCAACTTAATTGCAAGGTAATTTTAAAATGATCTTTCCTAGTGCAAAGTATTTTGTGTGTATCATTAAATTAACAGATTTTGGAACTGAGAATTTAAAACCCCTTATGTTTGAAATCACATCCTTAATTAAGGATCAATCGCAAGCAAAAGTAAAGGATTTATAGAAATTATAATGTAATTCATTGGGGAAAATCATTTTTCTAGTAACCAATAAAAGGAATAAAAGGACAAAAATGAAACATTTCCTGCCCTTAAAGAAGGTTACATTACACTAAATAAATAATAGTTATAAAAATGAAACATATAAATAACTTTGGATCCAGGGAAGGGGAGGGAACAGAACAGAAAAAGCCTTGTGTAAGGGTGGCACTTTAGTGTAGGGATTCCAAAATATGATAGAGGGAGTACAGGTAAGACTTAATTGATTAGATATATGGAGGATAAGGATGAGTTAATCACTGACACATTCAATTGAGGTTCAGAACCTGAGTGCCTGAAAAGATTATGTCCTCACAAGAAACAGGGAAAGTAGGAAGAAAAGGATAGATTTTAGGGATGTCATAGGGTTGACAGTATTTAGTATGTGTACTAGGGCATGATACTCTTAAAATATCTGACCATGAGGTTAGATTGAATTGAAGTGTCCAAAAATGAGTTTAGAAAGTGGTGTGATCTGAGAATCAGAATCAGAAAAGTGTACATTCTTAATTTAAAAAAAAAAAAAATTGCCCCATTTCCCACTATTTTGCGGGTTGTATTATTGTTCCAATATATTAATATTGACAATCAGGAATTAATTGATAAGTTAGCATGTTTTATTTTGATAGGTGGTTGAAGATGGATATGAATTTTTTGCCAAGCGACAGCTGGTAACCTTATTTTCAGCCCCAAATTACTGTGGTGAATTTGATAATGCTGGTGGAATGATGAGTGTGGATGAAACTTTGATGTGTTCATTTCAGGTATGGTATTATTACTTACATAGTCCCCTGAATACCTTTGTTGGCAGTTTTTGGCTTTTTTTCCCCTGGTGGAAGTGTAGTAAAATATTCTAGCTCCTCTGATAACCCAAATTAACTTCTAAGTCACCAATAACAGTAGTAAGATATTTCCTGCTTTATAGTTGCTATATATGGAAGACTAATAATTCTAATGAATACTTGTAATGACCGCGTATTTAAAATCAGCCGGAGTCAGGAATTCAGGTTAAGGGAAAAATCTTCAATATTTATTAAAGTGAAGAGGTGAATAAAGATTGCAATAGCATTATGGGCAAGAATGATTGCTATAGCAATATGGGCGACAGGAAGCCAGCTAACAGAGAGCGATCTGCGCTGAGCTAACCGTCGCAATAGCGTTCAGCAAATATTATTCATAATGTATGCAGAAAGTTTTAAATGTCAATTAAAAAGTATTCTTGTTTGCTCATTAAAGTAGAACTTAATCCATTTAACACTGGTAAAAGAGATTATATATGAAAGTGATAAAAAAACGTTAAAAAATTATATAGTTTAAATTTCACTAATTTAGGCTGCTTCTTTTCTTCTTCCATTACTTAAGTTTAATAATGAGGTGTTCTTGTGCAAATTATAGCAATTTAATTATCAATTATGCAGTCTAATTGGTGTTAGACCCTGTCTTCTGAAAGTTTTTGTACATGCAATTAATATATGTACTCAAATCTCCTTATCTTAAATAGAGGTACACATATTTATTTCTTGTGATATTGATTCCCATGCAGAATACATACCTAATACAATGTGGTTATAGGCTGGAAGACTTATGCAAATGTACTGTGTAAAATGCTTTATATGAAAAGTTTACTTGGGCAGCTAGATGGTTCAATGAATAGAACACCAGCCTTGGAATCAGTAGGACTTGAGTTCAGTTGTGGTCTCGGACACTTAATCCTAATTAGCTGTGTGATCCTGGGCAAATCACTTAAGTCCCATTGCCTTGTTTTTCATTTTATTATTATCACAATTTTCATTTATTGCCCTCCACTGTGGTAGAGAAAGACTAACTTATATGTAGGCTCATGCTAGTGCTATAGTATCTTGAAAGAATTAGTGGATCTCCCTAAATTATTATTAGGAATTTAACTTTTCCACTAAGGAGAATAAAAATAACCATAATTGAATTGTAAAACCTTTTATAATTTGACTATTTTCCCCTCATAGGACCATCAAAACTAATCCATCTAAATTTTAGGATAAAATCATAGGATCATAGCTTTAGTCTTAATTCCTTCTTATAGTCCAAGAAATGTGGTTTTGGAAAGATTACATTAAATTACCCAATATTATTCGAATTAATGGCCAGGAAAAAAACTAAAAAGAATACTGAGATCTTCAGCCTTCTAGTATTTGTACCATCATATTGAATCGCTTCTTGATTTATTAGAACAATTTAAATGTAATTAGTCCAAGAAATAAGTATTTGATGCAATTTTATTTCATAGTAATATTAATATATAGTGATACTGAATAAAAATATGCAAAACTATGGACAGTGATTTTAATTAGGAAGATAAGCTCATGAATCTACAGACAAAAAAGTTAACAGTCATGTTTTAAGGACCCTTTCTTCTCTTTTTGAAGGTATTTCTTTAAGGTTAAAATATATATATTTAACATTTCTGTCATTATAATATTTTATCTTAATTTGTCAGTTATCTGTCTTACATAATTCTAAAAATATGACACTTGCTTGATAATTTCTTTATTACAGATACTAAAACCATCTGAAAAGAAAGCCAAGTACCAGTATGGTGGACTGAATTCTGGACGTCCTGTCACTCCACCTCGAACAGCTAATCCCCCGAAGAAAAGGTGAAGAAAGGATCTGTGTAGAGAACCCATTAGATCTGTCAAGGACAAAACTCCATAATATATAAGTGTGCACTGTAAAACCATCCAGCCATTTGACACTCTTTATGATGTCACACACATTTAACTTAAAGAGACGGGTAAAGGATCTTCTTTTTTTTTTTTTTTTCTAGTAGAACGATGTGCAACACTGTATTGTAATAAGTATACTCTGTTCTAATATCCAGCAAAGTTAAATCCAGATTCAAAAATACCCATTAAGGTTCCATATGCACTTATCATGGTTTTTAAAGTTGAAAAGCATCCCAGTTAAAACTAGATGTGATAGTTAAACCAGATGAAAGCATGATGATCCACTTGTGTAATGTGGTTTTTAGTGTTGCTTGATTGTTTAATTACTTTGGGTTTGTTTGGGGGAGGGAGGGATTTGTTTTGAATTTTTTTTTAAGCTAGAATAATGGCAGATGGTTTTCATTTTCCCTAGATTTTTTGGAAGTGAAATGTGGGGAGGGGCTTTTGAAAACAGCCACTGACTTATTTTTCCTTGCTTATTGAGCTGCTTACCTGTTTAACTTAGTAAATATGCAGCCCATTATACTTTTTAAAAAGGATAATATACAGTGATAGTGAATAAAAACATGCAAACTAAGTCCGTTCTAGTAACTTAAGCAACTTGACTGAGCAATCTGACCAGCTGACAGTAAACATTTTGCTTTTTACTTAAATTGCCACTGATTTGGACTTGCGCACTATAATATTTTAACTTATTAATGCTATATTGTGCAGTAGCATTTCATTTAACTTTAAGATAAGGCTCAAATAGTATTACCCAATTAGTTAGTAATGTGATTATGTGGTACCTTGGCTTTAGATTTAATTAGCACGAAACACCTTTTGGCATGCTTAGCTTTCAGGTAACACCCTCACCTGCATCAGAGCATTTTTTGTAGATCCCCAGAATGTGAGGATCCTTTTTTGATAAGCCTCAGAAAGCTGATTCTTTCCTTTTTTAAAATTTTTCCTTAAGAAGGGATATATTTAAATGGATGCTGATTGGTGGGACATTGTCAACTATATGGATATTGGGTGCTTAACTGTCTAGTATTGCCATGTGGATGTTGTATTCGATTGTAAGGCTTATCTCACTAAAGATTTTATCTTCTGGATTTTCATGATCAAAGTTCATACAATATTACTGTATAGACTTATGCTTTGTAGTGTACTATAGTAGCAATAATTTCTGTACATGATCAAGAGTTTATTGCTGTATTTCTTTTACTGTTCTTTTCCCCCTCCCCTTTTTAAGGGTTAACATTAGCAAATGGCAAGGTGTAAAAAAAGTCACTTAAAGTTCTTAGTAAGGTGAAAATTGCAAGACACAGATTTGTGGTTCTTTACTGAATGTAATTATAAAGGTTTTTATTGAACATTGTCAAATTTGTAAGTTTGGAGAAAGATATCAGATTTATAATGCCATTCTGAATGTGCTTTAATAGATGTAAAACTCTTTAATATTGTCTTTAAAAATGTTAAATTGAGGATTCTAGTAACTTACATTTGAATTGGCACGTTACATAATGCAAGAGATATTTGATTTATGACAGTGAAAAAGTTCTTTAAAATAGATGTCTCTTTTCTAATTCCATTTTGTTTTAAAGGCATATTTCAAATGTAGTTTTTTTTTTCCATTTAGTAAAAGTTGTCTAATTGATTTGAAGCCTGACTGGTTATTTGTCTTTTTTCTTTGCATTGAAATTTTAAAACAACAATAACAACCACAACAACACACTTTCCTCTAAAAGACTTGTCATTAATAACTTTAATATGTACTGGCTCAGTGCCTCTTTAAAAAATGTTTATGGATTGTCTATCTATATCTACATATTGTAGATATAGATATCTATGTAGCTGTCTGTACAGATAACATATAAACATACATAAAATATGTAAATGCTACTATCATTGCTTTATTCTTGGTATACTGGGTTAAATTTAACAGCAGCACTTTGTTTAACTTGATTTTAAATGTCAATTTATTCAACTAGTAATCAGAATTGAAATTGAATACTAGAGTCTTCAAGGATTTTAGATTCAGTTTATTTTTGGTGTGAGTATATATGAGGAAGGCTTGAAAAATGTGTTTTAGATGGCATGGAAGATGGAATAATGTATCTTCTGTTAACTGTACATAATACATTCAAACCTCATTAATTCAAATTCATTTAATTGGGAATTTGTAATAATTCAGATAGGACTAAAGTTTACCTTTATACAATTTATGAAAAAAGATAGCTAATTATGTAAATTTTTATAGTATAAACTAAAATAGAAGAGGGTTTTAAATTAAACTAAGAGGAGGAATGAGCTAAATTATTCAGGGAGCATGTTAGCCTACTTATTCTTTTTAACCCCTTTTAACCACTTTAGCAACATCATTTGCATACAAATGTGTTCATTACAAATGTTATCTACTTGACTACAATGTTAACATTGCTATGTATTTGAAAGTAATAAAACTTAATTTCTTTTTTTAACTAAAATCCTACAATTCTGGTGTCACTAATTCAGACTCTTTCCCCCATCCTAGGCATTACAACTTAAAAGATAAAATTTCAGAATATAATAATAATCTTCAAAACCAGGAGTTAACATAAATAACATTACTCCCCCTGAAAAAAAAAAAACACAGCAATGACATTTTTAGGAATATGTACATGATTTATGGGTTTTTTAATACAAATTTTTTGTTGTTGTTAAACGAGATGTGATTTTACTACTTTGTTTTTACGATGTTTTACCTGTGTTGACTAGGTTCAAAACAATGCTGCTGTGGGTAACAAGGCACTTGACTTCATGGAAGACATTTGGTATTAAATAACATATCCTTATCTTCTTTCCCTAGTCAGGTCTCAGTAATCACCTTAACAGCAATAAAGATATATTTGGAAGTTTTCATCACAAACAACTTTTCAGTTCTAACATTCTTTGATTCATGGGATCATAGGATTTAAAATTGAAAGGACTTTACAGATTATCTAACCTACTCTACTCTCAACTACCTTCAATGCAGAAGCTGGATCATAGGCTGTGATAAGATCATTGTATCATTTTAAATTTTACTTTGGTGTGCGTGCATGTGCATGTGTATGTGTGCGAGTGTGTGTGTAATATCATCAAATCCAATAAATTTTCTTCAGAATATCTCCACTATCCATTTTGTTGTTGCCACCACCTTAGTCTTAACTCTCATAATCTCATGATTGAATTGGCAGTTACTTCACCAATTACAAAGGATCTCTTCCTTTTAATCCAAAGGATTTTCAAACTTTGTTAGTTCCTGTATTCTTAGCTTTCAGTAAAATTTCCCTACATCCTATTCAATATAAAAGGAAATTCTTAAGTTTACTATGCTACATATACTTGTGGAGTGAAAAGAATTAAACTTTTTGTAATGCTCTATTAGGTTCATAATGTTGTTTCACTAGCACTACTGGATGTTATAGCTGTTTGTCAAAAATTCCCCTTAACCTACTTCATCAGTTTCTCATAACCTTTGGGAGTAATAATTCCAGATTAGGAACTCTACATGGCAACCAGATTTTGATTTTTTGTTAAAAAAAACTTAGTGGTTTCTTACAGTCGTAAGAACAATTTAACATTCTTGCATTCAAAGATATTCAAAATTCCTTTTCTCAAGAAGTGCTATGTAATGTATTACAAATTACAGTGGAGTCAGGGAACTCAGGCTCAAAACCTGGCTCTTGTCATTAGCCAATTCTAATTCTAGGAATAGATTATTTAACTCTATTGGTTTCAGTTAACTCATGTCTCAGAGGTTTTATGACCATTAAGATCCCAATGTGGCGCTAAATTCTAGCATATATAGTATAGGTAAATGCTATGGGGAAAGGGGAGAACTTGGTAAGGAGAAAGCTTCATGAAGAAGGTAGGATGGATTAGAATTATTGATAACCGGATTTATGTAAGGAAAATTGAGAGGCACTTCATGATTAGATATAAGGTCAAGAGTAGCCTCGCTGGAATGTAATGGAATTTTGCTAAGAAACTGAAACTTGAGAGTATAATATGGAACTGAGTTTGGGTTACATTGTATAGACAAAAGAAGAATAACCAGAGATGTTTGGATAGAATCAAAGTATGACTCTTAACAATTACATTCAACCTTTTAGGAGAAAGACATGCCTGGAAACCTGAAAAGTATGTTGTTACAAATTACTCAAAAAGTAGGTTGTTATAAATTCCATGTGTAAACTAATGAGAATCTGGACTGGCCTTGAGTGGGATGACAAATACAGTTTATCTACATGGCTTCTATAGAGTTATATTAAGAAAGGGTTTGGGAGAAAACAGGTTTTTTTCTGTTCATGTTAAATAACAATATGGGACTGTATATAAGTGCCAGATAAGTTCTAACATTTTGGAGATTTCAGAACAGCAATGAACTTAATGTGGAATGCAATAAAACCATAGATAGGATGTTTATAAAGAAAAACCATTGTAGTTAAATAGTATTCCATAGCACTATCATTAGGGGGCTTTCTTGTTTAGATTTCTAGAGTAACTCTCTACTGTGAGAACTGATAACCTGGAAGATGAGTAGAATTTAGATAGAGGAAGAAGTGAAGAAAGAAAGGTATTCCAGATTGGGAAGATGGTGAAAGTTTAAATGTCAAGGAAGTGGAAAATATAAAGTGTGATTAGGGGGAAGAAAGGAAATAGGTTGGTGCCATAAACATGCTGGATTACCAGACTGGGGAATTTGGACATTATTATAAAAACAAGGACAAGACTTTGTCTATGGTCTGTGGATTTTATTTTCATATTTTGATTACTAAATAAAATTAGTTTTTTCAATAATTCTATGTATTTTTATTCATTTGAATATATTCTCTGAAGGTATCTGTAACTTCACCAGACTGCCAAAGGATCCTTAAAAGGGTTTGTGCCATTAAAAAACTCCTTTGAACAGTGGGAAAACATTACTAATGGGTAGTTGTAAAAAGTGCATGTATTTTTTTAAAAAAATGGCTGACAGGTATGTAGTTTCAAGATTTCTCAAAGCTTTCCCCCACTTCCCCCCAAAGATTTTTTCAGTTCTTATTTGAGGCTCCTAACAGCTTTGTTCAGGTACTTATGTCTGTTTTACAGGTAAGGAAACTAAGGGTCAAAAGGTACTTCGCCTAAAATCACACAGCTTCTAAGTGTTGAAGGCAAAATCATTTGATACCCTTTCTGTTATATCATAAAGCAGGTTTTCAAGTGGAGAAGTAGCAAAAACCACCAAAATGTGGTATTTGAGGAAGACTGGCATAAGTACACATACTTAAGGTGAAGAAAGATGACAGAAGAAAAATTGATTCAGAGGTTGTAATACCTTAGACATGAGAAAGTATTTTAGTATGAGCGTATATTTAGTATGAGAAAGTATTTTAAACCTAAGTGACTAAGAGAATGATGGTACCATTGAAAGAATTGAATAAATCAGGGGGGAAGTGGCTTGAAGAGAAATGGTAGCTTGCAATTATGAAGAACTTTATAGTTTGAAGCAATTCTTCACGACTACTCAGAGATAGTCATCATTTTATATTTAAGGATACTGGTCTGTAATATTTAGGACTTACCAGGTCACATGGCCAGTAAGTATCAGATCCATGATTAAAACTTAACTGATTTTGAGAGAAATTGGGGATTTTTATGGGTGGAAGAGAGGGAGTTGGACCTTTGATTTTATGTAGAATTGCCTGAGGCCCTAGGAAATTGGATTAGCCTTACATCATACAGCCAGTAGGAGTCAGAGGTGGGACTTGAATTGAAGTTTTCTTGACTCTGAAATTGGCTTTATGCACCCATTTCTACACTTTAATTTAGAGATATTGACAAGAAGTATATCACAGAGGAGTCAGGGCTAGAGATAACAATCTGGAAGTTGTCCATACAGGGACATTACTTGTTGAAGCTGCCAGTGACTTAAGCATGCAAATATTTATCTAAAGTGAATGAAGCATAAAGGCTAATTGGATAAATTTTTTTTTAATGGATTAAGCCAGGCCTGGTGGTGTAGTTATGTAGTCCATTTCTGAGAAGGCTAACGTGGTGGACCACATAAATTTGGGTGTATTCAACTGCAGTAGGACTAAAACTGATTGATCAAGTGCCAATATGGTCAGTCTTCAAGAATAGGGGGCCAGATTCAGAATTTCTATGCCAATCATCAGGTCATGCTGTGAGTAATCAATATATATACTTCAAACCTAGGAGATAGGGAGACTCATTCCTTCTCCCAAAAAAAGTATATCACTGCAATTCAGAGCTGCTTTGACTATGATTTCATTTATACTAGGAATATAAGAATATTGCTCAGTTCTTTCAGAACGATATAATTTATTTGGTTACTCAACAAATATTTCACATTTGGAATATCAACATCTAATTTTTATAGTCTAAAATATTATTCTTAGCACTAATGCCCTCTTTAATGCCATACCAAATCATCACTGTGGAAGGGGTTCTCATAGTTAGTAATCAGGGCCATTTTGTATTTTTTTTATGTTTCATGCATTTTTTATATTGTTTGCATGTAACTAAAGGATTTATTGGTAAAGTTAGATCAACTTGCTCATGATGAACTCCATATTTAAGCTGCAAAGTATATCACAGGAATATGTTCAAAGCCTTTCTATTCTGATAGATTCTGTTAGAATTAGTATTTCTCTGGAATATTTTTTGGGAACTTGGGGTCACCTCTATGCCACAATAAAGTCATAGGTGCAGGACTTTTCAGTAAGTAGTTTTTTCATATCCTAAATAAAATGTTGTTCCTATAATTGAACACCATACTTGAGCCATGGTTCCACCAAAACACAGTTTTAAAAAAAAGGCATTCCTTGTTTTGGCTGCTATACTTGTTTTGTTTTGTTTACAGCTGTCACATTATTGACTTATTGAGTGTATCAAAGAGAGCTGATCTCCAGCTTTTGACACATACTGCCTATGTGTGACCCTTGGCAAATCATTGCACTTCTCAGTACTCAAGGCTACTCTTATGGTTATAAGATACAGAGAAGGTGCCAACCTGTATTGCTAAAAGGGAGCTGCTGGACACAGGAGTTTCCTATACCAGTAAACTCATATAGATAGATACTCTGACCAATAAACTCATATAGATAGATACTCTGACCTTACTGAGTACACGAGATTACCAAATTTACATTATGCACTAAAACTCCTAAAGAAGTTGCCTATGAAATTGCCTAAGAATACTCATGATCAGGATGGGTGCCAGTGAGGATCAAAAAGTTCCATGAATGAGAGAGATGAGGTTTGTTGTTCTATTCTCTTCTGAGCACCTTCACTGACCTCCAGATTGCCTATAGGATAACATACAAACTCTGCCTGACTTCAAAGCCAATACACATTCTAGTTCAAAGCTATCTTTTGAGTCTTGTTTCATACTATTCCCCTTAGCTGCTCAAGGTGCAAATTGACTTATGTTCCCTTGTATGGTATGAACTTGAGACCTCTCCTTAAGGTTTCCTTTCATTGATGTCTGTATGCTTACTTGTTGGCAATGGCTCCGTACAAATTTGGACTGAAAAATACCTAAGCTATCTTTCAATCCTACACCTTTGTGTGTTCATGCAAGCAATCCTCTCTCTGAAATGTACTTCTTCCTCACTAGTTCTTTCAGAGAAAAATTACCCTCTGTCTATTTTCTGATTTTAGAGCTCTCCTTATGTATTGAGGTATTTGTCAACCTGACCAAAAACACTCATGAACCTGTTAGTACCATTAAAAAGAACCTATTGAAGACAGCAGGTGGAAGAAACAAAACATAGCCCTCACCCCAACTTTAAGAGGCCATCAAGGAGACTCTGCAAAAGGGAGGTTGTGACTACTTATCTGCCAAAGGAGGTTGGACTAGATCTTTCACAATCTGTTCCAGCTCTTAATCTAACCTAGTCCAACTAGGAAAAGATTCAACTTTGCTCTTTTTGTTTTCTTCAGATAATTGTAAAAACAAAACAAAAAAACCCTTCAGATAACTTAGCTGAGTCACAGCCAACTACAGACTTCCTTGGATCTTGATTTTCAGGCTCCTGCTCTTGCTACTACATAATCCTGTCCCTGAGTTGAATCGAAAAAAATTTCTCTGGAAGAATATAACCAACAGGGGTTTGCTTATACTTTATTAAGTTCTAGGATAACCTCCCCATCCCTATCCCTGCCAAAAAAAAAAGTTGCCTTAAAAGGAAAAGGTTTTTTTTCAGTCCAATATTTAATTAAATAACATCGAAGTCCGTGCTTTTTCATTCGTACAAGTATTCGCTTATTCATTGTAAAGAGTTTATTACAAGCCATGCACATCGGAGCAGAACGAAGCCTTCCCTGCCTCTCCCCTCTGTGCCAGCCGGTGCCCCTGGTACCCTGTGGACGCCTAAGCACGGGAAAGGGCCTAGCACTGATGAAAAAACAGGCCCCGAGAGGCTTGCCCAAATGGACAAAACGGCAACAAAAAAGGGTGTTAATTGTCGCCGGACACCTTCATTTGACAACATTTGGTGCTGACCCAGAACTCCGCAGCTGTCACAAGCCGACCCCGAGAGCTCTGGAGCACGAGGTAAAAAGGCACGTGACACGGGGATGGGTCGCGTGACGCCCCGCCCAGGGCTCCTCTACAGCCTCTGATTGGCTGCTTGGAGCCTGGACTCGCGCTCCTTCACGCTCACCCTCTCTGAGTTGGCGGGAGGTTCGGAGTGTCCCGTGGTGTGCAGCTGTTTGCCGTCGAGTGAAGTAACTGCTCTCGGCTTTCCCTGAGGCCGGAAGCCACAGGACTTACCCCTGCTTGCCATTTGTTCTACAGACCTAGAGCCCAGGCATTCTGCCACTCAGGTACCTCCCCCATCTCCAGGTTTGGTTGCCTCAGGATATCACCTTTGCCCCGGAGGCTCCGGAGAGCGAGCGAACGACGAGAGACGTCCACCGAGAGCGCCTTCCCGCGGGGCTTTTTCCTGAACTGTTCCCCAGACCGAGGCTGCCTCGTCTGTCTCCCTTCCTTGTTCCAAGATAGCCGGTGGGGCGGTAGGAGCGAAGAGGGGCGGAGTAAATCAAAGAGGGGCGGTATTAGGTATTAGCGTGTGTGGCTGGGCTCTCGAGTCAGGCCGCATCTAGAGTGCGGGAAGCGGCCCTTTTGATGTGGGAGCCCGTGAGGAAAGGGGTGTGGGGGTGGGGTGCATTGAGGAGAGAGGGAAAATGTAGGTGGGGTGAGGGTGCATCGAGCTGGCAGGAAAGATAATTTGAATGTGGGGTAAATGCATGGGGGAAGAGGAGGAAAAGTGGGATGAGTTGAGGCCGGGGATGTATGTAGTGTGATGAGTATGCTTCCAGGGGCAGAGTGTGTGGATGTGATAAGTGCGTTAGAGGGGGAAAGGTTGGATATGTGATAAGTGGGCTTCAAGGGGAAGGGCTGGATGTGATGAGTGGGCACTGAGGGGGTGCGAGAGGTGTGTGGGTGTGTTGTGATGGGGTGTTCGGGGATGTGTAGGTCGGTGTGCACACGCTCCTAGCTAGCTAAGAACGCTAGGGAGGCCCCATCTCTTGATTTTGCGCGGCTGGAATTTCATGGCTGTACTTTTTGTTTCCAGTAGAGGGCAGTGCCCGCGGGCCATACACTTCAGGTAGCTGGCTGCTAGAACAGGTGAGTTCAGACTAGAACGTGAAATATCCCATAGCTATTGCATTGTAGAGACACCCTTCCATTCCAGTAGTTTTCTCTGGGAATGGGTTCTTTGTACCTCAGCCATCTTCCAGTGTTTAAGACAAATGCTTCCATGTTTGTGCACAACTATAGCCTTGTATATTATTGTGCACTTAAGTTGACCGTTTAAACTGTTTCAGAATAGGCTATTTCTGTAAATTTACAAATTTGTGTGAATTTAGAGGAGGCCAAATGTCATAGAGTTGTTAAGTAATATCATATCTCCTGGATAAATTCAATGAAATTATGTATGGGAAAAATGAAATGGTAGACGTTGCCCATAGAATAAATCTATATAGTTTATTCAGAACTTTATGCATTGCAAAAGTCATAATAGATACCCATTGGATCTAGCACTTTTCCCTTGATTACTTCAAAAATGTTTGGACTAACTATATAAATAATGATAATTGTAGACTTTTATGTAAACTGCTTACCATTTGTGCCTGGTTATCATATAGTACAATACTGACTGCATATCGTTAAATGTTAGATAATTTTATGGTAAGACTTTCATTTGTGCTTATTCTATATGATTTTTTTGCTTTCATGGCCTAGTCATTTATCCATTTATAGTAACTTCAAAAAATTAAGGAATGTTTTTCATTTGATTAGTCGCTCAAAATTCATTTCATTGCTGAAGTTCATGATTATTAAGGATGATCTTAATTTTTTATTAAAAACTGAATAAATGCTTTTTGGATAATTGTGTGAATTTAAAAATTTACCTTAGTGCTTGTTAATACAAAGATATGTGGTTTTTTTTTTACTATTTTCTAATATAATACTGACAGTGTTAAGATTATGCAAATGCTATCTATTTTATGTGGAAATGAAATTCAATATGATAATTTTTTTTTGTTTAATTACTTATAGGACTCTTTTCAATAACCAGAATGAGACACAATCAGATCTGTTGTGAGACACCGCCAACTGTCACTGTTCATGTAAAATCAGGATCAAGTAGATCTCATCAGCCAAAAAAAGCTATTAATCTTAAGCGTCCTATTTTTAAAGAGAGTTGGCAAACATCTGAAAAAAATGCACATAATAGTAACAAGTCTAAACGTTCTAAAGGACCGTGTTTAGTTATACAGCGTCAAGAAATGACTGCTTTCTTTAAATTATTTGGTAGGTTAAAGTATTTTAATAGTTGCGTAAGAATGCAAAAATTAGTTACAGAAACTGCTATAATTCGTTTTCCATTGTCATCAGACTGTCTTATTTCCTGTATCAGACTTCTCACTCTCAATAAATCTATAAAGTTTCTTCTACACTAACCAGATTTTCTTACGTGACTCACTGATTTAATGGCTTATATCAGAGTAACTGATACCAGCTCTGGAAAATATGTTTACATTTTGGGTTTACTTTCATCTCATATAAAGTTTTAAGTAAGAAGTGGGATTAATAGTACTAATATAATCTTTGGAGTAAAACACAAAAATTGATCAACCTGTTAAATTACTTTAATATTATCCTTCATCAAATTAAGGGTGAGATTGACATAATTTTTTACCTAGAACATATGATGTTTGTTATGCTGGTGTATTTCACTAATTATCAGATCCTTCTTTGATCTATCAAAAAAGCATGTGGTACTTAATATTGGTCTTGGATGGTTGTTGGCAATAACATTATAAACTAGAATAAGAGCTGGAGCTGGAGAGTTGTAGAAAATATCTAGGACATTGACAAAATCAAAAAGATTCTAGAGATAGCACAAGGACTGCAAAAGGCCTGAGAACAAGATTCCTTTTTTGTAATAGCATTGTGACATATTAAGAGAAAGAGAATTAGGTACAAAATTTTGAGCTTTTAAAAGAGGGAAACTTAGAAAAAAGTTATGGAGAATTTGGGGGAGAAAGTATAGAAAAAAAGAAGACAGTAAAGACATATTCTAATCTCTGATTGATGCTCTAGAAGCCTGGTTCTTTCCTTGTCTCACTATTGGTAAGCTTTATTAGGTAATGAATAAAAGGAGCCTGCAGAAAAGTTGCTCGTTTGTAGTTTTTCCCAGCATCTGTGCCTGATCCTGTAAGGAGAGGTAGAATTCTCCTCTATCCTTTAGGTCATTTAGGAAATGGGAAAGAAACTGATTTGGCAAAAATATATTACTGTTTTTTCAAAAGAAGACTATCATTACTATTAATAATTGTTGTAAGATGCAAAACTGAATTTTAAAAGCAATGTTAACTTTCAAAACAAAATAATCTAGTAGATCCATTGATGTGAGTACTTCTTTCACTGGCACAAAGTAAATGTCATCCATATCACTTCATCTTTTCCATATCTTTTTAAGTACTATAGCCCAATGTAATTGAGGCTTTCCTCTAGAGTTTTAAAAGAATATTTTATTAATATCTTTGCCATATTCGGGACAGCAGGGTGGCACAGATAGAGGGTTGGGCTTGGAGTTAGAAAGACTCATCTTCCTGAATTCAAATGTAACTTCAGATACCTACTAGCTGAATGACCCTCAGCAAGACAATTAACCCTGTTTAGCATAGTTTGCTCATCTGTAAAAGGAGCTGGAGAAGGAAAAGGCCAAATCACTCCAATATCTTAGCTAAGAAAACCCAAATAGAATCACAGTCAGGCACAATTGAACTGTAATTATAGTTTTCAGATCACATCCTGAATATAATCCAGTATACCCTGTTTTCTAGTCATACGTATTCTTGTTAATGCCTTTTATACCATTTTCCATAAGTGAGTTGTCTCTGACAACGTGCTACAACAATTTTATACCCTACCTAACTAACATGCATTTTTTTTCATCACTTGTAATTTTAATTCTGATGAGGTAATGGTGCATTTCGTAATTCAGAGGTATGATTATGGTAGAATATTGCTTTTAAAGAGACAGGCTTTTGAAATAGGGAGCACCTTGGAATCATTACAAGCATTGTCTAAATTCCCAAATAAAAACCAGCTTGACATCCTCATATTCCATTCTGTATCCCACTCATTGACCATCTTTACTGCATATTCAGTGAGCTTCTTTAGTGAATTCAGCGGCATGATCTGGTTCATCATCAGCCTGATTTTTCCTTCATGAATGACTAAATCCAATCTCTTTAGACCATGGATGTTAATGAAAACCTTCGGTGAGCACTATATTAAGTAATATCGTGAGGACCATTAAGCACAATGTCATCTACAATTGGCATCTAATGAAATTTACCATCTATAGGACATTCTTTTTCCATTTGATTTGTTCATAAAATAGTATCTTTAACATTGGTGAATAACTAGTGAGGTTATCTACAATCCCTATTTTGTGCCAGGACTGATAATCAGTTATCATGGATTATTTAGACAAAGTTATAACATATATGCATGGAGGACATTTTTTTAAAGGGAACCCTCAAGGGTGTGCTTTAGTTCCCCAAGGCAAAATTTTTTTAAATTAAAAAAAAAATCATTGGAATCATTTTTTGTACCTTTTACTCAACTCCTAATTTTGAAGATGTAGGCTACTATAGAGAATTGTGAAAGCTATAGAAATGAGAAAGGTATGTATTGCTCTTTTCTGATATCTTCTCTGTCACCTATTTGTTGTTATACCATTCTTGATCACTTTCATTATTTGGGAATTTTCTAATATATTTTAGTAACTTTTAAAAAGCTATGTTTAGCTCTTTATTTTGGATTTTTTTTTGCATCTTGGATTTTTGAGATTTGGGAAAATGATCTCTGAGTGCCTTTGAAATTGTTGTCTTTAGTACATAGTGGTGTGTATATTTGATCAGGTAGAACTACTATCTCATCTTAAATGTCACAACTTCTTCAAATAGGCAATCAAGTAATGAAGTGATAAGTTCAATTATAGTAGTTCCATTGTCATTGATGATGAGAATATGATATATCAGAGCACTGACAGGATTGTTCTGTATCACATATATTTGATCTGTTTTATTTCCATATGCTTAAAGTGATCTGGCTTAGTTGGGTTTACACTGAGCTTTCTGTTATCTTATTTTCACTTTTTTTTTTTTTTGCTTTTGTGAAGCAATATGCTTTTAATTATAACATTCATAACATTATAATGGTTTAGTTCAATAATAGGTGTAGAAAAAAATTACATTGTTTCAGTTTTCTGATTTAGTAATTTTGGAAAATATATATTTTAAATTCTTCTTTAAAGTCAGTTATTAGATTGCTTTTTAAAAAGTAGATAATAGTTCAGTAAAAAAAAAATGTTTTCTATGCTTTGGGTTCAGCAGACAGCAATTTTTTTTTCAGATTTTCACTCAAAGTTTGATAAAAGTGTCTGACAAAATAAGTGATATAGAGTATCTTAATAGCCAAAATAAATAAATTGCAATACTTTGAACATATATAGATAAGTTGATTTGCATTCCTTTTAGAAAAGAAGGAAAATCTAGAGCTACCTGCCCAAAGTAAATCTCTTAAAATCCTATTGCTGCCTACAATAGTGTAGTAATTTATAATCATCTCGTTTCCTTCCAATCTCATTTTATTTATACAAGCAAATCAGATGTTGAAGATAACTGCTGAAAGCAATAGTTATTTGGATAATTCTTGCTGTAATAGATATTGCAGTGCCTGAGAACTGTAGGGTATCTCTGTTTTGACCATCCTTATTTATCTTCATAACAATTATTTATGACTCATTTTGTAGAAATTCTTCAAGAAGAGTTTATTTTAAAAATAAAAGTAGTAATCTGTTGTTGCAGATGATGACTTGATTCAAGATTTCTTATGGATGGATTGCTGCTGTAAAATTGCAGATAAGGTAAATTTTGTAAGCATGTAAGGATTAGCAAGTGACACATTGGTATCTGGACTGCATCTTAAAAATCTTAATTAAATTAAAAAGTGAGATTGATCAGAATTAAGAAAAGAAATGTGTTTTTATTGCTTCACAATTTTAGTTTGTGTGAATTTCTTGAGGTAAGAACATTAAAATCTAGAACTGTGATCTACATTTTGGCACATTCACCAGTTCTGTTTTCAGGACCGTAGGATGCTGATTGAGTATAATGAGTGGTCTTGTAGGTTTTAGATCATTAAAAATTATAACAATTATCATGGTAGAAAGCAATGTAATATTTAGGTTAATATATTCTACTCTGCATTTTAATAATTTTTAAGAAATTCAGGTAAAAAATCAGTGATAATTTTAAAAAATGGGCATTT
Source organism: Antechinus flavipes (assembly GCF_016432865.1). Classification (NCBI taxonomy): domain Eukaryota; kingdom Metazoa; phylum Chordata; class Mammalia; order Dasyuromorphia; family Dasyuridae; genus Antechinus; species Antechinus flavipes. The sequence continues at coordinate 222,363,126 of NC_067399.1, read as the reverse complement.
TTAAGAGATCCTACTTTGGAACTCTCAATATAGAATAAAGTTGTTGCATGCTGCATGGTATATACTAGGGGAAAAAATAATTCCATACAAATAGCAAAAGCCCTTCTGAGTATTCCTGATTGCAGCAGGAATATATGTTTTTTTTTTAATGGGGAAAACATTCAATTTTATGTAGGTAGGTATGGTAGAATGATCATCATATCATATTTATTATAAAATGACAGATATGGAAATGGGAAAAGGATCTGGTTGACCAACATGTCTAAAACAGAATTCTTAAATTATCTTCCCACTGAATTCCAAATTTCAGCCTAACTTAATTATTTTTGTCAAGGGTATCACTAACTTCGTCACTAAAATTGAAATCATCATCCTTTTTTCATTCTTCTTCACCACCTATATCTTAATAGTTATTCTATTTTACTTCTATTACATCTGTTCTTTTCTTTTACTCACATGGCCACCGACCTATATGCATAAGACATTTCAGCTCTCAACTCCGTGTATTTGTATAGGTTATTTTCTATATATTTTGTGGGTTTTTGTTTTGTTTGTTTTGCTGAGGCAATTGGAGTTAAGTGACTTGTCCTGGGTCACACAGGAAGTGTTAAGTGTCTAATCCAAATTTGAACTCAGGTCCTCCTGACTTCAGGGCTAGTGCTCTATCTATTGTGGCACCACCTAGCTGCCCCATATTCTGTATATTTTGAATGCTTTTCTTACTTCTTCCTTTTGGAATTCCTGGATTCTTTCAAGGCTCAATTTATGTGACACCTATTTCCTAATTTCTTCAGCTTTCCTCCCCTCGCTCACTAAAAAAATTGTTATTGTATATTTGTTTACTCTTGATAGAATATAAGCTTGAAGATAAGGGAGCATTTCATTTACTTAAATGTTTATTGAATTAGATGGCTAATAATTGTTTCACTTCAGCAGCATTATTTCAAAATTAATACATTCCTGTCTATTGGATTTAAGAGGCACTCTCAGGCAAAAAATTTTTTTAAGGTAATGTTCAGTCCCAACAATTGAAGATTTTGAACAGCAGATGGCAGTGTTTACAAATTAACAAAACAGTTAACAAATTTAATACCTCTTATAGATTGACAAATACTTCTAGCATTTATATATAGGAAAACTAATGTGCTTGATTGTGACTTGCCTGATGTCATAGGAAAAGCAGCAATACCTGGGCTAAGGTCTTTTAACCTAGATCTGTATTTGCAAGAGAATTGTCCTACTATTCTTCCTTTACCATCATCTTTCCCCTCAAATACCTTCCTTCCGAGGTTATCTTCCATTTATACTGGTAGAAAATGGAATTTTAGCTGGAACTTGAAGCGAAGAGGTGGAGATGAGGAAGACATTTGAAGCATTGGGAACAACCAATGAAAATGCCTGAAATTAAGAGATGTGTCTGAGAAATTGTAAGGAGGCCAGTATCACTATCATAAAAATGATGATGTAGAAAGAGAAAGGGAGTGTAAGAAAAATGGAAAGATTGAAGGAGACCAGAGCATTTTATATTTGATCCTGAAAGTAATAAGGAACCACTGAAACTTATAGTAAGGCTTTCATTTTTAAAAGACCACTTTGACAGATAAATGAAGAATAGACAGGAATGAAAAAAAATTTTGTAGCGGGGAGACCAATCATCAAGTTGTAGTATTCCAGGTCTGAAATGCTGAGGGTATACATTAGAGTGGGAGTAATGTCAGAGCAAAGAGACAGATCATATATGAGAAATGTTTGATAAGTTGAATTGATAGGACTTAGTGAAAGATTGCATGTGGATCATGAGAGGAAGAATTGAGTTTGACACTTGGGATTTTAAGATTAGTTGATAAGGAGGATAGTAGTGCCTTTAAGACTGGGTGATAGGAGAATGATGGTGTTTTCAACAGTAATAAGAAAGTTAGGGAAAGTGAATTTAAGAAGTCATCAGGAGATGCATTTTGAGATTTCTAGTTGGCAGTTAGAGATGAACAACTGTACCATGAGAGAGATTAGGACTGGATAAATCTCACTTGATACCACCATAGAAATGATAATTGAATCCATAGGAATTGATGAGATTAGCAGATGAAATAAGAGGAAGAAGAGAAGGGAGAGTAGGATTGAATGTTGGGGGACACCAATAATTTATGGTCATTATCTGTGTGAAGGTCCAAAAAAAGATATTGAGGAGTAATTGGACTGATAGGAGAATCAAGAGAGAGTAGAATCACAGAAACCAAAGCCTGCAGAGAGGTCAAGAAGGACTAGTCTTCCTTGATTGAGAAAAGGACATTACATTTGTCACTTTAAGAGATAATTAAAACTTTGGAGAACTGTTTCAGTTCAATGATGAAGTCATCTGCAATCCCTTTTATTCAGGAGTGATTTAGTCTCCATTAAACATTAATTTATAATCCAAATTTAACTTAAATCACCACAAAGATATGCCAGAATAAAATTCTGTATGAGAAAAAAGGTAAACATGAAATTCATTAATTACACTCACTTATTGTTTTCAAATTCTTTCCAGACTCTGTTCTAGTTGTTAATCTCATTTATTTCTCTGGTTCAATCAAGGGGATGATAGTTTTTTTTTTTAATATGAATTTTCTATTTTCTTCAGTGCCCTATGATTAATTTTGGTGTGGCCTAGATCATTCTTTGCAGGTCTTTAAAATACTTGGCAAGGAATGATAATTCTAGGTGACCATTAATGTTTTGCTATTGTACTATGATACCATTATAATATCATACTAAATATATTACATAGTGCTTTTGTAGGATGATATACTTAAAGATATTCTGCATGTTCATCTACATATAAAATTTTGTTATATTTTTAATAATCTCATTTAAATTCAACTTTTTTTTTTTTTTTTGCTGAGGCAGTTGGAGTTAAGTGACTTGCCCAGAGTCATACAGTTAGGTAGTATTAAGTGTGAGGCCAGATTTAAACTCAGATCTCCTGATTTCAGGGCTGGTGCTCTATCCACTGTGCTACCCAGCTGCTCCAAATTCAACAATTTTTCAATGAATAGGCAACATAGGTTTTTTTAAGTGGTCTTTTTTTGTTGCCATGTATGATTATTATAATAATGTTGTATTATAATAATGTTTTCCAATTTAAGAAACTATTCATATCACAAATTTATGACAAGGATCTTTTTTCACTTTTTTGTATTTTATAGAAGACACAAAATTAAATATAGTAGTAGTTCCCCTATTAGACCTATGCCATAAAGAAAAAGAAAAAAATATCTGTTCAGAAATATTTGTAGCATCTCTTTTTGTAGTCGGGAAAGAATTAAAAACCAAGGGTTTCATTTGAGAAATGGCTGAACAATTGCAGAATTTAAATGTATTCCTTTTTTTAAAAAAATAACAAAGAAAATGGAATTGGTGTTGAACACTTAGTTGAACCACAACCCAAATTACTAACATAATCATTTCTTATTTGGCCAGAAACCCAGAGGGTCTTCCCCATCTAGATTCATTCATTTAGTTAGTTGGTTACTTCGTTTTCCTTTTTTTTTTTTTTGGGGGGGGGGAGGAAGGGGAGAAGGAGGGAGAGTTGCGACTAAGTCAAAGAGGAGATTCCTTGCCTGAATTGCTATCTAGCCATATTCACTGAATGGGTACAGCCGTAGTCAAACTGAGCCCTGTTGAAGACAGCTTAAAAAAAGCCAAAGTCTTCCATTTCATCCAGGGCCATCTCCAGTTGTCTTGATCTTGCCACTGGACCCAGATAGCTCAGGAGAGCAAAGTGAAGTAGGTAATCTTGCCCAGCCCTCCCTCACTTAAATCCAATTTACTTGCATGTCATGGCATCACCTCCCTGATGTCATAGTCCTCTTCAAGAATGAAGGACAAATAAAAACATGAATGTATTATTCAAAATACTCTTGTCCTATTGGAAATAACCAAAGGATAGGTTCAGAAAAACCTGGAAAAACTTGAATGAATTTCTGCAGAGTGAAATGAGCAGAATCAACAATTTATATGATACCAATACTATAATGACAAGCTTCTGAAAAACTTAAGAACTCATCATTGTAATAACTATCATTGCAATAACAAACTATGTTCTTTATCATTACATCCTTATAAAACACTGATCAACTTAAAATCTAGAATGAGACATACGTTGTTTGTAGTCATGAACAATATATAATTTTTTTTGCTTGATTATGCAGATTTGTTTTAAGGATTTTTATTTTTTCTTTTAAAGTGAGATGGGAGGGAGAGAAAATAAATGCTTGTTAATTTAAAGATAAAATTCAAATAAAGAAATGTGTAAGAGAATATTTTAAGTTTAAAAAATATGTAAAATTTAAAACTGTATTAGATCATCAAAAAATTTAAAGATGTTAATCATTTTAAGTAAATTTTACTTATAAATATAAAACATTAATATTAAAATTTTAACCCTTTTCCTCTAGTATCTTCTGGCTATGACCTTTGTTTACTTCAAGAGGGCTAAATTTAGTATAAGCGAGCATACCAGAATAAATTTCTTTATTGCTCTGTAAGTATATTTTCTTTCATTTGATTGTGTGGGAGGATTTTTCCTATATAAAGTTCTTTATTCTGAATAAAGTGACAACTTATAGTAAACTTTATCTAAAGTCATTGCATTGGTTTAAGGGATATTCCTATGTGAAGATTTATGTTTTTTCTTTGGAAAAGGGATTTCTTTATGTCCTTTTCCCAGACTTTATTTTTATTCATAGGCCAAAATACTAATAAGTGGTAATATTTGCATTATTGCAGTGCTTTATACTTTTAAGTGTTTCCGTTCAATTATTTAATTTTATTTTATAGGGCTGCAAATGTCTTAAAATATTTTTTTCCAAGATGAGTATTTAATTTGAAATTGCCAGTTGTGTCATTAGAATACTTATTGACAATTGAAATATTGTAGACGTCATTGTGAAAATTTATTCCCAATCAAAATCTCATTCCTCACTGCCTTTTAATGTGCATGATTTAGAATACTAAACACTGGTTTATAAGTGAATCTTTTTTGTTTCTGAGCTCTTCCACTAAATTTAAATATTTTACCTTAATTTTCTAATTTATTAAAAATGATAGGAACAGCTATATAAAGCACCAACCCTGAAGTCAGGAGGACCTGAATTCAAGTCTCTCTTCGGACACTTAACACGTCCTAGCTGTGTGAACCTGGGCAAGTCACTTAACTCCAATTGCCTCAGCAAAAATAAATAAACAAACAAATAGATAAATAAAGAAATGATAATAGCTCAGTTCTCCAGCCTTTGTAGATTAGACTTGTCTTGCATTTGTAGTAAAAAATATATATATATAAAGTATCCCAAAAGTATTATAGAGGTTTTAAAAGTTAGTTTTTTCTATTATATTTGAATGAAGTGCTGCTCTTGTAAGGACTCTTATAAGCATACATAATTTCCAGTTTATAAGAATTTAATAATAAAGCTTAAATACATAACTATGAAAATGGAGAAAACAGGTTGAATTATTTGTAGTCTATGAGCAACAAAAAATAATTCTTAAGGAAAATGTAAATCTGAATCAGTCATTAAAGACCATAGACATGTATTCTATCCCTTAATATGGAATCAATACACATTTCCAAATGCAGAGGGGAAACTGAACCCACTATACCTGTTTTATTTCTTAACACGAATCTTACTAAAATTAGTGTTTACTGCATTTGAATTTATTCTCTTTTTGTTTATTCTGAATATACATGTATATATTGTCTCTGTTATTAAATTATAACTTCCTTTAAAAAATAAGTGAGCTAATATTTGTAAAATCCTCCTTACTTCTTCAAAGGATAATAATTCTTGATGATGATGAGGATGAATAAGAATTAAGTTGTGGAAACAGTTTACACCTCTGTTATATATGTTTATTTAATTGAATATTCTATTCTACAGTTTATATCTGTGAATTAAACCGTTTCTCTCAAACTCCTAAATCCCTAACATTCAAATTTCATTTAGTTCCCAGGATAATTTCTATTTCATACTTTTTTATAAAATACTCATTAGAAAAATATTGCTATTAGAGCATCTTACACAAACAACTATCATAAAACTCTTCTCAAGACTAGCAGACATAGATTAATACATAAAGCTGTATGTTATTTTGAAATTTTGTGATAATTTATCGGTTTGGTGCCACTGTACCTCTACAGTTCTTTAGTTGGCTCCCAATTAGTGTGAATAGTGAATTCCCATTAAGCAGGTGCGTTATTTGAAGTTATACTACATTTTTTCATTGGACTGGAATTAATGGCCATATTTTATATAATTATAACTTTAATACAAATTTAAATATATCTAATCACTTCATAGAAATCATTATTCACATTAATTTGTACCTATAGGTTGGCAACAGTTCTTTGTATTGTAATGACAATTAAGAAGACAAGACCTTATCTTAAGATTTTAAAGTAAAGGAAAACTCATATTTGTGTAATGTAGTTTATTAAATGTTTGTAAAAAATTTTGTGCTCATGGATACATAAATATATTTATAATTGCTTTGAAAAGGAATATGAAATAAAAAATTGTTCTGATCTTGAAGTGAAGAGAAAATTGGATTCAAATCCTATCCCTAACATTTACTGTGTGATCATGAGCATGTCAATATCATATCTTTGAACCTCAAGTTTCCATAAAATGAACAGAATAGTAACCTATTTCACAAGGTTGTGGAAAAGGTGCTTTGTAAAGGATAAAATGCTATATAAATATGAAATATTTATAAAAAACATTTGCAGTAACTCATTTCTGTTATGTTTTAGTTTTTAAAATGCCTTATATATATTATTTAATGTAGTCCTCCCATTCTACATATTAAGAAACGAATGCTCAGAGGGATTGTGATTATCCATAAGTTTACTTAGTGGTAGTAAAGCTGGAACTGTAACCTTATCTGAGCCTTTATAGTCCTGGTATGAGAAAACACTGGTCATTTGTATTACTGACTTTTTCAGTCCATTGATGAACATTTAAGTCCTAACACTGTGCTAGATATGGTATCAAATAAGAGAGTAACTACAGAGCATAAAATTTGACCAGCAATATAATCAAATGGATTCAAATGGGTACTTTATATTAGTTTTAAAATTTTGTATATTTCTTTTAACATAACATTAAGTGAAGATAGAGCTAAGATTAGATATGTATTTCTGTTTCATAATATTATTGTGTTAATTTTTTATAGGTATCTGGCTAATACAGTTGAAGAAGATGAAGAAGAATCAAAGTATGAAATTTTTCCATGGGCTTTGGGAAAAAACTGGAGGAAATTATTTCCTAATTTCTTAAAGTTAAGGGATCAGCTTTGGGATAGGATTGACTATAGGGCTATTGTAAGCAGACGGTGCTGTGAAGAGGTAAGGATTTTTTTTTAAATAAAAATTTTTATATAACATTAAATTTATACATTTTCATTTTTGTATTTCCTTCATAAAATTATATTTCATATATCGAAGAATAGATTTAGTGTTAGTTATTGCCTTTTACATGGCTTGTATTTTAAACTGCATCCTTTTTATAGTTGATACTTTAATCTTAAAACATGGACAGTTTTTGGTTTCATACATGACCTTCTGTAAAAAGCATAGAATCATGTGTTTAGAGCTTATGGGGAACTCCTGATCCAATTCCTTTTTTTTTTTTTTTTTTTTTAACTTTTTTCCAGACTTAAAAAAAACCATGGGGGAAATATATCACATGATATTGCCATAACCTATGTATTTGCTTGATAATGATGGCTTTGATATGGGATAGTAGTAATTGCTATTAAATAAAATATTTGTGATATTTCAGGTATGTAGACACTCTTGGTCTAAAATGAAAATTAGTTTTTCTGGAGGTTGGTTTGACACTGAAAAAAAAAGCAATTAATTTTTTCTAATAGGTACTATAACATTAGTTACTAATAAAATAAAGTCATTAACACTGAAAACTAACAGATAAATTCTTGAGGTCTTTTCCCCTTCCCTTTGAGTTTCTAAAACAAACTTCAGGTATATTCAGATCATATCTGTGAAACATTCATGCAGAGGAATCTAGATTGGTGCGCTTGTATAATCTAGCATTAAAAGTCTTCTGACATTAATTGGACAAAGAAGCTGATACTAAGTATTAATTGAGAATTAAAGAGAACCAGGCTTCTCACAAATCCCACCAAAAACCCAAACCAAACAAACAAAAAAAACTTAACAGAGAGAAATATTAGAGAAAGTAAATGATAAAACACATATAGACCTATATAAGAAATTAAATACAAATTATTTTTATAAATATAAAGAAAAAATTAGCAAGAGTGTTGTATTATACAGAGCAATTGAAAGTGCTGAGTATGAGTATCAATGAAAACGGAAAAAGAAACCCTGCAGATATCCTGGGAGATCTGACACTTTGAAAAAAGTTAACAAGAATTGACCATGCTAAGAAAATTCCAAGACCAAATAATAGAAAAGCTTGAAAAAAGGAAATGGTCAATTAATGACTAATAAAATTAAGCAAGAATAAAAAAAAATAGCCAACATGGAAAAGAGAAATAAGAGAAGAAAAAATGTTTAATTCATAGAAGCAATGATCAGCCAATTTACTACAATGGACAATAAAATAGTACAGAATGAAGAACAAATTTATTGGAAAATGTAAAACTACGTAATAGATTTGGGAAATAATATCTTGATGTAGCAATCCTAGGATTACTTTACATCCCTAAAAACCTAGACCAAAAAACCAGAAGAATTTGGGGAAGATATTTGAGGAAATCCTCAAAGCAAATTTCTAAGAACTGCCTCACCCCTTCTTCCTACACACACACACATACAGACCAATAACCAGAAATTGTTCACATCAAAAACTTGAAACTCCAAGGTACTTCTGAGGCAATAATTAAACAAATTATGATGTGTGAGTGTTATGTGATATTTTACCATAAGAAATGGCAAAATACACAATTTCAAAGCAAACTGGAAAGATGATTTATATGAACTGATTCAGAATGAAGTCAGAAGAACTGAGAGCATTTATATAATAGTATTTTATGAAAACCAACAACTTTGAAACTGACCAATTCACAAACCAAGAGACTGAAGATGAAGCACGATAGCTACTTAGCTGCCAAAGAAGTGAGAGACTTAATTTAGAGAATAAGAAATGTTTGGAGGCATAGTCAACATGGGAATTTTTTATTTGAATATGCACTTTTATTACAAGGGTTTTTTATTTTTCATTTGTGGGAGAAAAAGAAAGAAATAGCATAAATGTTAATTTTTTCTAATTAATAAAAATAAATTGAAGGAGGAAAAATAGCACCACACAAATAGAAAGCACAGAACCTTGAAAATGAAAAACTCAGGTTTAAATAGTGTTAGATATATAATAGTTAAATTTTAAATTCTGTTACCATAAGGGGACCACATAGTAAGCTGCCAGAAGAAAGAGTGAAATCACTAAACCAAGAATAAACAGGATTAGAATGAACTCAAGAACAAGGGAGGAACACAGAAATTAAAATATAAATTGATCAGAAAAAATAATTTAATTAGTTTTCATTAGGTAAATTTAAAATAATTTATGGGGGAGTCAATATTTTTGTGATAGTTTGAAGGGAGTCTGGATAAAAACTATTTAATCTTTCTTTTATCTGAAATACTATTTTCAGTTCCTATATATTTCTGAAAGATAATGTGGAATGGTAAATAGAAAGTAGACTTTGGAGTCAAAAAGAGAGAAATTCCTGTTTTGCCTAACATAAATTTTGTGATCATGAAAAAAATCACTTAATTTGTATATTTATAGACAACTCTTTGAAGCCATAAGTTACTAATGTTCATATATGAAGAAAATTCCTCATATAGATAAAATCATAGTTTCCACATCAAAAGGGAAAAAAAATATGTCTTGCCAAAATGGATTTTTTTTTGAACCAATGAAGTAGAATTAATATTCATCTTATTTTCAGTAAGAACAGAAAAAATTTTGTACAAACTTGTGAGAAGAACAGGATGTTGAAATCTCTTAACATTTTCATTTTTAAAATATTTTGTAACATAGACTTTCAGAGTTGGAAATAGTTTCAGTGGCAATTTTGTCTATCTCATGCCTAACAAAAGGCTTTTCTATGATATCTCCAATGAATAGTCATATTTAAGACCTCCAGTGATAAAAGAACTCAAATATATTTTTAAAACTATAAACAGGACTGAATGAGAGCCCTTACAGAGAACAGATAGAGGAACTTGGAACTTTTTTCAGGAAACAATTAGGAGAATTTAGAATGTAGACTACTTAAATCTAAGAATGCAAGATCTAGCATGCAAAGTACAAGTATATAAGCAGAAAGAATATTACACTTAGTGGCACTCAAACTCATGAGTAGCAATATTAGTAATTTGTTATTGAGATGGTATCAATAATTACTTAGCCACATGCCTGTTCTGTAAAGATGAACTCAATATGTTGATTTCCTATTGCTGGAGGTATGGCCACTTGTTGGAAATGGCTTAAAAGACTCCTGCTCAAGTTAGGACAGAGTAAATGACTATTGAAGTTCCTTCCAACTCTGAGATTCTATAATTCCATGTTGTAAGGTTCTTTAAGCAGAAATATTTTGGATATATTTCATTGTTCTTCAGTTTCCTCAAAATAAGTTTCTACAGCATTTCTTTGGTTTTATCCCTACTTTTTCAGCTGTACAAAATCTCTATTTTAATTTTTTCTTTATATCCCTACTAATTAAATTCCTATTTTTATTCCCTTTGGATCTGGATAGGTGGAAGTCCCTATCCTTTGCTACTGTTCCCTTCTCTCTCAATCCTGCCCATCTCAGGTTGACCTTTCAACACTTCTGTCCTTATCTGATTTCCCATTATATATTCTTGTATGCTATTAACAAACTTTCCTTCTAAATAAACTACTTCCTATAATATTCTTTATATTTTTTTATATTCATGGAAAACTGGCTGAAAGATCATTATAGTTCCAAATCACATTCAGGGCTATGAAGGAATGCTTTTCCCTCTCAATTGCAAATCTCAAGAGATCAGTCCCTTTTCAAACCTCTATTTCCTTTACATAATTATGGCCATGAAATTGTCCTCTTAGTTCTGCTTAATTTGTTCTCCATCAGTTTATGCAAGTTTTCCCAGGTTTCTCTGAATTTGCCATCATAATTTCTTATAATGCAGTAATATTCCATTATATACATGTACCACAGTTTATCAAAGGGTATGAAAGGGTACCCATTTTTTCCCAATTCTTTGCTATAACAAAAAGTGCAGCTACAAATATGTTCAATCATATGGGTCCTTTCCCCCTTCCTTTAATTTCTTGGTAGTATAGACGTAATAGCGAAATTACTGGATGAAAGGCTATGTACAGTTCAGTAACTAATTTACATTCCAGAATTGTCTAAAGGTAAGGATGTTCCTATTAATAATTCAAAAACCAGTAGGGTATTAATCTGCCTATTCTCCTTGTTCACAAATTCTTTTTTTTTTTTAAGCTTTTTATTTTTCCAAATACATGCAAAGATAGTTTTCAACATTCACATTTATAAGATCTTGGATTCCAGATTTTTCTCCTTCCCCCGACCCCTACTTATAGACAGCAAGCAATCCAATATAGGTTAAACATGTGCAATTCTTCTAAACATGTGTCCATATTCATCCTTCTGCACAAGAAAAATCAGATCAAAAGATGAAAGGAAAAAAAATGAGAAAAAAACAAGCAAACAACAACAAAAAAAGTGAAAATACTATGCTCTGATCCACATTTAGTCTCCACAGTTCTTCCTCTGGATGTGGATGGCTCTTTCCCTCACAAGTCTGTTGGAATTTCCTTGACATCACTTCATTGTTATTAAATTCTCAATATGCTTTTAAACCCACAGAGACTACATATAGATCAAGTGTTTCCTATAGTATTATTAAGATTGTGTGGGTAGAACCTCTTCTTCTCATAGAGTCACCAGGAAGTAATCTTGAGCTTTACCAATTATGGTATCCTCAACTTATAAAGGGGTAACATTTCTAGAAAACTCTGCAAATCAAAAATAGGAAGGTTGGTACATTGAACCTATGGGAAATAAGAGATTGGATTTGCATGACCATCAAAAACTATAACTTTTGATAAGAATTGCTAGAAATGTGCTTTTCTGTGTACAGTTCTTTATAACAAAACATTAATTCTGATAATAAGCATTTTTATCAACATAGTAACTGTGAAATAATCCATAAAATGTAGTACACAAAATAAATAATTGGTATCATGTAAAACATTTTTTCTCACTAATAATTCCCTAGAATTTTGTGATCTTTTGTGCCAACATCTCAAGGAAACAAAACAAAACATTGATTTCAGACAACATTTACTTTTCATATTATTGTACCATACATACTGTACACAAATAAAATTCTTAAAACAAAAACATTTTTAAACCTGAATCTTATTTTCTGTTGTGTCAGATAGTGTGCCAGGGTGTTGTGCGGTATAATCTACTGCTGTAAATCTCTACTTTGGCCACCTTTCGAAAACTAAGTGAGAGGGTACTAGGACTTTGGTTGCTAAAACATAATTATTGCTATAGGAAGAGGATGAGACTGGTGAGGTTTCAGCATCACCTTAGAGCTCAAATAACTTATAACTACTATTTGTGGACATAATTGCAACATACAACTTGAGTTTTAAAGTCAAGAAAGTTAAATGTGTGAATGTTGAGGATTGACTGTAGTAGTAAGACCTTGCAAACCTTAAGCACTATCTCTAGGTATTTACTAACCATCCAAAGTCTCTATACTTCCTACTTTTTCTTCCCTCCTCTCCTTACTTTCCCATAGAATTAAGAGTCTAAAGTTTAAGACTAAAGATATTCCCATGATGATCCACAAACTCACTTGGATCCTTCATAGACTGTTTTGCAGTCTCTGTCCCAGTCTCCTCAATTTGAATCAAATAAAAATTTATTTATTTGGCATTTAAATGAAGTTGCATTTACTTTTTTCAAAGAATTGAATATACCTTGTTTTAAAATGCCTCAAGTGGCAAGAGCCTGACCTGCTCTTGCAAAAGGTTTGGATTTTCAACCAATGTAAAGAGTATGAATTTGAAATCAAAGAATCCAGGTTCAAATCCTGACTCTTGTTACTTGCCATTTAACTTTTCCAACTCTCAGTTTCCTCATCTATAAAATGAAAGGATTAAATTAGATACATTCTAAGAACCCATCCAGTTTTTAAATCTTTAATATTATAATCTAGTTTTTTACAAAAGGATCAAAGTACAAAATAAAATAAGCAGAACCAGGAGAACATTATACATAGTACCAGCAATATTGTAAACTAAAGACAAGTGTGAATGGCTTGGGCTATTCTCAGCATTATAATGATCTAAGACAATCTGAAAGAACTCAACGATGAAAAATATGATCTGCCTCCAAAGTAAGAACTATTCTGCTGTTGTCTGAATATAGACTGACGTATACTATTTTTCTTTTCTTCCTTTTTTCTTTCTTTCTTGCCTCCCTTTCTTACTTCTTGCCTACTTTTTTTCCTTCCTGCCTGCCTGTCTTTATTTGTCTTCTTGCACAAAATGACTAATATGGAAATGTTTAACATAATTGTACATGTATAATCTATATCAGATTGTTTACTATGTCAGGGAAGATAAAAAACGGGAAAGAGATAAAATTTGGAACTCAAAACTTGAAGAAAAAAACAATGAATGTTAAAAATTATTTTACATGTAACTGGGGGAAAATAAAATATTATTTTAAAAAATGGATCCAAAGACTTTTTTATGGAAGTGCCAGCAGCACCCCAGTTTCAGTTATATTAGCAAAAAGAGTTAAAGAAATTTTCAACATATTTTAGCTCTTATTGGTTTTCTTGTGTGGCCAATGAATGGGCTACGCCTCTTGGCCAGCAGCTCAAGTCCAGTGCCTTCTCACTATCTTCTCTTGTTATTACCTTTTCATGCCAAAAAGAAGAAAATTTACTAGGTGCCTTCTGACAGCTTGAATCCCAGAAAGAGAAAGGAAAATCCTCTTTGAGAGAACATTAAATTTATAAAAGTCTTGCTAGAGCTCAAAGCTTATTCAGACTGACAGTTGGCTTTTATGATATTCAAGGACTTATGTGATATCTACAGGTATGAAAATGCAAGGGAAAAATTGGCTGTCTACTAAAAAGAACCTGCTTCCAACATTGGTTACATTCTGCTATCTAGTTCTTTTTTCATCCTTTTTTGAAAAGAAGAATTTTATCATAAAGGGCGTGGTACAATAGAGAATATGTCGGATTTTGTGTCAAAGAGCTTGGATAGTAGTCCATTTAATATCCTTGAAAAAAATCATTTTACCTAACTGATCCTAAATTCCCTTGTATGTAAAATGAAGGCATTAGATTAGATGATTTCTAAGGTCCCTTTCAGCTCTAAATCTGTGAAAATATGAACCATGAATGAATATAATAATGAATAAAAGTGTCTTTTTGCACTATAATTCCGATTGCTTTGAATATGCACATATATATGTTATATAAAAGAGAATTTAACTTCTGATTCCTATATGTCATATCATTTTGTTTCTCATTGACTTGTAACAAACTGTAATTTTTCATCTTATGCAGATAGTCTGGTTATTGCACAACTTGCATTTTTACTTTTTTTGTTTGCATTATTGTGATTTAACTACTTTCTTGCTATACTAGGTTTCTTTGAGTTCTAATTATGTTTTCTAACTATAAGGGTCATGATTGATTGATTTAAATTAAAATATCCCATTTCATCAGAAGTAAATGCTAAAATGTTGCTTGAGATACTTTAACCAACTGAGAATGTCTCATTCAGTCATAGACTTTAAATGTAAAAAAAGTCCTTGATCAATTAGAGTGGCTTGCATAGGAAGGATTAATTAAGAAAATTAATTCCTTATATGGCTTGTATAAAATCAGGGAGCCAATTCAGAATTTAGAGGAAAGGGCATTCCATCTAAACTCCTGAGAAGGAACTGACTGGGGGGTGGAGAGGGGAAGAAAGAAGAGGGAAAAACAAGAGAAGCAGAGCCCTGCATCTCAGTCTTTCTCCTATTCACCTTTGACCAGAGGAAGACCTTGTGACCTTCAGAGGTACATAAGATATCTTGTCTTCTATCAGCATCCTAGCAGTGTCTCTGAAACAATTAACTACAATATTTAGATTAGAAGCCAAGGATAGACCAGACACAGAGGCATAGCTCTATAAATAGTCCAGCAGAACATTATATATATATACCTGAGGGAAATTTCTTAAGGACTGCAGCCAAAGGACTTTATGTGAAAACATTTTATAATTTATTATATCCTTTAATATCCATAAAGAATAAATATCAAATAAATATGTAGCATTTAACAATTAGAATTGCTACATATATATACTCCATTTTGTTACATGTTCTTTAGGCTTTACCCTACTTCCCTTAGACTGTATTTATGGATCAGTGTTACAGACATTTTTGGGGAAAAGAAGGTATTTTGTACTATACCACTTTAATAAATATCCTTTTCTAAATGATGATTGGGAATTCATGAGCTATAGCATTAGAAAAATGACACCCCTCCTGCCCCCCCCCAAATTCCCTAAGGCTAACTTTAGGCTCTGACCCAGCACATCAGTGGGAGTTTGGAGTCACTCCAGTACATGCAATATATCAGGTTCTCCAGTTTCTTGGTTGACCCTAGCTTGTCATGGTCGCTTATTGTTTTTTAATAATTAGTATGAAATTCTTAAAAAAAAAAAACCTAACACGTTTTATACTACTTTGTATCATGTTTGAATTTTAACAAAAGAGTAAACTGAGACAGATTACACAAGATAACATTTATTAAGCAAGGATATGCTAACCTGTCAATATATGAGTCAATTGCTTGCTTCCATTAATGCCAAGGACTCCAAGCAAGAGGACGGACAGTTCCCCTTATATAGGATTTGGGGAGTATAAAACAAAGAACAAGGTAGATGACACCATGGAATTAAGAGCAACATGATTGGTTGGAAGTTTGGTAATGGGGGCTAAGATCAATTCCCTTTCTTTTTTTCATGAGACTAAGAAGTGCTCATTGTTTAAATCTGGGTGGTCAAAAAGCAGCCCAGACGTTTTGGACATCAAATCAGACATCTTTGAAGGATAGTATCCTTTCTGTTCACACACATTTCCCATAGTTAGCAAAGTTCTTTGAAACAAGAATAGATTTTAAAATTTAACTCATCACAATTCAGCTGAACACTTGATCTAAGTTCAAAGACAAAAGAATCATGACTTAAGCAATTAAAAGACAAAAGCATTTATAGGACAATTAAAATGATAAAGATCAATAAGAAAATGATTCAGGATCGATTTTTATCTGTTTTGTATTTACCATACTGCCTAGACTAGTGGTATCAAACTGAAATAGAAAGGGATTCCTGCAAGCAACATATATTGACTTAAGAGAACTACAAATTAACATTATGTTGCCTTGTATTTTAATTTATTTTGTTAAACATTTCCCAGTTATATTTTAATCTGGTTTAGGGTTTCACTGGGAGTTTGACACCTCTGATCCAACATACTGTTTTGCATATAGAAGGTGATCATGAAGTATTTGACTTTTCTTGTTCATACTAGAATGCTATGCTTTAAGGAAACTTGATGTGAAAACCTTTCACAATTTATTATATACTTAGTAACCATAAAGAAAGAAAAATTATGAAATAAATATGTAGAATAAAACAGCATTTAACAAACTAGAATTGCTACATTTATATTCCATGAAGGTCATTAATAAAGGGAATGGATTCATATATACCAAAATATTTATAGTACTTTTTAAGGTTGCAAAGAGCTGGATACAAAATAGATGCCTTATGATTAGGAAATAGGTAAATTGCAATACATGAATGTAATGGAATATTACTCTGCTTTTAAAAGTAGAAAAAGTGACTAAAACAAAGAAGCATGGAAAGATTTATATGAGCTGATGCAAAGTGAAGAACTAAGAAAACAACATACACAATGACTGGAACAGTGTAAAGAGGAGGAAAACATACACAACTGAAACTGAATGTTGCAAAATTATAAATACCAAACTTGAACCCAAAAAGGAGATTAAAAAAAAAAGATACCACCACCTTCCTTCATTCACTTCTTTGTAGAGATGGGAGAATCCACTGTTGCGAAACATCGCCTATGTTGTCTTTTTTTTTTTTTTTTCCTGAATTTTCTTTTATATCTTTTGGGGAAAAAATGTTACCAAAAGTTGCTCTCTGAGAAGGATACGGTGGAAATGTAGTCACTGTAAAAAGAAATTAAAAGAAAATTATTTTTTTCACTATTAAGTTATTTTTTTCTGAAAAAAACTCTTTATTTTTCCCAACCTCCTCATCTGCTCTCCCTTTTTTAGTGAGAAAGGAAAACAAAACCCATTATAAACGTGTATATCAAGCAAAAAAAATTCCTGAATTGGTCATGTTCTACACCTCCTCCCCAAATGTCTTAACCTGTACTTTTAGATCTATCATTTCTCTATCCAAGAGTTGAATAAGTCGAAGGGGTGGGGGGGAGGAGGGGAGAGAAAGGTACAGTGTTGGTTTTGTTTTTATTTTTTGAATTAAGAGTTGAAGGATGTGTCCAAGATCAAACAACCAGTTAAGTGTTTGAGGCCAGACATGAACATGGGTCCTCTTGATTCCAAGGCTGATGTTCAATACTATTTCACCTCTCTGTTCTGGACAACATGTTTTCATGAGTTTTCATTTATTAATCATGCTTGGTTATTGTATTTGTTGGAGTTCCTTACTATTTCAGAGTTGTTTGTTTTTCAATTTCTGTTAAAATTTTATAAATTTTTCTCCTGGTTCTGCTTATTTGACTCTGCATCAGTTCATATCAATCATCCAAGGTTCCTTTGAAACTATCCCTTTATCATTCCTTATAGCACAATAACATTCCATCACATTCATACATCATAACTCATTTGGCCATTACCAACAGGATGAACATCTTATCAGTTTTTTTGCCACCATTTAAAGAACAGCTATAGCTTTTTTTGTATATGTGGGTTCTTTCTTTGATCTCTTTTTTTTCACATGGCTAGTGATATGAATTTCTCCCTCCAAAAATTGCCCATTTGTATCCTTTGATCATTTATCATTTGGAAAATGGTTCTTATTATTATAAATTTGATCCGCTTTATAGCTCTTAGAAATGAGATCTTTTATTAGACAACCTTGCTTCAACATTTTCATATTTACCTTTCTCTTCTAATTTTAGCTGCACTGGTTTTGTTTGTGCACGACTTTTTAATTTTGTGTAATCAAAATTGTCCACTTTTTTCCTGTGAATCTTTCTATTTATTTACTCATGAACTCATCACTTGGCTATATATCTAACATACTTCCATCCTCCTAATTGTTTATTAGTTTACTCCCTATGTCTAAGTAATATAGCTATTTGGAGCTTATCTTTATATGGTTTGAATGTTGGTCCATATTTGTTTTCTTTTAGTCTGCTTTCCTGTTTTCCCAACACTTTTTATTAAAAAAAATAAGTTCTTAATCATTTTAATGGCTTTAAAGGTAATATTTTTAAAGTCTTGACTTATGTTGCCTAACAGGGACCTGGGGCATCTTTTCACATGGTAAACAGTTTGCATGTTTTCCAGAAATCATTCTTTCATGTTTTTGACCATTGTCACATTAGCTGTTGGGTCTTATAGTTATGTTCCTGACATATTTTGGATCCTTGTATGCCACTCCCACATCTCAAGTATCAACAGAAACTTATGATTGGAAAAGACGATGGGCTGCTCATGAAGTGAAAGTTCAAGATGACTGATGAATGTTCTGAATAATCTGTGGTCTTCCCTGGCATCCATATAAAGACACTAGCTTTAGAGGAAGACCTCTCATGTGTTGAGATGACAATGATCCATTTTTCTAGATGGCAAGTAATGCCTTAGGAAGATAGTGACTTATAAGTAATAGAATAAGATATATTTAAGTTTTAAGGGTGTAGTAGTTAATTTTTGAGACTTAGTAAAATTTTAAATGAAAGTTTTCCATTTTAGGTTATGGCTATTGCTCCAACACATTATATATGGCAACGAGAACGGTCCATGCATCACAGTGGGGCTGTCAGAAACTACAACAGAGATGAAGTTCAGCTTCCCCGAGGACCTAGTGCCACACCAGTAGATTGTTCACTTTGTGGTAAAAAAGGAAGATTTGTAGGACTGGGATTGTCTTCATCATCATCTTCTTCATCCAGTGGCTCATTAGAAATGATGGAGAAATATTCATCTCAGGAATCATACAATTCATTCTCAGTGGACTTACCACCTGAACCACCTCAATCTTACTGTTATTCCCAAGGTAATGATTTAAAGTTATAAATAACATCATCCTTTAAACACTTATTTTTGAGCACTATTTTGTCCTTTGGGACATAAAATGGCATTTCCAAGAAGCATATAATTACAAACACAGAATGAAACTAAATATTAAGACATTCTGAGCAGATGATTACTGAAAGAGATAAAAATTGTTATTTTTTTATTTTGGTGACAGTGTCAACTTTATAGTTACGTATTAAAATTTACCAAAATTGGACTGAAACCCAAATCTTCCTGACTTATACTGCCTTACTTTCTAATTAGTGGGATTAACAAATGAAATCTAAAATGCTTAAAGGACCTAAATCTCTCCAAGTCTTCAGGAATTAAGCATAAAGCTTCTTGAATTGTCTTCATTTTTTTCATTACCATCCAAAGCAGAAATTTTTACATTCTCTAAAAGTGGTACTGAGTCTCAGACCCTTAACACTTCCTAGTTGTGTGACCCTGGGCAAGTCATTTAACCCCAACTGCCTCAGCCAAAAAAAAAAAAAAAAAAAGTGGTACTGAACATAACCTGTTAAAAGAAGGAATAAATAAAATTGTAGTGGTTTATTTGTTGGGGGAAAAGTAGGTCTGGATGAATTTGAAAGAAACCATATGAACAGGAAATTGAGTCAACTGGAAAACCAATTTCACCTAAATTATTTTTATATATACCAATGTCTGTTTCTAATCATTTAATGAAATATAGTACAAAAGTTAGATTTCATTAGCATTAACAGCTACAACAATATTTTATATTTTATATTTCTTCTTCCAAATATTTGCCCAACCTGAAAAACAAATCAAAACATAAAAGCAACTGATCTCTTTCTAGTTTTGTGATTCTATTAAATCACACTTGGGTTTGGAGTTATATTTATATTATAATTTATTAATTAGGATATCCCTTTTATTTTCCTTTAGAATTCAACTTCCTTACTTAAAAAGAAAAAACTGTTATCTAGAAAATGAAGCTATTTGCCCATAGTCATATAATAGTTACTAGTAGTGTGAAAATCAGAACCTAAGTCTTCTAACTTTCACTGATAGCACTCTATATTACACCATCTTACCATTAATATGTTCTTTTATAAGCCAATTTATTTTTAATACATTTATAGCTACATTTCTTGTGCAAATATTTTAGTTACTGAAAAATTTAGTTGTACTTTTTTGTTTCTGCTTTTAGTGTTAGGCATTTTGAAATATTGTGAAAATTGTGATCAGTTTTAAGAATAGCTTTTCCTTAAATTTCTTAGATCAGTTGCCCCACTGACTACTTCTACTACTTATTACATTACTTGCCTCTTAACTTTCCAATGTTCAAACAAGTATTAATAAAAACTCTACAATTCTAGAATGTAGCTAAGAATTCAGAAATAGGCAAAAAAAAAAAAAAAAAAAAGCTTTTTAGTAGTAAAACCAGAAATCACAAAATCTGAACATTAAAGCTCAGATACTTTATTCCTTTTGAACTCAATAAGCCTTTTTATTCTTATTTCAGAAATAATTCTGACATTTAGACAACTTGTATCCTACCCCACAGGATATGAAAAGTAACAAATTTTGATAAAGGTGTGGAGAAGAAATTTGCTACAGCTAAAGCACCTATTCTAATAGAAACAAGTGACAGCTAGTGACAAGGGAAATAGAAAAAATTGTACAAAGACAAAAATCTCAATGATGTATGGCAATCTGAAGCCATTTGTTAGAGGGGATAACAATCCCCACTTAACACCCTATGTGTCCTGATGGTATCACTATATTTTGGTATAGTAATTGATAATAATTAAAAACAAAACAAAAAACCCATGAAATGTATTAACTGGTAGGGAACTATAGGATAAGAGGAAGGGAACAGAATAGCCTGTGCCATTCCTAGTCCTAATTCTTTTATATTAAAGTTACCTGAAATATTTATTTAAGTATAATTCCTTATTCCTTGATGATACGTGAGATATAGTCTAAATATCATAATTAAAATTTGCTGTGTATTAATAGTATAATTAATAATAATGATGCCAATTTAGTGTCAGGAGAAACGAGTTCAAATTCTGTCTCTGATACTTAACTATGAACATGGGCAAGTTACTTAACATTTTTTTTAAAAACATCATTTATTAGATTTCATTTAATATTTTTTCCAGTTATATTCAAATCAAAACAAAAAAATTATATTTCTAAGATTTTTGAGTTCTAGGTTCTCTTCCTAAAAAAACCCATAGGTTTCCCACCCAAATGAAAATAAAAACCCGCAAGGAAAATTGAGAGAGAGAAGAGAATGAGAATACATCATTCTGTATTCAGACATAATTGGTTCCTTCTCTGAGTATGGATAGGATTTTTCATCATAAGTCCTTGAAAGTAATCATAAATATTTATATTGCTGAGAATAGCAGTCATTCATAGGTGTTCATCTCAGAACATTGCTATTTGTATATAGTGCATTTCATTTTGCTTGAGTTCATGGAGGATTTTCTAGTTTTATTTCCTTCCTGAAAGCATTTCATCATTTCCCATAGAATAATATTCCATCATAAACACATAACACAAATATGCATATTTTCAAATCATTCCCTAATTAATGGATACTTCAATTTTTTTTTTTTTCTGAGAAGAAAGCCACTGTGAATAATTTTGTACATGTAGGTTTTTTCTTTTTTTTGAATCTTTTTTGTTATTCATGCCAAGTAGTGGTGTTGTTAAGTTAAAGGATATGCATGAATTTGTAGTTCTTTTGGGCTTAGATCATATCATTTGATCATTTATCAATTGGGGTGTGGCTCTTTTTTTTTTTTTTTAATATGCTTCCCTTTAAATATTTTTATGTGTTGGAGGTAGGGACAGAACATATCTTTGTTTTTTCTTAGAGTGCTTCCTATGGAACAAAAGAGCTATTGGTACATAGAATTGATATTGAGAATAAGAATGCTATAGTAACCTTTAAAAGCTCACTGATTTTTAAGAAAGGCATCTGAATTTCAAAGGAGATACAAGATCAAACATATAAAATAGTGAATGAAGAACTCAATGAAGATTGGATAAGAAGTAGAATTCAAAGAACCCCCACCCCCCAACTTTGTTGTTGTTCAGTCATGTCCAACAGTTTATGAATGCATTTGGTGTTTTCTTGGCAAAGATACTAGAGTGGATTTATCATTTTCTTCTCCAGCTTATTTCACAGATGAAGAAACTGAGCTAAATGGGACTAAGGAACTTGTCCTGGGGGTCACTGAGCTAGTAAGCTTCTGAGACTAGATTTGTTCTCTCCCAAATTATACCAAGATCTGGGCTGAGGATTTAATTAACAAAGATCATAGCTTTCTTCTATATGAAGAACGTACTTTATGCAAAAAATAGATAACTAAGGATTACAAATAATATGGACTCTAAATCCAACACTATTTTAAATAAGATGTACAATTATCTTGTATCTCATTCAGTTAGAAGTCCTCGATTTCATCGGTATATACCCTCCCTCTTTGTAGCCTAAGATGACTACAATCCTTATCCTGTGCAATTTTCATCTGTGAAGAAATAGAAGGTCCACCAATATACTGTAGATATAGAAGGATAAGAGCACTTCTTAAGCACTTAAAGTGTGCTTATATAAAGATATATCTCCTTTTCCACAAAGACAACCCCAACTTTGTTATTGTTTGTAAATAGTTATTAGCCCAAACATTTATGTAACTCCTTTGAAAATCTCCAAAATCCAAAAGAAGTGTAACAACTTGTAATTAGTAAGATTTCATTTAACAAGACTTTAATATAATTGATATTTTGGCAAGGTGATTAAATCATCATTACCTCTTTAAGAGACAAAAGGAAACAAACATTTCTGCTGTTATTTATTTTTAACTTATTTTATATTAATATATTATATCATGTTATATAATATATTAATATTTTATATTAACTTTATTTTAAGATTTTTAACTTAACCAAAATGGTTTTACTTTGGAGAGATTAAACATTGTTTTAAATCTTTATAATGGCCTGAATATATTACATTCACTGAAATCCAAAAGTTTTGTTTTTTTCCAAATATACATAGAACCATCTGAATGTATACTTTAAAAAAACCTAACTTTCCATGTCTTAATACATTTTTTTTTAAATTTTTAATAGCTACTGATAACGTATCAAAAAAGGGAAGGAAAACTAGTTGCATGAAGCAAGACAAATCTATGGAATGGTTTACAGGAAATGAAGAGTGAAATGACTCGACTAAACCAACTTGGAATCATTAAATATAAAATATGAATGTAATTTCAAGATAAGTGTCAAAATGAGCTAATGCATGGTTTGTTTGTAACGGTTGCACAGTTGCCTGTTGACTTAGCTTTCATATTTTAAAATTCATATATAATAAAGATTTGTAAATCAAAGTAATAACAAAGATAAAACAACAAATCTATAAAAGCAATCATTTACAATATTAAGTTTATCTTGGTACTTTGCAATCTTGAAATTAGTTGTAGTCAGACATCTGGAGTATTCGGTTAATGTTCTGGGCTGAACTTCCTCAATTTGACAAGAAAAGCTAATTTAAGAGAAAAAAGAAGCATCATTACAATGACATAGAATTCACTTAACATGGATAATTGAGTTTAAAATGTTAAATTTTAAATGTGGTTAAAAACATTTGACATTTTATCTAACAAAAATTATTTGTTGAATATTACTTACCTGTGTGA
Source organism: Antechinus flavipes (assembly GCF_016432865.1). Lineage (NCBI taxonomy): Eukaryota > Metazoa > Chordata > Mammalia > Dasyuromorphia > Dasyuridae > Antechinus > Antechinus flavipes. Next base: position 222,339,024 of record NC_067399.1, on the reverse strand, counting down.
TTAGCTTGACAATGAAAGGGTCTAGCAATGTAAGGAATTGAGCTATATGGAAAACCAGAAAGTGATTCACCTGAATTCAAACAAACAAAAATATATGCATATATTATCATTATTATATTATAAACTGCACAAATCTTCAAAACCTGATTTAACTATTATATTAACTAATGTTAACTATTAACATACCTTAACATTATTTCTCTTTTGTTATGCTTTTTTTCTTCTGGCTAATATAATATTTTCCCCAAGTAAATTAATTTCTATATTTGATTTTCATTTCTGGGTCTCTGCTGTCTTAAAAAATAAACTTGTCACAGTATCACCTTGTTTATGTTTGTAAGGTGTTTGTACAATCAGTGATTAAGGTTTAGAAGCTAATTTATGAGATGAAGAATTAAGCAATACATACATACCAGGTTTTTCTGAATTAAATTTTTTCAGAATTCTCAGAGCAACAGCTCTCTATTTTAAAGCCATTATTTTAAAAATTATAAACTATCCTCTTCCTACAACTACTATTCTCTGTTTATTCATGTTTGTTAAATCCTTTGTGTCTCAAGATATTTTCATTATAAGATACATTTTTTAAAAACCCATTTGCATAGAAAGCCTTACTATTTAAATATGAATACTTTTCATCAAAACTACTGATACTGAGAGCTTTTCTTTACAAACATTAATGTATACAGTGTCTTCTACAAACCTTATGGACATCATTTTAAAATACTATATACACTAAGAAGCTTAATAATTCCAAATAGCAACAAAGGCACTGAAAGGCAGGAAAATAAGAGTTTCATATATTCAGGAAATTCTGATTTAACTGTACATGAATAAGTACCATTTTTCAGTATGTAAAAGGAGTTAAGTATTAAATATTTCAAATGATATTCACTGAATACTCAAAACCCCAGAGTCCATTTACTATTGAAAAAAAATTTCATATCAAAAAAGTCATGCTTACCATAATCATTCTCTTGTACATTCTCACTTTCTTCAGTTTCAGTTTCCCTTTGGGAATGTAATTTTAAATCTATACTGGTTTTAGGCTCTACTCTTTGGGCTAAAGTGCCATCTTTCCTTTTTGCTGGGCATACTAACCAGTCTCTAATAAGAACTTCTCTTATCTGTTCACACAAGAGCGCAAGTTTGCAGATACGTATTCCTTCTAAAAGTTCAATTACCTGTGTGATACTTACAGAAAAAAGCAAAATTTATAATGAAATTTTAGTGAAATCACTACATAATTTTAAAATACATTTTTATACCACTAAACATAACCAAAATATAGGATTGAGTCAATGTTACAATTTGAAAAAAAGTTACTGTATTCTGTAAAAACTTTGTGAGGGTAAACAAAAACCTCTTTTATATCTTGCTGTTAACATATCTATATTATAGCTTTCCATGTTAATGGAAGAGAGACCTTACATACGAAAATGTATATAAAATGTACTAGCAATTATAACAATTCATAGATACAGTATTTTATGATAATTTTACTATATGATTTTTGTTTCCACAAATTACAACTAAACATTATTTCAATCTGATGTTTCAGGAAATTAAAATGTATTTAGTATTATATCACATACTCACTTTGCTAGATATACTGCACATATGCCACCTTGCTTAAGATTTGGATATACGATAGGTAAGGCAATATGAGGATTTAGCATGTCCAAAGCTACCTTTAAAGGAGAGAAAATATGCACTGAGTTTTATTAAGTAAAGGCACAAAATTTTTGGGGGGGAGGTTATGTTGGGGAAATAGAGAAGAAGTAGTTTACTTTTGGAAAGCTATTTTATACACTTAAGAATGTTTTTCATTAGATTGTAGTATTGACAACTGTTGTATGATTGATATTGATATTGATGTACTTGTCTGGTGATCTATAATTGTCAGCACTTCTAAATTTTAACTATAAAAAACAGAATGACATGTTTTAGATATGGTAATTTTGCATTTTTCTTTGGGTTTCTTTACTTATACATTTCATCTAAACTTTTACCAATAAAAATTAATATGATATTCAAAATCTGTTTTATTTATCATACATTACAAAAATCACAAGCCTGGGGTGGAGCATAATATTTCCTGTGAATTTATTATTTAAAGGTTTTATTAATATGCTTATTTTAAAAATCACAGTGAAGTCCTTATTTATTTCCTGACATGTTCCACTACCACTAATGACCACCACCATTGTTCTGTTCTTGGAAACAAAAACAGTTAAGTAAACAAAACTATCATGTATGCAACATTTCATATCTATAGTTAATTCTTTACTTTAAATGAGAGGAAGGAAGTGGCACCTGTATGTTTGAAGAAAATATCTCTAAGGAAGAAAATTTGCACTTGATTTCTTATGTATTCTTCATGACGCCCAATTTTGTTCTAGTCACAAAGATGGTACTTAACAATTCTTCTTAGAGAAATGATACTGAATCTAAGATTTGCTACAAATAAAAAGTCAATATCCAAAACAAAAGAAATTGTTGATGACTTAACAATTTGAAGCTATTTACTGCATGATATTTTATACTAAGATGACTTGTTTTCAGAAAAACACAATCTCCAACACATTTCTGACAAAACAGTCATCAAATAAGCAAAATATTGAATTGAAAGTAGCCAATGTGGTCTTTTAGTTAATCACTGATGAACATTAACTGACTCATAGGCTTTAGTTGAAAGCAGGAACATAGTTCAGTGAAAAGAATGTTTAACTTGAGAGTCAGAAGGCCTTCAAAACTCAACTCTTCAACTTAGGATGTATGACTTTTGGGAAAATCATTTTATGTTTTTGAAGGTTCAGTTTTTTCATCTATAAAATGAGAGGTTGAATCAGATTGACCTCTTAGGTCTATCCATATCAATCTATATTTCTAATATGAGTTGAATTTGAGTAATAGAAAATAAGTGTTAAATTAATAAGAGATGCATCTATTTCCCCCCACAACTTTTAAAAATTGAATTAAATTGTAAACTTGCCTATTCAAGGGAGGCACCAGATTTGGAATCAGAACGAATTGGATTCAAGACCTGCCACAATATTAAACTTCTTGACTCTGGGCAAATCACTATATTCCTGAATCTGTTTATCTGTAAAATTGAGAAAATTGTATTATATCATAGGGTTGTTGTAAGGAAAGTACTTTGCAAAACAAAGTACTGTATAAATGTAGGTTATTGGCCCAAGTTTTGTTTGCAAACATAGAATTGTTCATATACATGAACAATGATTTATCTATTATTTTATTAATTGAAAATCTCCATGAATTAGCACATCCATACTTCACCAGCAGAATAAGTAAAGATGTTCATTATGATGGCTCCAAAGAAAAATAACTTTTGTATCATTAGTTTTTTTTAAAATTCGGAGTTCAAAGACCATTAAGTTCAATGCATACCCCACCAAAAAAATCCTTACTGTAACGTACCCTATAAGTGCTCATCTAGTCTTTGCTTGAAGACCTCCCATAAAGGAAAGTTACCATCTCTCAGAGCAGCTAGCATATCTGGGCAGCTCTCTATATAAGAAAACTTTTTCTATCATTAAGTCTAAATTTGTTACTTTCTTTGAAACTTCTACTTAGTGATCTTGCTGCTCTCTGTTCCAAGTTTAGTCAGAACTTGTTATAACAAAAAGATTAATATGGTAGTCCATCAGATACTTAAAAATAGCTATCATGTCCCTCTGAGACTTCCAGACTTTACTCAGGTCCTTCAAACAATCTAATAGATTCAAAGTCCTTAGCCATTTTTGTTGTCTCTGGACTCTCCAGCTTATCAATATCTGTCTGCCTTTTGGGTTTTTTTTTTTTTTTTTTTTGGTGAGTGTGTGTGTGTGTGTCTGTGGGGTGGGGGAGGGGGAAGAGGAAGAGAGACAAATGTGATTAAGTGACTTGCCATGGGTCACATTACTTACTAAATCTAAAGCCAGATCTGAACTCAGATCATCCTGGCTCCAGAGCTGCTGCTCTATCCCAATGTCTTTCTTAAATTGTGGTACCCAGAATAACAGTATTTCAAATTTGATCTGACAAGGGCAGAGTTCAGTAGAACCATTACTTTCTTGTTCCTATAAGCTATACTTCAATTAATGCAGCCTAACATCTCATTCTCATCTAGTTATCACATCACAATGTTGACTCATGACATATTTTGATGGAAGTGGATTTCGTTGACAAAGAGACCTGAGTTTCAATTGATAAATGACGGACAAAAGCAGCTACACCCAAAGAAAGAACACTGGGAAACGAATGTGAACTATCTGCATTTTTGTTTTTCTTCCCGGGTTATTTTTACCTTCTGAATCCAATTCTCCCTGTGCAACAAGAGAACTGTTCGGTTCTGCAAACATATATTGTATCTAGGATATACTGCAACATATCTAACATATATAAAACTGCTTGCCATCTAGGGGAGGGGGTGGAGGGAGGGAGGGGAAAAATCAGAACAGAAATGAGTGCAAGGGATAATGTTGTAAAAAAAAAATTACCCTGGCATGGATTCTGTCAATATAAAGTAATTATTAAATAAAAATTAAAAAAAATAAAACAAACAAACAAACAAAAAAAAACAATGTTGACTCATACAGAGTCTGCAGTCCACTTAAAACTTTTATTGAAGCCATATTAATTTATATCCAATATGCTGTTGATATTAAAAGGATATTGTTTTTTGATAATTTGAAATATACTATCTGAAAATTTAATTAACTAGAACATTCAATTAACTAGAAAATATTAAATAGAATGATTGTTCTGCATTAAAAAGTTCTTGCCTAGTTAAAATGTGTCAATAGAAAAATAGCCTGTTAAGTATGGGAAAAATTCAGTTCAAAAAACATTTATTAAGCATTTACTCCACAAGCTGCTAGGCTAAATACTGTGGATAAAAAACCAACAATAAAATAAGCTATTGTCTTCATGGAAAAGCAAAATTTAGAAATCCAAGATAGAGGTCTTAGGGTCTGCTAGAAATAATTTGAATGATATAAATGTGCCTTTTGGATATCATGTCGTTTGTCTCCAGTACCACAAATGAGAAAACAAAATTGATACAACAGGATCTTATCATTTAAAGAGGGATCATGAAGTAAAAAACATCCCACCTAATGATTCAATCTGAGAACCTAATGTTCTAGAACACATTTTTAAAAGATTTACCCCATCAAATGTTATAGATTCTATGTCATCAGCAGCTTTTAAGATATCCTTATGAATGAAATCCACGTTATCTGGCCATTCTTCCACATGACTAATCTTCCATGCATCACGCCAACACTTGTAGTTCTTCTTAGCCTGGTTGTGATGGTCTTTTCTAATTTCAAAACTTTTAACTCGTCCCTGTAATCCAACTAAAATTTTGAAGGAATAACATTGAACAATAGTAGCATTATTTTATAATCTTGAGATGTTATTAAATTTTTTAAATTAGCAAAGAGAAAAAAGCCTCCCACCTTCAACAGCAAGTTTTCCCCATTGTCTCTTCTTAATGTTAGTGCCTTCCTCTTTTAATTATTTCCAGTTTATCCTGTATATAGCTTGTTTGTACGTAGTTGTTAGCATATTGCCTCCCCATTAGACTGAATTCCTTGAGAGCAGGGTCAGTTATTGGAAAGGTTACTTTAATCCACTCATCTTTGGCTCCATTCTTCATTCCAGTAACTATCCAAAACAAAATATCACCTCCCTACATGTGTTATCTCACCTACAAAAATGCAAGTTCCTTGAAAGTATTTTTATCTCCAGTTTAACACATAATAAATGTTTAATAAATGCTTATTCATTTATTTAACTTAATAAAAGGCTGAGTTAAACAAAAGATAGATAAATGATAAATTTGAAGGGCCCAATAGTAGTGACTTAGTGTACAGAACAAAATGTCAAAGGAAAGCAGCATCTAGTAAAGATAAAATTTAATCTCATAGCTATTAAATCCATTTTGTTCAGTCATGCCCAACTCTTCATGATCTTGTTCATGACAAAGTGTGTCAATTTATTCCCATAACCTTACTCATCATCCCTATAACTTTTCATACCAAAAGTTTCCCCTGTCCCCTATTTTCTTGTGTTCAGTAATATGACAATTGATTAGATCTTGGAACAGGATTCCAAAACTGAAAGAAGTGGGAGAAGAGTATGAATGCTATTTTTTGCAAGAAGGCTGTGGAAGATGGGGTAAAATGAGGAACTGACAGATTTTTCCTGAAATAGTATTCTTGGAGATACATAATAGAATTCATCTTTCTCCCTAAATCCTCTTCTCTTTCCAACATTATTCTTATTGTCAGAAGTACCACTATCTAGGCACACAGGCTTAAAATCTCATCACTCTCAACTCTTTACTTCCATTCACATATTTAATCTGTTGAATATATTCTTTTCTATCTTTACAACATCTCCCCTACCTGTTTTCTACTCTCCATTGATAAAGCTGCCAGGATGGCAGAATCCAAGTCTCTCCCCACTCAAATACATTTTCAGCTATTTTTGCCATTCTTTATATCCTCAGAGCTAAACAAAGGTCTGCCACATAGTAAGCAATTAATAAATATTTGTTGATTGACATGCAGTCAGTAATCAGGATTGCCCAAAGTAGATTTTCTCTGGTGTGAGCAAATAGGCATTGTTATAAATTCTTGTCATAATATACAAAATGAGATCATTTCCTCTGTTCCAAGTTTAATCATAATTTCTTACCTGCTTGTGATAAAAACAAACTCATTCCTCCAGAACCTGACCCAGCATCCAAAATAACATCACCTTGTTTGACATTCATCATCATCAGCATCATATTCATATCCTATGAAAAAATATTGATAATTTAAGAGTTATTTATACAATCAACAAATATCTGAACACTATACTTGGCATAAAGAGTAGGGAGAAAACAAAGGAAATATGTTTCTAAGGAGCTTACATAATAGATGATATAATTTAAATTGTTCAATTAAAGGAAATCAAAAAATCTTTTAATAATCAAATCTAATGGTCTTTTCTTTTCATTATTAACCCTCAACCTCTGCAGCACATGACATTTTCAAGCATTCTCTTCCTTGGCTTAGAAAGCACTATACAAATCTCAGTCCTCCTACATCCTCTGACTCCTCCCACTTCACTTTTTGAAAGACTCTTCTTCCCTACAATCTTTAAGGATTTTTTTCAAAGTTTTGTCCTAGGCTACCTAGACTATCAAAAGTTTTAACTCTCAATCTAAGAATTTCCAGTTTTATATCCTAGCCTCAATGTCTCTCTTAAATTGCAATCTCTTCTTTCCAGTTATATGACAGATGTTTCCACATGATTGTCCAACTGTCAATGAGCATGTCCAAAACCTTAACTCCATATGTTACTATAAACTAGCTCCTCATCCTTTTCTTCTTGTTACTGCCCCCACCAATTCTCAATCTAGATTCAAAAGCTCAGTTATCTTTGATTCTTTTCTCTTTCCCTATCATCTCAATTCTTACCTCCTCTTTCCTTTTTATCACTCTGAATCATGTCCTTATCTCTTGAGCCTGAACTGCTACATATAGTAGCCTCCTAACTGGTTTCTCTACGGTCAGACTTCCCCTCTACTCTATCCTCCAGTGCTACTATTAGTCTTTTGTGATCCTCTTAAAGCACTCTAATGAAGTTACTCTTCTCGACTTACTGATTAAAATCCAAACTTCTTAGTCTAGCATTCACTTTCTATGATCACTTTTTCAGATGATGGTATTGTTGATGAGGGAAAAAAGAAAATGAGCTATATATCTTTATCCACTATTTTTCAAGTAATGTTGGACTTAGTCATTCTGTGGAATACCTTAACTGAAGCTGTCAAAATTCTATCAAATAAATGACTTCCAGGAAGTCTTCCATCACAATCATTCTACACTTTTATCTCTCTAATGGCTTTTACTAGATTTTTATTACAGTCATGTATGTATTTGTCTTATTTCTCCTACTCAATTATAAGTTGTCCAAGGAGAGAGACTTATAACACTTTCGGAACTAAATAAAAATCAATAAAGAAGGAAATGAAAAAATGGGCATTTAAAAATGAATTTGAATGAAAATAGGAACCAAATGGTTTAATAAAAAGCACATTCTAGGCCACAGCTTCAATCCCTCCATGTAACTCCTCTATTGTCTGCTACTTACATTCTTATACTTAGAAAGAAACAGCTGTTTATTGGTAAACTTATTAATCACTTATGGGCCAGGCATTATGCTAAGTACTGCGGATATATAGAAAGGCAAAAGACATTCCCTATTTTCAAGGAGAAGACAACCTGCAAACAACTAAGTGCAAACAAGCTCCACATACAGGACACATATATATTGGAAACAATAGAGAAAGTACTAGATAGTGGTTAGAGAACTAGATTCAAGAAAATCTAAATTCCAACACCCCTTGACAGGTATTAGCTATGTGATCCTGGGCAATAATTTAATTTTTACAAGATATGAACAATTTTCAGACGAAGAAATTAAAGCCATCTATAGTCACATAAAAAAAATGCTCTATATAACTAATTGAAAAATGCAAAGTAAAACACCTCACACTTACAGATTGGCTGAGATGACAGGAAAAAATAATGATAAATTTTGGAGAGGATGTGGAAAAATTGGGACTCTAATGCATTGTTGGTAGAGTTGTGAAATGATCCAATCATTCTGGAGAGCAATTTGGAATTAGGCTCAAAAGGCTATATAAAAACAGTGCATACCCTTTGATATAACAGTGCCAATACAGAATCTGTACCCACCCACATGTGCAATCATAAAAATCATAAAAAAGAGAAAAGGACTCACATGTCAAAAATGTTTGTGGCAGCTCTTTTGGTGGTGGTAAAAAATTGGAAAATGAATAGATGCTTATCAATTGGGGAATAGTTGAATAAGTTATAGTATATGAAAGTAATAGATCATTATTTTCTATAAAAAATGATGAACAAATTGATTTTAGAAAGGCCTGGAAATATTTACATGAACTGATGAGCGAAACAAGAAGAATCAGGAATACATTATACACAGTTAACAACAAGATTGTGTGAGGATCAGTTATGACAGAATTGGTTCTTCTCAATGGTTCAGTGATCCAAAGCAATCCCAATAAACTTGGGATGGAAAAATGCTGTCTGCATCCAGAGAGAGTACTATGGAGACTGAATGTAAATCAACATATATTATGTTCATTTTTTTTTCTTTTCTGTTTTTCCCTCCTTCTGGGTTTTTCCCTTTTGTTCTGATTTTTCTCTTCCTACATGATTTGTAAGGAAATTTTTTTTTTTTCAAAAGTACATATATAATAACAACAACAAACAAAAATGTGGCTTTTTACATGTGACAGGTAGTTAAGGACCACAGTTGAGTATGAAGGGGCAGGTCAATTCTCTGAAAGCCCCTACAGCTGTGAATCATAACACACTTGAAGAAATTCCAAATCAGCCTTTACTGATGCAGATGTTGCTTGTGGATTGGGAATGAAATGAATCAGAGGCAAGAGGAAAAAGGAGAGAGGTCAGAGAATGCAACTGCCTCTCAGTCTCCATGTATTGTTATCATCTTCTCACATGAAGGGACCTATTCTGCTGGTCAGAATTAGATCCCCAGCAGACACTAGTAAGTGGCTATAACAACCAGGGAAAAAAAATTAAAAAAAAATTTTAATCTATATGTTCTTTAAGCAACTCTATAGGACTTAACTATTTTAGTGAAATGATCTGGCAATGGCGAAATCAAGGATCCCAAGAACAATTAACCATAATCAATTTCATGTTTTTCCCAACATTTAAGGCCATTAATAAATCAGTGTTGGCTTTTCACAAATATATCATGAAACAACTTTAAATGTATTTTTATAAACTGAATCTCCCTTTTAATGCCAAATTTTCTGAAACGTACTTATATCTAAAGATTTTACTGTCTCACACTGCTCCTCAAACTTTTTCAATATGGTCCCAATATCCACTAATCTAGTAAAACTGCTCTCAAAATTACCAATGGCTTCCTATTAGTCAAATCCGAAGGCCTTTTATAGTCCACATACTTCTTTACCTCTTTAAAGCACTGGACAGAAATGACCATTCCCTTCTTTCCCTCTGGATATTTTTTCTATCTGCTGGTTCTTCATATTTGTAAACCTTAAATCTAAGTATTTCTTAGGGTGTGTATACACACACACACACACACACACACACACACACACACACAAACTGTGATAGCCTCTGGTAATCACATCGTGACAAAATTAAGGAAGCTGAGCGCATACAAACTGATAATACATAAGTATTTTAACCAGGGCTGAAATTAAACACTTTGGATATATTAGACCACCATACGTACCGTTTCAGAAACCCGTGGTTATCTAATTAAGGGGCATTATTACCTTTGGATATGATATAGTAGGCCCTCTTTTCATCAATAAAACAAACTCTTCCAATGCTGGTCTTCTCAGCATAAAGCGGTAACCAATCGAAGTTCTAAATAATTGGCCGGGCAACTTCCCAATCATTTCTTTGTATGGAATTGCTCCCCAGTTACTACTTAATTGTCCCGCAGCCTCCAACTTAAACATTCTTTTAAATGTATTTTCGCCTTTTTGGAACTCAGCGTAAAGAAGATCCCCGGGTTGAAAGGGGAGTTCTTTAGGACAGGACTTGACCGAACGTGCAGGCAACTCTTTGCTCTGCGCGGGCTGCGTTTTACGATAATGTCCTGGGGTCTGTGCTGGGGGTAGGAGGGTCACCTCGCTTTCATCGCTATACTGCCGATGGTCAATGGCCGCGTATTTGATCTCGAGAGCCAGCATGTTCTCTGTCAACATTCTCGCAGGTTTCTCCACAGAAGAAAGAGACCGTGCACCCTGAGCACCCAAAGAGAGTTGCGGCCAGCTGGCGTCGTCACCTTGGTGTGGAACAGAAGAATCAACGGGCTTCTCCATAAGATTCTCATCTTTGCAACAGGTGCCGCTCCCCCCACCCAAATCCCCAGTGTCTCTGGGACACGAGGCGCAGGACCGCGGTCCAGTCCCTTCTAAAAGGCAGCGAGGACTCCGCCTCAGGCGAACTGGCAGGCAGCGCGGCAACGTTCCGGACTGGAAGGGGCCGAGTGCGAGCCCACTCCTCCGCAGCAATCGGAGCACAGACGAGGAGCATTTAGTAGCAGGAAGAAACATGGTTTCGGTAAGAGCCGGTGCGGTCTCAGGCTAGTGACGTGATGTGCGGCTATTAGAGCCTTCCGGATCCGGGGACCAGACAGGATCCACAGGAGCTGCCGTGGTCCCGTACAAGTGACGTAAAGCCTGGCGAGAGAAGCCTTCCGGGTCAGTGCCGGCGTGTAAGCCAGTTAATCAATACTTCAGTTAGTCTAGTTAATAACAAAAATTCATGGAACGTCTACTGTGTGCCGGCCACTGTACCAAGCGCTGGAGATAGAAACAAAGGCAAAAACACCGTCCCAGCTCTCAAAAAGCTCAGGGGAAGACTACAGACAGCGCGCCGGGTGGGCAGGGGTAAGGGGGGCCGCAAGGACCACTGGAACACGCCTGTTGTCCGGTGGGGTCCTGACCTTCCCGAAAGGAAAGCGCCTGCTCTTCCACTTAATACGTGCTTGTTGAATTGAATTGCCTAGGCGGAGTAAATTACGCCAGGACTGGGACCCCACCCACATCTGGGGTCACTTGAACTGGATGATCTGCAGAGGGGCCCATTCAGTGCAGCCCAAACTAAAGGGATTGGGGTGAATCTGGTGAATCCGTGCCCCTTAAAGGCCGGAACGTCTGATTGACACAGTGCTTTGTATGTAGTAGATGCTTATTAAATGTGTGTTGGATTTAATTGACTTGCTTTTCCTGATCCTAATTCCTTTTGAAAGCGTAATTAAATCAATACAGCAATCATTCTTGGGAAGTGTGCCATTCGAATCCTCTATGGCTCTACTCATCATCTTACTAACTTCAAACCAAATATACCTCTGGCTAGCCACCACTCTCAAACGAGCTTAAGGACAAGAACTATCTTTTCTCTCCTATCTTTTATTCCTCTTTAGGATGCACTCTACCTAGACCTTCTCGACTACTTGGAAATCTCTTCATCACTAAAGCTCAATCTAGTTCTGGTATTCAAACATTACATGTACTCTCCACCCATGAGGCCTCTGATTAGACATCTCCTTCTAGACCTTTCATTTAAAGAGGGCTCCCGGACTATGTTTCATTCTTCCCCCGGCTACATTCTGGATTCTGTACCGTGTTCCTGGAAACCTTTCATGCTCCCTTTCTGATTTGTCTTACCGCCATTTGAATGTAAATTGCTTGAAGATAGAAACTGTCTTTCTGCTTGTATTTGTATTCCCTTCATTTAGAACAATGCCTGGCACCTTTTTTTTCATTCATTCATATTTTACCTCTTAATTTCCTAAGAACTTAATTTGACAAAAAAAAAAAAAGGTTTTAGATTGATTCATCTTTGAAGCTTTTAAAAGTTTATGTAGAAATTTAGGGTTTGCAAAGTGATTGGTATACATTATCTCATTTAAATAACCCTAAAGTTAAGTCCTGGGCAGCTAAGTGTTGGAGTTGGTAGAGTGCCAGCTCTGGAATCCAGAAATACCTGTATTCAAATGTGGCCTCAGTCACTTACTAGCTGTGTGACCCTAGGTAAGTCACTTAACCCTGCTTACCTTAGTTTCCCCATCTGTAAAATGAGCTGAAGGAAGTGGCAAACCACTCCAGTATCTTCACTGAGAAAATCCTAAATGGGATCATGGAGAGTCAGAAACAATTCAACAACTTAGTAAAATGTCAGAGGTATGATTCTAAACCAAGTTTTTCTGAGTTAAGGACCAGAATTCTGTCTACTCAAATCTAATCTGTCTTCTTTGGTTAATTCATAGATGGAGAGGTACTGGGTACATCAGGCATCAGCTCCCTACTAGATGAAGATTTCTCTATTAGCATGTTTCTCTGAGTAGAAAAGTGCTACCACCAAATAGATCCTGTAAGGGAAGGACTAAATCCACAAAACATAGGAGACCTGTACCATATAAAGTACATGATAATTCTGTGCATTATTCCGATAGTAAAATCTGAGATGAAAGCAAAATATTTGTTCAACAATCCCACAAAGAATCTTTACCAAGGTTTGGAGAGGAAAGTCACCTCCTATACTGAACTATTTATGTTCTTTCTACATCTTTCTTCTATAACTCATTTCTTTCTAACTTTTTTCTCTTATTAGTTCCAAGTATAGTTCAAGAACCCCTGTGTATCTTTGAAATGGTCTGTGAGGTCAATTCTATTTTCATGATAATATTAGGATATAGTATTAAGATGTTCCTTTTCCAACTACTGTCTGTATAAGGACAAATTATCCATTTTCTTCACTTTATCAAAACAGATTAAATAACTTCAGAAGCAGATAGGAGAATTCAGTTTACTTCTATTAAGCCAGACATTAAAATAAAAATCGCCACTTTTTAAATTCATTAAAACATAATTTTTTTTAATAGGGATTATTAAAATATTTTTATTTTCACCATCTACTTATAAAACAATTTTTTTACATTTATTTTTTAAAATTTTGGATTCTAGATACTCCCTCTTTCTCTCCCCCCATTGAGAAGGCCCATGTGAAGTTGTACAAAACATTTCCATAAAAATTATATTGCAAAAGAAAACAAAGATCTCCCTCCCTCAAAAAACAAAACAAAACAAAACAAAAACACCCAAGGGAAAAAAAAGTAAAAAAAAGCATACTTCACTCTGTATTCAAAAACAATCTCTGCATATGGATAACATTTTTTCATCATAAGTTCTTCATAGTAGTCTTGGATCATTGTATTGCTGAGAATAGCAAAGAAAATGCCACTCAAACTTTTATTTTGTAATTTATAGTTATTTTATATGAAAAAGTTATATAATGGGTTTATTATTGATATTTAAAAATAAAAATGTAAAAAATTATTAGTTTAAATTTCCAATATGTTAAATGCCTAAATCCCTAAACAAAAGTTCTTTGGAATGCTAAATTATTTTTAACAGTGTAACAAGAGCCCTGAAACCAAAAAGATTGAGAACCATTGATCAAGAACTCTTATGCCATTTATAGCTTCTTTTTAAACTTTTGCTTCATTTCTTCCAGGAAGTTTAATTGACATTGTTGCCAAATAATTATGTGAGACTTTGCTTATGTAAATGTTGTGGAATTATTCTGTTCCTTGCAGTCTGTATATTAGACATTCTTGGATCCATAATGTATCTTTACTGTTAATTTGTTCTTTTGCTTATTTTAAAAGCCTTGCTTTCCTGTGCATTTCTGGAGTGAATGGTCTTGTTTTTCACTAATTAATATTATCTGGAATTCTGACAATGTTCCTTTTAGGCATCGAAGACTTTATTCTGTAGACACCCTACGAGTGGATCAAGTAAATGTGCAGTGTCCTAATTAGTAAACTCAATACATGATCAAATATGTAGATCCCCAAGATAATATTGAGATTATAATGTACAAAATCAGCAAGGTTTGGGTTGTAGTAGATGAAAGGTAGACTGGTATAATAGAAAAAAAAATAGATAAAGGCAGAAAAGATGGTGGCTTGAGGAAGCTCTCCTGCACAGCTAATTCAGCAAAAATTGAGGCAGTCTCAAATAAAGCAGTGATCAGAAAATCCAAAGAAACATGACATGCTTTTCCCAGCCCAAATTAGCAGAGAGAGCCTAAGGCTTGAGGGATTTGGACTCAGAAAGTGGATTGATATAATTGGGCCATAAGAGTGAAGGGAGGAGAGTAAGGTATAAGAACACTGGGAAGGTAGAATGGGCCAAGTTGTGAAGTAAGTTATAGCGATGTCAAGGAATATGAGGAATTGAATAAAAGTTATTTGATTTGGCAATTAGGTCATTTTGAAAGAGCAGTTTCATTATAATTCTGGGAGAAAAAATTTGAAAGGAAATAGTAGTGAAAACAAACATTAGATATAGACAACTATTTCAATAATTTTAGTAGTAGAGCAGCAAAAAGTTAGGGAGAGTAGTTGAATAGGCTAGAAGAGTCAAAAGTAGGCTTTCAGGGAAATCTGAGCTATTTTCAGGAAGATGTAAAGAAATTCAATAGAGACTGGTGGTGTACTAGATAGGAAAGAGAGACTTTCTAGGATGTCTTGCTTCCATTTCTCCCTCCTCTCTTCTCCTTTCTCTTTCCCACCTCCCCCCAAAAAAGGGAATATGTTCTCTGTGGGGGACTTAGAGAATGAAAATTAACTCCACTAGTTGTCTGTTCAATATTTATATTTTGAATCATTATGGAGAATATTTCCTGATTCTTTAGAACTGCAGAGGGATTTACACTTGGCAGAACTTGGATCTTTGGATGAGGATAGTTCATTGAAAAGTGTCTATCTGCTTTTAAAGGCATGTGATTCAATTTCTTTTTCGTTAATCTTTCACTAAAACATTCCCTCCTTAATTTTCTTATTTGCATTCTTGCAAGAGATGACTTCTCACCCCAACAGGGACTTTATTGTATAGCTTAATTCAATGTTAATTTGGACAAATTCACATTGCCTGTAGCGGAGTGGTACTTAAACCTAGAGACACTGTGATTGCAAATCAGACTTTTTGTTTTTATGTGTTGCATCATAAGGATTACATATGAATGGAGGCATGATTGAAAATTGCCAATGCACATGGACTAGTTGATGGGAATTCTTTGAAGTTCTTGGAGAAGAGTGATTATCTCTCTAGTATTTCTATCTTCAGTGCTTAGCACTTTGCTGGGCACCTAACAGGTACTAAAAAAAATCATTTTTATTTATTGACTGTGCCAAACTTTAAAATGTGTAAACTTGAGTTTGCTCCCCAAAGAAGAAATGAGATGTCACCCCTTCTTTGCAGAGATGGAAGACCAAGTGTGTGAAACATAGTTTATACCAATCAATCCATTCATTCATCTATCAGTCAATAAACATTAAGTGTCTATTAGGTGCTAGGCACTGTGCTAAATTCTGGGACTTAAAAAAAATACAAAAAAGATGGTCTCTGCCTTCAAAAAGCTTACAACCTAACGGAGTAAACATGTAAACAAACACATATAAAGCAAGCTACTAATAGGAAATTACTAAAAGAGAGAATGCACTTGAACCGAGGGCTTGGGGAAGGCTTTCAGAAAAAGATGGGATTTTTAGATGGGACTTAGGGGAAGCCAGGGAGATGAGTAGTGCTAGTTTCTCGGAAAAGCTTCTCTTCTCCCTTACCCTCCTCCCCCCATTCTTTGTTCTCTCGGAGGAAGGATATACTGGAAAATAAGAACGTAAAAAGAAAATATCAATTTTTAAAAAGCTACACAAAGCAAAACTCTTACTATTGTGTTCTACTTGTTAGCTGCTCTCCATAGAAGCCTAAGATTGGACACAGGAAATACTGAAGAAAAATCCCCGCCTAGAATAAGTTTTGAGTTCAAATTTCTTTACCATATAATTATGCGGCTTTGGGCAAGAGCGACTCCCTCTCTGGACCTCGATTTCTTCAACAGCAAAAAAAAAAAAAAGAGAACTTTAGCTTTCCCAAGCACCTCCCAATTTAAAGTCAATAAAACCGAAGTAATCTGGGAGATCTGCGCGCAGGCGCCCTAAACGACGCCCAAGCCCCGCCTCCCCACCCGGGTCCTGTCTGGGCCAGCTTCCTTTCCACATACCCCGCCCAGGCCGGCTGCGCAGGCGCGCGGCCGAACACGTGGCTGCTGCGGGGCCAGAAGAGCAATGGCGGCGAGTGGCGGAGGCCGCCGCGATCCCCTGGCCCCCTCCGGGAGTCCCTGTGCTTTCTCTCCGCGGGGCCAGCACTACTTTTCGTTAGCCGGTCCGGATGGGCACTTGCGGGTGTGGGAGACAGCCAGCAGCCGCCTGCACCAGGACTTCGTTCCTTCCGCTCACCTCAGCGCCACCTGCACCTGCCTGGCCTGGGCCCCGCCGCGGTCGCTGGCTAAGGTAAAGCTGAAGGCACGGGATAAGGGCGGAGAGGGCGGGGGAGGGGGGCGCGCGGGGCAGAGATGGAATGAAGGGGCGCGAGGCCAACCCTCGCTGGCAGAGCGCAGAGGCGCGCGGTCCTGGCGGGGGCCGGCAGCCGCAGGAAGATACGGGGTCGCGGGGCCTGCCGTGGGACAGCGTCCGCCAGCTCCAGGAGGACCTCCGGAGCGAACGGGCCGTCCACCTATTCCCTTTTGGTTCACGCGGGCCGCTCTTTACTCACCGCGGCCCGTAGTTTTCTCCAGCCACGCGTCTTGCTCTGACCGCGGGATCTCGTCTCCCCTCCCCCCGGCATGCTCAGCCCTGACTTAGCACAGCAGATGAACTTGAGCACCCCTGTACAATTCTGGTTAACCACCCCGCGCCCCACACTACCACTCTCACCCCCTCGCATCCCCTTCACCCCACCTCTCTTCCTGTCAACCCATCACTCGGGCTCTGGCCTCCTGCACCCACCACGTTGGAAACACGCTGCATGCCCTTCCCCCAAGCATTCGGGTTCTTGCCTTCCTCCTAATCCATTTGTAGTTTTCATTTCTGCTATTAAATAAGGAGTAAAATAAGTGTAAATCCGGAAATGGGGAAAGGGGACCTTCAAGCCTCATCCGGAAGAATGAGGAGGAAAGTACCCCAAATCTGCTACTGCTGAAAGGCCTTCATATGTGAAAGGCCCATCTCAGGTAGGAGAGACCATTTGGTGATGTTTGAGTCATCTGGCTGCATCTGCTGCAACTGTTAAACCCACGTGGTATATAATAGGTGCAATAAGACGGAACTATCAAAATAATATCAAAGTATTTTTGAGAAGTTGTGACTTTTGTTATAACTGTTACAGTTAATAAAGGCATTTTTAAAGATCCTGCTATGTGCTACAAAAAAACACTTGACTCCAGAGTTAGAAGACCTGGGCTTAAATCTGTTATACTTAGGGGTTCTTTGACAAACCACTTGATTTGCCTCCTCCAGCCCACAGTTCTTTCTTCTAAGGAGGTGGCTTCTGAAGTTTTCTTTAAGGTTATGCTCCCTGACCTCCGTGAAATGACATTTTCCTGGGAATGGGAAGAAAGTGCAAAAAGGATTAAGGCACAATACACTAAACAACTGGAAGATTAAAGAAAGCATTACATAAGGACAATTCTTCAGCTGAACTTGGAAAGAAATTAAAAGAAATAAAAAATTCTGAGAGGGAGAAATGATAGGGGAATTGTATTCCAGGTACATGGTATGGTTTATCCTTAGATTGTGAGAAAGAGGTGGAATGTCAAGATTGTTAAATTCAGGAACAGTTAATAGTCCAGTTTGGCTTGAATGTAGAGTTCATAAAAAGCACTATATGGCATAAAGCTGGTCTAGTAGATTGGTTTTAAAGGCTTTGAATTATAGGCTGAGAAGTTTGCAGTTTCTCTCTTAGGCATTGAGGAGCCACTGATAATTTTGATTTGGTTAGTGGGATCAGACTCAGTAAGATTTTTTGGCACTTTTGTGGAAGATAAGAGAGCTGAGACTCTAGAAATAGAGAATAGTTAAGAGGCTGTTAAAAAAGCAGCACAGGCAAGGAGTGATGAAGTTCTGAACCACATGGGTGGTTGTGGGATAGAGGAATGGGACAGATTTCATACACATTTTAAAAGATAAAATATGCCTTCGTTAGCAATTTAGTGCATTTGGAAAATGAGAAAAGGGTTGATATGGATGAGACTTTGTGGTAGCAATGGGGAGATGATGGTTTCTTCAAAAAAATGTGCAAATTTGGAAGACAGGTAGCTCTAGGATATGAGATAATAATTGCTGGGTTTTATTATGTACAGTACAATAAGACTTTACAAAGCATGTAACCAAATTTAGTTCCCTTGATCCTCACAAGGTAGACAGGAAGCACAGGTTATCTATATTTTACAGATGGTGCCAAGTTATTCATCCAGGGTCACCTAACTAATGGCAAAGTTAATAATGGAATGCCTTTTGGGATTGGAGTTATCTTTTCAATGAAAGTGTGGTAAAAATGGGAAGGACACTGGATTTGAGAGTCCATATTTTGACTAGCTAAGTAATCCTGCCCAATTCATAGTAGCTGTTTTGTAAACCAAGCAATATTCTGGACACCAGAGGTATTAAAAGTCATGGGGTTTAAAACTGAATCAGATTAAAATGTAATTGGGAAATGTTTTAAAAAGTAAAAATACACCACAATGCAGATAATATTAATTTATGGTTTTCTTAGTCAATAGTGGTGGCTTGTTGATCTAGTTGTGTTTGAGTTTGACTGATCTTAAATCTTAGAAAGTAGGCAGGACATTTTACTGATAGTGGAGTTACTTTTGGCTTGCCGGTGTACATTTAATAAGTAGTAAATCTACAATTTGAGCCCTTGAGGGACAAAAAATTGCCTAAGGCAATTCGGGTTAAGTGACTTGCCCAAGGTCACACAGCTAGACAATATTAAGTGTTTGTGGCTGGATTTGAACTCGGATCCTCTTGACTTCTAGATCAGTGCTCTATCCGCTTTGCCATCTAAGTGCCCAGTGAGCCCCTATCTTCTTGACTCTAATCCGAGTCATTTTTGTCACTTTTGAGTTGGGTATGGTGCAAGAAGCCTAGAAACAAACTTTGTAAGTTAGAAATAAAGATACAAACAGATGAGGTGAGTGATTATTGTCTCCTCAAATTTAAAAAATATATATATAATAAAAGTAAATATTAAAAAATAAAAAGTAATAAAACAAAAAGGTTTATTTAGCTTCTCAGGAAAGTTCCAGTTTTTTCCCTAAAGAGGAAATTATATGGTTTTCTTACAGTAGAATTGAATTGAGATGGTATTTTTAACATGAAGCTTAATGCTTCATTCTCACTTTTAAACTCTTCTTTTTTATTTGTGATTAAGACAGTTTTGATGCTCTTTGATTCTTAAATTTCCTATATATTTTTAAATTTTCTCTTTTACTCTGCAAGGGAAATAATGATCAATTTTCTATTTAAAAAAAAGTGTGTGTGGTCAGAGAAAGAAAAGTTTTGATTTGAGTCTGTGCTTTTCCCTTCTTCCTAGGTACTTAAATTTTTTTTAAATTCAGGCCCTCTCCTGGACTATTGTAGTAGCTTCCATTCCACTTCAGAACACTGATCTGGGAATAAATGATTATGTTTAGAATTTGAAAAGCATTCACAAGAATGCCTTTGTATTAAGCATGTTGACATATTGTTGTTTTACCAGCATGTGATATATGTGCAAATAGTGTCCTAGCAATAGTTAGTTGATCCTAGTTAAGGTGGGAATTCCTTGGGTGGAGAATATGGATCTTAAATTCTTATGAAAGTTGATTATTTATTTCTCTCCTGTGTCATAGAGAAATAATAAATGATGGACTTTACAGTTGGAGGGTCTAATCAGCCCTTTTTCTTTTTTTTTTTTTAAACCAGTGAGGAAACTAGATCAAGTTTAGTAGCATGTCTAAAGGCACACAGATGTTAAATAAGAGCTAAGATTTGAATCCAGGTCTTCAGGCTCCAAATTTGTACTCTTTTCCATTGTTTAATTAAAAAAAAAAACGTTAAGCTTATATATCTCTTTGTATTTTTCACAGGGTCATGCTGGAATGAATTGGGGAATGAGATTGGACAGGAGCAGAGGCCAGGCACTGTTCAGTTCAAGTAGGATAAGATTGATACAGCTTAGTAGATTACTAACTGGGATCCAAAACAACTTAGGTACCAAGGCCCCTAAAAGTAGATCCTATCATTCTAGGAAATTCTGTTGCCAAATGTTTCCCCTAATTTCCCAGTCTCTTCTTTTCCTTGTGCATGTTTTCTGTCTTTTGTATAGACATCATTTCTTTCGGCCTGGGTCCCAAAACCTATTGGCCTCTTGGAGGAAATGGTTTCTCTGCTTCTGGTGAGGAAGAACAAGGTATAGCATTCTGAAGACAGTATCAGGAGCAGTCTCTCACCCTATTACTCCAACTTTGCTGAGGGAGAAACTCATTGTCAGCCAGAAGCAGGTATTGGTTTCCTCCTCACTCAATTCTCTGTTGCGGTGTTTGGTGGCAAATGTGAAACACCTTGTCAGTATTCTTTAAGAAGAAAAAGCTCCAAATCCTGTAGCGACTTTATTTTGGCTCCCTAGCCTATGAATAGTGGTTGATATGTGAAATAGAATGGGTCTTTTTGTCTCTTTGGTGACTTCTACCTTGGTACATAACTAACCCTTGGTATTTTGTACTATAGTTATAGTCACCTAGTTTAGACTTAATATCATTTGAACTTTTCTTTCTTCCATTTCCACCAAATCCTAGCTTAAGAATTTTATTGTTTAGTTCCAATATTATACTGGCCTCCAGCATAGGTTGCAAATTTCTCTTTTTATAAGTTATTCACAGGCCATTTAAGCTGTGGCACTTTGATAATCTAATGACTCCAGCAAATCAGGAGCTACCCCCAGGCTATTAAATTCCTAGATACAGCTCTAAAATAACTGTTAACTCTCTTTAAACTTTTATTTGTATTTATCCAAAAATGATTTTCCTTTATTTCTTACTTGGGTCAACATCCATACTGTAACAGTCTCCCTCTTTGTCTAATGAATCTGATCTTTCAGAAAACTTTGATCATTTAATATGTTTCACTTTTGAATCTACTTTTCCAGTTTCTAGCCCATTTTCATCTAAAACTATTCATATAATTATTAAAAGTCTATATGTACTATTGATTATATTCTCATGTGTTATCTTTTTGTAGATTCCACCAAAGTAATAGGGAGCCCTGTGGGGCATTGCTAAATACTTTTGATATTGGTAATGTTAGGATAGTGATGAAAACATTGGACTTTATCACTTGAGAAAACTCTTAAACTATAGTTGAGATAAATTGAGTGGACAGAAGACGTCATTGCTTTGGCTACTGGTAAAACAGAAAACAACTTAAAGAGCCTTGCTAAATTTAAAAGTTGGAGAGAAGCAAGTATTAGTTTCCCAGTAAAAAAAAATTTTCTTAAAATATTTGGTGTTCTGATTTTTTAAAAAATAATTTATTGTTTCTACTACCACTCTACTTTCAGTTGAGGGAATTAAACACAGCTCTTTGTATAGCTGCATAGTCAAGCAAAACAATTAATCTCATTAATCTTGTCTTAAAATTCATTGCTTCTGTTAATAGGTGATTTGTGTGCTTGGTTTTCATTCTTTTGGACTTGTGGTTTCTTATTGTTTTGATCACAGTTTCAAAGTCTTTCAGAGTTGTTTTACCTCTAAAATTGTATTGTCTAAATTGTTCTCCTAGCACTATTCATTTTGCCCAACATAAATTCATAGAGGTTTTCTCACTTCTGAATCTATTGATATCATTATTGCTTATGGTGTATTAATCCTCCATTACATTAATATACCATAATATGCTTATCTATTCCCCAAAAGAAAGACAATCCTCTAATTCCTCATTTGTGATTATCATGTTAAGAGTTACCAAATAGATCATAAATGATTGTAATGGAACACTGTTGTGCTATATAAGAAATGACAGGGAATATGATTTCAGAAAAACCTGAGAAGACTTAGATGAACTGATGAAAAGTGAAGTGAGAGGAACCAGTTCTATACCTAGTAACAGCAATAGTAAAACAATAATCAACTCTAAAAGACTTAGCTCCTCTGATCAAGACTATAATCCAAGATGATTCCAAAGAAAAATTGGTATGTACCTCCAGAAAGAGGACTGATAAACATGAATGCAGATTAAAGCATAGTTTTTTTTACTTAATTTTTTCTTCCCTTTTTAAACAATCATCATGGCTAATAAGGAAATAGGTTTTGCATGATTTCACACAGTTGACATTGCTTGCCTTCTCATTGGATGAGGAAAGAAAGGAATTTTGAACTCTGAATTTTTTTTAATCAAATAAATAATGGATGGACAGATGACTTAGTGAGTAAGTAAAGACTGCTATAAATGTTGATAGAATAAGTAGATCTTTTTTTTTTCTCTAGTATCTTTTTTATAAGCCTAATAGTCATTTGATTGGATCACAGATCACTCAAATTTCAATAATTTTATGCACATAATTCTAAGTTGGTTTTCAGAATGATTGAACCATTTTTATAATTTCACCAATAGTGTTGTAGTATATTTAGAGCATTTTAAATGTAATTATTGTTAGCTTGGACATTTTCTTTTGAAAGGTGCTTCTTCACATACTTTGACCATTTATTGTGGAAGGGCTTTTAGTTGTATAAGTTTAAATCAATTCTTTGTGTATATTAGAAATAAGGCTTTTATTGAAATTTGTTTTGCAAAGATTTTTTTCCCCAGTTCTTTTCCTTCTAATTTTTGCTTATTATATTTGACCATGCAAAAACCTTTTCAATTTCATTTAATCAAAATTGTCCTTTTGTTTTGGGTGATTATATCTTATTTAATCATGAACTCTTCCCTTAGCTACAGATCAATAAGTTCTTCAATAAGGGAACTTCTTTCGCCCTGTACTTTATTTATGATGTGACATTTTATATTTATTTCATATCCATATAGAATATCTTGATGAATTTTTGTACACTTAATATCTGATTTCCTTGTTGAATCTTGATAAATGGTATGAGGTGTTGATCTAAAACTTTCTGCTGCTCAGTTTTTGCAGCAGTTTTGTGCATTCCCCTCCCATTCCCTCCACCTCTGGTAACTAAGATTTTTGGGTTTATCATACATCATGATGCTATGTGTATTCTACAGGTTGTATACCAAATTTGTTCTATGGAATAAACTCTTTTTTCTTAAATCCATACAAGATTATTTTAGTGATGTACAGTTTGAAACTTGATACTGATACTACTTTTTAAAATCAATACCTTGAGATTCTTGACCTTTGTTCTTCCATATGAATTTCATAACTTTTTTAGGTCTATAAATTATTTAGAAATATAGTATTGCATAGAAAAAGTAAATTAATTTTGAAGGTATTGACATTTTTCTTACAGCTTAAATTGTAAAGCATGTGTTAACTTAAATCGATAATCTGATCTTTTCCTCCACTCAAAAGAAAAAAAGAACTTTAATGCTTTCCTCCTTTTCTTTTTTTAAAACTTTGCTATTGCTTCACAACGACTTGCTTCACTCACTGAAAAACCACTTTGTAACAATTAAATAAAAGAGGCTATGTCTGATATATGCCTCATTCTATTCCTGTAGTTTACCACCTTTCACCACCTTTGGGATGCATGCCTTACCATCAGTTCACTAAAATTATGATTGATCACTACATTGGTCAAAGTCTAGAATTATTTCACTGTTTTCCTTGTCATCTTGTAAATTGTCCTTCTGGTTCTTTCTATTTGGCTCTTGTTTCATTCAAATTTCCTTTGACTTCTTCATAATGATTCTTTCTTGGAAAACAAAATTCAAGGATTGTGGTCTTAGAGGAGAAAGTCACCTATGCTTCATTCATTTTTCTATTCCTGTGGTTAACTTGCAAATCATGGAAATATGATAAGTTATTTTTCTTGAATTGAATAAAGGAAACCTTTTGTAGAATTAAGTAATGTCACTTTTTGTTTCTATTTAACTTTACCACTTTTAGGATCTAGCTTTGAGAGAAAATTACTCTTTATTTTTGTTTATGCCCTTAGTGGCATGCAGTCAGCATTTTCTCCTTGTTAAATCAGTTTGCTTCAGAAACTTGCCTTCATAGAAGCACCTAGCAGCTAAACCTAACATTTTCATATAAAACTATTAGAAACATTAGTTAGGGTTTTGGTTATGTGGTTTGCATTTTTTTAATGTATTTGAATCTTGTTTTCTTAAATTTCTTTTTTTGAGAGCAGCCACTAACTATAGGATTCTTTCTGGGGTTCCCCGTAACTCTTAGTGTATTGAATGTTGGCTTTGTACTGAGCACTCAAGTAATAATACTTTTTGTATAAAAGACACTTTTATGATTTATCCATCTCAGAATAGTGAAAGTTAAATTTTATGTACATGTGCCTAGATGTCTAAAGAGTTCACCTTTTGTGATTTTCTTTACCTCTGCTCCCCATCTTTCTCCAGTGGGCACATGGTAGGTACTTCATAAGTGCTTGTTGAATTCACTTCAAGAAAGTAAATAGAACAAAGGTGTAGTGGAGTGGTTGTTAATTTCAGAGATGTTTAAAGTATAATTTAAACCCTCCTTTGTTGGAGAAGTGCCTCTGGCTTCTCTAGGGTAATAGAATGCTTGCTTGTGAATGCTTATAATTCATTCTTCTGAAGGCTGTGCAGTTTTAGGAGAGGTCAGAATTTTAAGATTGTGATAACGTGGAAATAATGTTGAGCTTGAAAGATGAATCCCTTCTCTTTGTCCACTGTGAGACCTTGGATACATCATTTAACCACTAACCAGTTTCCTCATTGATAAATGGATGGAAATAGATGATCTATAAAGTTCCTTCTATTTACAGCTCTTTAGACTAACTTCACATCTTTGCCCTTTCCCATTTTCTTCAAGGTAGTAATAAAGAAGTCTTCCCCTACCCCCTTCCTCCCCTAGAGGAAATAAGGAAATGGGTCAGATGTGCACTAGGAAGAGAGAAATAATTGGGGGGGAGGGGATATGCTTCCATGGAATTGGTGGTGTCATGGAATCAGACATAGTGCAATAGAAAAAAAAAAAAAGGACCTGGTTTTGAGTTTTAGCTATACCACTTGATGTCTTTGTGATCGTAATTTCTGTCTTTTTTTTCTCATTTGTAAAATGAGAGGTTTGGCTCTGACCTTAAATTCTAACTCTAAATCTATGTTCCTGAAAATCTGGATTCAAATTTCCAAATACTGGACTCAAGTTCTGACTTTTGTTACCTAGTAACTGATAATGTGTCCTTAGAAAATGTCACATTTTGGGGCCTTCTGTTTTGTTAGCTGAGTATACTTAGCTAAATCTGTTTCCTCTTATTAGAAATACACATTTCCTCTAATGTGTATTATTACACACCGTAGAGTAAGATATAGGACATAGAAAATTTTTTTAAGGCTTGGAAATTTTCTGATTACCTTGCCCACCTTAGAAATTCTACCTTATATTTTAGTAATATTTATGTCTAAGTGAGAAAAAAAATCTCCAAAACTATGTCTGCCTTTATTAGATATGATTCTTCAAGTACAGCTTCCCATTAAAACATTGACATTTTTTGCCCTTCTACATTTGCCATGGCATCTTTTTAAATTGTTTTTTTTTTTTTTTTTTTAAGAGCACTATTGTTGTATCACAACTTTGTGACTATTCATCTACAGGGTGTTCACAAAATCTTATTCTGATTTATGCAATGCAGTGCTATTCTGTGATTTTTAAATAAATAAATTTGTGTGTTCAAAAAACAAGAATTTTTTAGAGCTACAAGGGATCTCCCGAGTCCCTTTCAGCTGTTTATGACCCCAGATATTTTAGGTAAGATTTTAATTGGGTTTATCTTGCACTTACTCTGAAGTGACTTTTCAAAGTGGCATGTCAGCAATGTGTGAGAAAGCATAAGAGACACATCTCCTTCAGTCAAGGCTTCCATATTTTGATCTAATAGGAATCCTCTCTGTTAGCTAATGGGTTTTAGTATATTTAAGCCTTCTGTCCATTTTACTGTTGACATCTTATGTTGAAAATTTATTCAGGATTGCTTGGGACACTAGAAAATGTAGGGATTTTTTTGTTTTGTCTTCCAGGAAGGTCCCCAGAGGAAAAAAAGGAAATCTGAAGCTGTAGGAACTGGTGACCAGGTTGACCTATTGGCCATTGGTACAGCAGTTGGCAGCATTTTATTATACAACACATTAAAAGGAGAGTTACAGAGCAAACTCGTAGTAAGTATCTTTTTGAAACTTAGCATAATGAACTCTTAATGCTTTGGTTTTGATCAAGCTGGAATACAGCTTTGTCTGTCAGGGAATGAGGCGGCTATGTTCTCTACTCAACTTTTATAAGAATCATGCTTGAAGTGTTTTAAGAAAGAATAATAACCTACAGGTTATATCATGGGATCATTATATTTTTTCATCCTAATTTCCTATACCTTATATGTGTCTAACATATAAATATAATTAATATTCTAATTTAAATCTTTTGATGGCTTTCCTTCAGTATTTTTAATTTTGCTTTTTTAGTTTTTGAAAATGGCAACTTATATATGTAATTAAAATTTTATTGGGATGACTCACAAGGAAATTTTTGATTAAAAAGCTATTTCCTATGTTAATTTGGATAATATTTAGAAACAGTATTTTGCTCATCCAAGTTTACCAAATTCAGTACTATGAATGATCCTGCATATTTACTATTTCTGGTCTTTAAGAGAGGCAGCTGAATGACATTTGAGGTCTTGGCATTTTCTTTAATCTTACTTTGTAAGAACAATTATTAGCTCACTTTATACTTTATAAATATCCTGCATATTCTTTCACCTCTTGGTGCCTCTTAATATTTTAATTGCTTAATGAACCTACCTAAACTCATTAATAAAGCCCAATGGCCAATAATGTCCAGGATATAGGAAGAAGAAAAGAATGGAAATATGTCACCATCTTTCTCCCACTGGGTTCAAAAAAGTTTTTTTTTCCTTCTTTGCTATTTTACTGAAAAGCTGGAAGTGAACATTATTTCATCTTTGGAGTAGGAATGACATTTCTGTCAATATTTTTTTGAAAAATTCTCTTATGAGCAATTTGGAACTATGTTCAAAAAATTATCAAACTGTGCATACTCTTTGATCCAGAAGTGTTTCTACTGGGCTTATACCCCAAAGAGATACTAAAGAAGGGAAAGGGACCTGTAAGTGCCAAATTGTTTGTGGCAGCCCTGTTTGTAGTGGCTAGAAGCTGGAAAATGAATGGATGCCCATCATTTGGAGAATGGTTGAGTAAATTGTGGTATATGAACGATATGGAATATTATTGTTCTGTAAGGAATGACCAGCAGGATGAATACAGAGAGGACTGGCGAGACTTACATGAACTGATGCTAAGTGAAATGAGCAAAACCAGGAGATCATTATATACTTCAACAACAATACTGTTTGAGGATGTATTCTGATGGAAGTGGATCTCTTCGATAAAGAGAGCCAATTCAATTTCAATTGATCAAGGATGGACAGAAGCAGCTACATCCAAAGAAAGAACATTGGGAAATGAATATAAACTGCTTGCACTTTTGTTTTTCTTCCCGGGTTATTTATACCTTCTGAATCCAATTCTCTCTGTGCAACAAGAGAACTGTTCGGTTCTGCACACATATATTGTATCTAGGATATACTGTAACCTATTTAACATGTAAAGGACTGCTTGCCATTTGGGGAGGGGGGTGGCGGGAGGAAGGAGGGAGGGGAAAAATCAGAACAGAAGTAAGTGCAAGGGATAATGCTGTAAAAAATTACCCTGGCATGGGTTCTGTCAATAAAAAGTTATTTAAAAAAAAAAAAAAGCATAAGAACACAAGGTGATTTTAACAGATTAAAAAAAAAAAAGAAAAATTTTCTTATACACATATTGAATATTTTATGTGTAGTAACTCAATTGTCAATGGCATAATGCCATTTCTTTTTATTTTGAAATAAATAAGAATTCCTTATTTAAAAACAATTGACAGACTTAGTAAAGAGGGGGTAACTTGTTGTGTAGATTATCTACATGTATAAAGAATCAAATAACTCATTTTCTATAGTCATTTCAGCACTTATTTCTTTACTAGGGAGATTATGAGGACTTTGGGGATTCACAGTAAACATTTTGAGGACTCTTAAGAGCTTGGATTGTTTGGTCCAACAATTTGTATCATGGTATCTTTTGAAGAAAATACAATCTGTTAAAAAAAAAAAAACTTTCTAAGAGTTAAAGTATATATAGTAGGCATAGAGTTTTGTTTTTTGGATGTTTTGGTGGGAGAGGATAGGGTGATTCATCTTAGGGGAGGAAGGAGATAGACTAGAAGGAGGAAATAGAAGAGAACACAGAGGGAGTACAAGAAAGTAGAGATTGGAGAGTGAGAGTGTGGCCATTTCCCTCCTTAATCTCTTCTTGTAGATGCTCTTTGAATCCTGTTTGTGGGCAATTGGATGCTTTTACTGGTTATACAGTTAGTTTGCATTGATACTCAATTGAAATTTCTATACCAGTTTTATTACATTTTTTTGTTCCTTATCCACTGTAGCCATAGAATCATGAAAAGAATGAAACTTTGCTTTCTTTATATTGTCATGCCACAGTTACATCCTTTAGAAGTTGGGGAAGAGGAGAATTCCAAAATATGGCCACATGTATTATAAATATATATTAATATCCTACTTACTTAATGACCACTATTGGTCTTCCTTTTGCTTCCATTAAAACTGGGAGTCTGGTCTGTGGTATTTTATGCACTTTGCAATTTTTACTCTCAGAAAATGATAAGACTCAAAGTATAATTATGTAAGTTGGCATTCTAATTTTCAAGTTTGCTTTAGAACTTTTGATATGTGGTATCTCGGTTTAAATTGTTTTGAACTGTAATGAGGGAGGAGGGGCAGGCAGCTAGTTGATATAGTGGACA
This sequence comes from Antechinus flavipes, assembly GCF_016432865.1. Classification (NCBI taxonomy): domain Eukaryota; kingdom Metazoa; phylum Chordata; class Mammalia; order Dasyuromorphia; family Dasyuridae; genus Antechinus; species Antechinus flavipes. Next base: position 222,309,488 of record NC_067399.1, on the reverse strand, counting down.
GCGTACCAGTCCTGAAGACCTGAGTTCAAATGTGGCCTCAGACACTTAAGACGTGACCCTGGGCAAGTCACTTAACCCCAATTGCCTCAGCCAAGAAAAAGAAAGAAAGAAAGAAACATAATGAGGGTTTTTTGGGGTGGGGAATCAATAGTTATATGCTTTAAAAAATAATATGTAGCCTATAGAAAAATGCAACTTTTTAAGAGGAAGAAAAAAGAAGTTAAGAGTTTGGGAGAATGTTTTTAAATTGTACTTCTGAAAATTGTTTTTCTTTTGAAGTAACTTTAATCTTTTATTTAAAGTTTTTTATTGTTGGAAAATAGTGCTTTTTTATAGCATTAATTTCTGAACATAATTCATTCCTTCCCCACCCCAACGATTAGTGCAACAGTTTATTTTAAAGTTTATACAAAAAAGTTTTGTATTGTTTCTTTGTATCCCTCCATATATATGTGTGTCTGTGTATATATGTGTGTGTGTGTGTGTATACATACAAATGTATGTGTGTATATGTGTTTACTATTTGTTAAAAAATAAAAAATAATGTTACTGCTGTTTACTTATCAGTATTTTGTCCTTTTTAGAACTTATAATAGGTTATCTGTTCTTTAAAAAAAACAATAGGATATTGTGTTTTGATCTGGCATATTTAACTCTGAAGTTATTCCAGAAATTGGGATAGTATAAATTGAATCTACAGCTTGGAGAGAAAATAATATTTTGTCTTGTAGGTAAGTTAGTTTTCAGGTGTCTTATGGTCTTCAGGTGTCTTAAATTGACAATGAAATTATGAATGTTGATTTCATTTAAGTAATTACTTTATTGTCTTTTATATTTTGCTTCTATTTAATATTTGTTTCTTTCTCCAGAGTGGTGGACATGACAATAAAGTAAATTGCATACAGTGGCATCAAGATAATGATTGTTTGTATAGCTGTTCAGATGATAAACATATTGTGGAATGGAATACACAGACTTGCAGAGTAAAGTGGTAAGTAAGATGGTTCTATTTCAAAAGAAAGATTCCAGAACTGCTAAGAATTGATTTGGGAGTTTAACAGATCATTAAATAATGCCATTATAGACTTCTTTGTTAGGTATTGTAGGATTTAAGCTAATAGTACCTTCCTTTAAGGAACTTAATATCCAATTGGAAAGAGAAGCGAAAGTTTTTTTTAAATTGCACTACAATACAGTGGAAGCAAATGATAGATTAGAAAAAGCTTATCTTGAGGCCATGTATTATATATGTAATAAACACTGAATTCAGGAAAGAGAAAAAAAAATGTTTTGGCATGGTCTGGAAGTGCTTCATTATAGGAAGGACATATCTAAGTAGATAATTAAGGTTTGAATCATTGTATAAGAATGGAGTACCTCAATGTGATATAGGATGATGGTGGGAGAGCAGTAAGTATTTTTTGAGTTTGGCAGCTTTGGAAGATAAGATTCCATAAGTTGGTGGAAGTCAAATTGTAGAAGATCGTTTAAATTCAAATTTAAAGTATTTGCATTTTCCTGTTGTAGTCATTGAGAAGCCACTGAAAAGTTTTGACTGTGATAGTGATATTAAATAGTGTTTTAGTTTAAAAAAAAATTTGGCAGGACAGAAAAGCTAGAGACAGATTAATTTTAAAGAGGCAGTAACTGAAATGCAAGACTTTGAACAGGTGGTCATAGTGGGAATGGAAAGGGAAACATAAAGAGGGCTTGGTGACTGAGGGAGAGAGGCAGGGGTGAGAAAAATAAGATTATTTAGTTCCAAACCTGAGGGAGTAGGAGAGTGATAGTACTGCCTTGTATAAATAAATCAGGGAGTGTCTGCTTGGGGAGAGATATGATGAATTTGGTTAATAATTGCCCACAGTGATTTAGCCCTTCGTTGTTTACCAAAAGCTTTCTAACCTCCTTAGTGTATGAGGTAAATGCATTGTTTATCCCAATTTTATACATGTGGAAACAATCTTAGAGAAAGGGAATGAGATTACTGTGTTGTATATCCAGGAAATGAGCCTATGCCTCCTAGATCCAGATTAGAATTTTTTTTTTCTTTTTTGGTCCAAATCTGTGGGTTCATTGGCAAAAATGAACTCCTGGAGAAATTTCTAAAGCAACTAATAGGTGACCCACAACTTACATTCAGAATTTGCTTGAAGATCACATATCCTATGTATGTTAAAAGTAGAGATTGATCTGCCTAACTTTGCAAGTCTTTGTCCATCCTATTAGTATTGCTGCTGTTTTCTGGTGATTTTTCTACTGATCGATGTTATCTCTTAATTTTAAATGCAGCATTCGACAGTGCAGGAATGGTGATAGGGACTCAAGAACAAAATTGTAGTTGTGGAAATAAAAGTTCCAGTCTGTGGAAGTAAGATACCTCAGAGTAGGGATAGTATAGAATAGAAGGAATGGCATAGAATTGAGTCTTTGATAAAGGTAAAAGGAAAGAAAAGGATTCACCAAAAGGCAAGAGCGAGGTACAAGTAGAACCAGTGTAAAACCTGTCACAGTTGTCAAGTAGGGATGGAGCCTGGAGGAGGGGAAATTTTTATTTCTGATTTGGAAGGTTTTTGTTGGAGCTCCTAGACTAAAATCAAGTTTTCAGTAGATGATTGATTAGAGAAGCCAAATTGTACAGAGTTAGGAGACAGTCAATAATAAAGAAATTAGAGGCTCAAGCATATAAAACTCTTTTAGAAGTTTGGCTATGAAAGGATTACTACTACGTACTCTGAAAAAAACAAATGTTTTTGGATGTACCTTGAAAGCTTTTTTTAAAAGATAATTTTAGTTACTGAATTAAAAACTTAAGAGCATAACAGTTTGAAGTAAAATTTTGTTCTAATCAAAACTTCTTAATTTAAAAAAAACAGTTCCTAGCTTTTATTTTTATATCTTGATTTTCAAAAAATAGCTTTTCCTTCTCCCCTCCCCAAAAGGTCATCCCTTTTAAAAGGATAAGAAAGAAGGAAAAAAAGCAGATTCACAAAGCTAGCTATCCTATCAGCTAAAACGGAGAATAAATATAATATTCTGTATCCATAGTCCCTCACTTAACACAGAGTATGTGTGTGCGGTGTCTATTTTCTCCAAACTTGGGAATTTTTATCAGACACCATTCTGCTTCATTGCAAGATAATTTCAAAATGATTTTTATAGACTACCAAAATCTTTGTGAAGTCACTAAAATTATACTCCATGCGGGAAAGTGTTCTTACAATCTGGTTAGTTCATTCATAGTTCTTGTGGCAGATAAGTAGTACTGACTGCTTCTAGATGTAGAGATTATATGACTTGATTCAGTCATTGATGTTTCCACAACTTTCTGCACATTTCAGTGAATTTTCAGAGCTTTTACCTCTTGAGTATTCTGTGTAATGTTAAGGGTTTTCGGATAACAGATTTTTGAGGTATTTAAACATATCTTTATGAACAACTAAGAGTTTGGAAGACTATTCTTGAAATAAAAGTTTTGTTTCTTTTCCCTACAGGTATTGGTAGCTTCTTTAATTCTCCCTCCCTCCCCCACCCCCGTTGGCCAGTTAAAATTTTAAAAATTCTCAGTCTTGCTTGTCAATTCTCAGCTTTTCTTTCTCAGATTCTAAGTAGTCCAGGCAATATTTTGTCATTTGGTTTGTTTCTCTTGGTAATTATTAAATGTGTAATTTTCTAAGAAGAAAGAAAACCTGATTATTAACATGCTATCTAGTCATTCTTTGAGAAATTCAAAGAGAAGTTCTGCATAATTGTTGGGAATATATAAATACATACATAGGGTTTCTTCATCTTAGTGCATTTCACAGTGAGAGGATTAAGTGATTTTAGGGTCATAAACATTGAAAGATAGCGAGTGAAATTTGATTGGTACTCTGAAGAGTGAAATACAGAATTAGTTAAAAAAAATTCTTATAATGAATAGACAGCTTTTTTTGAGATGCCCTTTGAGGAGTTTGATGACACTAGACAGTATATAAAATTGTTCTAAGGTCCTTAGGATGGTTAGTTGAACATCAATAACTTCTGTACTATATAGGACCAAATCTGGATGCTTTCTGTAGAACATAGGAGTCTACAACAAGGTCAGAATGCTCTGAAATCTGGAGAGAAAACATAGAAATGTATTATACATCAACCCCATTGTTCAACAGATGAGGAAACTGAAGTCTAGAAAGATTTGAGCACTTGCTCAAGGTTACAGAGCTGGGATGAGGCCCTAGTCTCTTGACTCCTACTCCCATGTTCTTGAACTACCCCCTGATGCTTTCCTCCAGCAGGGGCCTACACCTGGAAATAAGATTAGGAAACATGTTTTCTAAGGAGATGAGAATGCTAGCAGCCACACCAACATGAATCTACCTTGGGCTGAAAGACTGAAAGCTCAGGTTAGTGTGTGACCCAGACATGATTGGGGTGGGGCTGATGCCAGGGACAAGAAAGAGAAGTGTATTGTAGACTGCTGGGAAACAAGGATTGTAACTGAATTATCTGCCTCCCCTTCTTAAACCCTTATCTTGCTGAAAGGAGATACTTCTAGGATGAGCTGAACAGGAGCCAGTCAAGTTTTCTCAGGGCTGGGCCTCTGGGCTATGTTAGAACATGATGACAATATGCTGGATCAGTTTTGCTTGCGCACAGCTGAACACAAGGTTTGGTTTTCAAGGAACACACCTGGCATTGAAGCTCTTGGTGGTAACATTTGTTACTGCTTGCTGCTGCAAAGGGATGAAAATATTAACTTTATGCAATATCTTTCTTTCTGTAATACAGCAAATGGAAAGGTGACATCAGCAGTGTCAGTGCTTTGTGCATCAGCCCTGATGGGAAAATGTTGCTTTCGGCTGGTCGAACTATCAAACTATGGGATTTGGAGACTAAAGAAGTCTATAGAGTGAGTGAGTCAAAATAGGTGCAGGTATAGTAAAAGCACAATAATTCAGACTAATTTGGGAGGAACACCATTTTGAATTAGGGAAAGTATGAATTATTTTTATTATCACAAAATACTATTTTTTATGTTCAAGTATATTGAGTTACTGGAATCAGCCACCAAGGAAATGTTTCCAAATAAGTTTGATAGCAGTAGAAGCAATTAGAATTAGCAGTGTTGCTTATACACTGGATTTGGAGTCAGAGCCTGAGTCTGATCATAGCCCTACTGCTACTCTCTTTGTGATCTTGGTCGAGTCATAGTCTTTCTAGCCCTAAGTTTCCTCACCTGTAAAATGAGGGGGTTGGATACGATGATTTCCTTGAGTTCCCTTCTAGTGCTGAATCAACCTCTGGATCATTTTACTATGACTTTGCTCAAGTCCATTAGATATAGTTTCTTAAGAAGAACAAATATATACCCAGAAATCTTGTTTTTATTTTAATTTGTTTGGTATTAAATTTGTTTTTCTCTTTTTTTTTTAAAACAATAATATAGAGCTAAGTATAGAACAAGTTAAATTACTATATATTTTGATTTGGATTAGTTTGAATTAATGAGCTTTTACTGTACTGCTAACCAAAGATTTTTGTTTTTCAGACTGAAAACTGTTACTGTTTAAAATCAAATATAGATTTTATACTTTATTGGTTAAAGAAAAAAGTTCTCTGGGGTTGCTGAGATGTGGTGCTGTGATGATACTAAATTGTGGTTTCGACTTAACTGAATGTTGAATGAGGACATCTAATTCCTTGGCTGTGTCTGAGCATATCCAGTACCCCTTTTGATTTTGTGTTAGAATTAAGAACTTGACTTTCTGCTATGAAATGTAAAGAAACTTGGGTTATGGGGAGGGCATGTGGGTTATTAAGAAGGAATACTTTGTAGTTTTTTATAATTTAGGCAGATGCCCTATTTCCTAAGAATTCTAAAGAGTGCAGCATAAATACCTTCAGTTGCTTGAGCTATCAAACTGTGGGACTTGGAGAACAAAGAAGTCTATAGAGTGAGTAAATCAAACTAGTTCCAAGTATAGTAATAATTCAGTAATTCAGAATAATTTATTGTCTTCATTTAGTTGTAATCATCTGTCCCCATTGTTTATTACAATTTGTAGCTGAAAGAAATATCCAGATTTTTTGGTATTATTGCTTTAGAACAGTCTTACTAATGAAATTTACTCTTTTCTAGCATTTCACAGGTCACGCAACAGCTGTTTCATCACTCATGTTCACAACTCTTAGACCTCCTAAAGAAAGTCAGCCCTTTGATGGAATTACTGGTCTTTATTTCTTATCTGGAGCAGTACATGACCGATTACTTAATGTATGGTATGTATTTTTATTTAGAAAAAAATGTGCCTTGTTTAAAAATAAAAAAAACAAAAAACTTGGCATATGTGGATCCAAAAATATGGCTGACTGTTTTGTTATGGGGATTTTGTTGTGTCTTTGACTTCTATAGGACATTCCAAGTTATGGATAGAGGTGATAGACGAATAAAAGACTTAAGTTGGCTGGTTTTTTTACTTGTCTTTAAAGATAATAAACTTGTTTCTCTCATATTCAGTCTATTTTTGCAAGAAACTGATCAATAATAAGATTTCTCTATTAAAAAGATATTTATAATTTGTAAAAGCACAGCTACATCTCCCCTTCTCCTCCTTTCTCCCATTAATGCAAGTAATGAATCATGGGATGGAGTTGCATGTATTCAAATTTGCATTATTTAAAATTGTGTTATTTCAAATTAGGTAATTTGGATTGGTGCTATGATGACACTCAATTGTGGTTTCCTCAAACCGATAATTGAATGAGGACATCTAATTCCTTGGCTGTGTCTGAGCATATTTATCAATCTGCATTTACAGTATTATTATGAATACTTTTACTTTTGAACTAGCTTTTTTAAAACCAAAATTCCTCTGGAGTAAGTGGTTATTAAAATTTTGTGACTCATTCATGGGATGCTCTCGATAGAGTTTTGGAAATAAGTAGCAAATATTATCTCCATTTTTTGGTCTGTAGTTTAAATCTTATGCCTATTTGACATATTGGGTAAACTGGGTCGTAAACTTTGGATTGAGGTATACAGGGACATTGTTCTTGTAGTTGCCAAATTGGGTTGAGCATTTGGTAGTTTATTTTTGAGCTTGCTCGGAGAGGGGGCTGTTTGTGTGGATTGAGTCTATAGTTTTTGTCCTTATGACAGTTAGGTCCCTCAGTCTGGGGACAAATGAGTAATTAAGATGGCAGCTTTGAAAAATTATATGAAGACTTAAAAATATGCCCCTATTTTAAATGCTTGTGTAGTTTCTTTTTAGCCTAAGAGAGGTTGTAACTGTTTAGTATGTTTTGTCAAAAAAAAATATTATGTTTACTAAATCTCACAAAGTTTCTTTATACCAGAGTTGAATTTCTCTTCCGGTTAATGAAAAGAAGAACTGACATCTGTAATATAGACACAAAATGATATATATTTTAAAATTTCATAATTAAAGTGTCACTATTTGCATATAAGAGAACTATAATCTCTCATATAGTCATGAGAGGGAAGAGCTCTTAGATTTGGAGCAAGTCACCTTGGGACAAATGATAGTTGTTTTGCAGCTTTTGGGAAATTAATTAATTGATTCTCTAGGTCTCACTTTTTCATTTATTGGTTATTTTTTTTCCCTCTCATTTTTTTAAAGGAAGAGGGTAGGCTCAGATGACCTCTAAGGTCTTTATTTTCAGGCAAACCTAACTCAAACCAGTGCTGTGATTTTGGTCCAAATTTAGAATAGGCATTTGTGGTCCAGAAAAATCTATTTAAACTACTATAGAATATATATTAAAAAGTATACTGACTCACAGTTACTAGTGCCGAGTTAGGTAACTAGCCCCACTTGGCAATGAGAAATCTGCTAAATCTCCATCATCACCTCATCAAAGATCAAGCCTTTAATGTCCCTCAATTGGCTTCAGCCTCTATAGGTAGACCAGCTCATCCTGTATGTAACAGATGCTGCTCCTACCATAGTCTTGTGCCCTAAATCTGTTTTATGCTAGATGACTTGTTTATTGTATAACTATGCTATTGCTTACTTGTTATGTATGCCAGAAAAAGTATTGATAGATGCTTTCAGTTTTCCAAGGAAGCAGTGTGAAAGAATAGTTTCATTTTAATTTTTATTTCATTTAACTTTGGACTAATTCTGTGAGGAATTCAGTACCTTTCTTAGATGTTTCCAACTTTTATGTATCTCTTGGATAAATGCTGCTTTATGTATCCTAGGCAAGTTCGGTCAGAAAGTAAAGAGAAGAATGCAGTGATGTCTTTTACAGTTACTGATGAACCGGTCTACATTGACCTGACTCTGTCAGAAAACAAAGAGGAGGTAAAATTACTAGATAATTTGGTCTTGACTCAGAAATGCTATTTGCTTTTTATCCCATTTTGTAAGATACACCATGTTGATTAATTTGTGACTCATTTACAAACCAAGATGGTAGGATGGATATAGTTTTGGTAATGACCAAAAAGAGTGAAGTGTATGAATGTGATGAAAAGATTAATGAAATTTTTGAGTAAAGAAAGGGGAGAAAAATAGACATTTATTAATTACCTAAAATATGCCAAAAACAGTACTAAGCACTTTACAAACATTATCTCATTTGGTGCTCACAATAACCTTGGCAGGCAAATGCTGATACTTATTACCCCTATTTAAAGTTGAAGAAACTAATGCAGATTGAAGTTAAATGACTAGGATCACTTGAGTAAAGAATATCTGAAGCTGGATTTGAAGCAGGGCTGCCTGACTTTGGGCTTACTGCTTTGTGCACTGAAAATCTCATTTGAACATTTTGGATATAAGGAGGACTCAACTCAGAATGGATAGAGCTATTTGAAAAAAATTTATTAGCAGGATAAATCAGTCTTTTGCTATTTGCCAACACAAGATTCTAGAATATTGAATTTTATTTTGGATGTTCTAAGCTCAAAGATAAGCTATTTCCCCCCAAAAAAAAAAAACCTGTAAGTGCAGTTTTTCCCAATATGATCATATTTCACATTACAACTAGTTTAAATGTCTCTAAGCCATCTTAGACTGTAATAATTCAATTTCAGCTTTAAGGATGTAGCCAATAACAAATTTAATGATAAATCTTTTTTAACAGTTTTGTTTGAAAAACAGAGATACATAATAATCAGAATCAAGAAATTTAATTTTCTATGGGTAACCCCCTAGAATTCTACCTGTTGGAGAATGAAGTTTTGCCATATAAAAATTCTGATTTTTCTTCAAAGGGTTAGCAACATTTCAATAAACACAAGATCTGTATTTTAGAATGAGCATAAAATTGATCAAGAGGCATGAAAATTATGTAGAATAATTTTAATCATATAGATCATTTAATTCAAGTTCCTTACTTTACAGTTGAGGAAACAGAAATCAGGACCCTCGTCCAGGGTCACACAGGTAGTAACTTTCAGAGGCAGGGTTGGAACCTGTGTTCTTGACTGCAAATGCATTGAACTTCCTTGTGGTTAATCCTAAGTCCTTTTAATAAAGTAAATTTCTTATTTGTTGATGTTCATTTGCTACTGTTACAAAAGCAGGATAATGTGAAATGTTACAAATAGTAAAATCTTGATGTTTGTATAATAATAACCTTATGTCACAGTTTTTCAGAGTCTTCCCTTTCTATTTCATAAAAATATTTTATAATGAACTGAATCAGTTTACTTTGCCTCTAACATCAGATAGTAAGTTGGAGCGATTGAGCTAGTATCTTTCAATAGAAAGGATCAACCTTTAGGGAAGGGAAATTTTTTTATTTTCCTTACCTCTATTCCTTCCGATTTTACTTTTCATTTTCCTGATTCCATACTAATATAGAGTTCCTGTGAATATTATAAGCAGATTAACATCTTTTTACATTTTGAACTTCCTAAGTTAACAGTAATTTCAGTTTCTTGAACTCAGCCCTCTAAAGTGTTGCCTATTTCATTTGTTCCCCAGGTTTTTGCTTAACTGTCTAAAATTCCAAGTATGTACTGATATGTATTACAAAGGCAGTCTGCAATTTTTTAGCAGTGATATGCCAAAGCTTCATTTTTCTTTACTTCTTCTCTTGACTGTACATGGTATTATCTCCCCACCTGTTTGCTATTCCCAAGAAACCCTGCAATTAAAGCAAGACATATAACCTGGAGTTCCTCCATAGGGAAAATCTGCTTAACCAATCCACATGCAGAATTGTGACTTTAGTTATCTGGCAGCTTAGAGACCCTAGAAGAGCAATAAATAAGAGGAGTCCAAAATTCTTGGACATACCTTTGCCTTTCACCTCATTTATGTAACTTTCTCTACCATTCTAATAATACTGTTAATTTTGATGCATGTGCAGAAATTAATGTGTTATAGGTCTCAAATTTTAATCAGTTATTACAATAACTAAACTAGTCATATAATGTTATATTGAAGATCTATCCTCAATATTTTCCCTTCTTGATATGGAGAGGACTTGGAAAATTTATAATTTAAAAAGGGTAGAGATATTTGGGAATAGTTGTCTTCTGGTGGAAAGTTAGTATATTGACAGTAGAAATCGTTGACTATTAATTTCAAGGAGAATAATTAATGCTTTTTGACTTATTCTTTTAGCCTGTAAAGTTAGCTGTTGTTTGCAGAGATGGACAAGTCCATTTATTTGAACACATATTAAATGGGTAAGTTAGAATTTTTCAAATGGGAATTTCTTTTTGTTCACCTGACTCTTTGCTATTATATCTCCTACTTACAGTTTATTACATTGTATTATTCTGGTTTTGTGTTTTCCTTTGTTAATTTTTATAATTAAAATAAATAATAATTTATTATTTTATAATATTTATATAGAATCAGAATTTATATAGAATAATACACATATTATGTGTATGTCCTGTGTCCCTCAAAAAGGTAAATCTTCCTGATTCTATCCCCGGTATTCTATTCACTGTCAAACTGCCCCTTATTTCTCTAAATGTATGTGTCTTAATCAGTCTTTTTCTAGTTGTAGACAATAAGGCCTTCCTTTTCAAGATTAATTGCTTTTTCTATGCTCTTGTTCCTATTCATTCCATCTCTTGTGTCTGTTTTACCAACTGTTCTCAACCTTATAGTTTTCTTGGCTTTTGATTTTCACTTAGAATTCTTCTGTTCTCTCTTGTGTGAATTCTTTTTCAACCTTCCATTCCTCCCACCTCTCCATTTCTACTCCTCTTTTTTCCCCATCAAAAAAAAAAAAAAAAAGAAAAGAAAAACTGCAGGCCAATTTCCTTTTACCTAAAAAAAAAAAGTTCTTTTGTTTTCTGATTTTTTTTCACCATAATTATTCTTTTTTTTCCCCTTTAAAAAAATTTATTTTCCTCCTATTACTCCTTCCTATCATGGTTTCCCTTTGTTCCTCATTGAGTAAACACAGAAAACAGTCGTCAGTACATACTGCATAATTCAACAAAACTCACTCCCACATTAACTTTGTGTCTTTTGGCATTTTTAGTTTGTCACCTCTTTGTTAATGGTTAAAGTTGTGTTTCATCTTCGTTTTTTTGGAATCATGATTTTTCATTGTGTTGATTATAGTTCCAAAGTCTTTTTTCACAGTTGTTTTTCTCTAAAATTGTATTGTATAAGTGTTCCAACTATTCACTTTGCATTTATTCACAAAGAACTTCTCAGTTATTTCTGAAACTGTCACATTTTATCATTATAACACAGTAATGCTCCATTACATTTATATGCCACAAATTATTTTTAGTCTTTCCCTAGTAACTTCCTTATTTCCAATTTGTGACTACCATGAAAAGAGTTGTTAAAAATAATTGTTGTACATATAGATCCTTTTCCTCTTTATTTCTTTGGGCTGTAAGTGTCATAGTTGTGTGACTGAAACAACTAGATAATGCAGTGCATAGAGCAACTAGGCTCAAATTTGATTCTGGATACTTAGTAACTGTGTGAGCCTGGGCAAGTTACTTAACTCTGCCTCAGTTTCCTCATCTCTAAAATAAGGTGAAGGAAATGGCAAGTCACTGCAGTATCTTTGAAACCCCATCTGGGGTATTCGTGGCAAAGAATAAGATATGATTGAAATAAATGAACAACTCACATTTCAATAATTTGATGCACATGGTTCCAAATTGGTTTCCAGAATGGCTGGACAATTCATAGATAAGATCCTTCATTTGTTATTTTCTTTTATTTTCTTTCATCTCTCACTGTTGGTAGCCCCTCGATTCTGTTACTGAAACAATTTTTTCTCTCCCCTTGTCCTTCTCCCATCCAATTAATTTTCAAGTCTATGGTTTCTGATTCTGTAGTGTTTCCTATATCTGGGTCTTTGCATTCCTACTGTAATTGATTTAGGTCTTGTAGTCATCTCCATATGAAAAGATTATTTATGAAACTTTCTTGATCCCCTACTAAACTTCCCCTTTTTTTCTCCTTACAAGCAAAAGTCATCTCCCTAAATTTTTTCAGGGCACCCTGTATATACCTCACTTTGCCACTTTCCATATGTTGTCTTGTATCATATTTAGTTTTCTACATGATTCAGCCTACCCTTTATTAGATTATAAATTTCTTGAAGGTAGTGTCCTTGTTAACTTTTTTTTTTTTTTTTTTTTTTTTTTGCATTTCTTGAATTATACAGTGTCTTGCACATGGTAGGTAGAATTTTTCTGAGTTGAATTATAAACTAAAATGAAAACCTTTAAAGGGAACACAAAATTGTGTGAGCACATTTTTGGATTTCTGAGATCTTCCCACAGGGGTACCATTAATTGAATTTTCATTAGATTTCAATTAGATGTTTTCATAATGTTTTTTAGTATTAAGTTTTCAAAGTACATTCTTTATATTCTCTTTTGATGTATTATTCATGGAGTAACCTGCAGTGTACCTATATGGATCCCTGGACCTTGTAAACAGCATGACTCTGTTCCTTTGTTTTATAGATGGTGGTATAGAAGGTTGGTGTAGTTCTGATGACCAGAGATTATATAGATATTCATTGTTCCCTCTCCCTCTGGTTTTTACTTTATTAGGGTATTTTAATATTAAGTTTGAATATTAAACTTATTCTCAAGTGATTTGGTCACATCTGAGTTTTTTCATTTCTAGATACTGCAAAAAGCCTTTGACTTCGAATTGCACTATTCAGATTGCAACATCTGGGAAAGATAAAGAATCAACACCTAGTCCTATCCCAATTCTAGCAGCAGCTTTTTGTTCAGATAAGCAATCTTTGCTACTTGTCTATGGCAGTCTTTTGCAGCCAGCTATTGAAAGAGTGGTAGGTAGATCTATAATTAATAGAAAATTATGTTTTTAAGGGTGAAAAAGATTTTAATGTAGCATTTTGGTCTGCTTGGTTTTTTTAAAAGGTTAATTTCCAGTAGCTACCAGAAAGATAGCTCTTTTGAAGTGGGCAAGTAAATCTTAAAGAATTTTAATGGGTGGAGAGTTTTATTTTGGAATTTTATCACTACATATACTACTAGCAAACATTGAAATTCTGTGGATGGCTATGTAATGGATAATGTAATGATTTAATTTTTTTAACTTAATTTTCTTTGAAGACTTTTGATGAGCCTGTTATGAGCATGCTACTCAAGAGTACTTTTTAAAAATCAGTGGCTGGTAATTGTGGCTATAGTAAAGGCCCACTAATTAATGTTATTATATATAAAAAAAGAGGAGGATGTAGTATGATATATATGGGTTTTTGAGAGACAAATAAGATTTCTTTCTAAATTCAGCTCATTAGCATTAAAGGGTTCTTTGTCCATAATTTTTTATGACCAGAAATATTGCTTTTTACAAGACATGTCTGATCTTTTAATATATATACTTTTTGGTGTGTATACATTGATATATATGCTTAATTTTTTGTGATTGATTATGTCTGAAATTAATTTTTTACTTTTTCCTATTCCAGTCTTTGACGTCCAAAGAACCTCATATGTGTCTGATAAGAGATATTAATTGTTGGACTCCAAAAATAGGAGTAGCTGTAACAAAGGTGAGTGAATATGGTATCATTTTTGGGAATGGCTTCAGGTAAACTATTTAATGAATCAGTATATCATAATCATTAGTTAAGCTGTTTATTATATGTTGGGTATTCCATTAGTTGTTGGGAGCACAAATAATAGTAATGAAACAATTCCAATTCCCATTTGTTTTATGCCACTCCTGAATCACAGGAGAAAGTGGGCTCTATATCCCTAACCTTTCCCAGCAACAATACCCTATGGAGACTGAATAATTTCCCAACTCCTGTTTGTCTCAAATCCCATATTAATCTGTTTCTTCCTACATGGGAGCAAAAGGTCCCAATCCCTCTGCTGTTCTTCTTATTTTACCCACATTCCTGACCAGCCCTATCTCCCACTGAGTGAGAGTAAGCTTTCCTTCTTCCCTTTCATTCATTCCATCCACTAGTCTCATTGAGACCTAGCTTTACCACAGCATCATCTCTTCATTGATCATCTTCTGTAGCATTGCCCTGCAATTTCTCTTAACACTCATGCCATGGAGACAGGGAGGGGAAGGGCATGTAGAATGGAGTGTTATTGCTCATTATGCCATGTCTGGATTCTTTTACTATCCTCATGTAGCTTCCCTGCAGATCCCATTACCCTTCCCTTCCTCACTCTTTCAAAGATACTTTCTGGACTCCTGGATAAGTAACTTAATTAATATCTTGGATTTCAGCTCTTCTAATCCCTCCCATATCCAGTCACTTGCCACATTTTGCCATTTCTACCTTCTCAGCCTCTCTGAAACCTGATCTCTTCGCTCTAGTTACAGCTGCCATCTTAATTCAGGTCTTCTTCATCTTTCACTTTATTATTTCAGTGACTGTTTAATTGGTCTCCATTTTTTCTTCCATACTGCTTCTGTGTTTAAGTGCAGATCTGTCTATGTGAATCCCCTCCTTAATCAACTCCAGGAATTCCATGTTGTTCTAAGATAAATGTTAAGCCCTTTCATTTAGCTTTTAAACTCCTTTAGACTCTGACTCCATCTTGTCTTTATGAGCCTTACTGACATAGCATGTATCTTTCTCTCTTTACTCAATGCTCTTCATCCCTTTTTGGCCTCTTTAAGCACTCTCCCTCACAGCTTAGCTACGTAGCACTTGTGCTACATACAGCTTTTCCTGATATAACTAACGCATTTCCACCCTCTTTTATTTCTTTGTATTCATTGATATTTGTTAATACAGTTTTTGTCTTTCCTGTTAAAATTATAAATTCCTTCCCATCAGGGAGTTTTTTCATTTGAAATGTGTCCCTCATGGCCTCCCACAGTACTTGCACAGAATATGCTATACTTGTTAGGTAACTGATCTGATTGCTTCTCCTTTATGATGTATAATTTGTTTTTTGCTTTAATACTATTCAGTTCAGCATCTCAGTTAATATTCCAGTGGTCAGTTGTCTTAAGCAATTATTGTTATAGCAAACTAAGGAAACCCAGCTGAACCTTAGAGCTGTATTCATACTATCTATTTTTATTCTACTGGGTAATGATCAAAAGGCAACTTGAAATTTATATTTTTTACACTAATTACTTCAGCATATGCCATATACTTTGAAATCCCTTCCGTTTTCATGGACTTTTGACATTTTCTGAGTTTTATGACTGTGATTGAAGGATTTCCTATTTATATCTTTCTAGCATTATTTGAAATAACCTCAGTATTTTAATTTTGTAAGACATCTTTTGACTCACCTTAACCTTTTTCTATGGCTTTTCTGATTCCTCTTTCAAAGATTTTTGAATTGCTATATTCCTAAAAATGATCGAAGAACTTTTCCATTCTATACAGGCGTGTATAGAGTACACGCCTTGCCTTGGAGTAATTTTGCTTTAGGCAAATATTAATAGTTCATTTACTTTGGGGGAAGAAGGGGTGCCCAAACTGTTGACTAAATGGAAGCTATCTATGAAATGTTAACTCATCCTAATAATGTAAAGATAAGGGGTATAGTGAATAGAGTAAAGAGTAAAGGTCAGTGAATATAGTAACAAGAGGACCTGAGTTCAGATATGGCTCAAGCACTTAATTGTGACCTGGGGCAAGTCATAACCCCAATTGTGCCCCATGCTTGTAAAGACATTAGGTGTAATTGAATTGCGGTTAAAGATAATTTTGTGATTTCTTTGTGTAAGATAGAGTATAAATATGAATAAGGAGATTGTGAAGGTACATTTGAAAATACTTGAATCTTTGAAAAATGATGATCAGTAAAGATATTGTCTAATGAATTAATGGCATATGGGATTTAAAGTCATGTAGATTTTAATGTGCTGTTAATCTCACTGGAATTGGAGGGGGGAAAAAAGGTTCAGAGAGCATGGCACTTTTGTTTTGGATTAAAAACTTGAGGCAACTATAGTGATACCAGAACCAGTTTGGTACATTTCAGAAAACAAAACATAAGAGCTGGAAATTGCTGTGATGACTTCCATTTGGTTTCGCTTGTGACTGAGTTTCAGAGGTGATGCTTTTCTCTTGGCTGTCTGAGCAATCCTAGCATATCATTTAGGTAGATTTGGTGAGGTAATCGGCTATGTCTTCAAATGGTAAGTTTTATAAAGGAAAATTCCTCTTAATGTAATGAAGATACTTGAAAATTCTTTATAAACTAAATCAGTAATAGAATTAAGAATTAAGCTCAATAAATGTCATTTTTAATAGTTAAGAAACTTGTTTTTAGGTGATTTAATTAACATCTGCATATTTCTCTAAGAAAATTAATTTATCACCTAATTTGAGTCTTTAATCAAGATAAGAATTTGTTTTTAGAATTTGTTAGATTAGGAAGAAACTGCCATATTAATTTTAAAAAGTTTTTAGAGAGAAATTAATCATACTGAACTTAATTCAAATATCATATATTTGTAGTGTAGTTCATCCTTTTGTGATCATCTTATCTTTTGCTGATTTAAACTGTCTAAGAAAAGTAATTGAGTCATAGGTCTTCCCTCCCTTCCCCCTCCCCTCTCACTTTTCTTAACACTGTTTCCAATTCTATAGGTAAAAACACCTGTGATGAATTCAGAAGCCAAAGTTTTAGGCCCTGGAATTCCTGGACATCATGCAGCCATGAAAGCTACATTGGAGACAGAAAAAACAGAAAGCAAAAAGAGATTAAAGGAGAATGAGGTAATTGAAGATCAGGATATCAAATGGGGTGGTTCGCTCAAATGATTTTTCATTTAATTTAAAATGATAAGATTTTGCAAAGAGAATGGAGTGTCTAGTAGTCATTATTTATGGCACCTTTGAAACCTATAAAGGGGCTAATAGCCCCTTTGCTACCACATACTAGGTCTAATTTGTTTTAGATTTTTTTTTTTTGTTCTTTTTTTTATAAAGACAGATAATGGGAGATATCATTATACTTAAGTAGTATCTAAGTCTTAAATCCTTTAGAAATTTGTCAGGCTATTGCTGCTGTCTGTTTTATTTTCCTGTACTATATTTTGAAGTATAATTCCAAAAAAGATAGAAAATGACCTTTGCTTTGGACCAGTTTGGGGTTAGAAATATGACTTTAGTGTTTTCTTGACACAACATCTGGAATGGAATGTGTATATGTAATCATCAGGATATTTTCTATGTTACAGAATTAAATAAAAGCCAGTACTTGCTGTGATGATTTCAATCTGGTTTCGCTTTTTGCTGAGATCCAATGATGCCTTTCTCTTGGCTGTCTGAGCATGTCTGGCACTCATAATCCCAGAATCAGATTGAGAGGCTAAAGGAACTTTTAGTCCAGCCTTTTGATGTTGCAGTGTATGAATACACAGTCATAGAGAAGTTAAAGGATTTGCCTAGTATCACAGAGCTAATGCCTAATTAGAATTTGAACTCAGGCTTTTCTGACACCAATTTTAAGGCTCTCTCAACTACTACGTGATGTAACATTAAGTTTATCTTGTATACAGTTTTCTAGCTAGAGCCAAGGAAGAGGATGAAAACGTGGGCTCAGCCCTCAGGTATAACACGCAAAGTACTATATACAAGATAGATCCCAAGTGAGTAGTACTAAATACTGTGATGTCTAAGAAAGAAGGAATGAGTTCTTAACTGAGTAATCAAGGAAAGATTTTATAGAGGAAGTAGAAACATATAAGGTATATTGTAAAAAATAAGTAGCTTTTCCAAACATGTAGATTCAAATAGAGATACATGTATACAAATGTTCATGCATGCATGTTATATAACAGTCAGTTCAGTTGAATATATGTTCAGTTCAAGAGCCTTTGGTTCACATGTGGAATATATGGAGGGGAGAATATTGATAGAAGCTTTGTTCTTATTGTGGTCTCAAATTGTGGAGTGCCTTGTGTGTAGTTTTTGTTTGTAGGTAGTTTCATTTGCCTGGATTTTAAAAGTATTGAATATATTAATGGCTGACCTAATCAGATTTGTTTGTAAGGGAAAAGAATTTGTGAATGTGAATTGGAGAGAATTGAAGTTGGAATCAAGTTTTTGTTGGAAGCTAATGTCGTATGTCAAGCAGGCAAGTGGTAATGGAAGGGGAGCAGAATAGAAGATGAATGAATTATTTTAGAGTTGTTAGCATCACCACATCTGGGAAATTGGTTGGATGAAGGACACATCACAGACATACTTTTTTCTCTTAATAAATATTGATGTTTTGAGAATAACTAATAGTGTTTTATCTGAAAAGCACATTCGGTTATCCCTCCTTGTACACAATGATCATAGCTCTTTAACCAAAAGAAAAAAATTGTATATTATGGATATTTTTGTTGCATACATTAGTCACTATAATGAATTTTGAGTACAATAGGGAAGAGTTTTTCTTTTGGGGGAGGGTGTGTGACAATTGCTCCTTGTTAACTCTTACATCTGACACATGGACAAAGGAAAAATGACAACATTTTATTTTAGTGTGTGGCTCTATGTGCATGAATAATGGAGTAGAACATGCTTTAACCTTTGTGTTTTTATTCATTCAGCAAATTAGCATTGAAGAGCGATTGGGAGCAATGGATATAGACACCATGAAAGAAAAAAGAAAAGGGGACCTGAAGGCAGACAGCTATCCTGTTCTTCTAGTGCAAGGCCTAGAAAGTAATGACTGCTATATGTTAAATGTAAGTGTTACTTGCTGGTTTTGAACAGATTTAAAATGGCAACACAGTTGTGATTCATGAACTTTCTTTTGAGATCATATCCTCTAGCTCTAAAAAGTATTTTGGTAATATAATGTGGCAAGTGTACATATGTGTCTGTGTATATGCACACGTGTTTTAATGGATTAGATTGTGTAATTCTTTCATTGGTTCAGCTCATAACCTTTGCTGATCTTTTTACCCATGTCTTCCATAGAGGAGCTACTATCCAATGTTGTAGAATCTTTTTTCCCATTGCTTTTTTAATGTCTCAAGATTCTGGTGGGAGTGAGAGGTGGCGCTGTCATGTCTAGATGTCCATTAGTTAGCTAACCTGGGATATCTTTGTCTGAAGTACATGACCAGGTCACTTCCTTGTCTGATTTTCAGGAGACCTTAAATAAATATATAAATGAGAGTGTGTGGGTGGGCAGGTGTATGATTTATTAAGCATGATATATTCTGTGCTTGTAACATTGTATAAGCCTTTTTTTGTATCAAGTAGCATTTGGGGTGATGGAAAGGGCCATGAAATCACCCCCACATAATCATCTCGCTGTTGATATTTTTTACCGAGTTTCTTGGCCCAGGTTTCTATCTTGCTTCCTCTCTAACAAAGGTTATGCTCTGAATAGATTTACTGAATGTATTATCCATGCAGTGAATTTATTCTTGCCTTTTTTCCCTACATGGATTGTTCAACTAATCATTTAAAAAGCAATCTAATTGAGGAGATTTTATAGTATCTTGGTGTTTCGTGCAACCTGCATAAATGTCAGTTTTAAACAAAATCATCAGGTTTACCTCATAAACTTTAAGGGAAGTTTTTTCTAGTAGCATGGTACATAGCATGTTCTATTACAGTTGAGAACAGCTTTGGGAATGATACATCTGTTCTACGTATGCTTTGTTCAGTTGAACAAAGTTTTTGCTGTGGATCTATCTTATTTTTAGGTTTTATTGATGTCTTGTATCACAGTTGTTTCCATATATAGCCATTCCCCTTTTAATTCTTTCCTTGTAATTAGGGAAAAGTTGAAGAACTAAGCAACATTAACCAGTATCAGCAACTTACTATATATGCCAATACCAGAATATGCACATAAATTTTCTGTTGTTGCATTCTTCATGTAATCTTGCATAATCTTGAGCACATAAGAAACATCTTGGTCGGGTTTTTGCTGTGGATCTATCTTATTTTTAGGTTTTATTGATGTCTTGTATCACAGTTGTTTCCATATATAGCCATCCCCCTTTTAATTCTTTCCTTGTAATTAGGGAAAAATTGAAGAACTAAGCAACATTAACCAGTATCAGCAACTTACTATATATGCCAATACCAGAATATGCACATAAATTTTCTGTTGTTGCATTCTTCATGTAATCTTGCATAATCTTGAGCACATAAGAAACATCTTGGTCCGGGTTCCTCCCACATCTTGTGGTAGAACTTTTTGTAGCTTAAGGGTCAAGTGTGTTTTGTGATCAAACAATTAGCTCTTGTTTAGTGTATACTTTTCAATCACTTATGTGACTAAATGTTGTTTGCTGTCAAATAGTGAATACTTGACTATCTTATGTTGTCATCAAGAATATAATATATACATGTAGGCTTTGAACTCGGGTCCTCTGACTTCAGGGCTAATGCTCTTTACTTCACGTGATCAGTGCCTTCATCTTGTAGAGGAATATATTAGGGTCCAGACATGCAGTATAACAGTATAAGTTCCTGATTATCAGTCTTTTCACTGTGTCACTTTGGGATAAAAGGTATATCATGGGGGCAACTAGATGGTGCAGTGGATAGAGCATTAGCCCTGAAGTCAGGAGACCCTGAGTTCAAATCAGGCCTCAGACACTTAACACTTCATAATGATTCTGGACAAGTCACTTAACTCCATTTGCCTCAAGAGGAAAAAAAGGAGTATATCATGGTCTGGGCACAATGGAATTCTTACTTAGATGGAGTTCTCATAGAAGGCAGGGGGAAGAGCACTGCTCTAGTCAGTAGATCTAGATTCTCAAATCTCATTTTTACTTTAACCTCTCTGGACCTTAGTATTTTCATCTGTAAACTGAAAGGACTATAGAGGATAGACTAGATACTCTCTGAGAAGTAGTTCAACTATATGGATCAATCAGTACACATTTATTAAGGGATACCAAAAGGCAAGGCAGTTCCTGCCCTCAGAGAGTCTACAGTCTAGTGGGAGAGACTATTTGCAAATAGCTATGTACAAAATGAGTGGGATAAACAGGAAATTACCAAGTCAAAAGACACTGGAATTAAGAGTGTTAAACCACCTATAAAAGGTGTTTAGTTTAGTTGGGACTTAAAGCAAGCCAGGGAGGTCTGTAGGCAGAGTTGAGGAGGGAGGCAGCACCACACCTAGAGGTTCATGAAACAGGAGACCAATGTTACTGGATCAAAAAGGGACATGCTGAGGAGTTGGCTGCAAGAAGACTGGAAAGGTAGGAGGGGTTAAGGTTATGAAGTGCTTTGAATGCCAATGGGAGCCATTCAGGAGTACTGGAGATTATTGAGTAGATCTTTTGACCTGTCATCTTGGTGAGATTTCATGAAAGTAGTAAACTGAGCCTCAGGAAGGCTTGCCTGAGGTCACATCATCCATAAGAGCCTATCCCAAGGCTTAAATCCAGGTCTTGTGATTCTAAATCCAGGGCACTGAATTTGCATCCTTACCTTCTTTTTATTTGTATTACTGAACAATTTTCTATCCTTTACTTACAGAAAGTACTTCAAACAAGAAAGGATACCTTAATAAGAAACACAGTGTTAAGGATTCCAGTGTATGCTGTTATTCCTTTATTGAATGAGGTAAAATTAAATTGTTTTTGTGTTTAAAAAAAAAAACAAAACAGGCACGATTTGTTCTACTACAACTATTGAATAGTATTATTTAGTACTGTAACCTAAAAAGATTTACCTTGCACAAACAAGGTAGTTGTGATATGCAGAGTCATACCGACCTAGTAAGTGGCAGGCTGGGTGGGCCTCAAATTTTAGTTAGGTTTGCTGATTCCTAGTTCAGGCTTTTGAACTCTGCTCAAAGTTCAAATTGTGTGAACATTCCTCTGCTGGATTGCTTGCTGTAAGATGTAAGATGCAGCAGTGTTGTGTGTCTTTTAGTTTATTAGCAGAAATGTCAATTGGACATGGTCCCTAGATTTATAAGCTTTAATTGAAAAAAATCATTTTGACATTGCTTTTTCTATATTGAATCTTTTTTTTTTTTTTAAACCTGGACATACTTGAGAATTTTAATTGAATAACACATAAATCCAGCCTTTAAAAAGCATATAAAGATGAGCTTTGGAGGGAGAAGAATTAGTTTCCAATGGCATCAGACTTTGGAGTTAATGGTAACTAACAAATAATTCTTCAGAGTATTAAGAATACTCACTAAAATTGGTATTTTCAAATACCTGAAAATATAGTAGTGTGTTGGTTTAGTCTTTATATTAAATCTTGTTAGGATTGGTGAAATATTTTTTAGAAAGAATTTTGATTAGAGCCCCAGGAAGAGTTTTTTATGTAGTTTCTTTTCCAACAAATAACATGTAGAGAACAAGGTGGTGAGAATAAACAGTTTGAATTTGTGTAGTTTTTTTTAAAAGTTTAAAACATTTTATTGATGCCTTTTTTTTCCTTGACAGTCATTTCCTACCTATTTTCCTCCCAGAGAAAGCCTTCTCTATTAGAGATTTATTCTTAGTATTTAAATGTTCTTAATATCCTACTATTAAAAGTTAACATTATGGAAACTGACAAATAAAATTAAAAATTTCCTAATGTAGACAAGACTTTGGCATATTTCTCCTTTATTTTTGCAACATATATTTGCAGAATAGATATTTTTGGAAATTATAAAGTCATATGTTGAATGTTGTTTCTAATTATTTTTTTTCTTTCCAGCTTACTAAGAGGTTGCAAGGACATCCAAATAGGTGAGGTGTCTTTTATCTTTTTTGTTATTGATGTGTATACTATTATGAGATGACCACAGTGTTTCTTAGTCCAAATTTGTGACTGCCCTAGTCTTTGAAAATTAATCTTTTATTCACTTGAAAATTTAATGATATACCTATTGACACTTTTAAGAATTTAAGGATAGCCTAAGGAAAAATATGAATGCATCCCTGCTTGTACAGTCAATGGCTCTTTGAGAAATCAGGAAACAATCAGTTTGGTCTGTCCTTCACTTTCCTCTTATGGCCTCCTTACAGGAATGCCAATTAAAAAGTAGGGAGAGTAATCTTAATTTTAAATAGTTTAAAGTTAGCTTTGGAGCTAATAAGATTAATCCTGCCAATATTTTGTATTGCTTGCCATTAAAATGTACCTGATGGTATTAACTTGAAGTAAATTCTTTTTTGTATTTCATGGTTGTTGAGATTCTTTGGCTTTGTTTTTCTGGCACATGTTTGCACATGAATTGTCAACTGGTTTCTCCTTCTCTTCCTCCTCCCTCATTAAAAGCCCATTATTATGTCCATTATATCAGGCAAGTGCTTTACATATTATCTCAATAGATATTTGCAACTGCCATGGGAGGTAGGTGCTATTATCCCACCGAAGTAGACAGGGTAAATGATCTGTCTAGGGCCACTTAGCTAGTGAGTATCTGAGACAATGTTTGAACTCTGGTCTTTCTGATACCAAATCTTAGTGCTCTCCTCACTGTACCAGCAATAGACATTGCAATAGAATGAAGATGGGAAAGGGTATATATAGTTCTTTGCCCCAACTTTACTCTTTAGGTAGTTTAACATAGAGGATTATAATTCTTCACCTGGATTTGATGTTTCCAAAGGAAATAATGTTATATTCTCCTGAAATTTCTAGTGCAGTGTAAAAGCTCAAAATAGCCCCTTTAACAATATAAATAGCAGAATTATTTTGCATCTGGGGTTTTAAATTTCTTTCTTTTTTCCCCCCCAGTGCTGTGCTTATGGTTCCATGGTTAAAATCTGTGTTAACCATACATGCGTCTTATCTGTCCACAGTAAGTAACTTCAGCAGACCTCATCTCATACTTGGTAACCACACACACAATTAATAATGATACTATAGTAATAAAGTATTTTAATATTTGGAAAGTACTTTATATATATTTTCCCTTGATCCTCACAGCTCTTTGGAATTCATCCTTATTGATATCTTCATTTCACAAATGAAAACTTTTAAAAAATGTATTCAGTTTTGTCAAAAAGAAATTGATCCTTTATGTCATATGAAAATTTCAGTTTATATCACTGTTAAACAAAATTACTATTCATCAAAATTGAATTTGCTTTCCTTCCCCCTGTGGTTTGTGAACTTGAACCTGCATCTCCATACTCTTAACTTTGATAGTTGATTCTAAATCACCCCTGCTTCTTTAGAACACAAGCCTTTTAAAAGTAGGGACCGCTTCTTTTGAAGCACACTGTGAACATTTGTGTCAAGGAATGCTTCATATTTGTTGACTTGACTCACACCTGGCTTAAAGTGGGGAAAAGAAGATTAAGGAAGAGGCAAATGAGATGGATTTTTTACCCCTCTGGTCATTTCCCTCACTTCAGAGAGTAGTTCTATTTCAGGACTGTTTAAAGGAAATGATTTATGCTCTCTGAGATTCTCTATGCTTCTGTTCACTTGATACAAAATGAGACAAGTGCTACTTGGTCATTTTTCCTCTAGCTGCCTGACCTGGTACCCCAGCTGGGCATGTTATACCAGTTGATGGAGAGCAGAGTCAAAACCTTAAGGAAGCTCTCTCGACTGCACGGAAAACTCATCCTTCTTATTACACAGGTATGTATATCCCCATTTAATCCACAGTGAAAGATTTTGTATGTTGTAGTAATGAGGATATATTTGTTTTATCCCATCACAAATACCTACTTTGTTTTAGTATAAAATATGCCAGGTCAGTTTGGAATAAACAGTAGTAGAAAGATCCTGTCTTAATTTTTAGGAAATGTCCTGTTTGTCAGAATTCATGAAACATTCTTGGAATTTTTTGTGGAAAGCAAAACTAATGAGAGTGCTTAGATATGTGAAATTTAAGGTAGCACTGCTATATTTTACTCCAATTTCTATAAATTTTATGAAGTTCCCTCTCCCTCTCCCCCCCTTCTCCTTTTTTTTTAAACATTTGAATGTCTGCCTGGTCTTTCAGGAATCCTCTGAAAGCTATTCCTGATAAGGGAGCAGTGACTCAGGCTGTGCTTCTTTCTGCAGAAAGCAAGTGGCTGTGCCATATTTTATAAATCTTATCACCAACTTTGCCCCATCAGCTCTCAGAAATCATTTCTATTGGTTGTGTGATCTGTTGTGGTAGGGCATGAGCGACTGCACACTGACAAAAACCATCAGTCATTGAAATTTTGAAAATATGGTCCTTTATTCTATCTTTTGGTTTTTTTTAATGTATAAGGTAGAGGGAGCCAAGCTATGACTGACTTTCACACTTAATATTTCATTTTTTAGGTGGCAGCATCTGAAAAAACTCAAGGTGTGCCTCCACCTGAGCAGACAGCCAAGTTGGTTTATGAGGAAGGTAAGGAGTGGAAATTTGAATTGAATTTGAAGTTTGATAGATATTGCATTCTTCATTATAAAAAGCATCATTTCAATTTTGCTTCTCTTAAATTCAGTTTTGCAGTGAGAACTCTATAAAATACCAAGTCTTTAAAAAAAATTATTATTAAAGCTTTTTTATTTTCAAAACATGCGAAGATAGTTTTCAACAATCCTCCTTGAAGAAATCTTGTGTTCCAAATTTTTTCATTTCCTTTCCCCCCATCCCCTTCCCTAGACAGCAAGTAATCCAATATATGTTAAATATATGTAATTCTTCTATATATATTTCCACATTTAAGATACCAAGTCTTAAGAGAAAATATGGAACTATTATCACACAACTCTTTTTTGGGGTGGAGGTGGAGGGAGAGACTGCATCTTTATAACCCATAGGCTAAAGGACTTTATCAGGGCTCTCTATTTAAAGCTTGAATTTTAATATAGTATTTTACTTGGTTCTTTTGTTGCATTATTTTCAGAAGGCATTGAGACTTTGGCATTAAGAACATTTGCATCTTATATCTAATAAAAAAGGGGACAGTGTGTCATAGTGGAGAGAATAGCAGCCTTAGAATCAGGTTATCTCTGCTCAAGTCCTACTTCTGATACATAGTAGCTGTGTAACTCTGGGTAAGACACTTAATCTGTTAATGTCCTAAGCAAAATTCTAAGACTTTTATTTGCAGAAAAACTGCGGCTTGCTTTGGTAGAGTCAAGTCATTGAGTATATTTCAAAGTGTCTACTATTTTCCAGCCATTGTACTCATCACAAGGAATTAACACATACATGCACACAGACACAATAAATCTCTGCTCTAGGGTGCTCACATTTTTATGGAGGAGAACAAATGTTCTTAGTAGGAATTCTTTATTCTAGTGAAATTGTAAGTCCAGTGAAATGTAATGCTGTTGAAATATTTAAATAATGGGGTAGCTAAGTAGCGCAGTGGATAGAGCACCAGCCCTTGAAGTCAGGAGAATCTGAGTTCAAATCTGATCTCAGACACTTAACACTTCCTAGCTGTGGGACACTTCCTAGCTGTGTGACCTGGGCAAGTCACTTAATCCTAATTGCCCCAGAAAAAAAAGAAAGAAAAGAAAAAAATATTTAAATAATGTTGCTTGAGCAAAGTAAATCAGAAGTTTAGCTATGTCAGGAAGTGACAAACACATCTGATCCTGGAAAAGGTAATCTCTTAACAATGCCCCAAGTAACTCTTTGAGATCCTGAATTGCAGAGAAGGTGCCCAGTCTGCATTGGTAGAGGGAATTTCCTTATTATAAATCCACAGATCTGGTCAAAAATAGTCATTTGACTAACGTTCTTGCTAAATAAGCGTTTTATGAAACAAAACATAAGGTTCTGTATTTGTGGGGTTTTAGATATTTTTGGAATTAAGTAAAGATTTTGTTTTTTAGAATCTTCTGAAGAGGAGTCTGATGATGAATTAATGGCAGATAAAAATTCGGATGTAAGTAACTATTTCTGCTGACATGATTTTTAGCCTTCTCATACAGCTACCCTACTGATAAGAGCCTTTGTGAATGTTTCCTTTGCTTTTTAATTTATCAGGAAAATTGGGAGGAGGATGAAGAAGAGAGAGAAAGTGAAAAGGATGAAGTCGAAGATGATGATGAAGATGATGATGATGATG
This sequence comes from Antechinus flavipes, assembly GCF_016432865.1. Lineage (NCBI taxonomy): Eukaryota > Metazoa > Chordata > Mammalia > Dasyuromorphia > Dasyuridae > Antechinus > Antechinus flavipes. The sequence continues at coordinate 222,282,123 of NC_067399.1, read as the reverse complement.
ATGATGAACAAGAAATAGATCAGGACACAGAAAATGGTGAGGAGAAAGAAATGGCTCTTGAAAAAGAAATAAATGGAGATTCTGATTTGGACCCAGAAAATGAAAGTGAAGAAGAATGAAGAAGAAAGGAAAAATAGGCCAATAGAACTATAAACTTTGGCTCACATTGTTGAATGCTGCCATGTTCTCCTGGAGAGGGCAGTCTCTGTATTTGACCTCTGTGGCAGAATGCAGAAGGCCCTCCCACCTTTCCAAATTCAAAATGGTGGTCTCACCATGCCAGCCCCCCTTCTCCTTCTCACCTCAAACTTAACTGTGTAAATAAGAATGTTTCTTTCGATTGTTAATAAACTTTACACAGTAAATAGACACATTTTTCTGCAACATACTGACACGATTGTCCTACATATCTTATATTTTTATAATATAATAAAGTCCTGGAATGATTGGTTATATCAAGAATTGAGTTAAATAAAAATGAGGAAATTATCCCCCCAACCCATCCCCCTATCAAAACCACAGCCCAACCTGTTCTTTGGAGGAATCCATTCTTATTGCAGGTTGGTATGTAATCTGGTCCAGGTGTGACCCTGTCCTGAGTAAACTTGGTAAGAAGTTACACATGAGCCAAATTTGCCTTTTTGTGTGGAAGACAAAGCATAACAAAAATGAAAGTATAGATATGATTGCAGGCTTTTAGAAAAACACCTTTGATCTCTAGGAATATTGGCCAAAGTAATCTGAACCAGGCAGGCTCAGTCACTGGACTTATCTTCCTATTCCACCAACAACAACCCCACCTATCAAACAAAAAAAACTCCAGAAAATCTAGCTAATTAAAAAAAATTTTAAGTAATTTTTAAAGAAAAACAGTCATGATAGTTCAAAAGCCAAAATGACCAATTATCCTAGCTCCATGAACGGTTCCCTGTGCCCTAGTCATGTTCTAGGGATCCATCCAGTGTTCATTCTTAAAGCACATGCCAATTGTCTGCGCCCTGTTCTTTGGTATTCACCCACAGTCGCTGCTGAAGTAATGAATTCACTTCAGCTTTCCACCGTCAATTAAGATTTTAGAACAGAGACCAATTTTTCCTTCCTTTTGGCTTCAGTTAATATTGGTGATCATCCTAGCAACAGATTTTTTTTTCTTATCCAAGGAAAATATATTTATGACAGTAATTAAATGCTTTCTTGAAACTCTTTCTATTAACTAAGCTTGGCAAAATTTAGAGACCATTTTTTTAAAAGAAAAATTGGACTCAAGCTTTTTTATGTATGTGTAAACCATATTTTTATTTTTGTTTTCTGAAAAAATATCTTTTAGAATTATCAGTGACTTAATTGAAAAGAAAAATTTTGGACCTCATTTAGGGCTAAATAGGGGGATATTCATTGGAACATGGTTTCTAATAGGAAGGGTGGGCTAGGTGGATAGGTGTTTTTTTTTTTTCCTTGTGAATATTTAAAACAATTATATTTGTTAGGGAGTTTTTAATCTCAGTGGCCAAACAAGAATCTCTTTTTGCTCTGCTTATTGAATTGGAGCCACATTATCATCTTGGGCAGAGTGAGTTTGAGCTGGCCATGGACATATTGTATGTACAGTCTATTTGTCTATAAATGGAGCTCTTTATGGCTACCAAACACCACTCTCTTTGTAAAGTGAATAAATGTACATCTTTACCCAGTTGCTTGTCTTGTGGTATCTGCTAAAAAGGCAAGGAGAAGCATAGCTTCATTGCTTGCTGTAATTTTCAGTGGCCTTGATGGAACACTGATATTAAAGCGTGACACCTGTAGAAATTGTCATGAAAATAAGCATTTCCTTCATTTGCTCCCAAGCCCTAATTAGAGAGTGGGCCAAGAAGCCTTTAAGATATGTATTTCTTGTAGAATCATCCTTTAGTTGAACGCTCATGGCCCCACATTCTCAAACAGGCTTGTATCAATATTAGAGATTTCAGTAGTCTTTGTGTTGGTAGGATTATGTGTAGAAAGTGGGTAAAAGGGAGTTGCTGATACTGGTTTAACCATCATTTCCCCATATCTACCTTTGGTTGTAAATAGTACTCTTACTTTAACATGTAAGAAAATTTGGCAGGTTTGGGTATTATAGTGGGTACTCAGGATTTGGGTATTCCATATTAGTTTATTTAGAAAGAACTCATGTTACAAAGTACTGATATTTTTGATAAACAGCCTGTTGTATCTGAAATGACTAAATTGATCAGCATGGATTTTTAGGAATACACTGCTAGTAAGTAGCTTTTTGCCTTTGTTTTATTTTTATGGATAGCAGCTGATGTCTGTTGGTCCATGATTTAAAGATGACCTGGAGGTTGGAGGGAGGATAAAAAGTAAAACACTGGCATTGGACTTTCTCAGTCTGAAGATATCATCCATTTGATGCAGAAGGTCTTCATATCATTGTCTTACCTTCTTCCCTCTAAGGACAGTCAGGTATTAGACACATTATTAAGTTGGTTGAAGAATTTTTTAAAATTGGTGTTAAGAACAGTATAGAAATAACCCCCATCACTTTGTTGGGCCATTTTTCCATGATCCAGGTAACTTAAAGGACTTAGATGGTTTCTATTATGTAATTTGATCTAGCCATTATTCTCTTTAATTTCAAGATTGTTTAGTTTGGATTATGATCTCCCAATCAATGATCATATTGATTAGTTTCATTGGCTTTGCCATTATCTCTGACTGGACAAACTATTTCCCATCTCTGGGCCTAGTTATTTTCATCTGTAAAATAAAGTAAGGCTGGATTTGTCCAGTGTCTTTTTTGATTCTATGAGCCTGACTCATGGGTAATCAGCTTGCTATTCAAATGGAAGATTGTTGAATGGGAGTATTTCAGGTGGTTTAAAATTTTTCTTATGTTTAGGAGGATTTTATTTAATGAGAGTTAACCAGTGTGGACGAGGTAACCCTGTTGTAAAGAGAAAAAAACTCAGTAATTTGAATCTGATAACTATTTGACATAAGTAATTTTATCTAGAGAAGGGTGCTGGTCAAGGTTTTTTTTTCCAAAAGGCTAAGTAAAGATGATGTGCTTAGATCACCATCATCTAAAAATAATATCTTCCCTCCCACAGTACCATATTAGATGCTTATTCTCTTCTCTCCTCTATCCCAAATATTTTCTGTGGCCTTAGCAGTTATCTATAGGTAAGTAATAGAATAAAAATGTGGCCCAACTTGTAGGTGCCTAGACATGAATGGGTCTAGATCAATGTTTTCCTAAATGCTATGGACAAATAATATACTTTATCTGTGTGTAAAACAAAACCAACGATCCATCCTCATAAACCTGTAAACAGAAAACTGATTTGATGATTAAGGTGGATTGGATATAGTAACTCAATATGATCATTAAGTATGGTTTCTTACTTAAATATTTTCCTGCAGTTATTGAAGTCATCTATACACATAGATGATTTTAGCTGAAAAACAGAGGGATAGCGTATTTTTTATGAAACATCACAATGCTAATGGTAATAATATCTGTCATAGTAGTTCCTAAATATGCCATTTTCTTTATTGGCAACTTGGTGATTTTTTGGATAGCTGCATGTAATTTTAGGCCTGAGTTGTAGAAAATACATTATAAGTAAATCCTTACATAGCCTTTCTTTGACCAGTTAAAATGTAATCATTTATGTATTATATAATTAGTATCTACTGTGATAATATGACTAATGAATAGTCAGATATGTCTCAAATTTGGTGCTTCTTGGACTTGTGACTGAAGTTCCCTTTCCATTAGGCAGGAAAGTATGTTATATGATGTGGGGTTGAACAGAAGTTGAGTTAAAACCCTTGTTGAGCCATCCAGTGCCAACTTCTAGGTCAAGTTCATTTTAAGCTGCTGCCTTCCCATCTAAAATTGTTAGTCCTTAACTATCTCAAAGAGTTCGTTTTGGAGTTTCATATTAATAATACTTAGTCCATAGAGATATTATTATTGAAGATATTTTAAAATCTGTGCCAAAAGAATATACTATTAAAAAACATGCCATGAAGCAGCTATTAAAAGCAATTTTGTAAGGTTGTTACGTCAATTAAACTAAGGGACTGATTTTTAAGATACTGCTTTTTCTGCAAACATGGTGTGAAAGTTGTTAAAACCAGATATCTAGCAACAAAGGCAGTGTGTAATGGCAGATACTGAATTGAACTAAAGAGTCCAAAAGATCTGAGTTCAAATCCCACCTTTTAATAATAGTTCTGTCATTACAGGCAACTCTACACTTCAGTTTCCTCATTTATAAGAATGTTAATGCCTCTTGTAATTACCTTACAGAGTAGTTTTGAGGCTCAAATGAGGTAATGAATGAATGTAAATACCTTTGCCAGCCTTAAAGTTCTTTATAGAAGGAGTTGCCAAGTGTTGGATGCAGTGGGGTGAGTGAAGATTCAGTCTCACATCAACCAGAAATTGGCGTCAAATAATGGTCATGTTAAACTCGGAGAATTAGCAATTATCTTGTAGAAATACTTGTCACTGTAAGATAGTTTGAATGTAGAATAGTATTCCAGTTAAAGTTCTGCTGGAGTAGCTTTTCAGGGAAGCATTTTTCCAAGACCTTTTGTGGATCCTGGATCCTGTGTCACTTCATACTAGAGTTCACTTGTTTTATTCTACTGGATGGTGCTCTTTATTTTACCCCTTGAAAGATAGTTCATACAGAGACATGTGGGACTTGGCACTCATTCCTTAGAATGAGAACTAATTAGTATTAGGCCTATTTCACAATGAGCAAGGCTTCTTTCAATGACAATTTTAAAGAAATTCACTTGTTTCCTTACCTTCAAAAGAAAAAATGGAAAGTTTATCTCCTTGTGCTGAGGAGAGCATTTATTCTGCTGTTGTGTATTTTAGACCGTTGGCCTAATATCCTTCTAAGGAAGTCATAACTATTTCCTTTTCTTTTTTTGGCTGTGTAATCTATCCTCAGTTTAGGTAAAATAGCTAGGCCCTCTGTTTTTGCACATATTAGGTATTCAGTCAGTACTCTTTGAATTTCTGGATGTTAGTACAATCTCTGCATGTTCAGTAAATGTTGACTGACATTTGTAAATTAGAAGTACCTGACTCTTGAGAACTATTTTATCAGAATAATCTTTCATAAGATCATAAGATCTTTTTCATAAGATCCTTGGAAAAGGATCTTAAGGAATTTGTACTGGAATCTTGATATCTGTCAGTCAAAAAAAATGGTATCTTAAAACATCTTGTGAATCCTAATGGTATGAGTTTCCATTCAGATCCTAATGAGGTACAGGGAAAAAAAGGTCTGGATTTAATTCCTAGCTTTGTCTATTACAATCTTCAAGAAGTTAGGACTAGTTTTCAATCTGATCTTTTTGGTGTCTTAGCTGCTTACTTATATATTAGGGAAGTGCTTGGTATAGCAAAGTGTACTTTAGCAGGACTTCTGGATCTCTTGTTATATGTTGTTAAAGTAGCCTTCAGGAAAAGTTTTTTGATTGGTGGAGAGTGTTTTTGCTCATTTCTATGTTTTTCGGGTCCGAATCAAACATTAGTACCAAAAGCAAGCACTAGGAGTCAGTCTTGCTTTGTGCAAGTTAAGGATTTAAAAAAATAAGTTCCAGAACTCGAGCAAATTAGTCACTATTTTAGTTCATTGAAAAAGACTAGATGATTCCTTAGAATGGAATGATCTTCAGAGGGAGTATGATGCATACCAGATTTTTCTTTGTAAAACTTTATATGATGCCTTATAGAATAAGTGAATTATTGGCATGATCTAGAAATTTAGGGATAGAAGGAATTGAAGAGACTTGTCTAGATAGAGGACTCTTATGAAGTTCATGAATTAGTGAGGGGTTTTAACCTGGGGTATTTATACTTGGACTTTTAGGGTATTTAGATAACTTTTTAAAAACATTTTTTAAATCATTGGGGTCACCAGTTTTCCTAGTATCCCCTCTTTTCTGCCCTAAGAGATTCAACCCTTATACCAAGTATTTTTAAAGAAATGCATTAAAAAAAATCTGAACATGTAATGCAGTATACCATACACATGGATCTCTTGGCTCTGAAAATCAAATGAAATGGGATTTTCTTTTATTATTTCTTTAGGTTCATGTTTGTCATTTGCAATTTCACAAAATTCACTTTTTTTTTTTTTCAAATTCACTTTTGACTTTTGATTTCCATTTTGTAGTCTTTTTTATATTGGCCCTCTTTGCATCAGATTTTGTCAATCTTTTATGTGCTCTGGATTTAATTTTTATCATTTCTTACAACACAATAATATTCCATTATTCATGTTACCACAATTTGTTTAGTTATTATCCAATTAACAAACATCTGTTTTCTACTTCTTTGCTACTACAAAAAGTACTGCTTTAAATGTTTTGGTGTGGGATATGAACCTAATTCATTGTAAGCAGAAAGGGAGTCGGGGACTAAAAAGTGGTAGAGGTTGCTGGGGCATAGTGGACAAGTCAGTCAGAAAAATTTGGCGGAGAAAATGGTAAATCGAGGAGAGCTAAGAGGTGTTTGAGCTGAACTCTTTCCTTAAATGGAGATTTGGAATTCATGACCCCATACTTCAGAGAGTCTGGGAATGGGGTAGGGATGAAGTAGAGTCCCAAGGCTGATGAGATCATCCTGGTAGAGGAGGCTATCCTTAGCCTATGTCCTAGGGATTTGTGTGTAATCTTTTAGTTTATGTAGCTCAAATACTGAACCCATATCTAAGTGATAACTAATCCAATATATTTAGTTTCCCTTGTTAATCCCTTGTATTTTATTTTAACTCATTTTAAAACCAGAGAAGGGAGTCATAGACTACCAGATTGTGCCAAAGGAATCCATGACACCAAAGAAGTTAAGATCCATTATGTTGGAGACACTTGTCCTTGAGTAGATGACTGGTTTATTCTGAAGGTGTCATGGAAACCTTGCCATGACCATGGCCAAATGCCCCACTTAGAGTAATCTTTCATGTTGATGGTTCAGCATGGAATACTTGAATAGACATTTGAATTTCCTGCTAAAGGGAAAATACTTATACATCTTCATATTAAGATGCATTTCATGCAGCAGTGGGATATAGTGGGTTAAAAGAGAAGATTTGGGAGTCAAGAAGGCCTAATTGTGAGTCCTACCTATATAAGCCTGGGCAAAGCACTTCACCTCTTTGATTCTTTTTCCTTGTCTGTAAAATGGGAATAATAGCACCTACTTCATAGGGTTGTTAAGAGGATCCTGTGAGATGATGGATATAAAAGACTTTGCAAACCTTAAGGTGTTGTGAAAGTGTCAGCTATTGTAATTATTACACTAAGTATGGAAGTATAGCTCTTAGGCTTACGTTATGGGCCACCATATGAAAGATGCAACACATCTCATTGAAAAATCTGAGAATTGTAATTGTCATAGAAAAGGGAACTCTTAAAGCTTTAGTGTCACTAGTACTAGCTCTTTTATATTCTTGCCAGTATAAACTTGGTTAAGTCTATTAACCTCTGGGGAGTCATTTTTTTCTGGATTAGAATGAGGGCTGGACTAGATAATCTTTTTTTGATTCATTTCAAGGATTCATTTCAGGGTAACTGGTTTTGTCATTGGTTACATCTCTTCAGTGTTTGCTAGTGAGTGTGAAGAATTGGGGGACATTTTTAATGGTCGAGTGAATTACTTTTGTTATTTTTAATTTGCCTTGTGCTAGTTTCTTTTTTAAAAAATCAATATGTCCAGCTCTTATTACAATTCTCAGCTTTTTTGGACTAGATAATCTTGAGGATTTATGCCAGGATAACTGGGCCTGGAGTCAGGAAGACCTGAATTCAAATCAGGTTTCAGACACTTGACTAGCTAAGTGAGCATGGGCAAATCACTAATCTCTTTCTGCCTCAGTTTTCTTAATCGTGAAATGGGGAGAACAGTAACACTGTAGGATTGTGGTTAGGATCAAGTGAGATATTTGTAAAGCACTAGCACAGTGCTTTGTACTTGGTAAGTGTTTAATGAATGCTTATTCCTTTCTTTTTCCTTTAGACTGGATTAAGTACCATTCTTATCTACTGTGGCATTTCTTGCACTTAATTCTGGAAGGTAAAAGATCACCTTTTAATAAAAAACTGAAACTTAAATAGCCCCTTAAAGAAAAGAATATATACATACATACATACATACATACATATATATATATATATATATATGGAACATACATGTTTATGTATGTATCTTATATCATTTGAACCTCACAGTAACCTTGAATGGTAGAGTACCAGAGAGTTATCCCTGTTTTACAGATGAGGAAATTTGAGAATCAAAGAAATTAAAGTGACTTGGCCAATACTCCTGTGAGCACAAGAAAACCTAGGCCTCTCCTGGCTAAGAAAGGTCTGGTAATCTCCCTTACAAAAGGGAAGTTTGTGCTAATTTCAGATACTTTTGGAAAGAGTATCATAATTTTATGAATTTTATGAATTTCATCTTCATACTTTTTCTCATGAACTATTTCTGACATTTTAATAGCAGCAGATAATACAAGATCTTCTCTCGGGGCTTTTTTAGTTTTTACAATTAAATAAGAATTTTTGAAAGAAGCAAGTAAATACTTTTCACTGACAGTGAAATTTCTCAAAACATTGTTTTTCTTAATTTGAAGAGTTTAAAAGTCCTTCAGACTATTCTTTTGTTTTATAGCACTATCCTAAGTGCTTGGTATTAAGATGTTGTTTTAGTTTGGCTGATTTCATGTTCTCCACAACCAAAACTTTATTACAAACTATCCAAAGACATTTGTCCACACCATCATCATTACTAGAAGTAAAGCTATATTGCAAAAATGATTCGACATATTTTCTTATTTTAATCAATTTAGGTATAGTACAACCTGGTAGTGAAGACTGTCACATTCTTCTCAGCATTTTCATCTCTTCTGTGTAAATTTAGCCACTTACCCATAACCAAAAAAATATTTTGTTCTAAAATTATAAATATTACTAATAATTTCTCAATAAATACTAGTTTTAGTTTGAGGGGAAAGAAAGGGAAGGTTGCATAGTAGGAAAAAAAACAAAATGAGGTCTCTTGTTCTAATATCATGTTAAATCATGAGCCTCTTATCCTTGGAGTGGTGCATATTTCCTTCTGGGAATGATGAGATCACAGGTTAAACAGTAGAAGAAGCCTTATAGACTATTTAGTCTGACTCCCTCCAAGCCAATGGCTTTCAAAAATGTTTTATTGATTTTTTGTCATATCAATCATTTATCCACCTAGCTCTTCCACTTTGGACTCTCCATTGTGCCAAAGATAAGCAATTAAGCAAAAACATCCAATGCAGAGACAGTGCACATAATACTCTTGCCTTTGTAGTTTTCTACCTCTGGGGAGAGTGGAGATACCAGCCAATACCCTTTATTAAATCCATATTCAAGCAAATAACTACCATCTCAACCCTTGTAAATGTAGTACAATTCTTGATACAGGTCTGTTAATTAATCTTAAAAAGAAACCTCCCTTATGCAACTATTTGAGATTATCCAAACTCCTTATCACTACTCCTTTTAAAATGCCTACTTCAGGGTAAATTTTTGGTTCCTGAGTAAGCACCTTCACTCACAGATGAGTATGGGGATAAAGGGAAAAAAAGTGAAAACTCACATGTTAGTTATCTGTTGCTTTGGGAACATACTGGAGGAAACTTGGTTGAGAGGACTAGAGATGATCATTCTAAGGGTTAGCCATCTGACATTAGAGGAATTGTTGCTTTGGTCCAGCAATAGTCTGCTTTGATCAAAACGGTTTCTGAGAGTCTCATAGTTTGAAGAACTCATCTCTGTGGTATTCCCATATGACTCTTTGATTCCATGCTTAATGAAACTAGATAAAGACAAAATAATTGCTGTTTACTGTTGGAAAAAGTACCAACTATTAAAGAAATACCCATTAAGTTTGCTGCTATAAATAATTAGTAATACATACTGAAAGGAGGTAGTCCAATCTTCTAGCAACACAGTGCTGAAGCATTTGTTGTGTCCTGCGGGTCAAAGTTGATTTGAGGTCTCAGTGGTAAAGTTGAGGAGTTGTAACTAGTTGATGTATAAAATTGTTTTTAGTGCCAAACTTAAGATCCATCATTTCCAGGAGGCGCCATGTCTATTCTGAGGACAATAGGATCAGAGTTTTTGAGCTCGACCTGACTTTTTTTTTTTTTAAATATAGAATCCTATTTTTGTTTTTGCTTAATAGCATTTTATTTTTTCTAATTACATAATAGTTTTCAACATTAATTTTTAAAATATTTTGATTTCTAAATTTTTTTTTTCTTTCTTTTACTTTCCCCTTCCCTAAGACAGCACGCAATCTGATATAGGTCATGTATGTATAGTCATTTAAAACATATTTTCATATGTCATGTTGTGAAAGAAAAATCAGAACAAAAGGGAAAAATCATAAGAAAGAAGAAACAAAAAGGTAAAAACAGTATGCTTCAATCTGCATTCAATCTCCATAGTTCTTTCTCTGAATGCAGATGACATTTTCAATCCCAAGTCTATTGGAACATGATGTTAACGGCCATTTAGTTCAACTGCCTCATTTTATAGTTGAGAAATGAAGTCTCAGCCAGAAAGTAAGATGATTGTTATTGTTGATATTGTCATCATGCTGTATTAGTGCCATATGTTTGTCCAGCCCTATTACTTCTGAAAATATGTATCCCAGCCTTCCTCACACCTAATTGTGGGTCCTCCCTTGTGGCACAGAAAAATAGTTTAGCAAAATCCTGTTTAAATACTGAATTTGATGACATGTAACATTCTGGACTCGTAGTACTCCCACTTGCTTTTGCCTTGGCCAACATTGTTAATTATGCTGTGTTCGATTTTGTTTTAGTATTCGTTTGCATTATTGTTATTGTACATGTTATTTATTCCATATTAGTTCATACAAGTCTTCTCAAGGTTCTCTATGTTGGCTATCTCTTATAGTGTATTGATCACTAAACATTTATTAAGTGCATGTTATGTGCCAGGCACTGTGCTAAACATTAACCACATTCGTTTGTATTCATATGCCAGCTTCTTCAGCTATTCTCCATTTGATGGGTACCTAGTGTTTCCTTTTTTTCTCCTTGATCAGAAACTATTGCTGTTAATACTTTTGCACATATGAGACCTGTCTTGATAACTTTAAAATCTTTGGGGATATACTCACTTGATATTGGGAAGAACACTTGTGATAATGGAATCTGTTACCAAGGTAACAGGGTATGAATGATTTATAGATTGTTTTCTCATTTAATTCCAGATGGTTTTCCAGAATGACCAAATCAGTTCACAGCTTCGCCTTTGTTTTTTTAATTTTAATTTGATGGTTGTGAAGTCAGACTTTATTTGTATATTACTTATTAGTGCCTTGGAGCAGTCTTTCATGTTGATGGTGATAGTTTACAATTTTTATTTTGAGAATTGGTCATAGATGTTGGATATTGACCTCTTAAATACTGAACAATGTCTCTTGGTGTTATATATTTGTGTCAATTCTATGTTTTCCTGAATACTATACTTTTAGCAAAGTTAGATGATGAAAAGATTTTTCCCAGTTGTTTTTTTGTCTTCTTACCTATTGATTTTGTTTGTGCAAAAGTTTTTAAATTTTATGTTTTTGACATTGTTAATTTTCCCAATTATTATTACTGCTATCTCATACTTAAGAATTCTCTCCTGAGCCATGGTTGTGAAAGATAACTTCTTCCCTTGGCCTGTTTTTTGTTTTTGTTTTTTTTTTTTAATGAATCAACTCTTTATATTTAAGCAGGTTATCTATTTGGAATTTATTATAACATATGGTGTATGATATTGGTCTAAAGCATGGTTCTTAATCTGGGATTCATAGATTTTGGAGAGTCTGTGAATTTAGCTCCAAAAGAATTTTATCTTCATTGTCACTAACTTCTAACTAAAATTTAGAAATTCCTTCCATTATTAATGTAATCAATGAAGCATTATTCTGAATAGAAAAATTTCATCAGATTGCCAAAGGAGACCATGACACAGATTAAATTTTAAAAACTCCTAATCTAAAAATGACTTTTGCCAAACTCCTTTCAATTTTTGGTAGCTATTCTTGTCAAATAATGATTCCTTTCCCTAGTTGTTTTTATACCTGGATTTGTTACATTCAGTTATTTCTAGTTCTTAGTTAACTAATCTATTCTTCTGATCGACTTTGTATTAAAAATAGATTTTTATTGTATATTTCTTATGTCATATAAATGTTCCCCTTTAACCAGGAGGTTTTGTGAAACCAAGATGAAACAAATCTAATTTTAAATAAGAAATTCCAGACTTCTGGGTTCCTACCTCTTTTTAGGAGTTGGGAGAGATGTTTTGTCTTATTTTTTCTTTGGGACCAAGTTTATGTTTTGCAATTTTGCAACATGAATTTTTTATTATTTTGTCGTAATTTTCAATTTATTTTGTTGAGTATGTGTGGGTGTGGGTGTGCGTTTTTCTTTAACTCCACCTACTTCATTTTGCATCAATTCATGGAAGTCTTTCCAGGCTTCTCTCTGTAGTTATATTTTTCTTACTTTTTTTTTTTTAATGGCACAATAATATTCCATTATCTTCATGTACAACAAATTGTTCAAGCATTCCCCAAATGATGGGCATCTACTTTGTTTCTAGCTTTTTTGCTGCCACAAAAACATGCTGCTATAAGTATTTTGGTGTATTCAGAGCCTTTCTTTTTTCTTACTTATTTCTTTGGGATATATACCTAGCAGTGGAATTTCTGAGTAAAAGGATGTGAATATTATAGTCACTTTTTGAATACATCCAATGAGCTAAACTTTTTGCCAAACTGCTTACCATTTTTCCTAGTAGTTTTAAAATATGAATAGAACAAAAAAAATTATTTCCTTTCCTTTTATCAAATATTAGGCTGCTATCTCTGTTTCTGTTTCTTGGTTGTCTAATTTATACACTGATCTACTTTAGAAAAAAGTACTGAATAGTTTTGGTCATTATTGCTTAATAATAAATGTTTTTCCCTTTTTATCCCTCCTTTTTTCATTCTTTTTCTTGAGATTTAGATCTTTTGTTTTTCCAAATGAACTTATTAAGTAATCTCTTGGTGGCCTGAATAGTATAGCTTTAGATCTATTTCAAAATGAAAATTTTGAAAATATTTTATGAAAATTATTATATGTAATTTCACTATATGTATTTAGGTATCTATCCCTTTCCCCCCCATATTTGCACACTTTTCAAAACTGTTAAGGAACAATTCACTTTAACTCTTTGGGTTAATTTGAATAGTTATTGAATTGATTTTCCTGGATTCTTTGTTTAAAGAAAAAAAGAATTAGTTATTAGTGTGTGCCCATGAGTGAATTTCTAATCTAATGCAGTCTCATAGGCTGCATGGCAGCTTCATTGCCTGCCTGATGGATAACCCACAGCAGATTTTTCCTCTTGAATGTCAACTGATTGGTTCTGAAGTTCCTAACCCAAACCGGATAATTGCTATTGTAACTTCAAACTTATACCTAGTAGGAAATAAGGCTCTATGAGGAAATTAGTAAGTAAACATTTGATTGCCTTGGCCTAGCATTATACCATGCTCATTAGAAGATGTAAAGATGTATGTGGCATGGCACCTGCTGCCTTCAAAAAGCTTACAACTAAGTTGAAGGAAATTAGGGCTCAATTCTGTGATATGACTTGGTTTGAAATCAAGGCAGGAGTTACAATCTCAGCTTTAATACTTTAGTACAAGCTTCATGACCTTGGACAAGGCAGTTAATGTGGTTTCTAAAGTGAAGAGCTTGGATTATGTGATCTTCCAAACCTCTTCTAGTTCTAAATCTATGTTCTTTTAAGGCAAACATCTAAAATGACAACTAATCAAAGTTAAATTTGAAGTGTTAAGTAAATGGTAGATATTAAATTCTTCAACAAGAAAAATATAAAAACCACCATTGACTAGTCAATTGTTGCCTCTCCTGTAATTTCATCTCTCCTTTTCTCCCTTCTTTCCTCCTTCCCTTCCTTCCCTCCTTCCTCTCGTCCTTCTTTTCTTTCTTCCCTCCTGACTTTCCTTCCTTCTCTTTGCCTTCTTCCTTTTCTTCTTTCTTCCTCTCTCCTTCCTCTTCCTTCTTTCCATCTTTCTTTTTCCTTCCTCCTTTCTTTTTATATGCTGGGTCTCTTTCTTAAATAGGATGGAAGTGCAGCACCCATGGTAGACCTGATCCCTGCTTATTGGTCAGGGAATTTTGACTTGTTCTTGCCACTTCATTCCTTAAATGTTGAGATAACTCCCTGCACTCAGGAACTCATCCTATTGCATTAGTGAGGACAACAGATCAGCTTAATTCACTACTGAACTACTAAACTCAAACAATTGACCTTCTATTTCTCCTGTGTCAGGGGTTACTGACCAAGACCTCCATGCCTCAAGTGATTGTAGTTTTTTTTCTAATACCATTTTTTTTATCTGTTTTTACTGGCCCTCTGATTTCATTGTCATAGGGAGCTCCCAGCTAAGAACTTCTTCCACCAAAGCAGATCAATGTCATCTTTTTACTTTATAGACAAAGCTATCTAGAAGCACATTGAGGTTAAGCAACATGTCCAGATTCACACAACTAGCATACGTCAGAGGCAAGACTAGAACTTGAAAGTCATCTTGTACCCTAAGGACCATGAAGAAAAGCATCTACTAATGTGTCGTCGGGCATTGTGCTAAGTCTTTACGTATTCAGTTGAAGCTGAAATTTTCTGTGGTTGTCTTGCCATGTAAAGTGTGAGGATCTTGAGAACAGGGACTAATGTAATGCTATCTCTCTTTACACCATGCTGCCTCTTCTTCTAATCAGTGCTCACTTAAATTTCTGATTGCAAAAATTAGCCCATATCTTTGAAATTTACTTAGGCTGGTTTCCTCTAATAAAGAGTGATTGGATTAAATTATTTCTAAGGTCTCTTACAGTGCTGACCTCTTGTTATTTGGGGGCTGCTTGAAACCCAAGGTCTCTAGTCATGGCCCCATTAGCAGGAAGCTTCACTTAGTCATATCCCTAGTGTCTTCTAATTATTATTATTTTTATTTCAAATACACAACTGTGCCAAATAAACTATTCAAAATGAAGTTCAAGCATACATAAAGTGTCTTAAACTTTGGCCAAGTAAAATTTCCTCAAGTTAATTTCGGATATGAGAAAAGGAAAACATTTAGAGAACAAGAAGGCATTCAGTACCTTGTAGACTGAGGGGCATTTCCAGGGAGCAATGGTGTGAGGTTATACTTATTTCACAGTCACGTCTAGCTTCAGTCCAGGGAGGAGTCTTCTTTGTTCATGGAGCAGTAGAAACTGTGCCAGTGAGGAAGGGATATACTGCTTGCTTATTATAACCAAGCCTTCAATGGAAACTGCCTGGGACAATCTGGTTTTGTTCGTGTCCTGCTATATACTTTGCAGTTGAAGGTTGGTCTTTCCATATAAGTATGGGAAGAGCATTTGTGAACAATTGGTTGGAAATCCCTGCTTTCCTTTTCCCAAGCTTGAGGGTTTTCTCAGAAAATAACCATAGCCCTTTCTGAGGAAGAGTTGAAATTTCCTGTCAGTTTCTTAAAAAAGAAAATGACAGGGTAGCATGTAGAAATGATATTTGATCAAGTTTAGGGTTTTCCCGTGTGTGTGTGTGTGTGTGTGTCTGTATTTGTCTGTTTTTGTCATTAGAAGTCTAGGATTTGACTATCAAGAATCACATCTTCCTAGTTGACCTAAAGCAATCTGCACAGGGAAGCAGAATTAAGAATGTGTGTGTGTGCATGTGTAAATAAAATTTTGTTTGTGTATACATGTGTGTTCATATATGTATATATGTATACACAAAGATATGTATGTATATAGTATATGAATAAAATTGTATGTATATATTTAATTGTGTACATGGATATATACACACATATTCATGTTTGTGTATGTATATTTGTCACTCTCACTGATCTAGTTCACCACCTTTGAAGACCACCCTTATTGGTTTCTACTTTGTTGCTATTATGTATGTCATCCATGAACATATTTTGTATGTACAGGTCATTTTTTCATATGTAATTATCCCTTTAGGACATAATCCTGAGCAGTGGGCAGCTACTAGAACAGAGTATATAATCAGTTTTACTTAGTTTTATTGTCTATTGTCCTCCCCCCCAAAGAAGTGGCACTAATTTGTAATTCCACCAACAATGTAATGTTGTATCTGGTTGTCCTAAGTCTTGCTACATTTAGTATAAGGTGACATCTCAAAAACATTATAATTGCTTATTTACTTCTTTTGTGTCCCCTACAAGAATTGAGTTTTTTTCTCACTAAAAAGCGCCAAAAGCTTTGATGACCAACCATCTGAACGTTTTAGAGAACATTCTTGTTCATGTATACCTGAGGTATACCTTGAACTCATGTGTTGTTCTTCCTATGGTCCTTCCATCTTTTTCCATTCCTTTCCATTGGCAGTTCAGTTGCCCAGAATACACTGGTCCTGATTGCACCTAGTAGAATCCTTAACTCCCTTCAAGGCTCCTCTTAAATATCCCTTATAAATCGTATTTTAACGCCTCCTCATCCCTCTTTACCTCTAGTCACGAGTGCCCTACTACCCAAAATTTTAACGTAGATCTCTGTGCCTTTGTTGCTCCCTTCATCTCACCCTTCAATAAAATGTAAGCTTTGGGGAAGAGCAGAAGGATGTCCCTTTTATCTTAGCCAAGTGCTTGACACATGCATGAATAAATGAATGTTTGAATGGCCTCTTAGATACTGTACAACTCTGAGATTCTGCAGCTGAAGGTGCTGGATCAGACTAGATAGCCAATGAGCTGGATTTAGAATCAAAGGAGAGAGGAAGACTGGGCCAGGTAACATTTTAAAAGTTGTCCATTGCTTTTATTGATCTTAGATTCTTGTTGCTGTTACAAAGATCTTTTTCTTAATACCAATTTTCTCCTGTTGATGCTCAATGGGTCTGAATAGCAGGGAGGACCAGCCAAGGACAATGTTGGTAGCATGAGATTGTCAAAGAATAAGATAAAGTCCCCTATGTAGACAAAATGAAGGCTGAGAAGAAGTTCCACAGGCACTGAAAAACAGAGTAGGCATACACTCAGAAACAACTCATTCTGAAAGCATTTATTCCACACTGATTATGTGTCAAAACAAATATACTAAATGCTGGGGATAGCAAAGACAAAAACAGGCTCTGCTCTCAGGAAGTTTGTGGTTTAATGAGGAGAAATGGAAGGGAATAAAATAAGCATTCATGTAGCAACTACTATGAACCAAGGATTGTGCTAAGTGATTTTAAATATCTCATTTGATCCTCAAAACAACCACCTGGGAAGTAGGTGCTATTATGAGGAAACCTAGGCAGGCGTTAAAGTGGCTTGTCTAAGAATACGCCGTAAGTATCTGAGGACTGATGTGGACTTGGGGGTTCCTCACCCCAGGCCTGTGGCCGTATCTACTGAGCCAGTCGTCGT
Source organism: Antechinus flavipes (assembly GCF_016432865.1). Lineage (NCBI taxonomy): Eukaryota > Metazoa > Chordata > Mammalia > Dasyuromorphia > Dasyuridae > Antechinus > Antechinus flavipes. The sequence goes on along the minus strand of NC_067399.1, from coordinate 222,264,575 downwards.
CTGCGATGGGGATGACAGTACGTGAGCGGCTGTGTACCAGCAAGACAGAAGCAAGATAGTCTGGAGATAATCAACAAAGGGAAACCCCCAGCATTAAGGGGGATAGGGAAAGACTTGTGTCTGGGCATGGGGGGCTTAGATGAGCTGGAGGAGGAGGCAGAGGTGAGGAAAAAGAACTCCAGGCAGGAGAGGCAGCAAAGTGTTTGGGAGATAGAGCATCTTGTACCAAGGACATCAGGGAGGCCAGTGCCATTGTGTCACAGAGCCCATGAGGGTGAAGGGGGACTTTAAAAGCCAAATAGTATATTTGATTGAATAGGGGATATGACATGGATGAGTTTGACAAGGGGCAGCTGGGGGGTGGGGGGTGGGGTAATGGATAGAACAGCAGCTCTGGAGTCAAAAAGACCTGAGTTCATATTCAGCCTCAAACACTTCTAGCTGTGTGACCATGGGCAAATCATTTAACCTGTTTGCCAAAATCAATCAATCAATCAATCAATTTGACATAGAAGATGGGCAGGATGGACTTGAATGAGGATAGAATTGAGGTGTGAGGTGATAAATACCTGTACCAGGCAATATTAGAGGAAATACAGGGCTTGAGAGCTGAGAAGCCAAAAATAACACCTAGACTGACTGTTTCAGTCCCTGTGGCAATGTTAGGGAAGTTTAGAAGAGAAAAGGGCTTGGAAGAAAAGGTACTAAGTTCAGTTTTATATATGTTGTATTTAAGACATCTGTGGGGACATCCAGTTTGAAATAACCATTGTACAGTTGGAGCTGTGAAACTGTCTGGAGGGAGCTTAGAATCTGATCAATCTGAGAATATTTGCTTAAAGATGATAATTGAATCTAAGGGAACTGATTAGATCACCAAGCAAAATAACATAAAGAGAGAAGAGAGGATCACCTAGGACAGCCTGGGGGGTCATATGCTGTCAGCGCATCTCACCAAAGTAAAGATCCAGCAAAAGAAATTGAGGGTCGAACAAGAGAAGAATGTGGATTCTCTTTTTTTTTTCAGAAATGTTAGTTAACATCCCTGAAGCGTTGTAAAATTGTGCAGTGTGAGAGGCAGGGGGAAACTAGTTGGATTTGGAATTAAGGGAACCTAAATTCAGATCTTGACCAATACCACTCAATAGCTATGTATCCTCAGGCAAGTCCCAGCCTCCAAGTCTCAGTTTCCTTATCTGTAAAATGGGGTTGGTCTAAATTACCTCTGAAGATCCCTTCCAGTTCCAAATCTATGATCTTATCCTTAATCTATTAGAGTGGGTATTTTTCTCCTTTTAAGTTTGTATCAATAGATTCTAAATGTCAGATGTTTGCTTTACAAATAATTGCCACAATTTTCACTGAAGCCCTTCCTCTTATACTTTATTGTGGTACAGAGATGACCTAATTCCCTGAAGGATATGCCAGTGAAATCCATACTTTGACAGGAAATAACAACCAGAAAAAGCTTCAAATGGTCCTAACACCAGATTGGATGTCTGTCATCTGATGATCAAACTTGATAATTCTGGAAGCCCTCTACATCACGTTGACTATACAGTAATTTTTCTACTCTAGCCATTATCCAGAATGAGCTACCAAGTCAGGGCTATCATCTTGGGACAGAAAGATTTCTTCATCAACAAAATCCTGATTAATGTGCTTTTTCTTGGGAAAAATCTTTTCATTTTTATATTCTCAAGTAATCTGTTTTGATTTCAAAAGTTGCTTCTATTTGTTTGATAATTAAGACATATTCTTCTCTACTTGAGATAAACATGTTATTCTTTCACATTTTTCCAGTGATTTCGCTTATGTTTAGATTGCTGATTCAATTGAAATGTATATAGTGGGGCTTTAAAATTTTGTTGTTATTCAACTTTTCCAATCCTTTTTATTAGTGATTCACTTCATTGTTTTGTGATCTTGGGCTTATCAAACTTTAATCTTTTATATGCTTTTGTTCCATTATCTATTTGGGTTTTTTTCGTTTGTTTTGTTTTTAATCCAGTACTATATAATTAGAAATAATTACCACTTTCTCCCAAACTTATCAAATTAAATTCATAGTACATGGTATTTTGATTAGAATTACAGTAAAGAGCTATAAAATAATTTAAGAAGCATTGATACTTCTACTGTGTTGGCTCATCCTTTTATATGCTAAGGACAGTTATTCATTTTAGTCGAATTATTTAAAAATTATCTTTAAATGTAGGTGTTAAATATTTGTTGGTAGATAACTGGTAAATAAATGTGAACAAATGTTGGGCATATTTGTCTTTCAATTTTTCCTGTTTTCTATAGTTAATAACCTAAGAACACAGAAGATGTTTGTTATATAATACTAGTTTGCATTAGTTCTCTCTCCTTTTCTTGTTTAATCTCTTGAAAGTAGATTTTTTGAAATGTTTTCATTGCCAATGTTTATTCTTTAAATTTTTCTTCATTCTTTATTGTTAACATTTCTAAAACTGTGTTGTATAGAATGAATGAAAATGGATGAACCTGGTTTCATCCTATTTTTATGGGGAATGACTTTAGTATTAAGCTATTGTCACGTTATGCTGATAGTGTTGGTTTCAAATAGATACTTTTTATCAGATTGAAGAAAAACTCTTGTACTTTTTAATGTTTTTAAAATATTTGTAAACAGATGCAGTATTTTATTCAAACAGCTCTGTTTTATGGAATCTTTAGCTATTGGTAAAATTGTTGATTTTAAAAGATTTTTGTTGTTGGTGTGACATAATTTTAATTTCCCAGTATTGAACCATCCATCTTTTATATTTCTGACAATATTCCTATTTAATTGTAGTGATTTTGGGGGTTTGGGGGTGGGAATGTTGATGTATTTATTTTGCAGCCATTTAATATTTCCAAATCAGTATTCATGGCATTGGCTTATAATTTGGTTTTCCTCTTTTCCTTTGCAAAATTGTATATCAAAATTATAATCACTCCTTGAGAAAATTACCATAAAAACTTTGTCTTAAATAATTTGCTTAAGTTTTTTTGGAATCCAGTGCCTTTTTACAGGAAAACTCATAAACTGTCTGCCTCATTTCTCTTTCTGAAACTAGGTTGTTTATCCCACCTATGTTTTCTTTTCCTCCTGAGTTGGGGTTTTATATATACATATATAGATAGATATTTATATAATTTTCAAATTTATTAGCATAATTTTGTGCATAGCAATCCCTGGTGCTTTATTTTGTGTTTACTGTGATTCCCCCCCCCCCCCAATTTTAGTTGGTAAAGTTGATTTTTTTTAAACTGGTTTTTTAAATATCAGATGTTTTGGTCTTTTAAAAAAGACAAACAAACATATACCAATTCTCGGTTATTTGGTCAGTTGGTTTTGTCATCTATTAATTTTTCCTCTGACCCCAAAATTTCCTCTTTTCTGTTTCCTATGTTGTACTTGTTTCTTTTCTATTTTCTTTAAGTGTAGATTTAATTCATTATTTCTTTTCTCCCTTTGTTAAATAATATTACAAAATACCCTGAGTATAGCACATGTTATAATACACACTATTTATATTGTTATTATTTTTTAAGTAATCTGTTATTTTTATAACTTCTTTTTTAACCCAGGCAATGTTTAATAAATTATTTCTTTTAATCTCAAAAAAACTTCTTACTTTTTCATCACATTGTTGTTTATAGTTTTTAGCTTTATTGAATTACTGTACATTAAAAGTTTCACCTTTCTAAGACTATCTGAGACTTTTCTATAATCAGTGATATGATTAATTTTTATGAATGTTCCATGCTACTAAGGAAGAAAAGAAAAGAATGTTCTCTGCTTTTTTCATTAAAAATTTTTCCCTATAGATTTATTAAATTCAGTTTCTTAGTGCTCAAGTCTATTGTGTCTTTCTTCATTATATGTGTTTTATTACATTCTAATACTGGGGTATTGAAATCTTTTATTAATTTCCTTTTTTAAAAAATGCTTTTCACTATAAATTTAATTGTTTATTATTGAGTGTACAGTTAAAATAAACACGCTATTTTCACTGATACGTTTTGATGTGACAAAATTTTCTTGTCTTTCCCCATTAATGGGTTCTGATTTAAATCTGACTTGGCTAATCATTGTCACTATAATTAAATATTTTCTTAAATTTAGCTGTTTATTAGATTTAAATTGACCCTTTCAATCTACAATAAATGTATGTGTATATGTACACGCGTGTGTGTGTCTGTGTGTACACACACATCTATTTTCCATCAGCTCACTCTTCATTTCTTTGCCACCATGCAATTCCCTACTGTCCCAGTACCATCCAAGGTAATATTCACTTTCAGACCTTCAGAAACGATGGTATTTCATGAGTCGTAGTCATGCTACAATCCTAGAGGAGCCTCAGCTTTTGAAAGGCAAGCTTTTGTGTTGGGAGAGCAATTGAGATCCTAAAATAACTGCACAGTTTGCCAAAATCAATTCAACCTGTGTGCCTGCTGCCATTTCTGGACCCAACTCATCCTCTGTTGGCAGTATCTGTCTAAAGCATACGCACTCGGGACCAGTCTAATGAACTTTTTATTCAGCTACATAGCATAGCTAGTCAATAAATATTTATTAAGTGCCTAATATATGCCAATTGTGGAGAAGGAAATGGCAAACCACTGCAGTATCTTTGCCAAGAAAACTCCAAAGTGGGGTCATGAAGAATTGAGTGTGATGAAAAAACTCAAAAACAAATAATAGAAACGTGCCAGGCACTGTGCTAAGCACTTAGAATACAACTCGGAAAATGAAAAACAGATCCTGCCTTCAAGCAGTTTACAATCTAAGCGGGGAAGGTGACTCACAAAAGAAAAGTGGTGGAATGAGGGAGATGATGCTCTGGGAAGTCCGAACCACCCTGAGCTGCTGGTGGAAAATGGAAGATTTACCTGGAGAGCCCTGAGAGTCTGGGGACCTCTAGGAAAGGAAGACTTGGGTGGAATTTACTCCTCCCCTCTCCAACTTTCTAATATGTGGGAAAAGGCAGCAAAGAAAGGCAAAGAGAGTCCCTGCCCTGGACAAATCTGACCTATTGGCCTTCTTCATGCCATAAAATTAATAAAATAACAAACATTCATGTAGCACTTTAATGGTTTTGCATAGCACTTTACATATTATATTTATATTATATTATATATTATATATATATGTCTTATGATCAATCACAACAACTCCGTGAGGTAGGTGTTATCCCCATTTTGCAGATGAGGGAAATGAGAGTAGGAGAAGTTAAATGACTTGTCCAGATCACAGTAAACGTCTGGGGCAGGATTCTAGCTCAATCTTACTTAGGTTTCTTTTGATACTAAAAACAAGAGGATTATTGAACAACATTTTCTACATCTTTTAAGGATTCTTTTATGAATTTGACAAAGGCATGATATGTACTTTGAGCAGGCTCTTTAAAGTGAGTAGTATAGTGCTCTACTCAAGTGGGTGATGCAATGGATAGAGTGCCGAGCCAAGGGTTAGGAAGGCTGAGTTCAGATCTAACCTCAGACACTGGCTGTGTGACCTTGGACCAGTCACTTGCCCCGTTTGCTTGCCTCAGTTTCCTCATCTGGAAAATGAACAGGAGAAGGAACTGGCAAACCATTCCAGTATTCTTGCCAGGAAAGCCCAAATGGGATCACAAAGAATCAGCTGTGACTGAACAACAACAGCCGCCGTAGGAGTGAAATCTTACTTTCCAGCTTTCAGTGAGTTGTATGACTTTAAAGACGTAGCCTACTATGGAATTCCACTTGTTAGAGTCTGCCCATTCCCTTCTCATACCTTCATCCAAGACACCTGTGTGTGAAGATGTCATAGAGGTGGAAAGTAGGTATCTGGGTTAGTTAATAGAGTCTTCTCATTTACCTTTGGGAGGGGGTGTTAATGATAAGGTCTGAGTTCCCTAATCCTGTCTTTAATATTTGCTATTCTTCCCTTTTAGATATCTTGAGAATAAATAATCTTTCAGTGGCCCTAAAAATCATCCCTGCTAGTGTAGATCTTCTTTGTGTATAATAAACTGCTTTGCCCGACGAGCTCGTCCAGCCGGCCACCTGTAACCCACAACAAATGAGAAATTGCATACAAGAAATTACTTAAGTGATGTCATCAAATAAATAGGATCTTTACAATTGGATTGGTAATGTAGAGAGAGTGAGGGATCACTGATGGACAACTTAGATGCTCCCTTAGCATCCATGTAACATTAACAGAAGTAGAAGACCTATTTGTATATTGGGTGTCTCTTCCCCATCTCCACAAGACATTAGGAGAGGACATGAAAAAATGATATAAAGGAGAAGCAAGCAAAAGCAAGTTGTCTTCTGCATCATTGGAAAGCATATTCACACTGATGACGTCATAGATACATTGAAATATGGGAAAAAACATGTTTTATGCAGAAAAAAATTTTTGTCTGTAATTCTGCTCCATAGTGAGGGGAGGGATTTCAATTAATTTATATTTAAAAATATAATTACTAAATTTGATTAATCGACTATTGCTTAAATTGTTTTGTCAGAAAGTAATATAGACTTAATTTTCCTCTTCTAGTAAATAAAACCTAATGCAATGTTTTCTGTATTTTGTGGTCTTAACTGTGAGTTTCATGGGTTCCAGTAGTTAAACAATTCATAATTAAGTGGCTAGCCCATTGGTGATGACCATCTCTTTACTTAGCCTAGGCTGGTCTTCAAAAACAGACTCAGCTGAAGATGTTCTAGAATAGCAAAACATCAGAGCTTATATTTTGCTGTGACTTTAGGTCAATCACCTTGAGTGATATCCATGATAAAATGAGACAACAGAAATAGGACCTTGTGGGTGGCAAGATACTTTAGATACTTCTTTTCAAATGATATTGTGCTTGCTGCATTAATGAGCCTGCTGGAAGAAATCAGTCACTATTCAATAGTCAGGCCCAACAACCCACATAAGAAGTAAGTGAATGAAAAATGTCTATTGCCCAGATTATGTGTGATATGCAATTGGACAGGTGATAGACTTTACCCACAGAGCTTGTCCCTGTCTGGAACAGAGAGTATAAATGTGCAATAAGTTGGGCCCAGAATTAAATAGGTCAGTAAAATGCCTTTAACGACATTAAATTTCTCCTAGAAACAAAAGCCTTTTTTTTTGGACTACCCACATTCTATGAATGTTTTAATGTTTTCCAGATAGATGCTGAATACAACTATCTAAGAAGAATTCAAGATGAATATTTGCCAGAGGACAGTTGAAAGATGTGGGTGAAGATGAGTGGACCATGGTATATAGTGCAGCAAAATTTCAGAGAACTGAAGTAGAGGCTGTCATCAGGAAAACATGGGATATGAAATGATGGGCAGTGGTGTCCCCTCTGTTAGGAAAAAGTGAGGAAAACCTCCACACAAACTAATTGGAGGATGTGGATCTGAATTGCAAAGCATGGGTTGCTATTTGAATTGTTGAGGGAACATCCTAATGGATGAGTCATGGATCCATCTGAATGACTGAACATCTCAGGGCCTTACCTCTACCTCCTTCTTTGTGAAACATTTTGTGGGTCAAGGCAAACTATAATCTCTGTAAGTTATAGGAGCTGCCTCACTGGGGATCCAACTGGAATTGGCCAGTTGGACAACACAGCATTTTTATTTCTCCTTCTTGTCCTTTTCCCATCTCTTTGCCACTTCCCCTTTCCTTTCCTCTTCCCCTGCTGTTTCCCTTCCCCTTACCTGTTCCCTTATCCCTTCTTCTTCTTCCCCTTCCCCTTCTCCTTTTTCTTCCCTCTCCCCTTCTCTTTCTTTTTCTCTTTTTCCTTTCTCTTCCCCTTCCCCTTCTTCTCCCTCTTTCCCTTCTCTTTCTCCTTTTCTTTCTCCTTCTCTTGCCCCTTCCTTTTCTCCTTGCCTCTTCCCCCTGTACTTTTCCCCTTCCCCTTTTCCTCCTTTCTCTTTTTTCTCTTCCCCTTCCCCTTCCTCTTCCCCTTTTCCCTTGTACTTTTGCCTTTCCCTTTCCCTTCCCCTTTTCCTCCTTTCCCTTTCTCCATCTCCTTTCTTTCTCTCCTTCCCCTTTTCCTTTCTCCTTCTCCTTTCCTTTCTCCCTCCCTTTTCTTTTCCCCTTCCCCTTCCCTTTCTTCCTTCTCTTTTTCCTTTCCCTTACCCTCCTCCTTTCCCATCTACTTCCCTCTCCTCTTCCCCTTTTCTTTTTTCCTTCCCCTTCTTTTTCCTTTTCCTTTCCTTTTCTATTGTGTGAGTAATTTTATTATTTCAGTGATTATTGATATCTTAAAATTTTATTCAATATTTTCATTTTAGTGAGTTTCACCATTTTTCTCCCTCTGGAGTTTTCTTACATACAGTTCTTCTTTTAATTAAATTTGTTAGTATGTTACTAGTTTCAATTCTTTAATAACTTAGATGTATGTCTTTTGAGGGTATCACTTGAAATTTCTTTTGTTGCTTCTGATGCTACTTGTAATAATATTTTTGTATGCATTTATTCCTCCTGGTGCTTTTTTTTTTTTGTACCTCCAATAGAATGTAAAAGCCTTAAGGTTAAGAACTGTTTCCTTATTTATTTTTATATCCTGTACAAAGTGTCTGTAATACAATCTATGACAAATAAATGTTTTTAGATGGATTGACTACTCCTTGACAATATTTTTACAATTGTATTGGTGCTCTTCAGTTTACTTACTGTATTTTTGATGAATTTTAATTTTCTTAGAATTTTAAATAATTGCTTCTTATTGTTTTTGAATGGGATCAGAATATCTCTTGAAACATTATCTTAGCAAAGTGAAAAAATTTTGAGGACTTCTAGATCTGTAATGCCATACTTTCTGGTTCAAACAGAATAATCATTGAACATTTATTGATTATCTGAGAAGCAGCATGAGACACTGCATAGAATGCTCGAAAATCAGGAAGACCTCTGACCCATACTGGCTGTATGACTCTGCATAAGTCACTTGATTTCTAAGTGTTCAGTACCTCAAGCAGCAGTTGATACTGTAGAAGCAGAAGAAGGAAGAGGAAAGAAGAGATAAAGAGGGAAAAAATACCCTTCTGTCCTTCTCCTGCTAAATCTACATCTCAGGATGTAAGAGATAAAGATAGGACTTGTGCCAAAGAGCCCTTGTTTTTGTGTCTATGACTCTGAGGATCCACAGAGGCATGGAAATCTCAGGTTCAAATTCTGCCTCTGATACTTGCTATCTTTGTGACCATTGGACAAATCACCTTAATTAAATCTGGACTAGCCAGTTTCTGAGATCTTTCTGCTTAAACTCTATGATCCTGAGGGCTTAAGCTCCCCATTTCATTCATCCATCATGGAAGAAGAGTTCCTTGTGCTCTCTCATTGCAGCACCATAACAGATCTAAGACTTAGTTTATGATTGCACTATGCTGCCTGACTCCCCAGCCTCTGAGATACATTTGGAAGGTCAGAGGATTGGAGATCTAGAACTAGAAGGAACCTCAGGGGTCCTGGCATCCAATCCCCCTCTCCTTTATTTTACAGATGAAGGAACTGAGGCCCAGAAAAATCAAATGACTTTCTCAGAATGTGAAGGTAGGTCTTCCTGACTACACAAGTCTGGTTCTGTATTCACTATCCCACACTGCAAGTGTAGTCATTTTTTTTTAAAAGGTCCAAAAGTGATTTGTAAAGAACAGGATCTGATTTTTTTTCCTTTCTTCTGTGTGAGTTGATATGTGGGTTGATATGTGTCTCAAGAGCAAAAATCTTTCTCTTTGGGACAAAATTGCCTCCTTCTCTGAATCAAAGGTATCTGTACTTTTCCTAGAGCTGTCCCTCCCTTTTGGAGATTTTTTATTTAAAAAAAATTTTTAGTGACCCTGGGTAACCCCAATTGCCTCAGTCAAAAAAAATTAATTGCTATCTTTTGTTTTTATATCACCTTCATTTCTCAATATATTCCTTATTTTTTACTTATCAAGCCATTTTTTGTGGTTAAAATGACAAATTAAAAAAAAAAAGGAAAGCAACTTAGCAAAATTAGCCTATGCTTTTACTGAGTCTGACTGTATATGCAGCATTTGGACATTTTTTGAGGAACACTTGTGATAATGTACATAGTCTAGCCCAATTGCCCCATTGAAAAATGGGATAAATTAAGAGAGTGGAAGAGAACCTCTGAACTTCAAGATTCAGTGGACCAAGAAGAAGGCATTCCTATAACCTCTAAAAGAAACCCTTTGCATATAAATTTGCAAGTATGGGACTCGGGTGGAAGGAAAACAGATTTCCAAATGCTCTGGAAATGTGGAAGTTAGTTAAGGCACTAGCAACTCAGAACTCATCCCTGAAAGAGAATTCTGAACATCATCTCCTGGAGAAGAGCTATATTTCAGGCAGTGTATTATATATAATAGAAACTAACTATAATACTTTGAAGTTTGCAAAGCACACTCCATGTTAATTGGTGTGTGAATTACTTGAAATAAAATGAAATAAATAATAAAGTTAGCTGGAAAAACTTCCATGAGCTGATAGTAAGTGAAATGTGCCATATACAAAATAACAGCATTATTTTAAAGATGATCAGATATGAATGACATAACTATTCTTAGCAATACAATCATCCAAGACAACTCAGAAGGACTTAATGGTATCATCAGGGTTTGGGGTTTTGCTTTGGGGTTTGGAGGCTTTTTTGGTTGTGTTTTCTTTCACAATATGACTATTATAGAAATATTTTTCATGACTACACACACATAACTTATATTGAATTACTTGCAATCTCAATGGGGGTGAAGAGGAAGGAAGAGAGAATCTGCTTTCAAAATTTTTAAATGAATGTTAAATTTTTTTTACTTGTTACTGGGGAAAAATAAAATATTAAATAAGTTTTTTTTAAGAAGAAAGAAATAATAAAGCTTATTGATTTGCATAATAAATCTTATAGTTTTTTAAAAGCTTAAAAACTTTTAATAATGCATTCTCTTACCGTTATCACTTTGTTTTGCATGCTTTGATACTGAGATCATGAGATTTTGACACCTTTAATTCCTCATCATGAAATAATATTTCTAATAATTGAACATTCGTTGGACCTTTGACAGACATTTAATTTTCCAAGGTTAGACCTTGATTTTCAATGAGGTTAAAATCAGGCAAACTCCCAGATAGTTAAAGAATATTTCTCTCTCTTGTTTTGATAGATTTCTTAGCCTTTTGTAACATGTGACAGTTTTGAATAATTGTGTAGCAATATTCTAACAGCATTGGGGAATTTCTATAATTATAGAGAAAATCTGCTTCTCAGTCAGTTTATATAGTCTCAGAATCTCCCAATGGTGATTAGACTTCCAGGCTCCCTAGAAGTTAAAAAGAAAACAAACCTTCAAATCATCTTTACAGATAGATATTTTTACAGTCTGATGAAGATGTCAAACTTATCTGTAATTCTTTAGGTGATGCTTTTGATGCCTTTAGTGAAAAAAAATTAGTTTCATTGGTTAAAATGACTTTTCCCCATTATTTAGTACTCCTGCCTTTGTATTGTCTTGCAAATGATAAACTTTTTTCTTAATAAAAATCACTGTTACCTGTTTATTTTATTTTTTTTCTTTCTCTTGCTTTTAAGAAACCTGTCCTTCAATTTATGGCCAAAGAAGAAATAGAGTACATTATGGAATGCAAAATGGATAATTTGGGGTATATTAAATTTAAAAGTTTTTGTACAAGCAAAACCAATGTATGCAAGATTAGAAGGGAAGAAATAAACTGAGAAAAAAGTTTTATATCCAAGGGTTCTGATAAAGGCCTTATTTCTAAAATACATAGACAATTGACTCAAATTTATAAGAATTCAAGCCATTCTCCAATTGATAAGTGGTCAAAGGATATGAACAGGTAATTTTCAGATGAAAAAATTAAAACCATTTCTAGCTCTATAAAAAAATTCTAAATCACTGTTGATTAGAGAAATGCAAATTAAGACACTCTGAGATACCACTATACACCTCTCAGATTGGATAAGATGACAGGAAAAGATAATAATAAATGTTGGAGGAGATGCAGGAACACTGGGACACTGATACATTGTTTGTGGAACAGTGAAGAGATCCAGCCATTCTGGAGAGCAATTTGGAACTATGTCCAAAGGGTTATCAAACTGTGCTTATCCTTTGATCCAACAGTGTTTCTACTGGGCCTGTATCCCAAAGAAATTATAAAGGAGGGAAAGGGACCCTGCAAAACTGTCTGTGGCAGCCCTTTTCATAGTTGCAAGAAACTGGACATTGAATGGATGCCCATCAATTTGACAATGGCTGAATAAGTTATGATATATATATATATGTTATGGAATATTATTGTTCTGTAAGAAATGATCAGCAGGATGATTTCAGAGAGATCTGTAGAGACTTACATGGACTGATGCTGAGTGAAATGAGCAGAATCAGGAGATCATAGTACATAGCAGCATACAACCATCAATTCTGATGGACTTGACTCTTTTCAACAATGAGGTGATTCGGGTCAGTTCCAGTGGTTTTGTGATGAAGAGATCCATCTGCATCCAGAGAGAGCACTGTGGAGACTGAGTGTGGAACACCACATAGTATTTTCATTTTTTGTTGTTATTTGCTTGCATTTTATTTTCTTTCTCATTTTTTTCCTTTTTGATCTGATTTTTCTTGTGTATAATTGTGAAAATATGTTACAGGTGCAACCTGCTAGTGGCTGCCAAGTGTTATGGGAGTCACCTACTAGTAGCTGCTGGGGATCTAATTCTGACCATCATGAGAGAATGATAATGATACATGGAGATTGAGAGGTAGTTGCCTTCTCTGACCTCTCTCCTCTTCTCTCTTGCCTCTAATTTATTTCATTCCCAATTCACTCAATTCACAAGCAACATCTGTGTCAGTAAAGGCTGATTTGCAATTCCTTCAAGTGTGTTATGATTTACAGCTGTGGGGACTTTTGGAGAATTGACCTGCCCCCTCACAATTAGGAATGGTCCTTAACAATTCCCTATTTTTTGTTTTATGGGAACACGATTATTTTTCCCCCAACAGAAATATTTCCAGAAGAACTGAACATATTTAACATATGTTGGATTACTTGCCATCTAGAGGAGAGGATGGGGAGAAAGAAGGGAAAAAATTTGGGGACAGGAGATTTTGCTAGGGTGAATGTTGAAAACTATCTTGAAAATAAAAAAGCTTTAATAAAATAAAATAAAGAAACCTGTCCTTTGCTGTAGAGAATCCTTAGCTTCCATATCCCTCTGAAGCAATCTGCTTGTTTTCTGAGGATAAATTAGACAGGTTCATAGCAATAGTTTGTAAGTTCTTTTTATTCCAAGGTCAGTAATTAGAGGAGAGCGAATTTCCTTCTGTGTTTTGGGCAGAGGTGTGATATGGAAAAATGGAATTTTCAGAATCTGAGTCACAGAATTTTTTTAGTTGTAGGGAATTCAGTAATCATTAGAGACCAACTTATGAACCTTTCCTCAAAGTATTACTATTCCAACAGACGTGATAAATGGTCACCCAGTCTCTGCTCTAAATTCCCAAAAAGGAGACGTGCATTCTCTCCCAAGGTAGCTTATTTTGTTTTTGGATAGTTCTAAATGTTAGGAAATTTTTCCTGAAGTATTCCTCCAGACAACACTAAGTCTCCCAACTCTATACATTTTCATTAACTATCTCTCTTGCCTAGAAATCTTCCCCTTCCTTATCCTTGTATCCTATTTTTCCAGTCTTGAAGGACTAAATCCTACCTTCTACCAGAAATATTTTCAGATGCCCCTTAAAGCTAGTACTTTTCCTTTGAGATCTTATCTCTATTGTACCTATGGTAATACAGTGGATCAAGCCCTGGGCTTACAGTTAGGAAAATCTGAGTTCAAATCCAGCCTTAGATACTTACTAGCTGTTTAATCTTTTGTTTGCCTCATTTTCCTCATCTGTAAAACGGAGACAATAATGTGATTATGAGATAATTATAAAGTACATGTCTGATATATAGCAAGTGCTATAATAAATATTAGCTATTATTGTGTTTTATTATCTAATTGTTTATATGGTGTCACTCTCATTATATTGTGAAGTCCTTAAGAGCAGGAACTATATTTTGTCTTTATACCTCTAGGGCTTAGCAAAGTGTCTGACACATGGTAGGCATTTAATAAATAGGTTGTTATGAGAATAGAATGAAAATATTTGTAATGCACTTTGCAAACCTTAAAGCACTCTAATGGATACTGTTATTACTGTTGTTTTTGTTAATTTGATGACATCAAACTTCATAGTTTCTGCATCTTCTATTCTTTGCCTCTGGTTTTTTCCCTGAGAAACTAGATATTCCAAATCTAATCATTCTTCCACACCATAACCCTTCAAATAATAACTAGCATTTATATAGTAATAGTTAATTTGCAAATATTATCTCACTTTATCTTTATAAACACTCTGAGCAGATAAGTGCTATGATTACCTCCATTTTACAAATGAGGAAACTGAGGCCAAAAAAAAAGACTAAGAGACTTGTGTCACCCAGGTAACAAGTGTCCAAGACAAACTCAGGTGTTTCTGTGTTCCTGTCTAGTACTCTATCCTCTGCGCTACCTGGTACAAAGAAGCAAATTTAAGGCTTGACGTTAGGAAAAAACTTAACAATTAGAGCTGTCTAAAATGGGATGTCCTGTCTCAAGACAGGCTAGGTTCCCTCTCCTTAGAAGTCTTCAGGTATAGGCTGGAAGATTCTGTGTTGGAGGTGTAAAAGTGGGGATTCCTTTCCTGTATGAGCTGAATTAGAAGGTCACTGAGGTTGCTTGTGAGTCTCAAATTCTGTGATTCTGTAAAATACTTAAAAGACAACTTTGCTGTTCCTTCTCTCTGTTCCTGTTTTTCTTCCTCTGCCTAAAAGCATCCCCAAGGCTCTTCAACTGATCTTCCTGTGACATAGATCTGAAACCCTTTACTGCCTGATCATCCCTGCTTTTATCTTTACAATCCATCAGTGTCCTTAAACTGAGGTACCTAGATTCTGGGCAGATAGTGGAGGTACTGCCACCTTTGCTTAGAAGTTATGCTTTTCAATTAATACATAATCAAGGGAGCTGTCTTCCACATCACCCATATTGGCTTATGTCTATTATATTATTATATATTCTGTTGAATATATTACTATAATCCATTCTTGGTAGCAAAAACTGCCAAGGGAATAGGGACAGGACTCAGCCTGTGGCAACTAAGTGGTACAGCGGATAGAACTCTGGGACTGGAGTGAGGAAGAGTTCAAATTTGACCCCAAATTCTTAATAGCTCTATGACCCTAGACAAGTCATTATACCTCTGTCTATCTCAGTTTCCTTACCTGTAAAATGGAGGCAATAATAATACTAAACATAAAAAATAACAAGTAATAGAATAATAATAATAATAGAACTATTATTTTAAGTAATAGAAAACAACAGTATCAAATGGGGATAATAATAGTATTCTTGTGAGGCTCAAAAGAGATAATACATATAAAATGCTTTAAACAATGTCTGGTACAGAGTAGATGTTTAAAAAATGCCATTCTCTTGAGAGAATGCAGGATTGTGTAGGTCTGCCCTATGCACTAAAAACCACCTGCCTGGGCAATTGAGACCGAAGCACCCCCTAATCTATGGACAAGTGCACATTCACCAGCTGACCCCTCTGCAGGAGCCAAGCCAGAAGGGGAGTCAACAAGGGATGTGCATGACCCTCATGAGGATGAGTTAGGGGTGCTAGGCAAGAAGACAGAGCCTGCCAACCTCCAATGTTCTATTTCTTTGAGTGAGAGGGGATTTTATATTTTTGGATTGTGGGAGTGCTTGGCTGATGTGGAGACTAGTGAAACAGGGTTTTGGAATTTCTGCCCAGCACTTGGGTACTCTTGGTTCATCATACCTTCTTCCATGAGAGGAGGGCTGGAGTTCTGAGGCAGTAACATTGGGGAAGATATGGACAGTGCAGAAGACTGTATCACAAGAACTTGGCTTAGAAGCCTAAAGTTCTCTCACTATAAAATGAAATTGAACAGACCTCCTTTTGACTTCCAGTTTAGGTTTCACCAGGGCCATGAAACTTTCCCAGCTTTATCATACCTCACTTACTTCCTTGGACTCGAGGACCTAAGTTCAAACTGTTTTTCTTACTGTTTCTCACAGATTGACCTCCCATCTCACCTCTGAACTTTTACCTTGCTGTCTCCAGTGCTTGGAATGCATATCTTTGTCACTCTTGGAATCTTATTTTGGCTCTTCAAGAATTAACATCACCTTCTACATGGGCTTTAAAAAAAATGTGACCAATGTGGGAATTTGTTTTTATTTAACTATGCAGATTTTTTCATTTTTAATAGTGTTTTTTCCAAATACATGCAAAGATAATTTTTAACATAAACTATGTTGAATTGAACTTCAGGCAATTCTGAAAATTGGAAACCTTGTGTTCTAAATTTTTCTCTCTTTTCCCCCCATAACAGCAAACAATCAGATATAGATTAAACATGTACAATACTTTAAACATATTTTCTTATTCATCGTGCTGTGCAAGAAAAATCAGATCAAAAGGGAAAACAAAAATGAAATAGAAAAAAAAAACAAGCAAAGAAGCAATAATAAAAAAAATCACTACTCTGTAGTGATTCACACAATTCCCATAGTCCTCTTTCTGGATGCAAATGGCTCTTTCCAACACGTTTTTTGGAATTGCCTTGAATTATTGCATAAGGCCCTTTAGGTCCTCAAAACTGCTAGCAATTCTTCCTATACTCTAAGGTGGGTTTGTATTTTTGTATTTACTTTGTGTATATCTATATATGAGCATGTTTTCTCCTAGATTAATAACAAAAGCCAATGCTGCTGTAAATGTTTTAAATTTTGCAAAGAGCTTTACAATTATTATCTCATCTTGTAATACCAGAGAAACTGAGGCAATCAGAGATTGGTTTTTAATCTTTAATGTGGAGAGTTTAGGCTAGCCAGCCTCATGGGACTCTTGTCCAAAGCATTTGTCCCAAAGGAAGTGTGGCAGGGAACTTATATAGGGTTTTAGATAATTAGGGTTTGCAAGCAGGATACAGAAGCTGAGAATGCAATTAGTCTAACATTTTACTGCTGTAGTTATCTTTACTTCAGAGAGAGAACAGGGAGAGAGAAGTTAACTTAGTATTTACAACTTTGAGAACTATGGCTCAGGCCCTGTCAGACAAGGCAGGAGGACTATTCTTGGATAGCTTTAATAAGGGCATAACTTAGGTTTTTAGGCAGGAGGCGAGATAACGTAATTCTATTCCTAGGGTAGTGTTGGACAAGGATGGAGTCAGAGTGGTGGGCACCTGGATATTGTTTTTCTTTTCTATCTTTCATTGTGTCACAATGGTATGTAAAACTCAATTTCCAGTCCTAATGACAAGGAAGAGGGTGGTGGTAATATTCTGGTTAGCTTTCTGGAGGTCTCTGGACTAGCCTTCGTTTCAGTAGAGTAATCACCACGAGAATAGTCAGGGATAAAGTCCAAATTCTTTATTATCTCCTTCACAGTCTGTCTCCTTGCCTGGGGTCCAGGCTAGCTTTCTGGAGATATTTCAGATGGGACTTGGTTTCAGTGGAGAAATGAAGGAGGACAGGCCAGTCACCACAAAGGTGGATGATGGAATGAATCTGTCAGTCCATGCTGGCTGTTATATATTCTATTATAATTACATCATCGTAGGTGTAAATCTTGTAGAACTATATTAAGTACTAAGTACATGTACTGAACTAGAGAACTATTAATCACCATGCTAAATTAGATGACCATTGTCTTATCAATTCCACTGAGTTTACACCTTGTAAGAATTTCTCCAAAGTTCTGGCCCATTACATTTCCTGCTTTCTTTTGTTTTAGAAAATAGGTGGTCACGCTCTCCCTGACTTCTAAGGAAAGAAGATGAAAACACCAAAGGGAAATGGAGAATCAAACCAGATTAGCAGGTTTCTGAAGGGCTCACTTGAAACAGTATACATAAATCCATCAATGTGGGAGGTATCACATAAGCACATCGTAACATGAATCAACATGAGGAATTATACATGTCCATAAGTCCTAGAAATAGTCCAAAATCAATCTATTGTTTGGTGTGTCAGGGAATCCAATGATTCCTGCAAATTTTGAAGTTTTGCAACAGTCTCATTATCAGCCATGCTCTTTCAGTGTCAGATGTTTCTTAGATCTTCTCCTTTGTTTCGAGTTTTTTTTTTTTTCTCTTTTTCTGTCTGTCTTCAATGGACAAGGCGAATAAGGCTCCTTGGCACCCATCTGATTCCTTCTCCCTCTGTAGAGATACAAGCAAACCCTTTCCCCTAAGCAGTTAACCTTCTGGTCCCTTCCATTCCCCATTTTCGAGATCTCTCCTCATCATGGAGGTTATATTGGAGCTGCTTGCACTGGACACTGCCCTTCTCTTGGGTTAAAAAGCCTGTATTCTCCCCAGTTGTAATCCTTTTCTCCCATTTCATTGCTTTTCAGCTGATTGATCATATCAGCGTATCGAACTTCTAAGATTCTCTGAGTGTAAACTTGGCTGCCATCATGCCCCACCTGTTTTTTGCCTTGGATCCTGGATCTGACCCCTGCCTCTCATTTCCCTGAGTCATTCTACAGTCTCAGGCCCAATGGAAGCCTCTGTTGCATTTTTGACATGGGGTTTTGGGTCTTGTTCTCCCATCCTGTTTTCTCACTCTATCTCTATGCCTACATTGAGCTTTCAATGCCCTACTTTACCACACTGAAAGTATTGTCTAGTCTCTCTGGAAGTCCCTTGTCAAGAGAGATTCTGTCTTCCCATATTCTGCATCATAGCCTGGATATAAAATGTATTTGTGCCCACTGAGCAAAGTGTCTTATGATCTTCTCTAAAGGAGCATCTTTGTGTAGTCCCCATATAATTCTTCTACAAACCTTATTAACATTTTCTCTAGCAAGTTGTCTTATCATAATTCCTGTAGCTGCATTTTCACCAATAGTTCATATGACAGCTCTCTGCAGATGTCCCACAAAATCAGCAAAGGGTTCATTTGGACCTTGCTCTATTTTTATGAAGGCTTCCCCTCTATCTTGTCTTCCTGGGAGGGTGTCCCATGCTTTCATAGCAGCAGAAGCCTTGCTCATATGCTATCAAAGGGTAATTATTCTGTGCTGAAATGTTTGCATACTGATCTTTACCTGCTAGTTGGTCAAAGATGACTGGTTTTTAACTCCAGTTTGCTTATTTCGTTGGTCTTGTATTCTACATAGTTCACTATACTCCAAAAGCCACAAGTTTTGTCTAGGTTCTAGACATGTCCTTGCTATAGATTTCCCATCACTAGGGATTAAGATTTCATAAGCCAAATTCTCTAATACTATCTTAACATAAGATGATGTAGCCCCATAAAGAGGGGCTCCTTTCTAAGCATTTGTTCCATTTCAGCTGAAACACTAGTTTAGCCCTTAACAAAGTTTCTTTCTTGTCTATTTTTGTACTCACCCTAATTTCTGGCTCATGGAGACTTTTCCACTGAACTCAAGATCCTGTCAGTCTGGACTGCTGAGTGTAAATCCTTAGTCCCACATTCGGGCGCCAAAATGTAAGGTTCTGGTTGGTTTTCTGGAGGTCTTTGGGCCAGCCTTCATTTCATCAGAATAAGCACCACAAGAATAGCCAGGGATAAAGTCCAAATTCTTTATTATCTCCTTCACAGTCTGTCTCCTTGCCTGGGGTCTAGACTAGCTTTCTGGAGGTCTTTCAGATGGGACTTGGTTTCAGTGGAGAAATGAAAGAGGACAGACCAGCCACCACAAAGGTGGGAGATGGAATGAATGTCTCTCATCCAGTCCTTGTTGGTTTTTTAATATTCTATTATAATTATATCATTGTAGGTGTCAATCTTGTACAATAGATGTCAATCTTATAGAACTATATTAAATACTAAGTACATGTACTGAACTAGAGAACTATTAATTACCATGCTAAACTAGATAACCATTGTCTTATCAATTCCATTGAGTTAACACCTTGTTGTAAGAATTACTCCAGAATTCTGGTCCATTACATCCCAACATATCCAGTACCCAACAATCTGATCTTCGTAATAACTGTGTATATAGACTTATTCTCATTTACAGTAGAAAAAACCCAAGGCTGATAGAAATTATATGATTTGCCCAGCACCACATAAGCTAGCAAGTCTCTGAGATAGAATTCAAACTCAAATATTCCTGGCTCAATCTCTAACATTTATCATTACAGTATCTAGTTTTTGTAGACTATAAGCTCCCTGAGAATAGAAAGTCATTTTGGTCTTTTTATCAGCCTTGTACTTAACACTTTTGTTGTTTAGTCATTTTTTGACTCTGTGGTCCCTTTTTGCATTTTTCTTGGCCAAGAAACTGAAAATGGTTTTCCATTTCCTTCTCCAGCTTATCTTCATAGGAGGGAACTGAAGCAAGGTTAAGTGGCTTGTGGGATCATACAGCTTGTCTGTGAATAGATATTCCTGATTTCAGGCATTTAGCTGCCCCAACACTTGTTATTAAATATTTGTTGATAGATGAGTTGATTGTAAAAATAAACAATCAAACAAAACAAAAAAATTATCTTTAATGCAATTGAACTGTGAAATGAATTAAGTTACTATGTGCTGAATAGAGGATATGGCAAGTCACAAATAATTCATGGTACTTAACACTTTGTAGACAGCAGGTGAAGCACCTTCTCTCTCAAATAGAGCAGCATGGTTAAGGGATATGCCCATGCCCTCCCCTCACTCCAAAGGGTGAGCATCACAGATTAGACCATAGAATAGAGTTTTAACACTTGAAAACATCACCAAGTTCATTTAGTCCAGCTCCTTCATTTTACGTATCAGGAAACTGAGACCCAACGTGGTTAAATTGCCTTCCCAAAGTGAGATAGGAATTAAATGGTGGAAGCAGAATTTGAACTCCTGCCCTTTGACTCAGGAGTCAAGAAAAGATATTTATTTCACTGCTGGCTGCAGCAAAGCTCCCTTCCTGTTGCCAAGCCTAAAGTGCCTCATGTATGTAATGAGTGCTCTATATAGATTAGCTAAGACTTGGTCACCAACATTATGAAGCTTATAATAGAAAGAGGGATATGGGACATATCTCATATAGTGAGAAGATTAAAATCAATCCTGTATCATTTTCTTATTGGTCCTGTTTACAAGGATTTGGTTTTTGTCCTGTAACTCTCAGATTTCTTTGTCTCTGAACTTAGTTCAGAATTGAGTTAACCTATAATGGATTAATTTTCGAAATCCAGCTCTCCTGTTAATCATGGATCTATTCTTGCCTTAAGCATATGTCTGAATGCAAAGGAGTCAAGCCTGATATTTTTACTCTACCAAGGATTTAATCTTTCAATGATGTCTGATTTCTATCCAAAAGTATGGGCCACTATCTCCCACCTGCACTCAAACAACAAACTCTTATTAGTCCCATGAGAGATGAAGGATGTTGTTTCTAGCCCCATTACCAAACTTCCAACCAATCATGTCATTTCTTGCACCTTGGCTCTGTAGCCTACCGTGTAACGTCACCTACTTTGTTATTTATTCTGTACTCCCCCAAACCTACAAAAAAGGAATTGTCCTATTGTTCAAGATCTTTGAGATGAACAGAGGCAAGCCACTGACCCATTTATTGACAGGCAACATGTCCCTGTTAATAAGTGTTATCTTGCTTGGAGATCTGTCTCAATTTACCCTGTTGTTAAATTTCAATTATGACAATAGGTAATTATCATAGACGATAACTTCACAAACTCAGTCATCCTTCCTCACTTCCAAACTTTGTGAAGTCCTATCGATTTTGCCTCTACAGCATCCCTTGCATTTATCTCCTCTCTATGTACTAATTTCTCATCTAGACTATAGTAATAGTGTTTTGTTATAGTCAGTGAATCAGCAAACATTTATTAAGTGCTACTATGCATCAGGTACTGCTAAGCATTATGTATACAAAGAAAGATAAATGGTAGTCCTTACTCGAAAGGAATTCATGGTCTAATGGGAGAATACAAGCAAATAACTATATACAAACAAGTTATATCCAGGAAGAATTGGAGACAGTCACCAGAGGAAAGGTACTAGTATAAAGAGGAATGGAGAAAGTCTTATTGTTGATCCCAGCGTTTTTTGATTCTTAAACTTCTTTCAACAATAATAACAAAATGTATATGAACTCTCAGAGTAATTTGAAATGCCATTTATAATATTTTAAAAATTTATTCATTAGTTGCCCTCTTAAACAATGAGATGAACCAAATCAGTTCCAATAGAGCAGTAATTAATTCAACCAGCTATATATACCCAGCGAAAGAACTCTGGGAAATGAGTATGAACCACTACATAGAATTCCCAATCCCTCTATTTTTCTCCTCCTGCATTTTTGATTTCCTTCACAGGCTAATTGTATACTATTTCAAAGTCCGATTCTTTTTGTACAGCAAATTAACTGTATGGATATATATACAAATATTGTATTTAACATACACTTTAACATATTTAATGTGTATTGGTCAACCTGCCATCTGGGGGAAGGGGTGAGGGAAAGGAGGGGAAAAATTGGAACAAAAGGTTTTGCAATTGTCAATGCTGAAAAATTACCCATGCATATATCTTGTAAATAAAAAGCTATAATAATAAAAAATTATTCATTAAATGCTTGCATAACTTTTTGCAAAATAAACTCTTCCAAATTAAAGTTCATATTATATAGTTTCATCCTACTTATAGGATATGTATATACTATACTATTTTAGTTATATTATAGTTATGAAAAATTTAAAGCTAATACTCTTGTTATAATAATGTAATGTTTTATGTGGAACATTCTATAAAAATTAAACAAAATAATCCAGCAAGACTTTATGTTAACTTTATGTAACATTTTTTTTACAAATTTTGTTGAATATAGCATTTTAAATGAAACATTATAATTTGGAAAAAAAATTAATACAACATAATAACTATATGTAAGTTTAATTTTGATGTTTGACCTTTTGTTTTAATTAGAAAAAGGCTTTACAATTTTGGGTTAAACACAAAGCACATCTACTTCAACACTGAATTTATGTCTTCTTTTTGATTTAAAACAAGAACAAAATAAAAATTGTTATTGCATATCTATAAGAAAGAGGTAGAATTTTGTGAATCCTTTTCCTGAGATGGGAAACAATTATTTATTTTTAACCAAAATGTATAAGATTGCCATTTTTGAATGATATTTATAGTTTAGAATTCATTGATATGTCAATTAAATTTTCTCTTTCATTTATTGTCATCAGCCAGAGACATAAAAGACTTATCAAAGAGATTATTTTCTTGGACCTTTCAAGGGAAAATCACTGAAAATTATTTTTTAAAATGTCTGATGCTTACTGATGTCTTTCTAGACAACTAGCTCCATAGTTTGTTTCAAATGAGAAATGTCACAAAGTACTCAGTATTGTACTCAATTATGTGGTTCCCAAACTTGTTTTAATCATATATTTTTACTGTCTTTAGCATTGAATATGTTTGTATTTATACTATGTGGGAAGGGTGTAGACCCCTTTCCCAAATTAACTAATCAGAGACATTATCAGGTACAAAGAGAAAACATTAAATCCTTGCAGCGAGAGGCCCAGACACACACCTGGGAGCCATCCCAACTCCCACCATGTGCTCATGGAACTTAACCAGTTTCTGGCTTCACTGGTTTAAATAGCAAAAAACTCAAGCTTTTTCATTGGATAGACTAAAAGGAAGTAACCAATGGTCACCAATGTTGTTGCTTCCTGTGGGCCTGACCTTTAGAGACTTAAGTCCCAGAGATTATGTTACTTCCAGAAACCTGAAGCCCAAGACCTCATCTTCTAGCCTGGGAATAGGGATCGTGTGACAGTCTCAAACTGACAAAACTTCACCCAATCAGAACCATTCAATACCCTGTAGTTGAATTCATTAATTTTTGAAAAGATGTCTATTATGAAAATAAAACCTTCTATAATTATATGAAGAAATGCTCTAAATCACTATTGATTAGAGAAATGCAAATTAAAACAACTCTGAGGTACCACTTCACACCTCTCAGATTGGCTAAAATGACAGGAAAAGATAATGATAAATGTTGGAGGGGATGTGGGAAAACTGATACATTGTTGGTGGAATTGTGAAATGATCCAACCATTCTGAAGAGAAATTTGGGACTATGCCCAAAGGGCTATAAAACTGTGTATACCCTTTGACCCAGCAGTGTCTCTACTGGGCCTGTATACCAAAGAAATTATAAAGGAGGGAAAAATGTACAAAAATGTTTGTAGCAGCTCTCTTTGTGGTAACAAAGAATTGGAAAATGAGTAGATGCCCATTAGTTGGGGAATGACTAAACAAATTGTGGTACATCAAGGTAATGGAATGTTATTGATCTATAAGAAATGATGAACAAGCTTATTTTAGAAAAGCCTGGAAATATTTACATGAACTGATACTAAGAGAAAGATGCAGAAACAGGAATACATTGTACTCAGTAACAGCAAGCAATGATCCATTATGAAAGACTTGGTTCTTCTTAGTGGTTCAATGATCCTAAGTCATCCCAATAGACTTTGGACAGAAAATGCCATCTGCATCCAGAAAGCAATGTATGTTAAAAATAAATTAAAAAATAAGAAAAGATGCCTTTTAAATAGGCTCATCTCTGTAGTCATGTCATATTACTCGTGTGGTGAAAAGTGTGGCCAATGAAAAAGTCAACTCTTTGTTGTTGATGGTGTTAGTGTTGTTTTTGTTGTTCAGATGTATTCTACTCTTCCTGATTCTACCTGCGATTTTCTTGATGAAGATTGGATTCTTTAAACTTGTTTGTCATTTTTTTCTCCATGTATTTTCTACTCCAACCCAAACAGGGTTAAGTAACTTGCCAGTCACACAGGTTGTAAGAGTCTGAGGCCAGATTTGAACGAGGTCTTTCTGATTCCACTTGCTCCAGAGTTCAGGAAGATTCATCTTTGTAACCCTATTTGCCTCAGTTTCCTCATCTGTAAAATGAGGTGGAGAAGGAAATGGCACATCACTCCAGTATTTTTGCCAAGATAACCGTAAAATGGAGTTTTGAAGAATCAAACATAACAGAAAAACGACTGAACAACCACTGCTTCCTGATTCCAGGCCCAGGGATCTATCCCCTGTGTCACTTAGCTTCCTTATAACTAATTCTTTTCTTGATTCAAATAAATGAGAAGAAATTCTTCCATGGGAAACTCACATACCATCTTTGTAATATAAGTGTAACTTAATTATTGTACATCTTGCTACATAAAATGGGTCTTGATTTTGTAAAATTAATTATTTTGACAGCGTCAACTAACAATAATTATTTTTATCATAGATTTTTAAATTGTTGAGACATTCTCTTTTATGACACAACTTTATGTACACCACATTGTGTACATACTATGTAAAACAATACAATATCCTGGTCTTCAATTTTGTTCCTTCATACAGATTCCAAAAAAGGACCAATTGATTTGTTTTCCTTCAAAGTATGAATTAATTATATTTAAAATATCTTACATAATCATAGTCCTTTTCAACTAATGACAAAATAGCATATTCTCTTCCATTTGACCATCGAATAGATTTTTTCTTATGAATACAATTAAAATGGATGGGTTACCCATATAAATTGTCTCACTTAATTGCAAAGTACAAATGCCACTTTTTTTAGTTCTATCTATAATAACTGGTTCAACATCATCAAACATATTATATATCTGATGAAATACTATATTATTAGAAAGGGTCATCATCTTTAACTTTTTAATGGAATTGTCCCCAAACATACACTTGCCAATTTTGCTTTGGCACATGACAAAATTAATTTTTTTCTGCAATAAAATAAGCTTTCCTGTTAGAATACACGGAAGCTGTTGGAATATATGGCAGCCACCTGACAATAGCTGCTTGGAGATTCAACCCAGAATGGATCTCCTCTTGTAAAAGCATGATACAAGGAGACTAAGAGGCAGTTGCTGTTCTCTGACCTCTCTGACTGAGAGATCGTTATGTTGTCTCACCTCTCTCTTCAGCCTTTAATTTATCTCATTTCCAGTCTGCAGCCTGTGTCAGCAAAGGCTGCCTTGCAACTCCTTCAGGTGTTATAATCCACAGCTGTGGAGGCTCTCAGAGAATTGACCCTTCCCTTAATACTTTCCTACTTTTTGGAATTTGATAACAAAATATAAAGTTTCAATAACTTTTAATACTATTCATAGGAATAAAAGAATCATTATTTAGAAACTTCATGATATACACACACACACACACACACACACACACACACACACACACATATATATATATATATATATATATATATATATATATATATATATTTCATTTTATTATAGCCTTTTTAATGACAAAACATGCGTGGATAATTTTTCAACATTGACCCTTGCAAAAACTTCTGTTCCAACTTTTCCACTCCTTCCCTCCACCTGCTTCCCTAGATGGCAGGTAGTCCCACATATGTTAAATATGTTAAAGTATATATTAAATACAATATATGTATAATATTTATGCATATAAATCTTGCTGCACAAGAAAAATCAGATTTAGCAAGAAGGTAAAAATAATCTGAGAAGAAAAACAAAAATGCAAGCAAACAATAACAGAAAGAATGGAAATGCTATGTTGTGGACCCCATTCATTTCCCATAGTTCTTTTGCTGGGTGTAGCTGGTTCTGTTCATTACTGATTAATTGGAACTGATTTGGATGCTCATTGCCTAAGATAGCCATTTCCATCAGAATTGATCCTCATATGGTCTTGTTGAAGTGCATATGCATGATATATTTTTAAGTGTAATTTGTCTTATTCACATTTTTTCCATCACTTACTTAAGTCTAGATAATCAACAAAACAATAAATCAAGTTCTGATTTGTAGCATTTGCTAATTTCTGAGTTATGAATGCTCACACTGAAAATTTATCAATTAACTCTGAAGTAGAAACCAGCAACCTCCTGCCTCTACATGACATTCTATCCTCTACTTTTGTGCTATTCCCAGTGCTTAGAACGTTCTTCTTCCACAATGCCTATTGGACATTTCAAATTGGATGTCCCAGAGATGTCACTTTCAGTATCTAAGGCAAAATCTTTGCACTGCAGCCCATTTTTTCTTTCAAATTTCCCTGTTTCTTTCTTGTTTTGGCGGGGAGGGAGTGGTGGTGGAGGGAAGAAAACAATCAAAATTGCCCAGCTATTAAGTGCCTGAGGATAGATATGAACTCAAATCCTCCCAACTCTGTTGCACTGACTTGCTGTTCCTAAACTTCCCTATTTCTGCCAGAAATATCACCATTCTTCCAGCCTTCTTATTTTATGACCTCAGCATTATCCCCAACTTCTTTCTTTCCCTCACTCTTCATATCTGATCTTTTGCCAAATCTTGCCACTTCTACTCCTATAAGGTCTCTTGCATTTAACCCCTTCTCTTTTCTCCCACAACTACCACAATCTATATTTTATGAATGGTTTTTTCATTGGTCATCCTACCTCAAGCTTTCTTTAGTCTGTGCTCCATGCTCTACCAAAATGATTTTCCTTAAGCTCAGATCTTACTATTTCTTACTCAGGATTTCCACTGGGTTTATATTGATTTGAAAATAAACTATATACTCTTCTGTTTAGCTTTTGAAGTCCTTTATACCTGATCCCAACTTGTATTTTCAGGCTTACTATGTATGAGTTCCTATCATATATTTTGTACTTGAACCAAATAAGTCTTTTTTTTTCTGGTCTCAATCTTTCTTTATGTTAGTGCCTTCCCTATGTTGATTATTTTCCATTTATTTTGTATATAGTTTGTTTATACATATTTGTTTACATGTTATATCCCATTAGATTTTGAGCTTCTCAAAATCAGGGGTTGATGTTTGTCTTTCTTTGTATCCTCAGCACTATTTTTCTGTGTGTCTTTATATTCCCAGGATTTTGCAGAGGCCTGGTAGATAGTAAATGCTCAATAAATGCTGGTTGACTGAGCCAGCATCATGGTATACTTATTCCTTTGTATCCTATTAGCACACAATAAGCATTTAATAAAAACTTATAGATCATTGCCTGAAGAAGGGTCACCCTGCAGAGAGAGTTTTGCAGATCAAAGAACTGATGGTACAGCATTGTGAATTTCCAAGGCACCAGCCTTGTCCTTGTTACCAGATGACCAGGTCTGTTAAAACAGTCTTTGGCTGGAGTCTTTGCTCATTATCTTCAACTAGTGTCTATATAATAAGAGAAATGTGCAGAAGGTAAATGGATACCATTGCCCCTTGATAACACTATTAGACTTTTGCCTTTTAATAAAAGCTGGGAGTGGATGGGGAGAGAAGTTGAAAGAATTAGTTGTTGACTTCTTAAGGAATCCACCAAACTGAAGAAAATAGGACTAAGCTCAAATATAAATAATGAGGAAAGTCATAAGCAAACCTAATCCCAAGCTTTACATACTTGTTGAAGATTCACTGTCTTTGGCTGGAGATGTTAAAATAAAATGAGTGACTTCAAGAACTCAGGAGGAATTATTAACCTAGTACTGACCTCCTCTTACTAATAATGATGATGCTGATGCTGACAGTTTTCAAAAACCTTGAAAAAGATATCTCTAGACACTTAGTTGACACAGGCATGGGCCACTCCTTCCTCCTCCTCTGTCCCTCAAAACCCTACATACTCAAACAGGATTGAAAAGGGGAAAAAAATAATCCCATAGTAAACTGTCATCTCAGGTACCCAAACCATAAGGTTGTTTTCAGTTTTGCTAACCTCTTATTTGATTTTCAGCATTTCCATGTTGATATTTTAAAAAATTTTGTTTGTTTTCTAGTTTTTAGTTGTATGTCTAATTCATTGATGTGTTCTTTTTCTCTTTTTGCTGATAGTGCTTAGAAGTATAACATTTCCCCTGAGACTACTTTGGCCGCATCCCAAAAAATTTGGTATGTTGTCTCATTATTGTCATTAGCATTAATGAAATTATCTATTATTTCTATGATTCTTTCTTTAACTCATGAACACAGATTATTGTTTTGTGCCTTATATTTATAATTATGGCACGATGGAATCCTAAAATTGGAAAGGGTCTCAGAAGGATTCTAATGCATATTCTGCCTGAAGCATAAATCCCACCTATAACATCCTCAATAAGTGGTTATTCAGACATCATGAACACCTCCAGTGATTTACAAAAACAAATTACCTCATTATCAGATAATAATAACTAAAAATAATAATAGTTATTTACATATAAAGGATATATATAAACATAGAATTCTAAAGTTTGCAGAATGTTTTACAAATATTATTTTATATTTTATTTATGTAGCCCAATCAATTTTTCAATATTCAATTACTTCTTAAGAATATGCAAGTCATGCAAGTATGCAAGTATATGCAAGTCATTATGATAATAAAGGATATACAAAGGCAATAAAAAAATATCTGCCCCCAAGGAATTTCCATTCTATCAGAATGTCTTCTTCCTTATTTTGAGAGGTTATTTGCTTCCCTAGTTACTTCTATACCTTTGCTCCTAGGTCTGCCTTAAGGAGCAAAGTGGAATAAAAAGAGTTCCTCTTTCATTTGATAGGTATTAGGATAATTGGAGATAACTTCATTTTTTTTTTCTTATAGAAATAAAGAGGAGTCAAGTTTTTTAAAAGCCACTTTGAGTCAGTTAGATTTGAAGCTCAAAGGCTTCAGGGAATGCTTTTCTGGACATCCACCCTAACTAGGCTTAGAAAGATAGCAGTTGCATTGAGATATATGTAGAAAGGCTGGAGATGATTACAGTATCAGGGCTAGAGACAGTCATGAGCATCATGAAACAGAGAAGGGGCCAAAAGAGAAGTGCTTTGGGGGCCCTGAAGACAAACAAAAGCTACACTTGCAGTGCATGGGCCTTCTGCTGAGTGAGGGTGCTGAAGGCACTGAGGGTTTCCAAGAAGTCTAACTTTGGCATTTTGGTGGAATTGGTCTCATCTTTTGGTTGAAGGTCTATTTTAAGCAAGAAGGCTTCGGGAACATCTCTAATTCCCTTAAATTTGAAACATCATCCTCCATGTTTGTTTGCTTGTTTTGGGGAAGTATCAATAAAAATACATCAAATGAAAAACTGCCGCACAAATGTTAGGCATTCATATTATTTTATCGGCAAACTCAAGATATAAACCAAAGGGAAGAGGGCAGGCTTTTCCTGTCCTGGAAAGGACCCTGGATTCCCTCCTGTCTTTTCCCCAAATGTGGGAGTTTTGCCAGTAAGAACCAGCATCCCTAAGGTTGAGGAAAAGCTTCCCTCCTGAATCAATGCTGGGAAGAGTTCAAGAGTTCAGTCTAACTTGTCCAAATTGCTTCCTCAGGGAGAGGGAAGTTATGTTTGTGTCCCCTGGTGGAGGCCCGGAGTCACCCCCTGGCTTGGTGCCAACCCCCCTCCAATTGGGCTTTCTTGTTTTGGTCCTCCCTGGCCTCCTGCTGGGGTTGATTCATGAATCCTGTCCGTGGCCAGTGCCCAAGAAAGCTCTATGGGACCTCCCCTACTCACCTGGATAAATGCAGCAAATGGGGACTGGCAGGATTTGAGCTTTCATTCCTTTCTTTCCTGAAGTTTTCTTTGAGTCTGAGCTCAGCTCAGGGGCCACCTCCTTCCTGAGGCCTTTTCTGGTCCCCTCTCTACAAAAAGTCATGGTGTATTTTCTTGTCTGTGCTTACTAACATATACAGGACATAGATCCCTGGGCAGACTGTGCCCCCCTTGTCTTTGTAGCCCCAGCACTGTGCCGGGCACATGGACACAGTGCCTGGTATAGGGAGGTCCTGGTGAGATGCTCTCTTTACTCCCTGAGGATGGGGTGAAGGAAGGCTTACTCTCAGTGAGAATGTCCGTGGGAGTGTGGAGGAGGCCTCAGGAGCATCTCTGATTTTGCTTAGTTGAAACAACATCCTCGATGATTTTCTTAAAATGCCAGGGGAAATATGTCAATTGAAAAGCTGCTATAGTTGCCAATGTCTTTGAGGTGCTGAGAGCATTGAGAATATAAGGGATGTGTCCAGGGTCACATGGACCAAGGGAGGAAATGAATGAAAGTCCCTTGCCATGTGGCAAGTTCTCCCTGCTCTGCCTCTTGTCTGGTACATGGCAAGTACTTAATAAATGATGGTCGATTGATCTGTGTTTAAATCATCCCTGATTATCTTATTATTAGACTAAAAGCCTATCTACCCTCCACAAAGTCCACAGGTCGGACTTGCCTGGGAAAAATCCCAAGTAATCAAAAAGAGTTTTTTAAAGGGCTAATTAAGTCCATTGAGACCCTCTTACTTCCCAGGAATGAATCATTTTATGTGGTTCTGGGGCTATGAAGCCTAGTCAGGAGCAGGTACCATAACATTATGTTAGAAATCAGGAAGACAGTTTAAATCCACCCAATCTGCTTATTATCTGTGTTAATCCTTTTAAATCTTAGGAACTAATCAATAGTTCTAAAGAGAGAGAACAATGGCATTCTGAAGAGACCAATGTGGATGGTAATACTAGCAACTTAACTGAAGATTTTTTTAAGAGAAATGTACAAAAGAAATGTGCAAAATCTGATAACAGAGAATGAATATAAGAATATAACATGGCCCTGAAAACTAATGTCAGGCTCATTAAAACTGAATGATATGAGACTGGAAAGGAAATCTAAGCTATATTGGGAGAAAAAGAAGGATCCAAGAAGGGATAGGACTTTTGCTTGGTGTGGATGGGACAATGAACTGACAATGGAAAGAAAGCAGCTCCTTCATTTTAATGCTGCTTCTCTTTTCAAGGAAAATGACACTAGAAAATGACAGAATGAAACAAGAGAATAAAAAGGAATAACAGGGACCCAAGATAAGGAAGGAAATAGTAAGAACATCTAACTGCCTTTTTTGAAATCAAGTCACTGACCCAGATGAATAAGGTGTAAAAGAACTGGCAAATGTAATTATTGAGTTGTTTGTTGGTGATATCTGAATGATCATGGAAAATGGTAGAAATGCCATAAGATTTGAGAAGAACAAATGGTGTCCTCAATTTCACAAAAGGGAACAAAAATAAGTCTGAAAACTATATAAGCCAATGAGCTTGACTTTGATTTCTGGGGAAATTCTAGAATGAATCATTACTGAGATGGTTGGTGAGCATTTGGAAAGGGAAGCAATCATTACCAAGAGCCAGTAGGACATCATCAGAGACCAATCTTGACTGACTAACCTCTTTTTCTTTTTGGAAATATATATTCCTAAACTAGTCAATGAGGATAATGTTAAAGACATAAATATGCTATACATATATAATATTTAGGGTACCTAGGTCAGAGCAAAGTTTTTGATAAAGCATCTCATAGAGTTGAACAAAGAATTTTATTGAATGAGTTCAAAGATTCCTTTTACTTCTAAGATCCTAGGAATTTAATATCTAGGTTAAGTAAGTCTTCACTGATAACCCTGGTCCTAAATTGCTGAATCCTTATTGACTTCCAACCTGCCTGCCCCAAACTCTGTAGTTATGAGATCCAGTGTTCTTCTCCTTCCCTGCAGGATAATTTAAGGACTCTTCATTTGGTTGAGTTCATTGGAAAAAGAAAGGATAGTCAGCCTTCAGGTCAGGGCTTGTTGGAGGATGAGAAAGCATGGCATCAGAGTAAAAAGGAAAACAGTTGAATGACATTTTTGTTGGAGAGAGACATTCTGCAGCAATCTCTGCAGATATTTCATCTTTTAAAAAATAAGTGGGACACGAGTAAATCCTTTGCAGGACACATGTCATTTTCAGTGTGTCTGAGCTATCCTGTGTGTCTGAGAAAAAGATGCTTGGTTACTGCCCATCAATCAGCATTTATTAAGTGTCTCCTTTGTGCCAAGTACCGTGAAAGATGCTAAGGAGAGAAAGACAAAAATGAATTTGTCCTTGATCGGAAGAAGCTTATGAGGGAGATAATATGTACATCTATAAATCTATATATGAATATATTGGAATACTATTTTTCTGTAAGAAATGATGAAACAGTGGATATCTGAAAAACCTGGAAAGACTCACATGAACTGATGGTGAGTGAAATGAGCAAAACTAGGAGAATATTGTATACAGTAAGTTAAGTGCAAGATAATTTTGGTGAGAAAGGCCCTAGCAACTGAAGAAGAGGGGCAGGAAGGAAGATTAGGAAAGGTACCATGCAAAAGTTGGCATTTGAGTTGAGTTTTTAAGAATACTAAGTATTCTAAGAGGTTGAGATAAAAAGGAAAGATTTTCTAATCATATGGCCCAATCACTGTAAAGACACAGAGATGGGGTATGAGTAATACACAAGGAACATGTGAGGAGCAGTAAGCAATCCATTTGGTTGAGGATATGTGGAGAGCGGTATATGATAAACCTTTGGAGCCAAGTTCTATAAGGCATAGGAAGGCACTAGAGTTTTCTGAGCAGGACTGTGGCCTGGTCAGACCCATGTTTTAAGAAACAATTTTGGCTGCTGGTTCAAGAATGGCTGAGAAAGGAGGGATGCTTGAGGCAGGGAGGCTGATTAGGAGGTTACAACAATATGCCAGTTGATGGTGGGGCTGAACTGGAGTAACTGCTCTGTGAAAAGAAAGAAGGAAATGAATAGGAGAGATATTGCAAAAGAAAACTTCTGACAGCAGCTAGTCACTGAGTACTAAGCAAGCTTTTAGAAATGGATTTAACATGAAAGTACTGGAGAGGGATTGTCTGGAACTCTTTTTCACATGGTGGTGGACTATGATAAACCAGAGGGGGAACTTTTAAAAAATTATTGATATCTTTTATTTATTCATTTATATTTTGGGAAGGGGAGCAAGGCAATCAGAGTTAAATGACTTGCCCAGTATTACACAACTAATAAATGTCAATTGTCTGAGATCACATTGTAACTCAGCTCCTCTTGAGTCCAGAGCTGGTGCTCTAGTATGCTTTGATCTGTATTTGGTCTCTGTCAGTTCTTTCTCTTGATGCAGATGGCATTTTCCTTTGTGAGTTCTTTGTATTTGTCTTAGATTATTGTATTGCTGGGAAGAGCTAAATCAACCATAGTTGATCATTGCACAATCTTCTTGTTATTGTGTATAATGTTCTCCTGGTTCTTTTCAATTTACTCAGCATCAGTTCACGTGAGTCTTTCCACTGCAATCCACTGGCACATCATTTCTCATCATCCCCTCACTTTCCAATTCTTTGCTATCACAAAAAGAGCTGCTATAAATATTTTTGTACATGTGAGTTTATTTCTTTATGATCTCTTTGAGATATACTCTCCAGAGTGATTGGATGAGTTCATACCACCAACAATGTGAACTGATCCAACCATTCTGGAGATCAATTTGGAGCTAGGCCCAAAAGGCTATCAAACTGTGCCATATCCTTTGATCCAGCTGTGTCTCTACTGGATCTATATTCTAAAGAGCTCACAAAAAAGGGGAAAGGACCCACATGTGCAAAAATGTTTGTGGCAATCTTTTTTGTAGTGGCAAGGAATTGTAAACTGAATGGATGCCCATTAATTGGGGAATGGCTGATTATGGTATATGAATGTAATAGAATATTATTGTTCTATAAGTTATGATCAGTAGGATGATTTCAGAAAGGCCTGGAGAGACCTAGATGAACTGACGTTAAATGAAGTGAGTAGAGCCAAGAGAACAGTGTACACAGCAACAACAAGACTGTTAGATGATCAATTCTGATGGATGTGATCCTTTTCAACAATGAGGTAATTCAGGCCAATTTCGATAGACTTATGATGGAGAAAGCCATCTGCATCCAGAAAGAGGACTGTGGGAACTGAATATGGATTGCAAAATAGTATTTTCACTTTTGTTGTTATTGTTTGTTTGCTTGTTTTTTTCCTCATTGTTTTCTTTTTGATCTGATTTTTCTTGTGCATCTTAATAAATGTGGAAATATGTTTAGAAGAATTGCACGTGTTTAACCTATATTGGATTACTTGCTTTCTTGGAGAGGAGGGAGGTGGAGAGGGAAGGAGAAAAATATGGAATACAAAGTTTTGCAAATGTGAATGTTGAAAACTAAAGAGCTATTATTAAGAAAAAAACTCCATCAACAATGCATTACTATCCCAATTTTCCCATATCCTCTCAAGCATTTATCATTTTCCTTTTCTGTCATTGTATTAATTTTTTAACATAGGATACATTATTTTATATCCATGTACCACAACTTATTTAACCATTTTCCAATCAATGGGTATATGCTTTCTTTCTAGTTCTTTGTTATGACAAAAAATTATGCTGTAAGTGCTTTGGTTCCTATATAGCTTTTCTTTTTATCCTTTGCCTCTTTGGGATCTTGAATATAATGGGATCTTGAAGTTAAAAGGCATGATACATTTTAGTCCAAATTGTATTCCTGAATGGTTAGGTCAACACACAGATCTATCAATCAACAATGTAACTAGTTTGTCTTTTTTCAGCTTCTGCATTATAGACTATTCTCAATGTCATCCTTGTTGTTGGATATGAGGTAAAATTTTAGATTTGAAAAAATTGCATCTTTTAAAATTAGTCCTTTTCCTACTTTCAACATTTTGGAAATAGGTGAGCTACTAGGCAAAAACAAAAACAAAAACACAACAACTAAAAACAAACACACACACACAAAAACCCAACTTGACAAAAAACAACATACATTTCCAGAATTCCTGCCATGTTCTGGGCTAACCAAGGTGAAAAAGTCCCTTTTAAGGAAATAGTTGTTTGGCCATTTCCAGTCACAGCATGTACTAGACAAGCTTTTAAAGAGAGAAGATTTCATTTCAAAGTACTGAAGGGAGATCACTTTGAACCTTATTTCAGATAATGGGGAATTAAAAAAACCAGATGAAGCTGGAAGGATGAGACTTGACTAAATTGGAACCAGATTCCCCAAGATGTGATTTAAGACTCAGGTGTGAGGGATGCCCCAGGGGGTCACATTGTAACAGTACATGGTGTTCTGCTATTAATGAAAGGCTTACCCTCCTATTTTCCCTTACCTTCAAGAGCTGTTGTCTGGGGGGTGAGAATGGAATGCTGGTCTGGACTCGCTCACATCAGAGGGATGGGAGGAGGAAGAGGGAGGCAGGGGGCAGGGACAGGAAGCCCAGTCACCTCAGATCCTTCCTGTTCCCTGGTCTCCTTGCACGGTGGCCTCCTGGGGGTGCCCTGACACCGACTGAGCAACAGAGGAAAAGAGGCCAAAGGGAAAACTATTCTCTCTCTCTCCCTTTCTCCCTCATGAAGGGAGTTCTCAGACTTCTTCAGAGAAGTGGTTGCTATGCAGCCTTGTTTATTCAGGGTGAGCAACGCAGTATGTGCAGGTGAAGCTTGCACTTAGCTTTGTTCCTCCAGGCTGTGGTTACCTGTGCCTGCCCAGAGAGAAAGGGGCACCATAGCTCCGGGTGCAAAACTGTCACCTTGGATTTGAGGCTCTGCAGTAGCCTCAAACCCCCTTGGAGGGGGAGGAAAGACGCTCAAAGGTGGCAACCCTTCGGTAGCTGCC
The DNA here is from genome assembly GCF_016432865.1 of Antechinus flavipes. Taxonomy (NCBI): domain Eukaryota; kingdom Metazoa; phylum Chordata; class Mammalia; order Dasyuromorphia; family Dasyuridae; genus Antechinus; species Antechinus flavipes. The sequence goes on along the minus strand of NC_067399.1, from coordinate 222,227,944 downwards.
CTCATGTGGGAGGGAGTGAAGATCCTGGCCAGGTGTGATGGAAATCATATTACAGAAGTAACAGGGAAATGCCCAACTCTAGCAAGCGAGGTGAGTGAGCTGTCCACCCGGTGTTGGGTGGGGAAGAAGGGGAAGGAAGGCATTGTTGGAGTTCAAGGATGTGTGACACATTATTGCAGAGAAACCCAGGGCCCCTGAGAAGGAGACCACATCTCCAAGAAAACGAAGAAAGGGCAAGTAGAACAGTTTGAGGGGAGGAGGAAAGGGAAGCTATTCAAGACCACCCCCTTTCTTCCATGTAATTCATCTGTGAGGAGAGAGGTGCTGCCTATCTATCATACAGAAGCCTGGAAACAGAGTCTAGCTCAGTAGCCAGCAAAGAGCAGGTGATATCTGCAGATATTTGGGAGGTGATGCTATTCATGAAGGAGGGAAGGACTCAGGGAGATTGTGGTAAGAATCTGTGCTCCATTGCTTCACTGGAGACAACATCCAGTCATCTGGAGTGAATGACTTCTCGTGCTTTGGGAAATCTCTCTCTCTTTTAAAAAATTTCTATATATTATTTTTATATGTCATTTTCGTTTCAAAATATGTCCCTCTTCACTCTCCCTCTTAAGCAAGCCATCCCTTGTAAGAAAGAACTTTTTATCAAAAAGAAAAAAAAAGCAATTTCATAAAAGTAATCTAACACGTTCACTGAGTCTCACAGCTTGTTCAGTGTTTCACATCCAGAGCCCCCCACATCTGCCAATAAGGAAGGGAAACTCCTTTTCTTGTCTGTTCTTCAGGGCTAGTCTTGGTTATTATAATCACACAGTATTAAGTTCCACTTTTTTTCTTTCTATTCATATTAATGTGCTTATATTTATTGTTTCTGATTCTGCTAACTTCTGTCTGAATCAGACTTTTCTGAATTCCTCATATTCATTGTTCCTTATGATTCTGTAATCGTCTATAACATTCATTTATCGCAATTTGTGCTTAGCAATCCAAAAGCACATTGATCAAATGGGGAAAGATATACTGGGAGAATATTTGTGAGGGTTCTGAGATCTATTCTTTGGACAGTGAGATTCCCCACTCTCAATTTCTGAGCAATGTGAATTGTTCTGAGGCTTTGTTTTTTATACCTGGGAGAAGCACTTCTCTCTTAGACTATTTGCTTTTTCATTCTTTCACCACATGATCAAGAGGCATGGTGGAAAGAGGCATGATCATTTTGGAGTCCAAAGACCCAGTTTAAATCCTAATTTTGCCACTGGCTAATTTCTTTAAGCTTCAGTTTTCTTTTCTGTAAAATAAAAAAATTGGATTTTATGACTTCCAAAAATCCCATCTAACACTAAATCTATGATCATATAATTCTGAATATTTCTACATGTTCTCACCTAGAAGGATGGGTAGAAGGATAGAACATGGGGTTGGAGAAGGTGTTGTGGTATGGTGATGAGCACCCTAGGATTTAGAATCACAAGGTTTGGGTTCAAATCCTGACTCTAACTTGTATTGACCATGTGACTGAATAATTCACTTTCCTACTTTGAGCCAACATTTCCTCATTTCTAAAAGAAATGCTTTCTTGATCTGGGTTTGCTCATTTGTAAATTCAGGAAATTGCCTTAGATCTCTAAGTCTTCTTCCCTTTTTAAACCTCATGATCCATTTCTGTGATTTTAAAAGAGTTTGGTGGTAGTTGTTATCGATGTTCATTGATTATGGCTTATCAGTCCTTTGCATGTTATCCTGAGGAAAAGACCTTCTTTTCAATATTTTGATAGCTATGTTTCAATTATTATCAGTTTGCTTGTATTTCTATGCATTTTGTTTTAACAAATGCATTTAAATGTTTTTGTTTTTGTTTTGCTGAGGCAATTGGGGTTAAGTGATTTGCCCAGGGTCACACAGCTAGGAAGTGTTAAGTGTCTGAAATCAGATTTGAACTCAAATCCTCCTGACTTCAGGGCTGGTGCTCAATCCACTGTGCCACCTAGCTTCCCATTTAAATGTTTAAAAAAAATTTTTTTTTTTCTGAGAAAGAGTCATAGACTTAAGCAGACTATGCCAAAGGGACCCATAACACAAAAACAATATAAGGGTCCTTTCCTCAATGGCATTCTTCAGATTTTTTTGGACTGTCTGGGGAGAGAGCTCCAGTGGAGGAAGAGCCCCTGGGGCCCAGAGCCAGTTCTGCATAGCCTTCATCCTGTCAAATTCCATAGGGGGAGACAAACTCAGGAAGGGAATTAAAGAGTGATAATAAAGGGATGGAGGGAAGAGACTCTTTCTCATGAATGTTAGATCCCGATCCCATTTTTTCTTCTTGTTCTTATTCTTATTATTTTTCTTCTTGTCCTTTTTGTTCTTGTTCTTCTTTTTCTTCTTTCCCCTCTTCCTATACTCCTCTCCCCTCTCCCCTCTGCCTCTCCTCTCACTCCTCAATCATAGAGAGACAGAGACAGAGAGAGGGAGAAAGGGAGAGAGAGATAGAGAGAAGAGAGAAAAACAGGCAGACAGAGACAGATAGAGAAGGCAGAGGGAGAGACAGAGACAGAGAGACACACGGAGAGAGTAAAGGGGGGACAGGAGAAAAAGGAAGGCAGATTGTCTTCTGATGGCCTTTTCTCAAACTTCATCTTTTTTTAAAAACCTTTTCTGCAGCACTGACACAGATGACCACCCTTTCCTCCTGAATATTTCCTCTTCTCTGGCTCTCCCAATCTTCTTAAGTTTTTTAGTTATTTATTTTTGATGATTTTTTGCTAACTCATCATTTATAATATCTATGTACCCTTAATCACAGAGTTCCCTAGGGCACTATCCTGGACTTTTTTCTTTTTTCCTTTATACTCTCTAGCTTATTTACATCAAAAGTTTAACCATTATTTCATGTAGATAATTTCCAGGTCTATAATCTCCAAAGTCTTTTTCCTGAGCTTGGGTCCCACATTATGAACCACATACTATATATATTATATTCATATATGTTATATATATTCAGTCTATATTCAAATTATTTCATAGTCATCTCAAACTCAACATATCCAGAATAGAACTCATTAATCTCTTTCCTCCCCCAGTCAAAAATAACCAAAAAAAAAATCCAAATTCCTATTTGTTCATGGCACCATCATTCCTCCAGTTATCCAGTATTCCATCCTTGGTATCATCCTCAACTCTTCACTTTCCTTTGCTTCATGCATCCACTCAGTCATTAAATTTTGATGTTTCTACTTCTGCAACAATTCTTGAACCCATCCCCCTTTCTCCACTTACTTCAGCACCATCTCTTGTCCTGTATTATAGTTATAGCCTCCTTATTGGTCTCTCTGCCTCAAGTCATTTCCCATATCATCTTCCAAAATATTCAAGTTGCCAAATGAGCTTTCTAAGGATCTGGTCTGACCTCATTGCTCCCCTATTCAAAAACAACAAAACAACAGCCATCCTCCAGTGGCTCCTAGTGTCTCAAAGATCAGATCCAAACTTCTTTGTATGGAATTTATTGCCCTGCAGATACTGGTCCTAATCTTCCTTTTCAGTTTTATTTCCTATTCCTCTTCTTCACACAATCTAGGCCATTTTTAAACTGCCCTTTTCATTGTTGCTCCCACAAGACCCCTCCATCACCCATCATCTCCATGCTTCCAGGAACTGATTGAGCACATCTGGAATGCTCTCCCTCAACACCTTTACCACTCAGGATTCCCAGCCTTCTTCAAAACTTAGCTTAAGCACCATTTTTATCATGGAATCTCTCCTGATTATTCCTTCTCCTCACTGCTATTTTCCTCCATAATTACCTTCTGTGTGAGCATGTGTATATGTACATATATTTGGATATACATTTATATAAGCATGTGTGTATATTGTCTCCTCTGATAGAACATATGTTCCTTGAAGTCAGATATTGTTTTACTTTTTTTATCTTTGAATCACCAGCGCACAGTAGGTTCTTAAATACTTGTGAATTAATCAATCTAAATTCTGTTTAAGGCATCTAGGTAGTTCAGTAGATAGAGGGCTGTGCCTAGAATCAAGAAGATCAGATTTCAAGTCCAACCCCAGGTACTTACTAGCTGTGTGGTCCTGAGAAAGTCATTTCATACTGTTTGGCTCAGTTTCCCTACCTGTAAAATGAGCTGGAGCAGGAAATGGCAAAATTACTGCAACATCTTTGCCAAGAGTCAGACATGACTAAAAATAACAGAACAACTCTCTAATCTAGGGCAAAATACTTGATGGACTTCTCTTTGTCCTATAGAGGACTGGGACCAGGATTTTGTCTAGGTTGTTCACAGGATTGTTGGGGGAATAAAGGTCATCTATCTCAAGTGTTATGAATTCTTAGAGAAAGACTACAGAAAAATATAAGAAATTGAACTCTCTTTTTCTGAAAGGTGTTGATTCTTGGGCTTCTACCCAGTATGATTTTATTAAGACTCATCCAGAAAAAGTTATTTTTTTTCCTTTTTCTTCTCCCTTTCCTTTTGGTACCTGCTTTTGAGCACATAGGCAGAATGAGTAGGCTTTCTTTTAGTGTGGTTAATTGAAGAAGCAGGCATAAAGTCCTCAATTCCCTCATTAATGAATTTAATTTTTACAAAAATGTAACTATTTAATACATGTCTTTGATATTACCACCATGCCTCAATTATCCTCTCTCTTTATCCCTTTAATTTCCTCTTCTTATTGGTAAATTCTTCCTGGAACTTTCATTTTTGAGTTAAGTCCTGAAGCAGCCAGCCATCCTTCACTCTCTGGACTTTACCGTCCTATCCTGATGTGGGTACTATATATTCAAAGTATTGGGGAGACAAAGAGGAAAATGAAAATAAAAATAAAACTGTTCCTAACATTCAGGAGCTTTCTGGGGATACAGCCTGGAAACAAATAGGTAAATAAAAGATAGTTTGAAAGGCAAAGCACTACCAATTGAACATATCAGGAAAGGTTTTAGCAGAGTTATAATTAAGAATTTTTGTACTGGAAGCAAGGGACATAAAAGGCTGTTTGGATGGAAAAGGTGGATATTGTGTGATGAAAAAGACTTTATTATATTGGGGAAACTGCTGGAGAGGCTGCCTACCATTGGAGGACTGATGTCAAACTCAAATAGAAAATGGAACCATTAACTGTCCATGAGGATCTTTGCAGGCCTCATATTGATTTGGAAAACCACATATTAACATTATCTATGTTATATTGGTTTTTAAAAAATCTATTTTGTTAAATATTTTCCAGTTACATTTTAATCTGCTTTGAGCAACAGAGTGTTCCAGGCCACAATGCCTTGGGGCAGCATGTTTGATACCTTTGTACCAGAGGAATCAGTCACTTGTCAACTTTCTATTTTAACTCTTCTTAATCACTAACTACTGACTTCAGTTTCTTCATCTTTGGCATGCTAGTGGGTAGGATGGAAATGGAGTGGTAACTTTTATAGTAACTGTACTTTTGAAGAATGGGATATAAACCATCTTCAATGTGGATACTAGAGTTGGAGTGAACTTTAGAGATCATTCAGTTTAAGTCTTCCAAACCTTTATAAGTCCTTGAATCTCTCCTTGGATTTAAGTAAATTTTCTCATGCCTCCTATTCGATATGAAAGCAAATAAGTTCTAAAGTTTGCCGTATATATGTAATGATAATGATATAATTTTAAAAATAACAAGTAAAATAGAGGTTAACTTTTCATAAAGTAAACTTTATTGATTGTATATATTTTATTTTTACATCATCTAAATTTTTCCTTGGATCCCACTTCTTACTCTCATATAGCCAATATAGTGAAGTTGTTTTTTTGATAAGAAAAAAAAACCCACAAAAATTCAGCAAAATCAATTGAAAAAAATCAGACATTTTATATATATTATACACACACACACACACACACACACACACACACACACACACATATAATTCCCTATCACTGGAACCTCTACTTTCACAAAGGAGTCAGGGGTTGGGGATAAGGTGGGAGGCAGTACCTTCACATTGGGTCACAAGAAAGATCATTCAGCTACTGAAACTGAGGCTGAGTTTATATGAAGTCAAATGGAGCCTTGTTTCATAGGCTCTCAAACTGCTCAAGTGGGGCTCAATCATAAATAAAGCAGTTTATTAAAAGGCCCTTTTCTGTGCCTGGCACTGTGCTAGGTATTGGGCATGCAAGGAAAAAAGTGTCACGACCCTCAAGCAGCTCCCATTCTTTTGAGGAGAAAACTTATGTAAAGATAAAGTGTGTGAATGCGTGCTATTATATTAAATGAATTTTATAAAATATGAAAAAGCCAGAGAGGGCAACACTTCAAAGGAAAAAAAAGTTTCAGGAATGGGAAGATGGAGATGTCCATAGGATTTCATAGCTCTTCTCCATAAGACCTAATGCATTGCCTTTAGTGGACCAATCTTCCTTTAAGGGGTAAAGAGAGTGAGAAAGGGGATGGAAGGAAAAGAGAAACAGAAAGAGACAGAGACAGAAAAAGAGAGAGAAAAAGACAGAGAGACAGAGAGCAAAAGACAGAGACAGAGAGAGTGGAGAAAGAAAGAAAGAAAGAAAGAAAGAAAGAAAGAAAGAAAGAAAGAAAGAAAGAAAGAAAGAAAGGAAGGAAGGAAGGAAAAAAGAAAAAAAGAAAGAAAGGAAGGAAGGAAGGAAGGAAAGAAGAGATATAAGAAAATGGGGTATTGTTTAGTCAGGTTGCCTGTTAATTATGTTGCCCCCTACCCATAGATAGCTAGACTTAAAGTGAGGCAGCCCTCACAGGGTCCCTGTTAGCTGACTGAACTATGGATCCCACCTGTATGTAGGCCTTGTCATCTGGGGTCTCTATCTTTTCTTCCCCTTTTCCAAGGTCTGGTTCTTTTCCCAGTAGGACCCAGCTCCCAGTCCTTTTCTCATCAAATTAGCATCCACCACCTTTACTCATCACTATCAAGTTCCTCCCTTACCTTTTTCCTTAGGTGCATACAAGTGCTGTCAATGGCCCTTTACCTCTCTGCTTCTCCCACTTTTCACCCCTCCCCAAATTTTCTGTCTTTGAACAGCCCCCCTAACCCTTTGTGTTACAATTTTTTCCACATAGGGTCTCCAAGCTATAGAGTTCACATTAATAATTTTTCATCTGAAAATTACTCAGTTCAATAGAGAAGGGACCACATGAACCTGAAGGCCATTATGTTTGCCTTAGGCTAAGAAGTAAGCTAACTGTTCTAACAGATTACATCTCCAGAGAAAAAAGAGAGGGTAGTGACTAGAGAAAAAATCATGCCCTAAATTAAACCACCTTCTTCAACGTAGGAGATAACAAAATCCTTGGAAGGATTTAAGATGTCCCTGTCCCGCAGGGAGGGCATAGCATAGAAACACCCACTGATTTTAGTTACATAGAGTGAATAGGGCAGTGGACTTGGAATCAGGAAGGCCTGGATTCAACCTCATCTCAGGCTTTCTATTAGCCATATGATTATAGAAAAGTCTCTTAACAGAAAATATGCCTCTGTTTTTTCATTTATAAAGTTTTCTCATTCCAACACTAAAATTTTGTGATCTGATGATTCTTAAAGGAAACGAAGGAGTATAACAGGCAGAAAGGTGCATAGAGAATATATTCCACTCTGGGGATTGGGGTTGGGGGGAAACAGCCTATACAAAAGCATGAAAGTAGGAGATGGAATTCTGGGTTCAGGGAACAGAAGTAGATCAGTTTGGCCAAAACAGAGAGTTCGCAAAGGTGAGCAAAGTAAAACGAGCTGGGAAAGCTAAGCTGGATCCAGATTTTGAAGGATTTTAAAATGATAATTGAGGAATTTGTATTTTATTCTATAAGTAACAAGGAACTCCTAAAGATTCTTGAATGGGGAAATGAGATGATCAGACCTATGCTTTAGGAATTTTACTTCAGCAAGGATTTAAGCACCTACTATGTGGTAGATGCCCATGGTACAGATGAAAAGAAAAAGAAAAAGAAATTATTTTTGCTTTCAGGGAAGTTATAATTTAGCTCTTACTTAATACATAAATGGTAAATACAAACTAATTAAGGAAGGGGTATTAACACTGGAGAGCTCAGGGAAGGCCTTTTGTAGGAAGTTAGGGGTGCGAGAGGCAGAGTTCAGGAGGAAAGGTTATTTTGGCAGCTCTTTGGAAAAGGGACGGGAGAGGAAGGAGACTATATATTACACAGGGAGATCATTAGAAAATTATAGTGACAGTACAGAGAAAAGTGCTGAAGGCTTGAAATAGATGGTAACTGGGACTGTGAATGGAGATAAGATGTGGATGTGCTCACTTATTCTATCTTGGAAATATTTCTGACAAGCTTGATTACTTGCTTTCCCAGGCTATAGCAGTCTAGAAGTAGTAAATAAGAAGGCTGTATGGGGTAGATGGGAGTGAGCATGGGGGAGAAGATTTAGAGGCAAGAATAATCAAGAGCAGCAAGAATTGATGGATTAACAATGAGGAGGAGAGACACAGAAAACTATAAAAAGCAGATTGAAGAATTAAGAAATCCTAGCAGTCTGGGGTCTTCCAATGTTGGGATTAGCACTTAAGGGCTTCATTGTCCTATAACCTGGAACTAACCTGATATTCTTAAAAAAAATTTTTTTTGGTTCCTAGAGAGTAGAGAATGTTTTATTTATTTGTTTGTTTGTATTTCATTCCCAGTATCACCACAATGTCTTTCACATAGTAGGCACTGAAAAAATGTTTATTGATTGATTTTTTAAAGTGTTTTTTATTAAAACTTTTTATTTTCAAAATATATACATGGATAATTTTCAACAACCACCCTCACAAAATCCTGTGTTCTAAAATATTTCCCTCCCTTTCTCTTCCCCGCTCCCCTAGATGGCAAGTAATCCAATATATGTTAAAGATGTACAGTTCTTCTATACATATTTCCACAAATATAATGCTGCACAAGAAAAATCAGATCAAAAAGGAAAAAAAAGGAGAAAGAAAACAAAATGCAAGCAAACAACAACAACAAAATGAAAATGCTATGTTGTGGTCCACAGTCAATTCTCAGAGTCACACAGGTGCAGATGGCTTTCTTTATCACGAAATCATTTGAAATGGCCTGAATCATCTTATTGTTGAAGAGAGCTATATCCATCAGAATGAATCATTGTATAATCTTGCTGTTGCCATGTACAATGATCTCCTGGTTCTGCTCATTTCGCTTAGTTTCAGTTCATGTAAGTCTCTCCAGGCCTTTCTGAAATCTTGCTGCTGATTGTGAATTATAGAACACTAATATTCCATAACATTCATATACTATAATTTGTTCAGCCATTCCCCCATTGATGGGTATCCATTCAGTTTCCAGTTTCTTGCCACTACAAAAAGGACTGCCACAAATATTTTTGCACATATGGGTCTCTTTCCCACCTTTATGATCTCTTTAAGATACAAACGCATAAATTGATACTCTTAATAGAAAATCTTGAATCGACAAGAAAAGGTTAAGAAATCTCTTCCCAGAAGGCCCTACAAAGTTTGTCAAGATGACTTCTGTGAAATAAGATTGGAAAGGTAGAATGAGGGAGATTATAAAGGGCTTAAAAAACAATCTGAGATTGTCGGGAGCCACTAAAAATTCTTGAGCTGGGAAGGGAAATGGTCAGATTTATACTCTAACAATATCATTTCTGCATTTATACAAAGAGTGGTTTGGAGAAGAGAGAAAGTAGATTCAGGGAGATAAGTTACAAGTCAGTAACAATAGTCCAAACAAAGCCATAGACACATTTAAACCACTGAGTCCAACTCCCTTTTTTATAGATGAATAAACTGAGGCAGAGAAAGGTTCACTAACTTGTCGGAGTCATGCACCTAGCATGTGAATCTAGATCTTCTCAACAATGAATTCTAGTGTCTTATCCTTTGTGCTCTTGCTGCCTCTCCATCTGCTTTGGAGGGTCTGAACTGGAGCTAAGTGACTGGATAGATAAATGAATTTGAGAGCCTTGGAGGGCAAAATCAATGACTTAGTTTATATGGAGGCTCAAGAAGAAGGAAATATTTGGAGGCTATAAACCTGAGTGAGCCCAAATTTGCCTTAAATTCCCTCATCCTGTAATAGTGTGCATAATAATTATCTGTGCTGATGTCTTCTGGCCTCTTTTTGACTCCCTGAGGGCAGAGATTGTATTCTAACTCACTTCTTTGGGATAGTATCTACACTTTAGGTGCTGTTCAACATCTGGAAAAATTGAATTGACTTGAATCTCTTGAGGGGCACAGATGTGGAAATATGCTTTGGATGGTGTCTGAATTCCAGAGCAGGCAGATGGAGCTTGGATGGACATAGTTCACAGAACAGTGTTTTTGGACTTTGAGAAAGACAATAAGTTTAGTTTGGTACAGAAGAGGAGCCAGAAGGAGGAATCAAATCAGAAGCACAGTCAAATAGTCATTCAGAGAGAAAGGAGAGCCATCCCCATCCTTCTTTCTCGTTCCCCATCCTTTTCTCTTTTTCTCTCTCCCTTTTTGCTCTATAATTCATTGCTCCTTTGGCCTCCTGCCTGGGCTGCCTCCTGTTTGGATTCTGTCTTTCCATATCTTGGGGCAGGGGCATGTTCGCCGACATGGGGCTCAGACTTCCTCTGGAATGTATGTGGCTCCTGACAAACAGCCTTGTTCTACTTGAAATGTGAAATCCCTCTTAATCTCTTTGGTATTGATCATTATGGACTCCTTACACCCACTCACCTCTCATTCTGTGGCCTAAAACCAACCTCTCTAAAGATAGGATAAGTGATGTTGAAACTAAGTTAGGACCTGAAACAGAGGTCTGATGACCTTGACACTATTTGGTTGTAATCTCTTTAATGACAGAGACTGACATTTTAAATGCAGAGCTAAGACCACAGCACCCTGTGCAGATGGATGTTTATTGACCACAGCTCTAAGACATTAGCTCTCACCTTTAAAATATCGTAAACATTTTATAAATATCATGTGAAAAAGCATAAGGAATTTTTTGGTACTGCAGTCCTGTTACAAGGAATCCAGAGTTGTTGATTATAATTTTATAAAGCAAATCTGCCTGTGATTTTATTTATAGTTGCCCCATCATTAAAAGTCAGAAGCAGTGGAGCACTCAATTCTATCACTTACTAATAATTTTTATAACCTTGGATAAATCCCTCTTCTCTAGACTTCCCCATACATAAAATGTGCTTGCACTACTCACTCTACTTCATATGGTCATTGTGAAAATCAAATAAGACAATGTCATCAATCAATAGACATTTCTTAAGCACCTACTATGTGTTAAGCACTGAGATACTGGAATAAAAAAAATCAGTCTTTGCCTTTGAATAGCTTACATTTCTTTCAAGAAGACAACATATCCACATGTAAGTTTATCCAAAATCAATACAGTTTTGGGGTTCTTTGGATACAGTAGGGCTTAAGGGATTTGCACAGGGTCACACAGCTAGTAGTCTAAGGCTAAGTTAGGTCTTCCTGACTCCAAGGCTCTACCCACTGCACCACCTCATTGCCCCTAAATACAGTTTTAATAGCTTAAAATTGCACTAATATAATAATAATAATAAAAACTGTGTGTGAGAGAGAGAGTGTGTGAATGTGTGTGGTTGTGTGTGTGTGTGAGTGTGAGTGTATGTGTATGTGAGTGTCTGTGTGTAAGTGTGTGAATGTGTGTGTGAGCCTGTGAGTGTGTGTGTGTGTCGGAGGGTTGTATGTGTGTGTGAATGTGTGTGTGAGCCCCTTTGATAAAATAATCTGGGGGGATGCATTGGAGGGACCATGAAAAGTATCCTATAGGAAGATGAATTTGAGCTGAGCTTGGAAATAACTAAGGGATTCCAAGAAGCTAGGTTGAGGAGATCATCCATGGCAGGCCTTGGGGACTGGAATGCAGGCATCTTGGTGGGGGCGGGGGGAAGGGGCAAGAGGCCTGCCCTGTTTGAGAAAGAGAAAGATGGATAACTGTCCTGGCTAAGGTAGGTAGGGCCAGGTGATTCTAACTTAAAAGGGCTGTAAAAGCCCCTGACCTTTCTTTGTCCTTACTGAAGCCTTCAAATCCTTCTTTTTCTTCTCCCCAAAGTTCTCCCAAACAGTTGTCTTTTTTTGTTTGTTGTTTGTTTGTTTTTAGGGGATTGTGGTGGCTTCAGGCCAGCTGAATCAGGTTAGGCTGGGCCTCTCTGGAAAACTACTGCTGGCGTTTCCCTCGGTACCTTGTGACTTCCCTTGGGGGTTCCAAGCAGCGCAGAGGGAGCAGAGGTGTTTGTGAGACGGAATGCTTCTTCTTCCTCTGACACTCTGGGCATGTGAGTGTGTGTGTGTGTGTGTGTGTGTGTGTGTGTGAGTGAGTGAGGGTGTATGTGCGTGTGTGTGTGTGTGTGTGTGTGGGATGACAAAGGTGTGAAACTGTTCCCTTTTGATCTGTAAAATGAACACTCTGAAATTCTGTCCCCTTTGATTCCTGACTCTCCCCCTTCTCCTATCCCCCCTCCCCCTCCCCAAGACTACAGAGTCTATGAGAGCATATCCTCCTGATTGGGCCATTTCTAAGGCAAGTCACCCCCATTGACAGCTGGATCCTCATTCAAATTTAGGCTGAAAAAGCCTTCAAAGTAATTTCAGTTGGGAGATCCTGGATCAGCTCAAACTGCCCTCAGTCCCCTGCCAAGATCTGCTCATAAAATAGGTTTCTGCTCACTCATTCTTTGCGGAAGGCCCAAAGTAATATGCTTTGCCTCTTTGGCATAACTGCCAGGACTCCTGCCCGCTGAGAAGACATTCTTTTCTCAGTGCCAGCCTCCATTTCCCTAATAGGACTTTGCCAGAAGTCGGTCTTCCTAGCAAAGCTGACTTCCCACCCTACAATAAACTTCCATTTTTGCCATTTGATATTTCGGGTTTGTGAATTCTTTCACAAAGGACCTGCGCCTCTGACCCAAAGAGGATTTCCACAACTCTCTGATTGCCCCTAGAACTGCATCAAGTGGGAGTGTGAGTGTGTATATGTGTGTGTTTCTGTGTGTATGTGAATGTGTGTGAGCCTGTAAGTGTGTGTGTGTATGTGAATGTATATGAGCTTGTGAGTGTGTGTATGTGAGAGTGTGTGAGTGTGAATGTGTGTGTGACTGTGTGTGTGTGTGTGTGTGTGTGTGTGTGAGTGTGTGTGCACACACCTGAATTTCAGGCTCTTTCATCAGTCTGTGGATTGCAAGATGCTTGTGTTACTGATGCCAGGAAAAGCTAGAGTTTATTCCTTCCCTCTATAAAGCCAGAATTGTTGGCTATCTATGGAGTGAGTCAGGCAAAGGGGATGGGGAGTGGCTGAGAGTAAGATGGGGAAGGAAGGAGAAAAGCTGGAGTCCCTGCTGGGGTTTGGGGCAGCCCAGCCCAGAGGACTGGCTGGCTGTGTGTTTGACCAAAGCTGTTGCTAGGAGCCCTGTCCGCCCTCTGGGTGCGTGTGGGGAATGGGAATGAGATGGGGGGGGGCAGGGAGAGGGAGAGAAGAAAGGGGTGAGGAGAGTGGCTGGTGCGAAGCTGGGGACAGACTTCCGCAAGCAGGCTTTACATGGCTTCTAAAGGGTCAGCCTTCCCGGAAAAGAAGTGCTATAATTTAGGAAAAGTGAATTGGTAATGAGCCTCTTCCTCCTCCCAGTTTCTTTCTTTTATATAAGGAGGAGTTGCGGGGTCATGCTGTGCTATCTAATGAGGAAGAGTCCTGCGAGTTGATTTAATCCTAGTCCCACCAAGTTTGCTACAGCTTCTGCATACAATGAGTACTTAATAAATGCTTATTGGCTGACTAGTCCTGTAAGTGTCCCTGACATAGACCTCAATGGCTCATGTGGATGGAGCCCTGGTTCTGGAAGCAAAAAGTTTAGTCATTTCACTTTTGTCTGACTCTTTGTGACCTCATTTGGGGTTTTCTTGACAAAAGAAATCAGAGTGGTTTGTCATTTCCTTTTCAAACTCATTTTACAGATGAGGAAACTGAGGCAAACAGGGTAAAGTGACTTGCTCAGGGTCACACAGCTAGTAAGTGTCTGAGGTCAGATTTGAATTACAATCATTGAACTGCTTATCTGCCTCAGAGTTAGGAGGACCCGAGTTCAAATTCTGCCTCAGACACTTACCTTATCAGCTGTATGACTTTGGGCTAGCCATTTAACCACTATTTGTTTCAGTTTCCTCAACTGTAAAATGATGATTATAAAAGCATCCATCTCATAGGGTTGTTGTTAGGATCTTATGAGATCGTAAGTGTAATCCTATGAGGTAGGTAGTACAAGTCTCATTATCTCAGTTTTACAGATGGATAAACTGAGTCTCAGAGAAGTAACTTGTCCAAGATCACACAAGTATTATCCGTATTATCCCAGCATAGCTAATATCAGTTTTCTCATCTGTAAAATGAGGGGATTAGGTAAAATAGTTCCTTCCTACTTTTATCTTCTTTGCACAGTTTTCTCACCATGATAGGGAGAAAGATGGTCCCTTCCTGTACTCTTAACTTACCTGCATTACAGAAAAGTCCCAAAGCTTCTTCAGGAGAGTTACAAATGAGGAATATGATGTCCAGACTTTCCTGGGGTGTTTGATAATAACAGGACAATAATAATAGCTAGCATTTTATGTAATTTAAGATTTGCAAAGTCTTTTACAAATACAATCCTACTTTATTTTCACAATGATTTTGAGAAGTCATTATGACATATCAGATGGACTACCTGTCTCATTAATGTGTGTCCTTTACAAAAAAGTACACATTGCACTCTTTTTGTAACCTTGGAGGTTATGATATTCCAATATTTGCAATCATTTTCCTCACTGAAAAGAGTATAGATGTTAAAATAATTTTTGTTTTAAGGAGAAGCTAGGGTTCTCAAAAAGACTATACTTTTCCGAAGAGTAGATTACTAGCTCTTCTCCTATTTTATTCAGAATCTGATTCATTGTCCCTGCATGAGGCTTGTATAAAATATTACTGATAGCTCAGTTCTATAGTTTGTCTAAACAGTTGCACATTATAACATAGACTAAAAAACCTTCTTTACTCATCAAGTTTTCCTCTGTAGCTAGGCCAAACTCTCAAGTGATTATGGATCTCATTTAGGAGGCGTTACAATGTTCTGAAGCTTGACGCAATCAGCACGTCATCTACCAACATGAGCACTCAGAGGACCTTCCCATTTAAAGATAATTCCTCTTCCACATAGACTTTGTATTGGACATCTTCCATGACAGCAGTAAACATTTCTGGGTGAGCATACATCTTGCTATTTTATACCTTTCTTAAAATTGATATTCAGAAGATCAAAATATCTTATTTACATCTTTCATGTCATCTTGTGTGATTGACATATACATAGAAGACACCTTGTTGACATGTACCTAGAGTTTGACATAGAAGACATTCGGACATTGCACAGAAGACATTTTTTTGGGAGAAGACCACATTTTTTTTTAATTGAATCAAAGAGTTTTTTTTTTTTAAATTATCAACAATCAATAAGTATAGTAGAATCTTGTATTCTATAAGTCTCTCACCCAATCTTATATGTGTCCCCAATATTGGTGTGAAAACTACTCATATAAATTTTTATAGAGATAGATGACAACATAAGGATCACTGGTTATTAATAATCTTGGACACCTTTTTAAAAATTCAGTTTTATTGTCAGTTCTGAATTCTCTTTCTCCCTTTTCTCCTTCCCTCCCTATTGAGAAAGCAAGAAAAATGAAACCTGCTACAAATATGTATAGTTGAGGAAAACAAATATTCACTTTGACCATGCTTCTCCACCCCTTCCCCCCAAAAAAGCAAAGAAAGAAAAAAAATATACTTTAATTTGAATTCTGAGGCAATTACCTCTCTATCTGGAAGTGGATAATATGTTTCATCATTTCATTTTGAATTTGTGGTTGGCCGGACATCTTTTTTAATAGAGAAATGAACTTGTTGCTAAAATCTTTAACAGATCTTTTAACAGAGATTTTCCAATTTTTTTTTTTCAGTTCATGAGCATCTAGTTTTATCTATAAATAGATAAATGAACTGGCTCAATTGAATCTCTTTCCAAGCTTTCTTTAAATTTATTTCTTACTCCAGACTTTCTCTCTCTCTTTTTTTTTTTTTTTGAGGCAATACATTTTATAACATTTAACCATTTTCCTTCCAAGATCATGGTATGAAGCAGTTCTTAGCTACTTAGCAGTATTTAACTTGGTTCTCATATCTTTCATTTAGCAAGGAGATCAAATATTCACTAGCAATGTCTAAACTCTCTTTCTTCTCATCATATTGGTGATTTGGTGATAGGTGAGTTATCTGGGTTAAATTTCTTAGCAAGTGCTGATCACATTCATGTTCCTCACAGTCTGATTCCAGACTGATTGCGTGTTACTGTCCGCTGAAATGAGGTGATATTAGTAAAACACTGCCTAGTGCTTGGCACATATTGTTTTTTTATTGTTTTCAATTGTGTTTGACTCTCCGTGACCCCGTTTGGGGTTTTCTTGGCAAAGATTATAAAATGATTTGCCATTTCTTCTCCAGCTCATTTTACAGGAAAGGAAACTGAGGTAAAATGAGGAAGTGTATGAGGTCACATCTGATCTCAGGAAGATGAGTCTTCCTGACTCCAGGCTGGTGCTGTGTGCACCATACGCCCGTCTGGCACATCTCAAGTGCTTAATAACTGCCAGTTTCCTCTTTCTTCCTTCCTCCCTCTCTACATTCTAGCCAAGCTGGCCTCCTTGCTGTTCCCAGTACATGAGATTTCACCTCCCTGCTGTGTATCTTCTCAAAGCCAGGCATCCCACATTCCTCACTTTCCCTTCTCACTTCCACTTCTTGGAGGTCCTGAGCTCCCTTTAAGGATTCTTTCAAGTCCTTCCTTTTTCTTTTAGTGTGCCCCCATCACCCCTCCTTCCCCTGAAATGCTTTTGTATTTATTTTGCATATTTCACATCTTCTCATCTATATTCCTGCTATTTTTCTCCCAATAGAATGTAAGCCTGTGGACGAGGCTGCTTCATTTTGGTCTTTGTGTAACTCCATACTTCAAAATTTTGCACAGGGTCAGGCACATAATAGGTGCCATAATAGGTCAATAAATATATACATTTTAAAATTTGAATTTAATGGGTTTATTAGAGAGATTTCACCTCCCCCTCTTTTTTTTTTTTTTTTTTTTTTTTTTTTTGGCTTTTTGCATACAGCTGACAGAGGCTGCTTCTGGAGGAGAGGGCTGTCTGTGACTGATCTGGTTGAGTACCCAAGAGAGAACTATTGCTCAGTAACAAAAATGGCAAGCCCCATTATTGTGGCAAGGGTCACTGTCTGATCTTATTAATGCCAGTGAAAACTGGCTGAGGGGATTCATCTACTAGACTCAGATTTAAACCTGGTTCTGAGTTACAGAGCTTTGAAGTTTGAACCTGTTTTACACAGGCTTCCTTTTTCTGGCACAAGGTCATGCACTCCATGGAGCATGGTGGAGCTGGCCAACTCAGGGCCCCATTCCAAGGAGGTATTTGCTTCTTTTTAAGTAAACAGAGTATTTTTTTTTTCTCTCCAGTTTAGGCCACCAGATGTTGCAGGTTAGAACCCTCAGTGACCATCCGGGTCCTGGTGGCCAGATGCCCAGTGAGTAGCTCCTGTTGGCCAAAAGGCCTTTCTAGAGTCCTGTGCTCCGTGAGACATGGCCACACGTGATGATGTCACATCAGGTAACAAAGCCCCAAGGGGGAAGAGTCTCCCAGGTGCGGTAGTTTTCTACCTCCTCCCCTTGAGTCAGGATGAGCTGGGTGTGATGGTTAATCCTCAGCTTAGGTCAAGTATCTCCTCCTTCCATTACAACCACAGAGTGGCAGAGGCTGAATTATATCTGGGAAAGAAAACTAGCTTAATAAGTTAGAAGAACTGTTGGTGACCCTGGACAAGGCCTCTCTGGCCCTTAGGGGATCGGACTACATGGTTTCTAAGCTCAAATCAGCTCTAGCACCCACATAGCACTGAGGGATGAGTATGGAGATGTAAAATACAGGGAGGGGCAATGACACAGGTGGCAGGACATTTTGATACAGATGACTCAAAGATGTGTGTCAATCAACAAGCAATTATTAAATTTGTACTAAGGGCCAGGCACTGTGCTAGGGCATACAAAGAAAAAAATGAAATAACCCCTCTCCTTGAGAAACAAGTTCTAAGAGTGAGGAAGAGACAACAAGTGCGTGAATAAGAACATACAAGATACATAAAAAATAAATCAAGGCAAATTTCATCTTATTGATCCATCGTCTGTGAGACTCCTTTGCCTGGCAGTTTATAGGCACAGGCCCATTTTTGGATTCTTCCCACGGCCACTGGCTAAGTTGGGTCTGGCTTTCAGAGTGGGACCTGAACCTTGGCCCACTGCCCACTGGGAATGGTGCCAAGCCCTCTCAGCTTGTATGTCTTTAGCCATTATCCCCAGAGGGGCTAAAACCCATGTGCCTTGTCTTTGTTTCCAGCCAAGTTCCGGGTTCCTGTAGCAGTCTACTGCGGCAGCGTCCCCCGGTCCAGTACCAGCTCTGGATTCCGCTCCTTCCACGGTCCCAATAGAAATATCAACTCAAGCCTACAGGACTATGGAGATCGATGGACAGGAGAGGGTAAGGGTGGATTGGTCTCCAACAGAGTGAATTAAAGTGAAATAAAATGTTTTCCAGGGTAGATGAAGAGAGAGTGTATGTATACACACACATATATGTATATATGTGCATTTACACATTTCCAAAAGTGTTTATATCTTATATATATTTTTAGATATATAGATATATCTATCTTTATATATATTAAACTATTGGTTAAATAGTATATATTTATATATACACATAAATGTGTATAATGATTGTCAAGTATGTGTGTGTATACATACATAATATGTATACATATAATACATGTATGTACCTAAATGTATGTATATTTGTATGTATATTTGTTTATACATACACATACATTCAACCATCGATTATCGGCTATTATCTCGGTCTAACAACCTAGATATTCCAGATAACACCAGATGTTACAGGTTGGAAACTTCAGTGACCATCCAGGTCCTGGTGACCAGTGAGTAGCTCCTTCTAGCCAAAAGCCCTTTGTAGAGTCCTGTGCTCCACTAGAGGTAACAAACTCCCAAGGGAGAGGGGTCTCTAGGGAGCAATAAGTGCCCTGGGTGGATTTACAACAATTTACATTGTTGTAGTTTTTGTGTGCATCTATGTGTACACATATATGTTTGTCTATATACATGTGCACACATATAGACATGTATCTGTAGATATAATATTTTTAGTTTTTTTGATTCTGCTTACTTCATTAGGTATTCTGATTATATTCTAAAACTATATTTAGAGATCATTTGTAGATTATCTTCAATTTTGCAACAGGTGGAAGGCAACTGAGTCATCTTTCTTTATCTGCCCACAGCCTCTCCCCAGTCCCTGCTGAAAGTTCAGATGGAAAAGCAGTCATCTGTGTGGGGCAGAAATGGAGACTTGACCAGCCTCAAGACCAGTCTTGCCTCAAAGGCTTGGCAGTCCAGAAATGGCCATGTGAAGAATGCGGAGGCTAATTCTGCAGTGGCTCCCCCGCTCCTGCCTGCCACCGTCAGGGAAATGGAAGCCAACAGTGCAGCCTTGGAGACCACCCAAATCAAGGACAAGCTCAAAAAAAGGAGGCTCTCTGAGGGGTGGTCTGCTTCTCCCCGAGGTGCGCCCTGTGGTTCTGCTTTGTGAAAGGGGGAAGCTTGGAAATCAGGCAGGTTTTGGCCCAGCTCTGCTGCTGGGTGAGCTTGGACAATGTAGTTCCCTTCTCTAGGGGATGGCTACCTTATCTGTGAAATGGGTGGGTGTGAGGAGGATAGGATTAGGTGATCTCTAAAATCTCTTTTAGATCTGAAAGCTTGAAGTCAAAGTTCTTCCAGGCCTCCAAGGATGTCAACTGACAAAGACTGAGCGCCACAAGAATTCTGAGATCAGGGAAGAGCACTAGTGGACAGAGGGGATTGATTTTATAAAGACTCTACTTTTGTTTTCCCCATAAATGTCCCTCTGATGAATTCCAACAACCAGGGATGAAGCGTCCAGTCCTGACTTGGGCTTGGCTAGAATTCTAGGGAAGAGGTAAAGTGGGTAGAGTGCAGGGATCACAGAGTCATAAGAAATTAGAGATCACTTAATCCAATGTTTTTATTACACAAATGAGGAGGCGCAGAAACCTTGTCCAAGGTCACTTAGGGTATCACAGCTGGTATTCAAACCCAAATCTTCTGTCACCAAATCCAGAGCTTTTTATTTAAATTGCTCTGCTGAAGAAAGAAAAAGTTCTTTGGAAGAATGGGCAGCTCCAAATCCAGGGGATTCTCATTGGTGCTGACTATTCTAGGACTGAGCTTCTGTTCTCTCCTTCTCATTGAGGATGTCTTCCCCAGGAAGATGGTCTCTTGTTACTGCTGTGGGGCTGTTCCTTTTGTACTGTCGGTTTATCTTATACTTGGAGCTGTTAGCCTGCTGTTTCTTCCATTAGACTGAGGGCAGGGAGTATGCTTGTGCCTTTCTCAAACTTAGTACAGTGTCTGGCAGTGGTGTTTAACAATGCTTCTTGATTGATTGAATAAGCAAATGCTTATTAATAAATATTAAGTAACTACTCTGCATCTCACACTGTGATAGATACTTGGAAGACCAAGGCAAAAGGAGCTTTTGCAGGGCCATGCTGCTTCTCTCAAGAAAAGCACTTTAAAGGAAGACCTTCCCCCTTTTTTTGGCTCCCATTCATTTCCTCTTTTTCCCTTTTGCAGCTTCTTTGGATCCTGGAGGAGTTACTAAAGGTACTTCCCTGAAGAGTGCCATGCCCCGCTCTACCTCTCAGAGATTCCTGACAGTTTCCAGGCCAATGCCTCCCATCCAAAGCATCCCCACCACCCCAGAGGCCAAAGGGTCTTTGGAGAATGGCTCAGCCCCACAAAGGATTAGCAAGGGTCGGCTAAGGGCAACTCCAGCTGCCCAAGAGGTAATAATGTATGATCTACCATTTTGAGTTTGTAACACCTATTTCTTTCTTCCTGGAGTAAATATCTTCTATTAACCAACATTGAAGTTGATCTCTCTGTGGGTGCTTTCTGTCTATCCACCCATTTATTTGTCTATGTGATTTTTTTTTCATTTTTCCTGTAATCTGTCATCAACTAATCAAGTAACATGCATTTATTAGGCATCTACAGTATACCAAGCACTGGTGCTATACACTAGGAATATAAATATAAAAGTGAGATAGATAATCCCTGCTTTCATTGGGGGGATACAACATGCTCTCAGAAACACACAGGCTATACATACAAATTGCCTTCAAGAGGTGAAGAGAACAATTAGTTTCAAGAGAGACTTTTCCAACGAAGGAGCACTTGAGCCTTGATAGGTAACATGTACTGAAAGCTTTGACAAAGGATGTTAATTTGATGCATTATCAGTTCCAAGTGGGAGGGAGAATTATTGACTTCTCTGTCCTACCTGCCTTCTGCCATCCCTAAACTCAAAGCATAATCAAAGGTGCTTAAGGTTGCTTTAAAGGCCCAGGTATTTTAGACTCTGAAACTCTATGGAGAAAGATTTCACCATTTTGAATGCTAGGGCTGTCTACCTCTTGTACCTCATTGAAACTGAAAAATGTTTTATCCGGGATAAAAATAATTTTGTCTGGGCTACATCTTTTCTGCTACAAATGTACTTTCTGGAAGAGGAGATCATGTAGTTGTCATTTTCACTCTAGAGAAAGATATAAAGTAGCTCCATTCTTCCTAAAGTTTTCACACAGGCACTTAATAGGTGCTTGTTGATTCCCATCTTGAGTCAAACTTTTGTGGGATCATACTGGATACATTTTAGCAATGAGAAAGTGAGGAAGTCTCTGGGGATACAGTAATCCACTGGAGCTTAGATTTAGGGATAGCCAGAGACCTTAGAGGCCATCCAGTTCTTTCCTTTCATTTTGCAGACGAGGGAACCAAGACCCAGAAAAGGCAGTATGGAGAAGTGATGAGTGCTGGACCTAAAGTTGGCCAAGACTTAGGATAATTAAAGAAGGGAAAGGTCAGGGCCCTGAGTAAAAGCTCTATCACATTCCTATCTGTCGTGATCCCAGGAGAGGAATTGGATCTCAATTACCCCACAAGGACCTAAAGAAGTCAAGTCCATCAGATCTCATTAGAGGTACTTAGGGATACTTACAGAGGCCATATTATGTCTGGTAGACTATAAGATCCTTGAGGGCAGGGACTATTTCATTTTTATTTTCATATTCCTGGCACTTAGCACAAGTAGGTGGTTGATTGATTGATGCTGATTGATTGACTGACTGCTTTTTGAAGACCTCCCAGGGGTGCTTTAGCTAGGGTGTGCTACTCCTATTAAAAGGCAATACTTGTCAGAATAAGCTTTTTTTTTTTTTTTTTTGGTGGTGGTGGGGAACAGCTCACTCCTCTGGGGAGAGATTTTAAGCTGTGACATTTGATCTTGGCCTGGTCTCTCCCTTTCTACCTTATTTAGTTCCTTGGTCCCAGTCTGATCTTGGTCAGTACCTGCCACAACCTTCTCTAGTCTCACCTAGTTTGGCTGTTCCAATCAAGCCTTTGTCTTCTTCCCATATGTGTCTTGTCTCAAACCTAGAACCTGTTCCTATGTTGGAGTACTTAGGGTTGACCTCCAGCTTACTTGACCACTTGGTTGAACAGATCTTCAAATGGCCAACCTCAGCATGTGTGCACTAGACCTTGATTCAGATTTTTGCATATTCTTTCTTAAAAGCTGTTGGCTACATCTTGCCCAATCCTTACTTCAGCCAGAAGAATTTCCAGATATAGATTTAGCATAGCTTAACCTGGTCCATCTTGGGTATAAAGAATCATTTTTTGGGGGGAGTGGTCAAATTATAGGATCATAAAATTGAGATCTGAAAGGAACCTTTGAGCTTTATTCCAAAACTTTCATTTTATTATTGAGAAAAACCAGATAAATTCAGTGACTTGCCTAATATCTCATTTGTAAGTGACTAGGATTTGAACAAGGATTTGACTGGGTCTCCTCCCTCTTTTCACTGCATCATGTCCCTGAAGTAACACAAGGTGAAGTACTATGTGTGCGTTTGGTGGGTAGGTGGGGGACCGGGCCTCATGTTCTATAAAAGTAAATCCAAAGAGATTGTAATTCCTGTTTTCTACAAGGTCCAAATATTTTCCTTAACTTAAAAATATTTATTATACAATTAATAACCACAGTGAAGTCAAACAATACGTAAAACTATAAATTCCAAATGATTTGTAGTTTACTAAAAAGGAGGAAAATAATCATATATAAACTCTAATGATTTAACAACAGTAGCATCATATATCCTCCTGGGGCCCCTTATATTTCTCTCCCATGTACTTATCAGATTTTATTATTATGAAATGTATAATTAGTTTGCTCTATATCACTTTATATGTGCATCATTTCATATTCATATTCATCATTTATCACAGTAACATAGAAATAATAAATAATAGCAGTAACATAGAAGATCCTAATTTGAAGACAAGGCAGCCTCACCAGGAAGGACATCTGGCTTCTATCCCAGCTCTCTCTAGGACCAACTGGCCATGTGAACTTGGTCAAGTCACTTAGTACCTGGGATTTGCTTTGTTCGCCTATTAGGATGAAAGATTGGAACTAATAAATATTTATCTAGAATAAAAGTAACTCTGTCTGAACTAGACCATCTCTAATACAAATGTGCTTTCTGGCATAGAAGATGTGTAATAGTCAATTTTTATCACAGAAAAAGGCATGAAGTTTTTTTTTTTTCTAAACTTAATAATGCTTATTGATTGATTAATGGATGCCTGTCTTAGGTTAAACTTTTGTGTGACTTTACAGCACACAATTCAGCAATGGAAAAAATGAGGGTTGCATTAGGAATGAGGTAGACCATAGGAGCTGAGACTGTCAAGGCTAACAGGTCTAATCCCTCATTTTGCAGATGAGGAAACTGAGACCCAAAGAAATAAAGTAGGGAATAATGTGAAATGGGAGATTAGAATACTGGACCTAGGCTCAAGAAGGCCAGGTTTTCATCCTCTCTCAGACATTTACTGTCTGTGAGAACTTGGACAAATCACTTTACCTCCTTAGACCTCAATTTTCTCACTTCAGCCACCTCACAGAGTTGTTATGAGGAATAAATGGGATCAGGTAGATAATCAAATGAGATAGAATGCAGAAAGCACTTAGCAAATCTTAAAGTACTATTTAAATGCTGCCTATCAAGGTGACCTGGAAGAGGAAGAGAATGACTAGGAAGGGAAAGAGGAGGAAGATGATGAGAATGATGTTAAGCATTTTATAAATTTTAACATTCCATATATTTATATATATACATATTAGATATAAATATATATTTACATAATTATTATAATATATACATATACTTATACATATTATATAAGCATATGATATTTACATAGATAAATATAAGTTGCTATTATTAGTAATAGGAAACTAATGTTATAGTCTGGCTCAAAATCATACAAAGTTCCTGAACACATAATTTCACAGGAGCATGGTTAAGATCACTGTATCATTGACTTTCTCAAGTCTAAAATTCTAGGAAGAAAAGAAAGGAAGTAGGGCTTGACTTGGGAACTTTCTAAGTTGAAAAAATAAGGAAGCAGGATGATTCCAAGATGGTCACAAAGAAAGTTGTCCAGAAGGTGATCCTCCCTCACTGGCCTCGAGAACAATGTTGGTTTTTGTTAAGTCTTTACCTAGAGCAGCCACTGGAAGGGGAAGGTGGGGTGGAATATTCTTGGGATACATGTCCTAAGTTTCTTATTTTCTATGGGATTTCCTCCCTGTCTAAATCTCGCTCTCATGCCTCATTGTAGTGTGGAAGCAACTCTGGGTTCCCAAAGACTAGACCTGAGGCTAAGATCCTCCCAGGTTGGAAGGTTTGAATGTAAATGAAGACCTGGTCATTAGTTGAGATTTTGCCTCATTCTTCTTCTTCTTCTAATTCTTCTTCTTCTTCTTCTTCTTCTTCTTCTTCTTCTTCTTCTTCTTCTTCTTCTTCTTCTTCTTCTTCCTCTTCTTCTTCTTCTTCTTCTTCTTCTTCTTCTTCTTCCTCTTCTTCTTCTTCTTCTTCTTCTTCTTCTTCTCTTCTTCTTCTTCTTCTTCCTCTTCTTCTTCTTCTTCCTCTTCTTCTTCTTCCTCTTCTTCCTCTTCTTCTTCCTCTTCTTCTCTTCCTCTCCTCCTCCTCCTCTCCTCTTCCTCCTCCTCCTCCTCCTCTTCTTCTTCACCATATCAACTCAGAATGATTAAGTACTAAGACTAGAGGAGTTGTGTTCTGTATTCATGGAGAGTCCCACACTGTCAAAACTGCAGATCTTTAAAAGTACTGAAATGAGAGGGATTAGTTAGACTTTAACTCTCCTAATGCTGTTTCCAGGTACAGATATCCCTTCAGTACCTGCATTGCAAGGATGAGAAGATGAGGCGCTCTTTGGGAGGTGCCCTGATTCCTTCTATCCCAAAGCCCGGGCAGCCAACAGAGACCAAGTCAGTAACATTGCCAGCTGTTGTTAGCAATCCTATTCCTCTACCTCCAGGCCAAGATGTACTCACATTCCAGGAGGTCCCTAGAATAAGGTAAGCCACACTGGGTGCTTCATTGGAATTTTAAAGATTCAGAGATTGTTAGAGTTGACAGGGAACATACCACTGTCTCCTGTTGGGTCTGCTTGGGATCCCTGATCTCAGGGATCCATAGTTGAGTGCCTTGGATTATTATTGATGGTCTAGAGCAAGGATTTTTAACCTGAGATCCCTAAATTAGTTTTTAAAAAATATGTTCATAACTATATTTCAATATGTTTCCTTAGCAATACCATATATTTTACTTTATGCATTAAAAAACATTCTCAGAAGAGGTCCACAGGCTTTGCCAGAAAATCAATTAAGAAGCTCTGGTATGGATGGTCTTTGCTTTATCATAAGTCTGGAAGACTGAGGTCCTATCATATCCTGTTTGAGATCATTGGTGGTTTTTCTCCTTGGCAAACTTAGCTTATTTGGGGTAAAACACCCTTCAGACATTGTCCTAATGAAGTAGCAGGTCTTCCTTTAAGAGGAAGACCTCATTCTCCTTGACTTGTTTATAGCACATGATACCATCATGCTTTCCATGAAACTCTCTCCTCAATTTTTCTGTCTGCTGGACCTCTTCTTTCCTTTTTAGCAGCTACCTTTCTGTCTTCTTACAGGCATTTTCCCTTTTCCTTCTTTCTTTTCAAATAGGCATTCTTCGAAGTTCTTTCCCAGTCTTAATTCTAACTCCATGCACTCAGTGATCTCATCTACCCTTTTGTTATCAATCATAACTTTTCTGTGTCTGACTTTCAAATCTACTTCTAACCTCAATTTCTCCCCAGCCCAGTATACTCTCACATTTCTAGATGCTTGATGAGCATCTCTATGGAGGTCTTCTACAGATGTCCAAAACCCAATCTGCCTTTATGCACTTTTTGCCTCCTGGTTTGCTTGCTTTCTGTTGATGGAGCTGTCATTTCCCCAGCAGTTGAGGCAAAAACCCCTCAGAGTCAATGGGGACTCTTTTTCTCTCCTCATTGCCATTAGTGTGGCTGATTCTGTTTACAGAATACCTATTGCCTTTTTATTTTTCTCTCCATTCCCTTGTTTAAGCCTTCATTATGTCTGACCTAGCTTTATTTTTTTTTAAATTGGCATTTAGCTATCTAGTTGCTCTTGCTCTAATTTCTATTACACACATCTGGTTAATATTCCTAAATCACAGATAGCTCTGATCATGTCATTCTTTTGTTCAAAAATCTTTAATAACCATGAGCTACCTTCCAAATGAAATTTAAGCCCCTTAGTCTGGCACTCAAGGCCCTCCAGGCTCTGGCTCATCTAGATTTATTTCCACTATGTATAATCTGCCTGATAATAATCTATTTGATCAAAAAGGATTGTCACCTACAGCTCGTGCCTTCCCACCTCTGTGTGTTTCCTTCATCTATATGAAATGTCCTTCCCTCATATCTCTGCCTGTTGCATATAGTCCATGTGGCTTCAGAGGGGAGAGC
This sequence comes from Antechinus flavipes, assembly GCF_016432865.1. Taxonomy (NCBI): domain Eukaryota; kingdom Metazoa; phylum Chordata; class Mammalia; order Dasyuromorphia; family Dasyuridae; genus Antechinus; species Antechinus flavipes. The sequence continues at coordinate 222,200,769 of NC_067399.1, read as the reverse complement.
CAGGAGCAATGGAGTGAACGTTTGAGAAGAAGCAAACTTGGACTTGATGTTAGGAACAACTTGACCTACCTCAAAGTGGAATGGGCTGTCTTGGGAGGTGGTGGGCTGTCCCTCCTTAGAGGTATTCAAGAAAAGATGGGTTGATCATTTATCTGCCATGTTGTATCAAGGATTCTTTTTTGGTCATAGATTAGACTAGGTAGTCACTAGCTAGCCCCTTCCAACATGAGCTTCTGGGATTGAGTTTCTCATATCAGAAAGTAAAGGGGGCATGTTGGGGGAAAGGAATGATCTACTTAATGATAATAACTTAGCAAATACGCTGTGTGCTTTTTGGCTACAAAATACACTTGGCCCTCTGGATGGTAGGTAGTGAAAAGTGATCTCCATTTCACAGATGAGGAAACTGAGGCTTAGAAATATTAAATGATTTACTTGCCAAAGGTCACATGGGTGATAAGTAGGTAGCATTGTCTTATTTAATCTTTGCAACCTTGTAGAAAGTCTGCTCATAGAGCTATAATTATCCTCATTCTAAAACCAGGAAGATAAGACTCAGTGAGGTTAAAGTATGTTACATACTGTCATATAGATGGCAAAGATGAAACTCACAGCTGATTCCAAGCTCAGGGTTCTTTCTATTATAATAAACTAGTTGCCTCTCTTTTTAAAGTTGTATGTAGTTAATTCATACTGCAGGTATTTATGAAGTACCTACTGTGTACTAGGCATCAGACTAGGTGCTGAATTCTATCATGTGACTACTCCTGTGCTTGCTAAACTACTTTCCTACTGATCTAAACCTTTTGCTAAACTCTTTATAAATTTAATTTTTATCATTTTTTCCAATTTGTTCCAAGTATTTATTTTCTTTCCTTTATACTCCCTTCTTCCTCCTCACATTGAATGACATTTTTTAAAAAATGAAAGTAAACTTTTATAACAAATCCTCAGTCAAGAAAAGCAGATTCTTTCATTGGCTTTGTTCAAAAGCTCTCATTCTGCATTTTGAATCTATCCCTCTCTGTCAGAGTTATGGGTAACAGTTCATCCTGCATCCTCTGGAACTATAATTGATCATTGCATTGATTAGAATTCTAAACCTTTCAAGGTTTTAACTCTTCCTTTAAAAGAACTGCTTCCTCTAGCTAGATTTTATTTTCCCCTTTCCCAATCCTTCCCTGCATCTTTATAGAGGCTATCTTCACCAATGAGGACCATCTTCGGTCATCCTGATTCATACCTGGCCACTGGACTCAGATGGCTCTGGAGAATAAAGTGAGGCAGTTGACCCTGCCCAGCCTCCCTCACTTAAATCTAATTTACTTGCAAGTTATGGCATCACCTTCCCTGATGTCATGGTCTTGTCCCAGAATTAAGGAAAAACAACATCTTCACACCTAGAAGAGACATTTCTGCCTTGCTATCTCTTTATATGGCTTTTAAAAGGTTTTTTCTTTCTAATTTCTTTTAAGATTGGCACAGGAGAATAATTCCCAGGAGAAGACCCCAAGTCTATGGGTATGTATACCTACTTCTGCTTTTTGTTGTCCTACACGCTTGGCTATAGTGCTTTAAGTAAGACAGTAGAAGTGGAAGGTGGGGAAAATTGTACTTTCCAGTTAAATCCTTACCAGGCAGCCAGCATCAAATGTTGGCAAGAACAGCGAAGGAAGCCTAGATGGGAGAAACAATTCTGCTACAGTCTCACTTTTGGCAGGTCACAAGCTTCTGAGCCTCAGTTTTCCTCAACTGTCAAATGAGGGATGTGAACTAGGTATTATCTCAGGTCCATTACCGTTTTGACATTCTATAGAGAGAGAAATCCTAAGACCCCAAAGCTTAATGAGCTCCTTGGATGATTAAAGGTCAAGAGAATGAAATCAATCCTAGGAAGGAAGTTCGATGAAAGGATTTGGGTAGGGAGAGGGGGAAGAACAGGAGAGTTAAGCATCTTTTTTAAATCGAGGAGAAATTCAAATTTGAAATGCTGATTTGGGTCACCTAGAAAGGGCAGGAGAAGATGAGTGGATAGATTGCTAGATCTGATCTAATTGGTTGGAGGGAGTGGAGAAGTGAAGCCCACAGGGACTGGCTTGCAGGAGGGGTTGGAATGCACAGCCAGAGCTGTCCAAGTCAGAACAGGTCCGAGGAGTGAGTTTTGGCAGGGTCGGAAAGATACTTAGGGTGTTCCTGGGGGTGAGGGGAGAGGGAGGGACTTTGAGAAGCAGTTATTTTGCTGATTGTAATTATCCAGGACAGCTTCTTCTGGAACTTAGCCTTCCTGATTACATAAATATTTACATATATATGGGTCCAGTCCCTCTTTCTTTGGTCATCTCTTCAGGAAACAAGTCTAGTAGTAGTTGCTGGGTCAGAGCATAAGCACTGTTTAGTAACTTTTGGGGCATTTTTCCAAATTGCTTTCCAGAATAGCTGGGCCAGTTCCCAGCTCCACTAACAGTGTATTCAAGTACTTGTTTCCCTCAGTCCTTCTAACGTTTGTCTTTTTTTTTTTTTTTTTGGGGGGGGGGGAGGCGAGAAGAGTGCTGGCATTTTTGCCAATCTGATGTGTGGAACTTCAGATTTACTTTAATTTGTGTTTCTCTATTGATTACTGATTTGAAGACATTTCATATGGCTGTCCAAAGCTTGGATTTCTTTCTTTGAAAATTGCCTGTTCATTGTAGCCCCTGAATTATGCAGGTGTGGCTGTTGGCCAGGGAGTGCCCGATTTCAGGACACAAAGTTCTAAGCCTAGGGGAAAACTTGTCTGACATGCTTAGCTCCCCACCCATCTCTCCTTAGGTGTTAGCTCCCTCTCTGTGAAAGTGTAGCGTTCTGCAGTGGTTCACAGGTGCCACTCAGCATCCCTAGTGGTTTACACCGAGAGAGTAAAATTTCATGGTTTATATCATACACTGTCTTCACAGCCTTATGGAGGAGATAACTTGAGTATTATTAATATTTTAAATATTTTATTGTGATCAATATATTTTTCTTTTATATTCCCTTCTTTCCAAAGTAGTCATTCTATCCTCCCCCTTCACCATCACTATCTTACTGAGGAAGGCATTTCTTATAACAAAAATTACAAAGAAAGAGAGAAAAAAATGTACAACAAAAAGAAACCATCACATCAGCAGTGGTTGATAGTATATGAGGTATTCCAATCTGTAGTCCTTCATGTCTGCAAAGAAAAAACAGAAGTGTTTTCTCAACTCCTAGACAAGCTTGGACACTTTAATTGCTCTATAATTCAGTTTTCAGGTTTTGTGGTTATTTCTGTTTACATTGAAGACATTTTAGTTCAAGTATTATTATCGCCATTTTATAATTGAGAGGTGAAATAATAATAATAAAAATAATAGAAACAATATGCATTTAAATGAGATTTTAGAGTATGCAAAATGTTTTATCTCATTTGAGCTCCACAACAACCCCATTAAATAGGTGCTACTATCATTTACATTTTCTAGATGAAGTAGCTAGGTAGTTCTTTGGATGGAGCTCTAGAAAGCCTGAGTTCAAATTCGGTCTTAGCAATGTCACCCTGTACAAATCCCTTAAACTCCCACTTTCCTTAACTGTAATATGGGGATAATAACAGCATCTATCTTGCAAAGTTGTTGTGATGTGAGTTAAGTCTTTTTTTTTTTTTTTCTGAGGCAATTGGTGTTAAATGACTTGTTCAGGGTCACACAGCCAGGACGTGTTAAGTGTTTGAGATCACATTTCAACTCAGGTTGTCCTGATTTCAGGGCTGGTGCTGTATCCACTGCGCCACCTAGCTGTCCAGTTAAGCTTCTGAAGCTTCCCTTTCTTTATCTGTAAAATGAAGGGGATCAACTTGATGATCGTTAAAATTCCTTCCAGCTCCAACATCCTATGTTGGGTGACTCTGAAGTGCCTGTTAGAAATATTCCCTATACTGGTTTTTCCCTCCTTTTGGTTGGAACTTTATTGAGGGCAGGGTCTGTGTAGTACAGTGCCTGTAGATGCTTACTAAATGTCTATTATACTCCTCCCTCCCTCCCTCCTTCCTCCTTTTTCTCTTTCCTCTCTTCTTTCCCTCCCTCTCTTCCCTCCCTCCTTCCTGCTCTTCCTTCCTTCTTCCTTTCTTCCACCCTCCTTCCCTCCCTCCCTCTCTTCCTCCCTCCCTTTCTTCCTTCCTTCCTTCCTCCCTCCCTCCCTCCTTCTCTTCCTTCCTTCCTTCCTTTCTCCCTCCCTTCCTTTCTTCTTCCCTTCTTTTTTCCCTCCCTCTCTTCCTCCCTCCTTCCCTTCCTCCCTTCCTTTCTTCCTCCCTCTCTCCCTCCCTTTCTTCCTTCCTTCCTTCCTTCCTTCCTTTCTTCCTTTCTTCTTCCTTCCTTCTTTCCTCTCCTTATTCATCCCTACCCCCTCCTTCCTTCCCTTTTCTTACCTTTCCTTCTGTCACACACACACAACAAGGTAACTAAATCCTTATACTTTTCCTGACCTAGCATGTAGATTTGTTCCTCAGATAGCTTATTTTGTGCTCAGTTTTAATGTCCTTTAAGATTTGGTTTACTGTCTATCTCAATCTGAAGTGTATGACAGAAGGAATAAGTTTTGGGAGCTTTAGTGACCATAGCAATGCTACTCCATGACCTGGAGAGTTAGTTTCAGGACAAACATGCCAGGTGTCTTAATACTATCAAGAATATGCTTACCTCTTCAGAGGCAAGGTCTGTGGTCCCTCCTGCCCAAGTCAGGCCAGCTGGTGGCACAAAGTCTGCTGCCCATTCCTCGCAGGCCGCATCTCCATTGACGACACCTTCCCTCAGCCATGCTAACAAAGATGAACGGACAAGGACCCAACAATTGCTGAAAGAGATGGACCGGCCACAAAGCAACTCCAGGGTAGGTATAAGGACCGTGGAGATGATAGCCATCATGGAGGAGGACAAATTGGCTCAGCTGCTGACTCTCAGTCCTGATGGTGGTGGCGGCATAGTGTGTGTGTGTGTGTGTGTGTGTGTGTGTGTGTGTGTGTGTGTGTGTTTTAAAGTAATTATGAGTCCAGACAGGAGGAGAGTGGACCTGTGCAGCCTGTTGGTGCCCCACTTACCTTTGTGATTTGAACCTTCTTGGAGGAAGACACTGGACAAGAACTAAATCTCTTCTGGGAATGGAAAGTAAGAGATGGAAAAAGGGACAAAAAGGAAAGAGAAGGAATGGGTGTGGAAGATATATACATATACTTATATACATATCTATATCCATATAGATATGAGGTGTGGAGGAAGTTAGGTAGAAGGAACTGCAGAATTCAAAGAGGAGAAAGGATGGCAAATCAGGGCAGATGAGCCTAAATAAGGTACAACCAGGTAATTTGAGCAACTGCCCAGTTATCAAAGAATTCCACCTCTTGACACAGTCATAATAGCCGGTCGTAATATGGCACTATAAAGCTTGCAAGGTGCTTTACAGACTGTCTTATTTGGTGCTCATAATCCTATGTGAAAGGTACAATTATTAATCCCATTTTAAAGATGAGCAAATCCAAGCTAAGAGAGATCATGTGACTCATTCAGATCAAACAGCCAGTAAGGACCAGAGATATTTTCTGATCTCAAGTCCAGCTACTGTGCTGAGGTCTGGATGAAACAGGAAAGGATGGGAACCTTTTTGTTTTTTCCTGGTTGAGCCTGCCCCTTCCTTTAATGCTAAGAAACAAAAATGAATAGACAAGTATAATTTTCAACTGGGTATAACCTAAGCCTCTTTTAGTGTGCTCTGCTCAGCTCTGGGTTCAAATCCAACTGAGTTCCAGAGAAGCTCAGATTATATATCAGTGGAAAACAAAGTGGGGAAAAAAAAACCTATTGTGGTTTTTTGTTAGTTGGCAAGAGAGAAGGAGCAGAGAAAAAAAAGTGTCCTGGAAGGGCCTGGAATAGTTGAGCACTTTTTTCTTTGTAAACCAGTAGAGTTCTAGGAACAAAAGAATTGCCAGTAGGGTGCTTGATAAGACCTTTGGGGTATAATTCAAGTTTGTATTGTACATGTACAGATTCAAGTGACCATTGCCAAGTCAGCCCAGGAGAAGATGCGTCTGAAACAAATGAAAGAAATGGAGTTATTCAGGCGGGGCAGGGAACGAGAGGAGGGGCAGCGAGAGAGAGACTTTCTGTCCCAGAATTTGAGCTCCAGAAGCATGATGAAAGAAGGTAAGGGAGTATTTGGATGGGTGGTTCTCTTGGAAACCTGGAACAGAGAAAGTTAGGACTTTTAGAATGAGGACACCCAGAAGTGAACTGTCCTCCTCTTAAATATCAAGCTGAGATAATGTTATTGTCTCTTGGAAGATCAGACATCCCTGAGAGAATGCTTCGGTGATGTTGCCATATATTTGGCTCAGCCTTTTGCCTTGCCCATCTCTAAGACATTGGGCAGTGTGCTAAGAGACCCCTGGTGCTCACTCAGCCTAGGTTACCTAATTAATGCTACTTGAGTTTTCTTTTTTTTCTGTTCCTCACAGGGCTCATTCCCCTTCATGGATCGCTTTCTGTTTCTGCCAAGTTGGGAAGCCCATGCAGAACTAGCCTTGGAATTATTTTGAAGAAACGAGCTAACCGTTCCTCGCTGCCCAGTATCCCTGTCTCCAGCCAGGGACCCCGCTTTACCCGCCATGCCTCAGGTGAGGGTCAGCCTGGTTTTTCAGGAATATAGGCACTGTGAGGTATTCCATTAAGACACCATCCTTGGTTTCCTCACCATTATACTGTCATCCTTTGGTCCATGGCAAAGATGTTCTTGGCTTCTTTACTCCCCCTTCACCAAAGGAGTGAAGGATGAGAAGTGGACAGTGAAGGATTAGCAAGCATGGTGAACTGGGACAGGAGTTGGCTTGTGCATATAGGGATTGGAGCCCAGTTGAGGTTGTGTGACATAATTTGTAGTGTATCCGATCAGAACGGTTATGTGATTTTCTCCATTTTTTTTCTTTAACATATGTGTAGAAATGAAACTGTGGATGGTGGGAGTGATCCAAGGCTAAGGCTCAATAGGTTGCAATTGGTGAAAGGATAAGGAAACAAGGAAGTCAAAGAGGAGAAGAGTTAGAATTGAATTGGTTCACCAAGGAATAAGATGTGGGAAAGAGAAGAGAGTGGATAGTGTAGGAAAAAATTGAAGTCTCAAAGGACTAGATGTCACAATGCAATTAAAGAGAAGGATTTGGAAGGAAAGGAAGAGGAAGAGGTGAAAAATAAGTGGATTATGGTCAGATAAAGGAACTTCTGAATCCTTGAACACAGAAGCAGTACATTTATGAATGATTGCATGAGTGAGGGTATAACCATCTTTATGTGTGGCTAAGGGGAAGGAGTAGATCATAGGCATTGAATAGGTTGAGGAATTCAGTGGTTAGGGTGTTTGAGGAAGAGTCATGGAGCATGTTTAAGTTCCCCAGGAGTTGGAGAGAAAAATTGTGAGTCACAGATTGAACTCATTGATGAGGAAAGGGAAGTGAGTTGGGGGTTAGTAGAAATAATTACCAGGATCTTAACTGGGTGGTAGATATAGATAGCATGGATCTCACAAATAGAGAGCTTATTGAGTGATAAAGGAAGGGAGAGAATTTGGAAGTGGAATATTCCAACTTCCTTACCTTGACCAATGAACAAAAATTTCAATAAAACCTAATAGATGAAAAGATTTAGGATGAAGGGATATTTGTTGCCTGTGGAACAAGCATACCAGGGGGTACAATGAAAGGGATAGGTGGTGTTTGGCTGGAATTTTGGGATGGTAGCCCTGAGGAGGATGGGAATAAAGAATAGATTGATGGGGCTTAGATGATGGCCTACTGGGGTTCCAAATCACTAGTTTCTGTGGGATATAATGACAGTGAGAATATTCATTATTGCAAAGAAAATCCTACTCCTCTTCCCCCCCCAAAAAAAAATCATATTCCTACATATAGAGTTGGAAAGGATCTCAGGCTATCTAGTCCATCCCCTCTTCTTTTTAGGTGAGAAAACAAAGGCCTGTAGATGTGAATGACTTGCCCAGGATTTGAATTTGGATCTTTCTGGCTCAAAGTCTGGCACTTTACCCAATACACCATACTATCTTTCAAGAGAGAAGCTTCCATTCTATTAGGGGGAAACAACATGTTCATTGAAAATTAACTATAAAATATATTCAAAATAATATCAGGGTGAGGAGGTACTAGCCACTCAGAACATTAGGATAGATTCTTGACTTGAGTGAAGTGAAGGATTTAGTGAAGGAAGTGTTAGAGGGGAGTATATTCTAGGTATGGAGAATAGTCTGGAAAGAGACAAAGATACAGAAGATTGAATATCTTGTATGGGAAATAGACAGTGGGTTGAGTTGGTTAGAAAGAAGAGAGCATGATGAAGAGTAAAATAATGTAATATGCTTAGAAAAGTAGGTTAAAGCCAGGTTTTAAAGGGCTTTTTTTTTTATTTTTATTTTTTTGGCATTCATTTTTTTCCTTTATTTTTTATTTTTTTATTTTTTAAATAACTTTTTATTGACAGAACCCATGGCAGAGTAATTTTTTACAACATTATCCCTTGCACTCACTTCTGTTCCGATTTTTCCCCTCCTTCCCTCCACCCCCTCCCCCAGATGGCAAACAGTCCTATACATTAAAGGGCTTTAAAAGCCAAACAGAGGAATTTATATTTTATACAAAGGCAAGAGGGAACCATTGAAGCTTCTTGAGCAGGGGAGTAACATAGTCAGACTTACTAGTGCTTTAGGAATATTAATTTGGTAGTTGTGTAGAGGATGAATTGGATAGAGACTGGAGACAGCTGGAATAATTAGGAAGCTGTTGCCAAGAGAAGGTTGAGTATGACTGATGTTGTGAACCTGGGTGACTGGAAAGGTGAAGGTGCACTTAAATACAGATGAAAGATCAGGAGGAAGGGAGGGTTTGGGTGGAAATATGACATTCTGGTTTGTTTTGGAAGTGTGGAGTTGGTTGAGATCCTAGGACATCTAGCTGGAGTTGACTTATAGTCTCTTGAGGATGCAAGATGGGAACTTAAGAAAAAGACAGGCTGGATGTACTGATCTGACTTTATTATTTTTGCCAGTGGAATTCATTCATTTCTTCTATTATGCTTAAAACCCCAAGATTTTCTTTGACTCTTTCATTTTTCTCATCTCTTTCATATCTGATAGTTTCTAAGTCCTATAGATTCTATGCCTACAACATCTCATGTATTCATCTCCTTTCTTTTAATCCCTCTAGGGACTTGAGGGACAGCTAGGTAGTATGGTCGATAGAGCATTGGGTCAGTAGTCAGGAAGACTCATCTTCCTGGATTCAAATCTCACCTCAGACACTTTCCAGCTTTGTGATTTTGAACTTTTAACCTGCTTGCCTCAGATTCCTCATCTGTAATATGAGCTGGAGAAGGAAATGGCAAACTAATCTGCCTACATTTCTTGTATCAGTCCCCTTCTCTTTAATCATGCTGCTCTGAGTTGTTTACAGGCTTTCAATACTGTCTGCCTGGGCTGATGAAATCCCCTTTTTACACATCTTTTTCACATCTTCTTTCTTTCCTCATCAATCCATTTTTCCTTTCCTGGCCAGGCTAATTTTCTGTTTGCATCTGGTCATGTTATAGCTCTTCACTCAAATATGCTTTCTTATTGTTTACCAAGTTCACATTTTTTTATTTGACATTCAGGAGCTATTCCTTGACACCATTCTTTCTTCCCAGCCTTCTGCCTTTTTACTAACCACTTCATGTTTTGGCCAAACTGCCCTACCCTTTGGCCCCCAAACACATTCTAGGCTCAAGACTTTTATAAATACTATTCCCATTACCTAAGAAAATACTACTTCCACTTCTTTGCCCGTCACATTTTCACCTATGATTTAAAGCCTACCACAATCTCCAATTCCTCTCTGGAATCTCTGATTCCCTTGGTTAATAATGATTTCCCCTTTCAGATTCCATTTAGGATTTTGTTTGATTCTTCTCTATCTCATTGTGTGTATCTATCTATCTATCTAGTTGTTTTTGTATGTGTCTCATCCTTTCTCCACTCCCACTAGACTGTAAGCTCTGTGAGAGCAGGGACTATATGTCATCTAAATCTGCTTGTTACCTTCTCAATTGTTCAGCATAAAGAAAGTACCTAATAAATTCTTGAATTAACTTATATCATAGAAAGGATAAAGACTACATGTATATGCAGATAAATTTAATACAAATCCAAATATGAGAGAAGCAATATGGTGTAATAGGTTGACTACTTGACTGTGATTCAAAAAGACCTGGATTCAAATCTAGCCTCTAACACTTAAAAGCTCTGACAATATGGGAAAGTTACTTAACTTCTGTTTACAAGAGACACAGGTGGGAGCCCTATTTGTGTAGGGAGTTGCTACACTAACAAAATCACAGATCCAAGACATATTGTTGTAAAACAATTTCAGTGGCTCCTGTTACATCTGAGATCCAATACAAACATCTCTGGTGTTTTAGGCTCTTTAATAAACTGTTTCCAACCTGCCTTTCTTGGCTTGATTCAATGGTCTGGTATTCTATCTCCTTTCTCCAGGCTTTTTTACTGACTGACTGCTCCCCATGATTTAATTTTTTTCTTTATCTCCATTTCTTAGAATTCTTTGATTCCTTTAAAACTCAGTTCAAGAATCACTTTTTACATGAAACCTTCCTCGATCTTCCCCCAGCTGCCAGTGTCTTCCTCCACCCAACTTAACCTGCATTTATTTTGTACATATTTTCATTTATTTTATATTGTATCTCTCCAGATAGAATGTAAGCTCTTTGAGGGCAGGGATCGCTCAGTTTTGTCTATGTGTTATCAGCACTTAGTATGTTGCCTACTACATGATGTTCAGTCATTCAGTAGTGTCTGCTCTTTGCAATCCCGTGGACCATAGCATGTCTAGCCCTTCTCTTCTCCTCTGTCTCTCAAAGTCTGTCCAACTTTACATTTGTTGTTTCCATGATATTATCTATCTTCTGCCATTCCTTTTTTCCTTTTACCTATGATTTTCCCCAACATCAGGGTCTTTTCCAATAAGTCCCGTTTTCTCATTATGTGACCAAAGTATTTAAGCTTCAGCTTCAGTATTTAGTTTTTGAATAGCCTGAATTAATTTATTTACATGCTGACTGATTTGTTCTTCTTGCTGTCCAATGGATTCTCAAAAGTCTTCCTTAGTACCACAATTTGAAAGCATCATTTCTATAGCACTTGGCTTTCCTTAGAGTTCAACTCTCACAGTCATACGTTACTACTGGGAAAAACCATAACTTTGAAAAACCAAAAACTTGCTTTGACAGCAAGGTGATGTCTCTGCTTTTTAATAGGTTGTTCAGATTTACCATAGTCTTTCTTCCAAGGAGGAAGTATCTTTCAATTTCATGGCTGAAGTAACAGTCTGCAGTGATTTTTGAGCCCAAGAATATAAAATCCTGTACTTTTTCCACTTCTCCCTCTGTTTGCCAGGAAGTAATGGGGCCAGTTACCAAGATCTTATTTTTTTTTTGATGTTTAAACTTCAAACCAGCTTTTATACTTTCCTCTTTTGCCCTCATCAAGAGGTTTCTTAATTCTTTTTACTTTTTACCATCAGAATGGTATCCTCTGAGATTGAGATTGTTGCTTTTTCTCCCAGGAACCTTAATTCTAGCCTGCTATGTAGCAGATCACTAATAAATGCTATCTGATTTGTTTAGTGAGGACTATTTGTATTCAAACAACTCAAGTGACCTTTATCTGTATTTGGGCTGGTCTTTTTGTTAGAAGACTGGCTGAAAGATGAGACAATATTTTGGGTGCACAGCACTTTAGAAGATGCATCAGAGGAGGTGGAATGTGAATGTTGGTAATCAGTAGCAGTAGTAATAACTGTCACTACCACCAACTACCCCAACACAACCACTCCCATTTATAGAAAACACCATCAGGATGGGCTACCAACATGATATAAGTGTTAAGTGTCTGAGGTCAGATTTGAACTCGGGTCCTCCTGACTTCAGGGTTGGTGCTCTATCCACCACACCACCTAGCTGCCCCTGCTTATGTTTTTCAAATCAGGCTGTCTTCATGTGGGCTCTAATCTTACTGGATCTTGATGATAGAAAATGCTGGGAAGTGGCTTGGTTAGACCTGAGTTCACTTGGCCTTGGATGCTGTCTGGACCAACTAGTACTTTGTTCAAATGTCCTTTCTTGCCTTTACATTTCTAAGCTATAAAATGAAAAGGTTGCATTAAATGACCCCTAAGATATTTTGATAGACTGTGATTTTGTGAGTTATTACCCCAGGTGGCAGGGTTGTAAGAGATTTAGTACACTTGTTCCACTGCTAACATTTTGATTTAAAGAAGTTCACAGACATCATTTAATTAATCCTCATGCTATATAGTAAAGTACAGATGGACTGGGACAGTTTCTGTCTTATCTAGAAGAGAAACAGAAACACAGGCTAATCCAACAATTCAGTCTCTAAGGGGATTCTGATTTTATCAGTGAGAAAATGAATATCAGCTCTGATGGCTATTCATCCAAGAGCCTCTGCTTGTCCAGCATCCAACCATAGAAAATGAAGAGTTGATTGTAAATACATAGAATGACTTGGTCTGTCATATGGCTAAGGCAGCCTATCACAAGCCAGCATTTTTTTGTGTAATAATGGACATTCTCCTTAAGTTAGGGCTCCTGAGGATGGAGGGCACCCAATCAGATAAACAGCTGAATCACTTCCTCCCCTGGTCCAACAGGAGATCTGTAGGTACTGAAAGCTTTACCCATACCTGTCATCGAAGTTCCTTCCCGCTCCATGTTAGGTATGCCTATTTATTGTGTATCTTGGGGGAAATGCTGTGAGTGAAATGTAGACAACTGTGAGCTTCATGAGAAGAAACTTGTGGAAGTGAAGAAGTTTAGTTCTGTTATTCTCTTACCCAGTGGTGTCAAAACTCAAATAGAAATAGATCCTAGACAACTGCATATTGAATTAGGAAACCACAAAATAATATTATTTATGTTTTTTTTGTATTTTTATTTATTTTGTTAAATATTTCCGAATTACATTTTAATCTTGTTCAGGCCACGCTTGGTAGCAAGCAATCTTATGGCCTCAAGTTTGTCATCTCTCTCTCGTCTTGCTCACCAAACTGGTCTCTATGTAACTCCTCTCTATTGCTTTTCTCTTCCTTCCTTCGTTCCTTCCTTCTTTTCTTCCTTCCTTCCTTCCTTCCTTCCTTCCTTCTTTCCTTCCTTCCTTCCTTCCTTCTTCCTTCCTTCCTTCCTCCTTCCTTCCTTCCTTCCTTCCTTCCTTCCTTCCTTCCTTCCTTCCTTCCTTCCTTCCTTCCTTCCTTCCTTCCTTCCTTCGTTCCTTCCTTCCTTCTTTCCTTCCTTCCTTCCTTCCTCTCATCCATACTCCCTCCCTTCTTTTTTTCCCTAGCCAATTCCCTGCCTGCAGTGTTTACAGTGGGTACTCCGGAATGGGAGGAAGAAGAAATCATAAACAACAACTCCAAAGAGCTGAGGCCCCTCTCAAATCCAGAATTAGTCCTGATGAATGCCCTCCAATGGCTTGAGAGCAATGATTGGTGAGGACCCACCCTGCCTTCCTTCTCATATGTGCTTTTGCCCTGTCATGTCACTGCCCCTGTGTGGTCTATACAGGGATTGCTGAATATCTCCAGTATTCAGGGGTATCCAATCCTGAACCACCTCCTGGGGATTGGTTTCAATGTAGGGCACTGCGATGTTCTGTTCATTAATGAAGAGTTGGGGGAAGAATTGAGAAACTTGATCTTATTTACTAGAAGTCTTTCTTTTAAGTTTTTTAAGTTTTCAAGTTTTAAATCTTTTAAATTTAGTTTGCAAATGTGAAAATAAGCAAAGTTGCTGTAAAGTCAATTGTTTCATAATGGGTTTTTGCCCAGAAAATATAATCTAACTTTTATATTGATAGTGAGTTGTTTGATACAAAGAAGAAACCTCAGCTCTGGCCATGAATGTTATCATTTGGGGAAGAACATGTTATCCGTGTGATCTGGGCAGCCTTGGAGATGAGGCAGCACTGGGGGCTGGTGCTGCTGTTCAGGTCTGGGGTCCCCTTGGGTCTTTGGTGGAGTTAATGATTCCCATCTGCCTGTGTGACCTGGATGCTTGGGGCTTTTGCTTCTTAGGCAGATGAAAGAGAAAGGGCTGGTGAGCATCAGACGTCTGGCGACCTGTCACTCTGAGGTCCTTGCAGAGAGACTACATGATGTTTCCTTGGCAGTTTTGGGGGAGGTGAGGAAGCTTGTGCTCACTGAGCAACTCACGAGCAGTATTTTTTATCATCTTTCTTTCTTCCTTCTCAACCTTCTACATACTCTGGCTATAGATGTCCAAAATATATATATATATATGTATATATATATATATATACATATATATATACGTATATATATATATACATATATATATATACATATATATACATATATATATATATATATTAAATATTTGCTATAGTCTAAGACGAAAATGAAACTGATTCTTCTGCAGACTTTCTTACATTGATTCCCCATCCACACAGCCATCAGATCAAGTTTTATGTACATTGCACTTAGTAGATGCTTAATAGAAATTATAGGATGAATGTTGTTGAATAATCTCACACTCAAATTATGGCAAAAGCTTCCCAGGCAATTCCTTTCCCTTAATACATCATGTAACTCTGACCAAGGCCCCTTCACCATTCTCAGCTCTCTCAGCAGACTTTGATAATGCAGTGTCCATTATTATAATACCAGGATCTTGAAATATGTAATTCAGTCTAGTAAGCAGTGTTTATTAAGTACCTACTATTGCCATGTGCAAATGGGTTCTGGGGATAAAAAGACAAACATGAAATAGCCCTTATCCTCAATGAGCTTACATTCAAAAGTTACTTAATGTGTTAAGGTATAGGGTATGGAGGAAATGTGGAGTGTTGGGAAAAAAAAATCTTGGACTTGGGAGTCAAAAGGCCTGGATTTGAATTCTGCCTCTCTTTGTTCTCTATGTATGGAATGTCCTCCAGCCCTACCATTATCCTGAGTTTAGTTTTTTATACCCTTCCTCCATTCAACTTTTCTGGCCTCAACATTATATGAAAAGTGATAGACTTCTGAGTATGACCCAGAGGAGTGGGGGTGGGGGTTGGTTCTCATCTTTCATTGGGAATTTTATAATTCTTCCTGCCATTCTATCATCCCTTCTGAGGAATTTTCTTCTTTCTCTCCCTCCAAAGGTTCCCAACCTCCGTTCCAAGGTGTGCCGCCTGGCCATCAGCACACTGGGAGACCTCTTCCGTACCATGAAGAAGAACATGGACCCAGAAGTTGAGGAGATTGCCCGATGTTTGCTGCAAAAGATGGGGGACACTAATGAATTTATCCATAGAGCTGCTGACCGGTCTCTGGGAGCCATGGTAGAAAATGTGACTCCTTCTAAATCCTTGGCTGCCCTCACAACAGGGGGTGTACAGTATGTATTTGGCTGTCATTTGGGGATGGGAGGAGGGAAAATGGATTGAGAGAGCTGAGGACTCAGGAAGAATGAAGCCCAGGGAGGAAGGAGGAGACAGATAGAAGGAAAATGGGACAATGGGTGAGAAGGATATGGAAATTGGAGATGGGATGGGATGGGATAGAATGGAAAGAAAGGATCATTTTAGAAGGGAGGGCTTAGGGAAGAGAATGAAAACAAGAAAATGGAAGGAGCTATGGAAGAAGGATGATAAAATGGGGACCCTCCTCATATAACCTTAGAGTTTACATGCCCTTTCTTTGGGCAGGAAGGCTTCTCCCCCATTTCCTCTCCTGCCTGTTCTCTCCCCTAGTTAGCCTGTGTGATAGGGATGCTGAGAGATTAAAAAGATAACAGGGGGTTAGGGCTTCTGGATGAAATACATATGTGTGTCACCAAGCCCTTGGGCAGGAAGGAGAGAGGAGGCACCTTGTTATGTTACTGAAGCAGGCTGGTGGGGGCACCTGCGGATTCCGGTAATAGGCACCAAAGGGAGACAAACCTGAAGAGGCTTGTTCTTGTGGAGAATCTCCTCTTCCTCTCCCTGAGGAGGACATGTTTCTTTCTGATGAAATCTGGGCCAGTGAGGAGTAAAATCAAACAAATTTTGATGCATCAGCTGCACATTCTGTTCTTCCTACTGGTTGGACAAACCTCTCGTGTAGCTTTTCTACAACCAGATTTGTTTCCTCTTTTTAAGTATTATAAAAATGTCTACTCCATTTTCATTTGTGGATGTAACCCTTTAGACTTGTGAGCATCACCCTTTAGGAGGTCGCACCAAACCTGCAGATCTGGGATCTCTCATTATTCTGCTGATCAGTGATCTTGTCTAAGACCTGCAGGGGGTGGTCTTGTATCAGCTTGCATATCTCTCTTCTACTATCCAGCCACAGATTGGTGACCGTATCCAACTGTAGATTGGGCATCTTGCAATAATGTGCAGATCTGGGCTCCTGTTTCAGAGTGTCAGACTGGTGACCTTGTGTCAACCTGTAGATTAATTATCACTATTTTCCCACCTTCGGCGAGATTGATCACACTGGTGGTGTGCTCCTTCCCCTTGCCAGGAGGAATCAAGGTCAGGTTTTCAGAGGAGCCTTTGGAGAGAAAGGCACTTGGTGCTAGGTGATAAATGGGCGTAGGATGCAGAAGGAGTGTACTGGGCTTAGGAGCCCTGGAGGAAATGAAGAGAGAGAGAGAGAGAAACAGAGAGAGAGAGAGAAACAGAAAGAGAGAGAGAGAAACAGAGAGAGAGAAAAACAGAGAGAGAGAGAAAGAGAGAGACAGAGAGAGAGAGAGAGAGACAGAGAGAGAAAGAGAAACAGAGAGAGACAGAGACAGAGAGAGAGAGAGACAGACAGAGATAGAGACAGACAGAGACAGAGAGAGAGAAAGAGAGAGCGAAACAGAGAGAGAGAGAAACAGAGAGAGAGAGAGAAAAACAGAGAGAGAGAGACAGAGACAGAGAGAGAGACAGAGAGAGAAAGAGAAAGAGAAACAGAGAGAAACAGAGAGAGAGAGAGAGAGAGAGAGAGAGAGAGACAGAGAGAGAGACAGAGATAGACAGAGACAGAGAGAAAGAGAGGCAGAGACAGAGACAGAGAGAGAGACAGACAGAGACAGAGAGAGAGACAGAGACAGAGAGAGAGAGAGAGAGAGAGAGAAAGAAAGAGAGACAGAGACAGAGAGAGAGAGATGAGTTTTTGGATGGTTTTTAGGAGCCAGGTAACCCTGTGTTCTGTCTTCCTTTCTCCTACCTCCCCTTTTTCTGTCCCAGCCTATTGATCAGGAATGGATAGTTCTTTTTCTATCTGTGTTCTATGCTCCTTGGGGACCCCGGGAGCAGCTGAACCTGTATCTCCCCAGAGTTTAGGTCATTGACATGAAATGCCTTTGAATCTAAGTCCCAGTGATTACTGGTCCTCTCTCGCGAGGTCTGGGTGTCCCACTCTGGGCTGGTACTCCTGGTAATGCTGTCTGTGCTTTCTTTCAGTCACAGAAACCCACTAATCCGAAAATGCGCTGCCGAGCACCTGTGCAATGTCATAGAGCAGATCGGGGCTGATAAACTGCTCTCAGGGACCCGGGAAAGTACTGACATGCTGATCCGAACAATGGTAAAGCTTGCCCAGGACTCCAACAAAGATACAAGGTATTTTGTAAAAGTGAAGCTCTCCCCAGACTCTGGCAAAGGAATGAGAGACAGCACGATGCAGTAAAAAGATCCCTGGCTTTGTAGTTAAGAAGTCTTAAGTTCCAATCCTGACTGCTACTTCCAATTTCTGTGTTTTTTAAGCAAGTCATTTCCATCACTTGGATCTTCTCATCTGTAAAATGGGGGCTTTGGGGCAATAGTGATACTGCCTCTAATTTATGACCTCATGAAAATAATGAACAGAAGGAAGCCAAGAGGGTAGCTAATTTATCCTATAGAATTGTTAAACATGATATATTAAACATAATAACCAATGAACCTTGTTACGAGAAGGGAACAGAGGAAGGGCAGAAAGCAGCATTGGCCCAGATAAGACGCCAGTGTGTCTGTGGCAAGCTTGGTGTCTTCCTGCCCCCTTTCCCTGTATACTTGCAAGTAAATGTCAACATGTTGTGGAACCTGGTTGCACAAATATATACACATTTTATAACAGTAGATAGCATTGACTCTGAGGTTTACAAACCCCCCCCCCCAAAAAAAAAAAACTCTGAGGTTTCTCCCCTTGCAACTCTGTAGTGTAAGTATAGTTATTTTTGGTAGAGCTTGGCAAGGGGAGATATCATTTATATATTTCAACTTGAAGATCAAGACTAGAAGGGACCTCATAGGTCATCTAATCCAAAGCTTCTTAAATTGTGGGTTATAACCCTGTATTATAGGGTCTTGGAACTGATTGTGGGGGTCATGAAATTATGATTTAGTATTAGTAAATGTTTGATTTGTATACCTCTATTATATACCTTTATTTTCAGGGTCTCATCAAAATTTCTCAGTCAAAAAAGAGGGTTGCCAGTGGAAAAAGTTTAAGAAGCCCTGGTGTAGTCAGCCTCCTTCCCCCCCATTTTATAGATGAGAAATCTGAGGCTCAGGACACACAGGGAGAAATGGACATGATTCCAGATTGGAGCCAGGTCCTCTGACTGATATTCAAATAATATTTATTTCACACAGCTGATTATATTAAAAAGTGTTTCATATTACCCCCTAGTTAGCTACCTAATGCGAATGCTGCTCCCCAGGTGCAGCTCTGGGCAAGAAAGAAACCAGTTTTTCATATTTTTTTAAAATGAACTTTTTCATTACAAGTATTTCCAAATAATTTCCCTTCTCTCCTACACAGTAAGACTTCCCTTATAACAGATTTTTTTAAAAGAAAAAAAATTAGTTCAACAGAACCCACCTACCAATCTGTCTGATTGTATATTTAGTGTTCTATACCTGGTTCCCCGAGTTTCTCATCTTCTCCAAGGCTTGTCTTTGTCATTCAAAAGTGAACTAAGGAGCATGGTCCCAGGGAGCATGAGATTTTTTTAAATTTCATTTTTAATTTATTTTTAATACACATTGCTTTATGAATCATGTTGGGAGAGAAAAATCAGAACAAAAGGGAAAGACCATGGAAGAGAAAAAAAAACTTCAGAAAAAAGTGAACATAGCATATGTTGATTTACATTCAATCTCCATAATTCTTTTTCTGGATGCAGATGGCATTTTTCTGTCTAAAGTTTATTGGAATTGCTTAGATCACTGAACCACTGAGAAGAACTAAGTCTTTCATTGTTGATCATCTCACATTCTTGCTATTATTAGTTACAAGGTATTCCTGGTTCTGCCTGTTTAGCTCAGCATCAATTCATGCAAATCTTTCCAGACCTTTCTAAAAATCAGCTTTTTCATCATTTTTCATAGAACAATAACATTCCATTACTTTCATGTACCACAGAGTATTCAGCCATTTGATGGGCATCTACTCATTTTCCAATTCTTTGTTACCACAAAAAGCTGCTGCAAACATTTTGGCACATGTGGGCCCTCTTCCCTCCTTTATGATTTATTTGGGATGCAAACCCAGTAGTGGCAGTGCACAAAGGGTGTGCACACTTTTACAGCCCTTTGGGCTTAGTTCCAGATTGCTCTCTAGAATGGTTGAATCATTTCACAACTCCACCCACAATGCATTAGTATCCCAGTTTTCCTACATTCCCTTCAACATTTATTATCTTTTCCTGTCATCTTAGCCAATCAGAGAGGTGTGCAGTTATTTTAGTTGTTTTAGTTTGCATTTCTCTAATCAGTAATGATTTACAGTAGTTTTTTTTATGTGATTATAGATGACTTTAATTTCATCGTCTGAAAATTATCTGTTTATATCTTTTGACCATTTATCAGCCTGAGCTTTTTTTTTTTTTTGTAGTCTTTTCACAGTGGGGATTGTTTTTTTGCTCCATCTATTCTGGTTCATCTGCTTTCCCCATTGACCAATGGCAGATGTTTTTTGATTGTCAAATCTGGGTTATGGAATTAGGGAAACTTCCAGAGAACTTCAGTGGTCTTGTTAACACTGTCCACTAATCAAAAGAGCTAATAGAAATTAGTTTTATGCTTCTATATTTGCCTCTGTCTGGACATTAATGGCGTCTATCTATTATTGCCTTTAAAAAACATGATCTTCATTACAACAAAGAGGAAAGAAAAGAACAGTAGGATTGGCTGATAGTGATGTTCCAAATTTTAGATTTATAGGCTACTGGGGGAAAATTATTTTTCATGTTATAGAAGACCCTAGCAGCCTACACTGTTAGGGTTAGAAGGGCTTGTACTTTGAGATATGTTTATGGGGAGTAAATCAGAATCCCACCACATGTTTGCAGAGAACAATGTGGATTTTTTTGTATGTAACCCCAACTTGTTCTTTTCTGTGTTACCATGGAAACTTAGGAAATGGAGAGTGTCTGTATGCAAGCAAGTAAACATTTTTACGCAGAGTTCCCAGGCATCTGTGGTTGTGTTAGCATCATGAAGTTGAATGTCGTGGATACTTGGGAACTTTGAGTAAAAATATCTACTTGCTAATAAACAGTCTCTTCTCATGTCTTTCCTAAATTTCTGTGACAATGTTCTGAGAAAAAAAGTGAGTGGAGGTCACATTCGGTTTTTAAAAATTGAAGTAATTTTCTATGTGCGTATAGGTGGTGTGCATACATGGAAGTGTACATTTTCTTTAGAGTCTTTTGGTATATTTGACATGAGGTCAAATGTCATGGCTCAAAACAATCCGGAGAGTACAATGAGATGATATGTTCAACATAGAAATCTCTCAGGAGTCTATGTAGAATAGACTGAATACCACAGTTGTAGTGAGGAAGACACAGGTTGAAATCTCATCTGAAACACTTGTGAGCTGTGGGACCCTGAACAAATCAATGAATCCCACTCTACCTCAGTTTCTTCTCAATAGGAAGGATTCGTCTATATCAGGGGTCCTCAAACTTTTTAAATAGGGGGCCAGTTCACTGTCCCTCAGACTATTGCAGGGCCGGACTATAGTAAAAACAAAAACTTTGTTTTTGTGGGCCTTTAAATAAAGAAACTTCTCTGTCAATAAAAAGTTATTAAAAAAATAAAGAAACTTCATAGCCCTGGGTGAGGGGGATAAATATCCTCAGCTGCCACATCTGGACCGTGGGTTGTAGTTTGAGGACCCCTGCTATATGGTGTCATTGATGACTTCTAGATCTTGGTTCATGATTATGATCTTGAACTTGACACATCTGGGTAAGCACCTGGAGGTCTCAATACACAGAGATTTTCCATCAGCATACTTATCCTCCAGGTGATCTCACAATCCAAGAGCCTTTCAGTTTCCAGCTGAGAAAGATTCCATGCTGGAGAGATCTTTCTGGGATGTATTTAAGAGGGAAATGGGACAATGACATTCTAAATCTCTAAGAATTGCTGTCAAATCCCCATACTGATCGGGAGCAATCCATGTGGGTAAAGGGGATGAAGGCAGCTTCCATTAAGGCTGTCTTATCTTTTTCCTCTTCTCATTGCAGATTTTGTGGCCGGAAGATGATGAACACTTTGATGTCAAACTCAAGGTTTGATGCATTCCTGAAACAGTCCTTCCCATCTCATGACCTATGTGATGTGATGGCAACCATTAAACAAAAGGTGGGTACCAAGCATGAAGAGGGAGTCCGAACTTCTGGCTTGGAGGAGGACTTCATGACGATGGTCAAATGCAGCTTCAAGGAGATGATGGAGGAATGGAAATTGAGTGTCAAAATTATGATCTCTGCAAGAAATTTTAGGGCAAGGGCAGAGCTGGAGATGAGACGGAGTTTTCACTCATTACTTTCTGAGGTTTCACATTCCTTATAATGTACTTCCTTCTAGATTTCTTCCATCCTCTTTTTGAAAGAAGTAGCCATGTTGGAGGAAAAATAATGCTAGACTATATAAGGGTCAAAAGCTCTGTCAATGTTGTCACTCGGAGCAAAGTCATCTGACTTCCCTGGGCCTCAGTCCTTCATCTCTTAAGGAGGGGCTCAGACCAGATGACTTCTGATCTTGAGTATTCCCATCTTGAATCAGTTTCCTCTTATGTAAAATTAATTAAAGCTCTTTCAGTGATAATGATAATCAGTCTATTGAATATCCTGGTTGCTCTCTGGTTAATCAGTGTTCTTCCTAAAATGTGATACCCATGTTGAGCACATAACCTTTTTACTAATTCTTCCTGGTCTCAGTTTCCTTGTCTATAAAATGAGAGGATTCAACCAGATGACTTTGATATCCCTTTCAGGAAACTGACACCCGGTGATATAATTTGCTCAAATTCACACAGTTGTACAAGTTAACATTTCTATAGGTATTATCTTATACTCTCTCTTTACTTTTTAAAAATTTTGTTTTGGTTCAGATTTTCTTAAGGCTTTAATTGCTAATCCCTTTAGGGAAACATATGGGAATTTTAAATAATAATTCACATTTTCATGAGTAGCTTAAGTCTATATAGCACTTTCTCCAAAATAACTATGTGAGGTAGATAGTGCAAATATTAGTACTTCTGTTTAATGGATGAAATAATTGAAGCCCATATTGTGTGTGAAGACTTAGTAAATAATAGCCAGTTTTTGAACCAAGAATTCTTAAACTCCGAAGTTACAAACTAGTCAGGTATAGACGTTATAACACTTAGTGTTCCATAAATCAAACAACAAATGTTTATCATACTCCTACTATGTGCCAGGTACTGTACTATATACCAGGCATACAAGAACAAGAAAGAAACAGTCCTTGCTTTTAAGACCCAGCGTTTCTAATAACTGTGGAGGAAAAGCCAAGGCAAGCCTTTCTTCGCTGACTGATCTCCTGCTAGACTCTGGAGACACATTGGAAAGGTGTTTCAATCTCCTTTTTTTCCTTGTGGTGGGTTTTGCTTGACCTTCACAGACTTGGAGGCTCATGGTACAGAAATCAAGTCTAAAGGTCTGGTTTGTAAAGAGCCAAGGCATATTTCTGGCCGGACTGCTGTTTGTGTTGTGAAAATCCAATCCTATGGTGGTCATCTTCTGTTTGTTTCCTGGTCTTTGGGGTGTTGTGGTATTTCTAGAATGGGCCTGTCCCTTCATTATTTCTGTATTTATGGATTATTTTTAGGGAGTTGAAGAAAACATAGAGCCTCCACCTATCAAGGGCCGAAAAATAAAGAACTCAATAGCCTCTGAGGAAATCCGGATTACTGAACAAGGGTATGACACTGCTTTTGAATTATAGAATTCTGATTTAAAGATCTATGGGAGAGAGGACTGACTAGGACCAGTCTGTGAGGAGAACCTTTCTGTCCTGCTGGGTAATGGGAAATAGCATTGTGGGAAGGAAAATAGGTCTTGGACCACAATGGGACTGAAAGGAAAATATATATGTCAATGCTTGCATAGACATACTAGTGCTGATATAAGAAGGAAGTGGAAATCCTCCCGTATATAATGTTCTGAGTCCTATTTTTCACTGAATTTGAATAAATTGGGGCAATGTCGGCATAGCAATTTAAAGCAGTTGTTCAGTTTACCTTGTACAGTTTAAGCTGAAAGGAGGTCCCTGGAAGTCATTTAGGGACCTCATTTTACAGAGAAGGAAAAGGGGACCAAGCAAGGTCAAAAGTCTAGGGAGTGGCAAAACTGGGAATTCAAACCCAGGTCCTCATACTACAAACTTCCTTCCATCCTACTTCCTTCTCTCCCTCTCTCCCTGCCCCTATTCTCACTCTGTCCCTGTCTTTCTTTCTCCTTTCCCTTTCCTTCCTTCTTTCCTTTTTATTACCTTAACAAGCATTTATTTTTTTTCTTTTTCCCAGTCCCCCACTATTGAAAAATTGAAAATAAGTGAAAACAAAACCCTTGTGGACAAATATGCACTCCGGCCAAACAAATTTCCATATTGGCCATGCCTAAAAATGTAACTCTCATTCTATACACTTAAACTTTCATTGTTTCTTGATTCCTTCATTGCCTTCAACCTTTATTTTTAACTTGGTTCCAAGCATTCAAATCAACAAATCTTTCCTCTCTCTCCTCCTCTCCTCTCCCCTCCCCTCCCCTCTTCCTTCCCCTTCCTTCCATTCTCCCCTCCTCTACCTCCTCTTTCCCCTCTCTTCCCTTCTCCCTTCCTTTCCCTTCTCCTCTCCCCTCTCCTTCCCTCTCTTCTCTTCTCTGCTTCCCTCTCCTCTCTTCTCTGCTCTCCTCTCCATTCTCCTCTCCTTTCCTCTTTGCTCTGTTTCCCTCTCTCCTGCCTTCTCCTCCCTTCCCCTCTCCTTTTTTCTTTTTTTTTCTGAAAAAAGTTCAGATCATGCCTTTGATATGTAACTACTGTTATCATGTCATCATGTTGGACATGTTCCTTAACCTCTCTTTGCAACTAATTTCTCTCATCTGTAAAATGAAAGGGTTGTACAGAAGGCTTCTGAGGACCTTTGCAGGTTTACATCTATATTCCAGTGCCACCTTATTAATGTTTGCTGTCCCTGGGGCCATCATTCTCAGAGAAGGGAGAATTCACAGAGTTTCTATAAACTACAGTTTTTTCAAACCATAGGTTGAGTGGGAATGTCCATAGCCAATGGCCAATATTGGTTGGTTTTGACTGGCAGTCTCACCCCCAGAGCTCGTGTTCCTATGGCTCCAGCTGTCCCAAGGGGTGGGAGTAAATGATGGGGAAGGAGAGGTGGGGAGCTGGCTGTCTGGGAGGGGGCACTTCTTGGAGGCTGCCTCTGAAGCAGCCCCTGAACCCCCTCATAGGTGCAGCGCAGAGATAGAGCCAGCGGTGGTTCATCGTAGCAACATACGTAACCCAGAGATGATAGAGCAGCTGAAGGAGCTGAGCTCCCTGCTGCAGTCCAAGGAATACCGGACCCGAATGGAGGGCATTACCCTTCTCCTTGCCCATTGCAAGAATAACCACAATTTTATCACCGCCAACCTAACACAGGTGAGCACACTGGGACACAGAGGTCATGCAGAGAGGGCCAGTTGTTTTTTGTTTGTTTGTTTCATTTTTATCAAGTTTACTTGTCAATAAACTTGCTAAATAATGCCTTTGAAGGGGCTGCCCGGCTTTGGTTCTGTGGCTGCCTCTGTTGCTTTGAAGTGACTTTAGACATGATCTCCTGTCTGTTGCTTCTCTCTACTAGAAGATTGTCCCAGGAGCCACAATGGCACCTTGGGCTTGGAACAAATCTCAGAGAGGCTATCTTTGTCTGAGAAGGAGTCCTTTCCCCTGGCAAGGGGTCAGGCAGCTTCCACTTGAAAGACCTTTGGAGATGGAGGGCTGACTACTGCACAAGACTTAGCATTTTTCACTTTGCACGTTTCTCATTGCTAGGAAATTTTGGACAGATAACAAGTAGATGATCCCTCAGGTCCTTTATCACACTGCTTCACATGATTTATGGGCATTTTGTCTCATTTTTAATATGGCCACCTTGAATGCAAGGGAACTTGAGTTTTAGAGGATTTATCTACCAAACCATGACCACACGGGTAGAAGCAGGGGTGATGTTAGGGATGGCTTACATTTGTGTGGTGCTTCATGTTTCAAAAGCTCTTTCCTGGAATTTTTTAAAAATTTGAGTCTTACACCAAACCTGTGAGGTAGGAAGAACAGGTTTATTCCCATTTTATAGACAAGGTAGAGACTTGGGGCAGTTAAATGACCAGCCCAGTATCATACAATTGTTGACAAAGCTGGGATTCACACTAGTTCCTTTGCCTATTAGTAAAGTGTATTTCAATTGCTCCACAGCCTGAAAGTCAGACATACTTACTCCTGATTCAGTATTGTGTATCTCTCTGTTGGACAGGAAAGAAGGTGGTTTTCTTGCTTTTTTTTTTAGTGCTTGGCATTATGCTATCTCATGTGTGGCAAATGATAAAGATTTAGGCATGTGGTGTGTGGATAATCAATATGTATTATTTACTCCTCAAATAACAGATCTGTAAAAGGACTTTAGAGGCCATCTACTCATGGTCCATAAAAAAGTCCAAATATAGCTGCAACCATATTAAAATAATAAAAAATAATAAAATTTAATTTATAAAAAATACAAAAGTTAGATAATGTAAAGTTGTATTTTTCTAAGTCAATGTACAGCCAGTAGAGATTTTTCTATTTGAGTTTGACACCCCTCAGAATCGAACTCCCTCATTTTTACATATGAGGGAATAGAAGCTCAGAAAGTCTAGGTAATTTATCCAAGGCTGCACAGAGCCAAGATTTGGATTCAAATCTTCTAGGTCAAATTCCAGCCTTCTTTTTTCTTTTTTAAAATAGTATTTTATTTTTCCAAATAAATATAATTTTCTACATTCATTTTTGTAAGACTTTGTGTTCTGAATTTTTTTCCTTTTCCCCCTTACCTCTCTCCTCCCCAAGACAGTAAGCACTAAATATGTACAATCCTTTTAAACATATTTCCATTTTAGTCATGTGGTGCAAGAAAAATCAATCAAGAGGGGAAAAAACGATAAAGAAAAAACAAACAAAAAGGTGATGATAACTATGTTTTAATCCACACTCAGTCTCCATAGTTCTCACAGGATGTGATTGGTACTTTCCATCCTAAGTCTATTGGAATTGCCTTGAATCATCATATTGTTAAAAAGAGCCAAATCCATCACATTTGATCATTGCATAATCTTGTTGCTATATACAATGTTCTCTTAGTTCTGCTTGCCTCACTTAACATCAGTTCTTTCTGATGTCTTTCTGAAATTATCTGCTGGTCCTTTTTTACAGAACAATAATATTCCATAACATTCATATACCACAATTTACTCAGCCATTCTCCAATTGATGGGCATCCACTCAAGTTTCCAGTTTCTTGCCACTACAAAGAACTGCCACAAACATTTTTGCACATGTGGGACCCTTTCCCTCCTTTAAGATCTCTTTGGGATACAGAGAGACTTGTAGCCCTCTTTCTACCATACCCCACTGTCTATGAAATAACGGTCTTCAGTATCTCTTGATAATGAACTTGTTTAGAGTTGACTGTGCCCCCCACAGCCTGCACAGATCACTTAGTTGACTACCACATCTCTTTTTTCTTCTGTATCCTCTCTGCTTGACCCACAAGAACCCCCAGCGAGTCTTTGTTTTTCCTTTGTCTTTCCAGATCTTCGATATTTTCATCCCGAGGCTGCAGGATCCCAACAAGAAAGTGAACCAATGTGCTCTCGAGGTCTTTACAGAAATGATCCCTCACCTCAAAGACAACTTGCACCCGGTGCTGGTCTCCGTGGTCACTGTGGTCTCAGATAACCTCAACTCCAAGAGTTCTGCCATTTACGGAGCTGCTGTGATGGCTTTAGATGCCATGATTGAGAACATAGGTGAGATGCTGCCTCCTAGCTTGGAGACAGCTCCTTTTTCTCCCAAAGCTCCACGGAGATTTGGTTTGTTTTGGTCCATACCTGTGACTTCATGGGTGTAGGAAACTATTCCTTCTGCCAATGCAATCAGGGCTTGCTCTGCAATTTACTGTCTTAGAGATTTATTTAAGCACCTGAGGAAGCAGGTGACTTACCTGGGATCACATAGCCAATATGTGGTGTAGGTAGGATTTAAACTCAAATCCTGTCACTGAAGTTGGTTCTTTATCCATTAACCATTAGTCATTCCTTAAAATAGCTGAAAATCTCAAATGCCCACTTTTCCTGCTTACTAATCAGAAAATACTGGTTGATTCTTGGATTAATGGTTTCTAAGAAGGCCTTGATTTTTAGAATGGTATAAGGGGTATATTCAATCTAGGATCTGTAAACTTTAAAAAACATATTTTTATAACTTTTGCAATATTATAACTGCTTTACAATCCTGTGCATTTTATACTATATATTTAAAACTGTTATTCAGAGAAGGGATTCATAGCTTCCTAAATCTATGAAAAGGATCTATGACAAAAAAGCTGAGGAATTCTCATTATAGAGGGAAGAGAATGAGGTTAAAACTCTGGAGATCTGGGAATGAGTTCTCCCTCTCCTCCCTGGAAGTTGGGTGACCCTGCCTGAGACAGTTCTCTGTGGTGCTTCCTTTCCTCGCCTAGAAAATGAGATTACATTAGGTGAGTCTTAAGGCTTCTCCCAGTTCTAATAATCTCAATGAGCCAGTGAGGCTTGGCAGTTTGGGTCTGGGAGCACTGACTGAATCTGACTCATGATCCCAAGTGATACTTCATGGAATAAATGTAGAATAGGGCCAACCTAGACAGCCCACGGCCTTGGGACTGTTGATGGGGCACATCATGATAGATTCTTAAAGCTTGGAGTTGAATCCCTTCATTTAACAGATGAGGGGACTCTTGGGAGTGGGGGCACTTGTTGGGAGAGCTGGATGCCCATTAATCAGCAAGCTTTTAGGAAAGTCCCACTATACGTCAGGCACTGGGTGTTCAAAGACCAAAATAAAACAGTCTTTGTCTCCATGAATCTTATATTTGCTCTAGGGAAAAATGAACATTATTCTTCATTAGTATTATTACTAAAAAAAAAAAAACTTTTATTGATGGCATATAGCTAACACTTTCAGGTTTGCAAAGGGCTTTACAAATATTTCATTTGATCCTCACAACTATCCTGAGTGGTAGATGCTATTGTTATCTCCATTTTATAGATGGGGAAATTGAGGCAGATAAAGGTTAAGCGACTTAGCCTGAACATCTAGGAAGTATCTGAAGCCAGATTTGAACTCAGATCCTCCAGGGTCCAGGTCAGAGTGCTGTTATCTGTAATACTATTTAGCTGCCTCAACATGCATGCATAATAAATTCAAGGTAAATATAAGGAGAGGAATGGTGTCACAAGGGCAGAGAGGGCCCTAGCATCTGGAGAAGTCAGGAAAAACTTCATGTAGATGGCGGCACTTGAAGAATTTTAAACTATAAAGTGTTAAAGTAGTTAAACTATTAAACAAAAATGATTCTTACCTCCATCCTCCATAGACTTCTGCCTCTCTTTTTGTCTCTTGCCTTCTATTTAGACTGCTTTATTTCCACTTTTTTCCTTCTGTTTTTTTTTTTTTTCCTCCATTGGCTGGGATTCAGGCCTGTTAGTGTTACTTAGTATTTATGTTTTTATGTACATTTATGCATGTATGTCTACACCTCAGGCTCTGGTGTGCCCACTCTGACCATGTTCATCTCTTTGTTTCCTCATCAGTAAAATGGGTACCATAGTCCCAGCTTCGCCTACCTCCTAGGATGGCTGTAAGCATCAAATGAGATCATGGATGTGAAATGCTTTATACACTATAAAGCTTGATATAAATCCAAGTTTTTGCAATTACCTTTGCTAACAGTAATACTGCATATATTGTCAGAGTCAGATGATGTGTTGGTTAGTTTTGCTAAACTATTTTCTTTCCCTTTTAAAAAATTCTTTGTCATGAAGGATGCCTTTCTGGAGATTGGGAATAGGGAGGAGGGAAGGATGTATCGGGAAATACAGATGATGTAGCAACAAATCAGCAATATATATATTTTTATATGAGAATATTGGACTAGGACAGGGCTTTATCATTTTTTTTGTGCCCTGGACCTTTTTGGAAGTGACTGGACCCTTCCTCAGTCATGTTTTCAGATGCATAAAATGAAAGGATTACAAAGGAAATCAAAGATTAGTAAAAAAAAAAAATAAATAAAGATGCCATTTCTCTCCCCCCAATTCAAGTTGAAATCTGTCCACCGACCCCTTGGGAGCTCATGAACCCTAGGTAGAGATTTGGCCTCCATGGCCTTCAAGGTCCCTTTGCCTCCAACATTCTCTGATTTCATGAGGCTTCTGGGGCAGCAGAGGTAGGGGTGCAACTTTTCTTTTTAACATAGGAATATCTAGAGGAAGGAGTCTGGCTTATAGCTACTTGGCTGCACCTCAATGGGTGAGGTTTAGGTAAATCTCTTAATTTCTCTGCTGCTCTTCATTTGGAAAATGGGATGCTGGTGGTGGATTAGATTCTATTTAACACCCCCTTCCCTCCCCCAGCTCTAACTGCCTCCTGCCTGGAATTCAGTTCTATCCCAGTCAGCGCCTCTTCCTCCCGAATAAATCTGCTCTCACAATTTAGGTTCGGTATAAACGTATTGCCTTCACTTCTACATCTGTTCGACAACACTGGGAAGTGTTGATGTGTGTTGTTTAACAAAAGCCTGGAACTACCCTAGAGGAAGCTGCATTTCAGCGGGGAGCCAATTAGTCAAGCATGATGGGATCCTCCAGGACTCACAGGGTTTAGAATCGGCAGGGAGGGACCTGAGAGAGTACCTCGTTTTATCAAGCTAAGTTAAGGCTCAGAGACATTAAGGGGCTGATCCATAGTCACTCAGCTAGCGGGGGCAGAGCCGGCGACCAATCTCCCTGTCCTCCCGGTAAAGGCTGGGTCAGAACTGCGCAGGAAGTCTGAGTCAGACACGCCAGATTGCACAGCAGTCCCACCTGTATTTGTATGCATGCTTGTCTGTCTGTCTATAAATATACTTACACTTATAGACACACACACAGAGTGCTATTTTTTGTTTTTATATCATCTACTTTTTCTTATATATCTTGGAGCCATTATTTACAACAAAGAATTTTTTTTTCTGAGGCAATTGGGATTAAGTGACTTGCTCTTAGGGTCATACAGCTAGGAAGGTCAGATTTGAATTTAGGTCCTCCTGACTTCAGGGCTGGCACTCTATCCACTGCGCCACTTAGATGCCCCAACAAAATTTTTAAAAGAAGGAAAAAAAGTTCAGAAAAATCAATCAATATATCAAAAGCAAGATTCCACACCCATTCCCACCCTCCCCTCAAGTCTACAAATAGAGAAAGGGAAGTGCATTTTTTTCTTAAAAACAATTTTTAAAAATCACATATAGCATTTCCAAATATACAAAAGAACATAAAAATTAGATTGTCCATGATAACCATGAATCTCTGCTACACAATTTTCATTTTTTTTTTAAAGACAAAATACATTCTCCTGGGCAGCTAGGTGACACAGCAGAAGGAGTACTAGGCCTGAGGTCAGGAATACTCCTCTTCTTGAATTCAACTCTGGTCTTAGACCCTTACTAGCAGCATGATCCTGAGCAAATCACTTAACTGTGTTTGACTCAGTTTCCTCATCTGTAAAATGAGCTGGAAAAGGAAATAGCAAACCACTTCAGTATCTTTGTGACCCCATTTGGGGTCACAAAGTCAGCCATGATTGAAAATGGTTGACCAACCACAAAATATATTCTGCACCTTAGCTGCAAAGCCGTCTTGCTCATTTTTGTAGGCAGGCTCATTCTTAATCAATCTTCTTTGGGGCCAAGCTTGGTCATTATAATTTAACAGTGGTCATTTTCCATTATTTGGTCATTGCTATTCTTTCATTTATACCGTACTAATCATTGTGTATGTTGTTTTCCTCGTTTGCTTGCCTTGCCTTGCAGTCCACCTTCACCCCATATTTCTTATAATATTCTTATATTATATGTATTATATAATATACAATATATTATAACATAATATTATTATAATATTATCATAATAATGATATTAATATTCATCACCATCGTTTCTCAGAGTGCCGTAATATTCCATCACATTCGTGCTCCACATTCATAGCTATTCCCCAATGAATGGACATTCTGTTTCTTTGTTATTACAGAAAGTGCTGCAATAACATTTTGGTGGATGTGGGATCTTTCTTGTCACTGACCCTCTCCAGGTCATACCTAGAAGTTCAGTTTCCTCCTTTCCCAAATGAGAAAACCAAACCAAAGAAATAAAAGTCCTTTCTCCAGGTTATGAAGCTATTTGTTGGCAGTTATTAGCTCAGGTCTTCTTGAACTCCAATCCAGCTTCTTTTCCGTTCTTTCAATTTTGTCCCATCTTTCTACTGCTGCTGCACAGTATTCTCTCTGCCCTGCCTGTGGGTACTCGTTCTGAATCTAAGCCACCAGACAGTGGATCCACAGCAGTTACTCAGCATTTACCAGGCACTTTGTATTATTATTCAGGAATCAGGGAAATACAAAGGAAAGACAATCCTTACCCACAAAAAAACCTCCCTGAAGCAGCTTTAAAGGTCAAACTTGAGGAATCTGTAGTTGATCTTAAAGGGCAGTTGTGGAAAGCAGCTTGACTGAGAAAATGACATGGTCAAATCCTCCCAGCCTATGCCTTGTATGTGTTCTAGACTCTATAGAGGAGATGGATGAAATGTGGGCTGCTTAAGTTACATGCAGCTTCGCTAGACAGGAAAAGATGGATACTCTTGGGTCAGTGGTCTCTCTCAATATTTCAAAGACACACATGTAGGACTCACCAGCCTTAATATTGTTTTGGGTAATACAGAGTTGGGGAGGTAGGGAAGATGATACAATTGGTTACATAGTAGATAGCACTGTGGGGGTTGGGACAAATGATTGGTTATTTTAAAGAAAGCAGCACCCATATGAAGCTAAAGATCATTCCTCTTTGACAATTAAGGAATATTAATTGTTTATGGGACCTAACAATATCTTGCAGCCCTTGTTAGTGCTTCTGAGTTAGTAGACTCCCTAGCTCTTAGATGGGTTTGTTACAGAGAAGGGTTTGTTCAAGGACAAGCAAGGATGGACAATATACCTTTGGGGGATGATAAGAAGTTAACTTATAACTTAAAATTAATTCAGAGGAAAAGCTGATTCAATTATAAAATTAATAAGCATAAAATCAGTTAAACCCATACAGTAGAAACTAGAGATAATATTCCTTTTGATATTTTCAAAAGCTCTTATAAATATTGAACTAAATTTCTCTGTAACTGTTGTGGTCTCACATAGTCATATTTAAATTAAGGAGAGAGTTAGAAATTTTCCAGGAAAGGAATCAAACAACAAACAACAGCAATAAACCTATGACATTTTGGTAAAATAAAACTATGAAATGTGTTCTATTCAGGATTGTAAATTTAGAGTTGGAAGGGACCTTGAAAGTCATCATCTAATCCAACCCCCTCGTGTTACAGAGGAAACTGAAATCTAGAGATGAAGTGTCTCTCTCAAGGTCACACAAGGTAGTAAGAGGCAGAAGTGGGATTCAGACGATGTCCTTTCCACATTGTCATTTCTCTTTAAACCAACGTAAAGACAAATAGGAAGATAAAATGGGACCATTAGCCCTCCGACAGAAGGCATTCCTCATCCTTGAGTCCAGAGCATTGATAATATGAAAATCTTTCCTTAGCTCCTTCCCATATTTCTATTCCCTTTGTTGGAGAAATTAAGTTCATTAAACAAAGACCAGAGGGACAGCATGATGTAGTATATAGCGTTCTGGGCTTGGAGTCTGGAAGATCTGGGATGAAATCCCACCTATAACACTGTTAGCCACCTCTAAATTTAGCCCACTAAATTGTGGATGAGTTTCCATCTCTCTTGGTGGATGGAGTTTTTCATGTTGATGAAATAGCAGATCCTTCTCATTAACCATTGCCACCATTAATCATATGACACTTGAGGGGTGACTTTGGTCCAGCTCCCGGGAGAAAATGGTTTGTGGGGTCTATTGAGCACCAGAGGGAACAGTCCTGTCATTGGCTGGAGCCTGGAGGTGCAGTTTCAGGGCAGCAACAAATCAAGGAACTCAATCGGGTTCTCCTCCCTGTCTCTAGTTCATAAATATTGTCAATTTTCCCTCTTCCTCTTCAAGGGGATTTACGACTTGCCCGGTGTGTGGCGGCCGAACAAACAATATAAATCCCACTCTAAATTACGGCTTGTTCCAAATGTTGTTCTGTGTAAGTGAGATTGCTATTGCCAATAACCACACGGCCAAGGCCCTTGCTAAATCATCGACTCACATGGATTTATTGGGAAAACCGGCACCCAGCAAAATAGGCTTTAACTTCTTGAAGATTATAAGACCCCCACATCTTGGGAGAATTTTTAACTCTCCCCAAACCTGAGAGTTTAGCATCTTCTGTTCTGATACTATCAGACCGGTTCACAAGTAGAGCACTTTATGCTGAGCTTTCACACTTGTTGTCTCAACCTCTGAATTGACCCTTTGTTCAATGTGAGGGGGAGGTAAGAGGGAGGGATGATAAATGCATGTAAAAAAATGCATTTTGGGGGGAATAAACCTTGAGTGGCCTAGATTAGGAAAATCAAGTGGTAATGTGACTTGTTCAGGGCCAGATAACCAGGATGTGTTAAAGACAGGATTTGAATTCAGGGGGTTCTTCTTGACCCTAAGGCTTGATTTCTGTTTAATGTTTATACTGCCTCAGGATATTTTTATACTGCTTCAGATTTTGCAAAGGGAAATTTCCTATTATCTCATTTAAACCTAGCAGTAACCCTTTGAGATAGGTACTGCTGGTATCATTATCTTCATTTTATAGCTGAGCAAATTGAGACTTGAACCAAGGAGCAGAGAGTAGTGCAATTTAAAGTATCAGATGTGTGACATCATTTCATTAATACTGAATAATAACTAGCATCTATATAGTGCTTCAAGATTTACAAAGCACTTTAACAAATGCTTTCTTATTTAACCCTTATAATAACCATAGGAGGTAGATGATGTTATTATCCCCATTTTCCAGATGGGAAAGCTAAGGCTGTAGTGTTTAAGTGACTTGCTCAGGATTATACAGTAAATGTCTGAGGCTTTGACTACAAGTCAATACTCTATCCACTAGATCAACCTAATTGCAGATGCCAGACATGAGTTTCTGATCAATGTAGTTCCTTTCTGAAGCTGGACAATCTGCTGCCAGCTTTTGCCCCTTGAGTTTTTGATCCCAGTTCATCTTCAGTGTAGGACTGGTATATATTCTCGGCCTACCTTTCCCTAGCTTCATTAAGCCTGCAGGTTCAAAGACGAGTTATAATTCACACAAATCAAACTTTTCAAGTGTGAAGACCCATTTTGAAAGAAGCAATGTGGTACTGACCTTGGAGTCAGAAGAAATCTGGGTATTGAAT
The DNA here is from genome assembly GCF_016432865.1 of Antechinus flavipes. Taxonomy (NCBI): domain Eukaryota; kingdom Metazoa; phylum Chordata; class Mammalia; order Dasyuromorphia; family Dasyuridae; genus Antechinus; species Antechinus flavipes. Next base: position 222,165,713 of record NC_067399.1, on the reverse strand, counting down.
CCTGTTCCAGACACTAGTTGTATTATTAAATAGCTTAACCACTCTGAATCTGTTTTCTCATATATAAAATGAGCACAATAATATCTGTAACATTTGCATTCACAAGGTTGTTGCAAGGTTCAAATTAAATGATGTATATATTTTAAACCTTGAAGTGTTGTGTGTGGGCAATATCAGTATAAGAAATGTCTTGGTTTGGGGCTTCCCTTCAACAATGACAATCAGCAACTCAGCATTAACTTAGACTCTTGAGAGAACCTACCCAGATTCCCTGAGATCAATAGTCTTGAAAATTGCTACCCAAATGTAAAATGTTATTGTTATTGGATCAGCACTGTGATTTCATCGGTGTGAGGGGTTCCAAATGGAGAAACACCCTCCCTCCAAACACATCAGCTTTATCGTTGGAGCCCTTAAGAGGTGCCTCTGGGAAATGAGAGGTGAAGTGATTGTTGCCAAACCCAAGTGGTCCAGACTGTCCCTCTGTCTACCACAACATCATATCTCTTATTTAGCTGTTAAAAAAGAAAGAGAAAGGAAGGAAAGAAAAGAAAAGAAAGAAAAAGAAAAAAGAAGACTCCTAAATAATAACAGTTATACTTTTCATAACTGTTGGTTGTGAAAATGCATAATGAGTCAATCAACAAGCATCATTAAACATCTACTATGTGTCAAAACTGTGCTAGGTCCTAGAATTATAAAGGCAGAAATGAAAACAGTCCTTGCCATGTTTAGGGAGCTGACAGATTTCCAAAAAGATAGCATGATACATTTAAGTATATACAAAATGTATACAAAGTATACAAGCCAAGACAGCTAGGTGATACAGTGGATAGAGCATCAGAGCTCTCTATAGCATTAGAAAGAATTGAGTTCTGGATTCTGTCAATATAAAGTAATTATTAAATAAAAATTAAAAAAAAAGATATTCAAAAAAAAAAAAAAAAAGAAAAGAAAGAAAGAATTGAGTTCAAAATAGAGCTCAGACACTAGCTGTGTGAACCCGAGCAAGTCATTTAATCCTGTTTGTGTCAGTTTCCTCATTTATAAAATGAGCTGGAGAAGGAAATGGCAAACCACTTCAGTATCTTAGCCAAAAAAACCCCAAATGGCATCATGAAGAGTCAGATATTACTAATTGATTCAACAACAAATATTAGCTTTTTTTTGGGTAATGGGAGAGGCGTACAAGCTAGGGTTCAGGAGTGACTTCATGCTCCCAGGAGGTGGCATATGAGTCTCCTATTTGTTGAAGGAAATTAGGCATTCTAAGAGGCAGAGGTAAAGAGAGGGTGTGTTCCAGGCTTGGGGGACACAGCCTGTATTAAAGCATGGAGGTGGGAGATGAAATATTATGCAGAAGGAACAGCTAGGGGCTGGTGTAATTGGGCCATTGTGTATTTTAAGAGCAGTGATGTAAATTAACATTGGAAAGGTAGCTTGGAGTCAGGTTGGAAAGTCTTTTGTATTTGATCCTAGAGGTAATGGGGAGTTCATGGGTCAGTCACTTTTACAACTCTGAAAGTTGGATTGAAGAGTTTCCCTTAAGGCAGGGAGACTCATCAGAAATTATAGCAAGTAGAGGGTAGGAAGTGGTAAAGGTTTGACACAGATGGCTACTAGGGAGTCAATAACATATCTTAATAGGATCTTCATTTAGATGGTCCAGTGGATAGAGCTCTGGGCCTGAAGTCAGGAAGACTTATCTTCCTGAATTCAAATCTAGCTTCTTATACTTACGGGCTATGTCATCCTGGGCACGTCAGTTAATTCTGGTGGCCTCAGTTTCCTCACCTGTCAAATTATTTGGGGAAGGAAATGGCAAACCACTTTATATCTTTGCCAAGAAAATCCCATAGTGGATCATGAAGAATCGGACATGACTGGTAATGACTAAAAAATGTTGCTTGGAAAAAATTTATACATATATGAGTGACATAATATTCAGTTCCCAGAAAAATCTATTGCTTTGTTTAAAAGTGGATTTCCTAGTTATCTATAGACTCCTTGAAATAACTACATATGACCTTAGATATCCATGACACAAAAGGCTGGGAATCACTTAGCTTAAGCTTAACTAAATTAAGGAATGAAGTTTATTGGAAGCATAGAGATTTTCAGAGTAAATGTAAACAACCTTTGAATTATCTGCCATTTTTAATTATCCTTGCCAGTGCCCCCATCTCTTAGCATGAATAACATCATTAACAATAATGCTAATCACAGCTGACATCTACATCATGCTTTAAATTTATAAGGCACTTTACATTTTAATTTGTATCTATCATATCTATTTCTATAAGATAGATAGTATAAGTATTATCATCCTTATTTAAGATGAGAAAATAAACTCAGAGATGCTTATTTGCTGAGGTTTGCAAAGTAACTCAAACATAACTTTCCAGTTTTATATCTTATTCCCTTCACATATTACATAATATAGTCTAACCATAATGGCCTTTTTGCTCATCTTAATATGATACCTTCCATCTTCCCACTTGGGTGCTTTTGTGGAGGCTCCCTCCATGCTTACAATGTACTCCCTCTTCATATATGCTTATTCAGATCTCTCATTCAGCTTACATTATATGGCTCTATAGGGTCATCAAAGAGCTTTGCATCCATTACCTCATTTAGTAATGTTCATGTCAAGCTGGAATAGGTCCCCGGATGCCAAGTCCTGTAGAATTCTTTCCATTGCATGCCAAACATGACAGTGAATTAAAATGTTAACCATATTTTTTTTAAGGGGAAAAGAATGATTTTAGGATTAAGAGATTTCTAGATTTAGCTTCTGCTGAAATGTAACATTGTGTTTTAAAAGCTTAAGCTCTAAGGGAAGGGATAGTAGGAAAATTAATCCTCAGATAAAACTAGAGACACCTTAAGGTACTTGGGGAAGTCACGGTCAGCTCAGATTGAGGAGGGGGGGAGTCTTGGCAGCTTGTCATTTAATCTTCCATAGTGGTAGGGAAATAGGTCTGGAAGATGGAGGGGAATGGAGAGATGCAATCTCGGGATTGGTAGCTTTTGACTTTTGAATCTGTTCATGGAATAAACACTCAGCAATAAACAGCAAAAGATCTGATGGTGAGCTCTACCCATTTGGGGTTGATGTCCAATTGGGTAAAGGTAAGGTCTGCTCTGATGGTGTTTTTGGTCTTTGTCTCTGCATGAGTTTGGTCCTCAGTGTTGTAGACTGAGAGCTAAAAGGGTGGATATAGAATGGGTACCAACTGGTCAGAAATGAGCAAGGGGGACGATAAAAGTAGTTTTAGTTCTAGAGAATCAACAGTAACATTTTCCTCTGTGACTTAGGTGGTGGAATGAAATGTTCTCAGGCATGGTTTGTTGATGACACAGTTTTGAGAGGAGACTGGGAGAAAGAAGAGAAAGTTGGATCTTAATTGTTGCATGAGCCGCAGTATTATTTATATATCACTTTAAGGTTTACAAAATGCTTTAAGTACCTTATCTCACTTGATCTTCCTAACAGCCTTTTAAAGTAAGTCTGCATCACCCCATTTTACATATAAGGAAACTGAGGCACAGAGAAATTAAGTAAATTGCTTAAGGTTGCACAGTTAATAAGTATTTCAGTTGTTGTTTGGTTGCTTTTAGGATATTTCTGATTCTCTGTGACCCCATTTTAGGTTTTCTTGGTAAAGACTGGAGAGATTTAACATCTCCTTTTCCAGTTCATCTTACAGATGAGAAAACTGAGGCAAACAGGTTAAGTGACTTGTGTGGGGTTACACAGCTAGGAAATGACTGAGGCCTGATTTGAATTCAGGGAGAGGAATCTTCCTGATCCCAGGCAGTATTTTAGTATTATAATTCCAAGAATCTCAGACAGTATTCACATGCAAGCTGAAATATGGTATTTCAACCACTTTGCAAAAAGTGCTTTCTCCACTGTAAGCCTGAGAAGAAGGCAAAACAACTATCATCCTTATGTTATGAGAGAAATGAAGTGACTTGCTCCATGTGACACAGCTAGTTGGCATCAGAAGCAGGCCTCAGACCCAGACCTGATTTTACGTCCATCAAGTTTTCTACCTTGGGAAGTCAGAAATTTATGGAACAAAGCGATCACTAACCTAAAGCAGGGTATGTGACTCCTGGGGTATAAGCATGGTAGGAAGGCAGGATAGGTAAGTTGAAGCCTTCCCACTTCTAGAAGTGATGTCTAAGGCCCTGTCCAATAGAAGATTTTGGGACTCTTAAGTGGTTATGAAGTTCCTTATGAAAAGAAATTCACTAATAACTTCAATACAAATGGGGGAAAATACTTCAAGTTACCAGAACTTATACAGTCCTTTCCTTAAAACAGGGGTCCTCAAACTACACCCGTGGGCCAGATGTGGCAGCTGAGGACATTTATCCCCCTCACCCAGGGCTATGAAGTTTCTTTATTTAAAGGCCCACAAAACAAAGTTTTTGTTTTTACTATAGTCCAGCCCTCCAACAGTCTGAGGGACAGTGAACTGGCTCCCTATTTAAAAAGTTTGAGGACCCCTGCCTTAAAACAACCTTTTGAGACATATAGCACAAGTATTGTCCATTAAAGTCCTAAGTCAGTTAATTTATACATTTTTTATTTAGCACCTACTATATTTCAGGAGCTATTTTTTGATGTAACTCAGAAAGCAATATTCAGAAAAAAGGGAAAACACCAAGCCAAAAGTGTCATGGATGTCATTACCCCCTTCCCCTCAAAAAAAATTTCTACCAAGCTATATGTTTGCCTTTTCATCCCTGAAATTTTTTTATGAGAAAAAGCCATTTATTGAAGTAATAATAAAAATATGAGAAGGGACAGACAACTTTTTTCAAGTGATATTCTATAAGAGACAATGTCTTTATAGTCACAAATTAGCTAAAGAATATTGATACCACAAGATCTCACTATGCTTCTTGTTTATTATTAAAAAAAAAAGAATTTGAGTCAATAGAGTAAAATGTCATTTTAAAAATTTTTCTCCAAAGATGTCTCACATGCATATATGTCAAAATCATATAAGAGCATTTGGAATATTCAATAGTAGAGATAATATTTTAGTGACTTTCTGATTGTTAATATAAGAGAAAGCATAAAACAGGAAGACATGTAGCCACCAAAAGAGTTTTCTACTGACAAGGAGGATATTAAATGCAGAGTTCACGTGAATAGGCAAATTCTATACATGGTGAGAAAACTTCTGGTTCAGAAGGATTAAACTCCTGCCCTAAAATATAATTGGGAAATGTTTATCAAAATAAAAATATAATGCAACATAGATATTAATTTGTGGGTTTCTAAGCCAATATTTAGTTTTCAAGGATTCTTTTCTATTTGTTTGACATTATTCTTGTTTGTGGATATCTTTGTGCTAATTGTATCAGGAACTGAAACAGGGCAACCCCTTATCCATGAAACCCATAATGACTCAAAAAAATCTGTCCAAGTAGTTGAAGAAGAATGACTGTTGTCTATATGAATAGCTCATTGCAGATGGATAATGAACTGAGCATAGAATTTAAGAGTAACAAGAGAACATGCTGGAATATATATTTTTAAAAATAATATTGCTTTCAGTGACCACAAGCTCGCTTCTGAAAACAGAATCCCATCATGTAAACTTATTTTTTTCTGGTGATACTGTATGGCTACCAAAAATGGAGTACTACAGTCTCTGAGAATTTCAATGGTGGGTATTTCAAAGAGCAATGGAGAGATTACATGGTGGATATACATGGACTCCAACATGTAGGCAATAATTAATTATATATGTGAAAAATGGGAAAATAGAACTAAAAAGATGTATTTTCATAATAGGAGTTGGACCAATCATGTAGCCAAGCATGAAGGACAAAGCTCACAAGTTGCTTTGGTAACTCTGTGACCTGGGATTTAAAAGGAACCAGTGTTTGGACCTCTTGTAGAGCATTTGAGGGAAGACAGGTTCCACTTGAACAAGGAGACTTGGCTGGAAGGTGATTTCCACTATTGCAGGGAGGAACCTACATCAAAGAGATCAGGTTGGATGCCATATTGGAAAAGAAGCATAAATATCACCCCTAGGAGTATACTGGAGCCAATTGCTGGAGAATCAATTATTAAATTTTCAGTGTGAGCATTCATACATTATAAATTGGCAAATGCCACAAATCAGGATTTGGTTTGTTGTTTGTTGATCGTCTAGATTTAAAACGATAGAGAAAATGTTAATAGTGCAGCTTAAACTTAAAAATGTATGTGTGTACAATTTTCTCCCCACTCCTAGACAGTTAAAACATTTACTAGCATATCACTGATTATACCAGTTTTACAGATAAGGAAACTGAGGCACACAAAGAAAAAGTGGTTTTCCCCTCCTCCCCAGATCAATATAGCTCATTAATGTTAATCTTTTAACTAAAACTTAGGACTCAGTTACCAGTACTGCATTTTTTTTTTTTTTTTTTTGCACATTCCCTGGATCAGGTCCCTTGATGAAAGAAATTCAGCCCTGAAAAAGATGATTCAGATACAGAGAAAGTTTCTTTGGTTTGGCTTCTTGTTGTAACACTTCATTTGTCTTGCAACTCCCCTGCAGGTGTGGACATGCTCCCTGGCTCCACCTTCACTGAAAGCTGAGGGAGTTTTCCCTTGTACTTGTTGAAGCTGTCAGAATGTTAGGGTTAGGTGTGCCCATCCAAGATCCTTATCAACAGTCAGAATGTGGAACAGGAATATTCTAGCCACCTGCACTTAAGGAGATTTTAGGATTTAGGAGTCATCAAGCCCAGCCCTCTCATTTTACAGATGGAACAAATGGGACTGAGTCAGATAAAGTGACCTGGCCCATTGTCACATCCACAATAAAGAACAGAGCTAGGATTTGAACCCAGACCATATTCTAAACCCAGCACTCTTGTACAGCATGACTGCCAGCTTCAAGCTAACGAGTCATTTATTACAAACTTTCCTCATCTTCTGTAGGACTAGATGTATTTTTATGTAAGATCTGTTTCCAAGTAGCTGCCATAGCATGAGGAAGGTAGGAATCAAGCTTTTCTGGTGTAACAGGCCCAAGGGAGAGCTAATTGTGGCACAGGGATGATGAAGTTGCTGCTAAATTCAAGACATCAGTTATATTTATTTAACCGGTGCTGATGGGTTCAAAGTATAACTAGACACAATTTGACATTTCATTTCCCCTTCCACCTAAAAGTGATCTTTTATTATTCATTATTTTTATAGCAATCTGTCTGGATTTCTTCTTGATTACAGAAAACACATTGAGATTTTTTTTTCCATCTTTGCATCTTTAGCACCTGACACAGTAGCTGGTCCTTAGCAGGTATTTAGGAAATGTGGAATAAAATTTATTGAAATTTTTAAAATGGATGTAGTTTATGTTGGGAATAATCTTACTTATAGGTGGAATAATAAGAGATTTCTTGCATTAGTGCCTGAAATTCCATCATTCCTTTAGGTTAATAATTTCTCCTCCTTTGATGCTTTTTTTTTACAATGGTAGTACTTTCCAGAGGTAACACTAGTGTGAATGAGTTCAACCTGTTCTTTTTCTGTTCTGTAGGAGATAATAGGATCAAAAGAGCCCTGGGCATTGATTCGGGATGAGAGGGAAGAGTAAAGGGAGGAAAGAAGAGAGAAAGAAACAGAGGGCGAGAGAGAGAAAGAGACAGAGAGAGAAGAGAGAGACAGAGAGACAGAGACAGAGAGACAGAGAAAGAGAGGTGGGGGGGAAGAGGAAGAGAAAGAGGAGAGAGAGAGGAGAGAGAAATTCCCTATAGCTGGTCATAGTCTTTGACTTCAAAGAATTTATTATACATGAGGCAAAATGTAATCTGAGTAACTTAAGGGACACAACATAATATATCAAGAGGGAAATAATTAGTGGTCAGGAGAACTGAGTTCTAATTCTCAGTCTGTAGCTAACTTGCTGAGTGACTTCTTTGAGGCTTGGTGTCTTAGAGATAACTAGGTATTTTTAGAGGTAGATCATTGGATCTAGTATTTGGAAGACTGAGTTCTAATGCAGCCTTAGATATTAACTAGCAAGTGACCTGACAAAATCACTTAACCTCTGCCTTCCTCAATTTCCTCAAGTATAAAATGACAATGAGTAATAGCATTTACTTCCCAGAGTGGTTGTAAGGATCAAATGAGATAACAAAACACTTAGCACAGTACCTGGCATACAACAGGTCCTTAATAAATGCTTATTTCTCTTCTTTCTTACTGTGCAGGTCAGTTTCTTAGCCTCAGTTTTTTTTTTTTTTTTCATCTTTAAGATGATTATAGTGTTTGGGAAGTTAGTCATAGGATCATAGATTTAGAGCTGGATGGAGGATCTGTCATGTGCAATTCTCTCATTGTACATATGAAGAAACTGAGGATCAGAGAGAAGTTAAATGCTTTGTCTAAGATCACACAGCTAGAAAGTATTTAAGACAGGATTTGAACTCAGATCTTCTTGAGTCTGGGTCCAGAATTTTATCCATTATGTTTCTAAACAGCCTTGAAGGAGATTGTATTAGATGACATATATAGTCTTCTCCACATTTCAAGGTTTAGAATTACATAAAAAAGCTGATTTGCATAGAATCAGTCTATAAATTGGATTAAATAATACCAAGTTACCTATCTTGACCCTCTTAGGTTGTTGTAAGGGTCAAAAGAGAGATCAGCTGAGAAAATACTTTGAAAAATTAAAAAGTTCCAGTCCAACCAGTAAATATAGTGTTACTGCTGACTTTGTCATATTTATTCAGTTGTGTCTAATTGCCATCCCGTTTCGGGTTTTCTTGGCAGAGATACTGGAATGCTTTACCATGTCCTTCTCCAGCTCATTTTACAGATGAGGAAATTGAGGGTTAAATGACTTGCCCGGTGTCATGCAGCTAGGGTGTGTCTGAAGCCAATTTTGAATGTGGGTCCTCCAAACTCCAGAGCTGGTTTTCTATCCATTGTTCCACCAAGACTACATATTTCTGTTCCTATGTTCTCTGAAGGAAAGGTACAGGGTTTTTTTTTTTTTGAGTTAGTGTGTAAGTCCAGCTGCTCTTATTCCAAGAAGCCTAGTTCCTCAGAGAACTTGTTCCATTTTTGATCAGCCCAATGCTATCATCAGAGTAAGGAGATTGTGAGGAGAAACCCCCGCCTATCCCTGCAGTTTGTAGACCTTCTCTTCTACTTGTTGTCTTAGGGATTCCTTTTGGGGGGACACTGAGAACTTGAGAAAAGAGAGCCACACAGAGGGGTATGTGTCAGAGTAGGTCTGGAATTCAGGAGTTCTGACTCTATTCTTTTCTCCATTAATCCCTGAGGGAAGGAAAGAGGAGGTAAGGAAACAAGCATTTGTATAGAACCTACCATGTGCTAGGTACAGTCATTTGATGCTCACAGCCCTGGGAAGTAAATACTGTTATTTCTATTTTCTTCATTCGAGGAAACTCAGGGTCATACAATTTTAAAATATCCAAGGCTGGATTTGAACTCAGGTCTTCTTTGCTCTATTCTCTCTCTACTGTGCCACCAACTTTTTCTGGCCACTAGGATCCTATGTGGTAAATTTCCACTTCATTACATTAAGGGTATCTTACTGATCTGAAAAAAAAAAATCCTTTTGGTTTTTCGGAGAGGTCTATTTCTATTAATGGATTATTTACACCCTAAGGACAAAGTACTCCAGAAACATAAGAAATTTCTATATTGTCACTGTTTCAATCTATCTTTTTCAGACAACTTTTCCCTGCTACAAGCCTTTGCTGGCCGGCTTTGTTTCCTGAGTGGCCGAGCAATGTGTGATATTACGCAACGTCTATCAGGTAAGAAACCCAGGGCTTCTGGACAGGTTTTGCGATTCCCATATTACTGCACTCTATCTTTTGCTTATATATCCCTCCCATAGTGTCTAAAAAGTCTCGCCCTTTCATTTTTAACTACTTTAAACTGTCCGTTCCTTAGTTTACTCTTGGAGAAGCACATTTCTCCAAGCATTTCATCTTATTGAGAGTATGAATGCCTCTTAGTAGTAATAAGAGAAAATTGCTGACTTGGGATTAACCAAAATTTTATTTATGCTGTAAATCTATGTGTAAACACATACATACATATATGTATAACATATATAACACTTATATTACGTGTGTGTAATCTTCCTCCCTCCCCTCATCCTTCCTAAGACAATAAGCAATCTGATATAGATTATGTATGTGCAATTATGTAAAATATTTCCATATTAGTCATTTTGTGCAAGAAGACAGAAAGATAGAAAAGAAGAAAAGAGAAAAGAAGAAAAGAGAAAAGAAGTTGAAAAATAGTGTGTTTAGAGTTTGTATTCTGAAAACATCAGTTCTTTCTCTGGAGGCAGCATTTTCATCATGACTCCATCATGGATCATTGTATTGCTGAGAATAACTAAATCATTTACAATTTTTCATTGAACAGTATTGCTGTTATTAGGTACTATGTTCTCCTGTTCACTTCATTTTTATCAGTTCGTGAAAGTTTTTCTAGTTTTTTGTTGAAATCATTCTGCTTGTCATTTCTTATAGCATAATAACATTCCATTTCCATATAACACAACTTGTTCAGCCATTCTCCTTCTCATGGGTATCCTCTCAGTTTCTAATTCTTAACTACCACAAAAAGAGCTATTATATGTTTGTACAAATATACCCTTTTCCCTTTTTTGAAAGTCATTTTTGTTAAATAATTCAAATGGTTTTCAGAATAGCTAGACTAGTTCACACTTTCAACCACAGGATTTTAGTGTGCCTGTCTTTCTGCAGCCATTCCAACACTGACTATTTCCATCTTTTATTATTCTTACTAATTTACTTTAAGAGAGGTGAAATGTTAGAATTGTTCTAATTTGTGTTTTTGGTATTATTAGTGGTATAAAACATTCTTATAATACTTCTTTCAGTAACTATTCGTTCAAATCCTTTAACCATTTGTCTATTAGAGAATGCTTTATCAAAAACTATATTGAGACTAATGGGAATTGTTTTTCACTGTTCTTTCTGACATAGTTTCTGAAAATGGACTGTTGGAAAGCAGGCTGTGCTTGTCATCCCACCATATTCAGATTTCAGCTAGGATAAACTACTCCAAGTTTAGCTTCTTGTTTGTGGTAGAGATAAAAAGTCAACTCAGATGCATATTACTCTTGCACTGGAGTATGTTCCCTGCCCCCCCACCGTGGCTATTAATGAAATTGATCCAGAGGAAGCTTTTTAACCTGCCTTTTGGATTGAATATTGCACAATATTTGGCTTTTTGCTCTTTGATGGCAAGTGAAGGCAGGAAAGGGGAAGCTGAATCCACTACTTTTGCAGTAGAGCTAGAAGGGATCTCAGGATCCTATTTTGCATGTAAGGGACTTGATTCTATGGAAGAGGAATGACTTATCCAATGTCATAGTTAGTAAATAGCAGAGTTGGGACTTGAAACTAGAGTATCTTTCTCCAAAGCCTGTATTCTTTCCATTATGCCTTGGTGAGAAATTAAATTTGTCATAGTATCTATCGCTAGTTGGTAATACTTTGCTTCTAAAAAATTATTGAATTCAACCCTACAATTGCAACTTCTCTACCACTAACAGTGAGAGAGATTAAAAATGTGTTTCCTAAAAATGCTCTTCCCTCTATTCTTAGCAGAGATGGGAGAACCATTGGTATAGAGACTTACCTATACTGTCAATCACTTAGTCAGTCAACAGGCACTTATTAAGTGCTTACTATACACTAGGCACTGTGATAAGACCTGGGAATACAAAGAAAAGAGTTCTATTACCAAGGAGTTAATATTTGTTTTTTCTTTTAAAGAAGTTTTTTCCCTAATATTTTCTGTTTTTTATAGCATCAAAATATCCTTTCCCCCCCAAAAGCCATTCCATTTGACAAATAATGCTTTTTTAAAGAGAAAGTCATCACAGCTAATCAATACATTGAAAAAAGTCCAAAAACATGTATATTGAGTAAAACTATAGTCCTCTCACCTTCACAAAGGGGTTGTAGGAGTGTCTTTTCATAACTCTTATTAGAGTCCTCATTGATTTTTATAATTTTTTTATACTCACTTTTGATATTTTGCCGTAGTGTTCTTTCCATTTATATTGTTGTAGTTAATATAGATGTGTGTATATATATATATTGTTTTCTTGGTTCTGCTTACTTTACTTTGCACCATTTTATATAGATCTTTCCATGCTTTCTCTGTATTCATTACACACATCATTTCTTATAGCACAATAATATCACATGACATCTATGTAGCACAATTTGTTTAGCCATTTCCCAATTGATGGATATCTACTTTATTTCCACTTCTTAACTATCACAAAACATATTTATATTTATGCTTATTGAATAGACAGATGATGTGCTTGGATTTACAACTTTAATGAAGTCACTTTCATATCTGTGGGAATAGGTTTGAGACAAGAAGACAAAATAGGTATTTGATTTTATTATTATAATTTTTGCAAGGTATTTGGGACTAAGTGACTTGTCCAGGGGCACATAGCAAATAAACGTGAATGCTGAGGTTGAATTTGTCCTCCTGACCAGGGCAGGTGTTCTATCCATTGTGCCACCTAGTTGCTCTAGGGGCTATTTTATTAATCCAGATGACAACGGCCTGATTTTGTGCCGTGGTTATATAAGTAAAGAGAAAGGGGTAATGTATGTGAGAGACGGTGAAGAGATAGAAATGACAAGATTTAGCAACTGAGTAAAGGAGTGGAGTGATTGAGAGTGAGGAGTCTAGGGTGACCTATATATTGCAAAAGTGGGTGACTGAAAGGATAGTGTTGAACTTACCAATAATGGAAGTTTGGAAGAGGGTGTGTGTGTGTGTGTGTGTGTGATGAGTCCTATTCTAGACATATTGAGTTTGAGATACAACTGTGATACCCAGTTCAAAATGCCTAATAAGTGGTTGAGGATGCTAGACTGGAATTCAGGAAAGAGAATGGAATACTGGATAAATATATTTGTGCGTTATCTCTGAAAATATGTGAAGAGAAGAATTAAGCCATGAAAACTGAGAAAGTCATCAAATGATGATATGAAAAGAAAAGGGGACTTATGACAGAGGCTTGGAAGAGACCCATAGTTAGGAGGGATGATGGGGATGATAATTCAGCAAAGAACCAAGAAAGACTTTTCAGAGACAAGTATCACAAAATCCTAGAACATTCAGGAGGGGAAGATAGCTAGCAGTATCAAATGCTACAGAGAGGCAAAGGATGAGGACTAAGGCTGGCTTTTTTCCTACTCCCCGCCCCCCTTTTTAAATAAAGAATGACTCTTTGAGAAAGAAGAGGAATTGGTTTGAAAAGGAAAGTGTAACAAAAGGAAAAGATACCATAACATTGTTTTTTAAAGATTTAAAAAAATATTTTGTCATTGAAGAGATATAAAACAATGTTTTACTATCAATTTTAGAAGTCTTGACAGAGCAGATCTAGTGAGATCTAATTTGCCTAAGTAGATGAGATATGCTGTAAACTTTGATATGAGTGGACCTGATGTAGGTCACACCTGAGCCTACTCATGAGGTGAAAGATTACCCCTTCCATTTTACAATCATTTTTTGAAGATAGCGGATTTAGCAATCTCTCTGATGGAGGAGAAGCTGCTGTTCGGGATGGGTATACAAGTTCAAGCCAGCTGTGGACTTCTTTACTGGCAAATAGTTCTATAACTCCTAGAGTGAGGAAACCTCTTATTCCATTCTTTGGCATCTATTCTTACTAAGTAGGACCAGTGATCTCACTATTCTCCTTCTATCGCTTCAGATTGCAGCCCATTCATGCTTTTTTTTTTTTTCTTTGCAATTCTTATCCATGTCCTCCCACACATTATGCATAAAGCATCTACCCCATGTGCTAGAGTCCTTGGAGTTTTAACATTCTGAGGCTGTCAGGCCTCACTTTCACAAATCACCTGCTTAGCTCCTTCCTCCCTTTTAAAACAATATTTTATTTTTTTCTCAATTGATGTAAAAACAAATTTTAACATTTTACAAAAATTTTGAGTTTTAAATTCCCTACCTTTTTTCCTTCCCCTTTCCCTAAGATGAGAAGCAATTTGATAGAGGTTATACACGTGCAATTATACCCAACATATTTCTATACTAGTCATGTAAAAAACAAACTAACAAAAAAAATCTCTCAAAAATATTAAAGTGAAAAATAGCATGTTCCCATCTATATTTGGACTGTTATACATTCTTTCTTTAGATGTAAATAGCATTGTTTATCATAAATTCTCTGGAATTGTCTCATATCATTATATTGCTAAGAATATTTAAGTTATTCACAGTTGATTATTCTGCAGTATTTTACTATGTACAGAGTTCTCTTGGTTCTACTTATTTCATTTTGCATCAATTCATATAAGTCCAGGCTTTTCTGAAATTAACCTTCATTTTTTATATAACAATAGTATTCTATTATAATTATACACCACAACTTACTTAGCCATTTCCTATTGATGGATATTCCCTCCATTTCTAATTCTTTGCCACAACAAAAAGAATTGTTATAAGTATTTTTGTACAAATACGTATAAATTTGTACAAATTTTTAAAATTCCCTACGGGATATATAGAGTTAGTGGTGATATTCCTGTGGCAAAGGGTATGCACAGTTTGATTGCCATTGCACATAGTTCCAAATTTCTCTCCATGATAGTTCGATCAGTTCACAACTCAAACGATGCATTAGTGTCCCAGTTTTCCCACACCTCTCCAGCATTTATTGCTTTTCTTTTCTGTTATATTAGCCAATCTACCTCTTTTCTTTTCTGATGATACTTTTCATTGATCATGTCTGTTATACCTTTTAGTGTGCACATCCTTGTGGGTAAGGTGGCAGCCTAGTGATATTTTCTAAGTTTCTCTCTTGCCTTTTGGGTTCTGCATAATCTAAGTTCTTCAGAGATTATGGTGTGCTATGATTTGCATCCGATAACAGCATGAATTTTAGTTTCAGACCTGGTTTGAAATTGTGTAAGTCTGCTGACAATTTTGATCAGAGAGGAATTCCAGAGGAATAATACAACTAATCCTTTGAAACTCTTGTACCTTTACCCACTATAGTAAGAATTATCCCTTGGGGGTAGAAATGAACACATTGTTTATAGACATAGAACTAAACTCTCTAGTCATGATAAAGATGCTAGGCAATGGAAAGGTGAGGATATCCACTCTCAGGTATGAAAGGCAGTTGCTAATCAGAGGATTGCCTTGGGGAATAGTGTGGTACAGTGGAAAGGACACTGAATTTGTTGTCATACAACCTGAATTCAAATCCCAATTCTGCCACTTTCTCCTTGCATGATTTTGGGCAAATAATTTCTCTGTACTTCAGTTTCCTCATCTATAAAATCAGAGAGTTATTGTACTAGATGATCTCTAAGGTTCCTTCCAGTTTTAAATCTTTTAGCTCAGGGAAACAAACTTGTTTCCACCTGTGAGTTGATGCTTATCCATAGTCTTATACCTATTCTGCCCTGGCTGATAGAGCCTTTGTTTCAGCATTAGACACCATTCTTGCTGCTTGTGCCCCATGCTTATTACTTTATCTGTCTGCCTAGATCCTAGTTTCCTATTGCCCAGACTCTGTCCTTGATCCCTTATTCTTTTTTTTTATTATTATAGCTTTTTATTTACAAGATATATGCATGGGTAATTTTTCAGCATTGACAATTGCAAAACCTTTTGTTCCAACTTTTCCCCTCCTTCCCTCCACCCTTCCCCCAGATGGCAGGTTGACCAATACATGTTAAATATGTTAAAGTATAAATTAAATACAAGTATACATGTCCAAACAGTTATTTTGCTGTACAAAAAGAATCGGACTTTGAAATAGTGTACAATTAGTCTGTGAAGGAAATCAAAAATGCAGGTGGGCAAAAATAGAGGGATTGGGAATTCTATGTAGTGGTTCATAGTCATCTCCCAGAGTTCTTTCACTGGGTGTAGCTGGTTCAGTTCATTACTGCTCTATTGGAACTGATTTGGTTCATCTCATTGCTGGAGATGGCTATGTCCATCAGAATTGATCAACATATAGTATTGTTGTTGCTGTGCATAATGATCTCCTGGTTCTGCTCACTTCACTCAGCATCAGTTCATGAAAGTCTCTCCAAGCCTTTCTGAAATCCTCCTGCTGGTCATTTCTTACAGAACAATAATATCCCATAACATTCATATACCACAATTTACCCAAGCATTCTCCAATTGATGGGCATCCATTCATTTTCCAGTTTCTGGTCTCTTCAAAAAGAGCTGCCACAAACATTTTTGCACATAGAGATCCCTTTCCCTTCTTTAAAATCTCTTTGGGGTATAAGCCCAGTAGTAACACTGCTGGAATCAAAGGGGATGCACGCTTGACCTTATTCCATTTTGCTCGAATCTTCTCTTTAGGCCCTTGCCTTATTGTCCCCTGATTTGCTAGTCTACACTCTGGATCTCATTTATCCATCATCTATGAAATCTAGAATTCCTGTCTGCCTAAGTGATGGATTTCTCCTGTCTCCTCTTCCTTGACAGTGATAACTCCTCTGGACTTAACTACTAAGCCAGCTAATTTATAACATCTGTAACCCCTGTTCTTGCCCTAGGTCCCTCTGCTGGTCTTCCTGTCACCAGGTGCCAAAATGACAACAGCAGAGATTTGGGGGTGTCCTGGGGGGGATGGAGGAGAAAAGCATTAGGTTCTATACAAGGCCACTTGCCTTCAGTTCACATGCACTAATCCTGATATGAAGATATTTTTTCTGACCTTATGCAGACAATCTGCTTCAGCCTAGAAATAGGTGATCATTATTTTCTCCAATCCTTGAACTTTATTGTAATTTCCTCATTCTGTTCCAAGAGACTAAAAATGGCAGCTGTTTCTCCCCTGAAGCCACTCTTCATTAAGCTCAGTGCTAGCCATGGGCAGAGGAGATGGTAATTTCAACTGACACAGAGAGATGGCCAATAAAAGCTTGGCTTAATAGGAGTAAATCTCTTGCTAATTACCCCCAGCTCCATTTAAGCCTAAGCTTAATGGACCTTTCTCCGCAGTGATGGCTCCCAGGGGGGCATCTGCAGTCTCAGTCAGCTAGAAAGACCACTGACGGTCGCCAGTCCCTGCAATCACAGTGCTCGAGTCTGAGTTGGCAAAGAAAATATGAACAGAAACAGAAGCTGGGGCTCCGGAACCAAAAGTGGGGGTGGAAGGGATTATGTCTGTCACTGGAATATAAGGGAAGTGGATGATTTTTCTTCCAGTCTGAAATGCTTTCACATAACCGAGTTTGAGAGGATCTTGTCTTCTCCAGAGAAGAGTCCTGTCAGTGAGTGTGAGGGACTTTGGGATCAATGGCATTCCTGCTTCGCCTTTATCTCAGGGCCTGGAGGAGCATCCGTGGTTACCCTAGTCATGGACAGTGGCTTCATCAGCATGTTCCTGACAATACTGGTGTGCAAGGATTGCTCCTAGGGAAGCAGGGCAGGGCAGAGCAGATCCAGACTTTCAGCTCCAGGACTGGCATTTCTTGCTTGCCAACGGTGTTTGGTCTCCTTTGTTCTGTCCCCAGTTTACTTACATTTGCTTATCTCAATCATAACCTACTTCCTGGGATTGACTGCATCCTGTTCTAGATTTCTGGTACCCCCTGCTGAGCTGGGCTCCTGATCCTGAGCACTTGTTGGTCAGCCCTGCTGCCCATGGGTTGAACTTCTGGGTCTGGAATCAGAGAGCATGGGTTCTAGTTCTACTTAGTCTTCTCTGTTGGGCAAGTCACCTTTCTTAGCCTCAATTCCCTTACCTGTTGAATGAAAGGGTGGGACTAGATAAATGCTCTCGGAGGTTGCTGCTAGTCCTCGTACTATGATTCCATGATCTATGAAAATACAGCCCACTGAAAGGGCAAATGGCAATCACAGTTTCAATATCATTGTATTGTGTGCTCCTGTATTCTTTAGTCTTCATTTCTCCACTGGTCTGGTTATCAATCGTTGAAAGGGCTGAGCCATTCAGGAAAGCAATTGTGCATTATCTTGTGGCTCTGCAAGGGCATCCTTTACTTAACCTGACAGTCGAGGGTCATCCCTGCCATCCCTGCCAAATAGTCTGGGAGGCTGAGAACATCCCTGACCTGCTTTATGGATACCATCCCAGACTGATCCGGAATGCTTCACTCTGTGACTTATGGGAAAACCAGCCCACAGAAGAGAGGTGACAGCATGATTATAGAATCATTAGTCCTTTCTTCATCCTGCCATTGGTGATTAGCAGCAGTATGAAATAATTTGGCTGTGAGCAAATGTTTGTCCCACCGGGTTCATCTGGATATACTTACCTAGAATCTGCACCCTACTTAATGCGATGGAAAGAATAGTGCTGGCCAGTAACAGGTCAAGTTTTTGCCAGTCAATTACCGTTGGTCTTTGACAATCATGACCTGAGGTAGGCATCTGATAGATGGCATTTGACAATTTGGAAATGTGAGGGTACCTTCTGTCCTTTATCCTAGGGAGTTCTCTAAATTCCAAGGAGAGCAAAACCCTCAGTTATTCTGTTTTCCTTGTGTGTAGTGGTTTTTTTTGCTTGTTTGTTTCTCAAATAGCTTTAAATAGCTAGCCCTGTCTCATTGGATCCTTTCTAGAATAGAATTCTCATTGTTGTTTTTTCCCAACAATATTCTATTTTTTCAAATATGTGCAAAGATAGTTTTTTCAACATTCACCTTTGTGATACCTTGTCTTCCAAATTTTTCTCCCTCCCCCTCTCCTACTTCTTCCCCAAGACAGGAAGCCATTAGATATAGGCTAAATCTATGCAATTTTTCTAAATATTTCTACATTCATCTTGCTGTGCAAAATGAATCAGATCAAAAGGAAAAAAAAATAAGAAAAAAACCAAGCAAACAAACAACAGCAACAAAAGGTGAAAATACTATGTCTTGAGCTATATTCAGTCTCTCTTGTTCTCTCCGTAGATGTGGATAGCACTTTGCACCCCAGATCTTTTGGAATTGTCTTGAATCACCTCATTGTTGAAAAGATCCAAGTCTATCACAGTTCAGCTCAATTTTTTAGCATCAAAGATTTTTTTTTGTTCTTCTTGTTTGGCCTCTTCAACTGTCAATATTCTTTGCAATGAGATGGCTCAGTAGATAGTCATGAAGACCTCAGTTCAAATATAACCTCAGTCCCTTCCTAGTTGGGTAACTCTGACAAATGACTTAATCTCTTATTTGCCTCAGTTTCCTCAGTTGTAAAATGGGGATAATACCAGTGCCTATTTCACAATATCGCCATAAGGATCAAATGAGATAAAATTTGTAAGGTACTTAGCACAGTTCCTGGCACATTTGTAGTTGTTCAATCATGTTCAACTCTTTGTGATTCCATTTAGAGATTTCTTGGCAGAGATATTGTAATGTTTGCCATTTCCTCTTCTAGCTCATTTTACAGATGAGAAACTGAGGTAAACAGCGGTAAATGATTTGCTGAAAGTCACCCAGCTAGGAAGGGTCTGAGACCAGATTTGAACTCGGGAATTCCTGACTCCAGTCTGGTGCTCTTTGTATTGTACCACTCAGCTGCTTCTGTGTATCTGATACATAGTAGGTACAATAGATATTTTATTCCTCTTCTCCTTTCTTTCTTTCTTTCTTTCTTTTTTTGTTAAATCTCAGACCTATCCCTTTACTTCTTTTTTCCATCTCTCCCAATAATAACACATATATCAATAGGTATTTGATGAATGGCTGTTATGTTGTAAACTCTGGAGGCAGGGAATGGTACAGAGAATTATCAGCTCCAGTCCCTATCCTCAAGGTATTTAGAGTCTCTCTGGGTGGCAGATGTAAATAAAGTAGGAAGACCCAGGGAAGGAGAGCAGGAAGCCTGGGCATTGGTCTTACCTTTCCTGCTGACTTGCTTTGTGACTTTGAACATTTCTCCATTCCGAATTTCATTTTCCTCATCTGAAAAATTAGGAGGTTGGATTAAGTAATCACTAAAGTCCTTTCTGACTTTTGCATTCTATTATTCTGGTAAACAAATAATTGCTTTTGTGGAGATTAGACACCATAGAGGCAGCTAGGGGCAGTTAGGTGGTTAAGTTGCCAGGCCTGGTGTCGAAAAGACTCATCTTTCTGTAAAATGAACTGGAAAAAGAAATAGCAAATCACTCCAGTGTCTTTGCCAAGAAAATCCCAAATGGGGGCACGAAGAGTTGGACATGCCTGAAACAATCAAACAACCACCACCATTATCACCATTATACAAGACAGTGTATGCTAGGTACAAAATGAGTGTTACAGAAAATGGTGCTATCAGATTACAGCATAACTGAGCATTGTATTTTGTCAAGGCTTTTTTAATTCAACTATTGGTATAAATCATGTGATTTGGAGTGTTTTGTTTCTAATATGATTAACTGTGTTATTTTCTTTATATGGAACTACCCAGTATCCTTGGTCTATCTTTAATCTAGTGATTGATTTATTGAACATATTGCTATGATGGTCCACTTTTTTTGTCTAGGATCTTAATTAAATTTTTTGTTCATTAGTGATATTGGTCTCTAGTTCTCATGGTTTTATCCTCTGTATTTAGTATGTTATTTATGTTAGGTATTTAGGTTTGCTCTGGCTAGATATGTTAGGATTTCAGAGATCAGGGAGCTTGATGGGGTTTTTTCCTATTCTTCCTCAGCTGCTTCTCTGTCCTCCCTGTGACCTCCAAACTTTCTACTCCCCAGTACTTTCCCAGGACTTCACTCCTGCCCCAAATACTCTTTCTTTCCTCCTCTCCCAACCTCATCCTTGACCTTGGAATCATTTCCCCTCATCTTCCTATAGCTGCTCATATGTTACCAAACCCTAACCCTAGAATGCTCCTACTACTTGCCTCTCTTACTTCACTCAGATGCTGCATAGAACCGGAGTAAGTCACAACCATGCTGATGGGTCCATGACAGATTTGTTATCCATTGTCAACAAGGCCCTTCACTCTATCAAGATAATACTTTTATTCCTGCCTAATTGAGAAAGGAATTCTCCACCATGACTATTCCAAGCCTTCTTGTCTATTCTCAGTTCTTCCCTGGCATCTCTGTGACTGTCCTAATTGAGATCCAAGATCATTCAACATAATCTCTACTTTATGCTGTTCTCCTTATCTCTCAAGTCCTCAACAATTTCTTATAAGTCTTGACACTATTCCCCATTGCTTCCTCCTTAGTTCTAATCTCTGATGAAATATATGGTCTTCCCCACTAAATCTTTATGTTTTTGCTTGATACCTCATATCTTCTTATCTTCTCTAGTAGATTGCTCATCCCTCTTCTCACTCTAAATCCTCATTCTCTCCCTGTGTAATGGTTCCTTTCCTTCCGTCTACAAATATGCGCTTGTCTCCTCTATTTTCAAGAAACCCTAACTAGATTTTATCATACTCACTAATCCTATATCTCTCTTCCCTTTCTTTACCAAATTAACAAAAAAGTTTCTACACAAAAAACTATTCTCTCTTTCATTCTCTCATTCTGTTTTAAACCATGTTGCAGGTTTACGTCATCACTTAACTGATGCTATACCCTCCAGAGTTATCAGTAAGGGACCCTAATGCATTGTTGGTAGAGTTGTGAAATGATCCAATCATTATGAAGAACAATTTGTAACTGTGTCCAAAGGGCTATAATACTGTTCATACTCTTTGATCCAGCAATAACTCTACTGGGTTTGTATCCTAAAGAGATAATAAAAGAGGGAAAAAGACCCACATGGACAAAAATGTTTCTGGCAACCCTTTTTGTAATGGCAAGAAACTAGAAATTGAGTGGATGCTCATCAGTTGGGGAATGGTTGAATAAGTTATAGTATATGAAAGTAATGGAACATTATTGTTCTAAAAGAAATAATGAGCGGGATGATTTCAGAAAAGCCTGGAAATACTTATGTGAACTGATGCTGATCGAAGGAACATTGTTCACATCAACAAGAAGATTATGTGATGATCAATTGTGATGGACTTAGATCTTTTCAACAAAGAGGGGAATTCAAGGCAATTTTAATAGACTTATAATGGAAAGTGCCATCCACATACACAGAGAGAACTATGGAGACTGTGGATCAAAGAGAGCATTTTTACCTTTTTTTGTTGTTGTTTGTTTGCTTGTTTTTTTTTTTTTTCTTTCTCATGCTTTTCCCCCTCTTGATCTGATTTTTCTTGTGCAGTATGACAAATATGGAAATATATTTAGAAAAATTGCACATGTTTAACTTATATTGGATTGCTTTCTGTCTTGGGCATAGGGGAGGAAGGAGAGGGAAAAAAATTGGACCACAAGGTATTGCAAAGGTAAATGTTGAAAATTACCTTTGCATGTATTTGGAAAAATAAACTACTATTTAAAAAGTTACCAGTAATCTATTAATTGCCAAATCTAAGATCCTCTTCTAAGTCTTCAATCCTCAAACTTTTCTGTAGCAGTTAGCTCTGTTGACCACCTCTCTTGGGAACTCTTTCCACTGGATTTTGTGATATTCCCCTCTCTTGGATTTCCTCATACTTGTCTGACTATTTCTTCTTAGCCTCTTTTGCTGGCTCATCATCCACATCTCTTCATCTAACTACCCTTGTCCCATTTCTCTTTTCTCTATGTGTTCTCTCACTCATCAGCTCCCATGGATTTGAATACCATCTCTATGAATATGATTCAAAAATCTGTATTTCTAGTATAATCTCTTTCCTAAGCTCTAGTGCCACTCATCAGTTTTCTATTGGATATCTCAAGCTTGATTCTTGGAGGCATTTCAAAGTCAATATATCTAAAACAGAATTATCTTTTTCAATAAACTCTTTAAAATAATAGAGACGAGTCTTAGCATCTTAAAATTCCAATCCCTCAGAGCTAGTAAGCCATCTCAGGGAGAGATCTAGTACAGTCTTTTCTATATAGGAATTCCTCAGCAAGTATTCATCCAGCTTCTAATTGGACACCTCCATTGATGTTGAATTGATTCCTTCCATCATGGGACAGCTCTGATTGAACTTTCCTGTTACTATCAAGAGCAAGACTATCCATCAAGTCCCCCAGGGTTTGCAATTTTGGTGTTATCCTAGACTCCTCACTTTTAATTATTCCACGTCAAGTCAGTTGCCAGAACTTGTCATTTCTTCTCCACAACATCTTCACATACATCTCCTCTCCACTGCACTTCCTCACTATGTCTGTGTGATCTCTACTCAGGGTCATCCCTTTCCCCTTGGAACCTTGGACTTTAACTCCACAACTTTAACAATCTAGCTTTAGCTTTAGTTTGATTGATTTGATTGATTGATTTAGTTTAGATTGAAGCTTCTACTACAGTCCAGGCCAGTTCCACATCCTGCTTTCTCCAATCAGGCCATCATCTCCACCTCCTCTTTCCTCTAGAACTTGAATTCCATTCCTAGATCCACTCTTGAGTTCTGATAGGCTTTGACCTTGTCTTGCCTTCGGCCAGGCCTTCACCATATCTCCATGCCATTTGTGTTCTCAGCATTTAGGTCAGTGTGCTGGCCCATAGGAAGGGCTTAATAAATGTACTATTTCTATCTATCTATCATCTATCTATCTATCTATCTATCTATCTATCTATCTATCTATCTATCTATCATCTATCTAGCTTATCTATTCTGTTTACCTATTTAATTTATCTTTGGGTAGCTTTTGAGTATCTCTTCTGTCTAGGTTTTTGGGAAACCACTTTCTCTTGGTTTACTTCCTACCTATCTGACTACTCTTTTTCAATCTCCTTTGGGGCATCTCCATTCAAATCACACCTACTAACATGGACGTCCCCCAAGATTCTGTCCTAGGATCCCTTCTTTTCTCCCTCTATACTGTTTTGTTTGGTGATCTCATTAGCTCCTATAGATCCATTTATCATCTCTATACTGATACTTCTTAAAATTATTTATCTAGCCCT
Source organism: Antechinus flavipes (assembly GCF_016432865.1). Taxonomy (NCBI): domain Eukaryota; kingdom Metazoa; phylum Chordata; class Mammalia; order Dasyuromorphia; family Dasyuridae; genus Antechinus; species Antechinus flavipes. The sequence continues at coordinate 222,141,728 of NC_067399.1, read as the reverse complement.
AATATCTCTCCTACCAACTGCCTATAAGGCATCTTGAACTGATTTTCCCATTGACATCTCAATATATCTAAAATTGAAATAATTTCTTTTTCCCCATACTCTCTCCTCTTCTAAATTCTCCTCTATTTCCACTGTCCTAGTCCCCCAGACTCACAACCTAGCTATCATTTTCAGTTTCTCACTTACCCTATTTCCAATTAGTTGCCACAATTCACTGATTTTTATCTTCATGTCATCTCTTGTATATTTCCATTTCTCTCCTTTGATATTGCTGCCCTGCAGGCCTTCATCACCTAATGTCTAAACTGTTGTAATAGTCACTCAGCTGCCACAGTGATGTTCCTAAAGCACAGATACCCACCTATTTAATAAACTCTAGTAGCTCCCTGTTACCTCCAGGACCAAATACACATTCCTCTGGAATTCAAAGCCCTTCATAAGCTAGCCCTCTTCTACTTTTGCAGATTTCTTTTGCCTTATCTGTTCCATGTGCCCTGTGCTCCAGTGATATTGTCCTTCTTGCTTTTCCTTGAACAAGACACCTTATACCCCAACTTAGGGCATATTCACTGACTGTCAGCCAGACCTGGAAGTCTACCTTCTGGTTTCCTGACTTTCTTCTTAGCTAATACCCTATCTTCTGAAAGAAGCCTTCCCAGTCCTCCTCAATGCTAATTTCATTTCTCTATGATTAACTGCAATTTATCCTGCCTAGATTTCATTTGTACATACCTATTTGGATATTGTCTCCTCTCTTAAGTTTCCTTAATAATAAAGACCATTTTTGTCTTTGTCCTAGCACTTAGTACAACGTCTGGCACATAGTAGGCACTTAATGTTTTTGTTTTGGTAATTTATTGGGTATCCAAACAAGTAAACAAGTAAATAAATACAAGATGAATTGGGGAATAGAGAGATTTTAAAGAAGGGAAAAGGATCTGTATGTGCACGAATGTTTGTGGTGGCCCCCTTTGTAGTGGCCAGAAACTGGAAATTGAGTGGATGCCCATCAATTGGAGAATGGCTGAATAAATTGTGGTATACGAATATTATGGAATATTATTGTTTGGTAAGAAATGACCAGCAGGATGATTTCAGAAAGGCCTGGAGAGACTTACACGAACTGATGCTGAGTGAAATGAGCAGGACCAGGAGATCATTATATACTTCAATAATACTACTATATGATGATCAATTCTGATGGACATGGCCCTCTTCAACAATGAGAGGATCCAAATCAGTTCCAATACAGTAGTAATGAATTGAACCAGCTACACCCAGTGAAAGAACTCTGGGAGATGACAATGAACCATTATATAGAATTCCCAATCCCTCTATTTTTGTCCTCCTGCATTTTTGATTTCCTTCACAGACTAATTGTACATTATTTCAAAGTAACAGTTTGAATGTGTATACTAATATTGTATTTAATTTATACTTTAACATATTTAACATGTATTGGTCAACTTGCCATCTGGGGGAGGGGGTAGGGGGAAGAAGGAGAAAAATTGGAATAAAAGGTTTGGCAATTGTCAATGCTGTAAAATTACCCATGGATATAACTTGTAAATAAAAAGCTATAAGAAAAAAAAAGATGAATTGGGTAAGACAAGGCTTTAACAACATGGGGGATGGGGGAAATCAAGAAAATCTTTGATTTAGAAGCTTGAGGAAAGATAAAGATTCAAACTTGAAGAGCCCGCATCTTCCAAACATGGGGCCAGAGATGAAATACCAGTTTGTAGAAAGCAGAAGGAACTATGAATGGCTTCACATTGAGTAAAAGAGAAGGAATAATGTATAATGAGTCTTCAATGGGGGATGGACCCAGACTGAATAAGGATATTATAATTAGGATACAGGCAAACCAGAGTGTGTCTTATGCCCACTAACTCTTTCAGTTTCCCCGATGACCAGGCGGGCTACTCTTGGTATCCCAGGTTTCTTGATTGTGCCGGCATGGATCTGGGGGTGGGGCTGGTGCATGGAACTGGAGGGGCTGTGGTCAGTTTGGCCTCCCAGAATGGGCTGTCCTGGATGGCTGACCATAGCCAACACATGAGGTGGGAGGTGGTACCGGGAGACAATTTGTGACTCAGGTTCCTTTCCATCCTCTGCCCCGCAGTGCTAGTGACTTCAGTCTACTCTCGGAAGCCTCAGAGTGTGGAACGGCACGTCCTCCCTGTTCTCTGGTACTTCTTGAACAACATGATTGGGAACGGGGTCCTGCCGGGGCACAGCGGCAATGTCCGCTCCGTGGTATGTCAGCTGACCAAGAGCCTCTACGAGCAAATGGGGACCCGCCTGCGGGACTGTGCTGCTGGACAGCCAAAGCAAGTCAGCAAGATGCTCCAGGACATCTTGGACTCAAACTTTCAATGAGGCGTAGTAGGGATGGGGGTTGGGGGTCGGGGGAGGAACAAAAGGGCCACTGCCCCCCCATTTTGAGACCATTTGCAGCTCAAGAACTTTCAGCTGGATAAAACATGGATCTGAGATGGGCAATTATTTTTTTAACTCTTTTTTTTCGGATGGAAGAAACTACTGGTAGAATAGGCCTATAGAGTTTCAGATGTACATAGTTTATTTTGAGGTAGAATTAAAAAAAAACACCTATTTTTCTAAGGTTTTATTTTCTTGCACTCTTTTATCCCCAGAGAAGTTTACAAAGGTATTTTTATAAAAAAATCAAAACCAAACAAAACACAAACAAAAAAATCATAAACACAATCAATTGTGAGTTATTCTGTGATGGTGTTAAAAAAGGAAAGAAAAGGCAGGGAATTTATTATGTATTTTATAGTCTGTATATGAATACCTGCCCATTTGAAGATAGTCCAAACCCATCTGTGAATGCTCAGATTCGTTATACTCAAATGGGTAGAGCCGTTTAGAGATGTCTAAGGCCATTAGGGACTGTTAGGTCCAATTTGAGATAAGCTGAATAAATAGATGGGGCCAATGGGGATTAATCTTTTGCCCTCTGTAGTCATCTAAAGAAAATTCTTAAAGTATGAAGAATTCCCCTTTGGACGCATTGTTTTCTGGGTTTTAAAAAATCATAAATTAGCACTAATGTGATATTTACATTATTATACATCAATTTCAAAGTGTGTCTGAAGGTTTCAGACATTTTGGGGAGGCAGGTTTTGAGAAGTCCTAAATGATGTCCCATATTTACTCAGGGTTCTACTGGTCATTTTCTTGCATGGGAATGTATAGGTTTTTATTTTATGGAGCATAGCATGGGATTGGGAAGGAATAAAGAAAGATGGGTCTCAGATGCAAAGAACTAGTATTTGTTGATTTTTGAGGGAGCAAGAGATTTAGAGCCCTAATCTCAGGAATAGGATGTCTATGGGCTGCATGAATCAGTGGTAATTTGACAGAATTGAGCCTGGGGAGGAGTTACCTGGAGGCTATTGTTCTGAAAAGGTGGAAAGGTAGAATCTGGAAAGTCAAAGGTCATTGTGCCAATCATAAATCAGCCCAAAGGAAGTTGGCACTTCTGGAAATTGGGTATCAGGGTGTTCAATTCCACACTGCGGACTCAGGCCTTTTCCCAGTCCCTGTGGCCTTAGAGTTTGGGGCAGGCTCAGGGAGTCTCAACTTGAGTTAACCAGCTTCAGGCTGGGGGCAGCTTCTAGATGGTTCCAGGTTCCACACAGAAGGCCCGGGGAGAATTCAGGGTCCAGGCTAGACCTTCCCAGCCAGACTTGCTTAGAGAGCTCCAGAAAATTCATATCTTGCCCGTTCCCGGTGAGTCTTCAGGTCTCACCCAGGTAGGGGACAGGGATTCCCCTCCGAGGTGAGTGACCATCTTATTTCACAGCTTATTTGTTTGGGAAGGTGTTTATGTGGGTCCCCAGACAGGCTTGGATGCTTAGGTCAGTGACCTTTTAGCTAAGGGCAGGGAACCTCGGGGGAAACTATATTATCTCCAACCAGGTGAGATTAGAGTGCCAGTGGGGCAGATAGAGCAGGAAGCCTCCTAGCACCACACAAAGGCACCTACTCTGCCACTGTTCTCCCTTTCTGTAGAGATGCGCTCATCTGACTGATTATTTAGCTAGCTGGGGATGTTTGATAATATTTTGAGCTTCCTTTCAGTTTCCTTCACCTTTGAGTGGGACATAGTAGATAGAATGCTGGACTTGGAGCCAGAAAAACCTGCATTGAAATCTTATTTCTGACTCCTACTAACTCTGCAAGTCACCATCTCTCAACTATAGGCAGCTCTCCAAGACATTCAGTATCACTGGGACATGCATGTGTGATTGATAGGTCCTTGACTTTGGAGGGAAAACATCCTTTCCAAAAAGGACTTCCATGGAAGTTAGGTTTTTTTTTTTTGGGTGGGAGGACCTTGAAATCAGATAAATTTTTTCTTTTGCCTCCTCTTCCCACTCCTATACTTAGAGAGTGGAGATAGAATTGGGATGAAGGTGCTACCAACATTTCCTTTAGAACCTTGTAACTTATCAAAAATCCAGAATTTATTGGGGAGCTTTCTAGATGGCTTCTTAAATCATGGGTCACAACCCCAAATGGGGTCTCATAACTGAATGTGGGGGCTTACAAGATTATGATTTATTATCAGTAAATGTTTGATTTGTATACCTTTTATATATCTATATACCCATGACTATGTAAAATTTTTCTTGGGTTAAAAGGAGTTGGAATGGAAAAAGTTTAAGAAACCCTGGTCTAGAGCATTTAGGAATGTACAACTTCCAGGCCACATGTCTAGGTTCAGTGATACAACTGTTTTCTTTCCTACTTTGCCTTATCTCCCACTTCCAAGCCTCTCGTCTTGAGCACTTACATCCTGTCCCAATAATTGTTTTTTTTTTTTTAAAATTCAGTTGGAAAGTCAAGAGTGTCATTTGCATATTTTAAAAATAATTCCCAATCTTTTAGGTCCTATCTGGTACTTTACCCAATGAGCATGACCTCCAGGATCATACTCTTGGTGTAGACAGAAGTCATAGTAGTATTTCTTGTATGCCACGGGGGCTTTCCATCTCAAGCCATTCTCACGTCCCTTTTCCAAAAAATAAAGGCAATAGAGGGACGCGATCTTGGGCTGATGATCTGTGGGAGAGCCAAGGGCAGACACGGGCTGAGAGTTAACTTTGTATCGCCGTTATCAGAGCATGTATAGCCTTCATCTGTAGAAACGATGGCTTTGGGGAATGGGGCACAAACTCGATTTTTCTTTTAGCAGTGGGGGTGCTTCCAGCAGCCAGCCACCCACTCTTGCCTAGTCATTCGTGTGGCCAGTAGGGATGTCCACGAGGTGAGTGATGCATCAAGGAGACAGTCTGGGACTGCAGAACAAAGATTTTCTCTGTGTAGGAAACAAAATACACGGGTTAAACCCCCAGCCTGGGAGAAGGGCAGCTTCTCTGCCCTAGTAAACTGCTCTCTACAGACGACATAACCCAAGTGGGCTTTGTGCTCCTTGGCCCTGAACGTTTGTTAAAGACATGCTCTCTGCGCTCCCTTTACTTCCCAGCTTCTTAGACATTGAGAGAAGGCCGCTGCTTCTGACCGAAGGCTGGAATTGGATTGGGGGGTTACAGATCCAAAGCCTGGCCAGCCAGCTGCCCAAAGGGGTGACGAGGCGACAAAAGGAGCAGAAAGAGAAATGGTTTTCAAACCCCGGGCTTCCTCATCAGTTCCTGTGCTCTAATTGTGGTTCAGTCATTCGGTTGTGTCTGACTCTCTATGGACCACCCTGTGCATGGAGATTTTTTTGGCAAGACTGCTGGAGTGATTTGCCATTTCCTTCTCCCGTGGATTAAGGCAAACGGGCTGGGTTAAGTGTCTCAGTTGGTAAGTGTCGAAGGCCAGATTTGAACCCAGACCTTCCTGACTCCAGGAAGATGCTTTTCCCACTGAGCCATCCAGCTGCCTCCATGTCCTGTGAAGAGGCGCCTGGTGCAAAGTGCTAAGGAAAGATTAAACCGGACACAGCAGCCAATTAACCAGGTAGGGCCCAGCAAGCGTGGGGAATGCAGCGGGGCCAAGACTGAGTCTGTCAGGAGTGCAAGGAACAGGCTCAAGTTTTGTCTGCTCAAGAATCGACACAAATTATTGGCTTTTCAAGCCTGTCTTGCCCACACAGGACCAATGAGCCTCCGCTGCCGATCCCTCTCAGGCAGCGGGGAAAGGGCCGTGTCTTCAGCAGCGAAGAGCTGGAATAAAAGAGCTTGTGTAGGGTCCACTGTCCTTAGAACGCGAAAGATTTGTAAATGTTTGTTCCCTAATGGACTTTGGGTGCCTGGTACCCATGGGTGCTGTTAACTTCTGTATAGACCTTCAGAGAATAAAGTGTCTTACCAGCATTTTGTGGATTCTCTCTGGTGTGTTGGTATCTGTTCCATGGAGCAGTCATTTTTTTGTGTTTCTCCAGGACCTTTTTTCCCAGAATACATGATGGGATGTGTCTCTTTCCTTCATCTTTTAAGCCCCTCATCTTCCTACTCCTCTGATACTTGTCTCGCTATGGCCCGAGGATAACACTCTTGTGTAGCATGTTTCCTTGCACATTTATCTGCCCCTTGAAGAAAGAATAAAGAACATTTTCCCTGTGTAATTCACCTTCCTTCCACAATCTCTGAGCCTCAGTTTCCTCCCCCATAAAAAGGATGACACCTGGACTATTTAACTCATAAAGCTATTGCAAGGAAGGTATTTTGTAACTCTTCATGGATGGCGTAAATGGGAATTTTGATTTTTTGGGAACTAACAAGCATGCCTCTAAGCAGAGGGTTCATGGGTTCCTTAAGGATATTATAAGATTATAAATTTAATTCTGGAAGGACTTAGGGCTATTATTTCACTATAACCTTATTCTTCCATTTGGAAAATAGGGAAATTATCTGAGCAAATATATCCTAGTAAAGGAAAGGGAAAACAGGCTTAAAGAAACCAAAACCACTGACAGGTCTTGAGTACAAAATACTTTACCTTGCCATACTTCGCAGCTGAGTCCTGGCTCTGTCTAGAATCCAGGATGGGCAAGACTGCCTCACTGCCACCCCCACCGGAAGACCCTGTGAATGTGTCTGCCATGCTAATTGAACAATTTGGTCCCACCATTCCTGTCTAGCTTTATCACGGTTCTCACAATGACCTGGTTTCTCGTCTGCCTCTCCTTGTTAAATCTCATCACCCTACTCCTCTGCATCTTGGTTAAGGGGAGACTGTTGAGATGTGGACAATTTTTTTTTATGGTGGTTACTTTGCCATTTAGATCTGATGCCTCAGTTTCCTTATCTTCTGAGCACTCCGATCTCAAACTAATGGGTTGACAAACACAAAGCCAGTCCATTGGCAGTTTTGAAACTAGCTCCAGCTGTCTTTGATGCTTCTTTTCCTGGCCTTCATTAATGGATTTCATGAATCTCTCTTATCTAAGACTGACTGATGTCTGCCAGTCCCTTTGCCAATTGCAGGTCAGTTTGGACCATCAATTGCCTTTCCTAAAAACAGTTTGAACTTGTGAGGAGAAATCTAAAAATTTAGATATACTATGAAATTCTGAGTTTGTGTAGGGCCCAGAGGATTCTCCAGAAAATTCTAATTTGTCCTTGATTTGATTTGGTCCTACTCCCAGAGACCAGATCAAGCCTCCAGTTGGCTGATCAAAAAAAAAAAAAAGTTCTATAGCCTAAATGGGCCCTTTAACCACAGCAAAAAGATTTGGGTGAACTGACTTTGAGCCAAAAGCTTCAGGTGGTTTGCCAACATGGAGCCATCTGTCACAGACTGAGTTCTTACCTTATTGGGCAACAGCATAAACACAAAACACAGAAAGATAAACATAAAGAGTAAACAGCAGTTTTCAGAGTAAGGCAGTAGGAACCGGGGGAATCAGAATAGGTTCTTGTAGGAGCTAATTCTTGAACTGAAATTTGAGAACAGCTGGGAATGCTCCAATTTTAGGCAACAGTGATAGCCTGGTAAAGGTGAGGAAGGAGATTGGAGCCGGGGTTGTTGTATACAGAAATTTCAGCTATACTAGTCTGGCGGGAAAAGAGTGTGTGAAAATCAGTGTGGAATAAGGGGTGGGGAAGGGAAAGATCTAACATAGTAAAGAGTGCTGGATGAAATCAGGTTCAAATCTCAGTTCAGACATTTTCTTCCCGTGAGACTTTGGGCAATTGACTTAACTTGAACTGAAATTGTTCTTTAGTTTCCTCATCTATATGATCAGATAGTGTGTGAGGGCTCCTTCATTTATAAATCTCTAATCCCAATAAGCCTGGAAAGGTAGACTATAAAGGACTTTAAATATCAAATAGAGGAGTTGTATATTTTATCTTAAAGGCAACTGGGAACCACTCTGGCTTCTTGAGAAGGGGAGTGACATGGTCAGACATGCTTTAGGAATATCCACTTGGCCCCTCTGCATGGAAGAGAAACTGGAACAAAGAGATCCATTAGGAAACTATTATGATATTCCAGCTATATATTGGTTTTTCATTGGTAAATGCATGCCCTTTAAAGTTTAGTTCTTTCATTTTTTTGGTTCCTACAGGTTAATACTAATAACTAACATTTATATAGAGCTTTCTATGTGCCAGGCATTGTGCTAAGTACATAATTATTATCTCATTTCGTCCTCATGACCACCATGGGAGATGCTGTTATTATCCCCATTTTATAGATGAAGAAACTGAGGCAAATAGAATGTCAAGGTCACACAGATAGTATCTGCTGCCAGATTTGAAGTTTTCCTGACTCAAGGTCCAGCACTCTTACCCACTCTGTCACCAGCTGCCTCGCTCAGCTAATCCTGCTAAATTTACTTTTTTTTTTTTTTTTTTTTGCTGAGGCAATTGGGGTTAAGTGACTTGCCCAGGTTCACACAGCTAGGAAGTGTTAAGGGTCTGAGAACAGATTTGAACTCCAGTCCTCCTGACTTCAGGGCTGCTGCTCTATCCACTGCGCCACCTAGCTACCCCTAAATTTATCTTTAAAAAAGTTGCCTGACCCACCAAGCCAGGAGGACCTTTGTTCCAATCCAAACACAGACACTTCTTAGCTGTGTGACCCTAAGTCAGTTACTTGACCCCAATTGCCCCCCCCAAAGTTACCCTTTTATAATAACCTCCTTGGGGGATGTCATTTCACACTAAGTTCTCCTTGGCTTCTCTTTAAGAATTTTGAGGGTCAAAAAAAAGATTCAGTGTCAAAAATCATAAAACTATTGGACAAAAAGGCTTTAAAGTCATACAGGCCCTATGGTTTTTTCCCTCAACTTTTATCCCACCTCTCCAAAAATCCAACTGATAAATAATATTCATGGTGGTGGTCCATATCCCCAAGTCTCTATTTCCTTATGTCATTTCCTTTAATTTCTATTGCTCAGGGACCCTTTAAATATAAAGCCCATTCAATCTTGGGAAAGAGGCTGTCTCTGTCCTGACTGCTTTCCCCCCAGATGTCCCATCTCTCCTTTTTGTATAAGACAATTGACATGGAGGGATCATCCTCTGGGAAGGAAGCAGCCGTAGTGGGGAATTTTGAAAATAAAATATTTCTTGATATTGTAGAGTGATCTAAAGGGAAGGATGGGAGAAGAGCAGATTGCTTGAGCCACATGTATTTGTTTTCTTGGGATGCTTTGTTTTTTCTTCTAGAAATTGTTCAAGACAGAATGGGTTAAAGAGAATTATAATGAGACAGTAAGAAGACACTCTTGTCATTGAAGATGGGGTAGTACAGTTTAAGAAGCACCTCTGGGGGAGTCAGAGGACTTGCATTTGATTCTGGACTCTGCCACTTAGCGTCTGAGTGACTTTGATCTCACTGTTTAACCTCCTGGGCCTCAGTTTCCCCCTCTGTAAAATGAAAGAATTGGACGAGATCAGGGCTTCTTAATTGGCCAAGACCTCAAGAGGTCATCCAGGTCATAAACTGTGGGTCATAACCTCATGTGGGATTTCATAATTGAATATGGGGGTCACAAAATTATGATTTATCATCAGTAAATGTTTAATTTGTTTACTTATTTTATACATTTATATACCCAGGGTCACATAACTTTTCTTTTTCCTTTTCTTCCTTTTCCCTTTTTCTCTTTTTCTATTTGTCTATCTCCAAATATGTCCCTGTGTTTCATACTCTATCTCCCTATTCTTCTGTCTCACTGTCACTTTCTCTCTGCCTGTCTTTTCTCTTCCCTTTTCCTTTTTCATTTTACTCCTTTTCCTTTTCCTCTTTTTCTCTTTTCCTATTTGTTTGTCTCAAAATATGTCCATGTTTCACTCTCTATCTTCCTGTCCCTCTGTCTCCCTGTTGCTCTTTCTCTCTGCCTCTCTTCTCTTCCCTTTTCCTTTTTCATTCTACTCCTTTTCCTTTTCCTCTTTTTCTCTTTTCCTATTATTTTGTCTCCAAGTATGTCCATGTTTCACTCTCTATCTTCCTGTCCCTTTGTCTCCCTGTTGCTCTTTCTCTCTGCCTCTCTTCTCTTCCCTTTTCCTTTTTCATTCTACTCCTTTTCCTTTTCCTCTTTTCCTCTTTTTCTCTTTTCCTATTTGTTTGTCTCAAAATATGTCCATGTTTCACTCTCTATCTTCCTGTCCCTCTGTCTCCCTGTTGCTCTTTCTCTCTGCCTGTCTCTTCTCTTCCCTTTTCCTTTTTCATTCTACTCCTTTTCCTTTTCCTCTTTTCCTATTTGTCTCTAAATATGTCCATGTTTCACTCTCTATCTCCCTGTCCCTCTGTCTCCCTGTTGCTCTTTCTCTCTGCCTCTGTCTCTTCCTCTTTCTGCCTTCCCAGGGTCCAGGGCAGGCGTTGCTCATGTTCTCTCGGCTCCCCTCCAGTGCCATCAGCCCCAGGTTGTCTCTAGACCTCCTTTTTCACTGTCTGCTTCTCTGTTCTGGTAGAGGCCCTAAGGAAATTTCACCGAGTTCCATTTTGGACCTTGTGAGTGCAATCAACTCAGCAGTGCCCAGAGTTCTGCTATAAAACGGACTTAAAGTGTCGAGTGAATAGAGGACGTGCTCCCCTGTGTAGGGTATGTACCTTTAATTACAATTCATAAAAATGTCCAGATGGATTGATGGCACTTTGTGTAAACTTCAGGTAGGTGCCAGGAGTAAATGATATCGCAGTATAACAAGTTCTGTTTAATACAGGCACCGGCCACTGACAACAGCCTCAGTCTTTGATGTGGGACCGCTTAAAGCACGGAACGCTTGAAAAGGTTTCTTTTGCAAACTATTGTGGGGACTTGGAGGGGGTGTCAGCAGGCAATGGCAGCCATCAATCTATGCCCTTTCAATGCATATATTATAGGCTGCATTCATTGTGGCTACATGCAAAGCACCATTTTATTTTGTAGCAGGAATAAATTTTCTAGACTCCTTTGTCAGCCACCTTGTGGGCTTTTAGGAGACAGGTCTTGTCAAACACGGGCATTTCAGGATGAAAGAAGGTTAACTTTGTTCCCCCTGCCCGTTATTGAATACCAAAATAAACTTCAGCTTTGGAGCTAGAAGGTAATGGGAGGAAAGAAATAAGACTGCCAGGTATGTTAAAAACTGCTCACCTCCAGAACTACACTGGGGATGGAGGGTGGTTGTATTTCATCTTGAAGGTCACACTTACCTAGGCAAAAGCCATTGATGTTCTACCACTGTCTTCTATTTGTCTTTCTCTCCAAGGATTCTTTTGAGCCATTTAAAATATTTTTTTCGAATGAGATAACATATGTAAAAGTCTTGGTAAATCTGAAAGCATCATAGGATTATAGATTTAAAGCTAGAAGGAACTTTAGAAGTTATCCAGTCCAATCCCTTACTTTTATAGATGAAGATTGAGGACTAAAGGTTAAATGACTTCCCTAAAGTCACCCAAGGTAATAAGTAAAAGCTTAAATTCAGATCCAGGTTCTCTGATTCCAAATCTATCATTCTTCCACTGGCCCACACAATTTGTCTTATCATCATTATCATCATCATCATCATCATCATCATCATCCTCATCATCATCACCATCCAATTTTCCTGGGAAAAGTCATAATCCTGTTATTATTCTTTAATATTTTATAGAATGGGTAGATAAAAATGCCACCTTTTTGTAAATTAAAAAAACTGTTGGGTTATGAACATCTTCTTAATTATTTTTATTAATAGCATTTTATTTTTCCAAATACATCCAAGATAGTTTTCCACATTAACCTATGCAAAGCCTTGTGTTTGAAATTTTTCTCCTTTCCTCCCTTCCCCCTTTCTCCCCAAGACAGCAAGCAATCCAATACAGATTAAACAAATGCAATTCCATATTCATCAAGAAATCAGATCAAAAGGGGGAAAAACATGAGAAAAAACAAACAAGCAAACATCAAAAACAACAAAAAAAGTGAAAATACTATGCTTTGTTCCATATTCAGTTTCCATAGTTCTCCCTTTGAATGTGGCTGGCACTTTTCCATCACAAGTCTATTGGAATTGCCTTGAATCACCACATCTATAGGATCCTTGAAAACAGATAGAATAATGGGAAATTTATATACTATATATACTGTTCCCCTGCTATTTTAATTTCTTCCACTAGAGTCACAATGTTTTGAAAGCTCCTCATTTTATGTAATTTGGAAATTTAAAGTATTTAGTATGAACTCTGATTTCATTGCTTAATTCTTCCCACCTCATTTGTAGATGACAATACCTTCCAAGCCTTCGGGGCTGTATTTCTGAATTGCTGTGGTCAAATAACCAAAAAACAATAAATGACAAATGTTGGCAAGGCTGTGGAAAAACACATTAAATACCCTATTGCTCTATGAACGGCTTTAGCCATTCCAGAAAGGAATTTAGAACGGCCTCAAAGTCACTAAATTGTATCTATCCTTTGACCCAATGATATCTTTATCTTGTCATATCCAGGCCTGGCATAGGGCTAGGTACATATCAATATGTACCTAATATTAATATCACTAATTGGTGAATAATAATTATTAATAACATTAATAAATATTTATGGATTGACTTTAGAGTGCTGGACCTGTAGTCAGGAAGATCAGAGTTAAAAATTCTATCTCATTTAATCTCTCTTTATCTCAGTTTCCTTATCTGTAAAATAGAAATAATAATAGTATCTACTGATTCAGGCCAATTCCAATGGTCTTGTGATGGAGAGAACCATCTGCACCCAGAGAAAGGACTGTGAGGACTTTGTGTGGATCACCACATAGAATTTTCACTCTTTTTGTTGTTGTTTGCTCGATTTTTTTCCCCATTTTTTCCTTTTTGATAGAATTTTTTTTGTGCAGCATAAGTGTGTGTGTGTGTGTGTGTGTGTGTGTGAATTGCATATGTTTAATAAATATTAGATTACTTGCCATCTAGGGGAGGGAGTGGAGAGAAAAAGGGAAAAAAAAATTGGAACACAACAGTGAATGTCAAAAACTATCCATGCATATGTTTTGAAAATAAAAAGCTTTAAAAATAATATACCTACATTCTAGAGTTGTTGTAAAAATGAATAGTTCTAAAGTATTTAAAATATTATGTAAATTCTGGCTATTATTGTAGCAAACATTATTTCATATTCAAAATGATTGAGAATCTCTTCCAATGCTTAGCATAGTATTTGGTCCTTGTAGGCACTTAATAAGTGTTCACTTATTGAAAAAAAGTGTATAGGTCTTTACCTCAAAAAGATTAAAAAAAAAAAACAGGAAAAGCACCCATATGTGTAAAAATATTTATAGTAGTTGTTTTTGTAGTTGCAAAGAGTTGGAAACTAAGGGGATTTCCATCAACTAGGATGTAGCTGAACAAATTGTGGCATTTGCAGATAATGAGACACTACTGGGCAACAAAAAAACAATTAAAAAAAGATGGTTTTAGAGAAATATGGGAAGACTTGTGTCAACTGATGCAGAGTGAAGTAAGCAGATCCAGAACAATTTATGCAATAAAAATAACAATGTAAAGACAAGTTGATAACTTCCAGAATTCCAGCAAGTATGATGACCAAAACATGATTCTAGGGAACCAATGAAGAAATATGCTTCCTCCTGAAAGAGAAGTTATCGATTCCTAATGCTAAATGGAATACATTTTGGACCTGGGCAATGTGAAAATGTATTTTGCACGATTATGTACATTTCAAGTATTTTCTTTCTTTTTTTAATTGGGAAGGGAAGATATGAGGGAGTGAAAATAAATGCTTGTTAATGGAAAAAAAATTAAATGCTGGGATTAAAATAAAGTTATTAGCTATTGGCTTCTCTTCGAGCCTTTCTGCATTTAGTGAGGCTGGTCCTTGTGTGACAGATATTCAGCCAGTGTCTGGGACATAATGGAATCTTTTCCAGCTTTGTGGAGCTTGTCAGCATATGGAGTCTGCTAGCATAGCCTTGGGTGACCTCCACATGCCAATAAAGCTTCAGAGGAGGACTTTAGTGGAAAGTCCTACTACAAAGGGAGTATGTGTCTGAATTGCTCATCTATCATTAACAGTAAAGTCACTGAAGCAGGAAGGGCTGTACTTTATGTCTGCCCAGTGTCAGGTCTACTTCAGTCCAGTATTAGCCCTCAATAAAAAAAAAATTTATGTGGGCCAACCAAATACTCCCTTTTCTTTTTCTCTAGGTCTTAGGGAAAATAATGACTGTGACAAAGCTTGTCTCTTTTTGTCCCTTCCCCAACTTTGACTTTGTCTAGATATTTCTTATAGGATCATAGATCTGGAAAAGACCTTAAAAGTCATTGAATCCTATTCCTTGAGGAGTCTCAGCTCCTTTTTTTCCTTCTTTCCTACTCCTATATTAATGTAATATAACAAGAAAAATATAAAACTTTTCATTATGGTAGTGAGGTGGTACAGTAGATAGAATGTTGGGGCCTAGAATTAGGAAGTATGGAATTCAAATCTGTCCTCAGACACTTACTGTGTGTCCCTGGACAAGCCACTTAACTCTGTTTGCCTCAGTTTTCTCATGTATAAAATGGGGGTAATATCTTCTCAGAGTTGTGAGGATCAAATTAGATAATATTTGTAAAGTGGCTTGGCACAATACCTGGCACATACTAAGCCCCTTATAAATATTTTGTTTGTTTTTCAGTCATGTCAGACTCTTCATGACCCCATTTGGAGTTTTCTTAGCAAAGATACTGGGGAGGTTTTGCCATTTCCTTCTCCAGCTCATTTCACAGATGAGAAAACTGAGGCAGAGTTAAGTGACTTGCCTAAGGTCACACAGCTTGTGTCTGAGGCTACATTTGAACTCAAGTCTTCTTGATTCTGGGCCTGGCACACTCTCCATTGTTTAACTGCTCTTTTGTAAATATTAGCTATTATAATATTGTTTTTAATTGTTATTATATTCTAATATACAATGTTTTAATTTATTAGAGAACTCCATTATCCATTGTGCCTGCCCTTTCCTCAAATTCTCCTTCTTCCTTCTCCCTTTTTTTTCTTATTTTGCCCTACTTGTTCTCTGCACTGTCTCTCTGATCCCTTCTGTTTTTTCTTTGTTATTAAGGTTCAGAGCAACATGAATTCCAACTCTGTTATTAACTAATTGTGTGATAAAGATCAAATCATTTCACTTCTCTGGGTCAGCAAAAGCTCCCTTTTATTTTTCTGAGGTTATAGCTATAATAAAGCTTATCTTCTTTAACCAGACCTTTCTTATAAGTCCTTCCCTCTCCTTCCCCTCCCACCCTCCCAGTTTCCTTGTTTGGACCTTTTTTTTTGGGCAAGGCAAACAGGGTTAAATGACTTGGTCAGGGTCACACAGCTAGTGTCTGAGGCAGAATCTGAACTCCTTCTGACTTCAGAGTCTGTTCTATCCATTGTGCCTCCCAGCTGCCCCTCAGTTTGGAATTTTAAGGTCACTTAAGCATACTGGGTAGGAGCATAGATTTCAGACTGAAAGGATCTTTGAGCTAAACTAGTTCAAAGATTCATTTTTACAAGTGAGAAAACTGAGGCACAGAGGGTTTGAAAGCCTTGCTCCCAGGACAAAAAAGTACTAAGTAGCACTCAGAAATCCTTGACTCCATATCCAGCACTTTCCTTCTGTAGCCTTCAATTTCTCACTTCTACTCCTAACAATTCTGTCCAACTCTTACCAACACTGATTAAGCACTGAATTTACCCAAGGCATCATTGTTAGGCATGGGAGATACAAAGATGAAAAATGAGAGTTTTTGCCTTGGCGGAGTCTATGGTCTAACAAAGTATTTCAAATAAAAATAATACAAGAAATAAGGTGTGCTAGTAATCAATCACAAGGGTAAAAGGAACTTGGAAAAACTGAGTGGGGAAAGATAATATGTAGTAAGGACAAATCTGGGGACACTTCATGGAGGAGGTAGTGCCTGAACTCAACATTTGAAAGAAAAAGGAAATTTTTCTTTATTTCCCCCTTTTAAAAAGAGTATTTATTTTTTCCAAATACATGCAAAGATAGTTTTCAGCATTCCCCTTTTCACAAGCTTGTGTTCCAAATTTTTTCCCTCTCTCCTTTCCTCATCTCCCCAAGACAGCAAGCTGTGATGACCTAGTTAGCACCCTGGATACCTTAGAATCAGCCAGAGTCAGCATAAGCAAAAATCCTTGGTCTTTATGGGTAGAAGTGAATTGGACGGAGGCAGAATCTCCATGACCTCTCTTCTTTGTCTGCCAGAAGTGACTCTGGCTTTCTCACTCCACCATCCAAATCCTCCACCCAATCTCCTCTACAGCAGATCAAGCCTGCAGTTGGTAATTAGTAGTGGGCAGAGTTGGTAATTAGCCTTAAGTGCTCGGATCTCTGTGCATCAACTCAGTTTTCAGCCCTCTATATCTCCTGCTTTCTTGTGTTTTAGAACACAGGTGGCCACGCCATCCCTGACTTCTCAGAGAGGTGAGAGCCCCCAAGGGGAGGTGATCACACCCCCCACCCCGGACATCTCAGGAGTGGAGATGAAAAGAACCAAAGGGATGTGGGGGTTGCTAGTGGGTTTCTGGGCTGAAGGGTCTTACTAGAGATATGCACAAACCCATCAGCATGGGAGGTATTACACAAGCACACAGCAATAACACACAGGCTATTAGTGATGACTCTCTCCACAGCCAGTGCAGGCTCAATGTTGTGTAACAAACATGAATTGTACAAGCAAGTAACGGTATAACAAACAGTATAAATCAACCTGGTGTTGTAAAAGGTTGCCAAAAGTCCTAGAAGGAGGTATGTAAACAGCAGTCACACATACACCTTCTTCAGTAGCCAAGAGATAGTCCAAAACCAATCTATTGTCCATTGCTTCACATGTCAGGGAATCCAATGATCCCCCGCAAGTTTTTGAAGTCCTGCAACAGTCTTATCATGTCTCAGAGAATCCAATGATTCCTGAGGGCTTTCAAGTCCTACAACAATCTTTTCATTTCTCAGAGAATCCAATGATTCCTGAGGGCTTTCAAGTCCTACAACAGTCTTATTATGTCTCAGAGAATCCAATGATTCCTGAGGGTTTTGAAGTCCTACAATTTTTTATGTCCATGAGTCAAATGCTATATTGCCAGGCTTATTCAGTGGTGGGCACAGTCAGCAGTGGAACCATTTGATGTTTCTTGGGTCTTCTCCTTCATTTCAAGGATCTGCTCTGTCTCTCTCCAATGGACAAGGTGAATACAGCTTGTTAGCACCCATCTGATTCCTTCTCCATCTGTAGAGATACAAGCAAACCCTCTCCCCCAAGCAGTTAGCCTATCTGGTCCCTTCCATTCACCACTTCCTGGATCTCTCCACATCACCTGGTGATTATCTATCTTTAGATAATGGAGCTGCTCCATTGGACACTGCCTTTCTGGGGCGGAGGAGGGGGAGTGTTATAAAACCTATCTTCCGGAGCCAGTGCATCTTTGTCAAAAATCAAGAAGTTAATTGTATAAAGAGCTAGATTTAGAAGTTCTCTAGGGTTACTTGTGGCTCCCCCTTTCTTTTGTTTTTGGAGGAGCAGCTTAATGTCTCTATTTATCCTCTCTACTATTGCCTGTCCTTGAGGATTAAAAGATATGCCAGTGGTGTGTAAAATCTTATACTGTGCAAAATGTTTGGAGGTGTATGCAGGACCATTGTCTGTTTTTATTGCTTGTGGCACACCCATAATGGCAAATGCTTGTGTGAGGAATTCAGTGACCCCTCAGCTGTCTTTTCTGCTGCTGGTATTGCAAAAGTGAATCCTGAAAAGGTGTTTATGACAACATGGATAAAAGACAGACGACCGAAAGATTTATAATGGGTCACATCCATTTGCCAAATCTCATTGGGTCTCAAACCACGAGGGTTCTTCCCTGGAGGGAGTGTAGGAGCATGGAAAGGAAGGCAAGCTGTACAGACTTTTACTGTGCTCCTAGCTTCCTCTCTTGTTATTCCAAATTGTAAACGCAAAGCTCGAGCAGCCTGATAGTATTTAGAATGGGATTCCTGGGCTTCCTGAAATTAAGGAGTATTGGTAAACATGGTTAGAAGGCTATGTGTCTTTGAATTACCATCAAAAATAGGACCTGGAAGTCCACTATGAGAGTGGACATGCAAGATATAAATCTTACCTGGATGCTTTCTCACTTGCTCTTGAAGTTCCTTAAAAAGCTGATATATATTAGAGGCTACAAATTTTATTTGGGCTGTGGCAATTCTTTGTACCACACCTACTGAATAGGCTGAATCAGATATTATATTTATATCTCCTGGATAATAAGAGCTAGAATGATTGCATGCAATTCATTCTGCTGAGTGGACTGAAAAGGAGTTCTGACTACTCTCTTTATAGTTAAGTCATGAGAGTATTCAGCACAAATATTATGTTTGGATGCATCTGTAGAAGTCCAGCTGAAGAGTTCCCATAGTTTCCATCTGTTCATTTACCTTTCTTAAATCAGTCAACATCCTTCATTTTCCAGATTTCTTTCTTACAACAAATACTGGGGAATTCCAAGGACTTAGAGAAGGTTGTAAGTGTCCTTGGTCAAGTTGCTCCTGTACTATATCTAATAAGGCCTTAATTTTATCGCTACCTAAGGGCCACTGTTCTATCCACACTGGTGTATCAGTTTTCCATTGAATTGGAACACGTGAAAGTGTTGGCAGGCCTTCAACAGCAGCCCTGCCTAAAAGCACTCATTTTTAATCCTAATTGCTGTAAAATGTCTCTTCCCCATGGTTTAATGGAAATTTTTCAACCATAAAGAAGTGGAATAAAAACTCCTGTTTCACCTTCAAATATCCATTTCAAAGGGATAGCACTAACTTCAGCTGCTATTGATCCTCCTATGCCAGACATGTAGGTGTCTGCTTTAATCTTTGGCCAGTGACTGGGCCAGCTGGCACCTCTAATGACACTATGATCTGCACCAGTGTCTACCAATCCTTCTAATGGTATGCCATTAATATAGATAGTGAGCATAAGTGAGACAGCTGTCACAGCTGCTGTCCAGTATATTCCTGGATTTTGTTGCTTGGAATCAGAATCTGGGCAACTATCACTAGATTGCTTATTAGGAGTCTGTATCAGCAAACCTTATGCTACTACTTCTCTTGGGTGATAAGTCACACATTGTCTACCTGTATTAGTGACTGGGATATTATCTACACATTCTCCAATGGGTGATAAGTCACACATTGTCTACCTGTATTAGTGACTGGGATATTATCTACACATTCTCCAATTTCCCACATCAGTGTATGGATGAACATTGTTTTGTAAGCACTCTTAGGAGGTAAAATGGTCAAGCCTACTGTGCTTGGAGGCAAGGGATGCATAGGCTGGAGAGGAACAGATTTCACCTCTTCAGGGAGTATCTCATTTGTCCCAGCTGCATACAACTCTTCAAAGTCTTCTACTTTCTTGACTTGAAGAGTCAAACTGTTAAATCACAGGATATATTCCTATTTTCAAATCAGTTAAATCCTGCCCTTCTTCCGTGATTTTAAGTACTGCCTTTTGCAATCTAGTCATAGGAGGGGGTGACTGCTGGGGGGAGGGGGGAGGTGCTGGTGGTGTCACTGCCCCTTCCACTACTCCTCCCTCCTCCATCCAGGAAGGTGAAGTTGATGGGGGTGTATCAAGAACTAGTTCAGTTTAGGCAGGGTTGAAGCTGCCTTGTGATAGCAAGAATCACTATGCCCTTCAACACGCCCTTTATCCTTAACTCCTCATGCCCTCTGGTGATATCGCTTTTAATCTCTCCTTTGTCTTCCTCTTTTTCCTTACACTTCCTCATGTGAATGTTCTTTAAACTTTTCTTTTTCCTAGAAAAAGGTTTCTTTAAGGCCAATTGTATTATGTTGTATGTATAGAATGTTTCCTTGGAAATTGAATGAGGACCTTTATCATTGTAGTATTCACATAGTTGATCTCCCACTAGTTTCCAATTATCTGGCCCTATATCTTCTTCCTTTTAGGAAATTAATTAAAAAAAAAATCAAATGAAGGTAGCCTACTAGGGCTGTACCAGATCTAAAATTATATTATAAAGCAGTGGTTACCAAAACCTTTTGGTATTGGCTAAGAAATAAACTAGTGGAATAGATTAGATTCACAGGACAAAGTAATCAATAATTATAATAATCAAGTGTTTAAAACCCAAAGACCCCAGCTTTTGGGATACAAACTCAGTGTTTGACAAAAACTGCTGGGAAAATTGGAAATTAGTATGGCACAAACTAGGCATGGACCCACACTTAACACTGTACACCAATATAAGGTCAAAATAGATTCATGCTCTAGGCATAAAGAATGAGATTATAAATAAATTAGAAGAACATAGGATAGCTTACCTGTCAGACCTGTGGAGGAGGAAGGAATTTATTACCAAAGAAGAACTAGAGATCATTACTGATCACAAAATAGAAAATTTTGATTATATCAAATTAAAAAGTTTCTGTACAAACAAAACTAATGCAGACAAGATTAGAAGGAAAGCAATAAACTGGGAAAACATTTTTACAGTCAAAGGTTCTGATGAAAGGCCACATTTCCAAAATATATAGAGAATTGACTCTAATTTATAAGAAATCAAGCCATTCTTCAATTGATAAATGGTCAAAGGATATGAACAGACATTTCTCAGATGAAGAAATGGAAACTATTTCTAGCCATATGAAAAGATGCTCCAAGTCATTATTAATCAGAGAAATGCAAATTAAGACAACTCTGAGATATCCCTACACACCTGTCAGATTGACTAGGATGACAGGAAAAGATAATGATGAATATTGAGGGGATGTGGGAAAACTGGGACACTGACACATTGTTGGTGGAGTTGTGAACACATCCAGCCATTCTGGAGAGCAATTTGGAACTATGCTCAAAAAGTTATCAAACTGTGCATATCCTTTGATCCAGCAGTGTTTCTATTGGGCTTATATCCCAAAGAGATCTTAAAGGAGGGAAAGAGACCTGTATGTACAAGAATGTTTGTGGCAGCCCTCTTTGTAGTGGCCAGAAACTGGAAACTGAATGGATGCCCTTCAGATGGGGAATGGCTGAATTAGTTATGGTATATGAGTATTATGGAATATTATTGTTCTGTAAGAAACGACCAGCAGGATGATTTCAGAAAGGCCTGGAGAGACTTACATGAAGTGATGCTAAGTGAAATAAGCAGGACCAGGAGATCATTATACACTTCAACAACAATATTATATGATGATCAATTCTGATGGATATGGCTGTCTTCAATAATGAGATGAACCAAATAATTCCATTTGTTCAGTAATGAAAAGAACCAGCTATACCATGAAAGAACACTGGGAAATGAGTGTGGACCACAACATAGCATTTTCACTCTTTTTGTTAATGTCCGCTTGCATTTTTGTTTTCCTTCTCAGGTTATTTTTACCTTACTTATAAGTCCAATTTTTCTTGTGCAACAAGAGAACTGTATAAATATGTATATGTATATTGTGTTTAACATATTTAACATGTATTGGACTACCTGCCATCTAGGGGAAGGGGTGAGGGGAAGGAGGGGGGAAAGTTGCAACAGAAGTTTTTGCAAGGGTCAATGCTGAAAAAAATTTGCCCATGCATATATCTTGTAAATAAAAAGCCATAGTAATAATTAAAAAATAGACAAAAAAAAAAAAAAACAAAGAATAAAAAAAGGGCCTGCCATAAACATTTTTGCACATGTGGGTTCTTTTTTCTTCATTCTCTTTGGGACACAATCCCAGTAGAGATACTGCTGGATCAAAGGGTAACTACAGTTCAATTGCCCTTTGAATATAGTTCCAGATTGTTCTCCAGAATGGTTGAATCAGTTCACAATTCCACCAACAATGTATCAGCGTTCCAGTTTTCCCCCATTCTCTCCAACATTTATCATTATCTTTTTCTGTCATCTTAGCCAATCTGACAGGTGCCTCAGGGTGAGGAACATTTTTAATAGGCAGAGAGGAAAGATGAAGCTAGTTTTAGGCAAAGAGATGACTTGTACAGGAGCATAGATTGGAGAACAGCTAATAATCTAAACCAAAATCTCTCCTTCACAATAAACCACATCACAGCCTTGATTGATATTCAGGCTAACTTAAAAGGCCCTATATTTGTTAGTTGTTAAAACCTTATACATTAGCATCACTTTGGGAGAATAGAGACCAGAATTTATTGCTCTAGGATTTAGAGAATGAAAATTTTAATGCAATTCTCTGATAAATCAAAAATACATTTAAAAGTGAACTCTTGCTCTAAAACATGTAGACAACCATGGCACCTATGCATCTTTTAACTGTCTTTAAACTTTCCTTTTCTCTTCCATCATGCTGTCCTGATCAAAGGGAGGGGGAGAGAAGCAGATAATTGAAGGTGAGGGGTAGGAAGCTGCTGTTGGCTGTGTCTATGTGAACCAAGTCTATTATGTTTATCTTTTGTCTGGGTACCTGGAAGGGTCCATCTTACCAGGAGTTTGTTTCTTTTTAAAAACATGCACACACACATGATGTTTGAACATACTTCCTGGGAATTGACTCAAAATAATTAGTTATCACATTTATCATTTATGGGAGATTATCTATTTGAAAAATTACTTAAATGTCTATTTACCATTACAAGATATTTTTCCTTGGTAGTTTTATACAACGTTAAATTGAAAGGGACCTTAAAGATCTTCTAATGATTCATTTTACATAAAGATAAATAAAATAAAAATTAAAAAAAACCCTAAGGCTCAGGGAGGTGAAGAGGCTTAAGGTTACATATCTAGTTAGTGGGCTAAGAACCTAGATTTCCAAGCCCATGCTTTTCCTTCTGGACTTACTTCTTCTATCCTAATTTTCTTTACCTTTTTTTGGTCTCCTTCCAACCTTTTCTTTTTAATTCCTCCTTCCATTTCCCATTCTTTTTTCTTCAGCTCCTTTCTTGCTTCTCTTTCATCATTTCTTTCTTTTCATTCATTCCTTCATTTGCGTATTCTTTTTTTTTTAAATGGAGAATCTCTTTTCTTTCCCTTCCCATCCCCACCTTCCTGATCAGAGTTCCTGATTTTCTGGCTGATTTCTATGTACAATCAGCCTCTATCCATGTTCTGCAAACTCTAGGGGGAGGTGTACATATGGGAAGTTCAGAAATGTGGAGTAGATAGGATGTAGAAAAGAAGGGATAGACATGGAAAGGGGCTATGCCTTTGATTGAACTGAATTGGTCCTTGACTAGCTATTCAAGGGGCAAGAGAAGCTCCCTACCCCCACCCTCATCTCCCCTTCCCATGTCTGCTCATTCTTTTTACCTTGGCTCTCCTTTCTCACATTCTCTCCTCACTGCCCTGTTGATTGGAGCTTATTGTTGTTGTTTGTCCTTTGTTCTTGAAGATGACCATGATATCACGGAGGGGATGCCATGACCTGCACGTGAATTGGACTTAAGTGAGGGAGGGCTGAGCAAGGTCACTTGCCTTACTTTCTCCTCCAGAGCCATCTGGGTCCAGTTGCCAGATAGAGATCATGACTACTGGAGATGGCCTTGGGTGAAAACCATGGTCCATCACACCAGTGATACTCTACAAAACCTGTTTTTCAAGGTTCAAGGCCCTCATGCTGTCCTGGTGAAAGCCAGGGTCCCCGCTGAGCACCCCACAACACTTGCCTGTCCTGGTTAATGTCCCATCCCTCTTTCCTAGTACCTGCTGTTTATCCAACTGTTTCTAAACTATCTAGCCCCAAACCACCGAAACTTACCCCTTTCATATCGGACACATATTCCTTAATGCTTCCAAAATGATAATAGCTAACCTGATTAAAATGGAGCTGTATGTAGTGTCTAATATAGTCTGTTTTGATGATACTGATGGGATAGGGCTAAAGGATTTTAGATTTACAATTGGACAAGGAAACATGCATACTTGAACGTCAATCTCCCCAAAATCATCCCCTGCTTTTGTGGTGTAATAATGTTGGTATAACTAAAAATGGTAGGGATTTGGGACCAAGTAATAATGATAATAACAATAAGCAGTTAGATAGCACAGTGGGGGAATACTGGATCTATAGTCAGGAAGGATAATCCTCCCAAGTTCAAACATGGCTTCAGATACTGACTAGATGTGCAACTCTGGACAGGCCATTTAACCCTGCTTGCTTCTGTTTCCTCATCTATAAAATAAACTGGGGAAGGAAATGGCAAATCACTCCAGTATCTTTGCCCAAAAAACCTAAGAAGCATTGGGCATTACTGAAAATAACTAAACAACACAATAATAATAACAATAGTTAACATTTATATAACACTTATTTGTAGCTTATGTAACTTAGCTTTTTATAATACTCATTTCATCCTGACAACAATTCTGGGAGCTAAGCCCTATTATTATCATCCCTATTTTACAGATGAGGAAACTGGGGTTGAATGACTTGTAAAAGGTCACACAGCTAGTAACTGAATGAGGCTGGATTTCTGACTCCAGTGCTCTATCCACTGAACTATCCTTGAGCTGTTTCAGGCAGGGCAGAATGATTAAGAAGGTGCTTTTAGTCCAGAGTGCCTCCCAGAACTGCATCAAGGACGTTGCCTCTCCTCCTCTTGTCTGCTTCTTTCTCCGTAGGAGGAAAAGCTGGGGCAGTGATAGTTTTCCTCCTGGGTTTTTGAATGTCTTATTTCTTGAACCACAGTTTCACCTTCTAAGAATAATAATAGGCTGGGGGTGGAGAGGGGCTGCTGATGCTTGCAGGGTGTCATTTTCTGCTCGGTGTCTGCTGTGGGAAAGATGAAACCTTGGATTTGCACGCTATAGAACAATCTTTTTACTTCTAGCACACAGCCAAAGAATAATAGTATCCCTTTGTCTCTGAGACTTTTGGAGGTCCCTTCCTCTGCTAAATATGCATAAGGGATGGCTCAAGCTCTGGAGGCCCCTTGAGATAGCTTCAGGTACTCAGCAGGACCCCTAAAATTCTGATACCTTTGAGGGGAAAGGCAGAATTGAGCTGGGGTGGGTGGGAGGGCAACGTATGTCTTAGATCTAGCTTCATTCTCATGTCCCTGGGATAAGCAGCTTTGTTAAACAAAGGCTCAGTAAATTTATATGAAAGGGTTTTTTTTTTTATTTCTAAGAGTGTTAAAGTATTATCTATATTATTCTTTGGGTAGCTCCCATCATTATAACTCCTATTTCTAAAGTGCTTTGTGCTTTACAAAGTGTTTTTCTCAGAACCTTTGTTAAAGATAGGGACTTTTGTTGTTTATCATTCATATTTTTACTTGCAAGCGAATTGTTTTGAAGTGAGGGAGAGCTGTGCAGAGTCACCAGTCTCATATTCTCCTCCAGAGTCATCGAAGTCCAGTGGCAAGACATAGATCAACAAGACTGGCTACGTAGGCCCAGGGCACAGTGGGAGCCCCTGGCCTTTTTAAGCTAAGATCTCAGTTTGTCTGAGGCAAGTAAAGGCTGGGTAAGAACTGAGGCAGATGTCCTAGTCTGACTTCAGAGAAAAATCAGTTTGAGAAGGGAAGATCTTCAGAGTTTCTGAACAAAAACAGAATGTGTGTGTGAGTGAGTGAGAGGGAGGACAATATGAGAAGAGGGATTGAACCTCCTATAGGAAATGTCTTCTGCCCAGGCAGAGCAGTCCCTTCTCTTTAACTTGCAGTCTTAGAGATTTGCCCGGAGTCCCCCAGCCGGCATGTGCTAAAGTATCAGGTCCTCCTCTCTCCAAGAACAGCTCTCTATCCCTTATGCCCAGGTCGGTGGAATGGGGGATAAAAGACCTAAAACCATTAGTTGATTGTATCTGTGTCCATGCCTTGCCTTGGCCCCATCCATAAGAAGATGACATGAGACGGGGAAAAGGACATGCTATAATTCTCAGCCATGTGAATTGAGGACTGAAGGTCTCAAGGTCAGAGATGAGGAAGAGAGGAGGGCGATGGAACAGATTAAGGATTTGTGTGCTGCCTGGTACTCACTCTGCTAGGCACTTTACATGGTGCATTTGATCCTCACAAGGACCTGAGGAAGGAAGTACTGTTATTTTCATTTTGCAGTTGGGGAAATTGAGGCAAACAGGGTTAAGTGACTCACCCAGTGTCCGAGACTGGATTTGACTCCAGGCCCAGCATTCTGTCTACTTCACCACCCTCCAGGATGTAGGATGATGTAACTTGCCTCCAGGGGTAGGATGATGAATGGGATAGTAGTAAGAAGCAATTAAAAGTATCTTTAAAAAACTAGAATCATAAAATCTTTGTCTGAACCCATTTATAGCTCCATGATTCATACCATGAGGAGAAGCCGAGATCTGGATTCAGAGTTCTTGGGTCATTCTATTGACTGGCTCTACTACATATACAAGTCAAGCATATGCAAGTTAGAAATTAAGTTGTATTTTATTTGTTCTTTGCCTTCTCATAGGAGTGGCCATGCAGGGGATAAACCCATTAACTGTGTCTTTATTGGAATTCTGCCTATGGACTGGTTAGGGTGCCTGGGTGGAGAAGAGAAGCAATGGGCATGCATGAGCTGAATGCCTTATTATATGCTATTTAATCTTTTTGTTCTTTAGAAAGAGGAGTTGTTTGTCCTTCTTTCTCCAAGAGTTCTCTAACATCAGGGAGATGACATGCAAGTGAACTGCTTTTAAGTGAGGGAGGGCTGTGCAAGGCCACCTGCCTCACCTTCTCCTCCAGAGCCACCTGGAACCAGTGGCCAGATGGAGATGACCCTGGACGCAGTGGGAGACCTTGGCCTTTTAAAGCTGAGATGGTTACCAGGGCTCAGTCTATTCTTTGGAAAGAATGGAAAGAACAAACACTGTATACGGTATCCAAGTATTCCTTTCCATTCCTGTGAGGAAGAAGGGTTCAGTGGAATGGGACAAATTGGGGGAGGCGGTGGGCTTTTACAGTCCTGGGAGCTCAGAGATGTTCTTATAGGGTAGATCCAGGCTAATACATCCTTTGGCTAGGGAGGCGACAGCCACCTGGATTGAGGTAGCAGATGGGACTGAGAGAGCTTGCCCTTCCCCAGTACCCCCCTTCTGGCAGGATGGAGCACCTAATCACCCGTGGGGCCCTCCCTGGGTGAGCATGGGCACACCTACTGCGCCTGGTGGTGGGTTATTTTTAGCCTCATTTATAGATAAGGGTTTTATCTCAGAGTTTTAAGCTGGAGTCAGCGTAGGATTGGTGAAAGAAGACCAGACTTGGAGTTAGGAGAGACCTGGACTCAAATCCTGCTTCTGACACTCGCTGTGCAAATAATTAAAAAGTTACTCAACTGCCCTGAGAGTCACTTTCCTCATCTGCAAAACGGGAGGCAATAATTCTTAAAGTAACTGTGTCCCATGAGAGAATAAAAATCTATCTGCAAAGAACTTTGAAAGTGTCAAATCTTAAAGTGCTTCATAAATGCCAGGGATTGTTGTTTCTGTGGGTTGGCCAAGGTCCGCGGCTGAGAGATGCCAGTTCTCGGACTCCGACTCGAGGCTCTGAGCTGGAAGCCTTAGCCACCACGGAGTCCTCCCACAGAAGAAGCAGCCAGAGTTCACGAAGAGCTTTCTGACATGGTTTATTTAGATACAAAATGCTACCGACCGAAGAGACAGTAACAGACTGGGGCCCTTGCCCCAGGGTAAGGCTGGTGATTCAGAGAGGCGGCCGCGGTCCAGGACTCCGGGTCCCCACATAAGGGTCTGGGGGCAGCTTCCAGTCCGGGGCTCGCTTTGGGCCCTTCTTCCCACTCAGGGCGGGCCTTCCGCGGCTGTCGCCCGCCCTTCTCCGGCCCTTTGGGCTGGGGGCAACGAGGAGCCCCCCGGGGAACAGCCTTCCCCAGCGGCCCGGTCCCGACCGTCACTCCCTCTGGAGCCCTCGCCCCACCACGTAGAGCTCCGGCTGAGAGGCCCACTTGCTGCTCCCCTTTGTGTCCGGTAAGCAGAGGCTGTTCCAAGCTGCCGCTTCCTTCGCAGAACTCTCCTCTGAGCTGCAAAGAGAAGAGACAGAAACAAGAGGGCAGCAGAGGTTTGTTTATAGGACAACAGAAGGAATGCTGGGGGCATGATGGCTGTGTGACCATGGGCCAGTGGCTTGACCCCTCTGATCCTCCAAATCTTTTTCTATAAAAGGCAATTATAATACCTGCAGTGTCTGCTTTACAGGTAAACACTCAATTGGTAAACATCAAGTACCTACTATGTGCTGGGAGCTCAGATGTTCTTATAGGGAACATAATACTTCAGCAAGTATTATGAAAAGAGGCAAAAAGCATCCCTTGCCCCCAAGAAGCTTAGTCTAAAAGAGTTGTAAGGACAGTGGTCTGTAACCCTTAAAGGTCCATTGACACGGACATGTTGTTATTAACCATAGTGCGCTGGATGGCCTTTCTCCTGTTGTAATACAGTGTGAATTCTTCAGGTGCTAAGAACCAGGGCTCCCTTTCCATTCTCTCCCCCAGAAGTAGCTAGCACAGCGCTCAGCACTGCGGAAATGGGAATACTGGGTATTAATCTACAGCAGAAGATTTCTGCCTTTTGATGCCCAACACCTGCTTGTCTCAACCTTGGAGCTGCGGGGGCTGGAAGTTTATTGTGGCTTTTCTTTAAAAAAAAAATCTCCTTGTATTTCATGAGTTTCCTTTCCTTTTCTTTTTTTGTTGACCTAATCCTCTCCATGGGCACTCAAAGGCTCCTAAAAGAGGCCCCCAAATGGCACAAACAATGCAAGCCCCTGGGCCAACACTGAATTAGAGACATTACAACCGTCCTCCCCCAAGAGGAGATAAAAAGAGGAGCCAGGGCTTAGATGAGGCTCGGAGAATTCTTTACATCCAGCCCCCACCAGAAGGGGGTCTGTTTTAAAAGGGAGTTCTGGCATTTGGCTACCACCCAAGTGATCCAGTTACTCCAAAAGGCCACCTTGCTTGCTTCCCATTCCCATCCAATGTCCATATAGCTGCCAAAATGACTTTGCTAGAAGATATGGTCCAGTGAAAGAGAACCCTGGTTCTGGAGTCAGATTCAAATCTGGATTCAAATCCTGCTTTGGAGTGAACATTATCCATGTTACTCTGAAAAAATCATTTCACATTTCCTGAGTCTCAGTTTCCTCCTCTATAATATGGGGTTGGTCTAGATGGCTTGTGAGTTCCTTATGGCTTTAGATCAATGGTTCTCAAACTTTTGTTTTCAGTATCTTTATCCTATTAAAAATTATTGAGGATCTCTCCAAAAGTGTTTTTGTTAATCTGGGTTATATTTATAGACATTTACCATATTGGAAATAAAAACTATTTTTGAATTTGTAGACCCTCTAAAAGGGTTTCAGAGATCCCCAGGATTCTCTAGACCATACTTTGAGAACCACTGCTTTAGATCTATGATTCTATGAAGAGCTCTCATTGACATTGCCTTTTTCCTGATTCCCTCTTGTCTCTAGGAGAAAATATAAAATTCCTAGGCTGGTATCAAAAGCCCTGCATAGTCTGGCTTCTGCCTTCCTGTACAGTTTTATTTCCTATTATTTCCCTTCATGCTACTTAGCTTTGTTCTGGTCAAACTGGTCTATGAGCTGGTCCCTAAAAATGTCTCTGCATCTTCTGACTTTGTGTGTTTGCACAAAATCCCCATATTTGGAATACTCTCCCTCCTGCCCTCTGCCTCAGAGAAGCTGCAGCTTTCTAGCTTGCTTCAGTGTAGAGGCTTCAGCTCCTCCTGGAGGACTTCCTGATCCCCTTGCTAGCCAATGCTCACTAGCCTCCTTGCGATTACTTAGTATGTCCCCTTAAATTTGCTTAGTTGTGTACTTGTCCTTTCTCTCCAACAGACTTAAGAGGTGCTTACTGGTTCACTTTTCTCTTTGTATCTGGCATTGTCATTTAAGTCATTTTCAATCATGTCCAACTTTTTGTGACCCCTTTTGGGGTTTTCTTGCCAAAGATACTGGAGCTATTGATCATTTCCTTCTCCAGCCCATTTTATATGTGAGAAAACTAAGGCAAACAGTGTTAAGTGACTTGATCAGGATCACACAGTAAATGCCTAAAGCTGTATTTGAACTCAGGTCTTCCTGCCCCTAAGCCTAGCACTGTATCACCTTGCTTCCACAGTTCCTCAAACAGTAGCTGGCAAAAGGCAGGCCCATGATTAATAATGTTTATTGAACAGAATTGATTGATTACAACCTTTCTGGAACTCACACCTGATAGCACTGGGCTGAAAAACCACAAATGCTGTGCCTTTCTCTACATTATTCTCCTGTGTCATGTCTCCCCAGCTAGGCTGTCAGCTCCTGCAGAGCAGAGATGTTGTACCACTTCATTTTTGTATCCCCCCTCTTGTCTAGCACAATGCTGAGTCTTGGGGGGGTGGCTATTGAATCAGTCAGCATACACTGGACAAAACAGCTGTAACTGGACCTTAGACAAACAGCTCTGAGTGTACCTCGACCATTCCTAGGGAGGAGAATGGATCAGGCAGCTGCTGGGATGCCATCTGGTCACTTGCTAACTCAAGTCATTATTTTGCTAACTAGGTGCTAAGCTCAGTTATTGCTGGGCTGTTGGAGGATTAAGAATGCTGTCAGCTCCCTTGAAATTTAGGTGCTCTGGGTTAAAGACCCACTTATGATGCCCTAGTTACCTCTCTGGGAAAGAGCAACAAAGGAGGGGAGATTTCAGCAAATTCCTGAACCTTGGTGTCTGTTCATAGACTCTTGATTCTGGTATGATCTTGTTTAAGTGGACCTGTGATTTCATTGATTTGGGAGTGCAAATGTCATTGTCCCCAAAGATGACCAGGGCCACACAGCTGATAACTGCTAAAGTGAGGGTTCAAATGAGTTCTCCTGCTTCCAAAACAAATAGTCCTACTGTGCCAGTCTTTGTGTAACATACAGGGAAACAGAAATACTAGCTACAGTGGGTCTGCACGTGAGATAACAGATAAGGACTTGGGGATCTGTTGTCTGTTCTGACATTTCCCAAGTTCTTTTGCAGCTTCCCACCCACGAAGCCCAGCAAATTCTCACTGCGGTGGAATTCCATTCCATGGAAGTCACCCAACAAAGATTTTCAAGCATCTGTTGAGAGTCAGGAAAGGTGAAGGCCAGAGCCCCCTTTTGTGTTCAGGGCTCCATAATCCTTATGGGGAGACCAGGCTTGGATTTTGACATAAACAATTATAAGGCAGTGTAACTACTACAGAGTGGTACAGACCATGAGCAGACCTTTCAGATGATTCTGGCCAGGACCATTAGTTCCTGCCCTGATCCAAGGCCCAGGGGCTTTATGGGCCATTGTTTACTCTCTCCATCCCCACTCCCCTTTAAAACGTATCTCTTTAAGGGAGAAAGCCATGCCTTTGGTCCTCATACCTCTTTGACTTTTCTGCTCTGTTTCTTCATGAAACATTTAAAGGAGAGTATACTAAAAATAGAGCAAGAATTAATAGTCAAAGTAGAAAGATTGCTGTACGTTTGGGGGTTTCTGCTTGTTTTTTCACAAGGCAGTTGAGGCTAAGTGACTTGCCCAGGATCACACAGTTAGTGTCAAGTGTCTGAGGCCAGATTTGAACTTAGTCCTCCTGACTCTGAGACTGGTGCCCTAAGGATTGATGTCTGAAATCCTGATTCAGGGTCTGCTCTTACCTGTTGGTCAAATACAAGTTATTTGACCTCTGGGCTTTCAGGTTCCCCTGAAAATGAATGATAAGATTAAATGGACTATAAGATCCCTCCTAGTTCTAAAAATATAATCCTAGTGTTCGATGAGAAACCTAGATCTGGAACCTATTAACTGCATGACTCTGGGCGAGTCCTGGCATTTCTCTGAGTTTCAGCTTTTTCATCTGTAAAAGGGGCTTGTTAATATTTACTATTACATACATGTATAAATATGAATACATCCATACACACATATACATATTGCAATATGTATATCTCTATAATATCTTGTATATTCCCCAAAGCACATACATACATACATACATACATAGCTACCCACAAATAACACATATACCTTAGGCTTAAAACATTACAAAAATGTGAATGAGGAGCAGCTAGGGGGCTCAGTGGATAGAGCACTGGAATCAGGAAGACTCAACTTCCTGAGTTCAAATCTGTTCTCAGATACTTGCTAGTTGTGTAACCCCTGGACATATCACTTAACTGTTTGCCTCAGGTTCCTCATCTGTCAAATGAGCTGGAGAAGGAAATGGGAATTTGCTTCAGTATCTTTGCCAAGAAAACCCCAAATGGGATCACGAAGAGTCAGAGATGACAGCAACAAGAAGTATTATAGTGAATCTGCCTATTATACAAACTGAGACAAGAAAAGAAAGTTGTAGTACTTCAGAGAGGGCATGGACTAGCACTGAATTCTTTTGAGAGGGTGAGGGAACAGAGAAGCCCTTGCTAGGTGACTTGAGAGCTGGTGGAGTCGGCTCATGTTCCCCTGAGCTTCCTTCCATTTTCACTGATAGATGTGATTTTCCAAAAGATGTTCTAGTGGGGAACCAGTCCCTATATTGCCTAAGGCTGACCCTAGGCAATAAATTGGAAGCATGGACCAGTGGAAAGGTCCTTGCTTTCGAGTCAGAAGAGCTTAATGCTGATCCCATCTCTGAGTGTGACCCTTGTGTGACCATGGGGGAGATATTTCCCTTCTCCGGCTTCCGTTTATCCATCTAGCTTTAGACCCATGGTGTTCTGACGTTATTGTCCCTTTCTCTAGGGTCTCAGGAGCTCCGCTTCCCACACACCTCACAGCCAGTTTTCTATGTAATCTGATTCAGGAAGGTGGGTGGTGAGTGGGATGGGGGTAGAAAACAGCAGGTGTTTGAGAGATCCTCGGCAGAGGGATTACTTTGTATTTCATCAGACTGATGCTCTTTTGAATCTAGTATCCTGAAACTTGAAGACCCATTGAGGGATTTAGTGGTAAAGAACGGAAGCTTCTGCCCACAAAAGAGTGGTACAGTGGATTGTCATTGGAGCTCCTGTCCTCTAAGTACAGGCTATAAACATTATTCTCATTTTCTGGAAAAATATATAGACCAAGAATTTCCAGTGAAGGTCAGGGAGCTGGGGCAGGCAGAATTTGAGGGCGGTTGCACCGAGCTGTCTTCACTGCTTCAAGGTGTGATGGGAGAGTTACCTTGATTTGGATAATCCTGCCTCAAGTAAAACCAAAATGGCTTTTTGCCACTGTCTCAAAGCATGATCCTAGGATCAAGTGGGGCCTTCGCCCTGAGAGCAGCTGCCCCAGGCCCCAGGCAGACTTGACATCTGCAATTCAAAGATCAGAGAATTTCAGCTCTACCATCTCACTAGGGCCTCTGGGCAGGTCTAAAGTTTCCTTCGTCTCCAAAATGGGGATGTCACATTCCACAACTTCATCAAATACTCTGAAATTCTACAAATTTGTGGAAGTGCCAGCTCTGAGATGATGGCGTGTATTTGTACCCCCTTCAATTGGTCTACTTCTGCTATAAGGGCAGGGGACCCCTTAACAGTCCCTAACACCCAGTAGCCAACTTTATCTTTAAAAGAGCTTAAGAAAATCACGAGATGAAAGGGAGGGGAGTAGCACAGTACAATGGGGAGCCAGAAGACTCTGGTGTAAATCCTGCTTTATACTTGACCACTTGTGTGATTTTGGACAAGATACCTCAGTTTCTTTCTCTGTAAGGTGAGAGGGTCAGCCTAAATCAGTGGTTCTCAAGTTTTTGGTCTCAGGAACCCATTAAACTCCAGAAAATTATCTAGAACTCCCCAAGGAGCTTTTGTTTATGTGGATTATATCCTGTTGACAACTGTTGTTGTTGCAGTGATTCGGTAGCATCTGACTCTTTGTGACTCTATTTTGGGGTTTTCTTGGCAAAGTCCCTGGGGTAGTTTGCCATTTCTCAAACAAGTAAGCATCTGAGGCTGGATTTGATCTCAGGAAGAAGAACCTTCCTGACTCCAGGCCCCGCACTCTTTTTACTGCACCACCCAGCAGCCAGATGTTTTTGTTCAGTTGTTTTTCAGCCATGTCCACCTGTCTGTGACCCCGTTTTGGAGGGTTTTCTTGACAAAGATAATGCAGTGGTTTGCCATTTCCTCTTCTACTTCATTTTACAGTAGAGGAAACTGAGGCAAACCAGGTTAAGAGACTTGCCCAGGGATACACAGCTTGTAAGTGCCTGAGGCCCAATTTGAAAATGAGTCTCCCTGACTCAGCTGTCCTACTGTTATTTACCATGTAAGAAATGTTATCATGAAAATAGTTTTGACTTCTTGGACACCCTGAAAGGGTCTCAGCAATGGGACAACCCCACTCTGAGAAACATTGGCTTAGAGCCCTGCGATCCCTTGCAGTTCTAAACTGATGATCCCATAATCCTAAGGAATCATAAAAATGCTGTGTTTTGAAAGCACTCCATTAGGCACAGTGTTGTCTGGGGGAGAATAGAATGATCTAAAAATTCCTTTTAATTAGGTTAATGACAACACTGGCTAACATTTGGGTTGTACTTTTAAGATTTGCAAAGCGTTTTCCATATAGCTTATCTCATTAGTGCTCACACCAACCCTGCAAGGGAATGGCTGCTTTTACCTACATCTTACAAATAGGGAAACTGAGGCAAACAGGTAGACACACAACCAATACATGTCTTTGGCACGACCATGAACTCAGGTCTTCCTGACTTCATATTCCAATCTTTATGACTTGAGCACCTCCTATCTCTTTTGAATTATCAATTTTCCAAATTGATTGTGATCATCTAGTCCAACTCTCTCATTTTACAGAAAGGTAACTGGGAAAGATTGAAGGCAAAAGGAGAAGGGGATGGCAAAGGATGAGATGAGACTCATGGGAGCAAGGAACATGAGCCTGTACAGACTTGGGGAGATAGTGGAGGATAAAAGAGCCTGACATCCTCTGGTCCATGGGGTCCAACTTAATAAAAACAGCAACAATGACAATTATAGCAACAGCAACAACAATAACAATAACAGTAACAATAACAGCAGCAACAACCACAGCCACAACCACTTATTTGCCCAGGATTATACAAGTGGTAAGTAGGAGAGTGCTTTTGAACTCAGGATCTTTAACTCTAAATTAAAGTGCTTTTTTCTTTTCTTAGGGAATGGGGGAAAAAAGGGGTATTTTATTCCTGCACAGTTTAATGTTATGGATTCTTGGCTCCTGTTGTTTGAAATGTTAGTATTTCTAATCAATGCCTTTTTTAAAGGTCCTCTTTTAGAAGGATAAGAAAAGTGAGTGTCTGGAGAAGTAACATTAATAATTTGCTCTCAGATTCCCAGCTGTGGGTAGCTCATCATTGTTTTAAGAAATGAGCAACATCATCGGAAGATTCTTATAATCTATACCTCATTTCCTTCAGTGGCTGGGAAAATACATAAGATTTTATTTTATTTTTTTGCTGAGGCAATTGGGGTTGTGGCTTGCCAGGGTCACACAGCTAGGACCCTTTAAGTGTCTGAGGGCAGATGTGAACTCAGGTCCTCCTGACTCCAAATCCCGTGTTCTGTTATTCACTGTGCCATCTAGTTGCCTCAATACATATAATTTCTAACTGTGAGAATATCAAATTTTCCATGGATCATACAAAGTATTTTAGTTAATGTTGGCTTAAAAAGTAAATAAGTTCTCTGAGGACAGGGACCATTTTCATCTCCAGCAGCCAGTGTGTTTTAGGAGAGGAAATCCTAACTTTGTGTCATGGATCCCTTGGGTAATCTGGCGGAGTTTGTGGACCTCTTCCCTGAATAATGTGTCTAATGCATAAAATAATACATAGAAGGTCACAAAGAAACCAATAGCAATGAAATAAAGATGTATTTTTTTCTCATCCAAGTTCATGTTCCCCCTGAAACCCATCCTCAGCCCCGAGGTTAATTATCAGGATACAATAGAAAGAGACTAGAACATGGAATCCAAGGATGGAGTCAGCTTTCAGCTCCACCAGCCATCTATGCAGGCTTGGGCAAGGCTCCAGTTGTGATCTAAGGTAAAGCTGGACTTCCATTTAAATCCCGCTCCAAACGTTACCATTTGCTTACTGTCTCGTTTCCTTCTCTGCCTAAGGGGAGGCTTGGATTGTATAACTGTAGTCCGGTGCTTCCCCTCCCTCTGGGGCCACAGCCTCTCCACTGACCGTTTAGCGGGGCTTCTGTGCAAGCTGTGAGGGACAGCCACGTGGTTCGGGGCACAGAGGCTCAGGCCTGAAGTCCGGCCCCAGGCCCTTACACCAGCTGTGTGACCCAGGGGAACTCACCTAACCCTGTGCCTGCACATGAGCTGGAGAAGACATGGCCAACTGTTCCAGTAGCTTGGAACAAAACCCAACGGAATCAGAAGAGCCGGACTCGGCTGAAACTACAGAACCACAGCAGCAGCTCTGTGAGCTGCCTTAGGAAGGGGCTGGCGGGCGGCACAGGGTGGGAGCGTGCGACCTTTAACATGAGGCCGTTGGACTCAGTGACCTCCATGGGCCCCTGCAGCCTGTGGTCTGAGGGCTCAGGTTGGATCCTGAGCCTGCTACTACCTCCGTTCAGCTGCTGTGAACAGCAAACATGACCGAGTGAGACCCTTTATAGCAACCCCAGAGTGCCATGTGAAGGGCGAGTGGTTCCAAGCTCATTAGTGAGCGAGCAGCGATGGAAGGACAGGAAGGGGCTCAAGGCTGGCCCTGTCTCTGTCAATGACCAGACAAGTGACCCTGGACAAGTCATCTGCACCCCCCACGCTGAGGTCCCTCACTAGCTCACATGTCAAAAAGGACAAGGGACTTGGAGTCGGAGGTCAAGTTCTGCCTTTGCCACTTACACCCTTATTAGTGGGTGAGTGGGGCAAGTCTGTTCTCTCTGGCCCAGTTTCCCACCTTAAAAATGAAGAGGTTGGTCCAAGGTTTCTTCTCACTTAAAATTTAGAAGCATCTGAGCAGTCCATCTCCACTAGGTAATGTTGGGAGTGGACGCTCTCACAGTGCCAGGAACTGTGCAAAGCTCTGCCCACAGGCTCCAACCCGTCCTCACTATCATCCTGAGGGAGAGGCTGCCACCGGCCATTGTCTACATAAGGAGGCTGCGGACCCCCCAGGAAGCTGGGGGAGGCAGAACTTGAGCCTGGCCTCCCGTGCTAAAGGGGCAGTCAGGAGACAAACTTGGAGGCGTGATCACGGAGGCGGCTCCAGAGGCTTTCCTAATGCAGACATGCTACTGCCCCGAGAAAGCAGCCAGAATAGGTGTAAAGGCAGATGTCCTTCCCGCCATGAGCAGAAAGCCTGGGCTCATCCTCACCTGGTGGCGTCTGCCTCTGGGAATGGGAAGGCCCCTTGCCCAGGCTGCTCCTCAGGAGGGGGAGAGCCGCAGGGGCCCCACTGCTCCCTAGCCCCCCAGGCCTTCCTGCAGCTGAAGCAAGGGCTCTAAGAGCCCCAAGACAGGCTCTCTGCCACAGAAAACTGCTTTCTAGAATAAGGAACAGGAGAGACTTGTACAGGGTATCACCTGTAAAGGGACAGGAAGCCCTGTCCATTGGGGGATACCCTTTACGAGTCTCTCCTCTTGTATAAAATGTAAAATGTGAGGGAAGTGGCCCGGCCCAGAGAGCCCCAGCTCTGCAGGGAGGAGGTCCTGAGTTCAAGTCTAGCGTTAGATGCTTAACTAACTCTAGGATCCTGGCCTAGTCAATTAACCTGGTTTGCCTCAGTTTCCTCATCTGACCAAATGAGACAGAATGGGAGAAGGTGATTTCTAGGGGGCTTGTGGGCTTTCACGTTCCCTGCTTCTACCTGGATTCATCTCCCTCTCTGATAGCTGTGTGGACATAGCAAGTCGCTTAGTCATCAAAACTCCTGCTTCCAAATCACTTTTAAGATTTATAAGGTTTTATTACGACAATAAGGCTGAAATTTAAATAGGCTTGTAAAGGGCTTTACCTACAGTATCTCATTTGATCCTCCTACCAGCCCTATGAGTTATTCTTGTTCCTATTTTAAAGATGAGTAATCTGATACCTCTAGATTAAGTCACTAAAGGCCTGGAAACAGGGTTTGAGTCCAGGGCTTCTCAACTCCCATTTTAGTCTCTAATCTACTCTACCATGTTGTCAGCCCTGTGAAGTAGTTCATTCAAATATTAGACCCATTTTATAGATGTGAAGACTAAAGCTCAGAGAAGTGAGTTGACTTGCCTAGGATCTGGGGGCTAATCAGAATCAGTCAGGATTCTAGCTTGGGATCCCTAACTCCAGGGCTCTTTCCACTACTAGCACTAGACTGCCCCTTAAATGAACACTTTAGCTTTCTAGGTCTCAGTGTCCTGCCCTGTAACTCGAGTCTATGGGCTAGATGCTCTTTCAGGTCTTTTCCCACTGAACACAGGCCCCAGCTTGAGGACTTTGAGCCTGGGGCCGGCCTCACCTGGTCTGGCTGCACAGTTCACTTGTGGTCCCCACGGAGGCCGAGCCTGGTAGCCGGAGGCGGACTCTTGGCCGATGGTCGGAGGCAGTCCTTCTGATGAAAGGCTGCGGGTTGAGAGCACACAAAGCCATCCTCCTCTGGGGCTCCCCCCACGGCCTTGGGGACACGGCTGTTCTCTTAGCCTCTGCTGCCATCTCCAGATGTTCCCCACTCTCTGGGTGGGATACTTTGGGGGAGGATGGAGATTTGGCCTCAAACAGAGAGGGGGATGCAGGGCAGAATATGGAACAGGTATTGGGGGCCACCTTGCCCGGAGCTGGATCTTGGTCCCCCCATGAGCTCTGCTCCTTGGGTTCCTGGGATGGGGAGGTTGGAGGAGTAGAGGGGGAGCCAGAGGGAGAGGGGCTCACTTCTCTGTGAGTGACCAGTGGGCTTGAGAGCTCTTGGAGGCCTGGGGGGCTCTGAGGGACTTCCATGGGAGAACTGGGATGTTTGGGTTGAGGGAGTGGAGAAGTTGACTTTCTCGATGTGGGGGGGCTTGTTGGAGGGCTCGGTGTCCTGGCCCTGGCTGGAGGGCTTATCCTAGGGCTAAAAGGGGGGCTGGTCTGCCTCTGCACCTGGGGAAGGCTCGGCTGAGTCGGTAGCCCAGTGGGTCTATGGGAGGTGGGTGGGCTAAGGTTTCTCCTTTCGGTCCTGTGTGACCAGTGCAGCCTTGTAGGGGAGACTTTCCTGACCAGAGAGGGGCCTTTCTCTTGGCCTTGCCTTGGCCCTACTGGTCGGGACGACCTGCCTGTGCTGCCTTCCTTGTTTCCCTTTAGCCCAGCTGTGCTGCTGGGCTGGGGCAGAGGGATCACCTTATGGGGCTGCTTGTTGAGACTTGCAGCCTCTTCTACCTCGGGCCTCCTCGGGGCCACAGCTGGCCTCTCTTGGTTGTGGCCAGTTCTGGGCACATGGATCAGTTCTAAGTAGAGATTTCTGCCTCTCCTTTCTGCCTTGGTGTCCCCTGACCCTTTGCCACTGGGAGAGATGGGATTGGGGATGTTTTTACTCGGCAGTAAGTCAATAGGGTTCAGGGAAGCCTTCAGCCTTTGGGAAGCTGATGGTTTCCTAGGTGGGGGGAGCTTGCTGGACACCTCAGCAGGGCCTCCTCCAGGCTCTGGATCTCCAGGGTTCGGGAGTGAATTAAACGAGTTGTCCATCAGGATTTCTGGAGGTGGGGGAGGGAAGTCCTCTAAATCTTCCTCTCTTTCACCGTTTGGAGCATTCCTGGAAACTTGTGCTGCTGTGGGAAGAGGCGTGAAGATGGGAGCAAAGGGCCTCCAGCATGAGCCCAATCTGGGGGGCTCTCCAACTGTTCCTGGGGAAATCTGGTGCTTGGGATACAAGGGGGCAAGCCCCTATAAATAGGGAACTTGGGAGGTATTATGGGAAAGCCAAATTTCTTGATGCCATTGACTTCCCCTGAGGGTCTGGGGTTCACCATCTTTTCAGCTGGACTAAACGTTTCAATGAGTTTCTTGACAGATGGTCGAGGGCTACATCCCTCCCCATTCCACCCTTGGGTCTCAGGAACCTCCTTTTCTCTCTCCCATGACTCGTGTTCCTGGACAGGTGAGGTAGTCTTTGAAAGTGCCTCAGCTTTTCCTTTGCTGGGCTGCTCACACTTAGAGTTGGGATTAGGTTTCTGCCAGACAATCTTTTCCTGACTAGGCAGAATGCTGAGGTTCTTGGCAAGGGAGGCCTTCAGCTTGCTGATGGAGGAGCCTTGGGTGGGTCCTCTTCCGCTGTCCAGGCACAACACAGCTGTTCTGGGGTGCTCTTCTTTGTTCTGTGTTTTTCTTTTCCTACGGAAGCCATAAAACATCTCTAGCCGTTGGCTGAGGTCCTTCTGGACCCTCTGCAGTTCCAAGAGCGTGGGGTCCTCAGTGTAGTTCTTCAGAGATTCCTCAGACTTGGATCTCTTTGGTCCCTCAGACCACGTTCTGCCCTCGCTGGCTGTGCTGGGTCTAGCAGGGAGGATTATCTTTTTTTCTTCGTCCTCCATCCATTCTTTGTGTACAGGCTGAACTGGGACAAACTTGATTCTTTCACTAATTGCGTCCTTCATCTTGAGAATCATCTCGTGGGCCTGGGGGCTCTT
This sequence comes from Antechinus flavipes, assembly GCF_016432865.1. Taxonomy (NCBI): domain Eukaryota; kingdom Metazoa; phylum Chordata; class Mammalia; order Dasyuromorphia; family Dasyuridae; genus Antechinus; species Antechinus flavipes. Next base: position 222,100,716 of record NC_067399.1, on the reverse strand, counting down.
GATTCTCTTAAAATGTGGCCACAATATAATTTCTGTGAGGGCTGGGGAGGTTGTCGGCCTCAAAAACCAGGTTTCTCTCTGACTGTGACTCAGGCAAGGGGTGTCTTCTTCACTGTCCTCCTCCTCCTCTTCTTCTTCCTCCTCCTCCTCTGAATTGCCATCCTCCTCATCAGTGAGGAGCAGAGGTGCCCTTAATCCGCAGTCTTTGGAATGTTCTCCTTTCTTATGTGAAGACTTCTTCTCCAGCTGCAGAAACCTGGAGTGTGAATTTGCTAGAGCTTCACCCAGTTGTGAAGGGTTACCCAGTGCAGCTGACTGGGCTCTTTGTCTCTCAAGAGCCCCGTCCTGGGGTCTGCTGGGCCCCGACGCCGATGGGTAATGCAGCCAGGCGTCTGCCTTGGTCTCCCGGCGGGATGAAACCCACGGCTTCCTTTCTGCGGGCTCCTCCAAAGATTCCCAGCTGCTTTGTTTCCCCAGTTTGTCCACAGAATGCAGAGACTCATTGTCAGCCCCAATGCCGCTGTCTTCAGAATACAGGGGTCGATCGTCGACCTTAGGTGTGCTGGGGCCAGCCACATAGCCTTTGAGGAGCCCGATGGCCTTCAGGAGGCATTGGTCCAGTTCTCTTTTAGTCTCTAGTTTTTTGTCCAGATGTTGGGCTGCAGAATGGAGGTAGCTACTGGAGCCCTGAAGAGAACTGGAGGTGAGGGTAGTCACTGTGTCATGGAGACCCTGCATCCGGTTGGCTGTGTACTGTAGTAGCTGCTGCAGGAGATCAGGCTGCCACGGGGCATCTACCTTTTCAGCTGGCCAAGCCAAGTGGGCCCCAGCTTCTTGGAGCAGGGTTTCTCCATCATTGGCCATATCTCTCAAGAGCTTGTTGATCTCATCAAAGCGCCAGAGCAAGAATCCCACCATTTGCTGGAGGTACTGCTGGGTTTGAGCAGCCTCGTGGGCAATGCCCAAGATTGCTTCATATCTGGAGAGACTAGGGTGCAGAAAGGCATAAGCCTTGTGGTGAGCCTTCACCAGGGCTTCAGGGAAATCCACCTTGTCTTCAGGCCCATAAGCAAGAAAGTCTTGGGCTTGACAATAACGGCTGTCTTTCCCCAATATGTGAGAAGTGGGCACATTTCCTTTCTTAGAAGACTCCCTGGCACTCTGTCCCTTATTTTCATCCCAACAGAAGAAGTCTCTCCTGGAGGAGTTTTGACTCTCTAACTGTGTGTCCTCGGTCAAGTGTTTCTGAAAATCCATAGTTTCTGATAGAGTAGCTTCATCATCTTGGGTCGCATCTCCAGGTTCTCTCCTCCTGTCTGGAGAGGGATTCCCAGGAAAAAAATGGAGATTTTTGACCATATTTTGATTTCTCTTGGGATCTGGATGCTCTCTCGCCTGCTGCCTCCACCCTCCAAGTGCAGCTTCTCCATTGCCATAATAGGTAGAATTTTGAACCAGCAGAGGGATGGAGAACCTTTCACAGTAAGCCTGATGCACTGATAAAATGGCCTTGGGTTTTCTCCAAAACTGGATACCGCTCCTAGATACAATGTCACTACGGGAAGGTGTACACCCCATAGTTTTGAAGAATTTTTTTTCCTATTCTCCCATCTTCAGAAAAGAGAGATTAAAAATAAAAGCAAAAATCAGTCTCACCATTTCATCCAGCAGCACTGAGCATCTCTTGGGCAGGAATCCAGGCTCCTTCTCTTCTCCATCCCACAAAACCTCAACAACTGTTGCCCATCCATGCCAAATTTGGGGCAATAACCCATGGATTGCAATCAGCCTCCTCTCATTTCTTTTAACCCCCAACCTGAAGACTTGTTTTCCATCTCTGTTTTGAATTCTCAGCGGTCAGTGAACCACAGGCAGATTCTAAAGGGCTTTACCCTGTGGAATTAAAGGACCCCAGGGTTTTTGTTGGTGTCCTGACAGATGTGAATAGCAAATAAAGTCTTAAGCCTATTAGGTTAATCATGCTTCAGGCAGTCGGCATCTGCAGTATGTTTCAACATACAGTGTTTCAGCATTTACTATTTCTGGAGATGGATTATTTCTGCACGTGTTTATGCTTTTAATCCTCATCCAGCACTGTGCCGGAAATCAAGAGAAAGGGGCTGTAATTGCAGGAGGACTCTTGGAGAAATGTGCTGGAAGGAGATAGAACAACCCTAGGAGAGAATGTGACTTTAATGACTTACGGGGAGCATGTCAGTAGAGAATGTCAAGGCCCCCTCCTTGACTGGAGAAAAGTGCCTGAAAAAACGATAGGCAATAGTCAAAGAGATAACTTATTTTCTTTCTCTAGTGTAACAAATAGAACTGCATTAGTGAGAAAAAGTTCCTTTGAATGAATAGGCAACGAACAAAAGTAGTTTTCATATTCTTTATGATAGAGATGAAAAGAGTCAGTTTTCACAGTAACAGACTCCATTTGAGTAGAGAAGGCCAGGGAGCACAAAAGCTATTCTGGGAGGCTCCAAGACAGTCAGAATCCAAGAATGACAAGGCAGAAAGGGAACAGAGAGATCCTTATAAACTCTCCCACAAGCAGCTAACAATCTGAGTGACCTTGAATAATGTGCTTAACCACTCTGGGCCTCACATTCACCATTTATCTCCAAAGGTTTATGAAAACAGCTAGAACTGAAATCTGTGCAATGGTTTAGGTTGCTTGAAATAGAGCTTGAGATTAAATGTGTTTTTCTTTCACAAATGATAAACTACTTATTCAAAAATCTGTGTGAGAAAGGAAGGTATGTCTTTGCCATGGATTGGGTCCTTTAACATATAAAAATGTTATATTTGACAAATATAAAAACTTAAGATTTGGAGATAAGAATTCATCATTTATAAAAATTGTCAATCAAAGTGGAAAGCAGTTTGGCAGAAATTGGACATTGCCTAAAATCTTATACCACTTACCAAGATATGATTAATGTGATCTAGATATAGAAACAGATATTACAAGAAAATTTGAAGAACATGGAAATATATTACCCTTCAGACTTAGGAATAGGTGAACAATTTATGAATTAACAAGAAATAGGGAGATAATGTTTAAGAAAATTCCCACCAGTGTCAAGTAGTCAAACCATAGCTCATTCTTGGCCAACTATTTCTGGTTACACTTGCATGAACCAATAGGTCTTAGTGTACTTTTCCAACTTTAGCTTTCATTTTTAAAATTAATTTTTATTGAGGTTTAATACTATATATATATATTTTACATCACTTTCATTCTCCATTGTATTTTTCCCCTTGCAGTGCCCAGTTGGTCATCCCTTGTAACAAATGTTCAACCAATGACTGGCAACATCATAAACATTTATTGTTTAAGGAGATGCTGTAACCAAAATATTTATTATTATTCACAGAGCAAGATAATTGGCCTGTAAGCTCCAATACTCATGTTGACTTGTGTTTTTTTCCCAGTAGGAAAGTCTACTTGAAATATAAAGTTCTTGTCAGAAGGACAAAGGGAAGGGAAGTGTCATCTAGCCTGATAACACCCTTTCTCCACTGTTAGGATGAATCCATATATCAAATAGGCAGACCTATTCCTGTGACCTCCACAGAGGTTTTTTTCTATCCCTGCATACCCCTCCCCATAGTGCCGTGCCCACTCCCCCCAATAGTGCCAAACATGAATTGGCAAACTCCTTATACCCAACCCTGCTTTTCCTAAAGTCTGTCTGGATGTTCTGTTTAATTTGCTATTAACCAGTTCCAGTTTCTGAAATGGCAGTTTATCTTGCATTAGTTATACTTAGATTGGTTTTATTTTGGGATATTCCTGTTGAGATATTAGGAGTCTAGATTCTAGGCTCAATAATAACACATTTGGCAAGGGAATCATCACAAAATGCCCAAGCTATAAGGGAGCTTCAGGTCCAACATTCTGTTACAGATGAGAGAGATGATAGAAGCTTCTCTGTCCCTGATCTAGAAGGTAAAGAGCTAACTACAGACTCTGGAAGGCCTGAGCCTAGGTCTTTCCTGTGACACATCTGAGCTGAGTAACTCTGGACAAGTTGGGTGATTCAATGTTTAAGGAGCTCTTTCAGCCTGCAAGCTGAAGAACAGGGGCTGGCTTGCATTGATAGAAAGAATTCCATCACCAGGGAGCTGAATAGTCCAAATTAAAAAAACATAAAAAATTATATATATATATAATATAATTCAATATATAAATTACATATATATGTGTGTGTGTGTGTGTGTGTGTGTGTGTGTGTGTGTGTGTGTGTGTGTATACTGGGAATACAACTAGGTAGGGAGGTGCCTGGAGTCAGGAAGGCCTGTGACTCTGGGCAAAGCACTTAACCCTGTTTGCTTTAGTTTCTTCATCTGTAAAGGATTCTGGAGAAGGAGTGGCAAACCTTTCCAAGATCTTTGCCAAGAAAATTCCAAATGGAGTCATGAAGAGTGGGACATGATTGATCAGCAACAAAATGTTTGTGTATGTGTCTGCACACATACAAACAGATAACAAAAAGAAACAGAGAAGGGGAGAGAGGAAGAGAGAAAAAAGAGGAGGAAATGGAGGCAAACAGGCTTAGGGGACTTGCCCAGGGTCCCCCAGCTCGTAAGGGTCTGAGACCAGATTTGAACTCAAGAAGATGAATCTTTCTGACTCCAGATCCACCACTTTTTCCCCTCTGGCTGCCTTTCACTGAGAATACCCTGTGTCAATGAAATCACAAGTCCAGTAAAAAAATTAGCAATAATATAAGCTGACATTTGTAGAGCTTGTTGAGCCCTACAAAGTATTTTATATACTGTATCTCATTCTATACTCAAATCAGTCTTGGTAAGGAAAACTCTATTATTACTCCTCCTTTGTTCCCATTTTACAGATGAGAAAATTGAACCTTGGAAAGATTCAGTGACTTGCCAAAGCTTAAGTAAGAATCTGAGTGAGAATTGAACCCAGACCTTCCTTTCTCCAAGTTCAGGGCTTCATCTTGCCATACCGATGCCGCTTCTCTGGGATAATGAAGAAAACACTGAGGTCCAGGATCTGACAAGTGTCCAAGCTCCTTCACCAAGTGATCTCTGGGCTCCAAATCAGGGTCTGCTCACTCCCTGTTTCCTCTCTCCCTCTCCCCAAATACTTTTGCAGATGGTCAGTGCCATCTCTTTCATATGGATTAGGAAGGGCTCCATTGTGGAGGGTGATGTGTCCTGCTCAGGGCCCCCCTGTTTGGTACCTGAATCTCTATATGAGCAGACCCCAAGTGCAAGAAAGGCCTGAGGCAGGAGGTGATACAGGCTTGAGGCAGGGAGGCGGCCATGGGAGAGGAGAAGGGGGGACGGCTGTGAGAGCCTCTGTGGGGCTCAAATGGACACGAGCGCAGGGAGGAGTCCAGGATTCCTGAGAGCTTTGGCGTTGGGGAGTTAGATGGTGCTGCCAGTGACAGAAACAGGGGACTTTGGAGGGGTGAGCTGGGGAGAGAATACACTTCGGAAGACAATGCACCAGCCCCCCTCCTTCCCCCTCCCCCCCTCCCGTCTATCACTGAGATCTCTCAGCTTTGAGAAGCATCTTCTGCCACTAGGAAATGCTAAACGCTGGAAGCTGGTGGCTGAGCGTGAGCCCCAGTGCCAATCACTGCTCTATGCCCCAGAGTGCATAATTAATTGAGTTCCCCAATCTGTTTACTAGAAATGGAGGTAATGAGAAGCAGAAAACAGAACTGGTGCCTGGGGAAGGGCTGAGTTCAGAAAGCGATGTTTTTTTGGTGCCTGTCCCAGGGCTCGTCTAGAACAGTAAACAGGATGCCAAATGGGGAATGGCTTGCTTTTTTTCCCCTCTTCTCTCTCCTTCCACTTCTCTGTTTATTACAATGAAGGTTCCTTTAAAGGGCTCATTATGTAAATATTTTTCTCTCAAGACTCAGGTCCAGGACTTGAATCATCCCTCATGAAAACTTTTGAATCAAGTGGATCATGGGTTTCCCAAACCAAGCAGCAAAGTCTAAGTTTGCAACTAGAGAAGAATTCTCTGATTACCTGAAATAGTTCTGTTACTCTATGACATGTTTTTACATGTCACCCCCAAACTTCACTCAAATTTGTACACTCATTCATTGATTCATTTGTTTGTTCATTCGCACATTCACTCAACAAGCATTTATTTTTGTTTATTTATTTTGCAAGGCAACTTTCCCAGAGTCATAGAGCTAGTGAGTATCAAGTTCCGAGGTCCTCTTGACTCCAGTGCTCTATCCACTGTACCACCTAACTGCTCCTCAACAGGCATTTATTAAGCTCCCACTGTCTGCCAGGAGTTCTGCTGGGTCCTGAGGATAAAAAGACATAAGTGAAGTAATCCTTACCCTTAAGGACCTTACATTCTATGGAGTGGAACAATATTGAATGGATGAATACAAGATCTATACAAAGTCAATTCATGGTGAGAGACAACAATGGGGAGTGACTACAGACCTAGTCAGGAAGAGGTATTCAAAGCTTTCTTTTGACAAGTACTGACACTGTGATCCTGAGAAATCATGTCATCTCTCATTGCACTTTGGCAACTTTTAAAGGTAGTGAGTTGCAGAACAGGTGGTATTCTGCATTCGTGGAGAGAGTTTTGTCCCTGGGGAGTTCCAGACACCAATAAAATCACAAGTAAGGACCAAACATATGCATACATTATGTATCTGTATGTATACACAAATATATGTATGTATTATGTATATATAATATACACGTTTCTCTCTATATATGTGCACATGCACGTATATATACATACACATATGCATACATATATGGTCATTTCAGAAAATGGAGAACACTTTATTCACTTTAAATGGGAATGAATAGAAATAAAAATTTCCCTCAGATGTATGTTGGGGGATACTATAATATAATGATCCCAGGATCATCAGTTTAGAACCAGACTGGAGCTCAGATGCCATATAGCCTAAACTACTCATTTAAAGATGAGAAAACAAACTGACTTGTGCAGTAGGACATGGATAGTGATGATAAAGTGGGTTTTGAACCTGCATCCCCTGACTCGGGAGCTGAAGCTCTTTCCACTATGCAACACTGCCTCCTTTATTCCACAGTTTGCATGTTGCCAGTCTTTCTAAAGGAGTGGGCCCCAGAGTAGTTTTGTACCTTTTAAAGATTGCCATTTTGAAATGCTGATTTTTTTTTTAACTGATTGCCTCATGAAGAGCCATCTTTCCACTACCTTCAAATCCTTAAGAATATCCTTTGTGGGAGATATAAGAACTGGGAAAACAGTGGCTTAGGGAGATTAAGCGATTTACTAAAGACCACGTGGGAGTTTCAGTGGCCAGGACAGAAATAGAATTCTAGGAATAGAGTTCTGAAATACCAGACCAGTGCTTTCAGTAAAAGTTTCTGTCTTAATTTAGTAGGTACTTGCTGACTTTGGGACACGATTGGGGATATATGAAATAATGATGCTGATTTTTTAAAAAGACCTGCCTGTACTCCTACATCCAAATGAGAACTGTAACTCTCAAGCAGGCCCCCTCAGGAGGGAAGACACTTAATTCCGGGATGTTTTGATGTGGCATAGAGCTCATTTGGCACTTTTCTTTGGGGATGAATTGCTTCATGAGCTTGTTCATGAGCCAGACAAGAAAATTAACCTCTACATTTTGTCCATACCTTTCAAGCTAGAGATCTGATTGCTTGGCGTATGCCCCAAGAATATCATTGACAAAAAGAAAAGCTCTCCATATACTAAAATATATCTGGCAGCACTTTTTGTAGTAGTAAATGACTGTAAACAAAGTAAACTGTGCTTTGATTGGAGAAGGGCTAAGTAAATTGTGGTATTTGAATGTTACTGGGCTGTAATAGAATGAACAGTTACTGGGTTGCAAGAATGAAGGAATGAATGAAACAAAATTAATGACTGAAGGAAGGAATGGAAAAATGATGTATTAAAACTTTATATATACAAAGCACTGGAGATAGAAATAAAAAAAATAAGACAGTCCTTGCTTTCAAGAAGCTCACATTCTAATTACAAAAGATTTCAACTGGAAGTCAGGAAGAAAAATCCCACAGTTCTTGGGATACAGAAGGAAAGCAGAAAGTGATGAATCTTTTAAAATGTCATTTGAACTAATAAAATTGTATCTGTTCAGTTGTTGAATCACTTTGGTGAAGAAAACTTCCTTTTCTGGATCTTCTGTAGCACCAGCAACAATAGTTGTCAGGCTTCATTTCCCCAAGGTTTGTTTCCCCAGATGATGGCTGTGAGGGCTGAATGGGAAGGGAGGGGGTTGGGTACCGTTGCCTCTCACTTTGGAGCCTTTGGGGCTTGCCTACTTGTTGGTGACAGTTATATAGAGACTATACAAGTGAGGAACAGAGAAGCATGGGAAAACTTGTATAAACTGATACAAAGTGAAATAGGAAGAATCAAGAAAATAATACATATAATGTAAATGGGAAGAACAACAATCAGAAGACAATAGAAAATTAATGTTGCTAAGCTACAAAGAATAAGCTTGTCCCCAAAGAAAAAACATGAAAAAGATACCTCATCCCAGTCCTTCAGATAGTACGAAATATTATATATAATGTCATATTCTCTTGCCGTGTGGAATTTTTTTGTTCCTCTTTAAAATTTTTTCTCCTTGTTAAAATGAGAATGGGAAAGGGAGAAGAAAAAGGGACATTTTAGGCAATGTTAAAAATAAAATCTATTAAAATTTTTTTTTAAAGAAAATGACTTCATAACTTCATTCCTTTGAGCCATTTCTCATTTATGACTTAAAATAATAAGATGATAGACTTAGATTTAGAAGAGAACTTAGAGTTCATCCCTTCCAAGTCCCTTGTTTTACAGTTGACACCCTGAGAAATAAGTGACTTGTCCAAGGTCACACAAGTGACAAGTGATAAAACTGGAATTCAACTTGTGTCATTGCATTTCAGATGTGTTGAACTTTTCTGTTGCACAGGCATTCTCAGCTGTGTCATATATTGTATTCATGAACATAGCTCAATTCATGAAAAGATGTTGGCTTTTTCCAAAAAAATCCAATCTGCTTCCAGCAGATGAAAATATTCCATGTGCAGAGCTATTCAAAAAGAATGCCTGCAGTCTCTAAGGGCAATCGTGAGTTGTAAATGTGCCTTTAGCAATAAATCCATCATTAGCCTTCTAAAGTGATCCCTTGAAAGGGGCAGTCCTATTTAAATTAATAAGTTCTGGTCTGGTTTGCAAAAGCCATCATTACTTTATAGTCATTCCATGTTTTTTCCCTTGCTGCTATATTTGCTAATTCAGGTACCTCAAGGTGCATGAAAAGAAGTGAATCCTTTGAGCATGAATGAATGAATGAATAAAAAAAAGCATTTGTTAAGTGCTTTCTGTAGAATTTTCGAACAGCACAGCAAAGGTAGAACATTCAGGAAAAAGAGATGGAAAGATCAACGTTTGAGAACAATTCACTTAATCATAATATTATTCACTCAATAGAAATTAATTTTCCCTTCTGAATTAAGCAAACCCATGTACTATTCTCATTGCACTTTCCTATTCTACCTTTTATGGTAGATACCTATATATCTTATTGTTCAGATTTGATTGTAAGCTCCTAATGGGCAAGACTATGGGCAGCTGGGTGGCAAAATGGATAGAGCACTGAGCCTAGAGTTTGGAAGATTTGTATTCCCAAGTTCAAATCTGGTCTTGGACCTTTACTAGTGTGACCCTGGGCAAGTCACATCATTGCCTCAGTTTTCTCATCTATAAAATGAGCTAGAGAAGGAAATGGCAAACCACTATAGTATCTTTGCCAAGAAAACGCCAAATGGAGTTACAAAGGGTCATATGTGACTGAAATAACACTTCAACAAGTAGACAATGTTAGAATTTATTTTTCTTTCTATTCTTTTAGTTTATAGTGTCTTATGTATACGCGTAGTAAATATTTGCCAGTAATTCTCATTCCTATACTCCTGTATCACTAAACAGTTACTAGAAATGTCAAATCAGATGTTCTGGTTCTAAAACTCAGCATGTTCAAAATGGAACTCATTATTGTTCTACCTGTTCTGGGCTAAGCCTTAATCAGGCCACTCTGGTGGTTCAGATTTGATATTAGAACAAATAGAGACAGTTACAGACCGTATGACTTATAATAAAAGGACTTTAGTTCATAAAAGGAAATTCAGCAAGGATACAGCATTGTCTCAGGTTGAAATTCTCCTTGTCCTCATGGGGAAATGAATCTAGATAGGAGAGCGTATTGTCTCATATAACAGTATGAATTAATGAACAAAGTTCATTAAACCTAAGTGGGGCTGATTATTAGTAGGGTTGACTTTTTATGTTTTAATTAACGAGGAAATAATATAGTTTTCCTCCCTTGTACAAATTGTCTCAATGACACTTTCTTTACTTGTTTTTGGGGTAAATGGTTTAGCTTATAGGAAATAGATGTTCCTACTACAAACCACCCTTTGGTGGCAGTCATAAAAATCTACTGGAGGACCTTCTGTTGGCTGTTGCTAGATAATTTTGACTTTACATGTGTAGGTAGCAAGGAAAGAAGGGACTGGTACAAACAAAAATGAAGATCATAAAGACAGCTAATGACAACAAAAAAACAAGTAATGTAATGATTGTCAAAAAGGTAGAGTACACTATCAAGGAAGGAGAGTACCAAGGTGACTGAATATGGAAAAGAATAAAGTCTAAAATCCCAGGCTTCACCCTCTGCCTTTGAAAGGATGGAGTCCTGAATCTTAATGATCTGATCCATGTAGTGGGTACAAACCTTTGCAATTTCTAGTGGGTCTCACTATGTAAAGCAATGCTGATGAACAAGGGCTACAGCAGGAACGTGAGCACCACAGTACAGATGATGACATTTCTGGCACAGTCATTGGTGATCCTTGTAGGTTAAGGTCATCTATAAAATCCCTTTTTGTCCCCCTGCTGTTCTAGGACTAAGGTCAGTACTACTATGCACTGTGTATTCTCCAGGCTTTTATGTATCACATCCCATTGAATTCATTCCTTATTCCTTCTAAACAAGGTATCCCTCAATAATTCTGTCTGTAGGGTATTTTATTGGCCCACACAGTGGGATGATCTCATTCTGCTTGTGTTCCTGCTCATGCCAGTGCTTGATTTGCTGTCCATCTTTGCTGGGGTCCATGTTGTTGCCACTGAATCCTCCGCTAAGGATCCTACTGCCATCCATTGTTCTGGGAGACTATAATGATGCTCGTTCCAATTGGAACATTTGCTGTCAATGGTACTTGCTTGCTGTATTAACTACTACCATTACCCACAGAGCAGAGTGGATATGTGCTTCTGACAGTTTCTACCACACTAGTGATGTAAGCAATCACTGAAGCAGTGATGAACTTCATCATTAATCTCTAGTCTACTCCAAATTACCAAATACCATCTCTTTTTCTCACTAGCCATTGAGAGTCTTTATATTATTTTTTGAAAATTTGTTTTATGCAATGAAACAAGTATTTCTTTAATATATTATAATAAAAAGATGATTGCATATGAAGCTGCAAATCTATTATGTATATTTTGTTATTCCTTTTAAATGTATAATAAAGTTGTCATGTAAATTTATTTTTTCCTTCCTTTCCCCAGCTCCTCCCTGGAGATGGCTTCCATACACAAATAGGTGTATATGTAAAATTATTCTATACATACTTATCATTATTATTCTATATATTTTTATCAGTTTCTTTATCGGTTCTTTCTCTGAACGCAGATGTAAGTATAATTTATTTTTAATTTTTATATTTATAATAGTCAAAATGACTTAGTCACACAACATTATTCTTAAAACAATATGCTGTTACTACATACAATGTTCTCTTGGTTCAGCTTGTTTCACTCTTCTCCCTTTTATATAATTCATTCTATGCCTTTCTAAGATCATTGAGCTCATCATTTCTTATAGCACTGTAATATTACAATCATATATCACAACTTGTTCGTTCATTCTCCAATAGATGAATATCTCTGCAATTTCCAGTCCTTTGCTTTTATACTCTTATAACACCTCCCTTAAGATAAATGTCTTCTGACAAGCCAGATGAAGAGTTTTGATCTTTCTCCTGGGTTCACTTTCTCCAAAAGCATTGTAGTAATTATAGGGGACATTTCTCATAGTGTAGTCAATATTGACCTCCCAGGCTCTCCATTGCTCTATTGGGAAACAGAATCTGGCAGGGGAGTATGATGAATTCAGTTTAACTTGTATTAATTTTGTATATATTTTAATAAATATTTATATACATATAAATTGTAAGCTCCTCAAAGATAGAGATTCTTTATTTTTGTCTTTGTATCCTCACTGCTCTTGATAAAAGACTTATGGAGGGTTGATTTATTGAATAAGTTATTTCTTGAATTGTGAACATTTGTATTTAGAATTATCATCCTGCTTTTTGAAGAAGATTGTATGGCAGAAGGGACAAAAGACATGAGATGAATAGGAAGGTTAGGGACATTATGAAGCTAACTTGGAGAGCCCAAGAAATATGCAGCTTTTTAGAGATTGATTTTGGGAGAGCTTGAGGAAAAGCTGAAAAAGAATGAAACTGAAGAATAAAATCTTCAGGGAAGAACAATATAAACAAGAGGGTAAGAAAATTAAAAATAATAAAAACAATGTGATATAAAATAAAAAGTATAAATAATAAGATAAAGTAAGGCAAGGGAAGAATATATGAATAAAAAGCAGGAATATGTGAATTAAATAAGTCGACAAGACAAAATCAGAAGTTCAAGAAGGACAAGGAAGTTGGATGTGACTATCAAGTTGAGAGGTGACAAGAATGAAACAAGTAGAACCAGAACAATTTCTGTAACAAGGTTGCTTTGAATTACATTTTAATCTGGTTTGGGCTGTACTCAGGAGTGCTGTGAGCAGCATGCAATTTAACATTTCTGGTCCAGACAATGAAGAAAACAATAAATCAAAACATGATTTGTGGTGTTTACTGGTGACTGAGTTGTTAAGTGCTCAGGTTGACAATTTAACAATTGGCTTTCATAAGCCTGTGTTCTGACAATCCCATGAATAAAGGGATAGAAAAAGTGATTGGACCTATGATTTAACTGTTAAAGAGAACTTCTAGGTGAGGAGAGTCCTTTTTCATCAATGTAGGTCAACAGCTTTTTGTAAGGGTGATACAAAGTAAAACTTCTAAAGTCCCAATAACACCAAGTATGTGACACAAGAGCAGGTGAATCATTTTCCTTTTCAGACAAAATTTTAAGATAACTCTAATTTGTTAAAAATTCCACACCATTCATTTAACTCGTTCATTTTACAGATAGGAAAACAAGAGTCACAGAGACATGAAATTACATTTTCAGTCACATTAAAAAGTTAAGTAGCATCCAAAGAAAGAAGACTGGGAAACGAATGTGAACTATCTGCATTTTTGTTTTTCTTCCCGGGTTATTTATACCTTCTGAATCCAATTCTCCCTATGCAACAAGAGAACTGTTCGGTTCTGCAAACATATATTGTATCTAGGATATACTGCAACATATCCAACATATAAAGGACTGCTTGCCATCTAGGGGAGGGGGTGGAGGGAGGGAGGGGAAAAAAAATCGGAACAGAAACGAGTGTCAATATAAAGTAATTATTAAATAAAAAAATTTTAAAAAAAAGTTAAGTAGCAGCAAAGCTGGAATTCTACCCTTGATTCTGAATTCTTGTTCTTATCCTTGTTCTTGTCAATCCAATTCTTATATCCTCTAAAGGCAGCAAATACCTTGTCTTCCAGATCTTTATATTTCCACAGTCAGGCACTTAAATGATTTGACATTTAACATGACAAAATAAAGTAGATTTCTTATAGTTAATTCCAAGAAAGTATCCATAGGCTTCCATTGTACTTAATTTTTATTTATGAGGTATGGATGGAAATAATTTTTCTGGGGCTTGGAAATATCACTACTTCTATTTTTGTTGCAACAATATTCATTGTACTAAAACATAGTAAGCAATGATAAGAATTTAATAGAAGTATGATTGATATGTTAGTTTGAGGTCCAATAATGAAAAAATGGGCTCTTATACAATATAGCAATCTTTAGTTTCAATAATGAACCACAGTTACAGTGAAATTCATTTATAATACAATTTTTTTATTATCCAAATTCAACTATAAGTCAAATAATGTTATCTTCACCATAATAAAAATAACCATGATAATTACAGTTTGTTACTATAGTACTTCAAGATTTTACATATTGATTTCCCAAATTATTCCTATGAAATAGGTAGCCTAAATGCTGTTATCTTACATTTTTACAGATGAGGAAACTATAAGTATCAGAGAGGTGACATGAGTATGTCAGAGTAATGTTTAGTGAATATAAGATACAGAATTACAAATAAATGGAGGTTAGAGATTTCCACATCTCTAACAAAACAGAGTTTGCTTCACATCTGAATTTGTTGACCAGAAAGACTTCTCTTAACTTGTCAAGCTGAAGATGACTCTACTTATAACTTGTAAAGTGAAAACTTTGATGGGATTGTGAGGCGGGACGCAAGTGTAACAATGGCTTTCTTGAGTTCCACTGGCTTCAACCAAGAGCCAGATGTTCAAAGACAAGATAATATCATCAGGGAAACAATCAGCAAACCTGGCCTCCCTTATGTCAGGTATGATTATGGAGATGCTGAGTATTGGGGATTACAAATATAAATGTGAGATAGTCCCTGCTCCCAAAGATGTTGTATTCTATATCAGCCTTGATTTCTTGAAAAAAAAATTTGGTCTTTTCAGGATTGAAATGATGATCCATTGATACCGAATAGTCCAACATCAGGATAAATAGGGTCCAAAGTACAACAACCAGAAACAAAGATACAAAATAAGCTAAAATTCAGTGTGTTAAGTGTTGATGGATTAGTTTGATACCCACTAAATTATATGTGCACTTAGCAGTCACAGTCAAAATAAGAAGGATGGTGATATGTTTGTGTGATACCCTTAAGAATGTATCTTGCCTAATGTTTTATAAGAGGAGGGACTAGTTAGTGAATTTGTAAACTGTATTTCTTCTATATTTTTGTTCCTTGGGTAATTTGAGGGTTTTGGATTTAAATATAAGATTGTATTTTCTCCAGGCCTTGGTAAAGACAAGTTGTTTATATTTCATAAGTAGGTCTGAATTTGACAAGATTTACATTTAATATGGATTTTAAAAGGGAAACAATGCCATATGGTAAATAGAGAGCTGGTCTCACAGCTGGGAAGACCTAGATTCAAGTTTACTTTCTGATATATATTGGATTTATGTTCCTGTTCACTTTCTTGAATGTCCCAGTATTTTAGGTCAGAGGTATCAAACAAGAAGCCAAATCTAGATTAAAATGGGGAAAATCGGGAAATACTTAACAGAATAAATAAAAACACAATAGACTATAGGTAATATTAATCTGTGGTTTTCTAAATCAATATGTCACCTGCAGGAACCCTTATGTATGGTTTAGTGAAATCCTTTTCTATTTAAGTTTAATACAGCTAGGTGGCACAGTGGATGGAGAGCCAGGCTTGGAGCCAGAAAGACCTCAAGTCTGGCCTCAAACTATGTGACCCTAGGTAAATCACCTAACTCTGCTTCAGTTTCCTCATCTGTAAAATGAGGAGGAAATAGTAAACCATTCCATTATCTTTGCCAAGAAAATCCCAAATGAGGTCATGGAGAGTTGGACACAACTGACCAAAAACAATCCCTGATCTAGGCAATGCTTTAAAATTCTGAGTTGCAGTGAATATACCAACTTCTGTTGGTAAAGAGATCTTCTCCTCTGGAATACCTGGGAGCCCCTTATACCAACGAAATCACAATTACTGATTTAAGAAAACAAAATAAAGTCAATTCAAAAACTCTTGTTTTAACATTTAGCCTTAAGACTGGAAGTGAAAACAAAATATAATTCATAAATTTTCTAATTGTTTTCTCCTGCTACAAACATTAGTCAAAGCCTGATATTAACAGTAATATACATACATATGCACACTCATGTATCCTGTGGGCAATGATGTAAGTAGACAAGAAAAAGGTGAGAGTAGAATATATATTTTGAGGCTAAAGACAACAATGACTAATGTCTACAGCAAGGAAGAATAATGAGTGAATCATTAATTATGATCCTAATTACTTCTGCTGCCAAATAAAATCATTTGTTTAAAGTAAGACATTTTGCTTTGATTAAAGTCATTCTCATTAAGTGAAATGTGTCAGTCAAGGAGTGAGCCCACAAACATTAATTATGCACTGTTTATATGCCAAGCAAAGTGCTAAGCATTGGGGATATGAAAAAAGGCAAAACTGGAAGCAATGCGAGAACAGTTATCTACATGGAAACTAATTTCAAGAGAAGGCACTCAACAAGGGACAAGGAATAGTCAGTTAAAATAGAAAGGTTGTGAGCCAAGTTTTGAAGGAAGCCAGGAAACGAAAAAGATGAGGAGGAAGCAAATTCCAGGTTTGGGGGCAGCTAGTGAAATCCAAACATTAAAGACAGAAGGATATGGAAAAGAGGAAAGTGTAATAAGATTAGAAAGGGAAGAAAAGACTAGCTAGTGAAGAACTTTTTAAGCCAGAGGACTTCATATTTTATCTTAGAGGTAATAGGGAATTAAAAAAAATAGAGGTGCAAGATATCATGGTCAAATCTATGTTTTAGAAACATCACTGTTAAAGTTGAGTAGAAAATGTATGATAGGATGTGGTTCAGAGATTTTGCCTATAAGTGACCCCACCCATCCACTCTTCTCCAACAGATTGTCCTCTATCATCCCCACTTCCTCACTTCTCTTCATTTTCTGCATGCCTACTGGCTGTTTCTTAAACCTTTACTTAATTCACCCAACTTTTTCTAGTTATTGTTGTCCCGTAATTTTCTTCCCTTTAGTGGCTAAACTACTTGAGAAGTCCTTCTGCTTCCTTTCCTCTCATTCTCTGTAATTTTTGCTAGCTTGGCTTTTGACTTCATCATTCAACTGAAATTTCTCTTTTCACAATTACCAATGATTTATTATTTGTGACTTCCTTTTTCCACTTCTCATCCTTCTTGATCCTTCTGTAGTCTTTGACATTCTTCTTGATAATACTTTTCTCTCTAGATTTTTTAAACACTATTCTCTTCTGGTTCTCTTCCTACCTTTCTAACCACCACTTTTCAGTCTTCTTTATTAGATATTCATCCAGCTTGCACATACTCAATGTAGGTTTTCCCCAAGTCTTCTTCCTGGGTCTTTTTCTTTTCTCCCTAGGATATTTCACTTGGTGACATCATCAGATTCAATTATCATTTCTATACTGATTATTCTCACAACAACTTATCTAGCTCTAACCTGTCTCCTAAACTCTAGATTTGAATCTCTAGCTTATTGAACATCTCCAATTGGATGTACTATATACATTTAAACTTAACATGTCTAAAACCGAACTATTTATCTTTTCCCCAAAACTGTTCCTCCCTTCCAAACTTCTATGTTACTGTCAAGGGCCCCACTATTTAGCACCAGCATTCTCTGAGTGCCCCAAACTCCTACATATGATTCTCAACTCCTCATTATCTCTCAACTTTCTCTTTCCTCCCCAATCCCATCTGTTGTCAATGCATGTTGATTTGGTCTTTCCAGGATGTATGTTATGCTTCCCCTTATCTCCTCAGATAACTGTCATTCCCGGGATGCAGCCCTGTGATCACTTCATGATAAGAGTATTTCAATAGCCCGCTAGTTAGTCTCCCTACTCTAAGTCTCTCCCCACTCCAAACTCCATTCTCTACTCAGCTGTCAAATATTATTTCTAAAACACAAGTCTAACTATGTCACCTGACTATTTGATAAACCCTAGTGACTCCCTATTACAAATATAAAATCCTGTTTGACATTCAAAGGCCTTCATAAGCTGCCTCCCCCACCTGTCTACCTGACACCCTTCCATGTGTTTTATGATTCTATGGCATTTACCTTCTGGTTTTTTCTCTAACAAGACACTCCATTTCCTGACTCAGGGCATTTTCACTAACTGTCTTCCAGGCCTGTAATTCTTTTTTTCTATCTCTGCCTCCTGGCTTCCCTGACTTCCTTTATAGGCTGATATTCCACCTTCTCAAAGACGTCTTTCTTGATACCCCTTAATGCTACGGTCTTTCCTCTTGTGAAATCATCTCCAATTTCTCTATTTGTGTCTTATTTGTACATAGTGATTTGAATACTACATGTGAACTCCTTGAAGATTTTCTATGTTTAATTCTTACCACAGTGCCTAGCACATTTTAGGGGCTGACTGAAGGTAGAGTGACCATAGAATCAGGTACGTTGGATTATGAAACTGAGTTGAGGATGACAGTAAGCAAAACTGTGGATTTGAGGAACTGGGAAGATTACTGAATAACTGAAAAAAGCAACTCTAAAGTAATAGAAAAAAGTGAGGAGAGAGAGAGAAGATAATTAAAGAGAATGATTTATGTTTTGGGCATATTGAGTTTGAGGTGGCTATGGAATATCCAGTTTGAGATGTTCAATAGGCAGTAGGTAATGGAAGGTTGGAAGTCAGGAGAGAGATTAGGGCTACATAAATGTATTGAGAATCATCTCAGTAGAGAGATAACATTTGGAGATAATAATTGGACTCATGGGAGGTGATAAGATCACCAAATGAAGTAATATAGTGGAGGTGAGATGGAACCTTGGAGGCTTTTAATTTTAATTTCATATAGCCTTGCATTTCAGAGTAGGGCCCTATATTTTCCTGTTCTGACACTTGCAATCAAAAGAGTTTTACTTAAATTAACAAATGATCATTTTTTATAATAAACAGAATGTCATTTCATTAAATTTGTAATTGTTTTTCCTTGTCTCAGACATTAGTGGCTATTCTATCTTTAGATATAATACATATGTAAAAGAATGTTAATTACCAGATTTGATTACAAAGACTTCTTCAAATCAGATAATTTAGAGCCTCCTCAGGTTACTGAAGAACTATCTAGGACCTTTGCCTGACAAACCTTCCCTTGACTGGGTGAAAACAATTTTTGATTGACTCAATCAGAATAGACTGTGAACAGGTCCTGTACACCAGTTTGAATCAATAGAAACTATTAAATGAATCATACCCTAAATAATTTGTATAAAAGAGAGATTATCTCAGAATAGTCGTTATGGAAGAAGAGATTCTAAATGTTTGGATTGAGATACTGGAACTAATGTGAAGGGAAAAGAGGACTAAGTTGTGGTAGAGAATGGATATACACAGGAAAGTCATTGACTCTACAGAGTGCTACAGCACCTTGTATCTAGGCTGAGGGAACATTCAAGAAAAGCCCAACTTTCTCTGTTAATATCTATCTATAAATGTTATAAATTCAAATGCTTCCTGTAAACTAAATTTTGTCTCAACCACGAATAGGCCAGTTGGTGAGGATGATAGAATGCCAGGCCTAGAGTCCGGAAGACTTATCTTTCTGAATTAAAATCTGGTTTCAGACACTTCCTAATTGTGTGACCCTGGCAAGTCACTTAACCCTTTTTGCCCCAGTTTCTTTATCTGTAAATTGAACTGGAGAAGAAAATGGCAAACTACTGTGATATCTTTGTCAAGAAAATCCCAAATGGGGTCACAAAGAGTTAACTGAACAACAAATAACTGAGATGGATATTGTTATATATTAAGTTCTGCACTGAACCTCTGATAAGATATAAAGATTGTTTTTTCAGAGTAATTCTGATTGAATACAGAACTTTTCAACCAAAATTCCCTAAAAGAGAAGGGAACCAAGTAGACTTTAGAGGCAACTGTATTGCCTATAGTTTTAAAATGAGCTAAGTATTATAAGAAAGTATGTTCCATAAATATTGGGAAGTAGTTCTGGTATCTTATGTAGGAATTTTACTTCTGTACATTGGATGACCCAGCACTGAAAGAAGTTGGTGTTTTGTCATAGCAATGGCTCTGTTATCTGATTGATGTGAGTCTACTTTTAGTGTTGAAAATTGAAATTTATCCAGACTTCCTTATTTTGTCTTTGTTCTCCTATGAATCATCCACAGGGATGACCACTCATTACACTACAATTCTTGGTCTACCTCGTTTTTCATCTAGAATTTGCTGCAGCTGGGGAAGAGATACATTTTTTTCTCTTTGAGATTTACTTCTAATTACTGGATACTTTTTAAAGACCAGGTAGGATATTCATGAAATCATAATTTAAATGTTTGTATAAATATTATTACTTAGATGCTCATTATACTTTCTTTTGATTTGCATTAATCTCCATTAATATTTGAGAGAAATTCTTTTTCATTTAGAGATATTTTTTGCAAGAAAAAAGAGAATAGAGATACTTGTTAGAATGATTTAGAATCTAATAACTGAACAATAGTTGAATAATTGAAATAAATGATAGTTGCGTTGAATAATTAAATAATTGGATTATAGTGTATTTTCTTTTTATAAATGTTTCATTTTTCCCCAATTATAAGTAAAAACAATTTTTAACATTAATTTTTTAAAGTTTTGAGTCCTTCCCTATCCCCCTATAAGCAATCTGACATAATTTATACATGTGCAATCATGTAAAACAGTTCCATATTTGCCATTTTGTGGAAGAAAATTTGAACAAAACAAAAAAAAATAGAAAAAAGTGAAAAATAATGTGTATGTATTCAGATACTATCTGTTCTTTTTTTTTAGTATATTTTCAATAGTCACCAACTTTTTAATTTGATGAACTAAAATATATGTTTTAGCCTTCTATGTGTTATTGTCTAGAAACTAAAAAAATAAAAGTTTTATATTACAATTAAATATAAAAATAGACCTTATAATCTTTAAAGCAAATTATTGTCACATATAATCTTCCAGGGAAATTCTTTCTACCAAAGTCCTTGGTATTATCAAATGGGTCAACCATCACAAGTGGATCTAAATATGGTCTTATTAATGAAAATGAGAAAATAAATGCATTGCCATCTGCTTTGCTGCTGCTCCCAGTAGACCAGGAAACTTTTCTAGGGATGTCAAGTTAAACCTGTTTTGTGTATTATCTTTCTTTTGGAACATGATGTTTTCAAGAGCAGGGAACATTTGCTTTTATGTTTGTTTCCCCAATTCTTAGTGAAATGCTTTGTATATACTAATAATTTAATAAATTCATTTTATTTCATTAGCTAATTCATTTATTCATTGTGTCATATTTTCCACTAAGGCAAGCCCTGTAAATAGGAAAGATTATTTTTGAGGCAATGAATGAGAAGTGTCTTGTGCTCTCCTCCTCCCTCTTGCTCTGTATTTCTCCTCTTGTTTGCCAATCCCTAAATTCTTTAACATTTCACTGTGCAAGTAGAAAAGTAAATGCTTTAAGTGACAAATATCTAGAGAAAATGACACAAAAACCAGGTGATTTAAACCTCTCCTCCAAGCTAAGTGTCATCTCAGTCATCAAAGATAAATGACTGACTACAAAGCATTTGGGGTAGAGGAAAGATGCTTGAATTGTAAGTCAGAAGATGTGGGTTGGAACCCTCATTTTGTGACTTATTACTTGTGTGACCTTAGGCAAGAGAATAAGGGGGTAGGGACTCTGAGCATCAAGGTGGGAATGGGAGGGAAGATGAGAATAGACACTTATAACCAGGGCACATGCTTCCTAGTTCTGGTTGACTATGTAGGAACTTTACTTCTGTACATTGGATGACCCAACACTGAAAGAAGTTGGTGTTTTGGCTTGATGTGGTAAACTCTGAATGGTTCTTTATTCCTACTCTTCCCTGTGATACTGGCAAACTGGTGGGTGCTGTATGAAAGACGAGAAAGTTCTCAGTTCAGATTCCCAGACTTTGACACTTCAGGTAGTATTGTGTAACTACTAGATTTCAAAAGAGGGGTGGGGAAGAGGGTGTCACCTCAGCATGGCAACTGTAATCACAAAGCACCTAGTGCAGGAATACTCGAGTTATTTGGATAGTACAAAGCCAGGGGAAATGTAAAATGTCTAGTTAGTTGTCTGGTAAACCATTGGTGTCAAATACAAATAGAAATGGAGCCACTGAACACGGATAATAATCCATGTGGGACACATATTTAGAAAACAGGAAAAGTTATCTATTGTCTTAATATTAATATATTAATAGTGTCTATGTCCCATGGTATTTTTTCTTTGTTAAATATTTCCCAATTCCATTTTAATCGGTTTTATTGCTAATTGCATGTTTGACACCTTTGCTATAAACTGCTTTATATTCTTCTGAATTTAAATATCAACACATCAGTAGTTATAAATTAAGTTACTGAATTCTAGTTCAAA
The DNA here is from genome assembly GCF_016432865.1 of Antechinus flavipes. NCBI lineage: Eukaryota > Metazoa > Chordata > Mammalia > Dasyuromorphia > Dasyuridae > Antechinus > Antechinus flavipes. Next base: position 222,078,373 of record NC_067399.1, on the reverse strand, counting down.
TTGTTCTGTTAATGCTTGTTGTGAGTCTTTTAGATTCAGTGTTTTGGGTATTTTTGCTTATAATTTACCTGTTCCATATCTGGTTCACATTGTACTCTGAGTAGCTTTTTACTTTCCTTTTAGTGAAACCAAGGATATGAGCTATAGCCTAATCTGTAAATAAATTTGTTCCTGAGGTTCTGGAGTGAAAGAGTAGGATTTTAAAAATCCATGAGTATGAGGATAGGAGTCTCCCTTTCATTAGCTTAGTCTCCCCAGATTAAACCTGGATTTCTAGTTGTATCTACTTGCCTATATGTAGAATAGGGGCTGGATACAGTACTTGAGTTCCTGTGAGCCACACAGTGACTTCTCACTGTTAAACACTAGAGAAAAGATAATGGTTTCTTCATTACTGGAGGTATTCAAGCATAGATTAGCTAATTATTGGGAATGTTGTAAAAAGATTCTCATTCAGGCACAGTTTGGTCTTTTGCACTAGCCTCTGAGATCCCTTCCAGCTCTGTGATTCTGAGATTTTCAATTTTGCCCATTTTTTCTTCAATGGTGTGCAGAAAAAAAAGGATTCAAACATGGAAGTATTTATTTTTTTTCATGTGGACATGTACACAATCATGCGTGTATATTAGCAAGGAGTTGTTGATCATGAGTAACTATAGTGAGCACATACAAAATAGCTCTATTATTCTAAGCAGCCTTATGTTTAGAAGATCTAAGTTCAGAGCTCAGACTATTTAGAGCTAGAATCCAATTCCATAATTCTAAAAATGAGGAAATTAAGGGCTAGAGGCAATGACTTGTGTTAAATCACATAGCTAATAAGTAGTAGAATGGAGATTTGAACCACTTCAAATGGGGATTAGAACCTAGATTTTCTTATTCTTAAACTATTGTTCTTTCTACCATAACACACTGCTTGCTGCATTTCCTAATTAAGAAATTTTCTCCTTGCCTTTTTGCTTGGTTGGAGATTTTTAGAGGCTCATTAGGCTTGGCTTTCACTGACATCCTGATTGATGGGCTAGAAGAAAGTTGAACTCCATTCTACTCTTCCCTTTCAGAACAAATCCTTGTTCAGGGAGAAGATCCCTGTTGTGTCCTGTGTAGTTAATAGCAAGTCTGGTGGAAACACTGTGCTATGTGATGGGAAGACTTTGACCCATTCCCCAAAGGAAAGAGACAGCTGAGACACTATGTTCAATATTTTTCTGGGTTGTTTATGTATTTGGTTTTAAATAAATATTTAAGGCTTTGGGAAAGTGCCTGTACTTGTAGTACAAACTATTCTTAAAATAGTATCTTCTTCTTAGTTGCTATTCTCTGGGTTTCTTGCCAGATTAGAGAAAAAAAAAATCTATTGGAGATAAGATAAATTCTAGTTGATATGTAAATCTGGAATTTTGTCTGCTTGCTTTTCTCAGCATTACCATGGGATGAGGTAGGATTGATCTGATCTCCTTGGAATACTAAGGTACCTTTCTATGTAATTTTCTCTTTATCTTTTAATTCTGTAAGAAGCAGTGTGGTGAAATGGCTAGGGAGCTCAGTTTGGAGGGATGAAGGTCTGGATTCACATCCTGACTCTGACACTCAACTGTGTTATTACCCAGGGCAATAATTCACTTATCCAATATAAACCTCAGCAACTCAGTTATCTGGTATGCTATGATCTTCAGTGATTAAGGGTTTTAACCCATGGTGATGAGCTCCTAGATCACTGGTATTTATTTTTGTGGAACTAGGAAGGACACACATATCTTTAGCACTCCAAATTTTAAAAGGGTAGTCAGCACAATGCAGTAGAAAGAGCTCTGGATTTAGACTGAAAGGAACTAGATTCAAATCCTTTTTTGACACTATATCTGAGTGACCTTTTCCAAGTCACTTAAATTCTTGGGTAAGAAGAGGAATTTGGACTAGATGGTGTAGAATTAGATGGTGTCTGGCATTTCTCCCAGCCCCTAGCTCTATGATCACATAAATATTTTCCTGATCATAGAAGACAATCAGAACAAACATAATTATCTTTATTTATTTTGGAGGCAATTGGAGTTAAGGGACTTTTCCAGGGTCCCACAGCTAGTAATCTAAGATTATATTTGGACTCATGTCTTCCTGACTAGGACCAGTGCTCTCTCCACTGCATGGATTATCTTTATTTTAAATAAAGGGAGAAGTAGCCCAAGCACACACAGCTAGTGTATGTTGGAGTCAAGTCTTCATATCTCCCTATAACCAGTCCAATGCTTGTTTCATTATATGACAGTGTTATCTCACAAATTTTATTTTATTTTACGATTACTAATGTGAAAGCCAGTATTCGAGTTCATATAGGGCTTTATATACATTAGATGTGTGTGTGTATGTGTCCTCACAGCAACAATATAAGGTAAGTAATGCCAACTGACTTCATTCCCACTTTCCAGATGTAGAAACTAAGGGGTTAACCTACAATAGTATAGCATGAAAGCACTTGAGCAGAATTTATATTCAAGTCTTCTAACTCTGAATCAGAAAAAGGACCCTCAATGTCCTATATAATCCAAGCACTCCCTAGCACAGGAATACCTGCCAATGTAGGTCTTGGAATGATTTAGAAAGAATGGGGGCCCATCTTCACTAGGTGTGAGGTACAATAAAGTAGGGTAGAATAATGGAAAGAGTAGGGAATTGGAGCCCAAGGTGCTGAGTTTGAATCCCACTTCTGCTGCTTCATAGTTGTTATCAAAAGTCATTTCTCTCTTCCTCTCCGTTTGCTGTCTGAGATTTGACTTGATAATCTCTTATTTTCTTAGCAATATCTAACCCAGCTAAGAGAGCCAGGAACCACTGGTTATACTCAGGGCTATACTCAGGAAACAATCCTTCCATTACCATGTTCTAGATAGGGTATGCAAAGGGGTTGTTTTCCTGTTCACTTGTGGGCTTGGACTAGATGACCAGCTATATGACTCTAAGGCAAATCTTGTTTGCCTTAGTTTCCTCAATTGTAAAATGGGGATCATAATAACAGCTACTTCCTAGGGTTGTTGTGAAGATGAGATAATTGTAAAAAAAATGCTCAGCATAGTACCTGGCACACAGTGGGTGCCCTTCCCTTTCCTCCCTCCTCTCCCCTTTCCTCCTTTCAAACTCTGAAATACTATGCACCCTGAGAACGCATGTCCTGTGTGGTGTAGAAGGCCATGGATATGTGAGAGAGTTTCCATGAACAGTTGTTTGTCAAATGTAGATTAAATGTGATGTGTGTGGTCCAGCTCGAGAAATTGGCCTTTATAACACTGTTTCAATGGGAAAATCTGGGATTCCAAACTTTCTGCTCATTTTCTTGAAAACAATTAATTTATACTTTGGGAACAGTCTTTATTTAGAAACATGGAAGGGGTCAAGGGTTCTTAATTTCTTCTTATTCAACTTTAAGGAAAACAAATAAAGCAAGACTCAACCCCACCCAAAGACAATTAAAATATTCTGGACAGTAGAAACGAACATGTTAGTGAGTTGTTTCTGTTGAAACAAAGATACTGGAGTGGTTTTTCCATTTCCTTCTCCAACTTATAAGGCAAACAAGGGACTTGGCCAGGGTCACAGAACTAGTAAGTGTCTTGAGGCCATATTTGAACTCAGGTCCTCTTGATTCAGGACTGGCACTCCATCCACTGCATCATGGAGCTGCCCCAAGAAAGGAACATACCTCGGGCTTAATATCAGGTCACATTTAGAAAGCTTAATGGAAAGGTGATTGACCATGCTAATTTAAAACAAAGATTAAATTATAAATGAACAAAGTCGAAATAAACAGCTAAGAACCAATTATCCCTCCTATCCCTACCAACTACTGTGTTCTCAAATTTTCTTTTGTGCCAAATCCAGAGGTGTTCTGAAGAGTCCAACTTGAAGTGACTCCCAAAAGCCAATGATAACATTCTCATCATGAACATTCAAATAATATTTTGCTGCAAATCAGAACTTAATTTATTGTCTCACTGGTTGTGTAGACTTAAGAAAGTAATGGAAAGAAAATATTAATAATGCAGATTACACTTAGGAGTGTATCATGAGTAAATTTTTTCCCCCAGAGAGCTGGTTTTTAAACAATTAAGCTATCCTGCCAATAATCTATGCAAACATGTTATTATTGAATTGTGCTTTATTGAGCTTCACAGATATATATATATATATATATATATATATTTTTTTTTTTTTACAAATTTGTGATAACCCTGCAGTTGAGCAAATCTGTTGGCACCATTTTCTCAACAGCATGTACTCACATCATGTCTCTGTATCACATTTGAGTAATTCTCAGAATACTTCAAACTGTTTCATTATTATTATATTTGTTAACAATGATCAGTGATCTCTGATGTTATTACAGTAATTGTTTTGGGCTCCACAAACTGCCCATATATGACAGTGAGCTTAATTGATAAATGTTGTATGATTTATGACTGCTCCACTGAACAACAATTCACCTTTCTTTCTCCCTCTCCTTGGGCTTCCCGATTCCCTAAGACACAACAATATTGAAGAATATTACATAAACTTAGTTGATAAAGCGGCAAGAGGGTTGGAGAGGATTGACTACAATTTTGAAGGAAATTCTACTGTGGGTCAAATAATATCAAATAGCATTCCATGCTACAGAGAAATGTTTCATGAAAGGAAGAGTCAATCAGTGTGGCAAACTTCATTGTTTTTTTATTTTAAGAAATTGCCACAGCCACCCCAGCTTTCAGTAACCACCACCCTGATCCGTAGATCAGCACTCATTAACATTGACCTTCCGTTGCAAAAAAAGTTGTCCTTTGTTTTCTAAGAGGGCCAATGTCATCAAGGTGATGTTTTGATTTGTGCATGATTTGGATTTAAGTGAGGCAGGTTGTGCAAAGTCTGCAGCCTCACTTTCTCTTCCAGAATCATCAAAATCCAGGGTCAGGACTGACAGTCACAGTGACTGGTGAGGACCTGCGATGCAGTGGATGACCTTGGTTTCTTCAGTGTCTGACTAAACTCTAAGTGCTTCCCAGTGCCTGCTCAGCCACTCTCGTAGTTGCTGGAACAGATGGTTCTCATCTGATAATTCCACTGGGAGAAGACTTCCCGTACTTGGTGTGGGCATCTCCTAACTCAGCTACAGGTTTGAGGACTGTCAGTTACCTTCAACCTGTTTTAACCTGTCTGAGGAGATGGTTTGCCAGGGTGTGGGCACAGTGCATACAACAGCTTCTTGGAGCCATAGATGACAATTGGGTGAGTCAGGTGGACAAGCAAGGAAGATGAGCGTCTGTGATTTCTGGCAAGCCCTCACAGCAGAGCAACTAGTCCTAACACCTCATACTCCAAAAACATTATGACTTGCTGAAGACTCAGATGTTTGCCATTTTAAAGTTATAATACTACTACATACTTAATAGATTACAGCATAATGTAAATATAATTTTTCTATGTACTGGAAAACCAAAAAATTCAAGTTTCACTTATTGCAGTAATGTGGACCCAAACCTAAAATATCTCCAGGCTATGTCTGTACCTTTTCTTTTAACAGTCTTTTAAATTTGGGAGGAGGTAAATTATAATTGTGTGTGTGTGTGTGTGTGTGTGTGTGTGTGTGTGTGTATGTATCTATATCTATATATCTTTTAAAGAGATTTGCAAAGTGATGTTCATCACTTGATTCTCACAACTTGATCCTGCCTCATTCCCTACTCCAGGCCATTCTGTTCCCAAGGTGATGTTCCTAAACACAGATCTGACTTTGTTACTACTCTAGTCAATAAACTCCTATGGCTCCCTGTCTTCTCTAGGATTAAATATAAAATCCTTTTTTTTTTTTTTACTTTCAAACTCTTCACAAGTTACTTCACAAGTAACACTCCCTCTTCCAGTCTTATACTTTTCCAAGTATTCTTTGATCTAGTGAAACTAACAGCATCCCTCTTTCATAACCTAACATCCCTCTTCCAGTCTTGTTACACTTCTCTATGTCTTCTTTGATACAGTGAAACTAACTAATCTACTTTCTTTTTCTTGAACAAAAACATCCATTTCCAAACTCTGTCTCTTGAGCTTGGACTGCTCTTTCTTCTCAAATCCACCTCCTGGCTTCCTTCAAGTGTCATCTCCAATGCCAATCTCCCTTAAATTTAGTGTTCTTTCTCTGCCTATTTTTTCCTATTTCTCTTGCATATAGCATGTTTGTGCTAAGTTGTCTGCATGTTTTCTCCACATTACACTAAGAGATCCTCAAGAGTAGTGGATGGTCTTTTGCCTTTCTTTATAATAATAGCACAGGGCCTGGCACACAATAGATGTTTAATCAATATTTATTGACTGACATCCCTGAAAAGCAGATAATTTAAAAAATCATTCTTATTTAGCAGAAGAAGAAACTAAGGTTTCAGGTACTTGCCAAATTCACACAGCTGATAAATATGAGAAGTGTATGATTTGAATTTGAGTCCTCTTAACTCCAAGTTGAACTTTGTACCCTGTTGCCCCAACTGAATGGTTCTGCTTTAAACTCATGAATATACTTTTTGCTTTTTATCTGCTAGCATTACCTTAGTGATATTTATGGTATATTCATTACCACCCAAATTAATGCCAAGTTTATTACAGCTTAAATTGATGGTGGAATTAATTAAGCATTTTGAAAGCTATTATTCTGTATGAACTTTCATCATGTTGTTGTTGAGTCATCTCCATCCTGTCCTAGTCTTCCTGACTGTATTTGGGGTATTTGCAGAGATATTCCAGCTCATTTTATAGATGAGAAGACTGTGGCAAACAGAGTTAAGGTGATGTGCCCAGGGTCATACAGCTAGTAAGTGACTGAGGCTAGATTTGGTCTTCCTGAATATAGTACTGGTGCTCTATCCGTTGTATCTAATTATCTTGTATGTCCTTCCAGTCAGCTTCGTATAAAGAGTTGTTGCCATACTTTGGACAAAATAGCAGTGTGAAAAGTATGCTCCTTTTAAACTTGAAAATTGAATAGAAATTGCAGATTTTCATTGTAGTTTCATAGTTTGAGATATTTTTTCAATATAAAAAGAGATGGCAATTTTTCATATAGCACTTTAGTAATGGAAGGGAAAGCTACATAATTCAACTTTCTTTCTACCCAATGGATAATTGGGAAATAAGTCAGACAAAAATGGTACTGGACCAGCCACTCAACAAGCAATTAATAAATACTAAGAATATGCTTAGGGCTGTGCTAAGTTCTGGGAATGCACATATTGTAATGCCAGAGAAACTGAGGCATGATAGAGATTAGAGAGTTTTTAGTATTTTATTAATTGGAGAGTATAATTGACTGGACAGGACTCTCGTCTCAAAGTATCCAGTGATGAATGGGAGAATTCCAAATCTTTTTATACCTTTTCAAACAGGGGGGAAAGAAATGGGAAACTTCTTTGCAGATCCATTTGGTTCTGTCAGGATGGAGAGAGGCTATAAATTCTTACTAAAAGCCAGAGTGAGGATATCTAAATAAACAGAAGTAAAAATGTCAATGAAGTATCCGGGATAGTCTTATCTTCTGGAATATTTTAGAAGGGGTAATGTCATAAATTCTTGAGGGCAGAAGGAGTTAGGAGTCAGGAATTCTGATCTCCCCCTCTTCTTGACAATTTATAACCTTAGAGCAAATGGTCTTCAGTCTTAATGGACCAGAGGGAGGGATTTTACAACGAAGGGGATTGAGGCAGAACAGTTAAGGAAACTGAGATAATATGCAAAACTAATGCAGGGAAACTGAGGTAGAACAGTTCAAAGAGACTGTGGCATAACAATATAAGTAAAAAGAAAAGCCATCCCTGCCCTTAAGGAGGACATATTTTAATGCGGAAAACATATACAAGAGAGCTAAAGAAGAGGGGAGGATATGGTGAAAATTTTGTCAAGGTGGATTGGGCAGTGTTGGAGAAATAAAAGGGAGTGAAGCCTTGTAGGGAAGAATGAATCTAAGGAACTCAGTGATGACAGTTAGATTGTACTCTATACCTATGGATAGATTTTTTTTCCTCTGCACCAACTTGTCTAGCTTTCCATCCTATACATGTGCAGTTAATTATCTGAACATTTCAGAACTTTTTTCAGAAGTTTAATTCAAAACAATTCAAGACTTTAAAAAAATTTTATTTCTATTCAATCTTTCTTATTCAATCTGACTCAAGTGTTCCAATTTGCTAGGCTCTTTTTAGATCCTAACCCTGCCATCCAATATTTTAGCTACTCTTCCCAGCTTTGTGATATCTGTATATTTAATAACCATACAATTTGCACCTTTATCCAAATTTAAAACATTCAGAGTAACAAGACTAAGGGAAGACACTACTCACCTCTCAGAATGACTATAATACTCATTATAAAACAGCTCTTTTTTTTTTTTTTTTTTTGACTGGCTTTATAGAGTTACAAATCTATATAACTGTACTGGCACTGAAAGTATTAAGAGTTGCAATTTCTGCAATATTTTAAGATTTGTGAACTGTTTATACAAGATGTTTCTCTCTCTTTTTCTCTCCTCTTCTCTCTCTCTCTCTCTCTCTCTCTCTCTCTCTCTCCCCTCTCTCTGTTTCTCTCCTTTCTTTGTCTCTGTCTCTGTCTCTCTCTGTCTCTCTCTCTCTCTCTCTCTCTCAAATCACAACATTTGTAATCAATACTGAATATAATTGCAACATTAAAATATGCATATTTCTTTTCTGAGACAGTATTTTTGGGATGGAATGATAACCAAAAGGAGAGATATCTCATAGCTTTGGCCTGAGGGAGAGATCTGGGGCAAATTTTTAGTGGGTCCAAGAGAAAGATATTTGAAAACTTAAGTATGGGAAAGAAGGGAAGTGTATTCAATTGGTCAATCACTTCTTCATAACAACTTCCTTTGCCAGATGAGACTACCTCCATCAGGTCAATTAGAGGTAACAGCTAGGTGTGAACAAGGCCTGGATTTCCCTACTGAATGACAGGTCTTACTCTTTTAGACTTTTGGGGAGGCTGTGTATTTTGGGTGAAGGAATGAAGTCATATCCTGCGGATTCTATGTAAAATAGCAGATCATTTTAGAATTTAGGAGAGTTCATTGGCAAGCTAGGAGAGGACAGTTCTAGGCAATCCAGCTTGAGGCCGGTGAGGGGGTGGGGAAGAAAAAAGCTGTGTAACTCCTTTCGTTTTCCCTTGGCCAATGGAGGAGCTCCAAAATTCCAGACAGAGAATTTGGATGGACTTATCGAGACCTTAGCAACATTACTGGGACAGCTATGGCTGGTGGTTGTGTCTGCTTTGGGAGCTAAAGACCGAGAAAAGGTAGCTTTAAGACTACAAAAAGCCTGCCAGAAAGCTAGATACCATGTGTAAGGGAACTTCGTAAGCACCCTGTCTCTCTCCCCTCCCCCCCAAAAAAGGTGGGAGTGAGGGGAGAAAAGGACTTCCAGCAGCTGGATCGGTGAGTTTCCCACTTACTCCAAATTGTGTGAGAAAAGATCATAGATTTATGGGGAATGCTGTTTTATCAATTATTCTTAAGATACGAATTTAGTAAATATCTCTTTTGAAAAAAGCTACTTAAGCCTGGCTAACTAATTGCTGTCAGCTGAGAATCAGGAGGAGGAAGAAAGTTCTCTCTTGGGACTAGATTACTATAGAATTTGCAAACCGCCCCCAGCCCTTCAGGATTAACCCTTGAGCCCCGAGGGGATGAGAGAGCTGCCCCGGGGGCCCAGCCTTCGGGTTGGATTAGATGTAGGGAAAAAACTGTAAGATTTGTGCCTTGGATCTCATGTTTGAGATGAAGCATCGGGCATTACTATTCTAATTAATTGAGAATCAGAAAATTTGGTTTAATCCCTTCTTTGCCATTTACTGTGTCATTGAAATAGAGCCCCTCATACTCATATTCATCCCTTATATAAAGTAACGAAATGAACCTTTAAGCTAGCCCTGTAATTGACAATAACTGGGTTCAAGTTTCAGTCCTGATACTTATTGGTTGTATGACCATGGGTGCGTCTATTAAATTCTCAGTGCTCTGGGCAGGGATTTTTAACCTGGGGTCCACAGAAGGGGTTATAAACTTGGAGGGGCAAAATTACATTTTTATTTTCATTAAACTGTAGTTAAAATTTAGCATTACTTTCTTTTATAAATGTATTTTTATGATAGCTTTTTACTTTTCAAAACACATGCAAAGATAGTTTCCAACATTTATTCTTGCAAAATCTTGTGTCCATTTTTTTCTTCCTCCTCTCTACCTCCTTCCTCCTCTAAACACCAAGCAATCCAATATAAATTAAACACATTCAATTCTTTTAAACATTTCCACATTTATCATAGCATTACTTTCAACTACCTAAAAACATTGTTCTGACAATGAATCAAAGATTAGACAACAATAAAGGTTTGTTTTCTGAAGTAGAAAGATTTCTAATTCAAGTAATTTGATTTTCTCATTAATTTCTCATTATTCTGTAAAATTATTCCCATATGCTAGAACAAGGCACATGTCTGTTCCGGCTTCCTTGGGTGGAGCAGATGAGCAAAAAGAGTGAGAATATCTAAGTTATTCTTGTCATGTGTCTCTTAGACAGGAAATATCTATTAGACATCTACTAGGTATCAGATACTGTGCTATATCCTGGTGATACAGACCCAGCCTTCAAGAAGCTTATATTCTACTTGGGAAATGCAACATATTTATAGAGAAGTAAATATCCTATGTAGAAAAAGTTCATACAAAGTGAATTTTGGAGGTAAAGAGGCACTAGCAAAGGACTCTGGGAAGAGGTGGCACTTATGGCAGGACCTGAAGAAAGGTGTTAAAAAAGATGGAAGTAAAGATTAGGGAGAGCATTCCAGAGAATGCAGGACAGCCATGCAAAGGCAGCTAGTAGTACTGAGGATGGGCCTGAGAGTAGACACTTACTATGTTGAAAAAAGTAGTGCCCATTTAATTGACACAAGATAAGGACTTTGAAAGATTTTCTCAGTCTTTGCTCATGGGCCCCACTGAGGGAAGCTGGAACAGATATGCCTGCCTTTTCCTAGCATACTGGAATAATTTTACAGAATAAAATTTTATTAAGCTTAATGAGAAAAGAAAAAAGAAAAAAGAAAGAAAAGGAAAAACTTCTGAATGAATAATTATTTTCCCCAAAGATGAATTTAAATTCTCAGAATTTTATCTCAGTAGTTAAAAACCCAGGGCAGGTTTTATTGTGTTCCCTTAGAAAAAGCTGCTTGAGAACAGGAACTGTTTTCATTTTTGCCGTTGTATGTCCAGTATCTAACAAAGTGCTTTTATACTTAGTATGGTATTGTTTGTTGAATTTTTAACTCTGGAAACTTTTGGCCTGTAGACCTCTCAAGGGGATAGGAGATTTAGAGACTGAACCAGAAGAGGTAGATTCAGGAACATTCCTACCTTAAAGGATTGCTCTGGGGAATATGTTAATTCTCTTAGTAGGAGGAACCTGATAAAAGGTTGGTGATTTTGATTTGTGTTCATCTGTATTATTGGCACCATCATTCCAATAGAAGAAATAACAAGGGAACAAGCATGGAATCAAGGGAAAGAAATGGCAGAGTCAGCTATTACCCAGATTTTGCCGAAAACTGATAAAACAGTTGTAAGAAATCCATCTAGCAGTGAGACTGAGAGAACCTGGAGACACTTTGACCTTCTCTCTTGTTTTTGGTGATTTCAGCTCATGACCTTTCTTCCAAGAGCTTTCCTCTGGGCATTCTTCAGCCCAGAAGAGTTGAGGGAAGGATAAATAAAGAGGGGAAAAATTCATCAGAACTGGAGGGAGTGGTGGGGATATCTGTTTATGAAATTGTAATAGCCTGTTTATTGCTTGCTTGACTCATTGGGTATAGCAGTGAAAGAAACTGAGAGATAGGATTATTCCAAGGAATAGGGGCTGAGCCAAGATTATTGAATTAGTTATTACTTTAAATATTTTACTGATTTCTTACATGAACTTGAGAAGTTGTCATGCATGAAACTGAAATGACTTTCAAGGGCCGAAAGGGAAAGACAACTTCCTAGCTTCCAGAGTGAAACAACTCAGACTATGAGCATCTGCAAATAGATTTAACAGCTTGAGATGTTAAGGGCCCCACCTGGTGGCTGACTAATTTATTGTAGGCTGAGTTATTCCAAACCTCTTGAATTCCATTTTAACCTATATATTATAGTTATCTCTCAGTGTTTTAAGAAGTACACCACAGAGTCAAAAATGTCATAAACTGAATTAGATTAAATGAGGTGAAGTGACCAAAAGCATTTTCCTCAATGGTCTTCATGGAGTGGGGGGCTTAAACTTGGTTTCCATTGGCTCAATTCTAGAATCAAACCTGACCTTTTCCAGGGTTGGGACCATCCAGGAACATACCTGGGAGTGGAACTCAAGTGGTATATGAGATCTTGAGGTAGGAAGTGTTTTTATTTCTTCAAGTATCCAATTTTGAAACTGGAAAACTCAAAAGTAAAACCAAAGACAAGAATCTTATTAAAATGACATTTGCATTTTAATTGTTTTGTAAATGAAGTTTCTTAAATGTTATAAAAATCTAATTTGCTTCATGCAAAAATAGTTTGGTGTTATATTATCTTACTTGGGCTGAATATGCCCATGGCTGAGCAATTTCCTCCAGTAATTGGGTGACTGAGCTTTACTATGACTGGTATCATCTAAGAGTTCTGAAATGCAATCTATAGGGCATGTCCCTACTGCTTAGAGAGCTTATTCTCTTGAATAAAGAATCATGGAATCAGAACATCAGAGTTGAAGGGAATCTTTGAAGCCATCTAGAACTGTCTTATTTTACAAATGAGGAAAATGAAATGACTTGCCCAGAAAAAGAAAATGACTTGTCCAAATCATATAGGTAATAAGTAACCTTAATCTTGGCTCTGAATTAATCAAGACAAAGTATCCCATGAAAGGATATTTCTTATCTCTGAATTTAGATGAAACAGGGTACCAACAATGAAATTCATGTTGATAGATGGCCTATAAACTGTATTATTCTTAGCACCCCACGTTCCCTTTTCCACTCCCCTGCCATGGTCACTACAAAAGTAGGAGTTGTGCATAACATTCAGAGTTGTTTATATTTTTCTTCCTCATATTTGTTACTCAGATTTGAGGATTTGTCCTCAAATGGCCAGCTTGTACTGGATGATGGGTCTCTCTGTTCTTCTCTTCCCGAGGTTTTCAGTCTGTGACCTTCCTCCAAGCCTCTCCTTCTTGGCAGAACACAATAGAATTTGCATGGCCTGAGAATTCAGTATCTCTCCTCACAGGACAGTGAGGTGGATAGAGTGATAGACTTGGATTCAGGAAAAATCATGAATTTGAATTTGACCTCAGACCTGTAATAGTTGTGTGACTCCTGGGCAAGTCCCATATCCTGTTTGCCTCAGTTTTCTCCTCTGTAAAATGATATGGAGAAGGAAATGTCAAATCACTCCAGAATCCCTGCCAAGAAAATCCCAAGTAGGGTCAGGAAGAGTCAGACATGGCTGAAAAATAACATGACTGAATAATAACAACAAAACTATCACAAGTCACTGTTAGTAGATATGCATTTTTAGAAAATCCTAGTGAATTCACATTTAGCCAGCACTTTTCCCTGAAGAAAGCTGATGAGAGAAGCAAAAGAGAATAAAGTGGAAAAATATTAAATAAAAAAAAAGAGACATGAATCTTTATCCTTTTCATTGACCCAACTACTATTATCCTACCTTCCCACCCTCTTCTGGAACTTTCTCCATTACTTTATTTTAAATAGTAGGATAAAGGAAGCAGGAAATCTTGAAGCAGAGGAGGCTGAGAGAACAGAGATTTCCGAAGCTGTTTAGTACTATTGGAAAGGCAAACGTGGGTCTTTCCTTTAATTACTGTGACTAAGCTAGGCAGGGTGAATAGCTTGTGACTAATGCAAAGATAATTTGCCTCTCACTGCTGATTTGTGAGCTTTGTGATGGAGAGAAAGTCCAATATTAGGTGATAATCTGACTGGAAGGGCTAGGTGCTGTTCCAGAGGGCAGTGTTAGGTAGAGGTTACAGAAAGAAACATTTCAATCAGGTTGAGAGTAGGAAGAGGAGAACATCCTGGAAAGAAGGGAAATTGCATCTCCCTCTTACTGAATCTACCCACAGCTGGAAGAGGCTATCTTCTAAATACTATTGTCTTAATGATTCTGCAAACTTTGGAACACCCTCAGGTAAACTGAAATGACATGATTCAAATCAACAATGAAAGGTCCATAGTGGATGGAACTAGGCCACAACATGTTAGCAATGATAAATTGTACGTTAAGTGCAGCATGAAGGATCAGATCTAGGATATTTCTGCCTAGGAAGAGAGGTGGGTCATTCAGATACCACCAATGAGGGATAACAAATGGAGAGTCCAAATGATAATGTTCAAGCTACTAAGACTACAGAAATCTTTATTGCGTTGAGTAGATGATTTATGATGATGGGAAAACATATAAGAATCAGGGGATTCTGAGTGTAGCTAGAAGAGAATGGAGAGGTCATCCAAATTTTATAATCTACAACTGTTGTATTGAGTACTTGAGTGGTTAAGTGATTAGCAAACATGGGATTCAATCCCAATCTTCTGACTCTAGCAGGGACACTTTCCCATCTTCCTCACATGGAAGAGAAAAAAAAGGAAAAGGGAATAAGTATTCATATAGTGCCTACCATATGTGCTAAAATTTATGCTAACTGCTTTTTACAAATATTTCATTTGCTTCTCACAACAACCTACAGAATTGCTGCTATTGTCCCCATATTATAGTTGATGAAACTGAAGCAAACAGAGGTCAAATGACTTGCCCACGGTGACACACATGGAAACTGAGGCTGGATTTGAATTCTGATTCAGTTCTAGTATTCTATCCACTGAGCCACCAGCTATGTCTTAATTAGCTCATTAATTCCTCAAAACATTTAGCATTTAGCATAGTAATAAACGTTGATGGAAAAAGAAAAACCAATAATCACATACAATCACTGCTACAGCTTGGAGTGGTGCATCTCAATTTTTTTTTTTTTTTTTGAAATCAGAGTCCCTTTATAGTCTTAACATTTTTTGATTTTTTTGTTTATGTGGGTTATATCTATTGGTATTTACCATTTTAGAAACTGAAGATCATACATTTAAAAATGTTAATTTTATTTAAAATAATAAGCCCATTACATGTTAATCTATTTCTGTATGAAAAATAACTTTGCCAAAACAACAAAAAATAGCAAAAAGTGACATTATTCTACATATTTTTGCAAATCTCTTTTAATGTCTAGCTTAATAGAAGACAGCTTCATCCTCATATCTGCTGCTAGAGTCAATCTTTTGGGATATGTTGTTTTGGTTGAAGTCTATGAAGAAAACTTGAACTCACAGATATATAGATGGAAAAGGGGAATATTTTAAAAGGAGAATAACATCTTAGTGTTATTATCAGGGTTATAATGGAGTTATGTTATATACTGGCTAATAGCTTATTTTTAATTTTTCAGTATTAATATATATCCCTTAGAAATTGAGAATTGCTGCAAATCAGGCCTTCATTTATTGTTTTGATGATTGTCTAAACTTAGACTGATGGAGAAAATATAGATTACAATTAAAAGTATGTTGTGCAGATATTCCCCATCCCCATACATTTAGCTATTAAACATTTACCAATTTTGCAATTTAATAAATATTCAGTGCCTATTATGTGCCTGGACAGATAGTTGGTACAGCAAATAGGGCACTGAGTCTGGAGTTAGGAAGGACTCTTCTTTCTGATTTCAAATATTATCTCAGACACTGACTAGCTGTAGATCCTGGGCAAGTCATTTAACATTTTTTGCCTCAGTTTCTTCATCTGCAAAATGAGCTGGAAAAGGAAATGATAAACCACTCCAGTATTTTTACTAAGAAAACCCTAAATGAAGTCACAAAGAGTTGGATATGACTGAAGATGATTGAACAACAACTGAAAAGTAGCATTTATTTCCATTATGAATTAAAAAAAAAATCTGAGGAGGTCCATAGATTTTCACCAAAGGAATCCATGACCAAAAATGGTTAAGAGCACCTGAGTCAGAAACACATTTATTGTACTTTACATAGTAAATTGTAATTTATTTCTAGGGGAGAGACTTGCTTTAAGGTAGTAAAATCCCTTTAAATCCATGTTCAGACAGATTGAGTGAAGTGTGCTGTATTGGAATCACTCCTACTCAGTCTGAAAAAGACAGCTGACATACATAGCATCTGACTCATCCCAGCTGTCAGGAATATTCTGTCAGAAGGCCATGATCTCTCTAACTAAAAGGGAAAGTTTGAAAAGACATACGTGCTTCTCTTAACCTTGACATAATAGAGGTGACTTCTCATCTTTTGAGTGCCTCTTATTCCATTAATTTATTATTTTTTAAAGGTATAAAGCTATATTCCATAATTTTCACTGTGTAACTGCTTCCTCTTGGGAATTGTCTTGCAGAGCTATGAGTTGGAAAATATTTTAGAGATTTAAAATGTAAAACATTTAACCTTAGAGGTTGAGTGTAGATGAGAACTATGTATCACATTTTAGCTATTTTAGTCTTTTAAGACTCCCATATATGCAGTTTTGCAGTGATCACAGAATCTAGTCTTACCACCTGCAACCCAAACCATTGTATTCCCTACATTTATGAATAGTCATCTGTAGTCTTGGGTTTTATAGTTGGTTGCTTTCTTAGAAATGAAGACCTGGGTTGCTCTGAACCATGTTTTTCTTTGACTCAGATCCAAAGGCTCTCTGATGAGGGGAGGAGGAGGTTCCCATGTGGAATGGATTGCCTTCTCTTTCCCACACTGATTTTCAGAGAGAAGATCAGAAATGGAAGTGTGGCTTTCCACTTGCCATTACAAGAACAGAATTCTTTGGGTGAACATCAGGAGGAAAGCAAACAGCTTAAGATATTAAAAAAAAATCCATGCAATATGGGGACACCAGAAGCAGACTGTTATTGAATCTCTCTTTTGCATCCCAGTAAGCTTGCTTTCTTGTTCTATCTGCTGTCATTCGGGATCACTGGAATTTTAGCCTAACAATAAAGCTATGTGTGGTCTCCCACAAGAATCTCAAGGGATGTAGGAGGCAGCCATATAGAGTAGCTTTAGAATGAGGGAATCTAAGCCCCATAAAAAAATTAATAGCTGCATGAAGTGCTTTGAAGCTTGTTAAATGCTTTATGTAAATTGCTTTATTTGATAATTTTACCATAGCTATAGGATATTTGACAGATGAAGTGATTTGAGTAGGGGGGAGAGAGAAATCTAATGACTTGACCAAGTTTATCTACCTAATAAATTGCAGAGGTAGAATCTGCTCCAGATTTCTTCTTACCTCCAAAATCCAGGACTCTTTGCTCTTTATGACATTAAATGTATACAGAAACTGGGTACTCATTAGCCTTATGGGACAGATTATATTTTTGAACTATTCCAAATGCTAAAAAGTTGTTTATTCTGAGCTGAAATCTGTCTCCTTCTAATTTCACCTGTTACTCATAGTTGCCCTCTGAAGCTGTACAGAAACAACTTGTTCCTTCTTCTACATCAGTTGTGTCAAACCCAAATGGAAACAGGGTATCAAATCATTCATAAGGCTCTCTGCTTAGAAAACCATAGACCAACATTAATTGTGTTGTATCGTATTTTTATTTATGTGTTAAATAGTTGTCAATTTAATCTGGTTCTCATAGGCCTCTGGGAGGACGAGGGCCAACCTCCCTGTAGATGACAGCCTTTTAAATGACAGATGATAACTATCATGTTTCCTCTCAAGTTTCTCTCCTGGTCCAGGCTTAACATTTTTAGAGTTCATTATTTTCTCTTGGGGCACAATTTGGAGAACAACAATTTATACATTAAATTGTAATTTAATTGACAACATTGTAAAAATCAACTTTGAAAGACTCACTGAGGCAATGGACATTGGATGCAGAATGAGATCCATTATGTTTTCAGACCATACCAGTATAGGACTTTGACCACATGCATCCATAAGCCTCTTGAGAGCAGGAACTATTTTTGTTTTGCCTTTATGTTGTTGGTTTCTAATATAATATCTTTCAAATATTAGTTATTTGATAGGATTGTTGGATCAAATTAGATGATGGATTACTAAAGAAAGAGACTGGAAGCAAGGATTTTAGTTTTTTAATATCAAGTTTCAAGTCAACTTTTAAACATTCTATTCTTTCACTTTCATCAAGATGCTTAATTCTTCTTTTCTGCTATCAGAATAGGATCATTTGCTTATCTGAGATTTTTGATATTTCTTTCAGCATCCTTAATTCCAGCTTTTGATTCACTTAGTCTGGCATTTTTGCAAGATGTATTCTGCACACAAATTAAATAAGGTGACATTATACAGCAAAGGTGGAAAACCTTTTTTTCTGTCAAAGGCCATTTGGATATTTATTACATCATTTGCAGACCATACAAAATGATCACCTTAAAAATCATTTTTTTTTTAGCAGTGGGAAGATGTTGTACCTAGCTTTCAGTTCATCATTGCCTGTGGTTGTCTTGGCAGGACTAGACCAGGGCTTAATGTGGCCTGTGGGTTAGTTGTTTCCCATTCTTGCTATATGTCTTATTTACTCCTTTTCCAAATTTGAATCAATCAGTTGTTTCATATTTGTTTCTAATTATTTCTTCTTGATCCATATATAATTTCCTCAGGAGACAAGATGATCTATTATTTTCATCTCTTTTGAGGACTTGTCATAATTTGTTGTGATCTCAATAAAGCAAAAATAGATTTTTTTGGGAACTCTCTTGTTTTCTCCATAATCCAACGAATGTTGGCAATTTGGCCTTCAGTACTTCTGTTTCCTTGAAAATTAGCCTGAAATTCTGGTAATTCTTGATTCCATATTGAAGTCTAGCTTGTAAAATCTTAAGCATAACCTTGCTGCTGACATATAAAATGAATGCAGTAGTTTGGTAATTTGAACTTTCTTTGGCATTGCCTTTCTTTAGGATTGGGAAGTTGACCTTTTCCTAGTCTAGTGACTACTATTGATTTTTACAAATTTCCTGGAATATTGAGTGCAGAACTTTAACAGCATCATCTTTTGGATTTTATTTATAGTTTATAGTACAACTGGAATTTGGTCATCTCCCCAGCCTTTTGTTAGCAATGCTCCTAAGGCACACTTGATCTCTAGGATGTATGGTTCTAATTATACCATATCATTGTGGTTATTAGTAATGTTAACATCTTTCTTGTGTAGTTCTTCTGTATATTCTTGCCATCTCTTAATCTTTTCTACTTCTGGTAAATCATTACCATTTTGGTCTTTTATCATGCCTATTTTTGCACGAAACATTCTCTAGATATTTGTACTTTCCCTGAAGAGATCACTTGTCTTTCTCATCCTGTTGTAATTTTCTATTTCTTTGCTTTCCTCTTTTAAGAAAACCACCTTGTTTCTCATTGTTGTTTTCTGGAATTCTGCATTCAGTTGGGTATATCTTTCTCTTTTACCTTTTGTTTTTCTTTTCTCAGCTTTTTGTAAAACTAAAATTAGAAGTATATATTTCAGAATCAGTTCCACAGAGATGACAATTGAACCCATTGGAGCTGATCACATTGCTAAGATAAAAGATATAGAAAGAGAAGGGCCAGTATAGAACCGTGGGCATACCAGTGCTTAGAAATGGGACAGGGATAATATTTCAACAAAGGAGACTTCAGTCAGAAAGATAGGAAAACAACAAAGAAAAATCTCAGAAAATCTGAAGAAGATAATTTCTAAGAGGAAGCCATATTCAATATTATTAAAAGCTGAAGAGAGATCAAGAAATTTGAGGACTGATTAAGATCAATGGATCTGACAATTAGGAGATCATTGGTAATGTTGAAGAAAGCAGGGACAGTAAGTAGAAGGGTAGTGCTGCAAGTAGCCAGAAGTTGATGGGAAGTGAGGAAGTGGGGGCAATAACATTTACTCTTAACTGACACTTGAGGAAATCACATACATAAATCTTCTGCTGGCTGGGTCCACCACCAAGTTATGGTATCTCTTTTCTGCTGGGTCCTCATTGTTCATGGCAATTTTATTATTCTTCCCTGATTGACTTTATTACATTTCCCGATTGGCTACATACAATGCTTTTTGTTTGTTTGCTTTCAGCAATTTGGCTATGAAAGAGGAGAGATAGATAAGATGATAACTTAGGGGGATGGCATGGTCAAGTCAAAAAGTATTGTTTTTTGATCCCTTTTTAGGTGGGGGATAATAATTCAGTAAGACAGACTGATGATAGGAGAGAGGATGGTCTTAGTCCAAGATGTAAGCTCTAAGAACAAGTGGCAAGGAATGAGATCAAGGGCACACAAAAAGGGGTTGACCTTGGCAAGAAAAGACAGCTCTTTGTCAGGACCTGAGCAAAAGAATGGAGAACAGAAATATCCCACATACTACAAGTTTTGGTGCCCCAGTTTAATAGTAGTATCAAACTCAAACAAACTTTTGTTAAATACCCTGCCAAAAAAGACTTGGAGCATATGAGCCTTAGGGGTTCAAAGTGATGACATAAAAATAAGTACAGAAGTGGAAAGTTCAGATTAAAGGGGACAAAATTTTGGATATATTGAGTTTGAGGTGATGATAGGACAACAAGAGATGTCTATTGGGAATTTAAAGATGTTTCCTCTCTTCTCCTCTTCTTGCCTCCCTCTTTTTCCTATCCTTGAAGGCATAGCTCACTTATCATTTTCTTCATTGAGCCTTACAACTGTGATTTTTACTACTCTATTTTGGAATTATTTTTAATTGGTTACACACAATTTAGCACAAAATTATATCTTATCATTATCTTATCATTTATTATTTGATCATTGATTCATTTGCTTTAATTTTTAGAATTTGTTGTTATATTTATAAATTCCTTGAAGGCAGGTATAATATCTTAAAAGTTTTTTTTTTTTTTGGTAGTCCAGAATGTTTAGCCTGGGGTGCACATAATGGATATTTAATACATATTTGTTGAAAGTAGTATTCACTACAGAGAGGACTGGCAAGACTTACATGAACAGATGTTGAGTGAAATGAGCAGAACCAGGAGATTATTATATACCTCAACAATGATACTGTTTGAGGATGTATTCTGATGGAAGTGGACCTCTTTGATAAAGAGAGCCTTAATTGATCAAAGATGGACAGAAGCAGCTACACCCAGAGAAAGAACACTGGAAATGAATATAAACTGCTTGCATTTATGTTTTTCCTCCCGGGTTATTTATACCTTCTGAATTCAATTCTCCCTGTGCAACAAAACTGTTCAGTTCTGCACACATATATTGTATCTAGGATATACTGCAACCCATTCAACATGTAAAGGACTCTTGCCATCTGGGGGAAGGAGTGGAGGGAGGGAGGGGAAAAATCGGAACAGAAATGAATGCAAGGGATAATGCTGTAAAAAATTACCCTGGCATGCGTTCTATCAATAAAAAATTATTTAAAAAAAAAAAAAAGAAAGTAGTATTCACTGTATGGCCCACAGCTTGTCTGAGGTACCATGTTCATGTGCTGAGTTCCTGCAAATTTTGATATAATACTAAGATATAGCTATGTTATACTTAATATCCTTAAAGCTGCCTCATTTGTTGAGGTAACATGATGTATGGTAAAACAATGAATCATGAGAGTTGTTCTTTTATCATTGTATCTTTGGTATTTTTGCTTTTATTTAATGGTACATTCAAATGATCATTATTAATTTATTAGATAAAATGGAATGGTTTAAGTTTAGATGGCATAGCTATTATTGTGCTCCTAATGTGCTATTGGGATGTAGCTGCAGAAATACTTTAGCAATACTCAAGGGCAATTGTATAAAGTTAATTTCATTTTAAATTCAGATTGTTTTTAATGTTCATAAAGTATATAGATTAAGCTATTTGATTTTTTTCTTAGAAAAGCAATAGATTAAAAAATAAAAAAGTGTTGTCTAAATGAAGTGTTGACAAAATGTGTGTGTGGGAGTCTGAGAGGTAAAGGTGAGGAGGGAGTATATTAAAGGCATGGAGGATATCCAATGGTCAAGTGTGAAGAAAAGAAGAAAAATTTAGCTGGATCTGCAGAGTGTAAGAAAGGAAGTAACAAAATAAGAAATGTAGGTCTGAGTCAGATTGAAAAGCTAAACCAAGGAGTCAATATGAAGTCATTGGAATTTTTTAAGTAGGAAGGGACATGATCAGACATGAACTTTAGGAAAACCATTTTTGTAGTCATGTGGAGAATGAAGTGAAGTGAAGGGAGACTTCTGGCAGGGAGAGCAAGTAGGAGGCAACTGTAATAGTCTAGGTGAGGTATGATGAAATGATCTACAAGTGGTGGTTGTGTGAGTGAACAGAAGGGGGGTCAGATTTGAAAGTCACTGTTGAGATAGAGACGGTAAGCTTGGCAACTAATAGGCTATGTGGGGTGAAGGAGAGTGAGAGTGTACAGGAACTTAACCTCTAGAGGAGATGGCCGAGAGAACCTTGGGAAACACCCTCCCTTAGGGATTGTGGTTGTGATATGAATGATAAATCAGCAAAGGAGAGTGGGAAGGAGTGAAAAAAAAAAAACAAACCAGATACTAGTAGCAGAAAAGAAAGTGTCATAAAAATCTAAAAAGGAGAGGGTGGCTGGTCAGCAGTGTTAAAAGGAGGAGGGAAGGCAAGGATAAAGATTGATAAAAGATGATCAGATATACAAAGAGAACAGGACATAGTAATAGGTAACAGAGGTTTTTAGTTCACTTTAAAAGGCTAACACGGGTGGCAGGTAGCTGATCCACACCGGCTAGTTTTAATTAGATTGACAATTAAGTAGTACTTTGACATAAAGATATCCATAACCTTGAAAGCATGAATCATTTCTTATCAGGTACTGGTAGTCTGGTCAAATACTCTCCATCTAGAGAGGGGGCCAGGAAAGGGCAGATGAGCTGGAAAGTAACAAATTCACTTCTACCTTTAAACTGTCTGTAGCCAGTACACACAAATGGGCATAATTAGAATATCTGGGTGAGTTATTGCTATGGGCCTGACCCATTTAATAAAAGTTCTAAGAATAAGTTGCCGTTAAGGTACGTGTGAAGGTGGGGAGCTGAGGCTCTGCAGCCCACATTTCTTCTAAGCAAATCTGTGCTTTTATGGATTTAGGGTTCTTGTGCCTTTCCCTATGTGTCTGTGTTTTGTCTTCCCCCATATAATGATTAAGCTTATTCCTAGGGAAGTTTTGTGCACTGAGTTGAACTATGAGTTTATTGAGATTGAGAGTACGGATAAAACTAAAGGTGATAGCTGTGTTTCTGATGAAATTGCCTGAATTCCTCACTCATTCTTAAGTGTGATTATCAGAAGTTGTGAGACCAAAACTATCCCATGTATTTACTCCCACCTGTTGGTTAAAGGTCTTTGTAAGTCCCATCATGAAGCCACAATGAGAGTGGCCTCTTGTTAATAGAGTATGCACTTGGATAATATGGTATTGCAGGTATTCATCCATCCTGTTGCCAAGACTTTCTTATAAACAAAAGCTTTTTTTTGGTAGGCTAAGGTTAAGGATGTAACCTTAAAAGTTACACTTTTACTCTGTGTTACACTCTGCATGTAACAGAGTAGAATTAAATGATCCATGAGAGAATGGAGCTTGAGTTTGAGATCACTTGTTTTGTGAAGAGAGCACTTATTCCAAATACAGCTGTATCCCAATTAGTGCAATAAGTGAATCCTATGAAGTGAAATTCCACTTAGCATGACCTGAAACTATAATTATCTCAAATAAGGCAATTGGTTCCAGCCCAGTGGAAATATGCAGTGCATAATCAAATGATATGACCACTTTATAGGTAGAATTCACCATTTGCACTAATTGGGATCCAGGTATAAGCAGTTTTTCAATGATTCTTCCCAGAAAAAAGGTACTTATGAGCTGGAGAGTTGTAGAACCTCAGAATATTTTTTTAGTTGGTAGAAATGTAGTAAATATTATACATTTTTTCACCAAAAAGCAAAGGATGACAAAAAATTATATGAGTGCATTGAGCACTGCCAAACACTTTAAAAAAGAGTAACTTGATTTTGATGTCAAATTGCCAAATATTGCTATACTATTTAATGCTCTAGGATTTTCCAACAGCTGCTGGTGAGAATGTATGCAGGTGCCTAAAAGGAATAGGTAAATCCAATACAACATAAATAGCTTTTCTAGGCCTACATAAAAGATGCTGCAGAGAAAGATGGAAGCAACTTAATATGGCATGAATATTTAAAATAACCCAAACAAAAAGTGTTCCAAGCAACACAATGTGATAAAAAAATCACTGCCAAGAAGAAAAGAGTTTTGAGGATAAATTTTAAAGTCTCTGGCATAGGTTTCAGAGAAAAGTAAAATTTACTTTTGTCTTCCTCTTTTCTAGGGAGTATCTTGGAAAAACATTATCACTGAATAATAATTAAGCAGTCGTCAACTTATTCTTTGAGATAGTTGCTAATTAACTAGTTTTGCCATTTTTATCATGGGAATCTCACCAGAAAATTTTCAATTTATTAAACCAAATATTTAATTTTAAATTTAATGTGAGATTAAAGCAGTGCTTACTGAATATGTAAAAATATGTACACACTGGTAAAAGGGAATAGGGAGCTAGATTTATGAAAGACTCATGAGAAAATCAAGCCACTAGATAAAGGGTATTTGTATGAGGACCATGAGAAAGAAGTGTTATGGGAGAGAGCATACTACAGACCTGCAAAGAAAAAAAAAAAAAGAGAAGTTTTATCTTGTTATTTGTTGGGGTTGTCTGTTTGGCAAAACAGATAGTACTTTGGAGAATCTGATGTCATTGATGTGTAGTTTCTTTCCAACAATGTAAATCACAACCCAGTTCATTGTCCATTTGCAATGTTTGTCTTAGATGGATGTATTGACTAGTTTTGAGTTGTCCATCAAACTTTCATGGTTTGGACTTGAAGCATTCTTCATTTTGTGTGTGTGTGTGTGTGTGTGTGTGTCTAATTAGTCCTAATTCTATGAAGGCTATAAATCCTTTCTCAGAATGTTTTAAATGTAGAAAATCTTTTTAAATGCAGAATTTTTAAATGTATAATATATGACTATGAAGGAAATTGGTTATATTGAAATTATTACATATTAAAAAACAAGTTCAGGGACCATAAGTTAAGAGCCCTTAACTTTCTTAAATAGAGACCCTGTTTAAAGTTGCTTATGGCCGAACCTAACATAACCTCTTGGTGTTTTTTTTTTTTTTTTTTTTTTGCTGAGGCAATTGAGATTAAGTGACTTGTTCAGGATCACACAGCCAGGAAGTGTTAAGTGTCTGAGGACAATTTGAACTGACTTCAGGGCTGGTGCTCTATCTGCTGCGCCACCTAGCCGTCCCAACCTCTTGGCTTTCAATTAAGCAGGTAGTGCAAGGAGAGTGTGCCAAGAGGGAGAAGAGAGGGCTCTGTGCAATTTGCTCTAATGTGAAAATGCCGAGTTTCCAGGTGAGAGTAGCTAAAAACTCATCAGAGGCCTTGGGATTGTCATAGCCCTTTCCTCCTTCAAGTCTCTGGAACCCGGGTCTCCTGAAGCCGAGTATCATTCCTGCTATTACCGAGGGAATTCTAGCACATAAGGGTTAGGGGTTTTCATTTAGGGCTGAGGATGCTTGCTTACTGCCTCCGCGGCCGCGGGCCCTCTTCCCTCGGCATTTTCGCAAGCGCTAGCTCTGACGTCCGACAACGTGCATTTGAATCCTGCTTCTGTCATCCTACCTGGTTGATTTTGGGCCTCAAGCTTCTCATTTAAATCACAGCGGGGTTGGATTGGAGGTCTCTGGTCCTTCCAGCTTCGGGTCTGTGATCCAGACTAATCGGATCAGGGATTCTGAACTGCGCGGGTGTGTCATGGACTCCTTTGCAGTCCGGGGAAGCCCGTGGGCCCGGTAACGGTTCGCTGTCTACATTCATAGTCAGAGGAAATGATACATTTCATTTGGAGGTTGTTGAAAATAGAGACGTCATTTTTCTCCTCTTCCACGTTCCCCAGAACTCGATGCACGTTGGCCGGAGGTTCGTGCCCCGCCCCCCCCCCCCCCCCAGGGGGGACCCCCTGGACTAAGATAGTTCCTGAAGGCCCATTCTGGGTGTTAGGATGCTAGGGATGGGCACAGGCCGCGGCATTTTTTCTCCTTTCTCTCGGGTTAGCGTGAGGAAGGCCGCGGGATAGGGAACGAACGAGTCGGGTCACGTTCACGGTCACAGCTGCGGTAGGGTCGGGGTCGGGGTGGCGCCCGCTGCGGCTGCGTCCCGTGCGCGCCTGCGCGCTGTGTGCATGTGCGAGCCGCTCGGTCCCAGCGCCCTGGAGGCGGCGGCCGTTGGAGGCGGGTCGGGGGGAGGCCCGGAGAAGCTGGCGGGGCGGGGCGTCTCCCGAGGCTCCGCGGGCCAGCAGTGGCCCGCTCAGTGTTGCTCACAGCGTAGTCCGGTGGAGGCGGCGCCGTCAGCTCTCCTCTGGCGCGGCCTGAGCCGCTCTCTGGGGCTCCCTCCTCGGCGCGGCTCCCCGAGAGAACCCGGAGGAGCGCAGGTGGGGGTGGGGAGTGATGGGAAGGGGGGCGGCCGCGGCCGGGGCGCGCGGAGTGTGCGCGGGGAGGGACCACTAGTGAGGGTGCGTCCGGGCCTCTGGCACGGGCTGGGGGGGGGGGGGTGACAGCGGGGTGTGGGAGCCTCAGCATCCGAGCCATCCGGGAGCGTGGATGCCGGCGAGGGGTGCACCTGCCGCGAGCTTTTCTGTAACATTTCAGCTGGTAGAGAGCTGGGATTGGGAGGGGGACCTGAGGCCCTTAGTCCGTGAGAAAACTGAAGCAAAGGTGGGGAGGGGGCTCGAGGTGACTTGCCAGTGTCGCACAGGTGGAGTTTGCGATCTGAACCCAGCTTGGCTCACTCCAGATTTAGTTGTCCTTGCTTGCTTAGCACCGTAGAGGGTTAAGGAGATTTAGGAATAATTATATCTGGGTTTTGGGTTGTTCCAGGGCAAAAGGTCAGAGAGTAGTCGGTTCCACAGGTCTCGAGTTAGAAGGGATCTCAGAAGCTCTCCAGTCTTGTTTTCACAGATGAGATTAAGAGATCACACCGGCAGGACATGTCACAGGAGGAATTTGAACCTGGGTTCTCAGACTCCAGTGACACTGCTCATTCCTCTGTAATTTGTTAAAGTAAATTAGTGGGAAGCACTGATGGTGTGGTGAGTGGATAGTGGAATGGCTTTGGAGTAAAAAAGACCTGGGTTTGAGGCCTGCCTTTGACAAGTAGTGGGGATAGCTCAAGTACTCTGAGTAATAGAGAAATTGCTGACTCGAATGGGGGAGGGTGATATTTCATTCTATACAAGTACAGATGCATTCAAAGGTATAAGGATAAAGGAACATAAAACAAAATAAAAGCATCTGGGAGGTCCTTTTCATTGTTCCAGGTGGCTGGTTGCTTATCCTTCCATTAGCAGTTCACAGAAATAATGCAGACAGAATTTTTCTCTCCTTCCCACTTTGTGTTAGTCGCCTTGACATTTTTGGGTTTTGACAAGGCACCTGTATTTTGAAGGGAAATACTTGCTCTTGGGACACCGTGCCTAAGCAGTTGGTGACTTGTTCTTTTCTGTTTTCTTGAGTCAGATTAAGCAACTTATAAAGTCAGTGTTGTACTGAATTGGTATCAGTGAGTGGATCTATTCATTAAAAAAGATTTAAAAAAATTTGTTTTGTGAAAGTGGATACTCGTAGCTTTATCAGTACCTATTAAATCATTTTATAATTTAGGATCATACCAGGATTTGCTTTGAAGTAAAAACAAAACAAAAAACTGCCATGATATGTGAAAGGAGAATTTTACTCAACACTATCTTAATGACATTCCACCTTCACAATTTACTAATGAGTTTATTTTTTTACTGTCTTTTTTTTGTTTATTCTGAATGAGATTATGAAAAATGCAGACTTCCAAGTTTATTAAATTGCATTGTTTACTTTTAGGATCAAAAGAACACAGATTTAGAGCTGGATTGGATATTGACAGATCTTCTAATTCAACTCTTTCAATTAAAGACCAGGAAAAATGAGGCCCTAAGAGGTTAAGTGGCTTCCTCATGATTATACACTGAAATTTTTATATGGTTTCTATGAAGGCTTTTAAAATTTTATCCAGCAAGTATTTATTAAGTTTTTATATATGCCAATCGAATTGGGCCTTGGAGATAAGGATGAAAACTGAATGGTCCCTGCCCTCAAAGAACTTCTATTCTGTTGAAGGAAATCAACCTGTACATAAAAGGGTAATGAAAATATTTATAAAGTGGCTCTTGTGGAATCATTTGATGTGAAATTTTGATTTGACAATTGCCCATACTGGTTGTTTTAGGACATTTGTCCTTTTGGGAGGAGAACAAAATTGTAGCATAAAGGGAAAAAAAAAGTCCTTGTAAGATGAACTCGTTAAATTATTGTTATGCAAGCATATCCGAATCCTTTCTATTTTCAAGTGTAATCAGTTATGTGGATGCTTTTTAAAAATGCTTTGTTAAATTTGACATGTTCTATGTGTTCATGCTAGAAGATTGATTCTTGAGATGTGGTGACTATCGTCTCCAAAACTGCCTAATATTTATGGTGTCTTTTTCTAAAAAGATTACATTGAGTTGAATAATTTTTAGGATTAAAAAAAAAAAGTGACCTTAATGTGTTGCTTTAAATTGTTATAAATGGTAATTCATCCTGAAAAATCTGTTAGCAGTCCTTAAGTTATGACATTGATAAGCTGTCTTCTCCCTGAATGACTGTGTCCCAGTGTGATTATTTTCATATACATATATATACACACACATGTATAGATGTATATACACACATACACACGAGTCTATATTTTGTAACTTTGAATTATAGGTGGCCTTTTAGAAATTTTTTAAAATCAGGAATGAGAACTGCTTTTGGGCAGGAACAACTCATTTATTTCTTTTGTACTTTTTTTTTTTTTAAACAGTGACTGGTATCATTCTGAGCACATAGAATAGATTCAATGAATAATGGTCGAATAAATGAAACTTTTGTGTTAGAAGCAAATAAATAGGTTTTTGATTGTGTACCAAAATATCTGTTTTGGTGGTACTACTTTGAAATTTCTTGGGGATAATAAAGAATAATGATTGGTGAAGTGCTTAATAAGCATTTTGAGTAAAGGAATCTGATCTGTGCAATTCTCTGTGAATGTGACAGGAAAACCCTAGCTGCTGGCAGACAAAAGGTATACTTTTTTTTCCAGAACCACTACTTGGTGGGCTATTGGCCTATTACTAAGCTATTTTGGTGAGACCTGTGTTCTGCTTCTGGATTAGAATTTAAGTGGGTATTGACCAGGCTTCCTTGAAACAGTCCCTCAGAGCAACATTGTAGGATTACGGTGTTCATGATTGATAAAATGAGACTGTAATTCTCTCAGTATTTTCCAAATTGAAACTTGGGAGAGTGAGGGACATAATAGTCCTACTGTATTTAGCCATGATTAGATCACAACTAGAGAGAAAAAATATTGATAAGCTGGAGGGTGTCTAAAAGGAAGGCATTCATAATGATGAGGAGATGAGAAGTTGTGCCATATGAGGACCTAGGAAAGAAATTAAACTACTACTGAAACAAAATACTAAATTATTTTCAAGTATTTAAAAAACTATGGTGTCATTTGCATAGAAACTTACAACAAATACCACCTTACCTCAGCAGATGTCAGCTATTATTGTTATGTTTCATGTACAGTCATTATTTGCATAATATTGTCACTGTTAATATATTGTCAAAGCATAACCACACTCTGCTGTAATGCTAGGATTCTTACAGCGGTATCCCTGGCTGCTTCTCTTTCCTTCCTTAGCTCCATATTGCTTCCCATAGCTCTTTCTCAAAACATAAGTACTCTCTGTAATGCTATGCCATCTAAAGGGACAATAATTGATTTTACAAAGCTATAGTATCAGCAAGAAGTGCTTGTGATTAATTGCTGTGTTTACTTGCTTCTCTTCCCTCCACTAAAAAAGCACATGAGTAATGTTGAGTTGCACATAATAAACCAACATCTAGTAAAACAAAGTGTATGTGGGTAGATGCAACAATAAATTTTGTCATTTTACCTTTTTTTCTTGTTTGTCATAACTTTTCATAACAAAATCAACTTAAGATTTAAATGGGTAATTGCTAGCGAGTGATGGACTATTATACCTCACAAATTCACTTTTCCCCCCCTTAAAACTGAAAATAACTTTTTTTCCTCTTGTAAAAATATGTTGTTCCTCCACAATCTCCAGAGAAAAGTTTTGCTGCCATTATGTAAAAAAGTTTGACCTGAAAGGAAACATCAGCTATAGCCTACATACTATTTTCTGAAGCTCCAAATTTATTCATCTCTTGAGTCTCCTTTTCTTTTTCCCAAAAGAAGAGCCCAGCAGGTTTCAGAAAGTAAGGGATAAATTGTAGTGTTGGAGAAAAATGGTGATTACTAAGACCCCCTGTTACCTGGAAGGCTGTGGTTGGTTGATATTTTTCCTTGAACTTGAAAATTCTGAGCTGCAGTGGGGCTCAGAGCTTAAGCAGGAACCAATATGGTCAATCCCCAGCACTGAACTTGCCTAGGTTATAGATGGAGCAGGTTAAAGTTCAAAAGAGCATTTGTATCAAAAGAAAAATAAACTTTTAAGTTGAAACCTTGATTTTTTTTTTCTATTTGGTTTTAAAATGTAATTTAATGATTTGCAGTTGCTCAGAGATGTGAAAATGCACAAAAGGAGCTAGGAAGCTAACATTATTACATTTTTTCCTGACCAAAAATTTTGTTTTCTTCTCAATTCTAGGAATGAGTGGTATCCCTCCTCAGATTATAATAAAGCACCATATGATTGTAGGATCTCAGAGTGGGAAGAAACCTGAGAGGTCATTGTTTGCAACTTGAACCTTTCAGGTAGAAATCTCCTTTATAATATCCCCAGAAAGTTATCTAGGAGCCCTTCAAAGAACTGTAGTCATGGGCAACTCTTTTAGACAGCACAGTTTATTAGAAAGCTTTTCTTCATATTGATGCTTAATTTTGTTCTCTCCAGCTTCTTCCTGTTATTTCTAATTCTCCCTTCTAATGCCAACCAGACAAAATGTAATCCTTCTGTCACACCATAGTTCTTAAAATACTTGAAGAAAATTAAATATTTTATTTTAGTAGTAGTTTAATTTCTTCCCTCGATCCTCATATGGCACAACTTCTCATCTCATCGTCATCATAACTGCCTTTAGACACCCACCAGCTTATCAATATTTTTTCTCTCTAGTTGTGATCTAATCCTGGCTAAATACAGTAGTACTATTATGTCCCTCATTCTGGACAATTCTTCTTCCATGCATCCTTTGGACTGCATTATTTCTTTTTAAAATTTCATTCTATTAAATCTATTAAATTTCTGTAATCTATTTTATGAATATGTGTTCAATTATTTGGTCCTATGTAATAATAATAACAGCCGATAGCTCTATAGAACTTTGAGGTTCTATAGATCACAACCCCAATGAGGTAAATAGGACAAGAATTAATATCCTGTTTTATAGATGAGGAAATGAAGTCATTTTGAGATTAGGTGACTTTCCCATGTTTCTACAGCTAGGAAGAGTCACTTAGCATTTGAACCTAGGACTTCAGACCCAAAGTTCAATGTAATTGTAGACACTAAAAAAATCATAGCCCCCCTTTTTTTCTTAGACAAGTAGTTTCTTAGCAGCATCAGTAATCATTTTCCTTGTCCCTCTTGTTTTTTGAAGAATGAAACAACCATTATGGCAAACCAGACATTTCTTGCCTGTTCTTTTAGCAGAAAGCAAAAAGAACATATATTAGGTGTTGATGAAGGCCCCCATCACTGCCTCTGGGGCAGGTTTGTAATGTTTGTTGATCTTGTCCATTTTCTCCTCTCGAGGGGCTCAATGGCATTCCTGCCATGATACTGCCTCTTTTCCTCTCTTTGTTGAACTCAGCTCAAGTAGTCTTCACTATATTTGGTCCCTCTAGTTTGTGGATTTATTCATTTGAATATGATAATGTATATAAAAATCTTTGCAAATGCTAAAAGCATTTTATAAATGTTATATATATATATATATATATATATATATATATATATATATAGTTGCCATATTCTACTTAAATCAAATCCACCCAAATCTCAGACTTCTCTCATTGCATTAAGGTCTTTGGTTTCCTTTGTTTCCTTCTCATGATTTTTATATTTCATAAGTTCATAGTTCTAGAGCTGGTAGAAACCTTAAGTGCCATCCAGTCTACCCTGCATTACCTGGGAAAGTTAAGTGCTCAAGATCATTCAGGGAGTAAATGTCAGAGGTGAGATTTAAATCTAAATCTTTGGACTCTTCAACTAGTGTTCTGGCTACTGAGTTCTGAATTTTGTCATATCTTATTGCCTACTTTGACTGTTTGGTTTGTCCAGTGTATTTTTATGCCTGTCATTCTTGTGTCTTAATCTCTAGCATAGAAATCCAAATACCTCCTTAAGCAGCTGTTTATTTCCCAAGTTTGCTTTTCTCTTTTGAGGCTGAACCCTCAATCAGCAATGGTGATGAAAGTGTCACCTATGCTTCAGAGGTCTTAAGTTTCCTGCCTAGAATTCACAGTCCCTTGTTAGTACTTTCCAAAATCCTTGTAATATTGTTTGTCCTAAGAGAAATAACAAGGATTGAGCAGTGATGATCATGTTCTACAAATCTTAGGAGGCTCTTCGTCCCTAGTACATTGTGCTTGAATTTGTTTTCCAGGAAGACTTCAACCATCTTGGGAGGAAATGTGGTTGCCTGTTATTACCATGCAGCTTGAGAATAAGTCTGTCAAATTCTCCACCTCATTATGCTGGTCAGGTCTGAATTAAGTAGCTCAGCAGAGTAGAATAAATTTACTGGTTATTAGTTCATGTTTCCTGGGGACAGTGAAGCAACATGCAGTTGTTTCAAAAAGTCCCTGTTCTCAAACTCTTTCATGGCATGGAATCAGCAGAGAATCCTACATAGTATCCACAAGAAATTATGATTGTAAGACAGTATCAATAAATACTTGAACACAGTTTATTATGTGACTATAATTTTCCATAAGTTTTACTTGGATGTTGAGACAGAAATTCATCATAGAAGAGATTCTTTGTATGTAAAGAAACACAAGCCTATTGTATTGCATGCCATATGTGATGATAGATATCATCCCTGTCAGCATTCCAGAGTACTAGGCCTAAATAGGTAACTTTTTGCTCGTGGATACTTTGTGGTGTGTCTTAGTAAAACTGAGAGAACACCAACCCCACCCTTTTAGATTAGTCTGGAATTTTGAAACTGGTTTCACCTATTATTGTGAAATATTGGGTGTTATCACTCATGCCTCTCTGGGAAAAAATTTCCTTTGTCATTGACAGAGATTGTATTAGAAAAAAATTTTTATTATCCCATATCAGTATGCTGAAAGGACTAGGAAAAAAATAACCC
This sequence comes from Antechinus flavipes, assembly GCF_016432865.1. NCBI lineage: Eukaryota > Metazoa > Chordata > Mammalia > Dasyuromorphia > Dasyuridae > Antechinus > Antechinus flavipes. The sequence goes on along the minus strand of NC_067399.1, from coordinate 222,044,737 downwards.
AGCAATTGGAAACTGAAAAGACAAGATCCATTAAAAGATTGTCTTTTTTTTTTTTTTAAAGCCACCACCCAAAAAATCCAACAAAAACAAAAATATGATATAAGAATTAACTATTATAAGTTTTATGGGAATAATTTTTTTTTTGCCTTAAAGGTGGCTTTCTAGAGGATGACCATAGAAGACCTTCCAGATCTTCCCTCAGAAGGAAATTCTTTGATTGGAAGATACCCATTTTTATTTTCAGGTTCTGATACACCGGTTATCTTTTCAGTTTCTGCAGCACCAATGCCTTCAGACTGTGGTATGTAGTATAGTAATTTTAACTTTCTGTTAACTGGCAAATTGATTTTTTTAATCATTCTAAAACTATGTACAGTATCCTGTACAAAATTCAAAAGCTCTGTCTTTATTAGAGTTTACTTTAAGCTTCTGCATTCCCATACTGATTGCTTTATTTCTTGTGTTAACACTTGCATTTCCCTTAAAAATGTATATATTTATTTTAAGCAATAGTAACAGACTTCCTGAATTTGTAATTTAGAAAATGACATAAACTTCCAGAATTCTTCTGAGATTATAGAACATTAGAAGTGGAATATTACTTTACAAAATAGCAAAAGGCAGTGGAGGGTGACAGCTTTTTATGAGATCTATCTAAGCTAGATCATCCCAAAGAATTAAGTGTACACAAAAATAGAACAGATATGCCATCATTTTTGGTTATGATGCTATAGATTTAGTGATATCTTCTCATGATGTCAGAGGGGCAAGATAATCTTTTCCAGAAAAAAAGGCTTTAATGTTCTTAAGGATTATTTCATCATTAATAGATTTTATTGTCAAGAATAAAATGTCTAGGAAAGGTGAAGATCAATTTGGTAAAATGGTGAAATATCCCAATTTTACTAAACATTTGAGATGTAATTTTGGTTCTTTAGGAAGAAACATGTTTTCAGGAGACATGAGTTTTTAACATTGTGAGTGAACAAATAAGTTTTTATTCACCTTTATCTTAGCAATTGGTCTTTTCTGAAATCTAGATTTTCTATTGTGTACAGATTTTATTGTGCTTTTTTAACCATAAAATTACATGTGTTATATAAAAATATATAGTTTGATACCATTAACAATTTCTAGCTTTCAATCATAGCATTCTAGAATTGAAAGAAGCAGGAGGTATACCTGGAAAGTTAAATTCACTGTTGGGAGAATGAGACTTGGATTTTCATTTTCATTCTTCCTCAGACTAACCTGGGCAAGTCCCTTAATTTCTCTGGGCTTCAATTTCTTCATTTGTAAACTTGGCATTGGACTAAATGAATTCTGTTGAATCTTCCTTCTAGCTCTGTAATCTATGAAATTTATTGTAATGACTATTAGGGAATTGATTTTTGTTGCTTATCTTTTAAAATAATGTTTTCCTCTTTTAAACAGAGTTTTCTTTTTTTGATCCTAATGATGCATCGTGCCAAGAAATCCTTTTTGATCCTAAAACATCAGTATCTGAATTATTTGCCATTTTAAGACAATGGGTTCCCCAAGTCCAACAGAACATTGATATTATTGGGAATGAGGTAAGGAACGTATACTTACTATTAAAAAATACCTAAATTTGGAGATTTTACCAGAATTACATTTGTTTAGTAAGTAGTATCCTATTTCAGACCTCATAAGAAGAAAGTTGGGAAAGGAAACTTAATAATCATGATAAATTGTAAACACTATTTTGTCAGGGGTAATGTCTTCTTTATCCTTACAATAGTGCTTTAAGCACTGTAAGCATTTACTAAATATTTCTTATATAAAGATCTCTTTTTCACCCTGATGTTTTACTTATAATTTGTATTCATATGTTCCTTTATGAAAATCTTACTTCCTTAGTGAAACTGGGTTCTTGAGAATGTAGCTAGGTGAACTCAAGCTTGGGTAGCTTCTAATATTTTCTAAATTTTTTTGAGGATAGTCCTGGTCATTGTTTGTATACTCTGAAGATTGTTCTAGTATAGAAAGGTAATCCTACAAATGGGCTGATGATTTGGTGATGAAACTTTTGTCCAAGTGAACCTATGAAACAATGGAAATTATAGACCAACCCTTGGTGTCCTTTTGTGGTGGTCTTCTGTGTACAGAAGAAAAATATTTTGGAAGGAAACCAATGTTAAAAGAATCAAGAGGTTATGTTCAAGTTTCAGTTGTAAAAGGAAAAATATTGAATGAAGAGAATAAAAATTTGCTTATTATTTAGAAAGAGGTGATGAAGGCAAAGACCCTCATGCCTAACTTCCTATTTTCCCCAAAATCTATGGAAATTAAAGGGTTTTCATTGATGAAACTATGAGAACAGAATGGGCAATTTTTTGAAAATGATTTTCTATGGCATCTTCAGTCATGCAGTTGCTTGAAAGATATAGTGAATGACACCTGTCAGATTGGCTAAGATGACAGGAAAAAGTAATGATGAATGTTGGAGGGGATGTGGGAAAACTGGGATACTGATGCATTGTTGGTGGAGTTGTGAACGAATCCAACCATTCTGGAGAGCAATCTGGAATTATGCCCAAAAAGTTATCAAACTGTGCATACCCTTTGATCCAGCAGTGTTACTTCTGGGCTTATATCCCAAAGAAATACTAAAGAAGGGAAAGGGACCTGTATGTGCCAAAATGTTTGTGGCAGCCCTGTTTTTAGTGGCTAGAAAGTGGAAATTGAATGGATGCCCACCAATTGGAGAATGGCTGGGTAAATTGTGGTATATGAATGTTATGGAATATTATTGTTCTATAAGAAATGACCAGCAGGATGAATACAGAGAGGCTTGGCAAGACTTACATGAACTGATGCTAAGTGAAATGAGCAGAACCAGGAGATCATTATACACTTCGACAACGATATTGTATGAGGATGTATTCTGATGGAAGTGGATTTCCTAACTTCGTTTCAATTGATAAATGATGGACAGAAGCAGTTACACCCAAAGAAAGAACACTGGAAAACGAATGTGAACTATTTGCATTTTTGTTTTTCTTCCCGGGTTATTTTTACCTTCTGAATCCAATTCTCCCTGTGCAACAAGAGAACTGTTTGGTTCTGCAAACATATATTGTATCTAGGATATACTGCAACATATCTAACATATATAGGACTGTTTGTCATCTAGGGGAGAAGGTGGAGGGAGGGAGGGGAAAAATCGGAACAGAAGTGAGTGCAAGGGATAATGTTGTAAAAAAAATTACCCTGGCATGGATTCTGTCAATATAAAGTTATTATAAAATAAAATAAAAAAAAAATATATATATATATTAAAAAAAGATGTAGTGAATGCAAGATTTTACTCTATTGTTGATTTTAAAAAAAGATTTAGTATCATAAAATATAGCCTTAAAAGTTTTCCTCTTAAGATCACACACATTGTGTGTTAAGATCATACAGTGGATTCAGTCACAGAGATAATTTTGTTTATCCATCTTCTATCAGTATAAATTAATGAGAAAGTCCTTGTTAAATTCCTCACTTCTGTCAGAGGCTTCTTGTGAAGTACTGAAATGGAAGAAGGATTCTCTATAGATGGTGAGATCCTGTGGACACGCCCATTTGCAGGTAGTCTTGTTTTAAACTTGAAAATAATAAAGGGCATTTATCTTCAAGTGAGCTCCATGACAAGTCAACAGAAATGGATATAATAGATTGCAAAGGAAAAACCAGAGGTGAAGAGGCAGCATGTTAGTGAGTGAAAACGACTGCTTGTAATCAGAGGTGTTGCAATTGAATCCTGATCCAGGTGCTTAGTAGTTGTGTGACCTTGAAGAAGTCATTTCATTTTTCTTGACTGAAACCTGATCTCCTCACTTACAAAATGGAGCAATCAGACTTCATCTCTCAAACTGTACTCTTTTAAGTATGCTTTTTGTCCAGAAAATTTAATAAGATTGGATGGGTAGCTCAGGTAGTCATTGAATTTGTCTTATCAGTATACCTTGAAAAAGTATATTACATAAGGACATTGGATTTGGTTTAGAATTGGAGAGGCAAAAGAGTGCAATTTGGGTACATCTGAGAAATCTTTTGTATTTTCAGACCCCTTTCTGACAGAAAGAAAAACAAAAACATCATTTTATTGATAATTGTGTAATGTCACAATCTCCAGAAAATCATTGTGAGTGACTACCATTAGAAGGCAAGGGAGGAAATGCATGATGGACATAAATAGTATAGATTATTAGGGAATCTGAGTGTTCTATTGCTGTCTTTGTGATGGTGGGAGAAAGTGAGGAAGTCCTCCAACACATAGAGTGGACCTCGCATGGAGAACTGTAGGATTAGGCCTTGCATAATTGGAGGGAATGTCTGAAATGATGTGATCAGATATTCATTTGAATAATGGGGTGTGTACAAAGTAGAGCACTGAATAATCAGTAGGATCATGAATGTAGGCAAATTTTATTTGACCATTTAATTTTTCCTCAATCTTTCTTTAGGATATTTGGTGTATATCATTTCTGAAATATTCATTAAAAATTACTCATTAAAAATGATCTGTTAGAAGCACAAATTGTATAAGGAAAAAAAGGTAAGATAAGATTGAAGAAGTGGAATCTATAATCCTAGATTTATAACTTATTTTCTCTCTGACTACAGATATAAATTAAGGATACTAAAATAATTGCCTAAATTGAATTTAACAACATTTTCTCATTTAATCCAGGATAGTGTGTTATTTTGTTATTCATATTTCTAGATTTGAGATGCTCTCAGGAACTGACTTCATTATTTTTTCAAGCACATTTGTGATGAAGATATAAGTATAGAAATGTTCTCTAATGTTGGGATAATGCCCTCTGTAATACAATGACAATTGTTAAAATTGGAAAGATTAGATGATGATACCTTTTGATGAGCATGAGTGAGCAGAGGAAACTGTCTATAAAAATATAATTGTGTGAAATCTGATTATGAGAAATATCATTTCAAGGAAGGTTTCAGCATAACAAAGCCACTGGCTTTGATTATTATAGTCAAAAAAATTTTATAGAAATAATTGCCCTTGTGGCAGGTTGTAATTCTACTATAGCTAAAAACTCTTGTATGTTTTTTAGAGATCATTAGGCTGGATTTGTTCTGTTGTAGTTTTTCTCTTGACTGCTGTGACTTAGTGTTGGCTATTTTTAAAAAAATGTTTTCCTAAAGAGAGAGGCTTAAATTTGATGCTGTCTCAGACTGTGCCTTCTTTTCTTTAGTTTTGGTATTATCTGGTAGATATTCCTGCTTTCCTGGATCTATTATTGTTTCAAAGAATTGTCATTAAGTAAGTGTCAGTGGCTTCCTATTTATCTCCAGGATCAAATATAAAATCTTCTGCTTGGCTTTAAAATACTTCATTATAAAATAAACAACTCCTTTGTAATTTGTCGACATCTATCTTTTCCATTATCTTATACCTTATTCCCGTCTACATATTCTATAGTCTTATGACACTGGCCTCCTTTCTTTTCCTTACAACAAAATATTCTCATCTCCTACCTGAATTTTCACTGATTATCTGCTGTTTAGAATTCTCTCTCCTCATTTTGGTTTTCTGGATTTTTTGGCTTCATTTAAATCTTGGATAAAATTTTGCTTTCTGCAAGAAACCTTTCCCTGTCTGCCTAGTGTTTTCCCCTTGAGATTATGTCCAGTTTATCCTCTGTATGTCTTGTTTGTTCACAATTGTTTGCATATTGTTAGCTTTACTAGCCTGTGAATTTCTTGAAAAAGGGATCAAAAGAAAGTCTTTTGTCTGCCTTTGTGTCTCCAGCACTTAGTTCAGTCCTTGACACATTGTAGGCACTTAATTAATACTTGTTGTTTTGATTATAAAATGGCTGGCACAATGGGTGAGTGACCTGGTATTTTTTATTTTTGTTAACATTACACCCTTTGGAAATAGGAACTTACTCATTATTAGTGAAAGTCAAAAAGAATATATTTAGAGAGGACTGTTTTTAGCTATTTTGTAATATGTTTTACTTTCTTTCTGGTGATGTCTATCATGATAAAGATTGTTTCATGAGATCAGATTGAAAAGTCTTTTGAGGAGTCAGTTCTGTGAGAACATGTTAAACACTAAACTGAATATATTGGACTAGTTGTGTTCTTGAGTAAATTGATTTAATTCTTCTAGATTTATATTAATTTAAAAACAACTCTAGTAATAACACTGATTTTATTCTTATTGGTTGTTTAGATTATCAAGAGAGGATGTAATGTTAATGATAGAGATGGACTGACTGATATGACTCTTCTCCATTATACCTGCAAATCTGGAGCTCATGGTATTGGTAAGTATGTAGCAGATTTGTTAAACTGAATCCCTTTTTAGGACTTTGGAAGTAGAATATCAGCTCAAACCACATGTTCCTGGCCTTTACTGGCTATAAAGTGTGTTGTCATATGATCTTAAAAGTGGAACTCACATCTACTCACATTGTCTTTGTGGAAAGAATGCTGACTTATTAAGCATAATAGATTATGGAGAAAGAGGATTCTGTCAATGTTGGGAATTCCTGATGAAGTAGGGCCAAGTTTAAGATGATCCTGATTATTTAAAAGTAAATTCTGCAAATTTTCTGTTCTGCCAGATAATTTCTTTCAAGTTTTACAAATTGCAGTTTCTTATTTTAGTACACAGCTTGTCTCTGTAGATTGCTTTGACACACCTATAGGACAAATTGTTGAAATGCAGTAATCAATTCACCTTTTCTGCTCCAGATTGGGAACATTTGACTGAGCTTAGTGTTTTGCTTCACTCCAAGATGGTCTTAGAGTTAAGTGGGTTTTAGAGAGAGTTTACTTAAGTCATGTTATGTGTGGCTTTATTGATTTACTTGAAATGAATTTCCAGAATAACAAACATATGCATATTCAGATTGTAAATATTGAAAAATAGTATTCCAAAGACAATTATGAAGTTTTATATTATCTGTCATTATCTTTATTAGTGTAAATAATAGAGACTTGAGAGAGTTATCACTCATAACTGCCCAAAGTTTGTTGTCATGTCTCATCTGGAGGCTAGTATATGTTTACGTTTTTTGGCTCTTAGAAGGGAAGAAAAATTGATTTGGGAGTGTTTCTTTTTGAAAAATACTCAGTTTTGAGGGTATTATTTTGAAATGTACAAGTTTTAGTATGCTTATTAATGTTCTGAAATTTATTTAATTCTTGATTTCATAGTGAATTTTCAGCTTAAAATTTCAGTAGCACTTTTTTGTTATTTGAATCATTGAAAATATATAATCATTAGACATGATATATTTTAATGAATGATGTGTTACAATTTATTTTGTTAGAATATTTTTGTGACAAAATATGTAAGTTAACAATTTACCTTCAGATGATTTTTCTTTTTAAAATTATACATATTTTTTGTTTGTGCTTTTGGTATGAATAAAAAGGTGGGTCATTAGTGGCAGATAGTTTTTCTTATCTGATGAAAATTAATTTGAAAACTTATTTTTTAAGGTGATGTTGAGACAGCTGTAAAATTTGCCTCTCATCTCATTGAACTGGGGGCGGATGTCAGTTTGAGAAGTCGCTGGACAAACATGAATGCTTTGCATTATGCTGCTTACTTTGATGTCCCAGAACTTATAAATTTAATTTTGAAGGCTTCAAAACCAAAAGGTAGGTAATGTCAGAACATCATTATTATTCATTATGCATCCATTGAGTAAAAAGAATTAAGTGTGCTAGGCATTTTAATAGAGTGGTAAAAATTCATAGTTGGAAAACATTGTACTTCAGTTTTTAAAAACTAGAATTGTGATTTCATTGTGGGATCTTCCAGTGAGCAGCTTTCTTTATTGACTGCAAATTGCCACTTTTCTAGCACTTTACAGTCTTAGGGGGAAGTGCGTCAGGTATTCAGAAGTTGTTGCTTTTCTAGATTCAATTGGAATATTTATCTGTGATGGGACTTGGATCCAGGTTTTCCTGACATCAAGGCCAGTTCTTTATTGTCTGAGCCATGCTACATTATAAAAGTCGATGTGATAAGTTTCTTGGGGAATGACCAGCATATATGGCTTGATTGGATTGGAGGATTCAAGCAGGAAGTGACAAGATACCTAGTGTTGTTGATAAAGCTTTGAGTTAGTAAAATGCTTGGAAGCCTAAGTTAAATGTCTGAATTTGATGTAATAGGTAACTACTGTAGCTCCTTGTGTATAGAAATGACGAGATGATCTTCAAAGTAGGTTCTTTTAGTAAGTTGGCATAAAGTGTGTTGAGGGGTGGGTAGAGAAGGTAGAGATGGGAAGGCCATTGATGGGTATTCCACATAGAAATCTGTTTCAATAGTAGTCCAGAATAGAATTTATGAGTGTTTGGGCATAACTTTGATTCATTGTTGGCCTTTTTAAAGAACTTACTTTATTTCTTCTCTGACTTCTCCCATTCAAGGAATGGAATTGAATGAATTGGATTTAAGGAATGAAATTATGACTGTGAACCTAGAGTCAGACATTGCATTGTTCTGGTGGTATTTGTAGAATTCTTTAAAGTTTGCAACCACTCACATCATCTCCTTTAATCCTCACAAAAAAGCCTTGTGAAGCTAGCTGCTACAGGTATTATTATTCCAATTTCATAAATGAAGAAACTGAAGCTCAGAGAGGGATAGGATTAAAAACCTCAATGGGAGATAGGTACCATTTTAGCACCATTTTACAGTTGTGGAAACTGGATTAATGGATTAAATGGTTTGCTCAGGGTCACATAGATAGCAAGTGTCTGCCATTAGATTTCCACTCAAATCTTCTTGTTTTAGGCCCAGTACTCTTGACTATTATACCACCTGAGTTCTTTTGCCTAAACGTATCACCTGAATCACAGTTCAATTCAACTCAAAACATTTAGAGAACAACTAAGGGGTAGTATATCCCTTATATGTATTATGGGGATATAAGGACAAGCATGAAATTGTTCCTGCCCTGAAGGACCTTATATTTTATTGGGAAGATTCAACTCATATAGATAAATAAATATAAAACATTCACAAAAAGAGATTCAGAGTAATTTTTGTAGGGCCATGTGTAAAACTGGGGTATCAGGAAAGTCCTCTTGGAGGAGGTGGCACTTAAAGATTTATACATAGATAAAGGGCTGAGAGACTCCTAGAGGTTTTCTGGTCCTGTACATTCTTTTTACAGATGAGATAATTAAGGCCTATGGAGGATAAGTACCTTGTGTAAGGGGCCACACAAGTGGGCTATGAGCCATTTTCTCTGAATCCAGAACTTTTTTGATTTTTATGTTGCTATAAAGGGATTAGATATCCAAGAAGCAGAAATGAGAAAGAAGAGCAACACAAATTATTGATTTTACATATATCTTGTCTTTATTCATCTATGTACATGTTGTTTCACACACGGATGTTTTGTGTGCTTTCAGCCCTCCGTATCTTAGGGAAAAAGACTTAATTAGGTATTCACCTGTCTGTGATAGATCTCCTTATTCTTTTACAGTGAGATTTATTATCAGGATAATAAATGTACCCAGTTATGTTCTCAGGGATGAGTGAACATCAGATAGATAGATTGTTAAGTGTAGGTTTGACACTTAAGCCTTTGATTTTAGAGGTTTTCCTCTATGTAAGAGGAGCATAGGGTAGACTGTCAAACATGTATGTGAACCATAGCCCTCCCCAGCACAACCTGAATTAGATTAAAATGTAATCTGGGAAGATGGTGGAATAGGTCAGAAAATTCCAAGCTCTCCATGTTTCCCTCACAAACAAAACAAAATTGTACCTGAGGGTGAATATAGACTGGCAAAAAAACGAATAAGACATGGGGCAGAACAAGGGTCCTACTGGGACAACCTGAGAAGACCTGAAGAAAGATGTCAGGACCGAACTTTAACTGCAAACACCTTCAGGCTAGCTCCACAGAAACAGCAAGTGGGGAGTCCTGAGGTTAGCGGAGTTTTGAGGTAGCATCATTGAAACCACAGGAACTTTCACTTCCCAGAGTGGGGGAGCTGGTGGTGTGAGTCCTGGATGACTCTCCTGATAAGAAATGCCAATCCCAGCTATGTAGCAGAGATAAAATCCTGGGCAAGGAGGAACCAGGACACCTAGAGAATGCAGAAGCAGTACTCTGCTGGTTGTGGGCACTTGCAGGAAGGTGGAGGTTTTGGTTGGGGATTCCAGGTCCTCCTCATCCCAGGATTAGAAGTAGTTATATTAAGTTTTCATTTAAAAAAAAATGAGCAGGCAAAGGAGAAAGAACCTAGTCATAGAAACTTACTGTGAGAATAGGGAGGACCAGAGTTCATCTTCAGAAGAAGATAATAAAGAAAGAAAAGCCTCTCTTACCCTAAAAAGTAATGTTAAATTGCTACTTGCCCAGAAAAAAAATTTATAGACTTTAAAATTTAGTGACTTTAAAAATCAAATGAAAGGTTGTAGGAAAACTTTTTTTTTTTAAAAAGAATCATCCAAGAAAAACAAGATTATGAAAAGAAAGTCAACCAACTAGAAAAGGAGATCCAAACTCTTAAGAAAATAATTCTTTGAAAAATAGAATTGAGCAAGGCAAAACTAGGAAAGCTATTAGACCAAGAAATAACAAAACAAAATATAAAGAATGAAGAAACAGGGAGTGTGAAACATAAGAAAAACAAGAAATCTGGAGAACAGATCAAGAAAAGAAAACATAAAAATAATTGGACTACCTAAAAGCTGTGACCAAAAAGAGAACCTTTACACAAATAATATGAGAAATAATCAAAAAAAATTGTCCTGGAGTGATAGAACATGAGGGTTAAGTAGAAAAAGGAAAAAATCTACCTATCATCATCTCAGAGAGATCCTACTAGGAAAACAAAAATGAATGTTGTTAAATTTTGAAACCCCCAGAGCAAAGAAAATTTGACAAGAAAAACAAAAACAACCCCTCCAACAATTAAAATATGCTAAAATTTCAATTAGAATTGTACAGGATTTATCAGCAGTTACAATAAAAGACCACAGGTCCTGGAATAATCTATAACTACAATCAAAAGATTTTCTTTGGAGAAGGGCTGGGATATGAATCCAGATCCATATGACTCCAGGGATATGAATCCAGATCCATATGAATCTAGGTCTAGAGTCATCTTTTGTTGGTGAAGCCCTGAAATGTAACTGCCCTATAATAACTTTGGTGAGTGCTTTACTAAAATTAAAAAAAAACAAACTAGTTTTTTTATGACTTATTCCTGTTTGTGAAGTGATTCTGTTGATTAATATTTCATCAAATTTAAAAACTTTTTGTACTTTCAAATACTTTTTTTATTAACAAACCTTTTTATCTATAGCTATATAAATCTATAGATCTATATTTATAGATTGAATATACATCTATATTATATATAGGTATAGATATAAACATATCTATAGATCTAAATAGCTATGCCTTACATAGACATCGATATGTAAATCTCTCTCTATATTTTCCTATTACATGTAATTTTGAAAAAGATTTACTATTTCTATAAAAGCTTATTAACTGATCAAGTTTAATCATTAGTGATAAGATAAAAAAAACTTTCACTCGTTGAAATAAGTTGGGATAGAGTTGTTTTAACTGTGTGCCACATCTTTTTATCATTCTTATTTATTTTTCTGGTTTTGTTCATTTTGATCTTTATTTTAACAAGGCAGTGGCCTAATCATGCATAGACATTTGCTACAAGAAGAGTCTTACATTAATTATGTGTTGTTTCTTCTATGTTAAAATATAATCACTTTCTTTTTTCTCTTTTCTTTTCTTTTTTTTTTTTTTTTTTTTGTGATGAGATTTAATCTCCAGGTGTGGTACTTCCTGATTCTTTCTTCAATGAAAGTATTAATGATATGTAGACATGAAGCTTTTGTGTAGTCTGTGACTAGTCTTTGGGATTCTCTTTTTTTTCCCCTTATTTTGCATCCTTATTTTCTAATTATTTTTTGCCATCTATGTATTTTTCTACCTTTATGTTAGTCACTGAGAATCAGAAGGTATGCTAATTTAATTTGCAAGGTTTTATTGACTTCTCAGTAGAGTATCTTTACCTCCTCATCCTCTACCTAATATCAGCTGCTATTATTTTCATGTAGTCTTTTTTTTTTCTCTGATTTCTTTTAAATGTGATATTAAATGACCAAATATCTTGTGAAATGTTTTTTTTCCCCCCCTTGTCTTTGAGGCACATATTAGAACCAAGTCTGCTAGCTCTTTTATTTGCCTTTCCAAGGAGAATCAGTGAGCCTTCTTTTATCTCATTGTAAATTTCTTCTGCCTGCTGGTTTTGTCATATAAAGAATGTAAAGATTGGTAATCTCTTATATATGCTTATCTACTCAATGATCATTGAAGAAGGATCTCACAGAGGAAATTATCAACTGCTCAGGGTTTGCCACAATAATTGCAGAAGCAGAAGGACCTGCATTGGTTTGAGGACCATTTTGTATTTTTCTTTGCCATGGTGAGATGATTCTCTGAAATGACAAGTCTTTTTAGTGTTGCGTCTTTTTCTACTTACCTAGGCTGGCCTTCTCTGATTGCTATCATACTTGAAACCTTAACTGGTAGAGTTTGTGCTCTTCGGATACAGCCTTCAAGAACTCAGGCCATCATGAGACACTGGAGTAGGATTTAGTGGAGGGTGGTTAGGATAGGTGCTGTGATTTCTATTTTATAGATGAATAAATTGGAAGTTGTGACTTGTTCACACTTGTGATGCTGGTGTAATTGTAATAGTTTGAACCCAGCTTTTCTTGATTCTAGCTCCAGCCCTTCCTCTGTTTTGTTTCAGAATTCATTGTTATTAGAGTCTCAAAATCTTACTGTTTCTCACTTCAAAGTTAACTCAGAATTTTAATGAGATTTCACATGGATAGAAATTCCATTATATTTTTCCCAGTTAAAAAATAATTTAAAGTTTTGAGTTTCAAATTTCAAATTGAACTTCAAATCCCCCCAATAAGACAATAAGCAATCAGATATAGGTCATATATAGTAATTATGTAAAAATTTCTGTATTTTGTATGATACTGTGAATAATAGGAAAAAATGAAAGTGAATAATATGCTTCAGTTTGTATTCAGTGAATATTCTCTCTGGAGTGGATAGTATACTTCGTCAGTCCTTTGGGATTCTTTACATCATTATATTGCTGAGAATAGCAAAGTCATTCACAACTTTTCATCAAAAAATATTGCTGTTACATTTTTCTTATTATAGCTAACATTTCTTTTTATTATTATTGTTATAATTATTATAGCTTTTTATTTACAAAACATGTGCATGGCTAATTTTTCAACACTAACCCTTGCAAACTCTTCTGTTCCAACTTTTCCCTTCCTTCCCTCCACCTCCTCTCCTAGATGGTAGGTAGATGTTAAACATGTTAAAGTATATGTTAAATACAATATATGTATACATATTTATACAGTTCTCTTGTTTCACAAGAAAAATCGGATTTAGAAAGGTAAAAATAACCTGGGAAGAAAAACAAAAATAGCAAACAACAATAGAAAGAGTGTAAATGCTATATTCTGGTCCACACTCATTTCCTAGTGTTCTTTCGCTGGGAGTAGCTGGTTCTGTTCATCACTGATCAATTGGAACTGTTTGGATCCTCTCATTGTTAAAGAGAGCCACTTCCATCAGAATTGATCCTCATATGGTATTGTTTTTGATCTCCTGGTTCTGCTCATTTCACTTAGCGTCACTAATAAGTCTCTCCAAGCCTCTCTGTATTCATCCTGTTGGTCATTTCTTATAGAACAATAATATTCCATAACATTCAAAAATACAATTTACTCAGCCATTCTCCAATTGATGGGTATCCACTCAGTTTTCAATTTCTAGCCACTACAAACAGGGCTGCCACAAACATTTTTGCATATACAGATCCCTTTCCCTTCTTTAATATCTCTTTGTGATATAAGCCCAGTAGTAACACTGCTGGATCAAAGGGTATGCACAGTTTGACAACTTTTTGAGTATAGTTCCAAATTGGTTCTTTTTGTGCATGCACAATTCATTGATCTGCTTTTTCTCAATTTATTGATGTAAGCTATTAGAGATATAAAATTTCCCCTAAATACTACTTTGGCAGCATTCTGTGAACTTTAGTATGCTGTCTCTTTTTGTCATTTTCTTTGAAAATGTTTCTTTGATTTGTTCTTTGACTCACTTATTTTTTAGGATTACATTATTTAATTTTCCATTAATTTTAAATCTCTTTCCATTGTTCATTATTGAATGTGGTTTTTGTTGCATTATGATCTGAAAAGGATGTAGTTATTATTTTTGTTTTTCTGTATTTGGTTGTAAGGTTTTTATGTCCTAATACATAAATTTTTGTGTAGGTGACATATACTGCTGAGAAAAAGGGATATTCCTTTTTATTTCCTTTCAGTTTTCTCTAGAGAGCTATCATATCTAGCTTTTCTAGAATTTTATTCATCTCCCTAGTTCTGAGAGGAGAAGTTGAGGTCCTCCACTAATAATAGTTTTATTATCTATTTCCTTCTGTAACTCATTCAAATTATTCAAAAATTTAGATGCATTTAGTACAGATATGACTTCATTGTCTTTGGTACCTTTCAGCAAGATATTTCCTCCTTTCTCTTTTAATTGGATATGTTTTTGCTTTTGCTTTTGCATGATCTAAGATCATGATAGTTATCTCTGCTTTCTTTGCTTCAACTGAAGCATATAATAGACTTTGTTCCAGCCCCTTACCTTTATGTGTAGATCTCTCTGCTTCATATGTTTTTTCTAAATAATATGTTTTAGGATTCTGGTTTTTAGTTCACTCTGCTGTTCATTTCTATTTTTATGTGTATTTGTCCCATTCACATTCATAGTTATGCTAACTGTGTGTTTCCCTACATACTATTTCTCCTCTTATTTATCTTCCTCTCTTACCTCCCAACCCTCCTCACACATGTTTTACTTCTGATCATCACCTTCCCCAATATGCCCTCCCTTTTATCAATTCCTTTCCACCTTTCTATTATCCTGTTCCTTTTTTACTTCCTTACCATTAAAATAGAATTCTGAAGGTGTATGCTATTTCCACTTTAAACCAATGCTGATGAGACTAAGGCTACTCCCTCCATCTTTTTCTCTATTATAATAGCACTTTTATGCTTCTTTTTTTATGGAATAATTTGCCCCTTCTTTCAATGCAATCTTCTTTCTCTTTATTGTGTTGTTGTTGTAATGGGTTTTTTTTTGGGTATCATCCCATCAAAGTCACTGTATATTTGCATCCACTGTCTAAATATATTCATTCTAATTGCTTTTATAGGAAAAGAATTGTTAAGTGTTACAAATTTCTTGCCATATAGAAATATGAAGTTTAACCTTATTGGTTTTCTTAGGTTTTTTCTTTATTGTTTCTTTTTCAACTTTTAATGTTTCTCTTCGGTCTTAAATCTGGAGATCAAGTTTTAAAAAATTCAGTTCTGGTCTTTTAATTAGAAATGCTTAAAATCTTCAGTTTTGTTAAATATCCATTTTTCTCCCTGAAAGATTATATTCATTTTTGCTGGATAGATGATTCTTAGTTCTAATCCTAATTAATTTCTTTATCTTCTAGTATATCAACCCTCTAGTTCTTTAATATGGAAGCTTCCAAAATCCTGCTTAATTCTGACTGTAGCTGCACAATATTTGCCTTTTTGTTGTTGTTGTTGTTGCTTACAATACTTTCTCCTTGATTTTTGAGCTCTGAAATTTGACTGCGATGTTCCTGGGAATTTTCATTTTGGGGATCTCTTTCAGGCAGTGATCAGTAGATTCTTTCACTTTAGTTCTAATATTGCCCAGAGGGCAATTTTTTTGGATAATTTCTTGAAAGATGTTGTCTGGCTTTTTTTGTTTTTAAATCATGGCTTTCAGATAGTTCAGTAATTCTTATATTATCTCTCCTGGATCTATTTTCTAGGTCATTTGTTTTTCCAATGAGAAATTTCACTTTAAAAAAAAAAAAACCCTTTTTTGATTTTCATCATATTTTGATGTCTCATAGAGTTATTAATTTCTACTTGGTCACTTCTGATTTTAAAGGAATTATTTTCTTCAATGATCTTTTGTATTTCCTTTTTCATTTGACCTATTTTTTAAGGTGTTATTTTCCTCAATAAATTTTTGTTATCTTTTCCTGTGCTATTAACTTTTTTTGGGGGAGAGATTCTCTTGCATTAATCATTTCTTTTCCCACTTTTTCTTTTATTTCCCTAATTTGCTTTTAAAAATCATTTTTTAACCTCTTTTAGGAATTCTTTTTGGAACTGAGACCAAATTTTATTCTTTGAGGCTTCACATGTAGCCATTTTTAAACATCATTGTCCTCTTTCTAAGTTTATGCCTTGATATTTCCTGTATAAAATAGTAAGTTTCTATAGTTAATATCTTTTTTTCCTTAATTTTTTCTGCCTTTTTTGTGACTTGGGTTTTTAATATGAGAATTGGGCTCTTGTCTTACATAGTCCCAGGCTTTTTGGCTGGGGCTCAGTTCTTACTGTGTTGACTTTGACTGGGCTTCAGGGCAGGCTTTCCTTATGGCTTGTATTGGTATGTGGAGCCTTCCTGTTGATCTCTACTGTGTGTGCTGGCCTGCTTTAGGAGTGGGGCTTTGCTCTTGGGTTGCTATGGTAATAGTCTTTCTGGTATTTGGCCCCAGGAGAGTTCTTGTTACTAGTCAACCTTAGGGTGGGACTTAGCTGGCTTGATACAGGCCTTTATGTGTAGCAGGTCCTATTTGCTGCTGATCTGCCTGAAGGGTGGGACCTTACTGCTGGGCTGGTATAGAAACAGTCTCTCTGCTGATAGGCCTGCAGGAGCAGGGTCTCCCTATTGACCCATGAGGAAGGGGCTTCCCTACTGGTCAGCAGTGGGGTCAAGCCTTGCTGGTGGCTTATTCTGGGGATGGGAGTGCTGGGATGGCAATTTGCTGGTCTGCAGACTGCTCACATTCCTTGGGGACTGCTGATTTGCTGGAGAACATGGGTCTGTGGTGATTTTCCCCAAGCTTGGAACCTAGCTGCAAGACCCCCTATTGTGAGGCTAGCTGTGGCTGTGCTGCTTTTAGAACTTGTTTGCTTCCCATGCCAGTGAGACATAGATCATTTCTGCTGTCCTGGTAAATGATTCTCTGCTCCCAGTACAATTCTGAGGCAGTTTTGTAGTTGTTTGGAGGGGAATTTGGTAGGGCTTCAGAAGGCTTCTCAATGCACCATCTTGTCATTGGAAGTTCCACTCCATTTTTTTACAAATGTGAAATAGTGAAAAAATCGAATCTAATATTGGACTCAGCAGCTAGAGTTTATGTTCCTAAAGAGTAGTTTTGTTGGTGACTTTCGAAAAGCCCTACATAGCCTCTACTCAGATAAATGGATTCATCATATGTTCTGAACACCAAGAGTCCAGCTGATTATAATGGGGAATTCTTGTCTCTTTTGGTTAAGTTGTCTTTCAGGGAGTACAGTTATATTTTATTTCATCATAATGATAGAGTTCTTCAAAATAAAATCCTGTATTGTTTTTTCTTATATCTACAGATGAATGAGTTAACACATTTGTGATGTTTAATTGCAGATGTGGATGCTACATGCAGTGACTTTGCTTTTGGAACAGCTCTGCATATTGCAGCATTTAACTTGTGCACGGGGGCTGTGAAGTGTTTACTGGAACATGGAGCAAATCCTGCATTTAGGGTAAGGATTTAGATTTTTAAGAAAGAGCTACTCCTATGCCCCTCCTAAACTTATTATCCCCAACCAAATGGATAAATGGAAAAAAAATCAAATTATCAACTATAACTGTGTTTAAAAATTTTGGCTAATAATTAAATGGTAATCCAAAGTTCGTATTTGGATATAGGATAGCTCACTGAAAGTAACAACAGATTGCAGTTTAGGTTCAGCTTTCCCAAGGTCTAAGCCAGACTTATGCCATCCCAGAGTGTGGACAAATTGCCTATCTTTTATAATTGATAATAAAATCATGTTCTCAGAAATTCAAGGAATGACTGCTAACATTAAAATGCATCAAAAGATCAGTGCTGCATATAATATTGTTGTTGCTAAAGCTACTTTGCATTTCTTTTTAGCTTTTGCTCCTTTCTTCTCTGTGTCCTGTCCCATTTTAGATAGAGTTTCTGTTACTCGATGCCTACAGCCAAAGAATGAGTTTTTATTTACTAAATATGATTAATTAAAAGTGTATGTCTTCAAGAAAATGGGAAGATATTTCTTTTATTTTTGATATAGTTGTGGATAAAGTTTTTACATTAGGATTCTAAAATTGTATGTTTAAAGCCCAAAGGGATCTAGATGCCATATAGTCTAACTCTTTCACTTTACAGATGAGGAAATTGAGGCCTTAAGAGGGAAAAAGATTTATCTAGGCTATCTGGTTAACATCAGAGCCATGATTGGAACCCAGCTGTTCATGCTGCCTCATAGATATGTTATTGAAAAGTTGCATGTTAAATACAAATTTATGTATTAAATCTACGTTCCATTTAATTTACTTACATTATAAAGAATGAGAACTAGCTTAGTGGATATTTTGGTGGATTGAGGTCAGGAAGCTTTGGTTTCAAATTCCATCTTTTGATACTACCATTAAGTGAAATACTATCTGTGATCCTTGTCAAGTTACTTAACTGCAGTCTATTTCTAGCACCTTCCTAGGATTTATCTCCTAAATCATAAATTTTCAGTTTGTTCTTAGGAATTGGAAAAGTTGAGGTGACATTCTGTAGCCTAATATTCAATAATAAAAATTGAGATTTATATATGTGTGTGTGTGTGTGTGTGTGTGTGTGTGTGTGTGTGTGTGTGTTGGGGAATTTATTCCAAGATGGTTTAAGAAAAATTGCATTTAAGAGTTTAGCACATTTTAAAATATGACATATTTTGAGAAAAGAAGATAATTTTCTCCCTTTCATAATGTTCTCACTTGCAAAATTAATAGTGAAGTAAGATTGAAATCATAATCTGGAACAGAGAATGTAATATATAATAATAAAGAAGATAATTGAATCTTTGTGAAGGACCTTACTGGTTTATTCAGACCTTTATCTGAATCATAAATTCTCTTCTTGCTGCTTGTACTTCTAGGGAAGAATAGAGTTTATTATAGATGGTACAAGATAGCCCACTTTGTTTTTTGACAATTCTAATTGTTAGGATGTTCTTTCTTATACTAAACTGAAGTCTTCTTTCCTGTGCCTTTCCCTGCTTGAAGTTCTGCAAATATCAGGGCTCAAGCAAAATAAGTTTAATGCCTTCAGGGTTGTAATATCATACAATGTAAAGAGCACTGAACTTCAAGGCCTGGTCAAATCCTGGATCTGTTCCTCACCTGTATGATCTTAGAAAAAATCACTTGACTTCCCTGGGCCTCAGTTTCTTCATTTGTACAATGAAAGTGTTGGACTAGATGATTTCTTAGATCCCTCCCAGGTCTAAATCCATGCTCCTTTGATCTGTGTGATAACCATTCAAATATGTGGTGACCGAAATCAGTACTCTTGCTATCATCTTTCTTCTGTAGGCTAACCAGTCTTAGTTAGTCCTTATATGTTTCTTTATATGACCTAGTCCAACTGGTAAACAGATAAGAGTGGAAGGGTTATCTATTGCACTGATAAACTCTTTTTACCCCAGAGTGTATGCAGGTTTCCAAAAAGTGCTAGGAGCTATCCCCTTGTGGTACTTAACTCATGGAATTTCAATTTATTGTTCCTATGGACATTTTCTTCTTTATAAGCATTCTCAGATTGATTCTTTATGTGACTGAAATTTTTACTTCTGTCAACTTTTGTGCCCTATGCTTTGCTTTTGATGCGTCCTTTTTTTTCGATTTATGTTTCTCTTTCCCCCCACATTCTTTTGTATTTTATTTTTATAAGTCAGCATTTATTTTTTATTTTTTTCTCCTTAGATTTTACCATTTTAATTACTTCATTATGGTAAATCAGATAACTGTTTCAGTCAGTGGTCATTTAAATGTTTCCTTTTTCTTGATACCAAAAAACTCCCAACACACCAAAACTACAACACCCCTCCCCCCCCCGCCCAAACAAACAAAACACTAAAAAACACAACATTAGAATCTAGGACATATGGACATTTAGTTTATTTTTTGTCACTATAACTGTCCTGCTCTTACTACTCTTCTTATAGGAGCATGTTCTGAACTATTTTCATCCTGTTCCTGAAATGCAAGGATGAACTCTTAAGTTCTTCCAAAGTTACTTTTGTGCAATAGAATAATATTGCAAGGTTTAGTAATGACTATTTAAAAAGACACATTTTCTTCTATTTCTGTTTTTATTATACATTACTGGGAGAGAAGGGACTATTTCTCATATATATTTTTATCCCTTTGAATAGCTAATATAATTCTTTGCATAAAGTAGATATTTTTTTTAATCAATTGTAAACTGTGACATTTGTCTTTCAATATTTGTAGAATGACAAAGGACAAATCCCTGCGGATGTTGTTCCGGACCCAGTTGATATGCCATTAGAGATGGCAGATGCAGCAGCCAGTGCTAAACAAATCAAACAAATGCTATTGGATGCTGTCCCTTTATTATGTGATGTCTCAAAGACCATGCTCCCAAATTATGATCCTACAAGTGGCAAAAGTATGCTTACATCATTAGGCCTAAAGTTGGGAGACCGTGTGATCATTGCAGGACAGAAGGTAAAGTGATTCAAATCACCAAAGTAATATCTAAGATTAGCATGCCTATTTATTTAAGAAAAAAGTAAAAAAAAAAAAAACTTGAATAGAGGGGGATTTAAGAGAGTTTTCCTTTACCCATTTGAAAAAAGGATTTTTTTCCCTACTAATCCAATAAGAATTTTTAAGTATTAAGTTTTGATGGGGGAATTCTAGGAACCTCACAAATGAGGAAATGGGGAATGTTAGAAATAAAGGATGATGTACAGAGGATATCTTTTCCCTGACATAAATTTTGATATTTGATTTCCCTTGAAAACTTTTTCAGTGGTCTTTCCATTTTGTGTTTTTTTAGCAAAAAGAATTTATTCTCTCCTCTTGATAGTGGGCAACCTTCATTAGAATAGGGCATTACAAAAATCTCATTTAAAACTTGTCATTGGAGTAGGATAGAGCGAGGCTACTTACAAAGGTTACTATTTTGTGTTTGTGTTGTGAAAGGGTTAGCAAATTATAAAGATTATAAACTTAATGATTTAAATTCAGATTAAACAACTTTAGTTCAGAACTCAGGTATTCTTATGCTTCAGAATGGAATTTTATTTTTTAAAAACAAAGTAGTTGGTTATAGGAATTTTTCTGCCTTCACTATAATTATAAAAATAATCTATATTTATATCCATAGGTTGGAATATTAAGATTTTGTGGCACAACTGAATTTGCCAGTGGACAGTGGGCTGGCATTGAGTTGAGTGAACCAGAAGGAAAGAATAATGGAAGTGTTGGGAAAGTTCAGTACTTTAAATGTCCTCCTAAATATGGTAAGATATTAATCTTAATTATGAAGAATTTACAATATCTAAAAATAATTTAGAAGCCTCACACTAGATTGGTAGCACATTACAATTACAGTTAATCTTATATTATCTGTATTAATGATTTTTTGTGTTATCCATACTAAACATTCTCTAATTTAACAGACACAGAATTCTTTATAGATCAAGGTTGTGTTTTCCTTTTAGCTAAGAAAATAGTTCTTGTTCCATGTATAGAGTCTTTGGAATTGACTATAAATTTAACAGCCTAAGAATGTGTGTGTGTGTGTGTGTATGTATAATGTGAATCATTTGCTAGGAAAAATAATCTTACATGTTGCTTATTCCTGGAACATCTGAGACTGGGATGAATAGAAAATCCATATTGTCAAGAGAAATACAGACTTTATTCATCCTCTTATTTTAACTTGGTTCTTCTCCATTTCTTTGTTATTTCATTTTCTTTTCCTCTTATTATTTTTTTAAAATTTATTTTATTCTGAACTTAAGAAATGAAACAAAATTTTCAGTTAAGTAGGATAGAAAAATGGATTGATCTCAAATTCTAAGTCCATTTTGCACAACTTGCTGTTCCTTTTAAAATATGCAACAAAGTTAACACTTTATTTTTTCTCCTTTCCCCTGTCTCTATTTTTTCAAACTTCAAAATGTTTACCATTAGACACAAATCTGTATCTATATATTTTTTCTCTTGATTCAGACAAAATCTTCATATGATCTCTAAAGTTAATTTGGATATTTATAATGATGTAAAATATTGGTCTGACCAAATTCTTCCATGTTGCTTTCTAGCTTTCCCAACAATTTTTACCAAGTAATGAATTCTTAACCCCCAAACTTAAGTCTTACATTTGTCAAATACCAAGTTACTCTGTTTGCTCCTGTAAATTCTATATTTACAGTGTTCCACTGATCAACTTTTCTGTTTCTTAACCAATATCGAATAGTTTTGATAATCACTACCTTATAATATAGTTTAGTTCTGATACTCTTAAACTTCCTTCCTTTACATTTTCCCCCCATTAGTTTGTGATATTCTTGATCTTTTATTTTTCAAAATGAATTTTATTATTGTTTATTTCTAGCTCAGTATAATTTTTTTTGGTAACTTAATTGAGGCAGCATTGAATATATGGATTAATTTTGGTAAAATTATCATTTTTATTCTGTTGACCATGCCTATCCATGAATAATTGCTATTTCTCATTTATTTAAATCTGGTTTTATTTGCACATAAAGTTTTTTATGGTTTTATTCATATAGATCCTGGAGTTTTTTTGGTAGGTGTATTCCCAGGTATTCTATACTGTCTGGAGTAATTTTAAATAAGCTAATTTTATAATTAAATGGTTTTAATTAATTATTAATTAGTTATTAATAAAATTATTAAATTTTATCTAATTATTTTTGCAGAATTCTATTGGTGATACATAGGCATACTGATGATTTATGGGGATTTACATTATATTCTACTACTTTGCTTGAAAGTATTATTTCAGTTAACTTTTTAGTTGAGTCTTTAGGATTTTCCAAGTATATCATCATATCGTCTGCAAAAAAAGAGAGTTGTATTATCTCATTCTGTATTCTTATTCCTGCTATTTCTTTTTCTTTCTTATTGACACTGCTAGGACTTCCAATATAATATTGAATAATATTGGTGATTGGCTTTTAGATATGGTTTTAGGTATATGCTTCAAATCAATTAAAGGAAAAGTCCATTTATGCCTATACTACCAAGTATTGGTTTTTTAAAATAGAAATGTGTTATATTTTATCAAATGCTTTTATGCATCTATTGATATTATTCATCCCTGTATTGCTGGTATGATTCATAATTTATAATCTTTGTAATATATTGTTGTAATCTTTTAACTAGTATTTTATTTAGGATTTTTATATTCACATTAATTAATGAAAATAGTCTTTTTCTGGTTTTTACTTTTTGTGGTTTAAGTATCAGTATCATATTTGTTTTTATAAAAGGAGTTTGGTCTCTTAGAAAAAAAATTTCCATTGCCAGATGGATTTACAAGTGAATTCTATCAAACATTTAAAGAACAATTAATTTATACTATATAAACTATTAGGAGATTCGGGGAAGGAGTCCTATCAAATTCCTTTTATAATACTGATATGGTACTGATACTTAAAGGCCAAAACAGAGAAAGAAAATTTTAGGGGCAGCTAGGTGGCACAGTGGATAGAGTACCAGCCCTGAAGTCAGGAGGACCTGAATTCAAATCTGGCCTTAGACACTTAACACTTCCTAGCTGTGTGACCCTGGGCAAGTCACTTAACCTCAATTTCCTCAGGAAAAAATTAGATTAATTTCCCTACTGAATATTGATACAGAAATCTTAAATAAAGTATTAGCAAAGAGATTATAGAAACTTATTACTAGGATAATACACTATGATCTCTAGAGGTATTTATACCAGGAATCCTAGGCTGGGTCAGTATAAGGAAAACTATCAGTATAATTGACCATATCAATAACCAAACAGAAATCATATGATTTTTTTAATAGATCAGAAAAAGCATTTGACAAAACATAACACCCATTCCTATTAAAAGTGCTAATAAACATAGGAATAAATGGCATTTTACTTAAAATGATAAGGAGCAACCTAGAGAGAGAACTGTGGGAACTGAGTGCGGATCACAACATAGTATTTTCATTCTTTTTGTTGTTGTTTGCTTGGATTTTGTTTTCTTTCTCATTTATTTCCTTTTTGATCTGATTTTTCTTGTGCAGCATGATATTTGTGGAAATATATATAGAAGAATTTCACGTGCTTAACATATTGGATTACTTGCTGTCTAGGGGAGGAGATGAGAGGAAGGGAGAGAAAAATCTTAGAACACAAGATTTTGTGAAAGTGAATGTTGAAAATTATCCATGTATAAATTTTGAAAATAAAAAGCTTTAATTAAAAAAATGATAAGCATCAATATATAAAATCATCACCAAGTGCTATGTGTAATAAGGATAAGCTAGAAACATTCTCAATAAGATCTGGGATGAAACAAGGGTGCCCATTATCACCATTATTATTTAATATTATACTAGAAATGTTAACTTTAGTAATAAGAGAGAAAGAAGAAATTGAAGGAATTAAGAGCAGGTAATGAGTAAACAAAATTGTCTTTTTGCAGATGATGTGATATATTTAGAGAATCCTAGAGGAAACAACTTTAGCAAAGTTGTAGGATATAAAATAAACTCACATAAATTTTTTTTATCTGCTTTTGGCCTCTTACTCCTGTTAAAATTCCACTCCACAGGATACAAAATAAATCCTCAGCATTTTTATACATCACCAACAAAATCCAACAGCAAGAAATACAAAGGAGAGGAGAGAGGGAGAGGGAGAGAAAGAGGAAGAGGGAGAGAGAAAAGGAGAGGGAGAAGGAGAGGAAAAGGGAGAGGGACTGTTGACAGCATAAAATATTTGGGAATCTTATCTACCAAAGGAAAGTCAGGAATTATATGAGCAAAATTACAAAAAACTTTCCACACAAATAAAGTCAGACTTAAATAATTGGAAAAATATTAAGTGCTCTTGGATAGGCCGAGCGAATATAATAAAGATGACAATATTCCCTAAACTAATCTATTTATTTAGTGCTATACCAATCAGACTTCCAAGAAAATATTTTAATGATCTAGAAAAAATAACCACAAAATTCATATGGAACAATAAAAAGTCGAGAATCTCAAGGGAACTAATGAAAAATAAAATCAAATGAAGGTGGCCTAGCTGTACCTGATCTAAAATTATATTATAAAGCAGCAGTCACCAAAACCATTTGGTATTGACTAAGAAATAGATTAGTTGATGTGGAATAAGTTAGGTTCACAAGACAGAATAGTCAACTATAGCAATCTAGTGTTTGACAAACCTAAAGATCCTAACTTTGGGATAAGAATTCATTATTTGATAAAAAACTGCTGGGATAACTAGAAATTAGCATGGCAGAAATTAGGCATGAACCCACACTTAACACCGTATACCAAAATAAAATCAAAATGGGTCCATGATCTAGGCATAAAGAACTAGATTATAAATAAATCAGAGGAACATAGGATAGTTGATCTCTCAGACTTGTGGAGCAGAAAGAAATTTGTGACCAAAGATGAACTAGAGACCATTACTGATCACAAAATAGAAAATTTTGATTATATCAAATTAAAAAGCCTTTGTACAAACAAAACTAATGCAAACAAGATTAGAAGGGAAGCAACAAACTGGGAAAATATCTTCATAGTTAAAGGTTCTGATAAAGGCCTCATTTCCAAAATATATAGAGAATTGACTCAAATTTATAAGAAATCAAGTCATTCTCCAATTGATAAATGGTCAAAGGATATGAACAGACAATTTTCAGATGATGAAATTGAAACTATTACCACTCATATGAGTGTTCCAAATCACTATTGATCAGAGAAATGCAAATTAAGACAACTCTGAGATACCATTACACACCTGTCAGATTGGCTAAGGTGACAGGAAAAAATAATGATGAATGTTGGAGGGGATGCGGGAAAACTGGGACACTGATGTGTGAACAAATCCAACCATTCTGGAGAGCAATCTGGAATTATGCCTCAAAAATTATCAAACTGTGCATACCCTTTGATCCAGCAGTGTTACTTCTGGGCTTATATCCCAAAGACATACTAAAGAAGGGAAAGGGACCTGTATGTGCCAAAATGTTTGTGGTAGCCCTGTTTGTAGTGGCTAGAAACTGGAAATTGAATGGATGCCCATCAATTGGAGAATGGCTGGATAAATTGTGGTATATGAACGTTATGGAATATTATTGCTCTGTAAGGAATGACCAGCAGGATGAATACAGAGAGGCTTGGAGAGATTTACATGAACTGATGCTAAGTGAAATGAGCAGAACCAGGAGATCATTATATACCTTAACAATGACATTGTATGAGGATGTATTCTGATGGAAGTGGATTTCTTTGACAAAGAGACCTAACTCCGTTTCAATTGATAAATGATGGACAGAAGCAGCTACAACCAAAGAAAGAACACTGGGAAATGAAACTAAACTATTTGCATTTTTGTTTTTCTTCCCGGGTTATTTTTACCTTCTGAATCCAATTCTCCCTGTGCAACAAGAGAACTGTTTGGTTCTGCAAACATATATTGTATCTAGGATATACTGCAACATATTTAACATATATAGGACTGCTTGCCATCTAGGAGAGGGGAGGGAGGGGAAAAATCAGAACAGAAGCGAGTGCAAGGGATAATGTTTTTTTTTTTTTTTCCATCTTGAATTCCTTGAAATTGATCTTTGATATTGGTTCTTTTTTTTTTAATTTTAATATCTTTTTATTGATAGACGCATGCCAGGGTAATTTTTTACAGCATTATCCCTTGCATTCATTTCTGTTCCGATTTTTCCCCTCCCTCCCTCCACCCCTTCCCCCAGATGGCAAGCAGTCCTTTACATGTTGAATAGGTTACAGTATATCCTGGATACAATATATTTGTGCAGAACTGGACAGTTTTCTTGTTGTACAGGGAGAATTGAATTCAGAAGGTATAAATAACCCGGGAAGAAAAACAAAAATGCAAGCAGTTTATATTCATTTCCCAGTGTTCTTTCTCTGGGTATAGCTGCTTCTGTCCATCTTTGATCAATTAAGGCTCTCTTTATCGAAGAGATCCACTTCCATCAGAATACATCCTCAAACAGTATCGTTGTTGAGGTATATAAATGCTTGCATTTTTGTTTTTGAGCATTGTTCCAGATTGCTCTCCAGAATGGCTGGATGTGTTCACAATTCCACCAACAATGTATCAGTGTCCCTGTTTTCCCACATCCCCTCCAACATTCCCCATTATCTTTCCCTGTCATTCTAGCCAATCTGACAGGTGTGTAGTGGTATCTCAGAGTTGTCTTAATTTGCATTTCTCTGATTAATAATGATTTGGAGCATATTTTCATATGTCTATAAATAGTTTCAATTTCTTCATCTGAGAATTGTCTGTTCATATCCTTTGACCATTTATCAATTGGAGAATGGTTTAATTTCTTATAGATTAGAGTCAATTCTCTATATATTTTGGAAATGAGGCCTTTATCAGAACCTTTGATTGTAAAAATGTTTTCCCAGTTTATTGTTTCCCTTCTAATCTTGTTTGCATTTGTTTTGTTTGTACAAAAACTTTTCAATTTGATATAATCAAAATTTTCTATGTTGTGGTCAATAGCGATCTCTAGTTCTTCTTTGGTCATAAATTCCTCCCTCTTCCACAGGTCTGGAAGGTAAACTATCCTATGCTCTTCCAATTTATTTATCATCTCATTCTTTATGCCTAGGTCATGAACCCATTTTGACCTTATCTTGGTGTACGGTGTTAAGTGTGGGTCAATGCCTAGTTTCTGCCATACTGATTTCCAATTTTCCCAGCCATTTTTGTCAAATAATGCATTCTTATCCCAGAAACTGGTGTCTTTGGGTTTGTCAAACACTATATTATTAAAGTTTTTGGCTGTTTTGTCCTTTGAACCTAACCTATTCCATTGATCAACTAGTCTATTTCTTAGCCAATACCAGATGGTTTTAGTAACTGCTGCTTTATAATATAATTTTAGATCTGGTACAGCTAGGCCACCTTCATTTGATTTTTTTTTTCATTAATTCCCTTGAAATTCTTGACCTTTTGTTTTTCCATATGAACTTTGTTGTTATTTTTTCTAATTCATCCAAGTAGTTTTTTGGGAGTCTGGTATAGCACTAAATAAGTAGATTAATTTAGGTAGTATTGTCATCTTTATTATATTTGCTCGCCCAATCCAAGAGCATTTAATATTTTTCCAGTTGGTTAGATCAGACTTAATTTGTGTGGAAAGTGTTTTGTAGTTTTGCTCATAAAGTTTCTGATTTTCCCTTGGCAGATAGATTCCTAAATATTTTATACAATCAGTAGTTACTTTAAATGGAATTTCTTTTTGTAACTCTAACTGTTGGGTTTTGTTAGTGATATATAAGAATGCTGATGACTTATGAAGGGATAATGTTGTAAAAAAATTACCCTGGCATGGGTTCTGTCAATAAAAAGTTATTATAAAATAAAAAAAATAAAATAAAATTCTGTTCCAGATAATTAGATATAGGACCTTGTTAGGATATTCAGCTTAGATAAATAGCAACAATTATATTAGTATTTAATTCCAAATTTAATTTGCTATTTATCCTATTAATAATTTCCATTGAGCAATCTTAAAACTTTCTGTACTTAGATTCTTTGAGTTTATTATGCTTTCTTACTGTATTAAATTATTTCGAATCTTTGTTGGTGAGCATAGTAGAAGCAACCAGTTGGGTATTTTGCCAAGCTCTAAGACACAAAAAAAGCTTATGTTGCAATTAAGGAGATAACACAAAAAGAGAATCTGGAAGATAGGATGGAGATGGAGGTTGAGATATGAGTGGGGAAATGGCTGAGAAATGGCTTGGAGAGGACATCCATCTAAAATTGAGAAAACTGTGGTTAATTTGTACAAATGATACTTATTTGCTTGAATCTTAGCTATATGTTGTATTTACAAGGTTGCAAATGTAACAAATTCTTCTTAGAAGGAAATCCAGAAATCTAAATTGTCAAGTTAAATTTATGTGAAAACTACAATGTTACATCGATCCCTTCATTCTGTGAAGCTTTTTTTGGCTTTTAACAGCTTCATTAACTTAGATTTTATATATTACTCTGTTGCTTTCTTATATTCTTGCTCCCGTTAGATGAAAAAAACTCCTTGAGGAGATGCTATCTTACATTTCTTTTGTAATAAGCCTCATGGCACCTTACATCATAGCATATGACTTTTTAAAGTTAAAAAAAATTCTCCCAAATCAGTTTCATCCTGATTAAGAGTCTTCTGGTAGGTGAGTCATTCCCACTCTCACTTGTCATTTTGGTTGCCATTGGTAGAAAACAAATACAGATTGTTTCTGAACTCTACTGCTGGACAAGAGAAGAATACTACTACTTCCATCACAGCTGATGACAGCTAAATGGAAACCTGCTTATATTATTATAGGTCAGCCTCTATGTCAGGTTGTCTCTGATTTTGTGATTATACCATGGTCTAATTCTGTTCATTAAACTAGTGTTAGTTTACTATATATGAGTTACTATGTCAGGTTTCATATAGAATACATAATGTTGTATCCTATAGTTGAGTCTAAAAAATACCATAATTGATTATAGCAACAAAGACGGTTGAATAGTGAGATGATACTAAGTGAGAAAGGTTAGGTGTATACTAAAAGCTCAGCCAGGAATTCTCCAAATTTTGGAATTTTAATATTAATGTTAACTTTAATGTTAAAAGAGGCTATTTGTTGTATTTTCTATTTCATACTCTCTTCTCTTCTCCTCTTCCCTCCCTCTCACCCTCCCCTTCTTTTCTCTCCTCCTCTTCCCTTCCGTCTCCTTCTCCCCTTCCCCTATTTCTCCCTTTCCCCTTCCCTTTCCCCTTCCTTTTCTCCTTCCTCTTCCCCTTCTCCCTCCTTCTTCTCCCCCTCCCCCCTCCTTCTTCTCCTTCTCCCCCTCCTTCTCCCCTTCCTTCACTTCTTTTTTTCCCTCCTTCTCCCCCTCCTTCTACTCTTCCCCTTCTTTTCCCCCTTTCTTTTTCCCTCTCCCTCTTTTTTTCCCTTTTTTCTTTTTTCCCAACCTCCTCTCTCTCTCTCTCTCTCTCTCTCTCTCTCTCTCTCTCTCTTTCTCTCTCTCTCTGTGTGTGTATGTACATGAACATGTCTATTTAAAGCCTAAAGATTCTCCTACTGGAACAGAGGGCTAAACTTTGTGGAAGATATTTGTATTTTATATATTGTTATTAAATTAACTATTTCTCCAAATGAATTTATTGAAAATGCTTGTTTCTGTTGACCTTTTCCTTTACCAAACTTATATTTTGCACCATACTACTAATTACTAGACTGTATATTTATGTTATATGATTAGTTTTTCTTCCCAGTATTTTAAGCCCCTTGAGGACAAAAACTGCTTCTTAAGTTTTCCTGTCATCATTCACAATCTGGGTACTAAGTTAAGTGCTAACTAAATGTTCCTTGATAATAATACCAAATAATTGAACTTGGCCTTTTTATTTGAAATTCTGAATTTGGTATTTAGTAATGATCAAAAACGTCTATTTTCCTTTAGGCATTTTTGCACCTCTTTCAAAGATAAGCAAAGCTACAGATCGAAAGAAAACTATAGGACGAACACCTTCTGCACGCACTACAGTACCCGTCAGGTCCCAGAAAATTGATGTTACTCATGTAACTTCAAAAGTAAACACTGGTAAGTAATTCTGAAAATTTCATTACGTCCTTAAACATTAACACTTCTTTTGTATAAAAAGATTTTCTATATAACTTATAGCTTGGAATTTGGGGTATGTAGTTTGCTCTGAAGCCTGAAGTTGGTAAGAATTTAACATTGGATATGTTTAGCATTCCCTATTGCTTCAAGATTTCTGTTTCTAATAATAGTAACAAAGACCCTTCCTGTAGTTTAACCCTAATTTTTTTCCTGCTGCTTCTGAGAAGAGGTTGCCAGGATTCACCAAACTGCCAAAGGGGTTTGTGATTTCCACGAGGTTATGAACCTTTGCTTTAGAATCTTCTTTTCTACCTATCTTGAAAATTACTGCTAGAATAATCTTTTCATAGCACAACTTTCACCTTTCTATTCTTTCACTAATTAGGTCTCAAGTCCTCTATAGTCTTCTCCTTTCATAACTCTATTCAACCTCATCTCCCCCACCTTCCCTGCATATATACATCAATTCAGTTTTATTCTTCCTGTTGCTTTTCATAATGCAATATTTATGTTATTTTTTACCATTGGACCTTTGTATATTCTGTTTCCCCCTAGTATTCTATCACTCAATTAATAAACTTTTATTAAGCACCTACTATGTGCTAGATACCGTTCTAAGCACTTTAGAACTTGACCCCCTCTTCACAAACTTACCTATTAGTTAGTACTTGATTCAAGTCCCATCTCCTTTGGGAAGCCATCATGGCCGACTTTTAGTTTTTGTTAATACTTTCCTTCTTTGTATTTATTATCTGAACCACATAAATTACATTTATACCATTTATACCCTATATTTTTACTGACTATGGTTTGTCTGACTGCTGTGGGGATAAGGGTGGAGCTCTTCACACAATGCTTTGTTCTCTGGGGAAGGTAGTGCAGGTGTTGTGTTTTTGAGCTGCCTGAAATGATGGGGCTTTCCCAGGTTTCTTGGAATTGGAAAGGGGAAATGTTTGGAAATTAGTTTCTAAACTCTCAATAAAGATTTCTAAACAAGTTGAGGCCTGTTACAGAGAATAAAGGATAGCTTATGGATGATGTGAATGGACAACTGGGGGGAGAGGATCTCTTGTTTGGGCAGTGATCTACTACCAAGTTGGGCCTGAGAGAGGCTGTGAGAAAGGCTGTTTGCCATCCAATCCATTGTGTGCAAGGTGGTGGTCATGGGATGGCTTTGGACAGTAGCATGTCTCATGGCTTACTTGGAGGATTATTTTTTATGGCTGGTTAGGACAAAGCATAAATGGGATACAATTATGGTGGTTTGGTCACACATGAAAAAGTAGGCGATAATTCATGGTGCTTGGAAGGCCTGTAATCAACATTTTGTGAAGGTTGAACCTAGGAAGTCTCAGGGTTATCAGATTTGAATGTCTTTACAGGTTGGATGGATACTTTAGTGATGTTGGGCACCGAAGGCCTTCCACCTTGTGCTAAGGAGAGACAGGCTACTACAGAAGACATTTATCAGGGATCCTAGATTCGTAGGATTATAGCCAGAAAGGGATCTTAGAACACATTTCCTCCAACATCTTGGTTTTACAAATAGACAACTGAGGTGAAATGAAAAGATCACACAAATAATGTAGCAGAAATCTGAAGGGTGGGGAGGAAAATAAGCATTTATATGACACCTACTGTAGGTAAGGCACTTTACTGAGCACTTTTACAAATATCTTTTATTTTGATAATACATCTTGCAAGTAGGTGCTATTATCTTTATTTTATAATAGAAGAAATTAAGAGGGGCAGCTAGGTGGCGCAGTGGGTAGAGCACCAGCCCTGAACTCAGGAGGCCCTGAGTTCTTAACACTTGCTAGCTGTGTGACCCTGGGCAACTCCAATTGCTTCAGTAAGAAAAAAAAAAGAAATTGAGGTAAACAAAAGTGACTCACCTCAAGTCAAGTAACTGTCTGAAGCCAGACCTCTTGCTTCAGGGCTGGTGTTCTAACTACTGGGCTGCATCAGAGAAGTAATGGTTATAGAATTCATGGATTAGGGTAATCTTACTCAAGTTGTCAGGAGACAATGTCTGAAGATGTGTGATTAGTGCATCTTTGCTTGGATAGACACTGTAATCTGGCTTGTTGGAAGTACTGTCCATAGCAGTGCAGTCACAGAAAACCATTGAAGCGTTGGTCTTATTGTTTCTTGGCTTTAATATCTGGAAGTGTATTTATCCAATGAGGCTGATCATCTCAAGGGTTGAAAGGGACTTCTTTGTATGTGTTAAAGTCATAGCAAGTCCAGTGCTAGAAGCAGAAGTACATGCTGGCTGTCGAGTGGCTGATAGAAAGGAGTGTTTATTTTTGCTACTCTGGGCAGCAGTTAGACTAGAGAAGATTTTTTTCCCCATTCTTTCTAAGCTACTCAGTGGTCAATATATGACCTTGGGTCAAATTAGTATTCTTCCTCTCTTGGAAATCCTCCACATTCTTCCTATTTTTACATTGATATAGGAAGTTCGTCACATTAGAAATTTGTGAAGAAGAATAAATGATTAAAAAGCATAATCAATTATCAGTGAACTATTACATTGGAGTGATGGTAGAGGATATCAAAACAATAGTTAGCCTTGGAGTTGTTCTTAATGATTTCTAAATTCATTTTATGATATTTAATTTTTTTATCCAGAAAATTTGCCTTTCACTTAGGCTAATATATTAAATGAATTGTTATTCATTGAGCACATATTAACTGGCAGTGAAGGGAGAGGTTCAGGAACTTGTGAGGGAAAAGCTACTTTGGGATAAAAGTCAGTCATTTATTGGGCGTTTATCATGTGTCAGACACTTTACTAAGCACTGGGGTAACAAAGAAAAGCAAAATTATGATCCCTATTATCAATGAGCTTTAATGGAACATTAAAAAAAAGTACATACAAGAAATATCTAGTTGAAGTAGAAGATAATCTTAGA
This sequence comes from Antechinus flavipes, assembly GCF_016432865.1. NCBI lineage: Eukaryota > Metazoa > Chordata > Mammalia > Dasyuromorphia > Dasyuridae > Antechinus > Antechinus flavipes. The sequence goes on along the minus strand of NC_067399.1, from coordinate 222,010,907 downwards.
ATGAATGGATTTTGTATGTGTGTGTTTGAGGGCACTGGGAAAGATTTTCTTTAGAATGTGGGATTTGAACTAAGTCTTAAAAGGAAACTGAGAGAAAGATGAAGAGGGAGACTGTTCCTTGTGTGAAAAGACACAAGGAAAGTATGGGAGTATCATTTATGAGGAAGATAAGGATGGCCAATGCAGTTTTATCATGTATAATTGTGTGTGTATGAAATAGCTCACAGTAAGCATTGATCAGCTGGATAAAAAATTAAAAAAAAAACTCTTGGTCTAGAGTTTTTCAAATAGTTTTAAGATACTTTGCTGTGAAACCTGAAGTCACAGAAATTGTTTTACTTAGTTCATCTCAACATCTCTAAATATAAATACCTAAACTATTTGAATTACCCTGATAATCAACTTAAGTGCCTCAACTTGGAGAAGTTATGGGAAAAATCCCATGTATTCTTCACTTAGCATTTTGAATTGAAGGTATATTTCAATAAAAATGCAACATTATTTAAAAACGGCATTTTTTCATTCCTTGTATACCAAATCATCATAACTCTTTAATTTACATTTTGTCAGATCACTCAGTGAACCCTAGATATGTCCTGAATTTTTTTTACTATCATAATTTTTCAGTCATGAGTGGGTTTTCACCCTTAGAAACTTGTTGTCTTTATGAGAACCTCTCATAGTTCTTTCTTGCCCTGTCCATAAAGAAATTAACTTCTTTAATTTTCCCAAATATGGAATTCAGTCAATTAATAAGTACTTACTGTGTTTCAGGAATTGTGCCAAGTGCTTGGGATATAAAGAAAAACAGAAGATAGTCTTGCCTTGGAGAAGTTTTCAATCTCTAAGGGGGGAGATAACAAGCAAACAAATATGCTCAAACAAGCTATATACAGGAGAATATAGGAAGTAATTAACAGAGAGAAGGCACTACAATTGAGAGACTGGAAATAGGATTTTAGCTAGAATTGAAGGAAGCCAAGGAAGTCAATAGGCAAAGTTGAGAAAGGAGAGAGTTCCAGTTATGGTAAATAGCTAGAGAGAATGACTGGAGTCAAGAGATAAAATATTTTGTTTGTGAAACAGCCAGGAGACCATTGTTGCTAGATCCAAGATGTGGAGAGAAAGGTGTGAGGAGACTGGAAAGGTAGTTTGCGTATAGGTGTGTGATAGATTATGAAGGTCTTTGAAGACCAAACAGAGGATTTTATATTTGACCCTGGAGATAATAGGGAGCCACTGGAGTTTACTGAGGGGAAGGTAACATTGCTGAACTAAGGTTTTAGGAAAATCATGTTACTTGCTGAATTGAAGATGGATAGGAAGGGGGATATTTGAGGCAGGCAGATCTACCAACAGACTATTGCAGTAATCCAAGTAATTCAAGTAATTGAAGGTAATGTGGACCTTCAATGAAGGTAATGGTGGCAGTGTCAGAGTATACAAGAGAGCATTTTAAAAAGATATTGCCGAAGTAAAGTCTATAGATCTTGGCAACAAATTGGATTATAGGGATTTAGAGATAGTAAGAATCTCGGATGACTCCTAGGTTTTGAGCAGGGCCTGGAAAGCATGGTAGAGGCTTCTATAATTAGAGGGAAGGGAAAGTAGAATGGAAAATTAGGAGGAAAAATAATGAGTTCAATTTTAGACACCTTTTGGGTTAAGATGTCTCTTGGACATCCATTTTGAGATGTATGATAAGTAGTTGGAGATGCAAAATTGGAGGTCAGCAGGAAATTTAGGGCTAGATAGATGGATAGATTAGACAGAATCATCAGCAATAGAGATGGTAATTAAATCTATGGGAATGGATGAGATTCCTGAATGAAATAGTATAGAAGAAGGGAAGAGGGCCCAGGACAGAATCTTGTGAGGAACTCAAGAATTTATGGGCATGATCTAAATGAGCAGAAAAGGATACTTAAGAGTAGTAAGAGAGGTAGAGAGGAGGAGAAAAACCAGAACAGTGGTCTCTTAAAAACCTAGAAGAGAATATCAAGGAGAAGAGGATGGTGGACACTGACATAGGCTGCAGAGAGGTCAAGGAGAATGAGGACTTAGAAAAGGCCACTAGGTATGGCAAGATTATTGGTAACTTTGAAGAGAGCAGTTTTAGTGGAATGATAAGGTCAGAAACTACACTGTCAGGATTAAGAGAGTGAAAGGAGAGAAGCGAAGACCCCTTTTGTCAATGGCCTTTTCAAGTAGTTTAACCACAAAGGGCAGAAGAGGATATCAGTTGATTATGAGGATGGAAGGCTCAGATAAGGAGTTTTTGAGGGTGGAGGAGACATAGACATGTTTGTAGGTAGTTAGGGAAACCAGTAGGCAGAAGTTAGGGAACAGTCTGTTGGAGGAGATGGGATGGAATTTGATCATTTGTGTAGGTAAGGGCTTGCTTTAGCAAGAAGTAAGGCTACCTCTTCCTAGTAAGAGGGGGAGAAGATAGTGACCAAAGATGTCTGAGTCATAGGAGATGAGTAAGAAGGGAAAAGGGGGATCTCACAGTCAATGGCTTCATTTTTTAAAAAATAAAATAAGAGAGGATCTCAGGGAGAGCCATGGGAGGTTTAAGGAAGGATTACCAAAAAGACAGGATGGAGTACTTACAAGGTTGTCCTCAAAATCAAGAAATCAGTCCCACTTCTGACACTACTTACTGGCTGTATGACTCCCCCCACCTCCAAGTCCCTTAACTTTTCATTGTTCTTCAATCAGTTCCCTAAGAACAGTTGCTGATCTGCATTTATAGAGAGAGTATCCTTTCCAGGAACTCCCTACACTAATGAAATCACAGGATTTCTGTGTTTCTTCCCTTCTCTCCTTTTCCCCTCAAACAAAATAAAACAGCCTGCACTGTGCCTTGTGGATTGATATTTTTTGTTTTTCTCCATTGATGATAAGAGGAAGTAGGCAAAGTAGACTAATCTAGAACCTTGACTATATAATTATAAAAATTCTCAGTTTTTCTTATTCCATGACTTTCCAGAGCCTGATCTCATCATTTCATCAAAATAGTCTTTTTGTTTTTATAAGATCAGAGCTTGCTAAAGTGTCACCCACAGAAAGTCCATACTGAAAGTACTGTGTATATGTGCTTGCATTTATTATTTTTAATAAAATCTGATAATTTTGTTGATTTATCTTTATTTCATCTATGTTTCCCCATTGTATTTCTCCTTTCCTCCCAGAATGCTATCCCTTGTAGCAAAGAATTTTTAAAAATAGGAAGAAAAGAAGAAAAAAAATCAAAACTAATCAATACACCTTCCAGGTATCCCTCTTAGAGGGAGAGGTGAGAAATCTGAAGCTGCCACTTGAGGGGGGGGGCCCTTCTTTATATTTTAATAGGTGGAAAATAGAATCCAGAGTCCCCAGGATAAACTCAGTCTGAGTGCTGCTCTGGGAGATAAGGCATGTAAGACTCATATGCATTCATATGGAAACAGCGAGTGTGATGGCCTTGCAGGGATCAAACAATGTTGGGCCAGATGTCTGTTGCAGTTCATACTGCTACAGCACATTACAGGCTTCCCACATCTGGGAAATCTGGGAATCTGTGACTTACCTGGAGTTTATGTTCAACTCTCTTGTGTACCACTTCTCTTTCGCTAGTTTGAGAAACATAATTTAAATGGAAAGATAATGCATTCCTTATAGGTTTATTCTGAAAGCCTCACATAATAGAAGTTGATCCTAAATTGATAAATGCTTTATGTGAAATACAGTGAGGGAGGAAATTCCACATCTTTTTCCCAAGAGGTTAGATGTGCAAATGGTACAAGCTGAGCTCTTGTCTTAAGATGTACTTGTGCCAAAGGGCCCATTAGATTTAATCTAGGTAATTGATTCACTGGTAGTGTGGGAGGATGTCTTAAAAATTCAGAGCTTTTTTGAAGTGTGAGTGTGTGCTGATGATTTTAATTTCTTGCATTCCCTTGACTTTATTTCTTTATCTAGTAAAACATATGAAATTTAATCAGTGCATAAATTGATAAATTTTGTTTAACTTTTAGCTTTAATTGGAGTGCTGCATCCAAAAACAAAACTGCATGTTGTCATCATTTATGGATACAGTTATTTGTTTCCTAAAAGCATTATCTGCTTAGGTCAAATCACTTATCAATTTAACTATAACATGTTCATTTTCACCCAATGTGAAATGGAGATAATATTTGCCCTTTTTGCTATCTAGGGGTGTTGTAAGGTAGTTGTGTGTTAAACTGGGAGTTTTGAGCTATTAGGGAGGAAATTAAGTTCTCACACTTAAGGTGGTGGCATCCTCTTTTGTCCTTTGACTTAGAAATAAAGAGAATCAGAATTTTGAAGTAGGGATGCCAGTAGGACTACTTCTTGAAAAATTAGCTGTTTTTTGGGAGTTTTTATTGATATAGGGCAGCCAAATCTTGCTTAGTATATGGATGCTGGCTAAATCCAAGTTTATGGCATGATAGGAAGTCAGTGCTCACAGCCAGTCTTTTTTTAAGAGTGTATTTTATCCAATGTAGTAGATAATAGAAATAAGCTTAAAATAGTAGGAGAATTTGAGTTCAATTTAACCTTCATTTATTAAGTACCCTCTATATGTGGGGCAGTTTAGTGGCACAGTACATAAAGTGCCAGACCTGGATTCAGGAAGATTTGAGTTCAAATTTAATCTCAGACACTTGACCTTGGCCAAGTACCTTAACCCTGTTTGCCTCAGTTTTCTCATCTGTAAAGTGAGCTGGAGAAGGAAATAGCAAACTATTCCAATAGCTTTGCTAAGAAAACTCCAAATGTCATAAACAGCAACAAATACAGCATCACAGGGGAGATGGATAGTTTAAATGTAGATGGACTTCACTTCCTCATGAAGTTTATAAAGGGAGGCCATGGCATACACCAAGCATTATTATGCATTATAATGTCTAAATGTATAAGGAAGGTGCCAAGTGACATGTGAGGGCAAGATAGGAGGTCATTGCTGTTTTTGAGAGAGAGATTTCATGAAGGAAGTAGCATAAAGGTAGGCTTTAAAGGATTGTGGGGGACAATGGAGATTATTGTAGTGTAAGAAAATAGCAGGGGTGATGGATGGCCCTCTATCTGATTTGTTAGTGGATCCCTGATCTTTTCATTGTAGTCACTTCTATCTGCTCAGACTAAAAGCCCTTTATGCCTTCTTGTTTGTGTGTGTCTATAAATCTTTAATAGAGAAATCATTCAGTGTGGGAGAGACTTTGCTTCTGATAGTTCTTAAATTTTACACAGTAGGACTAAGGCTGTCTTTGCAGAGATTATAAGAACCTATTTTTTCTATTGTTAGTTGATGTCAAGAGAAGCTTTGGTCTATTATAATAGAAGACATCTTCAGAGACTCTCCTCAAGTATCTCCAGTTAAAATCATACATGATTCTATAGTAGATATGATCACAGAGCTAATCCTGTCAGCATTTAGTTAGGCCTTATCAGGGAACCATTCTTTCAAGATACTGGTAAGTCTGAGGCAGGCTTTCTGTGTAGAATCTGGCATTTCTTACCTTGAGCCCTAGAATATCACAAAGCTTGCTCCCTGAAAACTGACCAAAAAAAGGGGGGGGGAAGGAAGTCTCATTACATGCAAGAAAAACAAAATGGACAAAGTAGTGCATATTGCTTCTTTCTGAGAGAAGAGGTGGCCCATGGAAGCTAGCCATTTCCCTGTGTGTCCAGGGAAAGTTATACATACTATTTTCTCCAAAGTCTTTGTCTTTTTATACTCTTATCTTCCCAGTGATTCTTTGTGACTACTACTTTCAGACTCTGCCATGTTCTCAGACTCTGTCATGTTCTCTGAAGACTTGAAATTATTGGTGGCATAAGGGACATGCCTAGTGGTTAGGCTACAGAATAGTACTAGTGGTAATCTATAAGTGTGAAATATTATTGTGCATAACATTTTTTCAACTAGCTTTAATTCTTCATATATTTTTGTACCCATGTTAGCTTTCACACTACTACTTGATAATATAAACTCTTCTGCTTATATACATTGAGCTTATGTTTTTTCATTAGGGTTATGTATTTTACTTTAAAATATATTTTATTGATGCCTTTTAACATTATATTTCAGTCATTGCCACCCTCCCTTGTGACAAATGAAAAGTTAAAAACATTCTGTATAGTACATGTGACATGTGAGTACATGTGACAGTATATACAATATTCTGGTCATGGAATTCTCCATCTCTCTGCTATATTGGAGGTAGAGAGGAAGGAAGGATAGATTTTATCATCTGAAATTGAGCCAGGAAGCTAGGCAAATTGAATCATCCCTATTATTCTGATCATCATCTCCTTTCAGACGCTGATGAAGACAGCCCAGGCCCTGAGTCCAGCAGCTCAGGAATAGTGATATGTCCACCAAACCACCAGACCTGCTTCTATCACAAGCCCATGGCCATCACTGAGTGGAGAAATTATTGTAGAGAAGGGGTCCATGTGTGGAACATGTTCCATACTACTTTACCACATGTAGCTGCTAGCCAGTTGACATAAAAATAGAAAATCCCACTAACTACCATCTTTCCACCTCAGTCCTCAGAGCCATTATCTGGGGAAGCAGCCTTCTTGGAAAAGAGGCCTGTTTTCCCCACCATCCACCAAAGCAGCTATCACACACAGGGCAGACAGTTTATTTGGAGAAGCAGGCATCCTAAGGTAGAGGCGGGAGGCAGCATGTGCCAGGCCTGGCTAACAATACCTCTTTGGTCCCCCATCCTGCCAGTGATTACTTTCACCAATCAAGTCTTTGGATATAGCATTGTTTGTACCCAGGGTCCACAGAGTAGATCTTGGTTCATCTTGGAAATTAACCCCAGAATAGACAAAGGCTGGCAACTATTCTTGCCCCCAGCTACTCAAGAGTTAGAAAAAGCTGTTACCACCAAAATCCTTCACACCACTCACATGGTTCAAATGTCAGAGACTGATAAAGAAGACGTGGCATTAACAAGGAACTTTTCCATCTAACATCCAGTTAAAACTTTTAATGTATATTTTCTTTTTTAGAATGTTGGGAGCCTGAAGGGGAGGGATTGTATTTTCTATTTGTATCCTCAGTGATTAGCATGGTGCATTGTACATAGTAATCGTTTAATACATTCTTTTTTCATTCATTCAGTTCATTCAAGGAACTTCATTGATTTTTCTATTACTCAAAGTTTGATTTCCTTTTGGTGACTTTTAAAATTTATATTGGTATTGCTTATTTCACTGCATTAGTTCATCTAAATATTCCCATACTTTTTGAGTTTCTCTTAATTCCTTATTTTACTGTTAGATTCTGTTATATTAATCTATCAAAAAATTTTCAACAATTTGCCAGTCAATGGCTATGCATCCCTGTTTTTACCTACAAAGAGGGTTGCTGTGAATATTTTCCTAAGTAGTGAATCTTTGTTTCTGACTTTGAAATCCTTGGAGTTTAATGCCCTGTAGTGAGAGCAGTGAGTAAAAGAGGATGGGCAATTTATTTGTCTTGCAAAATTTCATATCAAAATTCCTAACACTGGGACCAGTTCACAGCTCCACCAAGAATATGACACAGTATCTGTTTTCCCATCATTCCTCTCGAATTTACCATACCATCTTTGAAGATATATGCCAATTTTCATAGTATAAGGCAAAACTTCAGAGTTGATTTAATGCTCATTCTTCTTGGCATTAACAATTTGGAGTACATTTTCATGTGGTCATTTATTATTTGTGCTATTCTCTTGGAAACTTTATACACTGTGCTCACTGATTTGTTTGGAAAAGTCTCTTGATATTTGTGTCAAATCCTTGTATATTTTGAATATCAGAATCTTATTGTTGATATTTGCTGCAAATACAGAATGTGCCCAAAACGTTAGTGTACTTTAAAGCTATTAAGCTGCCAAACAGCTTAAAACTGCATTAAGATTTTGTACAAAAACTTTGAAATTGGTTGTGATCAAAATTCTCTCATGTTTTTTGTAATCTCCCCTTTCTCATGTTTGGTTAAGAAATAAAAGTTACCTGATCTTGTTCTCTTGTAATTTGTTTCTAATGTTGCATATTCTGGTATAAGTCAAAATAGTGTGTTTGTTTATGGTCTTGTATGTGATGTTGAAATTCATGTGCGCTAGACTCTTTGCCAATTTTCTCTGTAGTTCTTGTGAGAAGAAAAGCCCTTCTTTTCCCAGTATTTCTCATTTCTTACTTTTGACCCATATTTTTTAGTAATTTTCCCATCTTTCCATCTGACTATTTTTGCATTAAAATAATTATCAAAATATATAATTGCTCTAATTTGGAAGGTCTTATAAGAAAGTGTCAAGGAGAAAAAGTAAAGCCTCTCCCTCAAAAATGTTTGGTGAATCCACTGTGGCAGACTCTTAGGAGGATTTTTAATATATATATATATATATATATATATATATATATATATATATATATATATATATGTAACATACACACGTATATAGTTTTCCTAGTTTTGTTTACTTCATTTTGTGTCATCTCATATAAATGTTTGCACACTTTTTTGAATTCTTCATATTCATTGTTTATCATAAAATACTGAAAACTTAAGAGCTACCAGAAGAGTAGAAGCAGTGTGTTTCTGAGATGGCATTTTGAATTTTGCTATTATGTTGTGCACATTCTGTTATCCCATGTTCTAGATAAGGAAAATTGGACTCTTTAAGAGTTTTAAGTAAGACTTATCAAGTGAGACAATTAATATCTATCAGAATTAAGGCTTATGTTCAGGTCATATAACTTTAAACATTTGAAAGACTGAAGGCAGGAATAAAATAGTTGGCTGGAATAGAAATAATGGGTAGACATTACATATGTTTTTGGCTTTAACTTCCCAAAGTCTCCTTTCCTTGTACTGGTGTGTGTATTTGCCAATCTTCTTCTTCTTCTATCTACCCTACTTAAAAGGATATATAGATATATATTTATGTGTTTTTTCAGGATGGTATAAGACGGGAACTGTCTTGCTTATGGATGTCCCCAGTGATTAACATTGTGCCTGATATGTAATAAATATTTAATAAATACTTTGTATCTTTATAACTTAAAAAAGAACCTTTAATAACAAGCAATGAAATGTTTAACTTGTTAGATAGTGAACCCCTCATTGCTGCCCTCCCTTGTGACAAATGAAAAGTTAAAAACATTCTGTATAGTGAGTGTATGTGACAGTGTATACAATATTCTGGTTGTGGAATCTGCTATCTGTGAAAAAGCTAGAGAGCTATATATATCAGATATGTTCTATAAGACTTTTGTCTTACATTTACTTCAGTGGTTATATTAAACCATTTGCTGAGTGTTTTCTAAGTCAGAGATCTTTTGCTAAGCATTGTAGGTCCGTGTACATGATTATCACATGATCTATAGCTATTTCCAAGGAATTTACAATATCATTGGGGAAAGAATATAAATGGTCATTTTCACAAATAAGTACATACTGGAATAAGCATTTATGTGGCACCTACCATGAACCAGCTACTATACTAAGCACTTTACAAATATCTCAAATATTTGATCCTCACCACAGTCCTAGGTGGGACATAGGTGCTGCTATTATTATTTTTACAGTTAAGGATACTAAGTCAGAAAGCAGTGGCTATTTATTATGTGCCAGGTATTGTGCTATGTGATGCTATGAAAATCATATGATTTTCACTACAACCCTGGGAAGTAGATGCTAATGTTATCCCATTTTATAGTTGGGGAAAATAACGAAATCAGAAATTAAGTGGCTTGCCTAGGGTTACACAGCTGGTAAACTTCTGAGACAAGATTTGGATTCAGGTTTCTTCCTGACTCCAGGCACAATACTACATTTGTTGTGCCACCAGCTGCCTCCTTGATAAGAAGGCTGAGGGTCATGAAAGTTGGAATCAGACAGAACTCATTTCTCATCTAGGTAGGCAAGATGATCTAACAATTCCAAAGTGCCAAGATTCTATAAGATCATTTGGCTCTCTAAAGTTGTTCTAAAAATGCTTTTATGACGTATTAATAATTTGAATTTTGATCCAAGAATTGTAAAACATGTGGAGGAGAAATGCTTTGGGATTGTAATATGTGACTATAAAAGTTTTTTTTTAACATAGATTTTTCATAAGCTTCTCTTGTATATGTATTCGGTTATTATTTATTTTAATTTTTTTTATTATAACTTTTTATTTACAAGTTATATGCATGGGTAATTTTACAGCATTGACAATTGCCAAACTTTTTGTTCCAATTTTACCCCTCCTTCCCCCCACTCCCTCCCCCAGATGGCAGGTTGACCAATACATGTTAAATATGTTAAAGTATAAATTATATACAATTTAAGTATACATGCCCAAACAGTTATTTTGCTGTGCAAAAAGAATTAGACTTTGAAATAGTGTACAATTAGCCTGTGAAGGAAATCAAAAATGCAGGTGGGCAAAAATATAGGGATTGGGAATTCTATGTAGTGATTCATAGTCATCTCCCAGAGTTCTTTCGCTGAGTGAAGCTGATTCAATTCATTACTGCTCTGTTGGAACTGATTTGGTTCATCTCATTGCTGAGGATGACCATGTCCATCAGAATTGATCACCATATAGTATTGTTGTTGAAGTATATAATGATCTCCTGGCCCTGCTTATTTCACTCAGCATCAGTTCATGTAAGTCTCTCCAGGCTCTTCTGAAATCATCCTGTTGGTCATTTCTTACCGAACAATAATATTCCATAACGTTCATATGCCACAATTTATTCAGCCATTCTCCAATTGATGGGCATCCACTCAGTTTCCAGTTTCTGGCCACTACTAATGCAGTACTTTAAGAAAGCAACCATGCTTATTATTTTTATTAAAGACTCATTTGTGTGTTCAACTCCAAACTATTTAGAAGTCTTTTCCTGTTTTCCGAAAAAGTGTTGATTTTTTTTTTTTTTGACTCCAGGATTAACAACATGCAAAAAAGAAAGTGGTTCTGAGTCAACAACTTTATTGTCTCCTGGTGAAGCACTGAAAACTGTATCTGGGAAGGAAGGTAAAATAAAATATTCTGTTCTCAAAATGTTTGTTGTTTATTATCTTAATCTGCTGTTTGCCACTTTTATCCTACCACCTTGTTCCTTTAAACAGAGCAAACACCATCTCTTTTATCTTTTAATTCTTAGTAATATCCCTTTCCCGGCAAACACTTGCAATATTTATTTTTGCTCTTGTTAATGAAATGCATTATTTACAAGTGATATCGACATTTACAATCCATTTAAGGAAGGACATTCATTTTTGTTGCTGTGAAATTGACAGTGTTTTCATATATATTCTCATTTGGTTTTAATAAAACTCCTGTGAACATGCTAATGAAATAGGGTTGGGTAGCAGTTATTGACATTTAAAAAAGGAGCCTTGCACAAGGAAAGTGAGCCCTTGATCAGTATAGGTTTTCATTGCACCATTCTTAACATCTGATATCTCACCTAATTGCTGGAAATCCAAGAAGAAAGTTCTTCTCATTGAAATATTTTCATGCCATCTCTTGAAACTCCTCTCTCTCTGTTTCAGCTGTTCCACCTGTTTCTATCAGTTCCTCCTCTTCTATCTCCTCCTTGGACAACAAACAGATGCACCCCAAGAAATGGAATCCAAACAACAATAATAAGGAGGCGTCGATGAAAAGTTCTTCCATTTCATCGAGAGCCAGTGCTGGTACTTGTGATTTTTTCATCCTGGATTTCTTTCCATCTTTTTAAAATTAAAAAAGAATATTTTTTTGGTTTTTGGGCTTCCAATTTCAGTGGACTTAGATTTTAAAATGGGTAGCAGGAAATGCTGTCTTTTTCTGTTTGAAGAAGAAATTTCTCACAAGTGTGTTCTGTTTTTGTGGGCATAGCTGAGGCCAGTTGGTGACTGACAAGTCTTTATATGACATGCATCTGTATAGATGATTTCTTTTTGCTGTCTATTTGGAGCTGTTCCTCGTGGAATTTGCATATTTTGCAGTCTTAACTTTTAGATTCATGGTCACTTAAAAAAAAAAAACTATTGTGCATTAGACTCAGTTTTTGCTTTTTTCCTATAATCAGTGTCCTTGTCATGGAATAGCTTAGGAACTTAAAAGTGGGAGAAGACATTTGTGTTGACTGGGCAGTTTTTCTTTAATCTTTGTGCCACCTGATTGTCCAATACCTGCTTGAATACTTCCAGTATTAGAGTTCACTGCTTTCTTCCATTATCACTTTTATTATTTCATTCTTTAAATATCTGGTACATATAAGATATCTATAGGATGCAAAGACAAACTCAAATTAGACTCTTCTTTCAAAGAATTTACAATTTAATAGCATAGAAAAGATAATATACACAAATACTGTGATACAAGGTAAAATATAATTAAAGAACAGCTTACCTATGTCAGATTTGGACAGTGATAGGCTGGAAGAGATAGGTCTTAGAAGACCTCAGGGGGAGGGGGAACAGATGGAATTTGAGTAAGCCTTTGAAAGACTTTATAGAAGCTTATTTATGAAGATCTTTCTAGATCTTTTCTCATTATAATTTCATGGAGCTTAAGTGGATTGTAAAGTATAATCTCCATTTTACAATTGAGAAAACTGAAGTAAAGAGACGTTAGATGATTTTCCCACAACTAGTTAATTTAAGGACTGGAAGTTGACCTCAATTCTCCTGACTTTGAGTGTAGTGATTTTTTTTTTACTCCCCATAAGGACTCCCAAGTGACCACATTTAATATTTAAGCAATTTTCTGGAAAAAGTAAGTCTCTGTTACATAAGGCCATCTTTTTGGAGAAAAACATGTAGCAAAAGTTGAGACAAAATAACTCAACATATAGACTTTTGAGGTGTGAAACACATTCCTTACCACAGTCCAATGAGGCAAGTGGTGAAAAATAGTCCCTTTTTATAGACATGAAAATTGAAGCTAGATTAAAGGGGAGGGACTTTAAAAGGTGCTGGTGGGCGTGAGTAGGGGGAGGTTATTCCAGGCATGAGGACCTGCATGAACTAAAGGTATAGACATTGGACATGGCAAGAAGATGTGGGAGAACAGGAGACAGCTTACGTTCAGTAGAGGAGTTGAAAGGGAGAGCATTTGAAGAGGAAGAGCAAGAGATAAAGCTGAAAAACAGAGGAATATCAGATGAAGGAAAGAAGTCTAGAATCTCATAGTTGAAAGGGTGATTCAAATGATATGCAAAGATCATCTAGTTCAACTATAATTGAAAAGTAATTAACCTGTGGCATCTCTTGACAGCTTGATGACTTACTATCTCCTGGGGCAATTCGAGGACAGTTCTTAGAAATTTTGCCTTGTGTTGAACTGGATTTTTCTGCCTACAATTTGGCCCATTGCTTCTAGCTTTGGCTTCTGAGACCAAGCAGACCTGGTCATATCTTTCATATAGCAATCCTTTGATTCCTTGAGGATAGATAGCATATTCCTAGTAAATTTGCTCTTCTCCAGTCTAAAAATGATTTCTGAACCCTCCACCTAATCAATTTGTTATGGTTTATAACCCCCTCACCTGATACCCTCTTTTGGCCCCACTGAGGTTTATTCTAAACGTGACTCTCATTTGGATATTCAGTATAGCACTTCAAATCTAAGTAAGATGGTAGGGAGTGAGAGTACAACTTTTGTGCTTCATTTTTTAAAAAAAATGCATCCTAATGTTGACTTAGGTATTTTTTATTTTCACATTCTACTATTGACTTATGTTGAGCTGACCCTGTACAAAAACACTCAGGTCTTTTTTCTTTTAAAAAATTATTGCTAGCTTTTAGTTTTATATTAAAATTTTCCCTTTATTCCTCTCTCTTTTCCCTAAGAGCCATCCTTTATAACAAATAATTTTAAAAAAGAAAAACAGAAAAAAAAATCAATAAAACTGATACGCCTATAGAAAAATCTGACAATATATGCAGTGTTCCACTTCTGTGGACCTGTCACTTCTTGGAAGAGGTGTTTTCATATAAATTGTTGTTTAGGTACATGTACTCTCATGTCTTTTACTTGTTTATTTAATTTTCCCAGCTGAATTGTAAGACTAGAGATGCATATGTGTTAAATTTAATCTTAGTAGATTTAATATATCTTGACTATACAGGTATTTGGGGGTCTGGATTCTGTTGTGTATCAGCTTACTCAACTTAATGTCATCTGCAAATTTGAGAAGCATATAAGTTATGCACTTCTTCAAGTAATTGACAAAACTGTTAAACAGCATATAATTGAGGTCAGATCCCAGGGACAACCCACTAGATACCACCTTTAATAAGATTTTCAGTTTTGCTATTTGTGGTCTGTTTATTCAATTGGTTGTAAAGCCATGTATACTATTATTTTGCCAATGTCTGTCCAGCTACCATCTGTCTCTTTTGTCTTCTCATCTCCAGGTTAACTATTCCTATTTCCTTTCATTATTTACATGGGGTTTTCATATTCCTCACCATCTTGGTTTCCATTTTTTATACATGCTCATTTGTCATTGTTCCTCTTAAAATATGGCATCAGGAGTTGAGCATAAGTCTTTTAACATGTCTATCCAGGGCAACTTCCAGAGGTACTCTCAGTTCCTGAGATATCTGGCACAGAAATTCTATTACTGTAGTATGGGCTTGTGTTAGGCTTTTTAAGAAGCAATGTCTCATCATTTCTCTGCTAAGGTCTTATTTGAACACCTTGTTGTTGAGGTATAGAACTGCCTCTGAATTTTCCCCAAGGCCAATATGGCCTTGGAATGCAGTACACGCTCTGGAATATCTTATTAGGTTGGAAAGGCGATGTCACAGTCTACATCTGGCATCCAAGCCTGGCTTAGCCACTTTCAGAAAAGTTCATCTCCAGGCCAGCTGTGGAATAGTAACTTTTATTCACATTGACTAGCAAAAGACTATATATTAAGGCATAGAGGAATGCAGAATTCATCAAAGAAAGAAGAAGTGATACTCATCAAGACCAGGGAGCCTAGACACATTTATAAAATGTTTAATTGCCGTATATGCTTATTTCTCTTCAGATTGGGACTGATAGTGACTTGTTATTTTATTTGTAAAGCAGGGTCGACCACTTCAGCTACATCTCTGGGAAATAAACGGGAAGAAGAGGTTCGTGTTGGTGACCGAGTGTTGGTGGTAGGCCAGAGGATTGGCACTGTCAGGTTCTTTGGAACAACAAACTTTGCTCCAGGTAGCTTACCTTGGTTCATTTATTTTCTTTAGGTTAAAAAAAATTGA
This sequence comes from Antechinus flavipes, assembly GCF_016432865.1. Lineage (NCBI taxonomy): Eukaryota > Metazoa > Chordata > Mammalia > Dasyuromorphia > Dasyuridae > Antechinus > Antechinus flavipes. The sequence goes on along the minus strand of NC_067399.1, from coordinate 221,995,654 downwards.
GAACTTTGCATCTGAGAAACTGAATTACATTCAACTTTCTCAGTGGATGATGTAGTGGTAACAAATATATTTATAATAGTGGAGAATCTTCCATCCATTTATACTTGTTTTGATAACGTTCTCCATTTTCCACAACAGATTTTTCTTTCCAGGTATATTTCTTTTAGGCTTTTAATAACCTTAGTTGGAATTCTCTGATCATATACTTAGTGTTTCTTGCCAAGGATAATGTTGGGTGAGAAAAATAAGGCTGGGCTTATGGTTTTTTCCTGAAATAATTAATAAAATGAATAATTTTTTTCTCAGACAGTGAAGAGTTGGCTATATAACTTTGTTTAGAGTAGAGAACAGAAGATTCTGTTTGCAGAGAACAGAAAATTCTTTTTTTCCAGATTTGCTTGATTATGCTATGCTAACACAAACTAAAAGCTTATGTAAACACAACTCACTTACATTGATATATTCATATATTTATATCTGGACTTCTCATAAGGTTAAAGAAATATTTAGACCTAATCTTTTGTTTTTATGTAAAAGAAACTTAGACTTAATCTTGTGTTTTTATGTAAAAGAGACTTTATTTTGCATTTTTATTACTGATTAGGTTGTATATTTATTTAATGCTTTACAATTTACAAAGCACTTTCATGTTCCATTCATTATTGTACTTTTTAAAATGGAAGCTTAGTTTCATGTTGAGTGAAACTGTATGCTAAAAATTTAAAGTGGCAATATTGCCATTTTGACACATGGTGGCATTGCAATATTTCAAAAAGAAAACTCATGCTGAAATATTGATGAGAAATAAGCACATAATATTCTATTCTTTTTATCCCTTACTGGTTACCTGTCTGCTTTTGAATATAATACTTCAGGTTGATTGTTGGCTGGTTCCTTTTTTAGAATTCATCTCTCTCTCTCTCTCTCTCTCTCTCTCTCTCTCTCTCTCTCTCTTTCTTTCTCTCTCTCTCTCTCTCTCTTTCTCTCTCTCTCTCCTTCATATGGTAATTCAGATCAGCTAGCATTTTCCTGTTGATTCCCAAATAAAAACTTAATCATAGATCATTAGAGCTGGAAGGACTTTAGAGGTCCTTTAGAGCCATGTTTGCCTTTCTGGAAAGGACATTTTCTACTGAGGTCATGTATCTTGGGTATTCTTTTTATTCCTTCTATAGAGTCCTTTTTGGAGAGTAGTCAAGTATTCTACTTATAATCAATTGAATATTAATGTATTTATTGCACAATGTGATAGGTGATAAGACTACAAAGATGGAAATGGAAAACATTAGGTTTCAGAATACAGAAGGCCTTAAACAAGCAATGTGATTTCTGACCCTCAATATCACTACAAAACCTTGATGTGTTAAATATGTTTTCTCTCTGAGCAGTTTTATCTGTCACTTGTGAACTCTGGCAAACAATAAACGATAAATTGGGATCATCAGCTGAGATGATGGGGTCTATAGCCTGTTGAAACATCATGATGTTGCTTGTCCCTGCTCAGCCTTTTGGAGTTGCACAAGGGCAGAAGTTCTCCTGGGAACAGATCAGGGACAGTGCTGACAGGACAGCTCTGTCTTCAGGGCACAATGAAATGTAACTTCAGCTAACATGACATAGCTGATTTGTTATGGGAGATGGCAGGAGCAGATAATCACCTATCATGGAATACATGATGGCTTATTTTTGTAAGACATTAAATAGCAGAACTAAAAACCATCATAGTCCCATCTTCCCTGTTCTACAGGTCCTCATTATTGGATAGCCTGTACATAGAATAGGAATAAGTTATACATGTCTTGTCACTGCATTCTCAAATGTGGAAAATTGTCATCTTTGAACATGAACTTACTAATGGTAAAATATTCCCTGGGTTATTTTTTACTAGTTATTTAATTAAATCTTTAAATTGGTCATCTAAGAGAAGATATTGATTTATGAATTTGATAACTTTATAATATTTAAGTCTAACATTTATTTGAATTTTTAAATCATACTTGGTCCTCCTTTTATATCTTAAAAGTAGCTTCACATTTTGGCTTCTTTAGTGTTTTCCACCTTGAAGTTAGCAGACTTGCTTAGGGTCATATAGCTAGTTATCTAGTGCTTTATCCACTGTACCTCTAGGTGTTCTATGAAAAATCTGCTAATATAACTTGGGTTTAATTTCCTTTGAGTACTTAAAAACCTGTTACCTTTCTTGTTCTGGATCATTTTAGAATAGAGTTGCTTGCTGCCTTATCTGAATATTCTTTGTATACTTGAATTGTAACTGATTTCCTCCTGTGATACTCTGTCATACTTTCTAAAAGCCCACCACAAAGTCATCTTGGGTGGCTTTTTGCAACATCCCCTTCCTTTCCTACATGCCCTGTCTTAATTGGGTATCATGAAACTAGACACAGTTATCAACCTTAGAAGATGATAGTGACAGTTTTACCTTGTAAGAAGAGCTCCTCAATTTAGTCTTGAGGTTTTAATATCATGTTTGCCTTCTCCACTCTGATCTATTATGGGCTCTTATATGTACTTTGGCTTTATTTACGTAGATTTAGTGTTTGTCAGACATCTATTTCTTGAGTTTATTTTTCCTTTTCTAATATACTACCCTACAGTTATGCTTATTAAATCATGTTGTTGTTTCTGATCACTTTGTGCAATGTAATTTTTGTCATTTGAAAATTTATTGCCTATACTATATAATACATTTCTGAGAATGTTCAATTGCACTGGACCTAGGACTAATATACTGGTCTCGGGGAAAGTTCAGGTACTTCATAAACTCTGTGTTCATATTCTAGGAATTTGGTGTGGTATTGAGCTTGAAAAACCATTTGGCAAGAATGATGGTTCAGTTGGAGGTGTGCAGTACTTTACTTGTCAACCAAGATATGGGATATTTGCTCCCCCAACCAGGGTGCAGAGGTAAAAATGAAATATTTATATATACACATATATTTATTTCCAGACATACATTTTCTAATTGTTTTTTGTTGTTCCTTTAATATTAAGAATGGAACATTGGGTGCAGTTTATTCTTTCTTCCAAGGGGTTCAGTAGCTATCTTTAGAGAGAGGGCTTATGGGAAAACAAAATTTTTTTTTGCTGAGGATTTGCAATTTTAAAAAACAGCCTTTCTTTCTCATTTGCATAGCATATGAGTACATGTAAGCTATTAGATAGAGCATTGCAGCTAAGAACAGTGAGAGCAGCAAGCTTAATCTGTCATGCAAACAAAAGTTAAAATGCTATCTGATTGCTTCAGTCACATCCTAACTGCATTACATTTCCTGCCAGCAGGCACCCCATTCATTCTCTTACAAACCTAATGGAACCAAAATGGCTTTTTCCTTTGATTCCTTTTGGTCTCAAAAATAGATAGACAGTAGATCTTTGGGGGAAGTGGAGCTTCAAGGATTTTTTTTAAAATATGTAATAAACTAGCTCACTATTTTTTGTTAAGATACTGCACTTTGAAAATTGTCTTAGTTCACTTTGGTTTTAAAAAATAAGTTTACTGGAAGCAAATCCTCTACAAATTCTAGGCATCATTATGTGAGATGACTTGTCATAGATACTGATATATTGAGAGACATGGTGTCTTGGTACACACTTCAGTGGAAGGGAAATGGTATAATTTCTAAATGCAAAATAACATGAATGATGTAACCACAAGCTCTTCCAGCTGTTATCTAGCTGTGAGCCTCATCTAACTCAGTAGAAACACTAGATAATAGAATATGAATACAGATACAGTCAAAATAGGTCTCAGATAAATTATTTCATATTTCCTTGTGATTTTGTTTCCCTTTTTTGGAAACGTGGAAAGCAATTTCCTTTATACTTTATTCTTTTAATGGTACTATTTGTTTTAAAAGGGTTACTCTTAGTTATTTGGACAACAAGGACATAAGTTCATTCATTTAATAATTATTGAGCTGAATATGGTGCATATTGAACACTGTATTTTGAGAAGAACTGGGCTGGATATTGAAGCATATGCTGGTCATGTATTAATATGGTTACAATATCTTATATTTATATGGCGATTTAATGTTTACAACATATTTTATACATTTTACAACAACCATGGGAAGTGGGTGATATTATTTTAAATAAAAAATAAGTTGAGGCATTCACCTTGTTTTTATTTCAAAATTGTTTGAAGAGATCTCTGAAATGATTTTATAAATTTGTAAGGTGGACTCTTGTTCCATTTGTGTGCCCCAAGTCTTAGTGCAGCTTTAAGCTTTAATAGCATGCATACACACACACACACACACACACACACACACACACACACACACACACCCTTTTCTAAAATTACAAAACTCCAAACCTTTTACTATATCATACTTTTTTTTTCTATTACCCCACTCTTTTCTGTAAATTTCTAATCTTTCCTGATTTTTTTTTTTGCTTTTTAACATTTATGATAACTTTTTTCCATTTCATTAACACAGTTATAACTGAAGATTTTTTCCTGTCTAAAATTTAAAATTTAAAATTTAAACTTTTCTTGCTTAATTTTTTTTTCTTTCCTTTCTGACATTTTATAATTCACTTCTTATTTAGCTGTCTTAATTATGGCTGGGTATTGGCATTTATATGTTGTGTGTATATATATATGTGTATGCACATTTAAACTCACCTATATATGATTGTATCATCATTAAGATATTAATAGTAATAATGACATAAAAACTGAATTAAATCTCAGAGGAAAGGAAAAAGTAAGAAAGTTAGGGGAAATTTAATACAGGAAAAAACTTTTTTTATAAAATGGTTTTCAGAGTACAATCATGGATATTATTAGCTCAGTGGATTGCCACTGAAATTCTGGGAAGAATTAACTGTCCTTCCATTATAGCTGAGGATAATTGACTCTTTTCAAGATTATATGACTTATAAGTGGCAGAGGCTAAGGGAGTATCTGCTTTCTCTCTGTTACCTTGCACTGTTTCTAATATGGTGAATGACCCTAATTCTCTAGTCCTTACTTTCTTCTTTCTTTCTTATATATCATATTTCCAAATTACCTTTTCCCTCATAATTTCAGTTACTGTTTATTGATGAAGACAAATCTTTTTTCTTTCTGACCTTTCTCCATTTCTCTCTGTTAAAAATAAAGGAGGAGGGGCAGCTAGGTAGTACAGTGGATAGAGCACCAGACCTGAAGTCAGGAGGACCTGAGTTCAAATGTGGCCTCATACACTTAATACTTCCTACCTGTGTGATCCTGGGCAAGCCACTTAACCCCAATTGCCTCAGCAAAAAAAAAAATAATAATAATAAAATAAAAATAAAAATAAAGGTGGCCATCTCTAAATGGTCTGTTTTTTATACTCTTTTGTGTCTTAGTTGTCTTGTCATCTCCATGACATTAAATCCTCGTGTAGTATTATGTGAAGCCATTCCTAAGCAAATAGAATAGATGTAGTCTCTGTTTTTGAGAAGTTTAAAGTCCAAATAAACTCAAACCTAACAGACTAAGGCCTTTAGATCATTAAGATTTTGAAGAAAACAGATCATTTTCAGAGTGGGGAGCCATTTAAAGATTGCTTCATGAGACTAGAAATTAATGTCACAACTATTGTCACTTCTACATTGAAAACTAGTATCAAATAAATGAATGTCATTCATAAGTCAATAGGCTCTTGTTGCAGTTGAGTATTAAATACTTGTACTGAAATATTTGCATGTTTGTTTTACCAATAGACTAAAAGATACTCTTTTGGAGAATGCATCAAGTAAACGAAATCATCCTTTTCCAGGTAAGACTAAGAATTTTATTAAAATTAAAAAATACCCTACTAATTCTGTATTGCATTATTAACTCTTTATATTCTAACCTTTTTAAGGGAAAGAGACTATATATAGATTGCTTGATTGACATTTTTGTGGAAGCTATTTCATTATCTTTAATTAGCAATCAATAGAGCCTCCACTTGTCAAAAATTGAAGAATATATTGTTAGGATATCAATGCATATTGCTTTTTGTGATACCAAAGGAATTAATTTTTTGAACATATAAAGAATTAGGTATCTTTACTCTGGGAAATGAATGTGAACCACTACATAGCATTTCCAGTCCCTCTGTTTTTGTCCACTTGCATTTTTGATTTCCTTCTCAGGTTAATTTTACTTTATTTCAAAGTCTGATTCATCTTGTGCAGCAAAATAACTATATATATATATATATGTGTATATATATATATATATATATATATATATATATATTATTTAACATATTTACCATGTATTGGTCTACCTGCCATCTGGGGGAGAGGGTGAGGGGAAGTAGGGGAAAAGTTGGAAAAGAAGTTTTTGTAAGGGTCAATGCTGAAAAATTACCCATGCATATATCTTGTAAATAAAAAGCTATAATAAAAACAATTTAAAAAAAGAATTAGATATTTTTAGTGATAAACATTGTTTTTTTCTTAGTATATGTACTTTGATTTTTATTTTTAATTTTTGATAGCATATTAAAACCATTAAGTTTGATAGAAAAAATAGTAGCTTCATCAGTATATAGAGTGATTTTGTCTTTAAAATTTTTTTTTTCTTTTTTAGAAGACATATCTAAGGTCTTCTAACAAAAAAAAGAATGTACTCTGGAAAAATGATTATATTCTTATATGTATAATTAATGAGGATATAAGAAATCATTTTTATTTTGGATAAAATTTTCTCAAGAAATCTAAGCTATAATTATGTTCCATATATATATGTGCTTTTTCCCTTTGACTTCAGCTTCCAAGGAAATATTTGATATAATGGAACATCTGCAGAAGTAGAGACAGAATATGGGGTTTAATAGGCCTATAAATTTGGGATTAAAAAAAAATTTCTACTATTTTCCCTTTTAGGTTTTAGACGAAGTTTCAGTACAACTTCTGCATCTTCTCAAAAAGAGATAAACAGAAGAAATGCTTTTGAAAAGTGAGTATCAAGTTAATTAGAAATATAGATAATTGAAATAAATATGACTGGAATGTTATGAAAGAAGAAGCTATTATTTTGTGATTTATTCTTTGGTGTAATGGTTGCGTTAATAATGGAATGAAATACTTTGTGAGTATATCATCCTTTTGTAAATATTTATAAAAACTTTTAATGTTTTAATATCATATATATGCATATACATATATGTGTATATTTAGACATATACACATATATGTATGAATATTTATATCTATCAGGTTATCTTTTATGATTTTCTCTTTTTGAAGACTAAGGGGTCTGTGAAAAAAGGTTGCTGTTTTGTGTTTACCATTGCATTGGATGGATTTCCCTTTTGACTCTCCTTTGGTCAAATATACGTTGGTAACTAATTAGAAAAGATTGATTTAGTGTTTTTCCTATTAAGTGCAAATGATAAATATGTAAGAGGACCTTAAAACCACTTTGCTTAAATGAAAACAATATTTTGTTATTTGGTGTAAAATAGATATTCTGGGATATTCTGCTTTAAGTGTTTATCTGAACAGAGAATTTCTGCCTTCTCTTATCTCAATCCTTTCACCTTCCCTAGATCTACTTTTCTCACAATAACCCTTTTATCCATTTAGATTTGAACTTTTTTTTTTATAGAAGAAAGGTAAATACTTTATTCTATAGGCACAAATTCACAGGTATATGATGTCATGTTTCATCTCCATATACATATATTGACTATAATTATATTACTTACAGAAAAAATTTCACTGTTTAAGAAAATAAACTAAGTGTATCTTTGATGTTTCATGGGTTCTTCTAGCCTAATTGAGCACTTATTGTCTTTGGGCATAATAATTTAAAATTTTGAAATAATATATAGAGATACCCCAAGAAACTTAACACAATATTCTCTTTTTTAAAAAATGTTTTTAACATTCTTTTCCTTTTTAAATGTTGAGTTCTCTCTCCCTTCCTCTCAGTTCTTACTGTCCCATCCCAGACATTGACAGTTTTCTTTTTCTTTTCTTTTCTTTTTTTTCTTTTTTTCTTTTTTTGCTGAGGCTATTGGGGTTAAAGGACTTGCCCAGGGTCACACAGCTAGGAAGTGTTAAGTGTCTGAGGCCAGATTTGAACTCAGGTCCTTCTGACGTCAGGGCTGGTGCTCTATCCACTGCGCCACCTGTCTGCCTTCTGACAGTTTAATATTTTGTTCAGTTTTGTTTCACTCTTCATGACCCCATTTGGGGGTTTCTTGGCAAAGATACTAGAATAATTTGTCATTTTCTTCTTTAGCTCATTTTATAGATGAGGAAATAGAGGCAGCCATGATTGAATGACTTGTCCTGGGTCCCCCAGCTAGGAATTAAGTGTCTGAGACCAGATTTGAACTCAGGAAGGTGAGTCTTCCTGTCTTCAGGTCTAGCATACTACCCCATTGTACTGCCCAGCTGCCTTTCTTTTAATAAAATATATGCCAGTTACCTATTTTTAAAAAAATTATGGTACTGCATATATTATTTCTGTTTTCTCCTTCCTATTTCTGTGAACCACACTATATCCTAAGTCAGAGTTTTAGGATTTTAATTTTATCAAATGTGCTGTCCCTAAGTAAATACAACTCAGATATTTTAAAGCAAGAATCAACTTGATGTGAATTACTTATATGGAAGTAGGGATATTAATTTCGGGGTAGTTAACTACTTTATAAACATGGTGTAGATAAAATTTTATTTTGTGGGCACAAACTGATAGGAAGATAATAGAACTGCCATGCCTTATTTTCACATACCTTCAGTAAACAAGAATTTTTCCAATGCCTCATTATGATGTGAAGCTGGCCTCAAACTCTTGAAAGTTACATTTATGCAAACTCTGGCTGGTTCTAACTAGCTAGTAGACTTTGAATATGGGACATCTCAAAGTATTGTCTTGTAGACATCTTGAAGTCTGTGTGTCCAAAGCTGGACTCATTATCTTTTCCCCCAAAACCTGCCTTCTTCTAAACTTTTTTCTTTTCATCAAGATTATCACCATTCTGTTAGTCATTCAGATTCCTAGCTTTCTCATATCCCCATATTCAATCTGTTGTCAAGGCCTATTGATGTTAGCTTTGTAATGTCTGACAGATCCCCCTTCTTTCCTTTAACTCTTACCATCATCAAAGTATAGGCCCTCATACTGTAGTATATACACCCAGTAGTCTGCTATCTGATTTCCGGGCCATGAGTCTCTTCCCCTCTACTCCAATGGCCTCTTAGTTTTAAAATTGATTTTCCTAAAGGAAGTCTGATCACATTGCTCCACCTATTCAGTGAATTTCAGTGGCTTCTTATTACCACCAGGATCAAATGTTAAACCTCTGTTTGGCATTCAAAGCCTTTCATTGTCTGGCCTCCTCCTTCTTTATTGGTCATCTTACATATTTCTTCACTTACTCTGCAGTCCAGTAACACAGGCCTGCTGAGTGTTCATCCTACAAGAAACTCCATCTTCTAATTTGGGGTATTTTCATTGGTTATATATATATATATATATATATATAGCCCATATATATAGCCCATACCTTAGAAGGATGGAAGAGGGAGCAGAGACTTGAGGTTAAGGATAGAAGGCTCATTATTTTAGCCATCCAGGGAAAAAGTAATGTATGAGTGTTTGAGTCAGGTAGGGTACTATCTGTGTGAATGTGGAGAAAAGCCATGTATAGGAAATATTGTGAAGCTAGAAATGCCAGAAATATTCTAAAAAGTGAACAAAAAGTCATCTTAATTTTGATATAACCAGAATTCCTCTCACCTTTATACCAATCCTTGCAGTAATAGTGAATATTTCTGTAAAATGATAGTTTGGTGATCTTTTTTGGTGATGGTATGTTATGGTTTAATTGTAAAAAATTATTGAACCTAAAAATTATTTTTACTACTGAAAATCAATGTAAAAATTATATGATGTGACTACTTAAAAATATGTATTATATAATTTTTTTTTAAAATCCCAAATAGGCCAAAAAATGCTTTACTTCGTCGAAGCTGGAGCAGTACTCCATCTACCGGGGGTATGGAAGGAGCTGTGAAGCTGCACGAGGGCTCTCAGGTTCTCCTGACAAGTTCTAATGAAATGGCCATTATTAGGTATGTGGGCCCCACTGACTTTGCCCCAGGAACCTGGCTTGGACTTGAACTCAAAAGTGCCAGGGGAAAGAATGATGGCTCAGTGGGGGACAAACGTTATTTCACCTGTAAGCCAAATCATGGAGTGCTGGTTCGGCCAAGCCGAGTAACCTATCGGGGGATTAATGGGTCAAAGCTTGTGGATGATGACTGCTGAACTTGATCTCTTGAATGAGGTCAACTGTATTACATGTGCAGAGACTGTGTTACCCTAGAGGCTCTGATACATGTGAGTGCATGGGAAATGGTGACTTACTTAACTGTTACTCACATTTTGATAACACAACAATCTTCATAGTATCATTAAGACAATTTATAGATTGACTTTTAAACAAAAGGAGTATGAAATTTTTAAGAATCATGAATCTCTTAACATCATTTAAAGAGAACTTATTTTTTAAAGCTTTTAGACCCAAGTGTGGTCCTGGGATGCCAGAAAATTATGCCATTAGGAGACCAATTGATGTATTCTGTCGCTTGTTCTGTCTTTTAACATATACAGTTGGATTATTGTTAAAAGTATTGGATAGCATATTACTTTGGCATTTCATTTAGCTGTCCATAGTGCTTTGGGAATAATTATCCCTTTCTGCGCTTTCATCAGTAAGGGCTACATACGTGAAAACATCTGTTTCCTTTCTGATCATCCAGAGAGATCCCTGCTCTGAAGATTTGCAGTCTTTAGAATTTTAGGACTGGAAATGATTTGTCTAAGCCATTCCTCTTAGTTTATGGATAAGGAAACTGAGGTACAGAGACATGAAGTAATTTCTCCATGGGCTCATAGCTGATAGCAAAGTAGGGAGTGCAGAGCAGGCCTCCTGATCCCCAGTCTTGTGCCATCTACACTACATATACTTTAGGGATCGTTGGCATTCTTTTGAATCACTTACAGGAATCGCTGACAAAGCACCATGTAGCGAATCAGGTCCTGTTTTAAATACCACCTTATTGTTGCATAAAAGACCATATTTGGAAGAAGCACTTTTAAAATTTGATGCACTTTTCATCTTTGTGGAAAGCTTGTGGAAAGTCCTCGCTGCATCTTGAATTCCTTTGCCAGTTTTCCCTACTGGCTGTGGAAGAAAAAAAAAACAACCCATTTTAAAAAATTTACTTAAAAGCAAGAAGCAGATTGACATATCCTAGACTTATGTGGCTTACCACATAATTTTCTTCACCCAAGAATAGAAGTGAATATTGCACAGTGAGTCAAGGTATATGTGGTACACGTTCATCTAAGTGTTTCTTCATTTCTTTGTAGTTCTCTTTGTAGTGTTACTCCTAAGGCAGCCATGACATTTGCCTTAGTTGGTTTTGGATTTTCCCAACTATGGCAAAGCACAAGTATTTGAGCTTTGGCTAAATGCTACACAAATTTGGCGGAAGAGCCCATTTTCAGTCTGTGGCTTGTGCCCATCTTCGAGTTTAAACTTTGTAATAGAATTAATGTCACAAGGAATTTGTGTTATGTCTGTGTCTGGGTGTTTGTGTCCCATAAATGTAAAAGATTTATATTTTATTGTATATATTTAGATTTGAAGAGACTACAGAAATAGTAAAATGGTTCACTTTATAAGATTTAAAATTATCCTTAACAATGGAATTGCCTTTGCACTTAGAAATAACATGTTCAGATATTTTGCAATATACTATTTTTAAACTGAATCCTGCTGCTCTGCTGCTCTTTTGAAAAAAGCTGGTATTCAAATACTGCTAGACCTATTTTCCTGAAATACGTTTGCAAAACAAGGCTGTAATATACTGCCTTTTAATCAAGGAATATTTTTATTGACTAAAGAAAATGAATGTACTGTGATTTTGAATGTAAACTTATTTTATTATACTCTTTCCTAAAAACTGTTTATTTATACTTTGAGATGTATGTGGATTCACTGAACTTTTACAAAGTCTGAAATGTTTCCTGTTGTACATCAGAGCCCTATAAATTAAAATCTCTTATATTGATGTTGACAATGATTTGCTTTTAAGGAAACTATAAACCACTATTTTTTTTTCTCTCTTGCAACCTTTATTTTCTTTCATGCATATAATATGTGAATAGAGAACATCTATTAAATCAATACAAACTTATACATTCTTGCATAAATACACGAAAATAATTTTTTCCACCTTTAGCTTATTAAATGTCAGTCTACTCGTGCTCAATTGTAGCTTCTTGAACATAAATAAAATGGAAACCATTATGTTTTGGAATAATGTCTAATTATGGACTCTTTCTATTTTTCTTTTCTTCTTCCATATGCTAGGATATTAGAATATGCAATCACTTTCTTAGAAAAACAAACAAAACATTTCATAAAGAATTTGGGTTGTTGTCTTGACTAACTAGACTGTTCCCGTGTGCTTAATTTCTCAGAAACACTTCTAAAAAATGAACATGCTTTCTTTAATACATCCAAGTTGGTCAAACAAACCATCTATTGCAGATAGTATTTTAATAGGTGGAATGTTATTTCACAAATACTTGCTAGAAACATAGAAAATAGTCCTTCTGCTTTTTTATACACATGCAAAGAAAACAGTTTTAAGAAAAACTCATACACATGGTCCTATCAGACTAATTAAATTTTTATATTTTATTATTCACACTTTAACCAACAAGATAACCAACAAAATGGTAAACTTCCTAATACATCTCTCCCATTACCTTGTGCATTAAGTGCCTGACACATAGTAGGCTCTTCATCAGTCGGTGTTGAATGAACAAATGTTTTGCAGAATATTTTTGAATTGAATATAAATATTCTTTTACTAAAATTATGCTTTGATGCCTCATCGTGGCAAGGATGACCTTGGGTTCTCAAAACTTTTTTCATTACAATGCTAGCTAGCTCTGTTAATTATCTCCACAGGACTTATTGAATCTTGAAAGACTTTGACTATGGACACTACCCTTTTATTGTCCAATAACCAACAAATAGCCTAGCCAAGTTGGGGAGGTTCATCACCAGGTTATTCAGAAAGTGATGTTCTTTTGGGCCTATAGCAATCCTTCAAGATACCCTTGTGTGAAATCACTGAGAGCTTCTGATGCGTTGATAGAGTTAGTAATCTTAGTGCTGAAATCATGGATCTTTAAAGTGTGAAGTTTGGGGAAAGATTGCAAAAGTTTCAAAGTAATGATCTAAATAGAAGTGCCATTCTATTAAATATAAACATAACTAGTATGATATGGCCATTTAAGAAAAGAATTACTTAAAAATTTATGCTGGAAAGCAGTGTTTGCAGATTGTTTTAAACTTGTATAAACTGAGATGATCATCCATAAATCCAGAACAAAAGAGGAGAAAATATGTCATTAAAATAAGTGACAATACTGCCTCCTCAAACTAAAGGTGCAGATATCTTAATACTTCAGAAATCTGCTTTTATTATTTTTGTAAGTTTTATTTATTTTGACATCAGTCATGTTCAAATGTCTCTCCTTTCCCCTACTGAGTAAGCCTTACTTAGTAACAGGAGAAGAAAAACAGTCAAATAAAATCAACAGACACATTGATTATATCTGCAAGGGTTTGTGATTTTCTGCCCCCATAGTCAATTTAATTTTTTAAAAGTTTTGAATTAGACATAAAATAACATGAATATTTTCGTCTTCATTGTGGAATAGAAGAGGGTTGTACATGAAACTTCAAATCTTTGTAGAGCTTAATTTTCTTTTTGAGTATATGATAAATGTAACATGTTACTTTCAAAGCTATCCTGCCTGTCTGTGATTCCTTCTGGCCGCCTTTCTGCTTTTTTTTTTTTTTTTTTTTTTTTTCCTCTTTTTGGAGTTGGGGTGAAGGGAGGGAACTATTTTTGTTTTTTTGCTATGACAGAGTTTTACTGTGAATTTTTTTGGTATCTCTGGGTCAAAGTCTTCTCTTTGGGTTATATGCTTAGCGGTTGTATTGCTGAAATAAAAGGGTATGTATATTTTAGTCACTTGTTTTTGCATAATTCTTAGTTGTTTTACAGAACAGTTGTATTGAATCATAGATCTATTAAGAGTGTATTAGCTTCCCTGTTTTCCTGTAGTCTCTCTAATACTATTTCTATCTTTTAGTACCTTTGCTAATTTGCTAATGAGGAAAAATCTGAGTTGCTTTATCTGCATTTTTCTTAAAAGCCATCTGAAACAATCTTTCATATTTATTATATGTCCATATCCTTTAAGTACATATCTTGAGGAATGACTCAAGGTTTTATATTTTAATGCTCTCTATAGTTTGAGTATCAGACTTTTATAAGAAATATTTGATGGAAAGATTTTTCCCCCCTGAAATTATGATATCCATACTTCTTGATCTATTTGCATTGTTTTTGTGTGTATAAAAGCTTTTCATGTTACCAAAAATAGCCTTATTTTATCCTTTATACTCACTATTTCTTGTTTGGTTAAGAATTCTTTCCTGATCATAAATGTGAAAGGTATTTTGTTCTGTTGAACGTGAAATTTTTTTCTTAAACTCATATCTTTTGGGAACTTAATATAATATATGATAGTAGATGCTTGTCTAAAGCTATTAATGATTTTTTTTTTTTTGGTCAGATAGTTTTCTATTTTCTGAGTAGTGATTATCTCATGTGGAGTGTTTTTCCTAAGTTGTTTATTCTTGAGCTTATTTGAACACTTGGCTGTTAAGTTTGGTTGTTTCTGACTCATTTTTCTAGTTTGATATACTGATGTACTTTTCTTTTTTTTAAACTAGTTCCAAATAGTTTTGATAATTACAAATTAATAATATAGTTTGAGATCTGGAAATACTATACTCTCTTCATTCCTACTTTTTTATTATTGTTCTAGACACTTTGTTCCTCCAAATGAATTATTTTCTTTAGCCTTGTAAATAAAGTAGCCCTTTTGTAGTGTGATTTGTATAGCCCAAAATATATCACTTAATTTAGGCAGTATAATTTTCATCATATTGGTATGATTCAGCCATGAGCAATGACTTTTCTGTAAAGAGTGTTTTATTATTGTGTTCATATAATTCTCGAGAGTCTTTAGAAGTTATTTGCAGATATTTTATACAGTCCTCAAACAACTTGTAAAAGTCAAATAATGTAAATAGTCAAGATGAATAATACTTAGAAGAAACTTTATTACAATCAGAAGTAATATCAAACTCTTCAAAATTTTTCAGTCTATTACTAAATTTCAATACATACTTGTTTACTGGAGTCAAACTCCAAAGAGATGTGTTTCACTCTTGGTGTGCTTGGTTTAGACAAAGTTCAATTTTGTGTGGAGAGATTTTTAGCCAAAAAATTTTAATCTCTTATCTGTCAAATCTAAAAAGGCTCTCCTGCCCTCAAAATACTTTCTATTCCAGTTACAGTGTTTTATATTCCCATGGTTACCCACTTAGATCAAGGGAACTCTGAAGGCTTTTGTAAAAATGTAAATTTATAATATTTAGTGAATCAATTCCAGAATAACTTTGGTCAACTTCCAGGGCTTTGTAAGAATCATAGGGCTTTTAATTTTTAGAGGTGGGAAGAGGTCAGAACATATTTGAATTATGAAATGTTGCCTGCAAGTAGGAGGTTACATAAAGATGCTTTAAATTAAAATTAAATTATTAAAATTTAAAATTAAATTTAAATGGGGATGGGGTGATTTCAAGTCAGGTATAGGATAGAGATTTTGAAAGGCCATCAGAATTAAATTTGGCTTTCTTTACTTGTTTAAGAATAGCTGCTGTCCTATTAGGACAGTATTTAAAAATCATGATAAATGAATATCATTTTCAGAGTCAAGAAACAACTCTTAATTTCTAGTTGACTGATTTATTCATCTGGTATACTAATTTGTAGCTGTGGATTCACTTACTGAACTTTATAAACTTTGTACCTCTAAGTCTTCTATAGCTCTAGTTTGAAAGAAGTATGCTAAAATAATCATTCAGCACAGAGAATGTGCCTTGAGAAAACCCACAGGACTGAGTAACTCCCCAGGGAATGTCTCCTATAATGATTTTGTTTTAGTGGTGCTGTTATATGAGTATGTTACAGGGTTTCAGAACTAAAAGGTAGAAGGTCATTTAGGTTAAGCCTTCAATTTGATATATGAGGGAACTGAGGCCCACCTAGGAAAACTAAGAAGGAGGAAGTGACCAGTTAAGGAGTAACAACCAAATTCCTCCACACTGGAATTATCTTGTATTATAAAATCATTCAAACCATATGTATATGTTTGAAAATGTGAGTTGGAATCATTCTTATTTGGGGAATAGATCTGACCATAATTTAAATTTCTAATAATTGACATTTGTACTATACTTTTAAAGTTTGCAAAGTACTTTATATACCTTAAATCATTTGAGCTTTACAGCAATCCCGGTGAAGTAATATTTTACACATGAGGAAACTGAGGCTCAGGTAAGGTCATAATTTGCCCATGGTCTCCCCGGTTTTAAGTGTCACGGGCAACATATGCACTCATATCATTCTGCCTGTCAGATACAACATTGTTACTCCTTAAAGCTTCTCATTAGGATTCCAGGTTTCCTAATTGACTCAGAGACATTGTAACATAGACCACCACAGTTTGCAAGCCAGTAATGAGACTTTATTTTTCATTTTTCTTCATGCCTTTTGTTTCACTACACTTGGTTACAATACAAATACAATAGTCAATACAAAACTCATATTATCATATATATTATTAGTATTATTTGTCTCATAATAGTATCCCTGAAGTACATAGGCCCTTATTTATAAACAATGTCACATAAGCTGCTGTATATACAATAGATGACCCCAGGAAACTTTTCTGTATGGTGGGTCTGAATAAATTAAGCAGGACAAGTTAAGATTTTATTAACAGCAGAGCAGCAAGATACCTTTGTGTAAGCAAAAGGAAATTTTCTACTGAAAATTTTGCTAAAGCTTTTATGGAAGCCATTTGAGGGGGAGAAATTTAGAGCTATAGATAGCAAATGAAGGGATCTCATCATGTAAGACCACTACCTGCTTCTTACAGCCTCTCCCTTAGTGGGAAAAGGCACAAGGAGGAGAGAAGAAAAGCTTTCTGTTCCCCTTTTGAGAATTTGTTCTAATTTCTGTGATGACAACATAACCAAGTGCTTGTTATTGTGCTTGTATATAATTCTATGTGACTGCACATTTTGGACAGAAGAGCTGAGAGTGATTTTTAACTAGAGGGGATAGTGAGAACCATATTTCAGGTTGTTAAAGAGAGACTGTTAGCCAAAAATGTCACCTGCCTACCTATGATAACTGGTGTCATTTAAGAACCAATATGGGTTTTGCACACTACTTATAAATCTATTTGAACCTTAGTTCTTCCATCAGAAATCAGCCTAGCCTGAAGGATGTTGTTTGAATTCATGTTTTTGATACATCATTCGACCTCTTGCACTGTGTGTGTGTGTGTGTGTGTGTGTGTGTGTGTGTACATACGTATGTGTATGCAGGCCATCCTATCTAGATTCAAACTCCAGCAGCTAAGAATCCTTGCTGTTCACTTAGCATATACTTCAGTAATGCTTTCAATATTCTCCATGGGTTGTATTTTGTGAATTGGTGAAATAAAACCACTTTTCTTGACCCTTGCCTGGCATTGTGTCATAACTGAGTCATCTATAAAGCATTAGAGGGTAATTAAGCATCCAGTGGCTGTGCTGTGTTCTGCCGGTTATGTGTCCATCTTATTGGGAACATGTTCTCTGAAGTTAATCTTGAGTCATTTGTGATTTTAACTAAAATCAGACCAAGTCATTTGAAAATTGAATTGATAATTGTGTTTTTCTTTATAGTAATACAAAGTCCATCATGACAAAAAAGACCCAGGGTGAAATAATAGAGAAGAATTCAGGTTCTTCTCTTATTCTGACTCCAATATGATTCTGGAGGCTCAATTGAACATCACCAAACAGGCAGTATCAGTGACAAGAGTTTGCTTCCACACAGGTGTTTTTAATAAAGGAAGGCTATTACTAGCAAATACCTTTGGACAGAAAAACTTTTTATGAAAGATTTAAAATATGTTTTAATGATCATGTATAGTACTGCACTGACAGCTTGGGAGACTATGGTTTAACCTTCATCTAGACAATAGGCCCAGCAGCAGGGAATAACTTCTTTTCTTAAACTGCCAGGGAAAAATGTATCTTGATAGTAATTCTATCATATTGCCAAAGACAGAATTGGATAATTGTTTCAAAAGATTTCTCCCTCCTACTTTGTCTCAGAAAGAAATGCAGACAGGATGTAGAGTTAATGGCTTGAAATAGCATTGGTGTGCTGTGTGACTATTAAAAAAAAAACCCAGACCTCTCTCTGCCCATTTCTTTTCAAACAGTGCCATTGCTTTAGTTCTCAGGGACATGAGAATGAGCTCTGTCCTGAGTAACATCTGTTTTTCTGAGAATAGTGCAGTTACTTAAAATTTAAAGGAAGAAGAGTTAGGCTTAATTGAATTTTTTAAATTTGCTATCTATTTTAGTAGATGTACTAAGATGCAGGAAATTGATTTATCAGGCAGATGTGAATACTTTTTGGGAGGAGATGCATAATACTTCATTTCTTTTGAAAGTTTCCAAATAAACATAATTGTTATCAAGAAGAATTTATAAGAATTATCATCCAATTGATTCTGCAGCTCAATGTATATAGAAATATAAGGGAAAAGACTTTTTCACCTCAGGACCATGAATTCTGAGAGACGTTACTGATTGTCATCACTGTCACTTTTAGTGACTTTCCAATGCTCACAGACAGCATAGCTGCTGTAATGGTGAGAAGATGCTTGTCCCCCAGTGACATCTGGTTTATTTTGGGTCTTACTGTACAGCCCAAAAGAAGGTCACCCAGGAATTTCTGTGTTGGTCTTTAAAAATAAAATACATAATGTCATAGATTTACAGATGGAAGGGTCTTCAGAGGTCAATTTATTTCAGTCCCTTTATTTTATACGTGAGGAAACTGACACATAAGGAGGTCAATTGACCTGCTCAAGATTATCTCGATGAGGATGATTAAGAGAGTTGAATTGAGCCAGAGTTTATTTCAGAATTCTCTGCATCATACTTTGTTGCTTCCTCTATCAGCAAATACAACAGAAATTTTAAAGTAGACATATTTTTAAAAGGGAATATGTAATTTGAAAAATAATAGTGTTTCAATTTGATTTCAAGTAGGGTTGCTGTTGTGGTAGTGTCCCAATTTTGATACCCTCCAGGTAAGAGAGAAATAATAATGATCCCTCCAAGACTGGACCGCTATTTTCTCATTAAATAGACTTGTTTCTCCTTTCTATCTTGTCAATTTCATTTAATCCATGAGACCTGTAAAGCCCATGCAGTTTTACTCTCTGTTCACATAATTATCCTCCTAGCACTTGTGTATATCCAGTGGGTCAGTCCGTATTAAAATGTAGTTTTCTGCATTTTTTGTCTTTTTATTATCTATTAATTCATATTTCTTTTTTTTTTTAATTTGCCTGGGCTGTATTGCCTGCTAGATTCTAGGCTCCTTGAAGGTAGGGGTCATGTCTTAAAATTCTTTGGTTTGTGTCTCCAGCTCTTTTACAAATGCAGATGGTAAGTGCTCAATGCATGTTGTTGAATTTGATTCCTTATTCCAAAACCATGCAGTAAAATGTGTGATATGCCATATTGTGTGTAGGTCTGCAAAGGAGTCAAACCTGTCCTTTAATTCTTTAATATTTTGCTTTAACCTTTAATTTGAATCAGCAGCCAAGGTCATGGAAAACCCTGACCATAGATTTTATCCCACATTGTCTCTGGAAAGAATAAGTCAGATACATACAACTTCTTGATTATAGGGAATCGAATATGGGCTTTTAGAAGTGGAAGGGAACCTTAAATATTATCTAGGCTGAACTTTTTGTTTACATATATATATATGTAAACAAAAAGTTCAGCCTAGATAATATTTAAGGTTCCCTTCCACTTCTAAAATGTATATGTATATATAATATATATATGTATATATATAAATCAAATCTCTGAGAGGTGAATTACTTTTTCTTTGGTCACACAGCTAGTAAATGGTCACAAGTGAAATTATGGTCTTCTGGTTTTGTGTTTTGTTCTGCCTTTCCTGTAGGTTGTCAAGGGGTATCCTGTTTAGAATACCACACTGCTTAAAATTCTTCCAATGAGAGATTGATTAAAAAGTGACAACTTGGAAAATCCCCAAATCACAATTCCTGCCTCATTCAGAGCCAGTTTAAATAAAGTTGACAATTGGTCCCCACATTCTGTTGACATTTTGATGGGGCAAGGAAAAGATGGGTGACAGAACCATTGAGAAAGGAAAGCTGTCAGCCAAAAGGCAGCATGAGAGAATAACCTGGAGAAAGTATTATGTGGGTGTACACACATATGGGAAGGATGGTAAAAAGAAGAAAAAAAACAGAAGCGAGATAGTGACAGCCTTTTTGTGATCTTGCATGGATCAAGACAGGTATTGATAGCTTTAGATCAGCACAGTCTTGTTTTAGACTAAGAAAGCTTGTTGCTTTTTAGCAACACTAAAACTGGTATCTACTTTCCTCTCACTAAGTATTTGTAAGATGGCTGGCTCTTCTTATCAAACTTTAAAAATACTTTTCTAAAGCCATGAATAAAATTAAAAATAAATCTTTGTTCTTGAGAAGCTATTAAAAATTAAACATGTCCATGCAGCATACAAAGTGAAAATGAGCTTCTGATAGAAACTTTCCCGCTTGCTCTCAATAATTATCCTTCCTTTTAGGGCAACAGGTTGAGGTTTCTGGGAACTTTTAATTTTTGTTTTGTGTCTCCCCACAAAAGAACACAGAACATCATTTGCTACTAGGAAATGAAGCCAATCAGCTTTTAATTTCTTTGGAGTCTTTTTTGGAAAGTCATTAGTAAAGACAGCTTAAATGGACACTGTGTACAATGTTCTGTTGGCATGTCACAGTACCGCTAGTATCCAGAATGATGATATTGCCATTCCTGGGGATATGAGACACTGAAAAGCATCCTTCACTGAGATTCATGTTTTGGGGTCTCCTTTGAGGATGGCTATGGAAATTGCTTTTTAAGGTTAATGTAGGTTACAGTTGAGTAACCATCTAAGATTCAGAAAATATGCTGAAGCAGAGCTTAAAAGGAAACCTGTCTTTTGATGATTTGGGGGCCTTAACCTGTTGGCTCTTAAGTTTTTATGTTAATAAAACCTTAGCGTGCTAAACCACCTTAGCAATCATCTCACACATTCCCCTCATTTAATAGCTGAAAATACCAAGTGAATTGACTTGCTCGGTCTTCTAGCTGGCAGACTGGCAGAAGCGGGATTAGACTTAGTTTCTTGTCTCCTGGACTAGTGCCATTTGTATTGCCCTAATGGTAAATGTGAGACTAAAGTAGTATTTTGAAAATGGGGATTACTCTTAAGTTGAAAAGAATCTAGTATTAATATTAGTTGGGCTCCGTACACAGAGGTATATACTCAAGAAATCACCTTTTTGACAGGTGAGATAAAAACATGTCATGAGAAACTCATTAGGTGGGTTGGATGATGTCTGGACAGAAGAACATTATAGAACTATCCCTAGATGTGGTGAGGGAAGAAATAAAAACATTTTGACTCTGACTCATTATAGCTTTAATGGATGCAGTTTTAATTTAAAGGGCTCTTAACTAGGGGTGGGTAGACATCAATCAAAGTAAGCTGAGACTAATGGGTAAAGCCGGCTCTCTTGGGGAGCACCCAAAAGCCATATGAAGCTTCTTGAAATCATTTGGACTGGGCATTGAACTGGAAGCTGTAGTAGTTCAGCAAATGAGAATTCTTCTGAACCTATGTGGATCAATAGGCTTTTAAAGGGGCTAAGTTCTGGGCTTAAGTCCTTGAGTGCATCAGCTTGAAATGCATTGTTTCTGCTTAATTAGCTAGTCTTGGATGCTCTTAAATGGAAACCTTTGCTCATAGCCAGTGTTGGGCTTGGCCATAGCCTCCATTCCAGTCTATCTTTAGTGTGGTTATGAGAGCCCTCAAGGTGGTTTGTAGACTGTTCACTTGAGAGTCTAATGTGGATTTACTAAGTTTACTAAAATAGACTTTGCTGGTTTTTTCATCTCTATGCTATAATTATAATGGTATTGTTTCTCCCTCACTTGTAGGTAAGTGGTAGGGAAAGAGGAAAGGTGTCCAGGGTATTTTGTCTTGCCACAGTCTTAAGAACTGTTTCTGTAGAACAAAGCAGCTAGAGAACCTGGATCAGATTAATATTTTGCAGGTGATTAATATCCCAGATCAGGAGAAATGAAGTTTTCCAGCTGGTTAGCATTGACTCCAAGCACCTTTCCATTAAAATATTACTCTAACCCTAGTTAAGCTGGACAGAAAGTAGATATAGAACCAGAAAGAGAAGAGAAAGCATTGACATTTTGCTTGGGAACATTATGATACTCAGCAACTACTGAAAAATTTTGCCCCAAAGGAGGCCAAAATGATATTGAAGCACATTGATGACTAGGAAAAGGAATTGATAATGAGAAGGGTGAGAGAAATAAGATGTAGAAGTAAAGGGAAGACTAGAGGGACACCTTGAAAAATTGAAAGTAAACTATCATTTCTTTAAAATAGAGGTTGATGAGTTTGCAGAACTTCCAAACTGTCACTTATACCACTGTCATGTCCATCTATGGAAGTTGAGGAAACCATGGTGCACTGATATGATCAACTCCTCAAATATTTCCCAATTCCTTAGGCCTTTTAACACCAAAGAAAATTGCAAAACCACTTTTCCTTCTGCTTGAAAAATATCCAGAAAATATGTTGTGCATATTTCAAAAGTGTTCTACTCACATCATGATCAGCTAATAGAGAACAAAGGAGTCAAAACAAAACAAGCCATACTTGGGAAGAAGATATCTACTTCAATATTTCTTCTTTTGGGTTTCCTATTGCTCCTGCAAGCCAGGGTATGGCTATGAGTTGAGGCATTTCTCTTTAGTAGGCTGTGTGGCTGAAATCATTGCTAGGATTTGGTATATCACTTATTGACATATTTGGCCCCAAATGGCCATGTTTCTATGCTTTGGAAATGCGTGGCTATGGCTGCAGTTTTGCCCATCATTTTTGGTCTTCATTCAACTTTGACAAGACTTTTTGTTAATGGAAACTTTTTGTTAATTGTAAGTAGACAGTTTAGGTTTTAAAGTCCAATGGGAAACCTCAGAGTTTTCATCTTTTAGGAAGATATTCTTAAGGCGAGAGGTACAGTAAAGGGATATTTCAGTCTCTGGCCCTCTTGCTGGTGTCTTTTCATATTCCTCTTCTGTACATCTGTATTCCATTTAGGTGAAAATATACAGCTTGTAACTGTCTGTTCCTCTTGGGCCTATCCCCATCCCTTTAACTTTCCTCAGAAGAACCCCCACAGCTGAAGATGTTTTTCTTTTTCCAAATGAAGGATGGCCTTCATTATACTAAATAACAATAGATAAATAACTTTCTCCCACCTCCCCCCACATTCAAATGGTTTATGTCCACATTGACTGGTAAGTACATGACACCTGTGACGCCAAGCTATGGAACACGCAGGCAGCAAGTTGTGTGTGACAAGAAGCTACGACAAGAAGCATAAGGAGGAGTACATTGACCATGCATGCATGGGAGCTTATGCGACCGACTTGGGGCCTTGCATTTAACACTTGTTTTTTTAAATGACATTATTCTTTTGAAAGAGTAGGAGGAACCCATGCTCACATCCTTTCTGGTGCATTGTGAGAATTCAGTCTCTCTGTGTGTGGCACTTTAGAGCAGGTTGGCACAAAATGAAAGGCAATGTTTTGGTCTCTGCTTGGTGGTGGAGCTGTCGTGTGGAACTCTCTCCTCCGTGGGCTCCAGAATCCCGAGGGGGAGAAGCGAGTGCAGAACAGGCTCAGGGACCAGGCTGGGTCACGCTACTCGGGTTTCTAAGAAGGGAGTCCCCGTAACTGCCAGCTGCCGGGGTGGCCTCCAACGGTAAGCCTTGCTGCTGATAGCCATAGTGGACATTCCCACAAGGGAAGTGGCGGAGCCTAAAGAGAGGCACTTCCGTCATGGTGGCAGTCAGGGATGACGGTTCCAGGAGCAGGGAGGACCCTGGCAGCCTGCCAGCAACGACGCTGGGTGGGCTGGTGGTAGAGCGTCCATCTGGCCCAGATTTCCCTCTCTCGGGCTGCTGCTCCTCGGTCAGCGGATTGGTTTTGGTTGCAGATTTCTCTGTAAACCAAGAACCATAAGTGGGATTCCAAAGACTGGTTGGTTTGTTTCTTGATCCACGCCCTTTGTGCAGCTCTGTGGGTGGATTGGACTGAGAATATGCCATGTTGACATGTCCTCCTCCTCCTCCTCCTCCTCCTCCTCCTCCTCCTCCTCCAGGCGTCCCTCTGGTGACACGGACTGGGGGCTCCAGAGCCAGGGCTTTCTTCAAGGGCTTGCCAGAGGAAGTGGTGGGCAGTGGAGGGGGGCTGGGTGATGGACACACATCCTCCTTTTTCTCTTGCTGTGGAGAGACTAAGAGAGGCGGTATTCTGTCTGGGTCTTCTGGCCTCATGGGCACCTTCTCTTCCTCTTCAGCCACTGGACCGTATTCTATTGGCAAAGCAGTATTAACCACATCTGGATCCTAGGGGTAAGAGAGACCAATTTATAAGACATTCTCGCCTTGGATTGCTATGGTCCCCTGCAAAGGTTTCTAAGTGACAAGTAGCTGCCCACTTTTTTTTTCTTCAGGTACTCTCTCTTACCTTCCATGTTAAAATTATATATGGGCCTTAAAAGACTTTAAACTTTGGTATTTGTCACAATACTTCTACTCTCATGTGTAAAATTTCATAAATAATAATGACTCCTCCCCATCCCCCCTTCAGTTCTTTAGATCTAACATACTTGTTATTTTTAAAATGGCCCATTTAAAAAACCTCCCTTATGCAATGAAACATCATCTTATGGAATTCAGGACCATAGATTTATAAAAATTTAAAATAAGATCAATAGTATAATATCTAGTAACTACACACACACACATATATATATACATCTCAAAATGACATTTAAAGTATAGCCTTTCATAAACAGCCCCAGGTAGGTTTAAAAAGAAAGAAAGAGATGTTGCAGTAGTAGTTGGTGTTCGGCTCTACAACATGTTGCTCTTGGGAATGGAGTGAGAAAACTTGAGAATTGTTTGATCAGAAAGTAAGTGCATTGCATCCATTTTTTTTGGAAATTTAGAAAGGTATTATTTCCTTCAGTTTTCTGGTACTGGGTGAGACCAAGGGAGAAGTGTGAGGCACTTTTATCCAGAGGCCCTTGAGACAGACAGACAGACAGACACACACACCACACACACACACACACACATTGTAGAATCTTAGGTCTTTTAGATTTTTTTTTTAGTTCTTAAGTCTAAGCTTTTAAGTATTTTATAAGAAATTCCTATTAAGTTTCCCTTGTTATGCACACTTTTAATGAGAAAAGTCAGTCTACAGGGGTCCTCAAACTACACCCGCAGGCCAGATGCAGCAGCTGAGGACATTTATCCTCCTCACCCAGGGCTATGAAGTTTCTTTATTTAAAGGCCCACAAAATAAAGTTTTTGTTTTTAACTATCGTCCAGCCCTCCAACAGTCTGAAGGATAGTGAACTGACCCCCTATTTAAAAAGTTTGAGGGCCCCTGGAAGAACAACAGCTCATTTAGTTTCATTTTACACTGTGACTAACAGTTGGGGAAGGGGTGGAAGATGAGATGTTAGCAAGGAAACACCTGTAATCCAGAGGCACCAGGAAATCTACAATTCCCAGAGAAATTCCCAGAGGGAGCTATTTTCACAGCTAATGATGCAAAGGAGGGATTGCTGAGCTGTAGAGAAGATGTGCTATATTCTTTTCCTGACTGAGGTTAAAGTGAAATAATAGAATGCTCAATGTGGATTCCTCTCTCCCTTCAAGACTAGAAGAAAAGGTTTAACATGCCTGAAGAGCTTCTCTTTACACATCTATTTATTAGAGGCTGAACATTCTTAGGAAAAACTAAAGAAGTATCTGGGAAATGAAATCAGAAAGAAAATGTCTCCAAAAAGGTAGAAGGAAATTAATTACAGGAGGAGACAAATGAGAAAAAGAATGGGATGCAACAAGAGAACAAACATGTTTTGTGCTGTTGGACTTGTTTGAGAGCTACAAGTCTTCTCTTGTGGAATAACCTTCCAAATATTCTGGAATGAACGTTCCATGTCCCATATTTCTGCTGAGAAGAATCCAGTTAGGTCTGCCAAGTGTAATAGGTATATTGGGGTGGTTAGGGGTAATCCCTTCCTAAGATGGAATATAATGATAGGTGACATTTGGAAAGCACATCACTGTGCTGATGGAGCAAATCGTAAGGGGATTGGAGAAGGGAGAGGTTGTCATCTTTTTGGCAAAAATATTCAGAATAACAGCAGCTCATTTATATAATGCTTTACAATTTACATAGTAATTATAATTTGCCAAGGCTCAAGGTCATTTGTTTATAGACATTTAATAGATCAATATATTCATAGCAATAATGATTATAGGAAAAATATTAGACATCTTTAGAGCTGTTGGAGTTAAAACTCTGCCAATTATTATCTGTATAAACTTAACCTCTTTGGACTTCATTTTCTCTATCTGTAAAATGAGGAGGTTGGACTAGATTTTTAAGCTCTCTTCCAGACTTAGAATTCTATGACAAATGTCAACTCAAATTATTAAGAGACATTCAATGAAATTCAGTAGCATTTGTTAAGTGTCCACTACTTAAAATACTAGTATGGGAAAAAAAAAGTGTGAAAAAATCATACTATCTGTCTGAGGAATTAGGAATTTAGTAGGAAGCCTCAACTGAGAAAGTCAAAGTATGTTAGGTGGTTTTCAAAGAAAATAAATCCAAGCTTATCAGTAGTCGTGTTGAAAAATGTCCCAAATCACTCATTAGAGAATGCAAATTAAAGCATCTCTAAGGGTCTATTTTAGAGGCAGCAGACTGACAAAACTGACAAAAATGAAAATGACATGTTGAGAGGGGCTGTGGGAAAACAGGTACGTGGATACGTTATTGTTAGAGCTGTGGACTTGTCTAACTGTTCTGGAAAGCAACTTGGAATTTTCATTAAACTATGTCTATCCTTTGAGTTAGCAATGCCAGTTACTGAACCTATATTTTCAAAATATCAAATAAAGAGGAAAAGGATTCATATTTTCAAAAAATATAGTTCTTTTCATAGAGACCAAGAACTAAAAAGTAAAGGTAGGGAGTGTGAGTAAATTATGGTGTAGAAATAACAATAGTAGCACTTTACAAACAGCTCATTTTATCCTCATACCAAACCTGGGAGGTAGGTGTAATTATTCCCATTTTATAGATGAAACTGAGGCTCACAGAAGTTAAGTGGCTTGCTTAGGGTTGATTATACAGGTAGCAGATGTCTGAGATTTGAAACCCAGGTCTTGTTGAGCCTAGATTTAGCACCCTCTCCACTGCAGTACCATTTAGCTGCCCTGAATCAATGAAATACTGTGTAAAAAATAATGAAAGAAGCAGGTTTAGTGCAACTTGGGAAGAGATGTTTGAATTAATGCTAAGGGAAGTAAGCAGAACCAGAAGAACAATTTATTTACTGACACTCTGAAAGATAAGAACTTTGATCAATGCGTTATTTAATCATGATTCCAGGGGACCGATGATGAAGCATGCTACCCCCTGCCTGACAACAGAGAGAGGTGATAGACTCAGGATGTGGAATGATGACTTTATTTTTTCAATAGGACCAATGAAGAGAAGTTTGTGTTTGACTATGGAAAATAAACCCTTGTCCCAAATATGCAGTCTTGGGGGGATTTAGTAGGGAGATGAGAAATGTAACTGAAGAGGAAAGGTTTTTCACTTTGATAAAAGAATAAAGTAGGGTCCACTTCCTGTGGGAGGCAGCTGGAGTGATATTAGAAGGAAACGGAAAATCAGAACTTTTAACTTTCTATGCTATATTGATGCTGGAAAAAAGTAAGGTCTTCCATTTTAAGGAAAGGGTGGAAGCCCAAAGAAGGTGGGGCTATGGTAAGAGAATATCACACTGTTTCCTGGAGGTTGTCTTCACATTTTCATATGATTTAGAGCTAGAAGTGATTTCGACTCATCCTCTCACCTTACATATGGAGAAATTAATGACCAGAGAGATTGTGACTTGTTCAGAGGCACATAGGTAGTAGTATGCACCAGAATCTTCTCAAGGTGATGAAGGAACTTGCAGATGTGATCTTAGAATACAAGATGGGATTTCTAAAAAAAAAATCATGGAGGATAGGAGAAGGAACCAAGAGCTGATATAAACAAATCTGATATTTTTTCTTAAGTATAAAGGGGCTTCTCTTATAAATCACAGGCTTGGTAGGTTACAAAGAGATTCTCTTATTAATCACAGGCTTGGTAGGTTTGATGTCCATCATGGGGAAAATTCTGGAATTATGAAACCTCAGTTGTGGGCATTTAGAAACAAACAATGATCACTGGGACCAACATGAGTTCATTAAGAACTCACTTCATTTTCTGTTAGGTTTATTAGGTCAGTAGATCAGAGGCACATTTGGCAATTGTATATCTTGATATCAACATCAAAATGCAGTCTCCTATGTCACATTTATGGATAAGAGACCGAAATATGGATGAGGTAACGATGTTAGATAAATTTGCTGCTAAGTAGAAGAATCATACCCAAAGTGATTAATAATATTAATCCATAGATTTGCCTCCCTAGTGAAGTACCACAAGTCTGGCTTTGGCCAATAACTGATCAAAACACAAAAGTGGGACTTTTGATTCAAAATTGAAGTAGACAAGACTGGGAGGAATACCTAATAAACAAGAGATGACTCAATCGAGATTTGAAATTGCCTTTTACAGAGCTGGACTACTGAACCAAGACCAACAACATTAAATGTCACATAGATAATGGAAAGTCCTGCATTTAGGTTAAAAAAGATGAACTACACATCTGTAAGCTAGAGGAGCTCTGATTTGATGGTAGAACCTGTGGCAAAGATTTAGGGAAGTTATAGCAAAGGCTGAGCCCTAAAAAAGCTAACAATTTTAGATTATGTTAACAGAATATTTCTGAGATAGGATAGTGTGTGCCACTGGACTTATGATTTCATTCATATAGGATGGACATCTACCAACATATGTTGGTACCTCCTGTCTACCTTAAATATCTGAGTCTTAAATATCTGCTCACAGCACAGGGTCAGAAAACCAAAGGTCTTCCTGGTTTTGAGGCTGACTCCCTAGCTACTGCTCTGCACTAACAGTCAAAAATCACGTGCTAGAGAACTGAGCCTTAGTTCCTTGCATGTCAGGTGACAAAGACTGTCCAGGTAACTGGGAAGTACTATTCCCTTATACTGTGATGAGAAGGCTGACTGACTCTGGAATGTTCTGCTCAGTTCTAAAGACCATTCATTAAAAAGAATGTGAACAAATTCTAGAGAATGTCCGGAGGAAGATGATTATGATGAAGGGTCTAGATACTTTTAGGACAAAACTGGTTAGTCTCCAAGATGCCTGAGAGATTGTAACAGACCTGTCCTTTCCCTCTTGCTAGATTGAATACTTCGTGAAGGCAGGAATTACTTTCTGTATTTGTTTGTCACGGAGCAAGCACAGTACTCTGTAAATCCAGCAATATTTGGAACATTCAAACATGCTCCTAGAAGGATTGAGTAGTCTTAGGTGATCATTTAGCAGATATGCATTCTCAGTTGCAGGTGGAATATCATATTGCACATTTATCCTTCCCCTTTGCCCCCAAGGAAAGACAGGAATGCCCTAATCCCCTCTTATCCCTTTGCAGTGAGAAAAGACTCCCAGAGGTCTGTCTGTGTACTGAAGGCTTTTGTCGATTCCCCTCTCCTTATGAACCAGTTCTTCCCAAAGATGGCAAGGCAAGGCCAGTGTATCTCCCTTCCTTAATGACCCATGTCAGTGCCATCCCCCCATGTCCTGCTCACCTCGTCCCAACTCTCACTGGCTGAACTGATGCAGAAACAGATGCTATCATGTGTATTTGCTTTCTCTGTACCACATTTTTCTTTATAGAGTCTGCATTAGAGATCATTTACATTAACTTCTGGTTATTGTAAATCACCTAAAATTTAAGTTTCCTATTTCTCAGTTTTGTTCTCAGAAGTCTTATTGACATAAAACGTGAGAACTTCCATCAAGGTAAAAATAAATTGGCTGGTACCTGGGTACAGTACTCAATTCTCTCTAAGATGGTGCCAAAGTTGGGCCGGTCCTCAGGCAGGTGCTGCCAGCACTGAGTCATGATCCGGTACCTGCCAGGAAAACGAGAAAAGGAATCCTGAGCAGCAAAACCCAGAGGAGGTCCATGGAAAGGGAACGTGGAGCCGTCCCATGCTGCCCTCTGCTGTTGGGTCAGGGAATAGTGACCTGTGAGACGGGTACAGCTGGGCAAAAGGAAGGATTTGGAATCCAGCCACCCCATTGACAACTTCCCTAAATGAGGGCTGCCCCCCAGGTCCCCTAACTCCTTGGAATTTTTCCACTGAGGATATCGCACAAAACATTTGATTTCAGCTACCAGCATTCAAGTTACATGTGAAGTCCTAGGAAACACCTAAACCGTGGTAGACTTGGTGAGTCAAATGTCCCATTATTTCTTGTTTGATTCTGACATATATTCCCAGCCTTTAGTATAATACGAGGAACATATTCATTCATCATTTAATAAATGTTTTTCTCCCCCATTCATCCATTCAAGTACAGTGTTTTGTTTCAGCTACTCTGATCTATCTTAGGAAACAAAGAAGAGCAGAGTGCTTTTTAAAGCTTCAGTTCAGAATTGTTTTAAAATTCTGTTTAAAATTAAAATAGACTTTTTAAGAGAAAAAGTATACTTAGTAGAGGGTATCATACACAGGCCCCGGGCAATTTTTGGGTGGATCCATCCGTCCTCCACTGGTGACAAACTCCAGGACCTCCTGATTGCTTTTGCTTGGGTATGGCATATATCCAAGAGAGAATATCTCCCAAAGAAGCACACCAAAGGACCTGGGCAGAGAGCAGAGGCTGCAGTTAACCTTTGAACAAGTAGAGTCTACCTTGGGCTTTATACTTAGTCAGGTACTGTGTTTTCATAAATATGTTAATGATTTGAAGAGTCATGATTCCATCTTCCTCCTCCCAAGAGGAACCACAGCCCTTCCACACCATAACTAATGTCTTTGACTGTTTCTCTGGCCAAAAAGTTATCTTTGAAAGCTAGTCACCTTGTGGCCAGCCTTCTGATAATGTCTCTCTGAAGGTAAATGGTCTTAGTGGCCTTGTGGACTCCGTTTTCTGGGCTCACAGTTGGAACATACAGAATGGGAGAAAGAGCCAGGATTTGTGCTGCACGGTGGTTTGGCCCCGGAGCATTTAAAACTGCCACATTCTGCTCAGATGTGAGCTTTCTCTCAAGGAATCCGAGTGCTTTATGACTCTTGAAAGGGCAGGAGGGAAATGCCATTCCCCTCTTTAGAAGAGAAGGCAGAAGTGAGCCCCTTGGTTTCAGAGATGGAACTACTGGACATCTTTCAACTCTGCAGCTGGCCTAGCATTTGCTAGTTAACTTCCAGCACATTTTTCTTTCTCTTTTCTTCCCTTTGCTGTTCCGCTTTCACGGGGACATAAAGGAAGTCAGGATGCTGCAGTCCCATTAACTGGGACCCTTAAGGGCAGGGATTCTCTTTGCTTTTCTTTGTAACTCTAGCATAGTGCCCAGCACACAGCTGGTGCTTAATGCATGTCTACTGATGGACTAAACTTCTATCCAACAACTCCTCTCTGATAATTTTAGTTTGTTTCATTCTCCATGTCTGGAGAAAAAGAAGAGGAGGAAATTGAGGTGCAGGAACATTCTTAAATTTGAATGTGGCAAATGAGTGTATGGGCTAGAGGTCACTAAATCATCCCCATAATAACAGCTAACACTCATACAGCATTTCCAGAGCACCACACACATCATCTCATGGCTCATTACGTTAATCCTGTTATCTCCATTTTATAGATGAGGAAACTGAGGCAGAGGATTATGATTTGCATTCTCTTCTCTCGCATCTGAGGCCAGATATGAACTGAGGCCTTTTTGACTCTCTTATCTGTTCACTATGTCATTCAGTTACCTCTATATGTTAAACTGCCCAGTATGGGATCAACAAAGTGCAAATCTTTGCATGAGAAACTTTTTCACTGTAGCCCTGAGTGCAAGATCTGCAGTTTGAGTCATAGCAAAAGAGGTTGAATAAAAAAAAAAGTGCCAATTGGCAGCATGTGCTCCTGAAAGGAACTGAAATGTTGAATTTGGATTATGCGACTCATCCTCAGTTTTTGTCAGCTCACCGTGGTGTAGGTGCTTGGGATGGAGATGCACTCTAAAGTCAGGACCTGAATGAGTGAAGTTAGGAGTTTTCAAGCACAAAGAAGAGAGATAATGAATTATAATGTAATTATAGATTACATAACTCTGGCCATCCAAACAGCACTACTTACAAGATGAAAAAACTGAAATTTTGCTGAATACTAGGGGCTTCTGAGAGCCACATACCCCTGTTGTTTGCAAGTTACTATCCTTTCCTCTTCACCATGTCAATGGTGAATTCTATTTGAAATTCTTATTTTCCTCCTTCTATCACTTATGTTCAGCAGATAAATGTGTGTGTGTGAAATCTCATTTTGGCATAATTTATTTAATCATCTTGGAACATCAATGTCCCTGGCCTAACATATTTTTGAGAGCTGGAAGGAATATCAGAGATCATTTCATTAAAAAACAAACTAGAAAACAGACTTAAAATGGTTAAATAATTTGCCAAAAGTCTCATGGATAGTAAACATCTGAGGCAGGGTGATTATTTGCACCCGGGTCCTCTCATTCTAATAACCCAACCCATGGCTCTAAACAGGATCAGTCAATAATGCCCAATGGAGACATCTGAGATTGTTTGTGAACACAGTTAGCTCAAACATTTGCTCCATTCTTTGCTAACCTAGATCCTTATGATCAATTGGTAGTCTGTGATTCACTCATGCAAGGCAGATAATCAATGATATTCAAAGGAGGGCAGGGAGGATTACTCACCAGGTATCCGTTTTGGATGTAAATATCCCTTCCATGAAGGCCTCTGGGGGCATCCACTTAACTGGAAGCATGGCACATCCTCCCTTCCTGTAGTAGCTTGCACTGTAGGACAGAAGAGGAAAACAAGTCATTCTAGCCAGAGAATTGAGCAGAGACTTCAACTAATAATTTGACAGAGTATTAAGAAATTAAAATTTAATGAGGAATTGGAGGCTTGGTTGAGGGAAGGAAAGATCCTTAGTTAAAATCATTAATTGGATCAAGGAGACACCATAAGAGGAATATTTGAAAAAATCAAATGGAAGAAGAAAATACTAGCTTCAACAAAGGTTTAGAGGTTCCCCCTTTGGATTTTTTCTATTTTATTTGTCTTAAAATAATATCACTAAAGTCTTTTAATAAGTAGAGTCTTAATTTCAGTAGACATATGATGGAAAAAGTCACCCGCATCTTTATTGAGGATGAATGTGGATAAAAGCATAGAACTTTCACCATTTTTGGTTTTTTTTTCTTCCTCATGTTTTTTGTTTCCTTTTGATCTGATTTTTCTTGTGCAGCATGAAAAATGTGGAAATAGGTTTAGAAAAATTGCTCATGTTTAACTTAAATTACTTGCTGTCTGGAACAAAAGATATTGCACAGATGAATATTGAAAACTATCTATCTTTGCATATATTTGGAAAAATAAAAAGCTATTTAAAAATAAGCATAGACTTGATAAGCCACATCAGATTGTTCAGAGTAGAATAATTGAGAGTTAAGAGTTGTTTTAATATCTTATTATCCCCTAGCATCATGCTTTACATGCAGTAGGTGTTTAATGAATGTGTTGCTTGGATGAATGAAATTGTCCATAAATGTTCATTGTAAAAAGTTGTCAAGGTATGTGGTAGAAGGTGTCCTCAAGCTACTCAATCAGCTAAGCAAGTCTTAGTAGGGGAAGTAGTGCGGGATGGGCAACAAAATTATTTTTGACAACTTACTGTTAGATAATTAATAACTAATTATAAACATAAAAAAACTTCTAAATACGACTACCATAATGGCATTACTGTAGTGATATAAGAATAGCAGCAACAATAATGCATAACATTGTAAGGGTTGCAAAGCACTTTAAATATATTTTCCTTCCAACACTCTTAGGAGATAAGTATTAGTGTTATCCCAATTTTATAAATGAAAAAACTGTGACAAACAGGCTAAGGGACTTGTCCAAGGCCAGACTTGAATGAAGGAGCTCTATGAACTCCTATACTGTTCTATACTCCTTTTCTCAAATGAACTTACAAATTGTTACAATCCTCAAAGATGTATTATTACAATGACATTCATCTTCCTTAACCCAATCTTAGTTTTGGTTCTGTTTTCTTGATGATGATTATTTTGTTGATAATCCAATGGGGTGAGAAGTATTTATAACCCACCTACTATGTACCAGGAACTATTCTTTAGTGAATCCAAAAATAAAAACAAAAGAGATCTTGTTCTCAAAGTGTTTAGCATTTTAGCTGACAAAAAATGTACTGTGTATAACAAAGTGACTTGTTAAGCTGTTTAAAAAGTAATTGCAACACTAGATTTTGATGCTGGGTCTCTGGCCACTGTTTTCCATAGCTTACATATGAAAAATTTAAAGAATCAAGAGAGCACAGAACATTTTTTTTCTTTCTAAGCAAGCATGGTATAAGGAGCAGCTATCCTGCTAGCTTATAAGAAAAGGGTATAGTGGTAAGATTGTTGGGCTTTAATTTTGCCTCTGAAAAATACTAGCTCTGTGACTATTGGTAAATTTGTTTGCTTCTCTGTAAAAATTGGATAACATCTGCATTTCCAAGATCTGACCCCAGAGCCTCCTTATTCTGGATCCAGCATTCTAGTGACAGCCTTATTGAATCTATCCACACATCGCAAGGGAAATTGGGCATATGTTTGTGGTTAATGGAAGGTTAATAATGATTATTACTCACCGGTAGATGTCCCTAGCCATTCCAAAGTCTCCAATCTTGGCCACTCTGCCTGGTCCAGGACAGGTCAAGAGACAGTTCCTAGCAGCAATATCCCTAGAAGAGAGAAAGAAACAAGCTCTAGTTTCCCAAACAGTTAAGTGAAAAGAGAATACACACACAAAGATTAATTTCTCTTCCTCATCTCATGTCCAGAAAACTTGTTTCTCTGTCCAGCATTCCTAAAATATACTTCAGTATGAGAGATTACATTTGGGGGCTCAGTAACTTTTAAAGGGGATTAGCATTAGAAAAGATGTTACGTGTCCAATGGGATAAAAAAAATGAACTAAAAATAATGGAACCAAAGGTTATTTTATAGAAGAGCACAATTGCAGTTGTTTTCCAGGATATTGACCCCTCAAAATCAGAAATGTTCTCTAAAAGTTTTTAGCTTCAATTAAATAAATTTCTAGATGTATCATCCATGAAATCATCAAATTTTTAAGCTATATTTAGTACCCACCAGGTAAAGTAATTGCTCTGTCCTACGATTTCATTAGAATGGGCTCTCTTGTGAAGAAACTCCCGTTAAGAAGTTCCAGGTCTTTGTCCATCATTCTTAGAATTGCTTGGAGTCACTGAGACATTTAAACATAGTTTTTTTCTACTCCAATACCAGCTCTTCATTCAGGTTGTCTGCCTTGACTACATAAAGCAATATTATTCTCTATTTGTCTAAAGCTATTTCTTTATACTTCAGGCAGTGTTTCTAGGTGAGAGTGCTCTAGGATTGACTAAGTCTAAGGCTACCCCATCTTTATTCTTTTTGCCTCAGTAGACTTCAATCATATCACCTTTCCAACTTTACTCACTGAAGTCCTCTTTTTTTTTAATTTGTCATTATACAGAAATCCCTTCATCTCCTTGGTCCCACAGATCCGTGAAGAAAGGTCAAAGGAGTTAAGCCTATGAAACACTGAGAAGAAAATATTGGGTTGTCATATTTTCAAATAATTATGATTCTTCCGTGAGATAGGGAGGCAGAGATACAGACACCTCACCAAGGCTAATCTGGAATTTTCCTTGATATGATTAAGAACCTGCTAAAATTCATCAACTGTACTCCTCCCTGCTAATACAAGTAAAACTACTAATATACGTAGAAATAAATGATACAAGCTGAAGAAATCTAGAATATGTGTCTAATGACTTTAAATTTATGAGTGGGGAAGTCATGGCTTCTGGAACAAAGGGGTATCACATCTCTTCTTTCAGTTAAAAACTATGATTTTGGAATAGAGAA
Organism: Antechinus flavipes; assembly: GCF_016432865.1. Taxonomy (NCBI): domain Eukaryota; kingdom Metazoa; phylum Chordata; class Mammalia; order Dasyuromorphia; family Dasyuridae; genus Antechinus; species Antechinus flavipes. The sequence continues at coordinate 221,959,117 of NC_067399.1, read as the reverse complement.
GAAACCATGGAAAGGGATGAGCTGGCTATGTAGATAACATGTACGGTTCTGGAAAACAAGTCAGCACCCATGTAAAGCCCAAATACCCCTGCCTGGAATTGCAGATTAAATCCAATGGTCATGAAAATAGATATGGAGGGGCAGCTAGGTGGTGCAGTGGATAGAGCATCAGCCCTGAAGTCAGGAGGATCTGGGTTCAAATCTGGCCTCAGACACACTTCCTAGCTATGTGACCCTGAGCAAGTCACTTCCTCATCAGAAAAATAATAGATCTAGAACTGTTTGACTCTTTAGGGGTAGAGAAGGAAAGGGGGAAAGTTAGTGAACTGCTCATAAACATCGATCTGAGTAAGAAAAACATTTCTGTACCTGCAGGTACATCTACCAAATGCCTTTATAGCAGGAGAAAAGATACAAAGGAAATGACACATTATCTTTGGCTTTATATGGTCACTCCATGTGAATTCATTAATCACATTTGACTGCAACTAAATTTTCCTTAATCTTCCCTTCATGGGGAGGAGCTGAGCTAACACAGCTTGTATATCCATGAAATAAATGAGAGACTCAATGAATTCCAAGCCCTCATCCAACTCTATTTGTCTAGCATCCCCTAAGGAATATTGCCACTTTCATCCTATTTTTTAACCAGCAAAGAAGAATTTGGTCATAGATGTGCTAATGTCCTGAGCCTTTGGAGAAAATGATGAAACAATCTTAGAGTTTATTATAACAAAGGAAGAGAGTGCTGGGCTTTGTTAGACATGTGCCATGGACTTTAGGAAAGCAGATTTCAAAAAGATCAGAGAACAGATAGGATGGATATTCTAAAAAGAAGCTAACTCAAGGAGCATGGGATACTTTAAAAATTACCAGTATCCAAGCACTGAAGATGATAAAAGAGAGAGGCAGCTAAAGAAATGAATATAGCTGCACAGGATGCTCTCTCTTCAGTTCAAATCCTTAAAGGTCCTATAAAAAGATAGAAAGGTCTGAACAGGTAATAATGCTGCCTACTCTATTAATGGTGTCTAGACTAAAGTCTAGAATGAGTTGTGGCCTGCAGAAAATTCTAAAGATGAGTAAAGGGAAAAAATGAGTAAAAATTTTTTTTAAAAGAACATGAAAGATCAGGAAGAATAAGCCTACCATCCAGGGATATAATAGAATGTTAACAGATGACAGAAAAGTGGAACTACTCAAATCATATTTTGCTTCCATATTCTCTATTAAGGAGAATGTCTTCCTTGTTCCATTAGTCTTTGAAGGGGAAAGGATAGATTCAGCATGAGTTGGAGGAATTGAAATGCAAAAAGAAATAGTAACCACTTTGAATGAATTCAAGTCTCTAGGCTCATATGAATCACTTGTCGTGATGTGATTATGGAACCACTGGTAGTAACCTTTTTGAATTTATGGGAAATGGAAGAGATTATATTAGATATGAGAAAAAAGTCTGGATTTTCAAGAAACAGAAAAAGGTAGATACCAGTTTCAGAATGATAAGCTTAACGTTAATTCTAGAACAATTTGCTAAAAAGATGGTTTGAATTTGTTTAAACAGATGAAAATTGAATTTCATTCAACATATTTTTAATGCACAGTGTACAAAGCATTGCATTAAATGCTGTGAGCATAAAAAAAAGAACCCTTGTTCTTGAGGATCTGACAATCAAATAAAGGGGATGATATATCCATACACATTGTGCATATATATATGTGTGTGTGTGTGTGTGTGTGTGTGTGTGTGTCTGCACATACATCTCACACACAAATGCATATAAATGGATTGTGTATGCATATGCATATGCATATATATATGTATATATACACACACACACACACACACACACACAAATCACAGGTAAAATACGTTAGGGGCAAAAGAAATACAGACAAGGCTTCTAGGAAGATCTAAGGAGGGGGTGAATCACTTCCTGCTGTAGATGGGAGAGGTGGGAGATCAGAGAAAAGGAAGCACCTTAATAATTAATCTTGGAGAAAAGAAGGATTTCAACAAGATAAGATCAATTATAAGGCTATTTTAAGGCCTGCATGAATGTTCAAAGGATGAAGATGATTAGACGCTATTGGGAAATGATTAGTGGTCTAATTTGACTGGACCACAGAATGTAAGAAGAATGTCCAAGAGAAGTCTGAGAAGGTATGATGGAGCCTTTTTTTTTTTTTTGACAAGGGGTGGTCAAGGGCTGGGGATACTTGGATACTAGACTATAAAAGAAAGTAGTAGTAGAGAAAGGGTGGCTAATAGCAATCCCTCTGAAAAAAAAATCTGATTATTTTAGTGGATAAGTTTAATAAGTCAACAATTAATAATAATGATATAGCATTCCATAAAGCTAATGGGTCCAGAATAGGGTGGGAAAGTGATAGTTTCTCTGTATTCTTCTCTAGTTAGACTAGTTTGGAGTATTGGCCAACTGAAGTATTCAGTATGGGATGTCATATTTTAAGAAACATGTTTACAAGTCAGAGAACATTGTGAGGAAAGGCAACTAGATGATGAAAAGAATGGAGAACGTGCCGTTGACCGAAAGAATCAGGGATCTTTGGCTTGGAGAAGAAAAGGCTTAAGGGGTTGTGGATATGACCTGGGAGTTTTGTTCAAGTATTTGGAAGGCTTTTTCTGCTTGACCTCAGCAGAACAAGATGGTGTGAGTGGGCACATATTCAATATATCTTGGATTACTTGCTGTTTAAGGGAGGGAGAAAAATTTGGAACACAAGGTTTTGCAAGAGTGAATGATGAAAACTATCTTTGCTGTAATTTGAAAATAAAAAAAAAAAACTTAAAAAAAGATGCTGTGGGTGGAAGTGACAAACAGGCTTCTATGAGTTTGATAGATGTAAAGATAATGTTCTAAGAATTCGAGTAGAATGGACTGCTTCTGGAAGTAATAAGTTTTTCCTCTCCAGAAATTTTTTAAATAAAGGCTACGTAGCTGCTTGTTAGGGAAATCATAAAGGGGATGCTCAAGTCAAGACGGATTAGTTGGGCTTCTGAGGTTCTTTTTGACTCAAGTCCCCTGTGTGCTAACTGGTTAACCAAGAATCCCCATTTCCCCACAGCCGCACTTCTGCATTTTTTTTCAAAGCATTAGTGAGCTGGGAAATCATGGACAACATCTTTTTTTCAATATCTGAGGCAAAGTATGTCTTGAAAGATATTGTGTACAAGATTGGAGATACAGGCTGGATGATAGTGTAGTAAAGTGGATTCCCTGCTGGCTGAACTAAGAGTGTGGATTAATGGACTAAAGGCAACCAGTAGGGAGGCTTCTAATGTGTGGCAGGGCCCCTGTCTTTGGTTCTCTTCTCCTCAGTGTTTTGATGAAGACAAAGAACAGGAAGGCCTGTAAAATTGGTAGATGGCACCAAGCTGAGAAGGATGGCTAATAGGAGAGATGATGGAGTCAAGATTCAAGGTGATCTCAATTGGGCCAGGTAAGATAAAATGTAGCAGAGAAGTGCTATATGTTTAGGGTTAAGAAACTCAATTACACAATTATAGTATTTAGGAGATGGGGTTTTGTGTGAAAAAAGACTTTGAAATTTTGGTTGACCACAAGCTCAATATAAACCCAGAGTTATACAAGGGTACTAAAAAAAAAAAGCTAACACATTTTAAAGGTTCTTAATAGGCATTTAGTGTCTAGATAATGGGAGTTAATGATCTAACTATTTTGCATCAGCCAGACCACATCTTAAATATTCTAGTTCTGACCACCTCATTGGAGGCGAAGATATTGGCAAACCAAAATTCATTTGAGGAAGATGACGAAGGGCATGATGGAATAGAGAATGCCCTATGGGGAACAGCATGAGGATATTTAGAGGAACAAGACTGTGTTGTGGAGGAGGATAAAGTAGACTTGTTCTCAGGGGTGTTTTGAGATTCAAATGAGATAATGGAAGGAAAGCACCTCTCGAACAATAAAATATAACATAAATGCCAGTTGTTGTTAATACTCTAGTCACTAAGCTTCTGGGCTGGTGATGATTTGTATTCCATAAACCTTCTATGGAACTTCTCCTGAGCTCAAGGAAAGTTTATGGAACAGTACAGAATATATTGGTAAATGTTTAGCAACTGGGATTTCAAGGGGAAAAAAACGTATGCACATACTTGAAATTTTAATTTGTATAATTGACATCTTAAGTCTAGACAGTGAACAGAACAATAAATCAAAGGGTATGTAGCCATGATTGCACCCCTTGCTATTCTGAATAGCTTTAGAAGGAAGAACTAAGATGTAACCAGGTAAAAGTTACTGGGAGGAAAGTTTGGGCTCTTTATAATAAAGTTTTTAACAATTAGAAACACTTCACAATGGTCTGAGCTAACTTACAAGATGTTGTATATATACCCTGGTCAGATGTTCAATTAGAGCATCAGGGCTTTTGTTGAAAGGATTTCCACTTTGGTTGGGAGGATGATCTTTGAGGTCCCTGGGAGTCTTCATAGTAATTCCATGAATCATGGTGACTTGTGCCTCACTCTTTCTCTAAGAATTTAGTTTTGAGAGAGGTTTTAGATGGAAGAGTATTCCAAAGGAAGGAATATATAAAAGGAATAGATAATCTAGTAAGAATTGGGATTCTTGACTGGGTCTTGGAATCATAGATTGTTAGAGTTGGAAGGAAAGGGACCTCACGGACTCCCTAGTCTGTGAAGTTTGATCCATCACTGTTTTCCATTTTACCATATCTTGCTGTTCTATCTTGAAAGGAACTGATAGATGTTCATGTGTCTGGACTAGTTAAGATGAAGCCAGCCAGGATGAAGATAGGGGATAAGACTAGATGACACAGTAAAAAAAAATCAGAGAATCTTGGATTTGTAAGAAAGCTCAGAGGTCATCTGGTCCAAACTTTCCCTGATTAAGTATAATATCTATGAATATCACTAACAAATTTCATCCAGACTTCATTTGAAAGCCTCTATGGAAGGGGAAGCCCATTACTTTCCAAGGCAGTTCAATACAGTCTAGAGTAGGTCTTTGAATTGATCCTCATATGACAGTCCTCTCCGTTATCACCTTTCTCTGGATGTATTCCAGCCTGTCAGTGCAGGTAGCCAAGCACAATGTTAACAATTTAGGAGTCAAGCTTGAAATATTTACATGAGACCCTCATTGATGGAAAAAATGATGACTTGGGACATAGAAGGTCTGAGTATCTTGTCATCATACCCTTTATTGGTGAGGAAAGTCTTGTGTGAACAATTCAGGCTTACACTATGTATAGTAAAATTTCTAAGTATCCATTAAGGGCAGGCATCTTAGGGTGTGCTGGTGGGAAGGTTTGGGGCAGGGGAGACAGCCTCATAATACTTAAGTATCTGAATCTGTATATTACTTTCCCACTAAGAGAATAGTGAAATTTAACTTATAAGATGATTGAATAAGCTTTGAAAAGAATCCATTAATTCATTTTGCTTTAAGTCTAACTTCAGACCTCCAGATAAGAGGACTACATAGAAGGAACAAGTGTAACATGGCAAGTATTTCAATGGGGTCCCTAATCCAGATACCCTTTAGTCATACATTTAAAGTAAAGTGTTGATAGGGAGAGAATGAGATTTATGAAGTAAATAGTTCTTATCCTTATAGATTTCACAATTTTGGAAACCTTGAATTCCATTTCACTCTCCCTCCAAAGTCCTAAAATATTTGAGCCTGCCATGAATATCAACAGCTGAACCTTCTTCCCTCCCCCTCCTATGCAGGATACAATAACACAACCAAGGTTCCCAGAATAAATCATTTCCATTTCTGCCACTGGAATCAAAATTATGTTGCTGATTTTACAGATGGGGAAACTTAAGTCTCAGTGGATTCAGCAGTCATTGAAAACACATCCCTGGTTGATTAAGAAAAATATCCTTGTTTTTGCAGCTTGCCCCTTGGGCAAAGAAAGGGACAAGTGTTCCTTCTTTCCAATTTGGGCAGGTCGGTGCCCTCACAGCATAATGAAGATGAGGCTACCTGAGGCCATGGCGGGCAAGACCAAGCAGATGCCTCTGACTTACCGGTGAATGAAGTGGTTTTCTTCCAAATACTGACAGCCACAGGCAATGTCACGAGCCACATGCAGCAAGTCCAGCATGGCCAGGGAGGAGGGCTGGTTCTGGAGAGACAGAAGTAATGACACCCTCAGGTGAAAAGCAGTTCATGCTTGCTTAACTAGGGAGAACAACAGTTATTATTACAACTCACATGTGGAAAGGAGAGACGTGTAATTGTAATCTGAGTTGTAAGTCCTGGGTTAAAATCCCTGTTATATTTCTTATATAATCCTGGGTAAGCTGGGCCTGAGGTCCCTCAACTATGAAATTATGGGTTGGAATGTATAGTCTCTGAGGCCTTTCTATGTTTAAATCTGTGATCTTATGGTAAGTAAAGTCATTTTTTATTCCTTCCAATAATTCTGTGAGATGGATAATATAGATATTATTATATAAATTTGTATAGATGAATAATCTCAGGATAAGAAATAAGAGAGTTGTCTTAAGGTCACACTACCCGTAAGTGTCAGAAATGGGATTTTTAACCTTGGTTTTGTTAACTCCAAATCTATATTTTCTCCAGTCTCTTTAAGTGTAAAAATCTAAAATACAACAATTGAACTGAGGATGAAATGTGAACTTTACAATGGCGTACATTTAGAGCTGCTAACCCTGAGTGCTCTGAGTGGGTCTACTGAAGTCCCACATTGAAGGAGCTGCTGCCATATTGTATTGAAATGCCACAATGACCCTCCCACCTGCTTTTCCAGACCCAGTTCTCCCCATTCCAAAAGCGCCTACAACTGGACTTTCATTATTTCACTCCCTTGCTTACTCCAATCACATAATTAGGGTTACAAAGCTCTTTATATATGTTACCTTATTTGAGCCTGGCATTAGCCCTTTGTCCTACGTATTATATCATTATTCTGTCTTTACAGATAAGGAAACTGGAACTTAAGAGAGGTGAAAAAAAAAGAGATGAAAAAGAGGGGGGATTTAAACCCAGGCGTCCAAGTCTGACACTTTTATACTATATTTTATACTCTAGTTCATTTAAATACCTACCTCTGAAGTGTAAGGGATTGGTTCAGCTGGAGAGAGATTCAAAGGACAGAGCTTATATCCTGGATGTACAGAAACTACTTACATAAAACTGAATAAAGTCAGGCAGCTAAGGTGTTGCAGTGAATAAAGTGCTGGGCGTGGAGTCAGGAAAATCTGAATTCAAATCCAACTTCATATATTTCCTAGCTGTATGACCCTGGGCAAATCACTTAACCCTGTTTGCCTCAGTTTCCTCATCTGTAAAATGAGCTGGAGAAGGAATTGATAAACCACTCTGGTATTTTTGCTAAGAAAACCTCAATGGGGTCATGAAGAGTTGGATACAACTGAAAGGAATGAATAACAGCAACAGCATTCTGATTTAGGAGTGAATCTAGGAAACCTATCAAAAACGGATAAAGGGTTAATCTAGCATGGCTTGTCACTAACAGGGATGGGGTGGCATTTATATAAATGCCTGGAAGAAAAACCACTGGCTGTGATCTTTTAAAATGGTTCTGTTTTTTTCTATCCAGATAGATTTCAAAATGTTCAGAGAGAATAAAAGGTTTAGCATCTTCAGGAATTCTCTGTCTTGAAATGAGATAGGGGAGGAGAAGATGAGGGGATTCTGAGTTTTGGTGGTGTTCAGTCATTTTAGTCATGTCTGACTTTGTGGCTCCATTTGTATTTTCTTGGCAAAGATACTGGTGTAATTTGCCATTTCCTTCAATGAGTTTATTTTGCAATTGAGGAAATTGGGGCAAACAGAATTAAGTGACTTATGCAGGGTCTCACAGCTAGTAAATGTCTAGGTAGGATTTGAACTCAGGAAGATGAGTCTTCCTGATTCCCGTTGATTATATTCTACATTATTTCCTTCTCTTCCTCCTTAATAGAACTCAGCCTTGTCTCCCAAGCATTGCCATATTTTCTTTGCATTCTTGTTTAATCTATTCCTTTTGCCCCAAATGCCCTCTTCTTACCTCTCAGACTATCTGAATCATTGTTCATGGGTATGAGTAAATTCAGCCAATGACTCTTCCATTCTTATTGTGTGCCAAATACTGTACATAAATCATAGGAGCATAGATTGAGTTAGGATGACCCCTATGGTGAATTAGGATTTTAATCAGGTTCTCTCTCTAAACCTAATATCCTTTCTAGTGCAATGAGTTTCATACTATGAAAAGCTTTCCATAATTTTCCCTTGCTAGAAGTTCATCTGAACCTGAAATGGAGTTTAGGTTACCAAAGATTTGTTGAGCCCCATGCTAATCAATGACATTTGGCTCCAATTGATATATTTCTAGGACTTGCTCTGTATATATGAATGCTGTGATTTTAACTCTCTCATGAGATTTAAAGAAAAACCTTTAAAAAGGCCTTTTAAATTTATTTTGATCAAAAAGCTTCTTCAAGTCAAATGCAAGCCTGCAAAGGTTTAGCTATAGTATCCATCTAGAAGCTTTAATACTGGTTAAATGGTTGATGAGCAACCATTTGATGAGACATAAAGTTTAGACAAGATACTGCCCTTACCTGCCTTAAGAGTTTATGATCCAATAGAGAGTTATATGTTGGAAGTTATGGAATAGCTGGCTGATAATTAAATTTTCAGTATGAGCATTTATACTTCTGAAATTGGCAAATACTACAGATCAGGGTTTAGTTTATTATTCTGTGGAGGTGAACACAACTTTGAACCACTCAAAATGATGGAGAAAATCTTAGAATGCAAATTAAATGTAAAAATATGTCCTGTATACATTTCAATCCCCGCCTTTCTCCCTGATCCTGTCGTTTAATATTTACTAGGAGGTGAGTTTAAAAACAGTGCGACTACCAGTCAGCTTGGTAGGTTTCTGAATCAATTCGATGAGATTGCAGGCTATGAACCTTTGTTGGAAGAGAGTAGTTCCCATTGAACTAGACCTGTTCCCTAGACCCTCAGATAACCTTTGGGTACAGTGCTGCTTTGGGAGGATACAGTGAGTTCCTCTGATTGGTCCTCAATGATAGGAATACTTCCTGATGATTGGTTGACTGAAAAGGATGGATTGTTAGAAGACCTTCTCTTCATTCTACAAGACACCTCTGAAACAACCTATTCTCCCCCTTTCCCTTTCATTTCAGCAAGAATTTCTGCATTAGTGCAGCAAGATAGATAGGAGAAGGAGAGGGAAGGAGAAAAGAAATATATCACTTTCCTTCTAACCCCTTTCTCTGCCTTCCTCAGCTTCACTTAAAACTCAGAAGATAGCTCCAATTACTAAGACCCAGTCAACCAAGGAGCTCACTGAGTCTTCCCATCAGGAGACCAGGGTACAAACCTATATATAGGAAGCTCCTTTTTTTTGGACAAAAATTCAGCTTTGTATTCTAACCAAGTTAATTGCAAGACCCACCACCAAATTGATCAGGGACTCAAGTTTGATATCAATGAGAAGTGAGGAAGTGAGAGAAAAGAGAGAGAAAGGAGAGAAAAGGGGGAGAAAGAAAAAGGATATACAGGGGGAAGGAGAGAGGAGGCAGAGAAGGGGAGTAGAAATGGGGCAAAAGGGGAAAAGAAAGCAAAAAGGGGGAGAAAGACACAGGCAGGGAGGGAAAAAGGGAAGGAGACAGAAAGGGGAAGAAATGGGGGAGGAAGGAGGAGAGAAAGAGAGAGGGAGGGAGGAAGGGAAAGGAAGCACCTCTTTTCTCCAGAATTCCACACTCGTTTACTTTCACTTTCTTGTTTTTATAGCTGTTTCCTATTTGTGTAACTTTTCTTTCCAAGTGTACTGCAAGCACACTGAGAATGCCAGTGTGTCACTTATTTCTCTTACATGCTCCACAACAATACTCCAATGGATTTGGAATCTCACAGATGTCTTTCAGTTATTGCAGGTCACATGGTGCCCATCCCATGTGGAGGTGGCCCCTTCTCTGTCACAGGGAGTCCTCTATTGTGCCAGGGGCTCTCTTGGTATTCCATGGACAGCAGTGGAATGTGAGCTGCCTGCCAGTTCTCCATGTCATCAGCCCGTCTGTTTTTTCAGTTACACATTTCCCTCATGATGACACCTTTCTGTATAATTTCTCAATTTATAATGTATTCCTGCCTATTAGCACTCCTTTACTTTTCTTGGTTGATCTCAAACTTAATTCTTTAGAAACTATACTTGAAGCCACATGAAAATCCCAGAAGAGTATCAGTGTATAAAAGATGGGAAAAGCTAGCTGGCAAATAACAATAATGTAACCTGTGGCCCAGGGTCTCCCCAAACCTTTGGGCTCACAAGGCTTGGGTTGATCTTAGATGCTGACACCAATAGAGACTGTATCTCACTTTGTGCTATTGTTTCCAGAATTTACTTTCAGATAAATATGCAAAATATAGACTAGGTATAGCTCATGTCTAGGTTCTTCAAAATTTGGATAAAGGGAGTTCCCCAATTCCATATAAGCACTAAAGGTAACAAATACAAATCAAGTAACAGACAGCCTTTACTTCTTCACCCAGAAAATTCAGAAAATGCACTCAGAGGAACAATAAATGCTTATTGATTGAGTGAGGGAGGTAGTCCATAAACAGATATGGAAAACCCATAAAGCACTCAAAGAGCTCATAAACTCTTCTTGCCAGAGAATTGAACTTAAGGTTGTCAGTGGCTCACCTTTTGCCTTGCAATTGATGAATCCTTTTTATGCCATGGTTCCCTTTCCTCCTCCTCCCCCAATCGTCTCTCCCCCTGCAAGTCTTGTAACTTCACCCTGTGATTTAGAGTCCTTCCCTCTTCAGGTAAATAGACTTTGAGAACTGTTAAGCAAGCAAATAACTATAAGCAGGAACTTTCTGTAGGTGGGAATAGTCAGGTCTCAATCCTTTGGCTATTATTTTCTTCTCTCTCCATGGCCTCCTGCCCCCTGAGACTTTGAACTTCTTAAGGAAATGGACTGGCCATCAAGAGGTCCAGGCTTGACTCTGGCTGTGCATCCCAGCGAGCCCTCCTTCTCTGTCTGGGCTTCAGTATTCTTATTCATGCATAAGGGGTTGGACTAGTTGGTCTCTACAGGTAAAATGGTGTAGGGTCCAGAGTTCTGGGTTTAGAGATAGGAAGACTTTTCTTTTATTTCAGGAGTGTGCTAGTAAATGTTTAACTGGGTTGGGGATGGTGGATGTATGACAAGTTTAATGCATTATTTGCATTGACTTCATTACCTCCCCAAGTCTAGACAATCAACAAACCAGTAATCCAAACCAAATGAGAACCAGTTGATGCACTCTTGCCATTATTACCTGTGAGCAAGTCACCAGCTTTCTGAATCTGTTTCCTCTGTAAAAGAAAGCTGCCTCCTAGGGTGGTTGTGAGGGTCAAATGAGATCACGTTCAATGCACTGCAAAGCTTAACATACCAAACAGATGTCAGCTATCTTTATTTTTTAGGGTTCCTTCCTGAGTTAATATAGTGCAGGCCTATGATTAAATCATCATTCTATGTCACTATAAATAATCCAGGATAGAGAAAGATCCTTCCCAAAGAACAGGGCTGTACCACTTGGGTGCTATTGCTGTGACTATGTTGGTTTCTTCCACAGGCTTAAGAGATTCTGGAGGGATAGAAGAGAGGTAAGTAGGTTAAAGGGTGTATGTATATTTAGGGCAGGACACTTGTCTGTATTTTTGGGACAAAAAATTAAATTCACAGATTTAATAGAAATCCTTTGGGAAAATTGATTCATTTTGTTGATGTCAAAAAATGTTTTTTTTTTTCCCCCTCGTGAGGGAAATAATTTTTCTTACTGCAAAAGCAGGACTTATTTCTGAACCTTGGAAGTCATGTGAGGAAGATTTCCTCCCAGCATGTGTCTTCCTGGGCTTTAGTCCTCATCAGAATGGCCAGCTGAGTTGTCCCTGGATGCCTGGAATGTTAATATCTCAAAACAACTGGAATAATAAAGTGATTAAACACTTCCAGATGCCAACCCTGGGGACCACGTTTATCAGGGCTCCCCATCTTTGGTCAGTGTTTGCAAATTGATTGCTTCCCTAATGGGTCTCTGCAGGAACATCCTGCTGTCTTTGGGATGCGGCCCTGGGGCAGGGGAGGGATTCAGGCTGGTATGTGGTGGTGAGCCCGGCAGGGGTACTGACACGGAGGCATCTCATCGTGGACAGCAGGATGAGCATCTGGGTTCCAGCCGCTAACATTTGCTGGGTCTCTGGGATATCTGCTAACCGAATTCATGGGGAGAACCCAAAGGATTCCTGAAAAGGTCAGCAGCCAATGACAGAACACAGAACTTTATTTTTAGCAAGCGGTGCCATTTGTAGGAACAGGGCCCTTTTCTTCTGTAAGGGTGCCAGGTAGCATGGCAGAAGTTGCTTAGTCCCCTGATTTATCTGCCTACTTGTAGGGAGGGGTATGAGGAGCAGCTGAAACCCCATCTATTTTTGGAGTTCCTTCCAACCCCAACAGCACCTTCCAGAGCCACTCGAAAAGTGTCTTGTCTCCACAACATAAAGGGCAGTTAGACTTCAAATGTCATTTGAAAGTTCACAGTTCTCCAGCTGTGGTAGGTAGGTGATGAGCTGGGCCTGGAAGCAGGAAGACCCGAGTTGAATGCTGCCTCAGACACTTCCTAGCTGTGAGACTGTGTGCAGGTCACTTAGCTGCTGCCTCAGTCTCCTCAACTGTAAAATGGGGATAATAGCAGCACCTATCTCCCAGGGTAGTTGTGAGGATCAAATCTGTAAAGCACTTTACAATGCCTGGAACATAGTAGGTGCTTAATACGTGGGCTTTCCCCATTCTACCTCCTTTAAAAAGATGTCTGTTCCTCTGCTCAATTTTTCATATTATTTCCCTTCTTTAACAAACAAGTGAAAGATTCAAGTCTATTCAACAGGTTTTCTTAAGGGATACCTTGGCAACATGGAACTTCATGTAATAGAATATAAGGCCTTCAAGCCAGGAAGAGGGCTGCTGACATTATCCCGAACAATTAACACTTCCTCTCAGTACCCAAAACAATATAAACCCAAAGATGATTCTCATTGGGAAAAGGGGTTTCCTCACAGGGAATAATCCCCATCATATATTCATATCTCTCTCTCTGTCTCTCCCTCTTCCTCTCCCTCTCCCTCTCTCTCTCCCCCCTCTCTCCCTCCTTCTCTCTCTCCCTCTCCCCCTCTCCCTCTCTCTCTCCCTCCCTCTCTCCCTCCTCTCTCTCTCTTCCCTCTCTCTCCTTCCTTCCCCTCCCTCTCTCCCTCTCCCTTTTCCTCTCCCTCTCCTTCTCCCTCTCCCTCTCCCTCTCTCTCGACACTGTCCTAGGCACTAAGGAAACGAAATCAAGAACAATAGCCCCTGACCTCAAAGAGCTTACAGAGGCAACGTATACATAGATAGGTAAATACAAGATAATTAAAGAAGAGTCAGAGCAGTGGGGGTCAAGGAAGGATTCATAGAGAAACCTTGAAGAAATCAAGACTCTGAAAGATGGACAGAAGGCAGGAGGACTTGCCAGGTCAGGGGAGGGGTTATGACATGTGCTAATGCATCGTGTTCATTGATAGAAATGTAGATTTTAGAGAACAATTAGTGCTTAGAGTTTGGCGGATGAGCAGAATGTCAGAAGTGGCTTGGGATCAGATCGTAGAGGGCTTTGAAGACTTGTAAAGAGCTAATAGGAGTCTGTAGTTTAGAGGCAATAAGGATCCGATGAAAATTTATGAGTGGGGAGGGAGTGACATGTGGTCATAAGTGTTTTAAGAAGACTATTATGGTAGATCTGTAAAGGAGAGGCTGGGAGGCAGTGACTAGAAGCAGGGAGCCTGATGAAGAGGCTAGTGTCTAGTCCCAGTTCTTAAACTGTGATTCAAGACCCTACTTCCATAATTGAATGTGGGAGTCAATAGATTATGATTTGTATACCTATTTCATATATCTCTTTACCTAGGATCTTGTAAAAATTTCTTAGGTGAAAAGGAATCTAGAGTAGAAAAAGTTTAGGAAGCCCTAACCTACAAAAGTCAATGTAAATGAAGAGAAGGGATAGGCCATAGAAGATGAGGAGGAGTTACAGTATACGAAGGATGGTTAATAGTGTAAAAGCTGCAGAGAAATTAATAACAAAAGGTCATTGGATTTAACTGTTAAAGATTTTTGGTCACATTGGAGTCAGCTCTTTCAGTAGAGACTTAGAAGCCTGATTATAAAGGCTTGAGAAGTTGAGTGGATTGTGAGGAGTGATCCTACTTTCTGAGAGTTTGGCAATGAAAGGGAAGAAAGATAAGGATTAGGTTTAGGGGGATGGCCTGGGCAAATGAAGTCTGACTTTTTCAATATGTTTTCAGTACAAAGGGACAGACTGAAGAGAGGGTGGGAGCATCAGCTCCCAGATAAAAGGACTGATATGGGACTTAGAGCCCAGAAGAGCTTTTTCTCCTTTAGAAATTACAGCAACGAAGGTGAAAGTGAGTAGAGATATGAAGGGTTTTGATATACTGAGGAGGTAAGGAAGCTCACAGTGATTTTGATTTTCTTGGTATAGTAGAGCACAAGGAGAGTAGTGGTGATTTTTTATAATCAAGAGATAAGTAAAGGTTCTGAGCTGCTGTTGTGCTAAAGAATTAATCAGGGAAGAATAAAAGGATTGCCTATAGGAGTGAGGGACCAGTTGGGATTAGATAATGACTTTGTAATAGATTCACTCAGTATGTATGGATCCACTGCTTTCCCTGCAGTGTCCACATAAATAGCATGGAAGAATAGAAAAGGCAGATATGGGAGTGACATAGAGTTGATGATTGGCATATATATGGATAACTATGTTTTAAAAAATTAGTATGGGAGGAAGGGATTCATTAGTGGAAGGCAGTATAAAGTTTTAAGTCAACTTTATGATAAATGAGAGGTCAGAGCAAGGATGAAGAATTAGGATGATAAGTAAGGAATACTTAGAATTCACAATGAGAAAAAAGAAAAAAATTTCATAATTCAGGATTATAGATGTGGCAATTATAAGTAATGGTAAGATCTATGATATGACTATTCTTGTGGGTGACTGAGGCAAAATGAAGTTACCAGTGATGGAAACTGAGTAAGCTAATGAACTTCCTGGAAACTTAAACTTCATTTGAAATTTGCATTTATGAAGGTGAGAACTGAATTGAAAAGGAAGACTCAGGTTCTAAACTCTTGAGAAGGGAGAAAAAAATACCTAGATTATGGAAATAAGAATTTAAATGAAGCAAATCTCAAAGGAGGAAGGATTTCAGAGTGATGGTGGCTTTTGGAGGATCTGGATTTACCAACCAATACTAGAGAGTATGGCCAGTGATGAAATGTCTTCTGAAAAGAGAGCCAGGTTTCTAGGAGTTCCAGAAGATAACAGTGCAATTAGGAATGAGTGGGATAGGGATGGGAATTTGAAAAGAGGTATCAGGGGGAAAGTATTTCTTCATACCAAGTGACTTTGAATTATAGAAATAAAAGGAAAAGAGTTAAGAAGTTGTAAGCAATAGTATCAGTTAATTGGGGACTCTATCCTCCAGATTTCTATGATACTAAGCAAGGCATGGCTACAAAGGCAAGGGGATCAGCTTCCAAGCTGATTAGCTTGCAAGCAAGTTGGTTTGCTGCACTAACTGCAAGATTGAAACAAGCCTGGGAGTCTGGCTGATCCTTCGTGTCAGTAATTATCTGGTGATTGGGTTCTCATTGCTATACTAACTCACAGTAGGCATCAGGTTCATAATCTCATCCTAAAATGGTGGAGAATGAGCCATACTCAGAAGATACATAACATGCACCTGGTTTCCAGTTTCTGAGTTGTTGAAATACCTTTGTCCCCGAGACTCGGGAATTGTCAGTTTTCAAAGTCCTACAGTGAACTTGTACAGCTATTTTTTGTACCTAAAAATGCCACAAGGTCTTGTCTCTGCTAGTGAAATTCAATCTTGGACAGGTCCCTTACATACATAGAGAGCCCTTTGTGACCTTGTATAAATCTTGAAAAAGTTACTTGATAAGAATCAGACTTCTCAGCTTTGCAATACAAGCCATGATGAAGGCACCAAGTCGGTACTCCCATTTGAATAATGTGATCTTGTTGAGGCTAAGAGAAAATTAAAATGTCTTTTTCTTTTTACTTCTTGTCTTTTTAAATTTTTATTTCATATTGATTGAGAAGGTTCACCAGAATTTCACTGCTCATGTGTTTGAAAGGCATGATCAAGTATTCATAATGTCCAAACTACATTATCAAGGTTGTTTTCCATTCATTCCAAGATCAAATTGAAGAAAGAAAATGCCCAACACCAATTTAGCTGTTCTACAGTCAAATTCCTTGGACATTAACAGAAATTATCCAAGAGCAACAATTACAAATGATAATTTTGTTTGGGTCTCTCAGTAATGGGTTTAGGGGCCCACCTATCTTTCTGTTGGGGTACAATTATGCTGACAAGCATAAAAGCTGGATGACCCTCTTCTTTATGTTCACACATATGTACCTGTGTAACTTTGTCTCATGCTCATTCGATGTACAAATTCATGTATTTGGGAATAGGAGTAAGAGATAAATTGGCAGGAGATCTATGAGATGATCCAATCACTCTGCAGGAATAATTTATCTACCTTTTCTTGTCTAGAAGACTCCTTTAGTCTTTGTAAGGAATTCCATCCCCATCAATTTTAGCCTAAAGGGAGAGGTCCATAGCTGAAATGGTAATCTTGGGCACGTATTAGGCACGGACCCAGGTTCTTGATTTGAAAAAGTTAAATTCATGCAGATTAAGGATTACACAACCTCTTCCATAAAAGTCCAAAGACCACCTGAGTGTATATTTTGCAGAATAAACCCAGGACTACCTGTCCCTTTCGATTATCTGCCTACCATATAAGGGAGACACCTCATAGCACACTTAAGTGTCTCCCTCCCAACTTTTCCTGCTCCTGAAGAACCCAGGCTCCTGAAGCAGATTTCTCCCTCTGCTGGCTAAAATACTGGCCTGAAACTCTAAAGCTAATCAGTACTTGGATTCTTTTTTTATTTTAATTTTTTTTTTTTTTTTTTTTGCCTTGGGAAAGAGTGGAGCCAAAGTATCTTGACCATCGCAGGTGACCTGCTTCATCTTTCTCCTCCTCCCCATTTTAATTTTCAACCCTCTTCTACACAAACTTATGCTTCTTTTCTGCTTAACCTTATTTTTCTAAGATTTTAGGAGAAAACAGAAAAGAAAAGGATCTTTTTCTACACAGTCAAACCCAATGACTGGGCTTACAACGAAACAAAGATAGCAAAGGCCTTAATGATCTTGGTCTGTATCCAGGAGAGACCGATGTCTGTTATAATACAGACTGAGTCTTGCCCCCATGACTGCTTCGTTTCTATGCTCATGAATTCATCTTTATTTCATCCAATCAGTCAGGCAATCAGTAAGCAAACATTTATTAAACACTTTTCTCAAGAAGCTCACATTTGAAAGGAGACTATTCGCAAAGTTTTATTTACAAAATATATCCAGTAGAAGTAAACATTAATCTCAGAGGGAAGGCATGAACAGTGGGGAACTACCAGGAAAGACCTTTGGCACAAAGTAAGATTTGAGCTAAATTTCCAAGAAGCCTGAAATCAGGAGGTAGAACTGAAGAAAGAAACTATTCTAGGCAAGGGAGATAGCCCCTGGAAAGTCATGGAGTTTGGAGATGGAGTGTCCTGTGTGAAGAATTATAAGGTCAGTGTAAAGTATAAGACTGGAAAAGTATGAAGGGACCAAATGATCAATGAACTAGACTGTGATGTCTATTAATCCTGGCAGCTCTGTAGGAACCAGAGGCCCCACTAATTGTTTCTTTATTTCACGGAAGCCTTTTCTAAATATCTCAACCAGTATTGCCTCTTCCCAGTCCTTTAGTAGCTGTCAAAAATCATTAACTTAACTACTTGTGATCAGCCTTCTTGTGTCTCTAGCATAGAAGTTAGTTGTCAAGTTTTCAGTGTGGGGCCTCAAACACAGTTTGACCCTGAGCTTAAAGCCCATAAAATGTCTTTTGTCTTCCAACATCTCTTCATCTGATCAAGAGCAGCTCCATTTAATTTTCTTAAGGAAGTAGTTCTCAAAGCACAATTTGCAGTTTTGGAGACCCTTTTAGAGGGTCCATTAGGTTAAAACTCTTCATAATACTAAGATGTTTTTTGCCAATTAAAATATCTAACTATATATCTTTGTGAGGCCAAATTTTCTTTGTATACTTCAACCAAAACAACATGTAGCAGATTAAATGCATTAAGCTGTCTTCTGTTAAACCAGACATGAAAGAGATTTGCAAAAAAAGTATAAAACAATGCTTCTCACTAATTTTTTGTTTTAGAAAATAGAATTATTTTTCATAAAAATATATTATTAACATGTAGTGGCTTTGTTATTTATTTATAGTGAATAAATATTTACATTTTTTCTTGTAAATTCCCATTGTGGTAAATATTAATAGCTGTGACCCATATCTTTTGGGATCCCATTGGGGTCTTTAAGAATTTTTAAGAGCATAAAGGGGTCCTGGGGGGACACAGAAGATAGAATTCTGGGACTGCCATCAGGAAGATGAATTCAAATTTGATTCATAGACTAGCTATATGACCTTAGGTAAATCATTTAACTTGTATCTGCCTTAATCTGTAAAATGAGGAAAATAACATCTAACTCCCAGGGTTGTTGTGAGGACAAAAGAATTGTAAAATGCTTTCACACTTTTAATATCAATATCAGATTGCTAGCCACTAGCTCTTATCATTATCACCTAGACTATTCTGCTTATCCTAGCTTGCAAATCATGTAGTAGCCAGCTCCCCTGGTCTGACAATTTCTCAGTACAACAATAGAATGTAAGCTACTTGGACAGAGACTGATTTTTCTTTATTTGTATCCTCAAGTGCCTAGCAATTCTAAGCGATTAATACATGTATATTGACTGATTGACAGAGAAAGGGGGAGGGTTTTATTAAATTACTGATACCGAAGTCTGGAAGATATCAAAGGATTCCTAGAGGAGTACAGGTAAGATAAAATTTCTTACAGTTATTTGATAGTTTCAATCATGGAATTTTAGTGATCGGGATAATCCTTGTCCAACCAATGGCTCAGAAAGTTTATTACAACTTAAGAAGAAGCCAGCCTGACAACTTCGAGACTTACTTGGATCAGTTCTCTTCATTGCCTAGCCCACTGACCACCACCAAACTTAGTGGCCCCTGTGGAAACACTCCTGAGATTAACATGTCTATTCTCTATGAATTACCTTATGATATAGGTGTACCGGACCCCACAGAGTACATCTGTTTGCTGAAAGGGGCTAATCAGGAGCCTGCAGTTAGCCAAAAGCCTTGTTGGGGTTTGCCTCTGACCTTGCTGAGCCCTCAAACTGGCCCAAAGCAATCTTACAGTCAACTGTTCCTGCAAAAGATGCTGCTTCTATCTCCCTGTTCCCGGGAGAGATTGTCCATTCTTTTTCCCACCCCCTCCCCTGAACCTCCTTTTTTGTGATTTTCAAGCATGAATTTTCCATGCCTTTCCTGAACTGTGGGCTCTTTGTACCTTGTACTGGAGTCTGATTTTCCTTCTAATAAAATCTTTCTGCTTTCAGCCTAGCGTGGACTCCTCTGCATTTGGGGATTGGGCTTTTACCTGGTTGACATCACTAATAATAATGATTTTTGCTTCAATATCCTAGCTAGATGCTGCTACTACCACAGGCTGGGGTGACATATTTGTGACACAAGTTCAACTGTTCTCCTTGTAACCCTGCTACATTTCTCTAGTTTCCATGCTAACGGCTTTCTCTCTTCTCTCCTTTTTGCCCAAAAGTATATTTTAAATGTACGTGTCCATATGTGTATAAATGTATATATTTTGCATACATATGCAAAAAAGAGAGAACCTAGGCCACAGAAACATGCAGAAATTCATGAACAAGTAGATTTTAAAATTAGCAAACAGTTCACACTCCTGGGGCCCTCATAGCATCTGGCTCCCACTTTGGCCAGATTTTTATTTTATTTTAGAGGAATTTCAACAAATTTATCCTATTTGAGGCAATTTGGGACACGTATTTGCACAGTTCAAAAAGAAGTTAAAGCTTTTCTTTATTGTTCTAGTTCAGATGATGTTGACATATTGAGAACTCCAGTGTCCAGCACCGAGTATATTGTGAGGAGGGAGTCCATATGAGGGTATATATATGCATGTCTAAGAGCAGAAATACAGTTCCTACCTTAGGAAGATAAGTAACAAGCCTTGGGTGGTATGAATAATTATATCCAAGTGTGTAGGAGAGCTGAACTAGGGATTTATTTAAGTGCTTTGTAAATTCCTAAATCCTGTAAAATGAGGGAAAGAAGGAAATGGCAAACCACTCTAATCTCTCTGCCAAAAAACAAAAGCCAAACCTAAATGGGGTCACGAAGAGTCAGACATGACTAAAATGATTGAACAAATGACAAAATCTTGTGCAATTAAGTGGCATAGTGAATAGACAGAGGATAGATCTCGAGTCAGAAAACCCGAGTTCGAATGTGACTTCAGTTGTGTGAACCTGAACAAATCACTTAGCCCTGTTTGACTAAGTTTCCTCCTTTGTAAAAATGAGTTGGAGAAGGAAATGACAAACCACTTCAGACTCTGTTAAGAAAATTCCATATGGGATGAGAAGAGTTAGAAATTACTAAAAAAAAAAAAAAAAAAAAAAAAAAAGAACAGGCTTCTAAATAAGATACAATTAAATTTATCTGATTAAATAAAATTTTATTTCACTAAATGAGATAATATGTGGAAAGCCTTTAAGAGGTATTTAATAAATGGCTATTCCTTTCCTTTTCCCTTCTGCTTCCTGAAACAGTGGGGATTATTCTCTTGAGCACAGATTGCTAATGATCTCTGAAAAAAAAACCACATATGCACAACATACTTAAGTTTAATGTGCATTACATTTTCTAGAGTCTAAACAATAAACAAATCAAACCCTGATCTATAGTGTCTATTGATTTCAAAAATGCTGATTTCAAAAAAATCACATTGATAATTTAACAAAATGTTCTTGAAGGAGTTGGTTGTCCTTCCAAGTTGTTAGAAGAAAAAAGTCCTTAAGATCACTATATGTAAATATGGGTACTCTGGCAGGATCAGTTCTGAAACCAGGGTGCAGTAGGAACCTCTTCCCCAGAACGAACAAATTTTTTAGTCATTTTTTTCAGTTGTTTCTGATTCTTTTTGACTTTTTGGATTTTCATAGCAAAGATTCTGGAATGGTTTGCCATTTCCATCTGCAGTTCATTTTATAGGATTTAAAAGTGTACAATGCACTAAAGTCTTACTGTACTCCCTCATCATGGCCTAAAAGTGAGAGGAACTCAAGCCATGTTAAATCCTACCACTTAAAGTTCAATTTCATCACTAACTTGTCTACAGAGTGATCAGTTTTTAAGATATTGGAACTCACAAGGTCATCTGGAATAGAAAGATTATAATCTGTCAGGGCAGGGAACATTTAGGCCGATGAAATCACAGATCCTAGAAGTATTAAAGTGATATTTTTGGGGGAGACAAGGGATATCCTTCTAGGACTCATGTTCAAGAGTATTTCTTTGAGATCATTGTTTCAAAAATATAGCTTACGAGTCTCCACTATTGTGTTTCCTGGTAATTCAGGAGACATAACTGACCTAAGACAAAGACATTTACTACAATAGAACAGTATCCTCAGAATATTTTCACTTAGAAAATTGGGATGTAGTCTTTTACAAATATACATGATGTCCATGGGAAGAGTGGGCACAAATTAAAAGTGCAATGATAGTAAGGGAAACATGGGGAACTGGACACCCTTTCCTACCTCATCCAACAAATATTCATATAATCTTTTCAACATTTCTAGTATCAGAGAAGCCAGCAACTCTTGAGTGGAACTCAATTTAAACATCTTTGTAAAATATTTAACAAAATAAAAATACAGTAGGATAAAGATAATAATTGAAATCAATGTGGTTGACAGGGATGTTTAGTTTTCCTTGTTTCTACTTGGATTTGAGATCCATGAATTAGGTGACTTTCAAGATCCTTGTCTTAAGATAAAAATAGAGGAAGCCTTTTGAGTCCACTGGTCCCTTTCAATTGTAACTATGATTTTATGATCCTAATCATCACTTTTTCATGAAGCCTTTCCTAGATGATAGGGTACCACTTCCCTACCTTGTGTTGCATTTTGTGTGTGTGTGTGTGTTCTGTACATACCTTTATGTGTATATGGGGTTGTCTCCATTAGACCGTGAGCTGCTAAAAAGCAACAAGGCCTGCTTTGGGCTTCTCTCTGTATTCCCAGTGCTCAGTACAGTGCCTGGCACATAGTAAGTGCTTAACAAATGCTTGTTGCTTGATTGATTCATTAACTGAACTCAAGAAGGCTGAAGCAGCTTCTTTACCAGGTGCCTCTCATTACTGGAGAGCCCTTCCTTTTAATGAGCTCTTTGCTGTAGCTGGTCCTGAAAATGTCAAGGACACAAACAGAGGCTTCCACTTTCTGGAGGGAATTTCTGGGGGAAGGGTAGAGGATTCCCCCTGTTTCTCTCTCCTTCTCAGGTGGTCCTTGGATGATTTCAACTGTTTCCCCACAGAGTTCGGCTCTCATCGGTCCCCATAGATTGGTAGAATGTTATTGAGTCACTTCAATCATGTTCAACTGTCTGGGACCCCATTTGGGGGTTTTCTTGGCAAAGATACTGAAGTGATTTATCATTTCTTCTCCAACTCATTTGACAAATGAGGACATTGAGACAAACAGGATTAAATGACTTGTCCAGAATCACAAAGCTAAGATGTGTCTAAGGCCAGCTTTAAACTCAGGTATTCCTGACTTCAGGGCTGGCACTCAAATCTATTGCCTCACTTAGCTGCCATATGGTGGAATGGGGAAGAGGATAATTCCTCTATGGAGGGCAGGGAATAGCTGGGTAAAGAGAAGGGCAGGGCCTTGAGTTCAGTTATCTAATGGATTAGAAAATCTACTCCTCCTGGTTGCAAGCCAAGTTGTGTAGATTCTCCTTCAATGTTAATAAATTTCTATTTTGATTTTTTTAATACCTTTCTGATACCTTACTGAATGTCTTCCTTTCATATACTTTTAGTCTCTCTGCTCTAAGCCCTACCCTAATTTCTTTGTCTTCCCACTAAGTTATGAATCCTTTCTCCTCCTCTTTAGACACTAAGTTCCACACAAAGTGGCAGTCTACTGCTTCTTCCCCATATGGAGCAATTCATCTTCCACCATTCTTCCCCCTCATCACCTGCAAACCATCCTTCATCTGTCTTCTCTCTGAAACGACCTCCTATTTACACTATATGTACAGAGCTTAAGGGCAGATAGGTAGCATAGTTGGGGCCTGGAGAGAGAAAGAGTTGAATTCAAATCCAGCCTCATACACTTACTTGTTAAATGACCCTGGCCAAGTCATTTGGCTGCCATTTGCCTCAGTTTCCTCATCTGTAAAAATAGTCCCTATCTCCCAGGACTATTGTGAGGAATAAATGAGATTTGTAAAGAGCTCAGCTTAGCACAGCACCTGGCACATGATAGGTTCTCTATAACTGTCAGCTGTTACTTTTATTAGCTATTATATTTTGCATATACACAGTTGTTTGCATACTACCTCCATCATTCGAATATGAGCTCTTTGAGGGAGAGGATTCTGGTGTTTTATTTTGTTTTGCTTTGCTTTTGTTTGCACCCCCATGACTAAGCACAGTGCCTGGCACATAGTCTGTGCTTTACTACATGCTGGTTGGTTGGCTGACTGGTTTAAGAGGAGGGATAGGGGAGCAGGGAATGAAGAAGTCGGGAAGCTCATGGGGCACAGATATGGAAAAGCTACCATTTCACTAGCCTTCCAACTGCTTTTGTTCAGCTCTGGACCTTGGCCGGGCTCCTTCCTTCCCTTGCTGTTTGAGATCAGAGGTTGGCAGGGGTGGCTGTTGGCCTGGACGCTAAAGAGAAAGGAGGGAGCCTGCAGGCTGCTACTCTCACCCTCATTAGAAGAAGGATGGTTTGCAGGTGATGAATTCCCAAGGGGAAAAATGCCCTTTTTTCATCATCACAGGAGACTGACTCTTTTGCCAACAAAGAGATAACTGGGGCATCAAATACTCAGGACCTTGTGCCGAAGCCCATGTGGCTTAGTTCCTACCCATAGTTGATCACTAGCCTGTGGCAATAAATCTCAGCTCCCTGTGTCTTTTTTTACTTAATGTGCAACCCTCTTTCTTTTGGGTGGGGCAGCAGAAATGATGGTTTCTCAGCGTAAATCCTGGGGCCACCAGCTTCCCCTTGACTTCTCAGATATGTGATCGTCACCTGAATACATCCTTCCTACTCAAGAAAGAGGGCCGATGTGGCTCACTGGACTCACTACTAGGACATAATGGTCGAGAAAGGGGAATTCTACATTGAACAGGAACGTCTACAGGCAATTTCTGAGCTCAGGATATAGAGCCCAGCCTGGGAGGTGGTGTAGTTGTTGGAAAAGAACCGCCTGACTTCTTAGAAAAATGCCTGGAAAATTTACAAATAATCAATTTTTTCAAGACCAAATCACTTCAATTCATAAGATCGTAGATTTAAAGTTGGAAGAAACTCTGGAGGCCATCTACTCCAATCAGATGAAGAACTGAGGCTGAAAGAGGGAAATCTGTCCAAGTAGATGAGTCCACAAAGGGAAGCAATTTTCAGATATTTTCTTTGGCTACCTAGATGTAGGGTATTATTCATCTTCCCCCAGCTTGGGAAGGAGATATGCTGCCTTTTGCTTGACAGCCTTCTTTTGTATCTTTCTTTTGTGTGATGTCTTCCCCCATTATAACATAGGCTTCTGGCGGGCTGGATGTGTTTACCATTCTTCATGTTTAGCACAGTGCCCAGTGTGGAGCAGTACTTAGTAAGTGCTTGTTGGCTGTATGTACCCACCATCTCCTCTCTCTCATACTCCCCACTTCTAGAGTATCTTTACTTTTGCAGCTAGACAGCAGAATGGATAGAGTATTGGATTTAAAGTCAAGAAAACCCAAAATAATTCCTCAGACATTGACTTGGCAGTGTGATCCCAGGCAGGGCACTTAATTTCTTTGTTTCTCCATTTATAAAACAAATGAATGACATCATAGGCTTGCTGTGAGAATCAGAGATAACATATATAAAATGCTTTGTCATCTTTAAAACATCATAGAACACAATTTCCAGGGGTGGATCTAAGATGGTGGAGAGAATCCAGGAAGCTGCTCAAACTTTCCCAGTTTCCCTTGAAGACCCCATGAAACCAAGTCTCTGAACAGAGTGTGATGGAATAAAACCATTCTCTAGCTCAAGATAAACTGAAAAGCTTCAAGAAAGGTCAGTCTCACTGGGGTGAAAAGGGAGTTCAGCCCAGCTCAGATAGACTCTGGAAAAGCTGGTGAGAAGTCTTAATCACAGCAGATCAGCAACTGAGACCCTTAATCCTGGTCTAGTAGAGAAGCAGATGAGGGGAGCAGCTTCCAGTCCCAGCTCAGAAAGCAAACTCTGGGAAACTAGGATGTTTCCTGGAAAGACCAGATAAAGCTACTCCCTGAAAATACAAGGGGTCCCTATGCTCAAAGCCAGGGCTCAGAACTTCACAGGAAACTTGGGACAGCAGTCCTTTTACCTCAGGAGCAGAGTTCTACCATAAAAAGTACAAGAAAAGAGGAAACACCAAAAGAAAAGGAAAGAAAATGAGCAAGAAACAGAAAGGAACCTTGACTATAGAAAGCTACAATGGTGACAGGGCAGACCAAAACACCAACTCAGACAAGGACAGAATGTCCACAGAAGAAATCTCAAAGAGTGAGATAAATTGATCTCAAGCCCAAGGAAGCTTCTTGGAAGTGCTCAAAAAGACTTTAAAAGGCAAATAAGAGAAATAGAAGAAAAAATGAGGAAAGAAAGGTATTCAAGAGAGAGTCAGCTTGGAAAAGGAAGTCAATTCCTTAAAAAATATAATTGGCCAAATACAAAAAAAAAATCCACTGAAAAAAACAACACCTTCTAAATTAGAATTAACCAAATGGAAAAAGAAATATTAAAGTTAACTGGTGAAAAAAATCACACATTAAAAACTAGAATGAGACAAATAGAAGCTAATGATTCTATGAGATATCAAGAATCCATCAAAACAAAAAGAATGAAAAAAAAAGGGAGGAAATGTGAAATACCTCATTGAAAAAACAGCCAAACTGGAAAATAGATACAGAAGAGACAATTTAAAAATCATTGGCCTATTTGGAAAAAAGAATCTAGATCGCATTCTTCAAGAGATCATCAAGGAAAACTGCCCCAATATTCTAGAAACAAAAGGGGAAATAGTCATTAAAAGAATCCATTGAGTACCTTTGGAAATAGATCTCACAAGGAAAATCCCAAGAAACATTGTTATAAAACTCCAGAACTACAATCTCAAGGAAAAATACTGCAAGCTACCAGACAAAAGCAGTTCAAATATCAAGGAACAACAATCAGGATTACTCAGGATCTGGCAGCTTCTACCATAAAGGATTGGAGAGCCTGGAATACCATATTCTGGAAGGCAAAGGATCTAGGGTTACAACTAAGAATTAACTACCCAGCAAGACTGAGCATCATCTTTCAGGGAAGGTTATGGATTTTTAATGAAGTAAGAGACTTTCTATTGGAAAAAGTCAGAACTACAGAAAATTTAATCTTCAAACACAGGACTCAAACATAGAAAGGTAAACAAAGGAAAATATATTATTTAAAGGTTAAACTGTTTACATGCTTAGATGGGAAAACAATATCTGTAACAAACTCTGTATCTATCTCTGGGGCAGACAGAGAAGGATGTCACATGGCCTGAGGATATAGTTGTGAATGGTATGTTTTGATGATATCAAAAAAAAAAAAAGACATTAAGGGGTGAAAAGGTCTGTATTGGAAGAAGAGGAAAGGGGAGATATAATGGAACAAATAAGATCACCAGAAGTGCAAAAGACCTATTACCATCGAGGCAAAGAAGGGAGAGGGATGAGCATTATCTTATCAGTTTTGGTTCAAAGAGGGAATAACTTAATCACTCAGTTGGATATAGAATTTTATCTAATCCTATATAGAAGTAGGAGGAGAAAGAGGAAAATAAAAGGGAAAAAGGGAGGGTCAGGATAGAAAGGAGGGCAGAAATACTAGGAGAAAAGGTAAGAAGAGAAGAAAGGTTGATAAAAGATAAGGTAGTGGGTAGAATAGGTTAAAAAAACAAAACAAAACACTACTAAGGACAGGATAGAAAGAGGGTACAAAGGTATATAACGGGAAGAAAACAGGCTAAGAGAAATACAGAGCTGTAATCATAACTGTAGGTGTGAATAGGATGAACTCTCTCATAAAACAGAAGTGAATACCAGAGTAGATTAAAAAACATAATCCTACAATATGTTGTTTACAAGAAGCACATTTGGGGCAGCTAGGTGGCTCAGTGGATTGGGTGCCAACCCTGAAGTTGGGAGGACCTGAGTTCAAAATCCAGTCTCAGACACTTAATTCCTAGCTGTGTGACTCTGGGTAAGTCATTTTGCCCCAATGGTCTCATCAAAGAAAACAACAAACAAACAAACAAACAAAAACCCAAGAAGCACATTTGACACAGAAAGCCACATACAGAGTAAAGGTAAAGGGCTGGAACAGAATTTATTATGCTTAACTGAAGTGAAAAAAGCAGGGGTAGCCATTCTGATCTCAGATAAAGCAAAAGTAAAAAAAAGAAAAAAACAAGTAAAAAGTAAAAAAATTAAAAGAGATAAGGAAGGAAAGTACATCTTGGTAAAGGGTACCATAAACAACCAAGTAGTAGTGATATTATATGTATATGTACCTAGTAGTAGAGCATACAAATTTCTAGAGAAGATATTAAGCCTGTTACAGGAAAAAATAGATAGCAAAACTATATAAGTGGGAGACTCTCCCTTCTCAGAATCAAAAAAATCTAACCACAAAATAAATAAAGAATCTAGGGAGATTAATAGGATCCTAGAAAACCTAGATATGATAGAACTCTGAAGAAAATTGAATAGAGACAGAAAGGAATATATTTTTTTTTTCTCGGCAATACATAGCACCTACACAAAAATTGAGCATGTATTAGGGCATAAAAACCTCACGATCAAATATAGAAAGGCAGAAATAATAAATGTTTCATTTTCAGACCATGATGCAATAAAAATTATAATCAAATTCTAAAGAATGAGTGGGTCAAACAACAAATCACAGAAACAATCCATAATTTCATCCAAGAGAATGAAAATAATGAGACAATATACTAAAACCTATAGGATGCAGCCAAAGCAATTCTTAGGGGAAATTTTATCTCTCTAAATAACTACATGAATTAAATAAAGAAAGAGGAGATCAATGAATTGGGCATACAACTGAAAAAGCTAGAAAAATAACATATTAAAAAACCCCAATTAAATATCAAATTAGAAATTCTGAAAATAAAAGGAAAGATTAATAAAATTGAAACTAAGAAAATGATTGAATTAATTAACAAAACTAAGTTAGTTTTATGAAAAAACCCAACAAAATAGATAAATTTTTGGTTAATTTGATTAGAAAAAGGAAAGGAAAAAACCAAATCACCAGCATCAAAAATGAAAAGGGTAAACTTACTACCAATGAAAAAGAAGTTAAAGCAATAATTAGGAGCTATTTTGCCCAACTGTATGGTGGCAAATCTGACAATTTAACAGAAATAGATGAATTTTTACAATAATCTAAATTGCCCAGATTAACAGAAAAGGAAATAAATTACTAAAATAGTCTCATGTTAGAAAAAGAAATTGAACAAATCATTAATCAACTCCCAAAGAAAAATCTCTAGAGTCAGATGGATTTACAAGTGAATCCTTCCAAACATTTAAAGAACAATTAATTCCAATACTATGTAAACTATTTAGAAAAATAGATAAAGAAGGACTCTTGTCAAATTTCTTCTATGACACAAATATGGTACTGATATCTAAACCAAGAAGAGCCAAAACAGAGAAAGAAAATCACAGACCAATCTCCCTAATGAATATTAAATAAAAGATTAGCAAAGAGATTATAGCAATTTATCAACAGGATAATCCACTATGACCAAGTGGGATTTGTACTAGGAATGCAGGGCTAGTTCAATATCAATATCAATTACTATAACTGACCATATCAATAACAAAACCAACAGAAATCATATGATAATCTCAATAGATGCAGAAACATTTTTTGATAAAACACAGTACCCATATTTATTAAAAACACTTAGCATAGAGATAAAGAGAGCTTTCCTTAAAATAATAAGCAATAAAGATGATTTTAGGAAGGCTCTCTCCTAATCCTGACTCCTAGTCTAGTTTGCTATATATATATATGTATATATGTATATATAGAGAGAGAGACAGAGACAGAGATAAACAGAGAGACACAGAGACAGAGACAGAGAAATACAGAGAGACAGAGAACCAGAAAAAGAGAGACAGAGACATAAACAAAGAGACATACACAGAGACAAAGACACACACACAAAGAGACAGAGACAGAATCAGAGAGAAAGAGAGATATGTTGTGAAAATAGGAAAAGATTTGAATATTTTGGGTGAATGGGGATGAGGAGTTGGGGATGACACTGAGAGTGTGAACCTGGATGTTTAGGAAGATGTAGTCTCAGATACCCTGGGCACTTAAATCTTCAGTTTCCTCATCAAAATGAGCTGGAGAAGGCAAAGGCAAACCACCCCAGTATCTTTGCCAAGGAGATCCCAAATGAGGTCATGAAGACATTAGTCTTAAAGACATTAGTCAGACATTAATGAAACAATTGAACAACAATAAAACATGACATCCAGTTCAAGATGGCCAAATGTCAGTTGGTGAAGTGAAATTGGAAGTGAGGAGAGAGATTAGGGATGAAATGAAGAGTTTGGATTAGAACATCTCTCAGGTTCCTTCTAGCCCTAAATTGTATGGTTTAATTAGTTCTAAATCTGGCTCATGGAGACTTATGGGGTCACTAAGTGAGAACTCAGATAATAAATCAGGTTTTTGACTCTTAGCCCAATTCTCTTCCCATTAGACCAGATTTAAAAATTAATTAATGCAAAAGTTAATTAGTTAATTAACTTAAGCTTGTAAAATTTGCATTGGCTTTGGATATTTTGACTAGTACCATTGTCCAATTATTCTTTCATGGCCATTCCCCTTATTCAGAGCACCTGCTGATTTTCCTTACATCCTGAGCTGCTGGCATATTATTGTCTTTCAAGTTCATTCAGCCCTATCCTAATTATTTCACCTATCAAACTGTTTACCTATCAACCTCACTTACTGGGCGAGGGCGAGTCTCCCGAAGAAAGGATTTGAGGTCTCCTCCAGCCATCAGTTCTAGGAGGATAAATCGGGGCAGGGCCTGCAGGCTCACCCCAATACAGCGAACAATGTTCTGGTGGTTGAATTTGCTGCAGAAGAAGAAAGGAATGTCAAAAGTTAACTGTGTTAAAAGAGACTTGTTCAGCTAAGTGCACTCATATTCTTCCATAAGAAATTATATATACTGCCCATTTGCTCTGCTCCTTACTATCCCATTCAGAGTTCTTTCTGAGAAATCATTTGGGAACGAAAAAGCAGGAAAGCTCATCTTTCTTTTCTAGTTTGTGAACAGACTTAACTTCCTAACCCAATGTTTTCAGCTTCTCATATTGATCAACTTGAGGCAACTTAATATTTTTGAAAAACAGACCATATTTATTTATAATTGGAGTCATTAGAATTTTAAAATTTACATAGTTAAAATAATTATACATTAACATAATTATAATAATTATTAAATAATTAAACATTTGTTAAAAAGAAATATACAGAATACATATCTGGTCACTTTTTGGGCAGCAGTAGCACAGGTAAGTTAGAGTTAACTAGTTGGAATCATTTTGGGGTTCCAGAAGATTCCAGGTACCCCAGAGCCCTTGGGATGTTTAGTTTTAATGGTAACCTTACAATGGTTACAATGCTAACATGTATTTAGAAGTAAACTTGAGAGTTCAATCTAGTTAATGTCTTTGCCTCCAACCGGAGCTTTATTTAAACTTTCCCACCCATGTAAGAATTTCCTTTAACCTAGGTAAAATCTACCATATTGAGTCTGAAGAAGGAATGAAGGCTGTCCAGATTACTGGAAATTTTTAAATCCACAGAAAAGTGGAAGTGGAAGGAAGTGATATGCAGGGACATGGTAGCTTCCCTCTACCAACAGGAACTGATGGCTGTCTAGGTCCCAAGGCTACGGGCATTTCTTCCAGTTTCCCTGAGGACAGATTTTCTGTGGTCAGAGGTGTTAAACATTGGTGAAAGAGAAAGGCCAGAGGATGAATGAAGGCCATCTTCCATTTGAGAGTTCACCATTTCATGGGAGATTTTCTGTGTTCTGTACTCAGTTTACCTAATGATCAATGCTTCCATGAGGAAATCCAGCTCGTCCTGTTCTGAACACACTTCTGGAAGGGTCTGGATACGGACAGGAAAAAGGAAGAGAGAAGGAAAGTTTGAAGTCAGGATGCATGAAGGATGATATGCTTTTCAGAAGCAGTGACTTAGACCTCAGACCTTAGGGCCTATGGAAATATGGGTTATCCCTTACCTTAACTGCCACCTGTAGTGGGCTGGGGTCACTGGGGATTCCAGATACTTGGCCTTCATACACTTCCCCAAAGGCACCATGGCCCAGACCCCTGGACAAAGCAGAAGAGAAAGTGAGATGGACTAGGGACAGATTGGAAGCCTTCAGAGGCTTAGAAAGTGGGTTCTGATTATATGGTAATTTTTTTCCCCTGAAATATAGTAGGTATAGTACATCCAAGGATTCAGGATGAACCAGACAAGCAATAGGGGCACAGTAGTTAGAGCTCTGGGCCAGGAAGACCTGAGCTTAAATGTGGCCTCAGATATTCAGGAGCTGTGTAAATATGGGCAAGTCATTTAACCCTGTTTGCTTCAGTTTTTTATCTGCAAAATGAGCTGGAAAAGGAAATGGCAAAGCATGCCAGTATCTTTGCCAAGAAAACCCAAATGGGGTCATGAAGTGTCATGAAGAATCAACTGAACAACAACAAAGATAAGCAGTTGCTATTGAATGATGAAATTTTACATAAATAAGTCCTCTTAATTAACATCTAGATTTATAAAAGATTGAAGAGGTAATCCTGGTGTTTTGCAAAAACAGATTCTTCTATAAGCATAAAAAAAGATTTGCTTCTTTTAAATACATTCATTCAAACTCAGAAATCACAGGGAATTGAAAAAGTAGGAAAGTTTATCTTTTCAAATGCAGTAAGGATGAGAAGACTTAAAGGCTTCATAACAAGCTTATGAAATAGTATTTAAAAAATAATACATTTCACAATTTATAATTGAAAGTTTAAAAAATTTTAAATACATGTACTTGTTTTGTTAAAACTACACCTAATTTTTTTTTAAATTGGTAGTCTAGATTTTAAAAGTTAAATAAAAGAAAATATTGTTTATTTTTCACAGATCACAAAATTTTAGAATTGGAAAGAACTTCACAGGCCATATCCCATACCTGAAAAAGAATCCTTTCTACATCATACCTGACATGTGGTCATCCAACCTTGAAATTACCTTTTCTACTTCCTGCCTTAAATTGACACTGGGCCTTGTGGATTGGGACAGCGGGGACAGGCTTCCATGACCCCATCTCTGAAGCCTGCCTTTCCTCATAGGATCAAGAGGTTTAGTGCTGGACAAGGTTTCAAAACATCTAGTCGAACCCCTTTATTTTTAAGACAAAGAAAGTGAGGGCTAGAAAATGGCTTGGCCAGTGTCAAAAAGGATTTGAACACAGGTCCACTGGCCCATCCACCATATCAGTGATATTGATAAATGGCTATATCTTTCTAATTACTGCGGGACAAAATTTTCTCCCTAAATATCATTGTGAAGACAGAACACTTGAAAGTTAATCTGCTGTCCCAATTAGTAAGTATAATAACCAAATGTTCATCCAATTGG
Source organism: Antechinus flavipes (assembly GCF_016432865.1). Taxonomy (NCBI): domain Eukaryota; kingdom Metazoa; phylum Chordata; class Mammalia; order Dasyuromorphia; family Dasyuridae; genus Antechinus; species Antechinus flavipes. The sequence continues at coordinate 221,925,933 of NC_067399.1, read as the reverse complement.
CTGATGGAAAACGAAGACTGAAAATAAAACTTTACTTTAAAATATGTTGTGGAAACTGTCTAAAAATGAAACCCCTGGCTTTCTTTTGAATTGTGAAGTATATGCTCTAAGTTATATAAAGCAGCAAAAGCGTATTTTTGTTTTTTAACAGTAAGAATGATTAGCTCTTGTAAGGCTTGTGTGAAATGCTCTTAGGGATTGCATAATCATTTCTTAGTAAAACTTCTTAAAATGAAGGGGCTTGATTAGGTTACTCCTACCTGACTTAATTATCAGGTCTAAGTCAGTGGGAATGTTGGCATGTCAACATCAGACTAATTCCATTGAAACTCTTCAATTTTATGATTTGTATAGGATCTTCAATTTAGCACTGAAACATATTATACAAAACATTGAATTCAATCTCCTAACCTTACAAACAAACAAACTGAGGTCCAGAGAGATTTTCCAGAATCACATACAGAGTGGCATCTGAATTGGGAGTTGAATATAGGTCTTCTGGATTTCAAGTCCAGAACTCTAGAGCTAGAAGGAAATTTAGGGATCATTTAATCCCAGGTTTTGCATTTTGCAAATAGAAATCAAGATCTATAGTGGACTTGTTCCAACTCACAAAAATAATAAATAAGTAGAAGAACTGGGATTAGAACCCAGTTTTTTGTTTTTTCTTTCTCTCCTCTCTCTCTCTCTCTCTCTTCTCTCTCTCTCTCTCTCTCCTCTCTCCTCTCTCTCTCTCTCTCTCTCTCTCTCTCTCTCTCTCTCTCTCTCTCTCTCTCTCTCTCTCTCTCTCTCTCTCTCTCTCTCTCTCTCTCATCTTGAGGTCTGCCTTCTTGGATGCCCCAGCCCATCCTCAGACTCCAGCTGTCAGAGAAGCTGACTGGGACTTACCGAATGAGGGAGATGTTTTTCCGAGGCACCTCCTTGAGGTCGCTGATGGATGTGGTTTTGCCGGCAAAGCAGTAGTTGGGGTTGTAGTCGGTCATGATGGTGGAGGTTCTCAGTTTGCTCAGCTTGTACTCGGGGCTCTGCAGTTCCATCTGCATTGCCTGGAGCTCCTGATGCTTCCTGCGGTACACTGGAGACAGAGACAAAGCCCCGCAGTGGGGGTGGGGAGTGGGTTAATGGGTCTAGCCAAAGGAGCATCCAAGCTCCAGGGGCATTTCTGGTGCATCTCACTGGGAAGTTCATCCCAGACTGAGATGATATTTAGGGAGAGGAGTAGGAATCCAAACACAGCAGCACCCTGAGGAAATACCCCGAGGAGCATCGGCCGCAGTGTTGGCCACTCTGAGAGCTCTCATTGCTTGCTCTGGTTCCTCCATTGGAGTCCTATGCCAGTGACCCTTTGTATCGAGGAGCTGCCTTTGAAGGTTACGCGCATGGAAGCCTGAGATATAGAAGGGCTACAAAAAGGCTTCTCTGTGGGTCTGCTGGGACGGAAGGCATTTACCTCCGAGCAAGGTGTGTAGTCTCTTCACCAACAAAAAAAGCTCATGCATTTTTGGGGTACGCAAGGAAGGGCCTAATGTTTAAGCCCAGGCGCCGGATAGACGCCTGTTCCCCCTTCACTCTTTAAACATTATAAACAAACCATCCTCTCTTTGTTTTCACCCCATCTTTATTTCTGAGCCCCTCTCCCCACTCCCACCCCTTTTGGATGCCACACGTTAAGGACACTGGCATATTGGGGAGCATCTGGAGGCAGGTAACTAGGCTGGTGAAGAACTTTGTGACCCGCCACATGGAGTGGAGAAGTTCCCCAAGGGGACACGATGGAGGAAGTTTGTGGAAGCCAAGAACAGCCTTGGGCTGGAAAGGCCCCAGGTGGTCACTAACAAGTGGTAAGCCAAGGGCTGGGAGCAGGACACATTTCTCCCTATCCATGAAGAATAAGGCCAAACTTGGGGGCAAGGGGAGCTTCTCCACAGTTGCTCTCACAGTGGAAGGGTCCTGTTCTCCATCCCTCCAGCCTCCCACCATCAAGGCTCTCTAAACCCTTCCCAGAAGACCCCGAAGCTTCATGCTTCCTCAGCCCGAGGGCCCCCCACCCTAGCTTCTCCAGCACCTGCGATTCTATGGGCCCAGCCTACTCACCAATCATGATGCCCGAGAACGCCAGCACCAGCGCAGCCACTAGGGCCGAGGTCACGACAGACAGTATCAGGGAGAGAGGCAAGTGGGGTTCCGAGGTGGGAGGCACTACAAGACACAGCAGGATGGGGGACTGAGAACCTCGGAGGCTTCGGCCTTCCCCACCCCCTGCCACCGGCTGCAGTCCTTCCTCATTCAGCACCTTCAGGAGACTTTTTCCTCCTTTTAATGAGCTTAGATAATCTAGGGGCTGGAAGAAAGAGCTTCTATTTTATCTAAAGAGCTCAAACTATCAGTTTTTGCTCCTGGGGTAAGTGGCTCAAAAATATGCTTTCACTTCTACTGGGGTTTGAGGGTCTAACAGAGACTGTCAATCACTAGGGAAGTCACCATGGTGGGAGACCACCTAGGGGTAGCCACTGAGGGATAGGATGGGGAAGGAAAATATCCATCTGCTTTAGCCTCCCTATTCTGACTCATTATTTTTTGTTAGGTGATAATCTCAGTTGTTTCCATACTACTAAAGGAGTGAATATATATTGGACTGAGATCAAGACAAGAAACTTCAGTTTGAGACTCAGCTCTAAATGCCCACGAGTCGTGGGACACAACTGGTGATTTGTGTGATTTACCAGTGGGCGACTCAGTGACTTCTAAGATCCCAATGAGCATGAGACCTCTCTCCAGGCTGCTTGTAAGCTATTAGTTCCCTTTAGCCCAGCAGGAAGAGGGGCAAGGAAACAGTGCTGTGAATTACCACGGGACCAGCCCCTCTCCCTGCAACTCTGCATCCCAGCAGCATTCCGGGCCCCAGGATGCGTTCTCACCTATGCAGGAGACCCCGTCTTCGGCCAGTATTGTGCCATGGTCGCAGAAACAGATAACTCTGTGGCTCTCTGGATCAATGTGGCACTCATCCACCTCACAGTGGCTGCAGTTCAAGTAAAGCTTGATGTTCACCTCCCCATGGCCCTCCATCACTGGGGTGACAAGGGAGGGCAGGAAACTTGGTCAGCCTGAGCCGGGGAGGATGGCCCTCCTGCTTCCCCCTCACATCATCTACCAATGCTTTCCCGGATGGGGGGGGGCCTGGGGCTTCCGGCGGCTATCCCCTTCTCCATATGGTTTCTTTGGATTATCTGTACATTTTTCCTATGTCCCCCTGGGTAGGACCACTCCAGGTGGTGGAGAGCTGTGCTATTTGAGGGGAAGTAGAAGATGCACATTTGTCTGGGTGGGCTGGTGGGTGAGTAAGTAATCGTATAGGGGCGAGAGTCTTGACATGGATTATGTGTGTGAGTGTGAGTGTAGAATGTAAGTTTTCTGAGGGCAGGGACTATTTCATTTTTGTTTTTGAATTCCTAGTCTAGCACAATACCCGGTGTGTAATAGTTACTTTTATGAATTTTTGCTAAATGGTTGTTTTTGTTTTTTGTTTTGCCTCTTTTTGTATATTCAGTGATTAGCACAGTACTTGACACATTAATGACTGATTAAATTAGTTGGTTGGGGGTAAGGGAGCTTCTTATTTGCAAGTGGATCTCTATCATGTGACCACAGACCCCAACAGCCCCTGGACCTATGTTGTCCTGAGGCCCAACTGTGGCCTGGCGCTGCGGTCTGGAGGGACCTGCCTACTGCCATCTGAGAGAGAGGAGGGTACCTTTCAGAGCCGGGGTGTACAGGATGCCCATTGGACTGATGAAGGAGACCCCATCCTCCCCATCCATTTCGGGGTCATTGTTCACAGCTGCATTACCCCCTGTTGCAAACCAGAGAAAAGCTGAACACTGGGTAGGGAATCATGACACACAAACACAGACACATATACGTAAGTCACAGCATGCTAGCAGAGCAAACAGCTGACATCTTCTCCAGGGTCCTGAGGGGAGCTGACATCAGGCAGGGCGGAAGGTATGCTATAATATGGGGGCAGGTCGGAGCAGGCAAGTCTAAGCTCCCCAGGCTCATGTGCAGGATGATGCCATTGCCCACGTGGCAGCTGTAAATGGGGGGACCCGGAGTACCCAGGGGTACTGCATAGGTACCGTACTGGCTTTGGCGTGATCTCCAGGGCATCTAGTCCAAACTCATTTTATATGTAAGGAAACTGAGGTTCAGGGAGCTCAAGAAGCTATAAGACTGGCCCAAAGCCACTCAGGCAGGCAGTGGAAGAGGCAGGATTCGCCCCCAGACCCAACAGCACTAGGCTCAGGCCTCCGAGCTGAAAGCTCTCCCCCCGAGGGACTTGCAGAGGAATCTCAGATCTGGGATCCCCAAGCTGCCTCCCCCTACCCGCAATCCCCATCAGCACCTCCTGCCCCGTCCCCACTTCTCAGACCCATCAGGTCAGAGTGGTAGGAGATGAGGGGCCTTGGGGATTTAGTGCGGCCCCCCTCCCTTCCCGGGGTGCCTGTTCCTTGCTCAGAAATAAGCCGGGGCCTGCCCTGGCCTGGTCTCCTCACCCTCACGGACCCCGAAGATGAAAGCATGACCACACAAGCATCTTACAGGAAGCGTTAGAGTTAAACAGTCACACAGAGATCACAGTGCATGCACAGTGCCCTGCGCTAAGGGGGCTGCGCCACCTCCCCTCCTCTTGGACCATCAGTCCTAGCTGGTCGTGGGCAAGAGCCAAGAGGAGGGCAGCCGGGTCAATGGCCCTGCTGCCCGCTGAGGAGCCGGGGCCCGGGAGGGGCCGAGCCCCGAGCATCAGCGCGGAGAGTGGCTTCTCGTGGGCCAGTCGCCAGTCCGTCCCTTAGGGGGCCGGCCTGTGGCCGTCGGGTGGGCAGAGGCTGCGAGCAGCCGTCCCTCGCAGGGCCGCAGCCCCGGGGTCACTCTGGCGCCGCGGGGTGCTCAGAGTCATCGGGAGAGGCCGGAGCCTCTTCTCCCAGTAAGGCCTGGGGGGGCGGGCAGGGAAGGGGATCAAGAACCACATGAGATCTTGATGCTGTCCTGACGGAGGCCGAGGCAAGATGGCAGCAGGCGGCTGTCACCACGCCTGCCCCGGGCACATTCACCCAGCCCAGCTAAGGGGGGGGCCATGGCATCACAAGGCAGGGTCAGGGGAGGAGAAGAGAGGGAAAGGGGCGGGAAGATCAGGGACCAGGGAAGCGGGGCTCAGAGCCTGCCTGACTTCTATGGCTAAAGGAGGGAAACTGACACCTTGAACGCGAAGCATCTTTACCTATGTATCCTCCGCCTCCTCCACCTGAGGAGCACCCCCCTCCACCCCCTCCGAAACCCCCTCTTGTCTCCCACCCCCACTTCTTCATGGCCTGGGGGCAGGAATGTCCTCCTGTGGCACCTTCCAGCAAAGATTTTCCCGACCAAAGCAAGGAAGTGTTATCATTCCAACCACCTCCACCACCTGCAGAGGAGAGAGGGAGAAGGTCCCCCAGTGAGCAGAGTCCAGGAAGTGAAACTGGTGGGAAAAGCTGGAGGCCGGGAAGTCTGGGAGCCGGCCGAGGGCCAGACGTGTAACCAGGAAGTGCTTCTTCATAGCTTCCTGGCTCTATGACTATGGGCAAGTCACCTAAACTGCTGCCTGCCTCAGTCTCCCCATCTGTCAAATGAGGATGCTCACAGCATTTCCCTCCCAGAGTTGTTGTGAAGTTCAGATGAGATGATATAGAGTGGCCGGACCTGGAGTCAGAAAGACTCATCTTCCTGAGTTCAAATCACACTTACAAGCTGGGTGACCCTGGGCAGGACACCTAACCCCACATGCCTCAGTTTCCCCATCTGTACAATGAGCTGGAGAAGGAAGTGGCAAACCCCTCCAGTATCTCTGCCAAGAAACCCCTAGCTGGGATTGTGTGGGTCAGACATGACTGCAATGAGTAAACAATCATAACAGAAGAGACATTTTCTAATGTTAAAGTGCTATCTTCCCTTCCCTGGGGCATCTGCAGTGGAAGCGGTGGAGTCCAGCTTCCCTGGCTGGAAATGGAGGAAGGCGAGGTTTGCTGGGCCGGGCTGTTCCTGTTTTGGTTGGAGCAACCTGTTCCCCTCTGTCCTCAGAGGCAGCTGCCCACACCAGAAGTGGTGATGAGCTCCTGGGGAGATGAGTTGTCTGGGACTGGGGAGCTGCGGAGCTGACGGAATTTGTTTCATCCTCATTTCCCTGCTCCACTAACTCCAAAATCTTGGGCCTTTCATCTCCCTCCCTCCCATCTTCCTCCCAAGGGCCCTGACATGGCTTAATCTTCAAGGAAGGCAAAAGTCCAAGTGCTTCCTTGGAGCGAGTGCTATCAGGGGCAGAATGACGGGGGTCACAGGAGAAAATGGCCCTTGGACTTCATGGGAACCAGGGCTTCAGCATCAGACAAGAATCCGGGCTCCAGGACTGGACCTGGCTATGTGACCTTGGGCCAGGCTCAGTTGCCTCCTTTGTAAAATGAGGAGGGAAGGGAGAGCCAAACTAGAGAATAGCTGAACTTCCTTCCAGCTTCAGTTCTGACCTGCTTAGCCTAAATTAAGAGGCTGCTCTCCTGAGAGGGTCTCCCAAATTGAGGGGGTGGAAGGAAGATGGGCAGATAAAGCTCCAACAGAAAGTTGTGTTCTGCTGGTATCCGGAGCCTCAGGGGACTGTGGCCTCCGGGATTACCAGACTGAGCAAGAGGTTTGGGGGCTCACAGAAGAGGAAACTCATTAACCAAGGAAGGTAGGCACCTCTCTGCAATTTATAGTCTTAGTGACCTGGAGATGCTGAGATATTAAGTAACATACAACCATGGTGGGTCAGGGACACGATCTGAATGTAGGCACTGGTACTTATGAGACCAGATCTCTTTCTGCTTTGCCTGTTCAGGGTACAGACACCTGCAGAGTCCCACGAGTGCCTTTCAAGGTGATGACTAAAGAGAAGTGAGTGTGACTGACTCTAAAGCATCGTAAGCCTTTTCTGTCAATATAGTCTGATCTTTCCTACCAAGGCTGGGACTAGTCACTGCTTTTCGTGGCATATAAAAAAATATTATTTTATTCTGAACTATGGTATACATAAGAGATTTGAAATAAAACAAACATTTCCATAACATGGTAGAATAAAAAAAAGATGATTGTATATGAAACCTCAAATCTCTGATGTACAACTTGCTGTTCCTTTTAAATATATCATAAAGTTAGGTAACTCTATTTTCCTTTTTTTCCTTTCATGGCATTTTCAACAGATTTCTCAACACTGCAACTTCTCCCCAGCTTTCCCAAAGAATATAAGGATGTAACCTCTGCTCCTGTGCATAGCTGGATGGGGACAGGAACCTCAGAGAAGCACAGAGAAGTCCATGAGTCAAGTCCCTGAAGGAGTCAGGGCTAGTGGGTCTTTATGGGGCCATTGGTTATCAGCAGTTTGGCAAAACAGAATCAGAAGTGGGTTCCTGTGGCAGACCTGTGCCCGGTCTCACTCACCAATGCCTGCGCAGTGGCCTGGGGCTTCCCTGAAACTCCCGAACTCAGGCCTCCCTTCCTGCCTCTGCATGTTTCAGAGTGACCTCTACTTCTCTTTCTAGCTGTGAGTCTATCAAAAGTCAATAAGAGTGACTGGTGCCATGAAAAAAGGAACAAATCAAGATGGGAAGGTTCAGAAGACCTAGGTGTGAATCCCAGTTCTGCTATCTGTATAATCACAGGAAATTCCCCTAATCCTTTTGGCCCTGTATTCTCTTCCTATAAAAGGGAAGGATTCGATAAGGTAGGGTCTTGTCTCACTCTAAAATGATGATTCTCATTATCCTTCTGCTATCTCTGTGCATTTCTGATCCAAAAGAAAACTGTTTTACTTGGTTTCTTTTATTTCCATGAATTAATTTAATACCTGTTTTGAAATATTACTTAAATATTCTCTCCTGGACTGAATATTGAGATTTAAAAAAAAGCAATACACAATGAATGCCCCAAGATCTTATTTTTTCTTTCTATAACTGCTGACTCTGGAGGAAACTATTCAACAGAAACCAGCTCAGGCTTCTTGTTTTACTTCTGTGGCTGTAGGTCAGTGAGATCAGCTTTTTAGTTGATGGGGTTGGGTAGTGGAGATCAGGGAGATGGAGATTGTAGGAAAGAGCAGGCAAAAGACTTTGTTCTGCCATAAGTCTCCATTTCTCCTAAGGATAAGAGGGCACAGCATTTTGAAGGAGCTTTTCATTCTTGTTTTAGATACAAATCTAGGGTGATGATGGTGGAGGCCTTGGGAGAATTTCAGTTCAGGGTAACTTAGTCACTCTGGGGCAGAGAGTCTAGGTTTGGTTCCCAATTCCTTGGGAGATTTTCTATGACTAAGAACAAGTCAAAATGCAACAGTGTCCCATGAGGAACAGCAAAGTAATTTGAAATAGCCCCATTATTTGGATTTGTATGTGCAGATGGTATTGGTATAGTGGCAAGGGTATGGGATTAGAAGTCAGAAGACCTGACTGAGCTCAAGTGCAGCTCTGCCTCTTATTGACTGCATGGCACTGGGCAAATTGTGTCCTTTGTCTCTCTGTTTCTGTCTGTCTTGCTGTTTCTGTCCTTGTCTCTCTATATTTCTCTGTTTCTCTCTGTCTTTGTCTCTCTCTTTCCTTCTATCTCTGTCTTCGTGTCTTTTTCTCTCTGTGTCTTTGTCTCTGTCCTTCTCTGTTTATGTCTCTGTCTCTGTCTCTATGTCTCTCTTTCTTTATCTGACTCAGCTGTAGTTTTCTCACTTACAAAATCTGGAGGGCAGTATTTGGCGTAGGTATCTATCTACAGCTCTGTTGTATTTCGGGGAGGGTTTTCTGGGTATCTTTGAATTCCAGTGTTGTTTGTGTCCTTGGGACAATGTTACCTGATGTCTTGGCAAAGATTAGGCTGGAAGGTTCTGTGTCCCAGGCAATAAAAGTTCATGTCTTGATACTTTTTGGATTACCTAGGCAGGACCCTTACAGTCAGACATCACAGGACCTTTTCAAAGGGTCCCCAAATCTTAAAATATATTTGAAATGTAAGTTATTATTATAATAATCATAATAATAGAGATGCCATAAGAAATAATGTCTAGGGATTGGGGTTCTGGTATCTACAATACCAGTAAGAAAGAGCTCTACAAGCACGTCTTAGGATGTTACTTGTTTGCTGTAGTAAATTATATTCCTTGACGTCCCAACTTTATTCATGTTCCCCTCACCAGCACCCCTTGCCCCGTCCCAACCTCCAAGAGTGGGTCCAGTTTCTTACTGACTCCAGAGGACCAGCTTAGTCCCTAGACATCTGAGCCTGGCTGTGTTTTGTGAGCAGTGGCACGTGGTCACATTACCTGCGGCTCCAGAAATGCCATTCAGACCTAGAACAGAGGAGTTATTTTCCAGTCTTTCTGGATGGAATTTATCGGTTTTGGCTCCATAGGCTCTCCCACCACCTCCAGCTGCAATGATCAGAGGCACTGGTATTCCATTCTTCATCTGACAAAGGAAAAATTCAAAAATGAAGGGGACATCCTCTTCTGGCCAGAGCTGGACCCTAACTTGGCTTCTGGTCTCCACCCTGAAAAGCTGGATGTAAGGCAATAAGCTCACTTTTTGAGGGATCTCTGTTCTGACATCTGTCAGATTCTTCCCAAGAATCCTGTAAGTCTCAGAGATAGGTGTGGGTGGTGGGGGAAGGGGGGAAGTTGAGGATGAGGTATTTAGATGGCCTGGGCACAATTCTGGGTCTAAAAATTACACCGCTTGACCTGCCTTCTCTGTAACTATCCATCATGGGCTATAATCTTTCACTGTAACAATTAAAACTTGACATCACAGAAAAAATAGCCACATGCAGGCATTAAAAGTGTGCAAATATAAAAAGTGTGACTATCTCCAATGACCCAGATGGTTGCCTACCTTGTCTACTCTAATTTTTCCCAGGACTTGTACCTTCTTCCCCCAGCACTTGGCGCATATACAGCAGGCACTTAATAAATGCCTACTGATTGATGAATTGGTTCATGTAGCAAAGGGTAAAATTTTAATTCCTCAAATTCAGATTGAATTCTTTATTTTCTCTGTCTCCCCAGTTGCAGTTAGAAATATAACTAACAATTTTTGCACTTGGGGTAAAAATTGAAGGAATCTTATCTAGGATTGCAGGCTAATCAAGAGAAGAAGTAGGAGACCAAGAAGTTTCTAGGCTGCTGCCCCAAAGGAGAAACTGCTGCTACAAGAAGCTGGAGAGGAAGGGAGGAAGCATTCCAAGTAAGTACTGTTGTGACCTCAAAATTTCCTTGCCCTTGTTCAAAGACCCATGGTCCTACCCTAATTTGGACACTGGTTCTAGTGAATATGACTGGTATTATTTCTGCTTTCATTTTCTTGTCCTTTTGGATGGTTTAGATTTGGTCAAGGATAAAGTGTAGACTAAATCACAATTAAGACTCTTTAATATCTCACTTTTAATTTCCACTTTTGATTTTGTGGAGGGAGTTATGATAGTCATATGTGATTAAAATATGGCAGTTGAATAGGGAAAGAGAGAAGTTCAATATTGGGAAGTATTCAGTTACGGAGAGGTTTGAGAATAACTTTATTCTACATTAATTGATCCAGAGAAGCAAAAGGAACATTGTACCCATAGTCCTTTAAAATCTTTATACCTTATCCTGCTGTGATGTGAACATTCATGTTATCCAAAAACAAAGTACCTGGGCTCAATTCCCAACCTTGTCACTCGCTGGCTCTGAGACCATGGATAAATCACTTAAGCTTCTCTGAGTTTTAAAATTATGTTAAATGGGGATAATAATACCAGGAGCATCTAGCTTAAAGGGTTGTTTATGAGGTTCAAATAAAACAATCTATGTAAAAGGCTTTGTAAACTTGAAAGCCCTATGTAAATATCTATTACAATTAGAATTGGAAGACTTTATTCTAGAGGCAGCAAAACCTGGTGGATAAATGAGTGGTTTTAGAGTTGAGAAGGCTATCTTCTTGTTAACTAAATGGTTGTCACTGAGGAAGTCAAAGGATGAGCCAGTTGTGAAATATGATTAATACAATGTCTGCCCTACTTACCTCTGAGGGTTATGGAGAAGAGCCAGTGAGAAAAATTTGGTGAAAGCCCTTTTAAGTCTTATATAAAGCATGGTATAAACTTAAGGTGCTTGTATTACACCTTGGGGAAAATCCAAAAAAAAAAAAAAAAAAGGCCCAGAGCTATGTAGCATAGCCTGCAGCCTGGAAGAAAAAGGGGGGCCATACCTTAAAAATGTAGGTCGCTCCACCCCCACCTCCTCCACCGCCAGCCCACTCATTCACACTTTGATTGGCTCGGATTTCTTCTTCTATCACATTGTTCTCTCCAATGCAAACCTTCTGGATAATTTCATTAGTCTGTAGATAGAATGAATAAATAAGAGTTACAGTTTCCATCAGGATCTCCCTGGAGTTTAGATGCTGTCAATTCCAAGGCTTGAGATTAGGCAAGCTGTCAGGATCCCCGGCCATATTCTTCCTGGGAAGTATTTTTGTTTTGTCAACCCTCAATTTATCCCTTTTTGTTGCCATTACTTGGTACAAGTATCATCTGGAAAGTTATTAAAAGTCAATATGTCAAAGGGGATTTTTTAGTCCAGGAAACTTGATGGAAAGAAATTAGAATTATTTTTTACAGCCTTAGGGAGAACTAGTACTACTGGGTAGAAGGTATAAGAAGGTAGATTTGAAAAGAAATTTCTAATAATTATAGCTATCCAAATATAATGGTGATGAGTTCTCCATCAGCACAGGCATTTAAGTAAATCCATTTTACTACAGAATGTTAAGGCTAGAAGGAATCTTAGTGATAATTGAGTCTGGCTTTTCATTTTGCAATGAGAAAATGGAAATGTTATGACCAAAATCAGGAAGCTAGTAAATGGCAGAACCAGAGTTTGAAGAGGTCTTATAACTCAAGTCGCTAAGCATTTATTAAATGCCTACTCTCTGCTGGGCACCATAGTAAACACTGGGAAAACAAAGAAAGTAAATAATAAACTAACAAAATCAAAAGTAAAGAAGCTGTTCCTGTTCTCAAGATACTCATAGTCTAATGGTGGAGACGACATGCAGATAAGATTACATGCAGATTAAATTGAAGATAATCTCTTGTTCAACTGGTAGTGCACAGAGTGCTGGGACTGGAGTCAGGAAAACTCATCTTCCTGAGTTCAAATATGGTCTCAGACACTTACTAGCTGTGAAACCCTGGGGAAGTCACTTAACCCTGTTTGCCTCAGTTTCCTCATCTGTCAAAGCAGTTAGAGAAGGAAATAGTGAACTACTCTTTAATAAGAAAATCCCCAATAGAGTCATGAAGAAATGAACACGACTGGAAAGTGACTAAACAACTAAAATTATTGTCTTCTTGCAGAAAGTGGGCCCTCAGCTAGGGAAGCCATGGAAGCCGGGAGGTAGAGATGAGGAAGGAGAATTCCAGACATGGAGCAGAGCCTGTGAAAATGCCTGGAGTCAGGAGATAGAGTGTTTTGTAGGAGGAACAGCAAGGAAGATAGTGTCATGAAAAACTATGTGGGGTTAAGTAACTTGTAAGAAAACTAGGAAAATGGGAAAGGGCCAGTTTGTGAAGGGCTTTAAAATCCAAATGGATTTGAGACAAGGAGATGAACCATCAGATTATTACCATATTTCAATAGATTTGACATAGGGTTGTTGAGGGCCTGGACCAGGTTGGTAACAGTGTGGAGGAGAGGGGTGACAGACCTTACAAAGGTAAAATCAGCAAGCCTTGACAACCGATAGGCTTTGGGGGAGGAGCAGAGAATGAGGAGTGAGGAGGAGGAAGAGATGGAGGAGGAGGTTTTTGAGTCTGGGAGGATGGTGATAACCTTGGCCACAATAAGAAAGTAAGGAAAAGGAGTGAGTTTGGAGGAGAGAGATAATGAGTTCAGCTTTGCCCATATTGATTTTAAGCTGTCTATGGGATATCCAGTTTCAGATATCAAAAAAGTTCAGGGCAGAGGTTAGGATCAGACAAAAGCAAGACTGTATAGAAGAAGGTCTGGGACAGAGCCTTGTGGGACATCTGCAATTGGGGGGTGTGATCTGGATGAAGGTCTGGAAAAGGAGAGTGAGGAGATATGAGAGGTGAACCCAAACGTATCCTGACAACCTAGAGAGAAAAGAGTGTCAAGGAGAAGAGAGCAGTTGAAGCATTAAAGCTGCAGAGAAGTCAAGGAGAATGAAGACTGAGAAAGAGATACTGCATTTGGCAGTTAAGAGATCTAAGTTTAATGTCTACTGCCTTCTCTGGGAGGTTTCTTATTGGAGATATTGTTGAAGTTAGGCCATCAGGTTCCTTCCAACTCAGAGATGTTAGGATTCCTGCTGGAATAATGCTCAATAAGTCTAGTCATGTAACTGATTGTCAAGCACAGATTTGACCATATGGTCAAATCCCCTGCCCCAGAAAGTTTAATAATTCCTTATTGCCTCTAGAATAAAAAGCAATCTCCTCTATCTGGGATTAAAACCCTTTACAATCCAGAAAGATTGTACGTTGTTGTGTTTTTTTTTTTTTTTCTAGATAGACTGCCCATGGCTTCCCTTTAATTCATGATGATATTTCATTCAAACTCTCGCATTTGACTTGCACATTTCCCACCTCCTTGCTTTTGTATAAATTGTTTCTCAAGCCCAGAAGACTTTCCCTCCTCACTCTGCCTCATCCAATCCTTTGCTTCCTTTGAGGCCCACCTCAAATATCACCCCCTTCAGGAAAACTTTTCTAAATTTTCATGAGTTGTTTGCCCCCTTGCTTTCTTTCCCTCTGAAAGAGACTGAGATTTTCCCTGTAAGAGTGCATATTTTGGACATCCTTCTCTGTGTATGTATGGTACCTCCCTGTGGAAGGCAAGCTCCCTGAAGGGAGGATTCCTTCATTTTTGCCTTTGCATGACCAGCACCCTCTGCTACCTCTTGGAGCTTGTCAGCGGCACTCAGGACAATCACAGCTGCCTTGTCAGCCAGGCAGCTCCTCTCTCATCAAATTGATGTCAGAATAAAATACTTTTTTTTCTTTTGTTTAATCAAAAAAAAAAAGCTAATAAAACATCAAATTTCCATCTAACGCTGCAGCTGCGATGTACCCAGTAAATGACTGGCCATTCATCTTCAGCCTCTTCTTCTGCCGGAGCACTTACAGAGGCGCCAGGACTCAGCACCAGAGGAATATCGAGATGAATGGTCGAGACACAATTTGTTTTACGGTGTTTTCTATTTAATGACGGGAATAATTTGAGTTCTTTTAAAGTGGACGGAGCTTGGGTGAAAGGTTTTGAATTGACAGAGCTGATTTTTTTTCTCCTTATTCATGTGAGCAAGGAATGACCTAGGGGTGAGGGGAGAGGAGATGGAGAGAGAGAGAGAGAAGAAATGGCTGGGCCATAGGGGGGCCCTTCTGGTCTTACAGGATCATGAGAAGCTCCCTATGGCCCCAGGAGAGAGAGTGTAGGGCCTCTGGGTTTGGCCACTGGGTATGATATTTCCTAGCTCTTGGATTCTTCATTTTCCAGAGTTTCATTCCCTGGGACTTTTCCACTATGCTCCCCAGCCCCTATGGGGCTGCTTTTTTGAATTCTCTTTGGAAGTTGTTTTCTTTAATTAGACTAAAAGTGTTTTAAGCATCCAAAGTGCCTTTTGTTTTTCTTTGTATTCCCAGTACTTAGCACAGTCCCTCATAGATCCTCAATAAATATTTATTTAGGGTAGACTATGGCCAAATAGCTAAACCTTTCTGAGACTCAGTTTCCCCATCTGTAAAATAAGAATGGGAATAATGACTATGCTATCTACCTCAAGGTGTTAAGGTGAATAAAATGCGTGGTAAATCTTAGATTATACAAATGTATATATTGGATAAAATATACAAATATGCAATATAATGCTCCAAATATACAAATGTATATTTGGAGTCCAACTTAGACTCCGGAAATGAACTATGAAAACTCCTTATGCTTCTTTGCAAATGTGGGGACTAGGATTAGAACGCTGTATATAATGTTGATTTTTTGATATGTTGATTAGTTTTGCTAAACTTTTTTTTTAAACTCTCTTTTAACATTCTTTGTTGAAAGAAATGGATCACTGGGAAGGGAAAGTTGAGAATATATTGGGATATATAGGTGATGTAGGAACAAAATATAGCAATAAAATAATTTTTAAAAAATGTTAGACAAATGTACATTGTGGCTGAGATTATTTTGATGGGGGTAATCAAAGAGTCCCTTGACCCATTGGAATGGGCACTTCCCATAAACCTGGATATGTTCTCTGTACTCTTGATAAAGAGTCTTCTCTGGTATTAATGCCATAATTACTTCCAGTAGTTCTTGCAAATGGAGGGCTCTTTTTTATCCAATTGGTTTCTGAATTGGAGGACCCTCCTCCTTGGTAAAACTATGAGAGCCAAATAAAAACTCTCCATGTCCTTTTTTGGGACAGTTCTTGTTTGACTCCTGTTGCAAGTCCAAAGGGATGCTGGACCATTATATTATCTTATAAAATGAAGCTGAATTTTCACTTTTTTCATTGTTGTTTGCTTGCAATTTATTTTTTCTCATTTTTTCCTTTTTGCTTTGACTTTTCTTGTGCAGCAAGATAATTGTATAAATATGTATGCACATATTGCATTTAACTTATTTTTACCATGTTTAATATATACTAATTACTTGTGATGAGGGGAGGGGGTAGGGAGAAAAGGGGGAAAATTGGAACACAAAGTTTTACAAGGGTTAATGTTGAAAAATTATCCATGCATGTGTTTTTTTTAATTTAATTTTATTTAATAATAACTTTGTATTGACAGAATCTATGCCAGGATAATTTTTACACATTATCCCTTGCAATCACTTATGTTTCGTTTTTTTCCCCTCCCTCCCTCCCCCCCCCCCAAGATGGCAAGCAGTCCTATATATGTTAAATATGTTGCAGTATATCCTAGATACAATACATATTTGCAGAACCGAACAGTTCTCCCGCTGCACAGGGAGAATTGGATTCAGAAGGTAAAAATAACTCGGGAAGAAAATCAAAAATGCAAATAGTTTACATTCATTTCCCAGTATTCCTTCTTTGGGTGTAGCTGTTTCTGCCCATCATTTATCCAATGAAACTCAGTTAAGTCTCTTTGTCAGAGAAATCCACTTCCATCAGAATACATCCTCATACAATATCGTTGTCGAAGTGTATAATGATCTCCTGGTTCTGCTCATCTCACTTAGCATCAGTCCATGTAGGTCTCTCCAAGCCTCTCTGTATTCATCCTGCTGGTCATTCCTTACAGAGCAATAATATTCCATGACATTCATATACCACAATTTACCCAGCCATTCTCCAATTGATGGGCATCCATTCATTTTCCAGTTTCTAGCCACTACAAACAGGGCTGCTACAAACATTTTGGCACATACAGGTCCCTTTCCCTTTTTTAGTATCTCTTTAGGGTATAAGCCCAATAGAAACACTGCTGGATCAAAGGGTATGCACAGTTTGATAACTTTTTGGGCATAATTCCAGATTGCTCTCCAGAATGGTTGGTTTCATTCACAACTCCACCAACAATGCATCAGTGTCCCCGTTTTCCCACATCCCCTCCAACATTCATCATTATTTTTTCCTGTCATCTTAGCCAATCTGACAGGTGTGTAGTGATATCTCAGAGTTGTCTTAATTTGCATTTCTCTGATCAATAGTGATTTGGAACACTCTTTCATGTGAGTGGTAATAGTTTCAATTTCTTCATCTGAAAATTGTTCATATCCTTTGACCATTTATCAATTGGAGAATGGCTTGATTTTTTATAAATTTGAATCAGTTCTCTATATATTTTGGAAATGAGGCCTTTATCAGAACCTTTAATTGTAAAGATGTTTTCCCAGTTTGTTGCTTCCCTACTAATCTTGTTTGCATTCGTTCTGTTTGTACAAAGGCTTTTTAATTTGATATAATCAAAATTTTCTATTTTGTGATCAGTAATGGTCTCTAGTTCATCTTTGGTCACAAATTTCTTTCTCCTCCACAAGTCTGAGAAATAAACTATCCTATGTTCCTCTAATTTATTTATAATCTCGTTCTTTATGCCTAGGTCATGGACCCATTTTGATCTTATCTTGGTATGTGGTGTTAAGGGTAGGTCCTTGCCTAATTTCCATGCATGTGTTTTGAAAATAAAAAAGCTTTAATAAGAAAATGAAATGTAGCTGAGGATTGCAGGACAAAGGCGATGCCTTCAAGTTTAGACTCCAGAGATGACCTGGCGTATTGCAGGAGTTGAGAGTGGCTTTTCCTGTTCCTGAAAGCTTGGGACAGAAGGAGCTGTCAATGGGGAGTCAGGAGAGACCCAAGTTCTAGTTTCAGACTACTTACTAAGTAGTTGGATAAATGTGAGTAGGTCACTGAAATCTGAAATACCTCAATTTTCTCATCTGTTAAATGAGGAGATTTGAAATGGACAAGTATAGCTTCAAGGAATAAGGATATGCTGATCACTCTATCCTCTTTCCCTCACTTGGAGCATTGTGCTTAGTCCTCTGTTTAGACAGGCTAAACTGAAGAACACTTAGAGATGGCGAGGGACCTCAAGTCCATGTCATATGAGGATTATCTGATGGAAAGGGGGATGTTTACTTTGGGGAAGAGAAGATTTAGGGGACATAAACTGAAAAGAGTATTGGTTCTGGAGTCAGAAAACATGGTTTCAGATTCTACTTTTGATGTGACATTGGGCAAATCACTTAACTTCCCAGAGCATTAGTTTCCCCTCTATAAAATAAGAGGGCTGGACTCAATGGCTTCTAAAGTGCCTTTCCAATCTAAATCTATGTTTCTATGATTCCTCTGGAATATGGATTGGACTCAGGTAATTTCTGAGATCCTTCCAACTCTTACATTCTTGACATTTCTTAGCTATGAAGAGTCCTGTGATTCTAAAATTATCTATCTGACAGGTCTCAAATTATGTTCTGATCTCTGGTAGCCCCAAAATCATTTTAGGGAGTCGAAACTATTTTCATATGGAAGAAAGCAAAGATCTATTAAACACCCACTATGTGCCAAATATCGTAATAAGCATTCTACAATTATTATCTCATTTGATGCTTACAATAATCAGAGGGAAGGAGAAGGTGCTATTATGATTTCCATTTTACAGTTGAGGAAACTGAGGCAAACAGAATCTAAGTGATTTGTTTGGGGTCACATATCTAATAAGTATTTAAGACCAGATTTGAACTTAGGTCTCCTTCACTCCAATCCTGTTGCTCTATCCATTGGGCCATCTAGTTTCTTAATGAAACTAAGGTGTTTTAATTTCTAATGCAATAACTATTAAATAGATATAACCTACATAAGTAAAAGTGCTTTGGAGTGGGTCTTATTAGCTTTCATAAGTAGAAATTGGCCGAGACAAAAAAGTTTGAGAATCATTGGTCCATTTGATTTTGTTTGATCATCCGTATTATTTCTTTATTTGTACTGCAATCTTCCTGATCCTCACTCTCTGAAGGGTGCCATATTCCATGAGTGCAAATTGGATTTGGATGACATAAAACTCTTGGGTAACTAGAATGCCAGTGTAAGGGCTTTGGTGAAACTGTTGCCCAAGCAGCACTTATAAATATAGAAGGCTGGAGTTAGAAGAATCTTTAATGGCCAGGAAGTCCAATATTCCCGTTTTCCAGAGGAAGAAACTGAGACCAAGAGAGGTGATATAATTTTCTCATATACACAGTTAAGTAGTAATGCAAATGGGACTACAATATTCTCATAATCTTTTATCCTATAATTTTGCTTCAAGAGAAGAGTTAGGAATTCAGTTCTCATTTCCCCAAAACTGACTGCTGACCTCTCTCTTTGTGCACAAAGCTCTAGGAAAAGAAAGGCCTTCTTAACATTAAATAGGGCTGGGGTGATCCAATCTAATAAAGCAAATGCGTGAAGGATCTTTGGTTTCACTTAAATAATGTATACCAGTGTGGATATTCTCTACACCAACATCGATTGCAACCCATCTATGACTTTATAGAGAAATCTTAAATAATTTTCTCCAACATCTGAAATGTCAAGTTAATTGGGGAACTTAGTTGGAGTCAGAAGCAGGATCTGAAATCAGAGAATCCTGATTCCAGATTCAGTACTTTATCTACTGTGACAGTCTATCTGTCATTTTTTTTGGGGGGGAGGGGGAGTAAGATGTATGTCTTGATGTAATCTTTCTTTCCTTTTTTAATAGTATTTTATTTTCCCAAATACATGCAAAGATAATTTCCATTATTGACTTTTGCAAAACCTTTCTGTCTCTCCTTTCTAACCCTCCCCAAGGCAGAAAGCAATTCGATATAGGTTAAATGTGTGCAGTTCTTCTAAACATATTTCCACATTTGTTATTGTTGTAGGGAACTCTCTAGCATTGAAGCAATGTATCAGTAATAGAGAGTCCTAAGAAGTTCCCTCACAGGCACTAAGAAGTTATTTTATTTGCCCATCAAAGGCAAGCCTCGAACCCTCATCTTTCTGGTTCCAAAGCCAATTGTCTTTCGTAATTCTGCTTTTATTGAATTTTAGTCATATAGATGTCTGTCTATTTTAATGTCTGGAGAATTTTACTAACTGATATGTTTTTTTTTTCTGCCAACAAAGAAATAGAAACTGACCAAGTATCTGGATATTGGACATTAGGATCCCTGGGGTATAGATGGAGAGCTGGAAGGGAATTTAGAAATCATTGAATCCAAGCCATCAAATGAGGAAACCGAGGTAACTTGTTCAAGGTCACATATGTAATAAGTAATAAGGCTAGGATTTAAACCCAGGTGGCTGAATTCAGATCTAAGAATCTTTCCTCTCCTCTATTCTCTCCTGCAGCTCTTTTCCCATCTGGGCAATAGGAGATGCATGGGAGGCCAATGCTTCTGTCCACATGCCATCACCTCATTTGGCTAGTCTAGTACAGGTGGATGCCCAGGACTGCCAGCAGAGAATTACCTCTTTTGGAATACGGCATGTTTCTAAATTGAGTCCAAAGTTTGAGAGCAAGTAGGTTGATTAATAACATGATAAAGTGCGGTGACCCAGAGGAACAAGTAGATTACAATTGAATTTTTAAAAAAGTAGTCATGTGAAAGACATAACTGATTACAATCCAATCAAGTAAAAGTTCCTTCCAGAAGTCAATGCAATCTCTCTGCTCAGATGAAAGAATTGCATTAGCACTCGATAAATTCTCGCTAAGATTACAGCAGCCTGTAATTTAATGACTTCATATATTATATCAAGCTGGAATGTCCTGATTATAGTTGCTAAATAAAAGTTAGAGTTGGGGCATTTCTCATTCTAAAGGTTGTTCACATTAACCTTTCTCCTGTTTCCTCTGGCTTAACCCCATGATTATCTCTGCCATTTGGAGCTCCCATCCTTGATCCTGGGCATTTAGACCTTCTCTGCTCTCTTGCTCTCTCTGAGATGCCCTGCCTCCAGGATCCTGGACAATTCACTTTCAGGGTCCTGCCCATCAGAACCACAAGGAATGTCTTTTTGCTATGCTGATTCCTTCCCACCCCAGAAAGAGGTTGTCTGTGGGGCATTATGGCTTTCAAGGAGGGGTTCATCCATGAAGGTGTGTTGAATGTCCCAGGAGGCTGGTCACACAGATTTCTGAGTATTTATCATGGTAGATCTCTAGCAATGGTGGTTTATCTGTTCCCTGTTCAGTTTTTTTTTTTTAAAACAAGTTTTACTGATGCCTTTTATTTTTATATCACCTTCATTTTTGGAAATACCTTCTCTATCTCATCCCTTGCCTGAAATGGAACTGTTCCTTGTGACAAAGAAAATGGGGTAAGAATAAAAATTCAATGCAGTGACCATGTTCAATAACATGGACAACATTCTTGCCTACTAATCCACCACCTTAAGCGAAGAGGAGGGATATACCGTTCTCTGGGACTATTACTGACCTTATTAGTTACTCAGAATCTCCTTCCCTTTAGTAATCTTTTGGTTTATATTATTACAGTAATCGTGTTTAATGTTCCTTTGGTTGTGTTCATTTTCCTTGTATCAGTTCACACAAGTTGTTCATGTTTATCTAAATTTTTCATAACTATAATTTCTTGCTGCACTATAATATTTCATTATTTCATGTAAAAGTTCATTTCGCTATTCCCCATTTAATGAGTAACTGCTTTGTTTTTAGTTCTTAGCTATCTCTAAAAGTGCAGCTATGAATATTCTGCAACATATGGGATCTCTGTTTTTGTCTTTGACCTCTTTTTTCCTCTTCATTTTTAATGAGCTCTAATCATTCTGAGCTTGGTAATGATTTTCTTAAAAGATATATGTACACAAGAAACACAGAGCTGAGACACTGCAGAGTTTACATGATTTTAGTGCTATTATTTTTCATTGTCTTATTTTCTTCCCTCTAATTTTTGTCCAGTTCTGGCCTTTTGGATTCACTGTTGTTTGCTTCCTTAATCACTAACATTCCATTGGGGTCAGGAAGCCCAAGCGATGAGATGTCTCTAGGACTACAGGACATGAAGATATAACTTGTTAGGGATGAGAAATAAAGATGAGGAAACAGCAAAAGAAATGTAATAAAACCTAAAACAAAAGCATGTAACCAGCCTTAAATAGCCATAAATTAATTTATAGAGAGTATCTCTATATTGTAGATAAGGACAATAATTCCATGGCAAGGAAAAACAATTAGCAAATGGATCTTTACTTTCATTTCTGTTATAAAATAGAATAATGGTTTAGACTGTGTCTTGATTGTAGGTTCACAGTCAAGGTATTGACTGAGTCTGGATCCATGTTGTGTGAAATTTAAACATATTATATAATTCCAAACCCACTATTTTCTCATGCACATTAATGAAGGATGGTCACTCTAAATTAAAACTAACAGAGGGTTTCCTACAGGAGAATTGTATCATCTTAGAATACAGATTTCCAGAAGAATTGTGTCCATTGTCCATTCTACAGTGAATTTAGCACAACTTGAAAACCTTAGTAGATATAAAAGTAGAGCCATGAGTACTTACACTGGGACAGGCATCTTCCCCTTGCTGTCCCACCAAGATGTATAAGAAGTCATCCTTCTCCAGATCAAAGACTCCTAGAACCGATACACCATGGGATCTCATCATAGTGTTCTTTCCTCCTTTACCTCCAGCTGCTCCATAGCCTGAGATGCTAGAAAAAGAAAAAAGTAATTTTAATGATAATTCCTAACATCTGTATTGCACTTTGCTACAAACAGCAAATTCATACACCTTATCATTCTCATTCAATGTGATTCTCACCATAACTCTGTGCAGTAGGCATTATTAACCCAATTTTACAGATGAAGAATCTGAGGCTCAGAGAAATTAAGTGGATTGCCTAAGATCATAAAACTAATAAGTGGTCACTATGTGTTTGGACAGTGTCTGCATGTCTCAGAAATGGCTAAAGAGAGCAGCATCCTGGGAGGGAAGAACAATCAGCAAATTCACAAAGTAGACCTTTGTCTTGCAACTCCCAGGCTGTTGTTCTTTGCTCTGCACCAAGGTGCTTGTCCAAATACCAAAATGGGCATGGAGGACAGGGTGGAAGAGAAGCTCTGAAAGAGATTCTCATGATAGAAAGGGAGGTTGTGGCCCTCCCAGAGCAATGATTTATAGCCTTGTCTCTGTGATGTCATGCTCTGGGCCCTTTTCCCCTTCCTGAAATGTGAGGGTGCCACGTGCTGAATGAATTGAGTAATTGATGTTTGTAAAGTGTTTTGAAGCTACATCATTTAGTCAGATAGCAAGCAACTGCAAATGGGAGAATGAGATTTACAGCCATGTTTATGAGCAAAGACTTTTTAAATCAATTGTCCCAGAAGCTTTTCCTTTTAGAAATATGTATGTGGAAAACAACAACAAGGAGAAATTCTAATAGAAATGGTCTGATGGGAAAATGACATTACTTCAGTTGCCTCCCAGGTCATAAAGATGAAGTTAAGCAAGAAGAAAAAATAGAACTTAATTCCTGCACTATATAAGAAGCATGGCCAGACATTAGAACTGTTAGTATCTGTGCTACAAATTTCCCCCAATAGACTACCTGTCAGTGAGAAGTGATTGCATTACATTTTCAAACCCCAGTGTATTGGGATCCAAAGCACTTTTTGAAAAGCACCTGGGAGGAAGTAGCAGGAGGTAGCTTTGCATATTCACACATGCTCAGTGGCTTCCATACACTGACTTATAGGATCACAGTTAGAGTTGGAAAAGATATCTGGGGCCATCTTGGTCATTTTTTTCATTTTGCAGATGAGCAACCCAAGGTCAATGGAGATTTAATGAATTGCCCAAAGTTACTTAGGTAGTAAATTTGAAGCCAGATGCTTTGATTCTAGAGGTAATGATCTTATACACTGGTGGTTAAATAATGTTTAATATTGCAAACTCATCAGACACATCAGGCTCTAATGGGCAAATTGGACCAGGCAAAGCATAAGTCTGATGGCACTTCCTTAGTCAATAAACTCCATGGGCTTTCTCTAACCTCTAGGAACAAAAATAAAAATCTTCTGGTTGGCCCTTTATAACCTAGTTTCTTCTTACTTCTCCAATCTTATGTTTTACTTGCTTTTACATACTCTATGACTAATTAATAATGGCTTTCTTACTATTGCTCACATAAAACAATTTTCCTACTGCCTCCAAGAATTTTTGTTGATTTTCTCCTATGACTAGGACACTTTCCATCCACATCCCTGCCTCCTGGCATCCCTAGCTTCCTTCAGCTAAAATCCACTCTTCTGTAAGAAATCTTCTCTCCCTCCTTAATGTCTGGGATTCTGAGATTATCTCCAATTTATCCTATATAGATCTTGTATGTATATAGCTATTTGCATGTTCTCTCCCTCCTTAGGTTATAAGCTCCATGAATGTAGAGATGGCTTTTGCATTTTTTTTTATCTCCGGCACTTAGTACAATGCCTGGCACACAGCAGGCATTTAATAAATGCTTAATGATTTGACTTGATTCTCAGGCAAGGACTTAAAATGTTTCCCAATGACAAATGGTAGATGGATAATTCTTTCTTAATATTACAGAAAGATCTGGGGAACCATAGTGGAATTTTTCCTGGGTCTATCATCATCTTTTAAACAAAAACAATTTACAATTATCTACTAAACACTTATGATTATTTACTTGTCCCCTGATGCAAGGGGGCACAAAGAGCTACTAATCCTTCCCTTCAAGGAGCTTGTTTACTTAGCCGAGCTGTAAATAAGATATGTTTGTACCAGATGAGTGGTATAGATAGGAAGGCAATAAGAATTCAGAGAAGAAGAGGTCACTTGTTAAAGTAGAGAAACCCTGAAATTTGCTTTGTTTTGCTTCTTGCTCATTGCATGATCTTGGGCAAGTCTTATGGGATCATCAGATGATAGGATCATAGCCTTGGAACTGGAAGAGATCTCTAGCCATCTAGTCCAAATTCCTTCATTTTAAGGGGCAAGGACATTGAGACTCAAGAGGTTAAAAGATCTAAACATATACAGATGATAAACATCAGAAGCAGGATTTAAATCCAAGTCTTCTACCTGGAGAGCCAATAGTCTTTCCAGCATAATACCCCATTGCTAATTTTTATGGACCCCAGTTTCCTTGGTTATCAAAAGAATGGCTGAACTACCTGATTTTGCCAGGATAGTGGTACATACTTGTAATCCTAGCTGCTAGGGAGGTGGAGAATGCGAGATCTATTGAGCTGGGCAGCTCCCAACTTCAGTGGCCGTGCTGATGGGCTATCTGCCCTAAGGTCAGCTTTAGTATGACAGGCCCTTAGGGGCAGGGGTCACCAGATTGACTAAAGGTTGGAAATGGAGTGAGTCTAAGCTTGTGTGTGTGTGTTACATTTTTAGCTTGAGTGAGATAGTGAGATGGGGGAACCCAATCTTTAAAAGAAAAAAAAAGAACTAAGTGATCTCTAAAGTTCCTTTCACTTCTAAGTCTATAAAAATAACTGATTTATATAAATTTTTAGGGATTGCAAAACACTTATGATGCTGTAATCCTAGGGCAGTTGGGAGAGGCTTCATGGTAGGGGGTTGAAGGAAGACAAAAGGAAAAGAGAAGGGAGGGCATTCCATGTGGAGGGGATGAAGCAAGAGACGGAAGGAAGAATACTCATGGCATGTTGGAACAGAGGGTCTATGGAGACTAGGACAGGATAATTTTGGAGAGGTCAGTTGGGGGTCTGCTGAATTTCAAATATGGCACTGGGATATAGACTTTGGATTGCAGTATGTACAAACTACTACAAAGCAATTCTTCTTTTTGACAGAGATCAGAACCCTTCACAGAATATTGAACCTAGTTTTTAAAGACAAGGAAAATTTGGAGAAATTTCAGAAAATAACCAATATAAGTAAAAGGTTTTTGGGGAAAGGATACATAATGAGAGGTTAAAGGAACCCAGATCATTTAGCCTGAAGAGGAGAACACTGGGAAGGGTGCCCTGATTATGGTTTCCAAGTGCAATATGGATAAAATGCAATGATAATACAGAAGATGGTGGCCAGCTGTGTTTCACATCCACTGAGACCTCCCATGCAGCTGCTCCATATTTTTGGTGCCATGTAGATCTGCGTGAAAAATTCATTTCAGCCCCAAAGATACAGTTTGCTTGTAAGTGCTTCTGTCGTGTAGATAAAGTCACAGTCCTGTTGGGTCTGCACTTGTCTATGTGATGACTTGGAAACAGCATTCCTTCCCCCTCCCCCCTCCCTTTGAATAATATTTGCATAGATTTGCATGCATTAAAAATCACTCTGAACTCTCTCATAGATTTAAATTGAGCCAAAAACGGTTATATTTTACAAGTTGCTCATGCCTAAATATTTTCCCTCTTTTAGTCTCTATTTTTCCCCACCTCTGACTGCCAAGCCCTGGCCTGACTCTCAGTTATAAGTGCTTTGTTGACTAGATCTTTGGCCAGAAATTCAGCTATTCGGCTAGCATGAAGCATTCTGCCATAACTATGACTTTTTAAAATTCGTTATAAATTCAGTTGAGGTGGGGATATGTGGGTTATGATCTCAAGAATTCTTTCTTAACTCCACCGTTTGGTCATGGGGATGCCTGGTTCTTGTATTATTCTTTTCCCAGGATGGTACAGAGAAGTGTCTTAAAGTACCCTCTTAATCAAATTAGAACATGTTGGGAGGCCTCTTTTCCTGAAAATTCCTTTCATTGGGGAATTAGAGGAACACCACAGGGATGAAGTTACCCCTTCCCTCATGCCAGCACCCTAGGTTAAAGTCCCAGTTGCACTGCCCTAGTTATTTCTCTGAGTGTGCCATAGGGATGCTAATAATGGGGAAATTAGAGTTCAAGACTGATTTGCTCATATTGGAGTCAAAGTCAAATATTTGTAACATGAAAATCTTGCATAAGAGTAAGGCTGATCTCATAAATAGTGAATAGGAAGGGACTTGGAGAATCATAGATTTGGAGCTGGGAGGAACCTAAAATCCATCCAGCACAGTTCTCTTATTGTATAGATTTCAAGCTTCCCAGAGAAATGAAGTGAATTTTCACAAGGGTAAAAATAAATAGTAGAGTCAAAACTTGAACCCAGATTCTAAATCTGCTCCAACAGACGTCTGTTGGTCTCACATGGGAAGTCTCCTTGTCCCCTTCCCATCATCAGCTTGATGCTCAGACTTCAAAATTATACATCCATTCCTTTGGCTTAAAGCTGCCACAGCGTGATTATTAGGTGCACGGAGATGAGGAGCACGTGAGGAGTCGACTCCAGGTTTGTGTCCTGCAGTCATGCCATCTTCCTTGCCGTTCCTCATACCTGAAGTTCCAATCTCCCATTTCCAGGCTTTTGCACTGCCCCCCTTTGTGTCTCTAAGAGCATCTCGGACACACCCATATGTATACACATCATTTCCCCCATTAAAATAGAAAAAAAGTTTGTACCACTGTCAGTAAGCAGATTTGAATTCAGTTCTTCCTGACTCTAGGACCATCACATTATTCACGGCATCAAGATGCCCTAGAGTTAAAACTTTTCAAAGGCATTGATTAATTCTGCTTTTTCTATTTCCAATATTTAGCACAGTAACTAGTGCATACTTAACAAAGCCTTAATACTGATTCATTAATTGACTTCTAAGGGTCTCTTCTAGCTTTAGGTCTGTGCTCCTGTGGTCTAACTCACTCTTCTTGTTTCACAAATAAGGAGGCCTTGATGTGCCTAATTGAAGTGCTGGATCTGGAGACAAAGGAAGCCTGATTTAAAATCTGCCCTTCCTAGCTGTGTGACTTGGGACCCCACTGGTGAACATCAAGGTGGGGACAGGGTGGGAGTGGGAGAGGGCAGGAAGAGTTATAAACCTCTGAGAAGGGACAAAGGACACACAAAGGGAAGGACGGGTGTAGGAAAGGAAGTCCAAGATCCTTCTGTCCCCAGCTATAGGAGAAGATGGGAGAACAGAGTAGGTGCACTTGGATCCTTTGTTTTAGAAACATGAATTTGATAAATAGAGATACCCAAGAGCCACATCTGAGTAATCACTATAACCTGCATGCCTGCTGCTTCTTCCCCAATCACTTATAAACAATTTATTGACTGCCAACAAATAATTAATCCACCTGTCATTCACGTGGGGAATGTCATGTAGGGACTCCAATTTACTAGAGATCATAAGATATTTTGCCCAACAAGCCGTTGCTATGTTTTTTGTTGATTTTTGGCTACATCTTTGTTTTTACCACAGAATGGATGGGTAGTAGGTTTTTTTGTATTCTTGACTGTAGGCTATTATTCCCTGATTTAGGTGGCGTTTTATTCTTTTTTCTTTATTTAATTTTTTAAAAATAAAAGATGAGTAGCAATTCAAGGAGTATCTACTGAGTGCCAAAGCTTTTAATATTCCTGTAGGGGCATGCTGGAATTAACTTCATCTTTCACTGAAATTCTTGGGAAGTGGTTGGTGGCAGGGTAGGAGAAGGGAAGGAATTATTTCTCCCCCACACTTAGGACCTGACATATAGTAGATGCTTTATAAATGCAGGGTGATTGATTGATTCTCTTATAACCTTAAAATTGTAAAATGTACTTGGAAGTCCTGGAATGAGACATATTTAAAAAAGAAAGGACACTGGAATTAGCTTCAGTAAATCTGGGTTTAAATGATGGTTTCAATACTCTTTAGCTTTGTGATCCTGGGCAAATCCAAACTTCATCATCTTTGAACTTCATTCTCCATCATTAGGAGGGAAGGGAATAAACATTTATTAAGCACTCATTTTATGGTAAAAAAAAAAAAAACCCAAAACAGAGGTACACATAAAGTTAAATAATTTTCTCAGAGTCCCACAGCTAGTATTGTCTGAGGCTGGATTTGACCCAAAGATTTCTAAGATCTTTTCTAGTTTTAGGTCTGAGTCTTATGGTTTAACTCATTCTTCCTGTTTCTAGGTGTGTGTCTTCCTGCTCCAGGCCCAGCACTCTATCCATTGTACCACTTAGCTGCCTCACTGGACAGACTTTCTTGCTATTCTTATGTATAAGTTGAAAACATATGAGATATAAAACAGTACAGACAGGTATATTTTGAACTGTTTAATTGGTAGAACCAAAGAATAGTCTTTTAATGGTATGCTCCATGAAACCATCAATTAGTATGAAGTAAGTGCTTGTTAAGTATAAAGATCTATTCTAGGCCCCAACATGAGAGAGAGGGCAAAGACAAAAATTAAACAGTTCTTACCCTCTAGGAACTTTAGGATGTCAACTTGGAAAGGATGGTGATAGATAGGATAGAACAGGGGACTGCCTTGCTTTTCTTTGTAACTTCATCATTTGGCAGAGTGAATTGCCCATAGAGAGTGCTTAATTGATGTTTTTCATTCATTCATTAATTCATTCTTTCATTTTCAGTCATTAATAGTTTAGTGTGAATTTGGAAGTCTCCACCAAAGGGTCCCAGGAATGTGCTATTTGTCATACATTATTTAACATTTTATCAGTGACTTGGACAGGCTTAACAAGTCTGCAGATGACAAGGATGGGAGAGAGAGAGCTAACAGGGAGGTTAATGACAGCACTAGGACAAAACAGATTCTCACAGGCTAGAATTCTGGACCCAAACAAATACCATTAAGTGTAATGGAGATCAGTCAGCCAATCAAAAAACATTTATTCCTATGTACCAGTCACTATATTGGAATATAGAAAATATAAAAGCAAAAAGCCTAAGTGCATTTGTGCAAAAGAGCTTATTAAAACAGTTATCCCTTCCACATCATGATTTTTCCCTTTGCCATTTGCATATATTGCAGGTCAGCATAAGAAATTAAATGGAAATTTTTTGAGGGTTTTATGGAAGCCACAAATGACATATGAAGACCAATACACAACTCAGAAAAAGTTTAGAAACTCATAAAATATGTGTAGTGTTGTATAATATCAACACATTTTATCTTTTAATCTACAATAATAACTCAGATTTCATTGATATGAAGGGAGTGACAAAAAATTCTAATGTACATTTTTTGGATTGTAGGAGTGTCACACCTCTAACTCTTGTTACATGGAAAGGATAACTATATATACATATAAGTAGATTTAGAATAGCTTTTAACTTTTAATATCTTTTATATATTTATATGTAATTCTACATTTTTATATAAACATGATAATGTATAATTCTTTCATGTTATATAATATGTATTATAACATATAATATATAATGTATATTACATTTTATTTAATAATAAATTTTGATATATTTAAGCTTTAAATATATTTATACAAATTTAAAATCTATACATCTATATGCACGCAAAGTCAATTCAAGGTAATTTAGGGGTAGGGAAAAGATATAAGAAAGGGATCAGGAAAGGCCTCATATGCTTGATTTTCAAAAATCAATTTCCCAGGTTCAAGGCAGGGTGAGCATAGCTTGCAGGCAGTTTGGCTGAGAAAGAACTGGGAGTTTTTTTGTGGATCACAACCTCAGCATGAGCCAAGAGACAGAGGCAGTGGCCACGAGAGCTAATGCTATCTGGGGCTACATTAAGAGAAGCTGGAAGGGTAAGAGTAATAAGATTATAGTCCTTCTGCACACTCTCCAATCAGGCTTCTCTCACTTGGAGGACTTGCGGCACATTTCAGGAAGGTTGTGGATATGCCGGCGATGTCCAAACATGAGCAGCCAGGGTAGTAAAGGGACTTGAGGTGATGGCAGAAGAGAACCAAACTGAATCCTCTTTTTAAGAGGGATTGAGAAAAGAGGATTTATTAATCAGTATTAATGTGGGAATTGGAAATATTTAATGAGAAAGAGAGAAGGCAGTGGGCACGATAACTAGAGAGTTTGTGGAAGCAGGAATATAATTTTTCCTGGCTACTTCTGCAGAAGGGCAGCCAGGTGGCACAATGGCTAGAGCTCTTGCTCTGGAATCAGGAAGATCTGAATTCAAATCCAGCTCAGACATTTACTAACTGTGTTACCTTAGACAAATCACTTAAACCCTATTTTCCTTAGTTCTTCATCTGTAAAAATAAGGGTGTTAGATTTCATACAGTGGATAGAGTTCCAGACCTGGAGTCTGAAAGACTCATCTTCCTGAAGTCAAATCTGGCCTTAGACTTTTACTAGCTGTATTGCTCTGGGCAAGTCACTTTCCCCTTTTTGCCTCAATTTCTCAGCTATAAAATCTAAGCTGGAAAAGGAAGTGGCAAAATATTTCAATACCTTTGCCAAGAGAATTCCAAAAGGGATCAATAAGAATCATATACAACTGGAATGACTAAATAACAATTTCAGCAGAGGATAGACTTAGAATAACTAGTTTTAAAAATGGGCTGTTTTTGGTCAGAAAGATATCATATGTGCCAGATGTTATATAAAGAAAGGTAAAAAGTAATCCCTATTCTCCAGATGCTTACAGTCTAATTGAGGAGACAACGTGCAAACAATCATGTATCAACAAGATAGATATAGGATAAACTGTAATAATCAACAGAAGGAAGGCACTGGGGAGGAGTATATTAGGGTTAGTGTTAGTGCACATAACAGGATTAGGGTTAGGTAGAGGGACCTTCAAACAAAAGTAGGATGACTACGTGTAGCATCTGTTGTTGACATTAGTTTTAAGGTGTGGATTGAATTGGATGACCTGGAGGACCTTGCCAGCTCCAAGCATATAAAACAGTGTAATATCAACCCTATCTACTTCATAGAATTGTTGTTGGAGAAACTACAAACCTTGAATGTGAGTGTTAATATGAAGTGGCAGTGAGAACCAGAGGCAGTGGGTGAGTGACTGGGTAGAGAAAACCCCTGTTTGAATCCATAATTGTACCTCCATTTCCTTTTCAGGCACACTCCTGGGGAAACAGAATCCCTGTTCTCCTATTACTTCTCAATGTTGTCAAGATGGAAAAGCAATAAAATATCTGGTGGAAATAACTTACAACTAGGGAGTCCAATGAATGAATCTCAGACTGAAAGAAAGATTTATATTTGGACATGGTCCCCTCCAAGAAAAAGGCTTTTTTACTCTATAATCAGTGTAGTTGTGAGGGCCCAGCTGGTATAGGCTGGATAGTACTAGTTTATTTTTAATCTATTAAATCCATCTCCCTATGGAAGAGAGGATGGGTTAACCCAATAAGGGGAGACCTCTGTGGGCTTTTGGGGATGGTGAGCTATTTGACTACTTCCTATTTCTATCCCAAAAGGAGGAGATGAGCACTGTTCATTCCTTTCTGGCTCTGGAGTTAGTATCATTCCTTCCCTCTCTAATAAAGCTGGGATGGGAAAACTTAATAGTAGGTGCTTGATAAAGGCTTTTTAAATGATTTATAACCATCTAAAGTGTTTTGAGCATAGAAGAGCCCTTTTATAAGTTCCTTGAGAGTATGAATTGTCTCATTTTTGTCTTTGTTTTCATTTTGTCTTACCCTCAGTGGCTAACATAAAGCCTGGTACCTAGAAGAAATTTAATAAGACCTTTTGTTTGATTGACTCAATACAGAGCTCATCCCCTATTTATAGCTGGTTGATAGTCCTCTATTTAGATGTTTTCTCCAATTGTCATTTTTTCTTGGCATCCTTGGCACCTGGTACATTGGATCATAGATTCAGAGTTAGAACTTGGGCAGCTAGTTGATAAAGTAGAGGTCTGGATCTGGAGCTCAGCTCAAATTTAGTCTTAGTTTCTTGTCACCTGTGTGACAACCTCTCAACCTCTCTCTGCCTCAGTTTCCTCATCTATAAAATGAGGACTATAATAGCATTTACTTTCTAAGATTATTGTGAGGCTCAAATGAAAAACAATCTAAATAGAATTAGAGTTTGTAAAACTGAAAGTGTTATAGAAATCCTATGCATTAAAAAACAAGTTCAATTTCATCATTTTATAGATGGGGAACTAAGGATAAAAAGAGGTGAAGGGTCAAAAAGTAAGAATCCGAGGTAGAATGTAAACTCAGGTTTTCCTGCTTTTGTAATCAGGAACTTTGTCTACTACATAAACTGGAACTTTATCTACTTCATCACATAGCAAGTGCTTAATAACTGCTTACTGTATTGAACCAAATTGAATTCTCTTTTTAAGAGAGAATCAGCAAAAAGTGACCCATCAATATTACCATAGGAATTTGTTATCCTTTCCCAGCTTTCTCTAGGCTCACAGAAGGACTTCTTAGAGGAAATTCCTAATATAGGTGCCTCACAATGCACACATAGAGCATGTGTGCTGAGACCTATTCTCTTTTATTCTTTCTACTTTATCCTCCTGATCCCAGGCGACTGTCCCACAAGGCTTGTGTTTTTCTTTTCCAGTAAGGAGGGAGGTTTGGGATGGAAAACACAGGAAAGTTCATTGGTAGCCAAGGGCCAAGTCAATGCACATACTGTCTTTGGAACATGATTCCCAAGAGATGCCTGGTGTCATGTGGGTTGCTAACTTAATTGCAACCAAACTTCATTATTGCACTTCCATATAGAATGCCCTCCTAAAAGCACTCACTCCAGCAAGAGCAGCCCTATAAATGCACTTATCTTTTGGTCCCAAGAGCGGGGGCAGCTCTGCCATGAAAACATTTAGAAGAGAAAAAGAAAACAAATAAAACTACTTCTCTCATCTTCTCCTTCCCAGAGGACTTACATGTTGGAGTAGGGGAAGGGAATGGAATTACTCAGGCCTGTGCTGTATTGCTGTAGGAGGGGGAGATTGTCGCAAAGAACAAACAGGACCATAGATTTAACATCCAGCCCAACTTTCTCATTTTCTATGTAAGAAAACTGAGACCCAGGGATATTAAATAATTTAGGATCAAAGATCTAGAACTAACGGGGACTTCAGTGGCCATCCAGTCCAATCCTCTTATTTACAAATAAGGAAATTGTGGCAACTAGAAACTAGGAGATTTTGGGGGGTGGGGCAGAGCCAAGATAATGGAGAGGAAACAGGTTTTTATCTGAGTACTTCCTGACTTCCCTCAGATTAACATCAGATCAAGCCCCTGAATATTTGGCATGTAAAAAACTTCCAGCAGAAGATATTTTAGAAGAACTTCAGGAAAGATCTATGTCAGTCAGGTGGGGGTGGGAAGGAGGTACAACCCAGTGCAGGCACAGCTCAGTGCAAAAAGACCCAGGGTAGAGAGTCTTCCATGATCTGGGGGAATTTAGTGAAAGATTCATAACCAAAATACAGCAGCATTTTTACTCTGTCCTCTGTCAAAAGTCAGTGGATCAGCAAAGTAGCTGTGAGACCTCCAAAACAACTATAGAAAAAAAAATAGTAAACTCTTGAACCCCCAGCATAACAAACAGGACTTAGCCATGCCCACCCAGCATGAGAAGGAAGCTAGTAGCACCAGCTTCAGAGCAGTGTGAAGTCCCTATTGCCTCTAGAGGAAGCTTAGGAAATCTCCTCTTTGCCCAAAAAGCAGACCTCAATCTTTAAAAATGAGCAAAAAAGCAAAAAGAACTCTGACAATGGATAGCTTTTAGGGAGACAGGGAAGAATCCTGAGAACACTAAAGGCAAAACATCTCCAGATGAAACCTCAAAGAATGATATAAATTGGTCTCTGTCTCACAAAGTTCTTTTGGAAGAATTCAAAAAGGATCTTAATAGAGAGTTAGAAGAAAAATGGTAAAAGGAAATGAGGGTTCTGAAAAAGGAAACACAGAAATTGTCTGAAGAAAACCACTCTTTAAAATAGTTTTGGTGAAATGGAAAAAGAAAACAACTCCTTGAAAAACAGAAATGGGAAAAAATCCAATGAACAAAACAACTCATTGAAAAATTCAACTGGGCAAATGAAAAAGAAGATAAAATAGCTACCTGAAGAAAAATAATTCACAAAAATTAGAACTGAACACATGGAAGCAAATGATTCGATGAGACATCAAGAATCAGTCAAACAAAACAAAAAGGGATCTCAATCTCATTCTATCAGAACTAGATAAATCAAACTATCAAATTAACAAGAAACAAGTTAGGAAGATAAATAGAATTTTAGAAGAGTTAGGTATGATAGATCTCTGGAGAAAACTGAATGGGGACAGAAAGAAAATATATATGTATATTTCCCAGCAGTACATGGAATCTACGCAAAAACTGACCATGTATTAAAGCATAAAAACCTCAAAATCAAATGCAGAAAGGGAGAAATAGTAAATGCATCTTTTCTAGAGCATGATGCAACAAAAAATATATGTAATAAAGGACCAGGGGAAAATAGACCAAAATTAATTGGAAACTAAATAATCTAATCCTCAAGAATGAGTAGGTGAAACAACAAAACATAGAAACAATTGATAATCTCATCCAAGGGAATGACAATAATGAGACAATATATCAAAATTTATGGGATTCAGCCAAAGCAATTCTTGGGGAAATTTTATATTTTTAGATACTTTCTTGAATAAAATAGAGAAAGAAAAGATCAATGGATTGGGAATGCAACTAAAAAAGCTAGAAAAAGAGTAAATTAAAAATCCCAAGTTTGAAATTCTGAAAATAATTACCAAATTTGAAATTCTGAAAATAAAAGGGGAAGTTAATAAAATTGAAAGTAAGACAACTATTGAAAGAATAAATAAAACTAACATTTGCTTTTATGAAAACACCCAACTAAATAGATAAATCTTTAATAAATTTGATTAGAAAAAGGAAAGAAGAAAATCAAATTGTTAGTTTCAAAAATGGTACCAATAAAGAAGAAATTTCCACCAAGAAAGGAGAAATTAGAGCAATAATTAGGAGCTATTTTGCTCAGCTATATGCCATTATTGGCATATAAAAATCTGATAATCTAACTGAAATGGATGCTTACAAAAATATAAATTTTCCATATTAACAGAGGAGGAAATAAATAACTAAAGTAGTCCCATTTTAGAAAAAGAAATTGAACAAGATATTAATCACGTTCCTGAGAAAAAATTTCCAAAGCCTTATGGATTTACAAATAAAATATACCAAATACTTAAGGAACAATTGATTGTAATACTATACAAAATATTTGGGAAAATAGGGAAAGAATGAATTCTATAAAATTCCTTTTATGACACAAATATGGTGCTAATACCTAAACCAGGTAGGGTCAAAACAGAGAAAGTTATAACCAATTTCTCTAATGAATATTGATGTAAAAATCTCAAATAAAATATTACAAAGAGATTACAACAAGTTATCATTAGGATAATACATCATGACCAAATAGAATTTATTCTAGGAATGCAGGAATAGTTCAATATTAGGAAAACTTTTGGCATAATTGACAGTATTAATAATGAAACTAACAGAAATCAGAAAAAAGACAGAATAAATGCAGAAAAAGCCTATGACAAAATTCAATACCTATTCCTATTAAAAACACTAGACAGCATAGGAATAAATGGAGTTTTCCTTAAAATGATCCATAGCATCTATTTAAAACCATCGACAAACATTATATGCAATAGGGATAACCTAGAAACATTCCTAATAAGCTCGGAGGTGAAACAAAGTTGTCCATTATCACCATTACTATTCAATATTTTATTAGAAATGTTAGCATTACCAATAAGAGAAGAAAAAGAAAGGGTAGAGTAGATAATGAGGAAACCAAATTATCATTTTCGCAGATGATATGATGTATACTTAGAGAACCGTAGAAGATCAACTAAAAAACTATTAGAAACAATTAACAACTTTAGTAAAGTTGCAGGCTACAAAATAAATCCATATAAATCATCAGCATTTCTATCTATTACCATCAAAGTCCAGCATCAAGAGATACAAAGAAAAATTTCATTTGAAATTACTATAGATAATATAAAATATTTGGGTATCTATCTGCCAAGATAAAGTCAGGAACTATATGAACACAATTACAAAACACTTGCCATACAAATAAAGTCAGATCTAAGTAATAGGAAGAATATCAAGTATTCATGGGTAGGTTGAGCTAATATAATAAAAACAACAATTCTACTGCCAAGAAACTACTTTACAGAACTAGAAAAAATAATAACAAAGTTCATCTGGATGAACAAAAGGTCAAGAATTTCAATGGAATTAATGAAAAAAATGAAAATAAAAGCTGCCTAGTATACTAGACCTAAAACTCTATTATAAAATAGCGGTCATCAAAACCATTTGGTCCTGGCTAAGAAATAGAGCAGTTGATCAGTGGTATAGGTTAGGTTCACAAGATAGTCAATAACTATAGTAATCTAGTGTTTGATAAACCCAAAGACCCCAACTTTTGGCATAATTGACAGTATTAATAATGAAACTAACAGAAATCAGAAAAAAGACAGAATAAATGCAGAAAAAGCCTATGACAAAATTCAATACCTATTCCTATTAAAAACACTAGACAGCATAGGAATAAATGGAGTTTTCCTTAAAATGATCCATAGCATCTATTTAAAACCATCGACAAACATTATATGCAATAGGGATAACCTAGAAACATTCCTAATAAGCTCGGAGGTGAAACAAAGTTGTCCATTATCACCATTACTATTCAATATTTTATTAGAAATGTTAGCATTACCAATAAGAGAAGAAAAAGAAAGGGTAGAGTAGATAATGAGGAAACCAAATTATCATTTTCGCAGATGATATGATGTATACTTAGAGAACCGTAGAAGATCAACTAAAAAACTATTAGAAACAATTAACAACTTTAGTAAAGTTGCAGGCTACAAAATAAATCCATATAAATCATCAGCATTTCTATCTATTACCATCAAAGTCCAGCATCAAGAGATACAAAGAAAAATTTCATTTGAAATTACTATAGATAATATAAAATATTTGGGTATCTATCTGCCAAGATAAAGTCAGGAACTATATGAACACAATTACAAAACACTTGCCATACAAATAAAGTCAGATCTAAGTAATAGGAAGAATATCAAGTATTCATGGGTAGGTTGAGCTAATATAATAAAAACAACAATTCTACTGCCAAGAAACTACTTTACAGAACTAGAAAAAATAATAACAAAGTTCATCTGGATGAACAAAAGGTCAAGAATTTCAATGGAATTAATGAAAAAAATGAAAATAAAAGCTGCCTAGTATACTAGACCTAAAACTCTATTATAAAATAGCGGTCATCAAAACCATTTGGTCCTGGCTAAGAAATAGAGCAGTTGATCAGTGGTATAGGTTAGGTTCACAAGATAGTCAATAACTATAGTAATCTAGTGTTTGATAAACCCAAAGACCCCAACTTTTGGGATAAGAAATCATTATTAGACAAAAATTCCTGGGAAAAAATGGGAAAATAGTATAATAGAAACTAGACATTGATCAATACCTAACAACCTATACCAAGACAAGGTCAAAATGGGTTCATGATTTAGACATAAAGAGTAATACTATAAGCAAATTAGAACAACAGACAGCCTACCTCTCAGATCTGTAGAGAAGGAAGGAATTTATGACCAAAGAAGAACTAGAGTACAGTATGAAATGCAAAATGGATAATTTTGGTTATATTAAATTTAAAAGATTTTGTAGAAACAAAATCAATGCAGACAAGATTAGAAAGGAAGCAGTAAATTGGGAAAAATAATTTAATCCAAGGGTTCTGAAAAAGGCCTCATTTCTAAAATATATAGAGAATTGATTCAATTTTTTTAGAATACAAACCATTCTCCAATTAATAGTCAAGGATATGAACAGACAATTTTCAGATAAAGAAATTAAAACCATTTCTAGTCATCTGAAAAAATTCTCTAAATCACTATTGATCAGAGAAATACAAATTAAGACAACTCTATGGCACCACTACACATCTATTGGCTAAGGTGTCAGGAAAAGATAATGATAAATAGGGGCAGCTGGATAACACAGTGGATAGAGCATCAGCCCTGACAGAGATAGGAGGACCTGAGTTCAAATCCAGTCTAAGATACTTAATACTTACTACCTGTGTGACCCTCAGCAAGTCAGTTAAACCCAATTGGCTCACCAATACTAATAATAATGATAATGATAAATGTTGGAGGGGATGTGGGAAAACTGGGACACTAATACATTGTTGGTAGAGTTGTGAATTGATCTAACCATCCTGGAGAGCAATTTGTATCTGTGCCCAAGGGGCTATCAAACTTTGATCCAGTAGGGTCTCTACTGGGTCTGTATCCCAAAGAAATTATAAAAAAGAGAAAAGGACTCACATATGCAAAAATGGTTTTTTTAGCAGCCTTATTAAGTAGGAGAAAAGAATTGGAAACTGAGTAGATGTCCATCAGTTAGAGAATGGCTGAATAAGTTATGATATATGAACGTTATGGAATATTATTGTTCTAGAAGAAATGATCAGCAGGATGATTTCAGAGAGGACTGGAGAGACTTACATGAAGTGAGTAGAATTAGGAGATCATTGTATACAGCAACAACAAGATTATGTGATGATCGATTCTGATAGACATGCTGCTTTTCAACAATGAGATGATTCAGGTCAATTCCAATGATCTTGTAATGGAGAGAGTCATCTGTACCCAGAGAAAGGGCTGTGGGGACTGAATGTGGATCACAGTGTAGTTTTTTCACTTTTTTTGTTGTTTGCTTGCTTTTTTTCCTCATTTCCCTGCCTTTGACTTGATTTTTTTTGTGCAGCATGATAAATGTGAAAATATGTATAGAAGAATTATATGTGCTTAGCATATATTGGCTTACTTGCTATGTAAGGGAGGGAGAAAGATTTGGAACACAAGATTTTGCAAGGGTGAATATTGAAAAAACTATCTTTGGATGTATTTTGAAAATAAAAAGCAATTATTAAAAAAAAAATTAGGTTGATTTTTGCCTCAGCAGTAAGCATCAGTGTGGGATTTGACCCCAGGTTCTGCTTTCCAACCTAGTACTCTATCTATCCTGATGATTGTAAAGGTTTTTTGTTGAGGACTGTTCTTTAATTTTCTTTGTATCTCTTGGAGAGCCCAAGATGATACCTCATACATCACACAACCCCATTTATCGTCACCAGACATCATTTAGGGAAGCAAATTCTCTAGAGAAGGGTGTTGCCATCTGCACTACCACCAACACCAATGAGGATCACCCGCCACTACTTGGGCAAGTAAGTCCCAGCAGTCTATCTGAACTGGTATCGTACTACTTACTTCAGTCTGCCTGAAGTACCAGGGCAACATGAGGGAGAAACAATAGGTAGCATGTTCTAGGCATGTTCACCATCACCATGCCTTAGAGACCTGTCAATATGGACTAGGATCCAGATACCATTCAGTAAAACCAGTTCCCCACTAACTCCAATCCCTTTAGCCAATGTCCAAGGGACACAACTCTTGCAGAGATGTGACCAGGCAACTATCTCTAATGTACAAAAAAACTTCCAAATTCCTCAGAGGCCATGGTGAGCAAAGACCTAGAAGTTCCCAATGCCAGAGTTGTTGGCACATGGATCAACATCAGAAACAGATAGGGTTTTATCAGGGGAAATGGTTTTTTAAAATCTGCTTTATCATGTGTACCTAAGAGCCACTGGACCTTTTCACCTGCCTTTCAGAACATTTACTGCTCTTGATAGCCTACATTCTATAGATACAGAAACATAAGGGGGGTGGAGGGGAGATGGGGGGATGGAGAGGAAGGCTCCTAGTTCTGAAAACCTACTCACATCATGAATGGATTAAATAGGCAACACTGTATATATACCATGAAGGGTATAGTACCTTCCAAAATCTTTAGGAAATAAAGGGAGAGGGATGGGTGGAGGGGGTAGCAAAGGGTGAGGGAAGAAGACAAGGGAGGATCCATGGGTGGGGGCAGGTTAAGTAATAGCAAGCAAGGAGCAGAATTAAAGCAAAGAGTAGAAATAGGAAAGATATGTGTGTATAGGTAGGGGGAGGGGCAGGGTATATATGTGTACGTATATATCTATATATATATATATATATATACATAGATAGATCCTTTGTTAAATATAGCCTATTTAGGGGTGGGAAGGTGGGATAAAAGGGGAAAAAAGAAAAAATGTAAAAAAGGTACATAGCAGAAAACAAAAGAATAATTTATGGGGAAGTAAAGAAAAGATGGACACATGAATATAATTTCTTCTACATATATATATATATATATATATATATATATATATATATATATACACACACACACACACACACACACACACACATATACACTTTCTTGAACTGGTAATTTGTTGTTATATATTTTGAATTCTCCCTGACATTTAGCTGGGCACATGACAATGTTCTCTTTTGTTTTGTTTTATTTTGCTTTGTATTCCTTTTCAGTTTTTCTTTTTTCTTATTTTGTTTTTCTTAAATAAAAAACAAACAAAAAAGGAAAAAAGAGCCCACAATCTAAAGCATCATGCTGTCTCCCCTTTTTTAGAACATGAAGTCCTTGAGAGGAGGGATTGTCCTGATTTTTTATTTGCATCTCCAGAACTGAGCACACTGCTTTGCAATCAGCATGCACTTAGTAAATGCTTTTTCATTCATTCAATAAATATTTGCATAATCGAATTGAATTGTAAACTGTTCTCTGTAGTTCTTTGTCATTCAATTTATAGGACCACAGATATAGATTAGAACTGTAAGAAGCAGAGACTGGCTGGTTCAACCACCATTTTACAGATGAGAAAACAGAGGTGAAAGGAAGTTAAATACCTTACCCAAAGGTATTACTCAGATAGGTAAGTCATGGGTGAGATTTGACTTAAGTCTTTTGACTTTTGACTCTAGATTCTTGTGCTTTTTCTACCTTACTTTATCTGACTTAGACCAATTATCTATGGAGTACATTTATGCCACACTAAAGGTATTGTTGCCTTTGTTGATAGAGTAAGAAAAATAAACATTTAGTTTCCTCTGCAGCAGAAGTGATGGAGCACTTATACATCCTTAAGAAGTCAGTGTTCTGTTACACTTTTAGCAAGCATATATTAAGGCAATGGCAAAACTAGAGCTGGGAAGCAGGGATTTTGGCTCAATCTACAATGCTATAGCAAAGAGATCAGGAGAAGTGAGTAGGGTAGAATTGACTCCTCTGGAGTGAGATATATTTTCACATACTCTTGAAATTGAACCAGTTAGGGACAGATAAAAGAGAGCAGCAGGAAGCTGAGGGTGGTGGAGTTGGTGGGGTGGAGCATCAATGAAAGCTGAATGGAAGTCAAAGGCTGACATACTGAGCAGAACAACTTGAATATAAGGTCCTTGAGGGTCCGGGCCATTTTTCTTTTTGCTTGTATATTTATGCCCAACTGCTTAACACAGAAACATTTATTATTGCTTTTCAGTATTTTTTTATTTTTATTTTTGACTCTTCATGACCCCATTTGAATGTTTTCTTGACAAAGATAGTAGAGTTGTTTTCCATTTCCTTCTCTAGCTCATGTTACAGTGGAGGAAACTAAGGCAAAGAGGGGGAAGTGACTTGCCCAGGGTCATACTACTAGTAAATATCTGTGGCTAGAATTGAACTCAGGAAGGTGAGTGTTTCTGCCTCTAGGCCTGTACCATTTAGCTGCCCTGGCTAGAACATACTTAACATACTTAATTAATATTAATTATTTCTGTGGCTGGTACCACCACTATTCACTCAGCTGCCCATGTTTGAAGCCTTTGTCATTGATGCTTCAGTTCTCATATCCACATCAGTTGCCAATTCTTGGTGGACCTTCCTCTGCACTATGCCTTCCCTTTATCTCCATTCATTTAGACTTTAATAGTTTCTTTGTCCTATAATAGTTTTTTCCCCTGATTTGTGACCTCTACAGAAGTAATCCTTTCTTTATTCTTCTGCAAGATTGTTCTTTATGCTCAAATTTGACTGTGTCACTCCTCTGTTCAAAACCACAA
Source organism: Antechinus flavipes (assembly GCF_016432865.1). NCBI lineage: Eukaryota > Metazoa > Chordata > Mammalia > Dasyuromorphia > Dasyuridae > Antechinus > Antechinus flavipes. Next base: position 221,883,474 of record NC_067399.1, on the reverse strand, counting down.
TCTTTATTATCCTTCATGGCTTATTAGAGGAACGCTATATTTTTCAGTTTAATTTTTAAAGGTCTCTATAATCTGTTGCCAACCTCCCTTTCCATACTTCTACCTTTTATACAGAGTAACTCCAGGAGAGTTATTGACACTGATTGGTATAGTACATAGAGTTCGTGGTCATTAAGATTCATCTTCCCAAGTTCAAATCTGGTCTCAGACACTTAGTAGCTATAAGACTTTGGACAACTCACTTAATCCTGTTTGCCTCTGTCAAATCAACTGGAGAAGGAAATGGCAAATCCCAAATAGGGTCTTGAAGCATTGGATAGGACTGTAAACAACACAATGACAGCAATTACAGTAAATTGATATTGAGGTGTATTGAAAAAAGTCCTGGCTCTGGAGTTAGAGAGCCTGGATTCAAAGCCCACTTTTGACATTTGCTACCTGTGGAATGTTGGGGAAATCAGTTAAAATTCGAGGAAGGGGTTGGACTTCTTGGCTCCTGGGGCTTCTTTTAACTGAATGCTTCCCTTCATATCATTTCCTGCACCTGGAATGTCTTTCCCTCCATGTCTGCTCTTTGATGTTCCCTACTTGTCATTCAAAGCCTAACTCAAATGCCATCTCCTCCATGCATCCTCCCCCGATCTTCATCACCTCTTGTGCCTATTCAGAAGTGTACTTTCTCTCCTTAGACGTCCTAAGGCAGGCATCCTGACTTAGGAGCTTAAGTGGCAGCCACATTCTTTCTCTTTGCACGGTTCCTTTTGGAAACTTCGATAATTACTGTATAGCTATTGTATAGTCATGTATCTCTATGTATATGCTGTATCCCCTTGCTACATTGTATTCTCCATGAGAGCAGAGCTCATGTAATCATGTCTTTGTGTCTTTCAGGTAGCTCCCTCAGTGCTCTGCAGAGAGCAGGCTGCTTAATATAGCACAGGGAATGAATGACCCTGTGCATGGGGAGCTAGTAGCACCTTCTTCGAATGAGAAGAGCAACAACAATCTACAGCTGTCATTACTGTATTATACAATTTTATATTGAGAGCCAATATGGCATGATGGAAAGAAGGTCATCCTTGAAGACAAGAGAGGCAATGAGCTGGTGCAAGGGACAGAGCTCTGGGTATGGAAGCAGGAAGATCTGATTCAAATCTTGCCTCAGCTATTTACTGGTTGTGTGACTCTGGGCAAATCACTTAATTGCTATTGACCTCAGTTTCCTCAGTCTCTAAAATGGGGCAAGCATCCCATCTCCCTGTTAGGATTATTGTGAGATGATAATTACAAAGCACTTGGCACAGTGCCTGGCACAAAGTGAGCACCATAGAAATGTTAGCAATTTTCAGCCCCTGCCTCTGAAACATATCAGCTGGGTGACCCTCCGTTAAGTCACTTAAGCTCTCACCGTCCTGGGCAATTCTCTAAAATTATAATTCACAGAAGAACTTCCCAGATGCATTAGTGGAGGGAATTTTCACACAGGGAGTTTTCCACACAAATATCCCATTATATATGTACATATAAACGTATGTGTGTCTTCCTATCTATGTATGTATACACTTAGGATGTAGGAGAAACAATGGGATATAATGGAAGCAATCTCAGCTTATTAAGGATCTCAGGGAGTATTGGATGTGGCATGAGAAGAGTAGTTGTAATAGAATACCTCCATCTCAAGTTAGAACTGTAACCATGACATCTCCTTTGAGCTTTCCATATTGATCTGAAAAATGGGTGTAACAATACTCAGAGAACCCAGCTTGTGAATAAAGTCGTCTATAAAGTGTAAAGGGTTATATAGACAAAATACTATCCCTATCAGCAGTTTTGTGCTATGCCTCTCTTGGATTGTTGGCAGCATGAGATTATTCTCCTGCTGTGTCCAGCACAGTGCTCTGCATACAGTAGGCGCTTAAAGAAGACTTTAAATGTCTTTCCATGAAAAAGAGGACTCAAATTCCCTGCAAAAAAGGCAGGTTGTGCCGTCTGTCTGCCTTCTTCCTTCCTCCATCCCAGTTAGAACCGCTGTGATCACCATTTCTTCTGCCTCTGGGTGCACGCGGGGCACACACATGCACGCACGCACACGCACACACCTGTATGTGTCGGTGGCCGGCACTCTCCAGATCTGCACGCCCTTCAGGGCGCCCTCGCTGCCCACGACCACGCTCAGGTTGGAATTCCTGTAGGCGTTGTTGCACTGGGTCTGCGTAGGGCCCTGGGGCCCGCTGGCTCCACACGTGGTGAACAGCCAGTGAACTGTAATAAAAGACAAGGAAAAGGAGAATCAATCAAAGGGACATTTTTATTTTTCCTCTTCAGTTTCTCTTCAGGAAGGTGAAAAACTCCCATGTGTCGCCACCAGGGGGAGCCCTGTGCACAGCCAGGTTTCTCTATTCCTTTGCTTAGAGTGTATTTCACCCTTGTCTCTCTTTGCAGGCACCCATGAAGCCCTTCCTTAAGCACCTCCTCCAAGAAGCCTTCCTTGACCATCCCCACCCCACTCCTTTTTCCTATTTTTTTTCAGGAGTTAAAAAAACAGTTTATATTATGAGAAAAAAGGCATTGTTTTATAATGGGAAAAAACCATTTGTTTGAAAATCATAAAATGATAAGTTTAAATTCTCAATACCTCAAAAATTCTAATGATATATTTTATCTCACATCACGTTCATTTCTGAATATATCCTTCCTTTCTCTTCTACACAGTGAGTTATCTCTTGTGACAAAATGTAAAAAACAAACAAAACACAATCCGTCCAATTCAGTAGAACATATCAATTCAGCCTGACATTATTAAGATCTATGTTTCAGAGCCTTGAGCCCCTCCCTCTGCAAGCAAAGGATAGACGTCCAACTCTGCTATCTTTTGGTCTTGTAGAAGCTATTTCACCCCTTTTGTGTCTGAGGTTCCTTGTCTAAAAAAATGAAGGAGTTTCTTCTAGTTCTAAACCCTCTGATCCTATCTTTATTGATCTGATTGTTATAATAATGATAATAACAATAGTAAAATGTTGCTTTGTCTTTAATCTCTTTCTACTCCATTTCTCCTCTCCTCTCCCTGAGGCAGGAACTATGCTCATTGCACCTTACACAGAATTCAATATGGGACAGAAACTCAATCACAACCATATCCAAGCTGTACCTAAAGCTGTAGTACCTGCACTGCTAACTCCCTTAATTGGAAAAAGATTAAAACAGTAAAATAAAGGTAATGGCAGAAACCTAACATCACCACAGGCAGTGTTGGGAGCATAAAGCCAATTATCTCTGCTAGGCATTTTATTTTGTGCCCATGTTCTGCCCCAGATCTAGTTACTTTCAAAAGGCCAGTGGTGCTATGTCCATCTATAGCTTTAATCCTAGTGCTCTAGATTCATGTCACTGTACCACAGTTTACTATAATTTAAACTCTGATTTTTGTCTCCTATTCTGAATATTTTCTGTCTCTTCTCCCTCCTCTTCTTCCTCTTCCCTTTCTTCTCTCATTTTCTTTCTTTAATTTCTTTTTCCTCTATCCTTATTTCCCCTTTACCTCTTGTTCCCCACACCAATGTACTTGGAATACTAGGAGCATTGAGTCCAACCAATGATATTAACACTTTTGCAAGATCAAGAGAAAAGAGCTCTGGTTTAGGCATGGGTGGGAAGGACAGGGAAGAATATGGAAGAAGCAAGGACCACGTTGATATTGATTCTCATGGGTTGGACATTATTAGGCATTCTTAATATATTGAACAAAATGGATAGCCAAAGCACAGGAACAGGGTAGGATGTAGTCACTGAAGGTTGACTAGAAAGTGGTAGTATGAGTTTACTTTAATATCTCTGGGCCTCAGTTTCCCCATATATTAGATGAAAGGATTGGACTAGATGGTGAGAAGCAGGATGGATACTGTATAGAGCACTGGACTTGGAACACACAGATCTGAGTTCAAGACTCTCCTTAAACATTTATTAGCTGTATGACCCTGGAAAAAAATCCTAACCTGCTCCCCTCCCCCCATTATTCCATCCCTCTTCTGAACTTTACTTTTTGCATTGAGAGCTTTACCATTCCTCTAGTACCACAAAGTCATCCTTGCCTCCTCACTAATACCCCAATATTCAATCAATTGCAAATTCTTGTCATTTCTGTTTCTACAACATATCTCACACTTACCCCTTTCTCTCCAGTCACAGAAAGAACATAGCCAACATGCAGGTTTGGGTCCATATCATCTCTTTCCCATACTACTGAATTAGTTTCTCCATTGATCTTCCCACCTCAAATACCCTCCCACTCCAATCCATCCTTCATACAACCGCTATATGACTCTCCTAATATGTATAGTAGGTCTGAAAAAAAAGGCCAAGATCTCCCACTGCCATCCAAGGCCATGTCTAGTTGTCCTGATTTATATCTTGCCCCTGGACCCAGATAGCTTTGCAAGAGAGAATAAGGCTGATAATTTTGCAAAACCTACCCTTACTTAAATAAAACTCAGTTGCATGCCATGGCATCCCTTCTTAATGTCATGATCATCTTTGAGAATGAAGGATAAACAACAACAATAACAGTAGATCTGAGTATGTCATTGTCCTACTCAATAAATTCCAGTGGCTCCCTATTACTTCCAAAATCAAATATAAATTCATGTGTTTGCCTTTCAAAGTCCTTCAAAACTGGATTCCATCCTGCCTTTTCAGCCTTATTACATATTATTTCATTCACATCAAGTAATTAAGCAATAAACATTTATTAAATACCTACTGAGTGCCAGGCACTCAGTGCTAAATGCTAAGATCTGGGGATACAAAAAAGAAGCAAAAACCAACCATTGCCTTCTAGGATTTTACAGTCTAGTGGGGAAGAAAACAGGCAAATAAATATATACAACACAAATTATAACAGGACAAGGCATTGGAATTAAGGGAGGAAGAGAAAGTTTCCTGTAGAAAGTTGAATTTTAGTTGGGATTTAAAGGAAACCGAGGAGACTAGTAGATGGAGTCGAGGAGGGAGAACATTGCAGCCGTGCAGGAACATTCTTTTCCTTCACCTCAGTCTCTTGGATTTCTAATTTCCTGGACTCAAGTATCACTTTATGACTGAAGTCTTTTTTGGTCCCCCTCCACCAGCTGCTCATGCCTTTACCTCCAGATTTGCTTTCTATTTGTTTTACATATACATGTACATTTTGTTTTTTCTGTTAGAATGTAAGTTTCTTGACTGTTTCACTTTTGTCCTAGTGATTAATACCGTACCTGATACACAATAGGTGCTTAATAAATGCTTATTGATTCATTGGTTAATTAGTATAGGAGGAGGTAAAGTTATGGAAATTATTAAGTGTGTAGTGGGCATAGTAATGGGAACTAAGGTTTTTAATTGAGATGAGGTTGATGACTCTCCAAGAGCAATTTCATGCTGGGGAAGAAAGAAAAGAAAAGGGCAGTAATCCAAGAGTTTGGGAACATGTAGCCTCCCTCATTTAAGTCTAGAATTTTAGATAACCTTCTTACCTCAAGGGGAATGTCATTCTTTGGGAGAAGCTAAACCTCATGTAGTTCTCTAATTTAATAGCTGTACTTGGATTTTAAAAAGGGAGCTATCAGCTATTCACTCACATATTTGAATTCTGGTTAAAAAAGTAATAGTTATTGGGCTTTCTAACAAATCGGCTGAGAGCCTAAGAACATTATGAAGTAGGCATTTTTATCTCTAGTGTCCTACCATCTCTGTTCTTGGAGTCTTTGTCCCTCTGGTACCTATGCTCCCCTCAGTACCTGGTTACTATATACTCTCTCTTTCCAGGGCCTGACACTCTGGCATTTTATGTGGGCTCATTCACCCTTCTATTGTCCCTTAATTACCAAATCAAATTTCCATCTCCTCACTGTTCCATTATAGCTTTTTTTTTTTTAACAGACCCAGTAAGTTGGATAATCTCAGGGTCTCAGAGACTTCATATTTACCTTGTATTCCTCTCAGAAAACTCTAGGTTGATATTCTAATTAATACAAACAGATAAATATTTGATCACTTAAGGGCAGGTCTTTTTTCTTGACCTTCAAACCCTACCTACTTTTCATCCCCAAGACCCGAGTAGATGTGTACCAATGGGAATTCCAGTATTTGTGGGGCCCAACACAGCCATACATCATCATCATTATGGCAACTAACATTGAACACTTTGCAAATGGGAATAACTGTGTTGCCTTTTAAGAGAACATGGGAAAAAAAGAAGGAACTTCAGAAAGATCAGAAAAGAACAAGTCCCAGTAAACACAAGTTCCTTGAGCTATTTGAAGATGCTAAAGTCTCAGTTTCCTAGATAAGTATCAATTACAGCTATTTTAGAAGTGATCTTGATTAGAAGTGGGGACTAATTGGCATAGGCTCTGGGCCTTTGGGGGGCCTGGATTCTATTCAGAACTCTTTTATTCTATAGCTGGTGTGACTCCACATAAATCATTTCACTCACTGGACCTCAGTTTGTCTCACCTGCAAATATATTCTCTAAGAATCCTTTTGGTTAACATGTTAATAATAATAATAGCTAACATTTATATGGGGATATGTGCCAGGCACTGTGCTATATACTTTGTAATCATTATCTCATTTGATCATCACAACAAACCTGCTTGTCCCCTCAGCTCTGATTCCAGCACCTTCTGTGATATGGAGGTGCCCTAAGGCTTCCAAGGCTAAGCCAGATGGTCCTACTTTGGATGGTCCTACCAAATGGGATGGGCTTTAAGTATGGAAGCAGGGATGGATCCCAATGGATGTCTTTTAAGGACCAGCATGACAAAGTTTGGAGATGTCCATCAATAGATTGACTATAGAGTTCATTGATGTCTGGATGCCCCTTTTCCTAAGAAGGCCCATATTAACAAAGGGAGGATTTTAATACAAGGAATTCATAGCTTTAAGAAATATTAATTCCTTGCCCTCCATCAATCTCTTTCAAGGATTCATTTTATTCTCACTATGAAACCAGAGTCCTTATAACATCTCCAGTGATCTTTGGGCCCCCTTCAAAGCCCCCAAAGCAGGAAGCACACTGTTTTCCACACTCTAGCTAGAAAAGCCCTTATAGAAAATTGAAGGGAGATCTATGTCTCATTCTCTGGTGCTTTCTCTCTAAACGAGCCCACTGGAGATGTCAAATCCACCCAATGGCCTTGCCTAGAGGCAAGAATGATCTTTTTGTGCTTGTGAACAAATTTCCTTCCAAGTCTTTGGAATATGTGCAGGAAGCTTCCTCCTCCCTCTCTCTTTCTTTCCTCTCTTTGTCCCTCGTTCTTCATTTTCCTTCTCTTCCCTCCCTCTCTCCAATAACTGAAGAGAGGAAATGACATGTTAGCTGGAAGTGTTAAGGAGGCAATTAGATGAAACTATGGGTCTTAGTAGTTGCATAAATAAAGAAGAAATGAGAGAGGGAGGGAGTTTCAAAGAGAGTTAAAGATAAGAAATAAATGAAACTATCTTGGTAACAAGGAAGATAAAAGAGAGAAGATACCAGAAGAGAAAATGGTAGGGAAATAGGAAGGGGAGTGGGGAGAAGAGGAAAGAAGAATGAGAAGCTGTTCCCTGTGCACAATGCTTCATCTTCCATCCCAATGAATTTGCATAGGTTATCACCTGTGATGCCTGGTATACACTGCCTTACTCATTTTTTCCTCTTAGAATTCCTGTTTTCCTTCAAGACTTAGCTCAAGAGTCATCTCCTTCACAATCTTTCTGAATCCCCATTGTCCCCCCAATTGTTAGTGTTCTTCTACCCTGAAATCCCCTCATATTTATTATTTCATTCATACCTTCTACTTATTTATATTTTTCTCTAAATAGAATGCAAGCTTTTACTAATTTCCTGTTTCCTAAATTCTTGAATCTCAGCCCTGGAAAAGACCTCAAAGGATCTGTCACTGAGAATTAGAAGGCTACATAGAGGTTCAGTTCCTCTGTCAGAAAGATCTAATGAAATTATGTCTGCAAAAGTACTTCATAAATGGGAGATCTTGCAGCTTATGCTGTGAGCATAGGTCCAATGTCCACATAAGACATTATGTAACTTCTGGCAACTTATATATTTAGATTTGGAACAGAAGGGATTTTAACTGGTTATCTAATCCAATGACCTCATTGTACAGATAAGTAAACTGAGGTTAAGTGATTTGAGGTACACTTCAAGACTCAGTGATGGCCAGAATATCTGTTTTCTAAGGACTAGTCTGGATTAATTTGTAAGGAATTATTACTTGGTTGGCAATCAGGACATAAATTATTTGGGTCAAGAAACTTTCAAAGACTATCTACTAAGCTGGGCAGAGATTGTGATGTGTCTTGGTGGAGTGGGTGCTCTCTGTGACAGAAATTATAGATTTTTGAAGAATAGAAATAGATGCTATTGTGATAATGATAGGAGCTATCTGACAGGGTGGCTGGGAGGGAATCTTAAAGCTTGATATGAATGTGAGTTATCATGGTGAGTGACAGTAGATGGAAGTCACCTCCAGGAAGACATCTGCTCAGTGGAAGGAAGAGCATTCTAACAATTAATGCCAATCCACAAAATAGAATGACCTGATTTGCTCAGTAGTGGGTTTCTTATTTTGGAATGGGGGTAAAAGGGGTGGAGAGGGTTGTTATTTATTAGCATCTAGAGATGTGCAGAAAGGAATCATGCTTTGAACAAGGTCTATATTAAATGGATTCTACATGCTATATTATAGTGCTGGATTTGTGTCCAAGAACACCATGGTCAAATTCCATTTCTGACAATGACCAACTATGGTGACTTTGGGAAGTCACAGAAACTCTTAGCCTTATTTTTTTCATCTGTAAAATAGGGATAATATCTACAGCTTAGAACTCAGAGTTATCATGGGATCACATTTAGAAACCACTTTGCAAACCTTGAACTGTCTGAGAATGTTCATTATTAGCATGAGGATTCTACTGCAGGATTCTATTTTTCCTGCTCAGTTACCATTAGCCAGCAGTGGTGGTCACTCATGGTCTCCAGGGTCCTTCAGGCTGGTTTCTCAACAGTCCTTCCCTCCCCCATGTCAGTCCTACTTTACCTCACATTAACTCAAGAAGAACCTTCAGCACATAAAAGGCCACTGAAGCTGGGGAGGGAAACACCCTTGGGGGCTGAGCAGAGCCAAGTGGGACATGGAATTGTATCTTAGAGCCAGAAAATCTGGGGAGGAATTATAATTAAAAGCATCCCTCCCAAACAAATAATGCTTAGCACATTCTCTTATGATGATGGAGGAGCCTCCTGCCTGCTGAGGAGACAGCAAGCTTAATGACCTTAATCGAGGCATGCTGAGCTCGGAGTTCCCAAATTTATTATTATACAACCTTTCCCTGAAGCAAATGGGGGAAATGTTCCCTCCAGTAAGTGTGGGATGAAAGTCAGAGGAAGATGGATATTTGAGGTTGGAAGATGTGGAATTCATTCTTCCTTTTTTGTCATAGTTTTGTCATAACAGTTTGGTGGAAACCTCTGGTTCTGGGGTAAGAAGACCTAGAGTCAAATCATGACTCTGTGTGACCTTGGGAGCAAATCATTTCACTTTCCTGGACTTCAGTTTTCTCATTTTTAAAATGAAGGGATTGGACTGGATGGCCTTTGGGGATTTATGATGCTGTTTCTATAGATTACATTTCTATAGATCTCTGATTAATACAATGCACCATCTTCATGACAGATAACCCAAGGAAGTAGTAGAACTTGATTTTTATCCTTACTGTGTAGATGAGGAAACTGAGGTTCAGGGAAAAAGAGTTAACATGGCTGGTAGGCATCCAAGTTGGGATTTGAACTCAGGTCTTCAGATGCTCAAATATAGGATTTTCTTCTACTCCCAATGAGCCCAGCATTACTATTACTGTTATTATTATTGTTGCTTTAGACTAGATTTGTTCTTTCTTTGGTAAAAAGAGATCCCATTGAGCAAATTCCTTTTGCCAAAGCAAATCAGCATCTCTCTACTAGGTCAGGTTTTAGCAAGGTGTCTGCCCCCACCCCAAAAAAGTTAAGTGTCCTGCCCAGGATCATTCTATCAGATTGTCTGTATCAGGGCTTGAAGCTGGGTCTTGCTGATGAACTGGCTGATTCATCATCCATTATGCTAGGTTGCTTTTTCAGTGCTTTATTTCACAGGAAATTCTAACCTCATCTTTTGGTGACAAGGTACCTTCTAAGCTCTGTAATGTGGTATTTATTATCTCTAGAAAGAAAAATGCCACTTGCTTAGACTCAAGAGAATTGCTTTCCCTGCTGTCTCTTAATAGCTGCCATCTAATATTTCCAAAGGGCTTAATACTTATGATCTCATTTGATCCTTGCAATGTCTTTTTGAAGAAGATATTGTTATTATCTCCATTTTACAGGTGAAAAAAATTGAACTATTAAGTGATTAGTTCAGGGTTGCAGAGTTAAGAAGGGTCAGGGATGAAATTTGCATTCAGTTCTTCCTATAATATACCAAAGTGTCCCTAGACCTACTGATTCTCTTTGGAATCTCTGTCAATGTGGGGGCATATGTATATGTCTATATATATAAATATATCTTTTCTTAACTGTAGTTTGCTTAGGAGTGATACTTAGGAGGATGATTCCCTTTGAATGAAAGAAAGTTATATGTGTGTCTATGTGTATGTATATATATATATATATATATGCCTATATCTATATATGTACAAATAAATACATGCATTCTTAACTATAGTCTGCTTGGGGGTTGTGGGGGAGGATGAAAGGGGGAAAGAATGAAGTAAATAATGTGCACAGCAGAGAACAAAAGAACAATTTACAAGGAAGTAAAGAAGAGATAGATACTCATGAATATAATTTCTTCTATTAATATATATGTATATACTTTCTTAAAAGTGTATTTGTTGTTATATATTTTGAATCTTCTCTGATGTTCAGCTGGGCACATGATAATATTCTCTTTTGTTTTGTATTATTTTTCTGGGTTTTTTTTGCTTATTCTATTTCTTCAAATAAAATAAATTTGGGGAAAAAAGGAAACCGTCAAGTGTCCATCATCCAGGTGCTTTCCCCAATTAGAGTAGTAGACACTACATTCCATGATATGGACTGATCCCTGGTTATCTAGATATGTGACCTGGCAAAAGGCTAAGAATTGGAAAGGACTTTAGAAGTCACTGAGTGCAGTCTCTTTATGTTACACATGAAGAAACTGAGGCAAATAGGAGTTAAATGACTTATCCAGAATCATACAGTTAAATAAGCATCTGAGGCAATTCCTGACTCTAGGTCCAATACTTTTTACTGTGCCATCTAGCTGCCTTTAACGCTTATTCTCAATTGTTAGTATTATCTTCTGGAATGATATTGTAAGTATAAATGAAGAATAAAAATTATTAAGTACTTGCTAGGCAGCATGCTAGGCAGATAGAACATAAATACAAAAGTGATACAGTACCCATCCTGAAATAGCTTATATTCCCACGGGTGAAATAATACATATGATGGTTTTGACAAGGGAAGGAAGTATTGGTCCAGAGAGCTCCCGGGTTTGTGAGAAAAGCCATCAGGTGGATAATTCTATTGACAGTAAATTATTCTATTAATGGTAAAAGTGGAAGGTGAAAGGGCAGAGCAGAGAAGCAATCCTTGTAGGAGCATGGCAGATGGCAAAACGCCCAGGTAGATTCTGGTGTCCTGGTAGATATCTATGGGAGGTATGAAGCGATTGCATCTTTTTTTCAGATGGATGAGGAAACTGAGTTTGAGAAATTAAAAACTTGCCAGGTTCACTCAGCTGGGATGTCTGATTTGACTCTATCTTCTCATATATACATGAGAGATGACAAAGCTTTCCTAGACCTGCACAGTGAGATAAGGACAGGGTCAGTCACCAGATTCCCAGGTCTCCTAACTCCCAGACCAGTATTCTTTTTTACTTTTTTATCTTGTCAGAGACAACTTGACAAAATGCATAAAGGGCTGAACTTGGAGTTGTAAAGATCCAGGTCTGGATACTGAATATTGAATATTCAGATGATTAATATTTGAGTGGCCCAGGCAAGTGACTTAAACTTCTCAGAGCCTCAGTTTCCTCAACTGTATAAAGGGGCACTATACCTAGAATAAGGGGCTTATAGGATGAAGCTCAAATGGGACGTCATATATAAACACTGTGAATCTAAAAGCTCTGTAGAAGTGTGAGCTATAATTATGCTAATATTTTCCAATGCCATAGTAGGCCATATTCTTCCTGGCATTTGGGACCTTTCCTCATGTTCTAGAGTTACAAATGAATATTTCCTCTTTCAGACTCATAAATGGTGCTCCCTGGTAGTCTGCATAAAGGCCACTATATTTATCAAGCTCTTGGGACTGTTGCTATGTTGAAAACACACACACACACACACACACACACACACACACACACAGACAAAATGAGCAATCATGAATAATTAATTATCCTTTAGCATTTCTTTTTCCTGAAACAGCACATCAATTTGGGTAAATGGGTAAATGATAAAGAGAGAAGATACAGTAGTAAAAAAATACACACACACACACACACACACACACACACACACACACACACACACACACACATACATACTGCTTTTAAGAATCCAGAGAACTGGGCTGGAGTTCTAACTCTGACACTTACTGTCCCTGTGATCTTGGGCAAATCACATTACCTTGTGGATCTCAGTTTTGTTATCTGTATTTCAGGACTGTTAAGGTTGCTCTCAGCTTTAACATTCTTTGAAAAGTTATCTGAACTAAAGATGATTTGTACTTAGGGGAGAAATGTGGATCATACGGATGTGAGTGAGGGTGAAGGGGAAGGAAAGAAGGAAGGAAGAAGGACCGAAAGAAGGAAGGAAGGAAAAAAGGAAGGAAGGAAAAAAGGAAGGAAAGAAGGAAGGAAAAAGGTAGGAAGGAATGAATGAAGCAAAGGAGGAAGGAAGGAAAGAAAAGGAGCAAGTATTTATTAAGTATCTATTACATGCTAGGCACTATGCTAAGTGTTGGTGAAATAAGGAAAGGCAAAAGACAATCTCTACCTACAAAGACCTCACAATCTAATGGGGAAGGGGAGCAGCTGGTAAACAAGTATGTACAAACAAGCCAAATTCAGGATTTACACAGGGTTTAATAAAATAAGGGATTTTGACTGTGAGTTCCAGCTCTAAATCTCTGATCCCTGCTTTGCCCAAGATTACCCACATAGGCAAAATAAGGAACTAAACCTCAGTATTCCAGATCAAGGCATCTTATCTTGCACTGAATTATTGATGACTATGTGGGAGATGAATTTGAAAGATAAAATGATAGAAGTAGGAAAAACTATTAAGGAGACCAGGTCAGAGATGAGAAAAGTCTGATTTAGGGTGGTAGCTGAGTGAATGGGGAGAATGGGACAGAATTGAGCTATATTATGGGGGAAGACATAATGAGATTTAGCAACTGATTGGATATAGGGATGAAGGGAAAAGAAGAGTTTTGGAAAATTCCCAAGTTAGTAACCTGGAAGACCAGGAAGATGTTGGTACCCTCAACAGAACTAAAGAAGTTTAGAGGAGGGGTGAGTTTAGGGGAAAAAGTGATGAATTTAATCCCCCATAAAATAAGATAGAGAAACATCCTGAAGTAAGAGATAAAGGGCCAACCTTGGAGTTGAGAAGGTGTGGATTCAAATCCTGATTCTAAAATATACTGTCTATGTAAAATTTGATAAATCTTTGATTTTTTTAAGCTTCAGGCAAGTCTCTCAGATTATTAATTGAAGAACAAGTACCCTAATTTGCATTGGTAAAGAGAGTGCCCTTATAGAATTCCTCCATACCAATTAAATTATGGGCGTAGTTCAATAAAATAAGGAGGAAAAAGCCTAAACTATAATCAGACAAATTTTCCTTTCTCAATCTATTCAAAACTTCTGGTATAAAGCAGTTCTGAAGATGGACAGTAGATAGGATTTTATGAGCTGTTTTCAAAAACACCTTTTTTTTTTTTTTTTTTTTCTGAAATGGACTTAGTGAAATTGGAAGACAAATCAGCAGTGAATCCTGAATATCTGAAAAGATCTGGGCTGAGAGATACTTTAACCTAAGCAATAATTAGCAATTTTGGAGTCTAGGCAAGTATCATGAAGCACCAGGGGCAAGCAGTTCAAAATATGTCCTTGAAAAAAACCTTTGTAATTCATGATTAGAAATAACATAAGAAGTAATTAAGAATGCAAGACTGATTATTTTCTTTGAAAACTACATTCCCCAGAAGCCTGTAGAAATTTCTATTTGAAGACAAACTGTTTACTATGGAGTCTCATAAATAGGTGCTATTAAAATGCTCATGATCCTTTAGTTTTCATACTTAAATGATTGTTTTTGGCAACTTGATATGAAACTCGGTTATTTGTATTCTTCTGAAGACGTTATTAGGTTTATGTGTGCCCCCTCTATTTTGGTGCCCTGGGTCAAAGTCTGGTTCCCTCCATCCTAGGTACACATCTGCCTCCAACCTTTAGAGGAAGACACATAATTTTAAGGATAATGTTCCAATGGAAATAGCCTTCTTGAGTTTTGTCCTAGTTTGGCTCCAATGATGTCGTCATGCCCAGGAGGGTATGTTCAAAACTTAATGACTGAATGGCTCTAGCTACAAATTCTATTATCTCTAATAGTTGTTCCACAGTGAGTGGATAATGTATTTAGCAGAAATAGACCCAATCAATTTATATGAAATATATAAAACTTTTCAATTGGCACTGGCATCTGCTCTTGAATAATGTCACTGTATGTAGAAAAGGACAGCCTGTCACCCTTACTTCTGAGGATGTTAAAAGTGTCACAGGTTAATTGAAAGAGATAGGGGAAATAGAATTATTTCTTTACTCTACTTTCCCTTAACCCTAAAAATCACAGAGTCTTAGAGCTGGGATGATCTTTAGAGATCAGTTAAGTTCAACTCTCTCATTTTACAGATGAGGAAAAGTCAATGTCCCAACCCTTCCCTGACCCTAAATAATTCATAGTCATTGGATCATAGGCTAAGAACTGGAAAGGGCCTAAGAAGCCATCTTGACTAGCCCTCTTATTTTGCAGATGAGAAAGTTAAGGTCCAGAGGGCTGTGCCTTGCTAACAGTCCTATGAGTAGCAAGGGGAAGAATTGGGATTTGTATCTAGACATAGTGTGAGATAATAGCAGAACTGCTGCTACAGTTTAGGTCTTCTGACTTTTTCATTCACTGTTCCTGTCTATAATGTGATAGTCCTTTTTGTGCTATTTATACTAAATGATATTACAGTGTGCTTATTTGTATGTTCCTTTGAAATTCTCTGATTGGTTTTATTCATTCATTTAAACATATTTCCATCCATTCATCCATCCATTTATCCATCCATGGATTTAACAAAATAGTCAGTGAATAGCTGGATATGTGCACGACTTTGATAAATACTAAGAGTGATACAAAATATAGAACTTGGCAGGTTTACCCTCCAGACCCTTACAATTTAGTTTAGGAGCCAAAGTAAAACAACAAGACCTCAAGCAAAATAGTTATTTATTACTTGTGGAATAAATGAAAAAAAATTCACATTAATTGTTGTTTAGTCATTTTCAGTCACATCCAACTCTTTGTGATTTTTCTTGGCAGAGATACTGGAATAGTTAGCTATTTCTTATCCAGCTCATTTTACAGATAAGGAAACTGAGGCAAATAAGATTAAGAGATTTGCCCAATCACACAGGTTGTTCTGAGGCTGTATTTGAACTCATGAGGATGAATCTCCTGACCTCCAGGTCCATGTTCTATCCATTGTACTGTCTAGGAACTATCTCACTTTCATCCAGGGTTACAAATTTAAGAAGTATAAATGTAATATAGCAATCACATTGCCAGAATGAGAGAGCAGATACTCTAGGGACTTAGAGAAAGGAGAAATCATTGTGGGCTGGAGGAATTGGGGAGGATTTGTGGAAAAGATAGAAGTTGAATTGGAGCCTGAGTCAGAACAGGATTCACATATGAAGAAAGAAGCAGAATATTTTCTTTGTCAAACTCAAACAGTACAAAATGGAGCTTGTTATTATTGTTCCCAAACCTCCCCCCCTTTTAGAACTTCTCCCTTATTGTTAAAGGAGTTGTCATTCTTGTAGTCTCCAGGCTCATGCCATTGGTATGACCCTTGTTCCTTCACACCCTTACTGTACAAAGACACTCAGGTGACAAATCTTGTTTCTATGTCTAAGTTCTCTCATCTGGTCCCTTCTTTCTACTCATGCAGCCACAACCCTAGTTCAGTTTTTCCTCATCTCTAACTTGGCTTTCATAACTTGCCCATTAGGTTCCCTTAATCAAATCTCTCTGATTTTAATTTTCTGCAAATTTCTGACCATCTCATTCACTTACTTAAACTCTAGTGGCTTCCTATTACTCCTAAGATTAAATATGAACTCTTCTTTGTGGATTTAAAGGCCTTCTCAAACTGACCCCCAGCTCAACTTTTTAGCCTTAGAAATTATTTCAGATGACTTCTCTTTCACAAAGACCAAGCTGGTCTTCCTGTTCCCCCAACAACACTTTCTATCTCCTCTCTCCCCCTTTCCAAATGACCTTTTTGCATATAGTTATTTTGCACATGTTGTTTTCCCTAAATTTTAAATTTAAATTTCGTAAATAAATGTCTGATTCTTGAGGGTCAGGATTGTTTGATTATAATACATTGTGTGTGGTATGCAGTAGGTACTTAATCAATGCATAATCGATTAGGTGATTCTAGAAGGAGGATCACAGGAGCAAAGAGTAAATAGGGCATGTAAGAGGATACATCTAGAATGGCCTCCTCAAAGCAGGATGTTGGCAATATAAGATACCTTTGGAAAGGTAGATTGGAGCCATATTGTGAAGGGCTTTGATTACTAAACCACATTATTTGCTTTCAATCCTGTGTATGATATAAAGTCAAAGAAAGGTTTTGGGCAGGGGAGTGACAGGATAAAATTGATTTTGGTACTATACAGCATGGATATGAGCTAGAGAAAGCAGGGTCAGGGAGACCAATTAGGAGATCATTTTAGTAATCTAGGCATATGGTGATGAAGCCTGGAATAGAATTTTGGCAGTAGAAAAGAGAGAGCAAATGGTGGATATGCTATATAGTTCAAAAGAAAGAATCTGTAGAGTATTATATATTTAAGACATCATTGCATACTTTGGTCTGTATACCACCAACCCACTGGTGTGTTGAAATACCTCAGGAGAGAAGTGCTTTTCCCAGGTTAATTTTGATGGGATTAAATTATTGAGCAGAAAAGAAAGATTTTTTGTAAGCTGACAGAGTGAAAGGATCACAATCTGGAAAAATAAATATAATGATTCAAATAATGTAAACAGAAAAAAAAAGAAAAGAAAACTGAATGCTATGAAATGTACTATGAAATAATGATCAAGTTTGACCCTGGAGAAGAGCTGAGAAAATTACTTACATCCCTTTATTATAGAAGAAAGGAATCATAGGATGATCATAGGATCATAGATTTAGAGTTTAAAGGACCTCAGAGTCATCTAGTTTAGTGTTCTCATTTTATAGGTGAAGAAATTGAAGTCCATTTTGGTGAAGTGATTTGACCACACAACCCAAAGCTCACATAAGTAGCTGGCATGGGATTCTGATTTCAGGCCCCCTGACTCTAAATCTAGTGCATGTTCCATTGTACCATGCTGGGTATGGAATATTGCCTATACAGAAAGGTACGATGGGGTGGGTGATTTTGTTGAAATGCCTTCCCTTCTTTTCCCCCTTTTCTTTGTCTTTGTTATCAGAAATGACTCACTGAATAGGAGAGGGAGTAGGGATATATGCAGAAATGAATGTGCTATAATAACAAAATGCATAAATAAAAAGAAAAGAAACAATAAGCAGAGTTCTTTTAATATTATGTCCTTGAGGGTAGTACCAACCAGCCAGAAAGGCACAGACCAGAACAAAGAAAATCTCTTTTTGATGTTACAGCTTGAAATAACTTCCAATTGTTGTTATTCAGTTATTTTTCAGTTGTGTCTAAATCTTTGTGACCCCATTTGGGATTTTCTTGCTTAAGATACTGAAGCTGTTTGCCATTTTCTTCTCCAGCTCGTTTGACAGATGAGGAAACTGAGGCAAAGAGGATTAAGTGATTTACCCAGAATCACACAGTTACTAAATGTCTGAGGAAGGATTTGAACTCAAATTTTCCTGCCTCCAGACCCAGTGCTCCATACATCACCACCTAACTGCCCCAGACAATAATATACAGCCAACAAGAGTTTTTGGGGATGAGAAATTGTTGTTGTTTATCCTTCATTCTCAAAGAGGACCGTGACATCAGGGAGATGACGCCATGACATGCAAGTGAATTGGATGTGAGGGAGGGCTGGGCAAGGTCACCTGCTCACTCTCCCCTCCAGAGCCATGTGGGTCCAGTGGCCAGGTAGAGAATGAGGTGACTGGAGATGGTCCTGGATGCAGTGGGACACCATGGCCTTTTTTAACCTGAAGTCTTTAACAGATCTCAGTCTGACTGAAGCTATATCTATTCAAGAGAAGCAATAGGATGGGAGGTCCAGATAGGGAGCAAGGGCGATAGCAAAAGATACTTGAGTGGATTAACAAATTCTGTTCAATACAACAAATAATTTTTGACCACTTTCTATGTAGCAGTTGGTGTCTCTTTCTGATGACCTGGTCTTAAAAGCTCTATTAGTAGAGTTCAAGTTCAGTAAGGTCATGCTAAAGTGGCAAGTTCTCCAGGATAATCCTAGTGAGGAACAAAATCTTTGGTTTCTAGGGACTAACCAAACCAAGTTCTGAGAGAGTGCTTTTGTCTATAAAATGAACAAGATGGGCTAAATGACCCATTTAGTCCAGCTCTAAGTCTATAGCTCTGAGCTCGTGAGCTAGTGAAAAGGTAGTAGATAGGTGGCAGAGATCTCGACAATCTCTCCTTATATTTGGGATTGACAGTTCAGGTTGCGTCTCACTCTCAGACAGCCCATTCATCAATCTAGCATCTGCTCTATTAGAAAGGCCACAGGAAGAGAGAAGGTAGGCAGTGAGGAAGAAAAGCGGAACCAAGGCAGAATGAATTCAGTTCCTGAGGACTGTCTTAGGCTCCTCACCTGACCCTTGGTCCCCTTCATTGTCACCTAAGCTTTTGCAGAGAAGGGAGGGCTGTTTTACCTCACCACTCATTCCATTTATTTCAACCAAATATAGAAATACAATTCTGCAGTTCCCTTGATTGCATTATCCTGACCATTCAGTTAGTGTAATTGTATGTGTAAAGCCGACAAATGTAATTTTGCCAGCTTTCATGCTTGCCCGTTTTCTCTTTCAGCCCCTTCATCTGATTAGCTAAAGTGACTCAGAGACCTTCCGAGAAAGCTTCATGGAGCACCTGAGTGGACAATTTATTGGCTGAACATCCTAGTTAGCTAGCCCAGTTCAACTCAGTTTAGAAGACTACATTGAGACTGAGAGAAAATAATCCACATAATCCAAGACCAAGAATCTTGGGGCTTAAATTCTGAAATGGCTGTGTTGGAATCTATGGTTAGAAATATGGACTGTTCATTCATTAGCTCATTCATTTATTTGTTTATTTGCCACCAGCTACTCTGCTTAGTTTTGACTCCATTCTCTTCATCTTCCTTGTTGTCATTATCATCATCATCATCATCATCATCATCATCATCACCCAGTCCAGGATTAGCTCATCACCAGAAAACTCATCATCATGGAAATTGCTTCAGCTTTGGTACTCATACCTCATTAGTATCCTAAGTTACTTCTGTCTCTCTGATTGGAAGGCTAGAGGATAGAACAACAAAACTCTTCCCATAACCTCCTTTTATAGAAAACTTGAAATCCCAGTTATCTCTTTTGTCACCAGCTGCTGTGGTTAGTTTAAACTCTACTACCATCATCATTATGTCCCCGAATTGAGTACTCTCTGCTTTACCCATCTCCTGCTTTTTACTTTACTTTTGTCTATAATTTCCCCACATTAGATTACAAACTCCTTAAAGCCAGGGATTATTTTTCTTTTTCTTATTTGTATTCCTGTTGTTTAGTGCACTGCCTGATATATAGTAGAGAGTTAAAATGTTTATTATATCATATTAATTTCATTCATTTATTTATAGCATTTTTGAATCAAACAAGATATTCTATGGCAGCCTTAGGAAATTTGGAAAGTTTAGAGTGCAAATTCTTCTTTGTTCTGAGTATTTTTGTTATCACAGTTGCTCTTGCTTTGGTCTTATAGAGATTTTGAAATGCCTAATACTAATTATTTTGCCTCCTCTGTTTTCATTATTCAAGGGGCTAGAGTTTCATTTATTTCCCGTATATAGGAGAGAGAATACATGATAATTAGGTTTTCTTTTCAAAGTTCAGGGTTTTCAGGGTCTCAGGATAGAGGAAAGGGCATCTGGCGGCATTTCAAAATCTTCATAAACTTGGAACCAGAGAAACCTGTGGTCACTAAGGGGCCTGAAGCCAAGTGCCTGTGATCTCCAAGGTCACATTCATTAGCAATAGAAGCTTGACCAACAGTCATCATGAATGGATTATACATTATAATGTTTCCCAATCCAAATAGCAGCAGCACCCGGAGTCAAATACTTTTTTATATTCCAAATGGATGAGTAGCTGAGACACAAGGAGAATCTAGTTCATTGGAGCCTAATGTCTATCTTTCTTTTTAGGACCCCCCTTTTCTTTTACTTTTTCTTTTCCTGTTGCAGCCAATAATTTAATTAAAAACTAATTTTGAGTGGGAGACAAAGTCTTCAGAGAAGAAGCCAAAATAGCAGAAGTCTCCCTATGGAAATGCCCTCTCCTCGTGGATCTAACAATATTCCCAAGGATAATGGAAACTTTTGGGGGCTAAGTCTCTCTTCTCCAGGATTCTAGAAGAGATCTTTGTTCTGGCTCATCTAGAGCTCAGCCTGGGACTCCAGTAATGATACAATGTCATAATGTTCCAGGATGACTCTTCCTCAGCTGAAATACAGGGTTATGTCTTGAACCCAGAGAATTTACTGGAGACTGTCTTGGGCTGGTCAGACTAGAGAGGATACATCTGTTGGATTTCCTAGTTTTAAAACATAAATCCTAGAGGGCTTTGGATCAAAGCAGGAGAAGAGGTGGAGGAAACTTAGCAGATTCATGTTGGTGAATCTGAAAGGACTGCTCATCCCTACTTACCTGTTCTGTAGTAACAGGGAGCAAGAGCAACAGAGAGGGAAAATCTTTTTAGAGAAAAAGGAGGTGTTGTACCTGGGAATCATCTAATCTCTTCCCCTCATTTTACTATTGAGATAAGGATACTTCTTCCTTATCATGCAAATAGTTAGTGATAGGGCAGAAACTTAGAAGTCAAGACTTCTGGTGGTTACTCCAGTGCTTTCCTCCACAACATTGCTTCTGTTGTTTTTCAGTAGGCTTCATAACCATATTCTTGGATTTTCTTGGCAAAGATACTGGAGTGGTTTGCCATTTCCTTTTCAAATTCGTTTTACAGATGAGAAAACTGAAGCAAACAGGGTGAAGTAACTTGCCCAAGATCACACAGCCAGTAAGAGTCTGAGCACAGATATGGCCTCACACACTTATTATCTGTGTGGGCAAGTCACTTAACCTGGTTTGCCTCACTTTCCTCATCTGTAAAATGAGATAGCAATGGGAATGGCAAGCCATTCTAGAATCTTTGCCACGAAAACCCTGAATGGGGTCACAAAGAACTGGACGTGACTGAAATGGCTGAACAACAAAAATGTATGAAGTCATTTCAGTAAAGAGATGAGATTATTTTTTCTCTAGGAAAAAAAGATCTAAGTGAATAATGTGTTATATATGTGCTTCTTTGAGATATCTATGCCCAAGGAAAACTTCCCAGTTGGCCTATACTACCTATAAAATAGGCAATGCTATTCAAATAATAGCAATTCAAATTGCAAGCAGCAGGGCTTAGGAAGAGTTCTAAAACTAATTTCAAAACCCCTAAACTGGCTTTAAAAAAAAAGGACATCCAGTTTTATGCTTAGGATGGACAGACAATTTCAAAAGATATATCTGGAAAGTATTTTTGAACCAAATGGCAAATGAGATTTCATATTTCTTAGTTCATGGCTAGCACTAGAGGCATAGAAACCCATTGTTTTAAGAAAGAAATCCTAGGGTGGCTAGGTGACTCAGCGGATTGCGGACTGGGCCTGGAATCAGGAAGACATCTTCCTGAATTCAAATCTGACCTCAGATTCTTCCTAGCTTTGTGATCCTGGACAAGTCACTTAACCCTGTTTGCCTTGGTTTTTTCATTTATAAAATAAGTTGGAGAAGGAAATGCCAATTATTCCAGTATCTTTGCCAAGAAAACTCTAAATCCAGTCACAAAGAGTCAGACATGACTGAAATGAATGAACACGATAAAAGAAATTGTAGGGGAAAGCTTCATCAGATTAGGAATGCCTGGCATATAGTAACACTATTAAATGTTGACTTAAGAACATATTCTTGTTGACTGACTAACTGAAGAACCTAGATCAAGTTTTCTTGGATCATCTGTTCATTCATTTGTTCAATAATATCTATGATATGTAAGACACTGAAGATAATAGAAGGAAAACCAAGTGAACTTGCTCTGGGAAGTTTAGCTAGAACCTGAAGAAGCTGAAATTTCTCTATACTTCCCTGAAGAGAGCATACACTGGACCCAGAGAACCCTTACAATGTCC
Source organism: Antechinus flavipes (assembly GCF_016432865.1). Taxonomy (NCBI): domain Eukaryota; kingdom Metazoa; phylum Chordata; class Mammalia; order Dasyuromorphia; family Dasyuridae; genus Antechinus; species Antechinus flavipes. The sequence goes on along the minus strand of NC_067399.1, from coordinate 221,860,692 downwards.
TTTACTTCTTCATTGAATCCAATTCTTGCCTAAACCAAAATTCCCTCTTTGTAATAGAATGTTTCATTAGTATTACAGCATTAGTATTTTTAGGAGACTTCCTAAAGAAAACATTATTAGCCACATATGCGTGACAGATATTCCTACCCTGAAGAAGTTCTCCCCTAGAACTTCTTATTTTTAACAAAGGGTTTCTCTGTCTCTAACCCTAGCTGTGAACCAGTAAATATGAATCTCACTTGCCATTTGGTTCAAAAATACTTCCCAGTTATAGAAAGAGAACTGTTGAAATTACTTGTTCATTCTAAGCACAATACTAGATATCTTTTATCAAGTTTGGGGGTTTTAAGAACATTTTCAGGCTGATTCTCTCCTTTTTTTTTTTTTTTTTGCTAAGGAATATGCATCCCTCAGTGAAGGAAGAGAGGAAAACTTCGTTCTCATATTCTTTAAACTTTTCCCTTTGCTTAGATTGCCAAGGAGATTTATAGAATCATGAAGTTTGAGAATGGGAGAGTATCTTAGGAATCAGAAAGTCCTTCCTAAATCAGAAAATGAACTTCCATTAAAATACCCCCAAGTAAGTGGTCATCTAGTATTCTCTGGAAGATCCTTAAGAAAAAGAACCTCTTGAGAAAGCCCTTTTCACTTTGGGACAGCTCTAATTCTTAGGAAGTTTTCCTGATTCTGAGTCCAAATTTGCCTCTTTGCAACTTTAATAGTATTTTGCCTTCTGGCTCCAAATGATAGATTTGCTTTCTCTCAGAGCTACACAGCTATTAAGCAAATTCCCCCCTCACTCTGCCTCTTAAAAAAGAACACAAAATATCTACCCAATTCTGTGGCTCTAGCAGAAATAAATGACTAAGTTAAGGTCTATCCTTTACCTGTTGGATCAAAGTTGAAGTTCTCCCCATGTGCACTCTCTTGGGATCTTGGATCTTGTAGTGACTTTTTATAGATATTCTCAAAGAGGTTGCTTGAATTGGGAGCTTCATCCCTTGATATTTTCTCTTCTCCATCGACTAGGAAAACAGAAGACACCATGGCATCTAGGTTAGGTGGAGCTCACTTAAGGAAAACAATGGAAAAATGGAATGAATTGGGAGGGGATTGTTAGGATTTGATACGAAGGGGGGAGAGGAGCTGGTGGCAATGAAAAGAATTAACTTTGATGAACTCACTTACTTGTAAGGTAACAGTCCAGACTGAGGGAGATGTTGTCAAAAGCAATGAAGGCTTCTGAGCCTTCCTCCCACCCTGTGACAATCTGGAGCCAAAATCTGTATAGGTGAAGAAGAACCAATGATGAGTTGTGATCGTGAGTCAACATTTCTTTAACTTGGCTTGGTAACTAAATGCCCCACATTTGCCAAGGTACCATTGCTTTAACCACAAGATCATAGAGCCACAGATTTAAAACTAGAAAGGCCATTCAATCCAAAATCCTTAATTTTACAGATGAAGCAACTAAGGGCAAGTCAGGTTAACTGGATTGCTCTAGATCACACAGCAAACAGATAGGCAATCAATCTGGAATTTCCCTGCACTCAGTTGGTACAAAGTCTATCCTCTTCTCAAGGAGGCACAATGATTGCTAGAGTGGAGTGGAACAATTGCTAGATTTGGAGTCAGAGGACCTGGACTTAAATCTCATATTTTTACTGAATGACTTAAGACAATTCATATTAGTTCTTTTTTCCCATGTGTATTATCCTATTCTAAATTTATGGCCCTAAATGTTAAATCAATATGTTTTATTTGTCTTTGATAACACAGTTTGGAGTCTGGAATCTGGGACCAGATCATCTGAGAAAAACCTTCCCTCTCAGGCCCAAAGCGGGTCAGAAGCCCCAACATGGGAAAAACTTCAGATCTTATATTATGGTAGATCAAGCTTTAATTAATGAAGTAAATATTAAGGGGTGAAACACACTGCCTCTAGGATTGTGGAAGAAACTTACTCCACATGGCTACTGTCATGCCCTCTCTTTTTTTTTTTTAAATAATTTTTTATTGATAGAACGCATGCCAGGGTAATTTTTTACAGCATTATCCCTTGCATTCATTTCTGTTCCGATTTTTCCCCTCCCTCCCTCCACCCCTTCCCCCAAATGGCAAGAGTCTTTTACATGTTGAATGGGTTGCAGTATATCCTAGATACAATATATGTGTACAGAACCAAACAGTTTTCTTGTTGCACAGGGAGAATTGAATTCAGAAGGTATAAATAACCCGGGAGGAAAAACATAAATGCAAGCAGTTTATATTCATTTCCAGTGTTCTTTCTCTGGGTGTAGCTGCTTCTGTCCATCTTTGATCAATTAAGGCTCTCTTTATCGAAGAGATCCACTTCCATCAGAATACATCCTCAAACAGTATCGTTGTTGAGGTATATAATGATCTCCTGGTTCTGCTCATTTCACTCAGCATCAGTTCATGTCATGCCCTATCTCTTGCCCCTTATTCTTTCTCTGGTCCATTACAGAATACTGCACAACTTCCTCCTACCACCTTCCCAGACTATGCTGTTTCTCTACTTGAACCATTTTCCTCTTCACTTTCTGTGAGACACAAGACCAGATTCTCTAGGAGAACAAGCATTTTCCTTTCTTGCCCATTACCCCTAGTTAGAATGACTTTGGTAACATTACCCCCATCACCCAGTTTGTCATATCCCTTCCTTCACTCCCCTGCTCCTAAACATTCTCTTGTGTCCCAAGTGAGAGACATTAAATTATGCTTCTGACTATAGGAAATAGGAGCAAATTGAATACCTACAATAGGCCACAGGGGCAAAGGAACTGATCTTCTTTTCACCATGTTGCCATAGTGTGGTTTGGGGAAAAGAGTTCTAAAAGGAAGAAAAGCAGCTTTTATTAAGTACCTACTATGTGCTAGGTATGATACTAAGTGCTTCACAAATATTATCTCATTTGATTCTCACAATTATCTGGAGAAATGGGTACTATTATTATCATCTCAATTTTACAGTTGAGAAAAGTGAGACAAATAGAGACGCACCCAGGATCAAATCTAGCTGGTAAATGTCTGATGCTGGATTTGAACTCAGATCTTCCTAACTCCAGATCTGATGTCCTATCCTTTTTGCCACAACTACTCTAGACTAAAGAGACTTCAGGCTTCCAGTTCATGGTCCAGTGGAAAAAGCACTGGCTTAGGAAGTAGAGAATCTAGATTCCTATTCTGGACTTACTAACTATGTAATCATTGGACAAGTGATTCAACCTCCTTATTCCCGAGTTTCCTTATATATAAAATGGGAAGGTGGTGCTAGATGGCCTCTAGAGTGAAGCTTCTTTGAGACCTTGATTTGTCACATATCCTTGATTTGCATACCCATGGGTCACTAACTCTATGGAGGTATATTCAATGATCTTGTTTTTAAAAACATTAAAAAATTTTGTTTCTTTTTAAGAAGTGTGTGTGTGTGTGTGTGTGTGTGTGTGTGTGTGTGTGTGAAACAATCGGGTAACTTGTCCAAGGTCATACCACTAATGAGTGTTAAAAGTCTGAGGCTGGAATTTGAATTCAGGTCTTTTTGATTTCAGGGCTGGTACTCTATCCATTGTGCCATCTAATTGCTTCCTCATTTTAAGAATATTTAAGATATTTTAAAAAAATTTTGTTTAAGATGGCAATATCTTAAGATGTTTCTTTAAGATTGTAATTGATAAATTTTAATCAATAATCTTTTGCTTTATGTTCATTTTCAAATATGCTTTTTGACATCCTTCTCCCCTAGAAGTCATCCCATATAATAAAAAAAAATTGAGAGGAAAAATCATTTCAGTGAAATAAAACAATATATTAGCATTGATCATATCTGGCAGTATATATAATTTTCTATACCCATGGCTCCCTACTTCTGCAAAGAAGGCAGAGAGTGCATTTTCCCATCTCTTGCTCTAGGCCAATCTTGGTCATAATAATTACATAATGTTTAGTTTTAGCTTTTGGGATTTTTTGTTGTTGTTATTCTTTCTATTACATTGATGAATATATTTGTGTCTGTTCTGCTCCCATTTCCCATTTTATATACTTCACCAGAATTTGCTAGATTTTTCTGAATATTTTATTTTTCATGCACATTTATTTAGTCTTTATCATGATACTTGTCAGGAGTTAGGGCTGTTATCATTCCCTATCTTTTGTTTCCCGTAAGTATGCAGTTTGCGCTGCTGACCAGATTGATTCTAGCCTTTTTTTGACTCAATAATGTACACAGGTTAAAAAGCACAAACTTCTTTCATGCCTTGTTTCCTCATCTCCCTCAAACAGGGACCAGAGGACCTATGGTCTTGGTCCCTTTTAAAGCTATTACAAAGATTAGTGAGCTGCTCAACACAGAGACTCAGAGCTAGTTGGAGAAAGTTTAAAAAAAGAAGGCAGAGATAGATATATTTTCCCCAGGTTAATGCTTTTGTAAAAGATCTAGGAAAGACCAGGCATCAGCTGCTTAATGCACTGGCACACGATTGGGTAATAGCCCTCCAGCCCACCTTTATGGCTCTGCTTTTTCCTACTGTCTGTTCCCTACCTGAAGTCATCATCTCCTGCTTATGACATTACCATAATCTGCCCATCAGCCAGCTGTGATGGCAAGGCCACACATGGATCTCTAGGGCTGTTACCAGTAGCAAACGATGCGCCTTCCAGGTGGGGAATGGGATCCTGAGCAAATAAAGTGGGGATGGGGGAGTGAAACACAGAGCCCATTCTCATTCCAGGATGCCCCAAGTAGGGAAAAGGAGAGTGACTTGCAGGCCGCCAGCCCCACTCCTTTTATTCTTTATGGCTAAAGGCGATGGTTTTCTTCACCAGCCAGTGGGCTCTCTTAGCATGGATGAGATGATGTAAGCTGGAGTTGGAAGGGTTTCAAAATAAAACTACTTTTTCAAGTGTTCTGTGAGCAGCTGCTGTTGAAAAGAGCTTGATTGACACAGGGAATTGCACATATTTTGAGGAAGGAACACTCATAACAATCAGGCAAAGCTCAATCAGATGTTGAGATGTAAACATGCCGGCAGCACCCCAGAGCTGCTGCTGTCAATCCAGAGGACTGTATGGAGATGTTCTCTTCAGAGTTCTAGAAAATGCTGGGAGGGAACCAATGAGCAGAGCTGACATGGGCATAATGGGGCTCGCAAATCAGGCTGTTTCCCTCTCCATCACATCTCTCATGTAAGTTCCTTTCCCACTCTCACTCAGCCACCATATTACTCAAGGTCCCTATCCCCTTTACCTAGACTCACCTGAGGAATAGTGGTCTCCCTGTCTCTAATCTCACTCTACTCCAATTCATTCTTCACACAGCAGTCAGAATGATTTTCCTCAGGTGTAGATCTGCTCATGTCACTCCCCTTCTCAATATCCTCTCTATTAACTTTAGGATCAAATATGGACTCTTTTGTTTGGCATTCAAGTTACCTTCTAGAGTTAGTAGGATCCATTATTACCCTTCATCCACTCCATGGTTCCCCCAAATTACCCTTATGAAGGTATCCATTGCCATTACTGTGTCTTTGCATTAGCTTTTTGCTATGCCTGAAATGTATTCCCTCTTTGGTTTTTTTTTTTTTTTTTTTTTTGGTTGTTGTTGAGGCAATTGGGGTTAAGTGACTTTCCCAGGGTCACACAGCTAGGAAGTGTTAAGTGCCTGAGGCCAGATTTGAACTCCCAACTTCAGGGCTGATGCTCTATCCATTGTGTCACCTACCTGCCCTGTATTCCCTCTTCTTAATTGCCTCATAGATTTCCTTACTTCCACCACGCATTGGTAAGAACATACATTATAGAAAGTTTTTCCTGATCTTCCCTATGCTACTAGTTCCCTTCCTTTGTAAAGTAGCGTTTATTTTTATTTACTTGAAATACATTTATTCTACAGGACCTTCTAAAAGTCTCAGTGCAATTTTAAATTTCAGAGAATTTGGTTGAAGATGAAACAAGAAGGCTGACCTATTGAACTTCACAGGAAAGGAAAGCAATATCTCTTCCACCTTCTGAGTCTCACCCTAAGAATATGGTTTCCCCTAGTCTAGTCCATGCACTGCCCTTTTTCTTCTTCCTGGGAAAGATTTACTCTCTAGCTATTTCCTTGGCTATACTCCTACATGATATTTCTCTGAACATTTATGGGTGGTAAAACAACAATATCTATCCTTGCTCATCAGATCACCAACAGTTATTTTTAATTCTCAGGGGAAAAGATATAAATAAATACAAGTTTCCCACACTTTGGGAAGTATAAAAATGAGAAAGCACTATCAATGATAATCTCTCTCATATACCTCTGACACACCCATTTTGGAAAGGGTCCTGAAGATTTTGAATAAGCAAATAGCTAGAACACACTCCTTTTCATTTTGTAATGTCTAATTCTCTAATATTCTAGCTCTTATGGATACCCTATGGGTGCACTTGCATAGCCTTCAGTGTGATGTGTTGGAAAGGACCATTGGCCACATTAGTACACTACTGGTATGACTATGACTCAGTTCAAAGAAAGTGATTAAAATGTCCATACCCTTTGATCTAGAGTTCACACTGTTAGTCATACTGTCTATACTAAAGATGTCAAAATTAAAAAAGATTCCACATACACCAAAATTTTTATGATTTTTTTGAGAGCAAAGAATTAAAAACAAAGTAGATGCTTTGTGGTAAAGTATTAAATTATCACTACACTGGAATAAATTATGAATATGACGAATACAGAGAAGGATGAATGAAGGCAAAGTAAAGTAAGTAGAACTAGAAAAACCATTGACATGATTACGCCAACAATATAAGTGGAAAGAACAAAATCAAAATTGAGTCTTATGATTGTAATGACCAAGCTTAGCTCCAAAGAAGAGATTTAAGATTTTACTTCTTTTCTTTCTTTGAAGAGGTTAACTGTGGGTACACATAATGGATTAACTTGATTAGTGTATTAGTTTTTTGAATTATTTTTCCTATCTTTTTTATTCTTTGTTATAAAACTTTCTGGGTAGGAAGAGGAAAGGATAGATGATGTAAAAACAAAAATATCCACAGAAAATTTAAAGGTAAGGGGGATGTTTCTAAGATTGGATTTGGAAGTTCTAAGTTCTATGAGAATTACTAGCAATGGATTTGAGTGGGCAAATAATCCTTCAAACACAAGTTTTCTCTTTTATGAAATGAGAGTAATTATAGTTGTAAAAAACTGAAGTGAAGAAAGTATTTTGTATATGCCAGTTTTATCAACACCATCATCATCATATTCTGATAAAGAACTTTGTAAAGGTTCATGTAGGACTCTCATATCCTAAACTCTAAGTCTTTCAGAAGCAATCTAGACCGGAGCTTTTTACTGTACGGGTCCTTGCAGAGTATGGATTTTAGACCTTATGGTTTAGATACTAAATTCTGAAGCAAATGAGAGAAAGAGCGAGAGAGCTAGAGTGAGAGCGAGAGAGAGAGAGCGAGAGAGAGAGAGCGAGAGAGAGAGAGAGAGAGAGAGAGAGTGAGAGAGAGAGAGAAAGAGAGAGAGGGAGAACGAGAACTCAGCTGGTTGAGCTGGTTGATTTAGAATCATCTATGAACTCTCCAATCTATTGAATTCTCAGGATCTAAGCAGGTCTCTTACTTGCTTCTCTAATGTTAGGCAATGCTAGACAATGGAAAGAATCCTGGACTCAAATCCTGCTCTTGTCATTCACTCCCTAGATGTCCACCAGGAGTCTTTTCTCTTTATTTTGCTAATCCGGATCAATAGAAGAAATGGATTGGGGCCCAAGGAGCCCAATTTTAGTTCCATACTCAATAAGCTTTGAAGAGCTAATGGCAGACGACCTGTGCTTCCTTTTTTGCTTCAGTGGTTCCTCTGGAAAATCGAAGTTTTTGTTATCTAAACTCTCAGTCCCGACTAAAGAACTTTCCTATGAGTATAATAAAATACCAGGTCCTGGAGAAGAGAGGACATTGATTATCTTTATCTTTGTATCCCAAGGATTAAACAGTGTCTTGTTTAGTTATTTTGTTGTTTAGTAGTTTTCAGTCATGTCCTATTCTCTGTGACCCATTTGGGGTTTTCTTGGCAAAAATACCGGAGTGGTTTGCCAATGCCTTCTCCAGCTCATTTTACAGATGAAGCAAGCAGAGTTAAGTGACTTCTCAGAGTCATACAGCTAATATCTGATGCCAGATGTGAATTCAGGAAGATGAATCTTCCTGACTCCAGTCCTAGGGCTCTATCCACTGTGCCACCAAGCTGTCCTCTGCATAGCATAGGTATTTTAATAAATGACTTTAGATTTAAAACTGATAGAGATTTCAGAGGTGATCTAGCTAAGGTACAAACTGGGATTAGAGACCCCACTATGCTTAGCCATAAACCAAGATAATTAAATAACAAAATTACTCGCTAGAGAACTACAAGCCACCGCTTAAAACTCAAAGGACTTGGCAGTGCCCTAGACCCTCCTAGAGGAGCCTGTTCTATAATCGATAAACCCCGGTACACTGATAGAGATTTCAGAGGTGATCTATTTGACAAATAAGGAAATTAAGGCCCAGATATATTGACTTGCAGAACAAGGTTTCAAATTCAGCTCTGTTGTGTCCACATCTAGCATTTTAAAAAAATTTCTTTTTTTTTTCCTTTTTACTTCATCTTTTTTTTTTTTTAACCCTACCTTCTTGAATTGAAATGAATCAGAGTTACCCAGAATGTGATAATTGAGAGAGATGCTAAACTAACAGGGTTTTTAATCTGAAGTCTGGGAATTTGTTTTAATATATCATTTTATAATAATTTATGCATTGTTATTACATGAAAAATAAGTATATACAATAATATTCAATATAACTGGTTTCCATTATAATCCTTTGTATTTTATTTTATATATTAAAAGGCCACGGGCCACATTAATATATTATTGGTATGGCTATGATTCAGTCCAAAGAAAGTGACTAAAATGTGCATCCCTTTTCTGAGAAGGGGTCCATTGGCTTCCTTAACCTGCCACATGGTACACAAAAAATGTGAAGAACTCCTGCCTAATCCAAATCACATCCCAATGGAATCCCTATTACCATGTATCTGACTGGTAGCTCTCCAGCATGTTAAAATAATATGGAGTCTAATAAAATCCAAGAGATTATTGACTTCTCTCCCATCTCCTCACCTCTCTCAGTAGGATTTGGGAGATTCTCAAACATTCTTGGCTTAACATCTCTTTGGCTCCTGACTTTAAGTCTTGGAGCACTGAGTTCCTGGGGCAGCTTGTTTCAGACAGGCCCCCAGAGATGCCGGGGGTTGTGTCGTGGGCCAGATTTGAATGGGCTACCAAGGACTTGGGCAACTCCCAGTTTCCTGAAGGAAATAACTGCCTGGAAAATAAGTTGATGCAAGCTGTGCACTGACTTGGAAAATGCTGCCTCCTTTTCAGTCAACAGACTGTTAATGGACAGTGGATAAAATGCCTTATTTGCCACCCAGACAGCCCCGGGGATTGACAAACCTAATTAGGTTCCCTTAATGATTTCAAGTGGCTGACAAAAGACATGCATGTGTTGGGATGCAGAGACAGAGGGATGGGAAATGCTTTGGAGGGAGGGAAAGAGAGATATGAGACTGGGCAAAACGCGCTTAACAGATGGACTCAACAACTAGGATTCCTCCACCGGCCATTTAGGATGCTCAGAGGGAGGCTGTGTTCTGAATACCTATTCTCAGCTGGGGCTCGTCAAGGCTCTTGCTGCTAAGGAGGAAACTGGTGGATGCTGCTGAGTAAAACTGCCTTTTCTGATTTCTTACTGCAGCACTGATGCACTCCAAAGAGAAAGTCTCCAAAAATGAACTCTTGTGGAGTGTGTGCTTGGATATGCATTTCTATTAAGATAATATGTGTGATAGAAAAAAAAGAGAGAAAAGTGAAGGGGGAGCCTTGCCATAGTCTGTCTTATTATGAAGCATAAATTTACATGTTATAGGATGAAATGAGAGGGACCCTTTGGATGGCTCCTGAGACCAACGTGCTCAGAAAATTGAGAGGTTTTGCTCATTGTTGTCAGTGGCAAAGCCAACATTTCTAGATTGGGGGGAGGGTAGTGGTTCTAGAATGGCCTGGAAATGGAGAGTTTCTGAGTCACGAACCTGCTTCGATGCCTGTCTGGCTGCTGGACCTACTCTAGATCATGGTACATAATAGGAACATAGAATCAAAATTAGAAGGGATTTTACAAGTTCTTCTCTATCATGTTCTTGTTTTTGTTTTTTGTTTTTTGAACTGAGAATGAAATTGAGACACAGTGAATTGTTAATGATTTGTCCAGGGTCACACAGCTAGTTAGTGGCTAAGGCAAGAGAGGAATCGATGTTTTATTGCCTCTGGGTTCAGTGTCCCTACTCTGCTATGCTGCCTCTTATCATCTAAGTTAACTTCTCATCTTAGACATAGGGAAGCTACCTATGAGGCTTAGGGAAATGACATGAGCTCCAGGGAACATCCAGCAAACTATAAATCAAACTCCTGGACTTGAGTGCCTTTTGCTTCTTCCCCTTGTCATAGGGAAGAAGATAATTCATAGCTCTGTATATCTGTAGCCAGAAGGGACTTTGAAAGCCATCTCGTCCGACCTTTTGATTTTTCAGGTGAGAGAACGGAGAGATTTGGCTGAGGTCACACAGACCATAAATGGCCTAGCCAGGATTTGAATCAGGCCTTTTAAATCAAAATCCATACTCTTCCCTTTACTTTTGGTTGGCCTGCATCAGGTTCTCTTTTTGAATGTAAGAAGATGAACTTATGTTTATTTAGCATTTTATGCTTATGGAGAACCCATGAGACTCAATAACCTTGTGAAAAAGGTAGGACAAATATCGTCACCCTCACTTTATAGGAGTATAGTGAAGTTGAGGGGAGTTAAATAACTTGCCTAAGGTCACACAGTAAATACTAGAGCTGGGACAAATCTGGAGCTTCTGACTAAGTCGGTTTGCATGGGGAACTTGCTACCAGGGAAGCTCTGTCTGTCTGTCTGTCTGTCTCGTTCTCTGTCTCTCCCTCTCTCTCTTGCTTGCTCTTGCTCTCATTCTCTTTTCCCACCCCAGGCCTTCCCCAAGCAGATACCTTTTCCTAAAAGGCGAGGGATGGTTTCTAGGATTAGGGTTCTCTCTCTCGATGAAGCTTCTTACTGGCATCTGGCCATAATGGCTAGGCTTTCTGATCAAGTGAGGGTATAAAAAGGCCGCCTCTGTGGCCAAGCCTTAGGCTTGGCAGACTACTAAGACCCGAGTCCCTATTCCTTGTCCTGATAACCATATTTCTATATGGAGGCAAGAGAGAAGGATGGTGCACTGACCTAAACTCAATTCTGCAGTCTCCTTGTTGAATATCTTTTCTATGTTATGGTTAAAAAATCCTCTTTTTGTTAATCATTAAATGACCTAAGAGTATTTTATTTTCTTCTAACAGGGAACCCAGAACCACTTATTACACACTCTCGAATATACCTCTGTGACCCTGAATAAGTTACATAACTATTCTCAGCCTCAATTTTTCCATATGTATAATGGGTGTGATAAAGCACAAAGCTCTTAAGGTTGCTGTGAAGATCCAGTGGGGCCTTTTAGGAGCTAAATAACATATTAATACATATTAAGTAAAGCATTCTACAAAACTTTACTGCTATATAAATACCAGATATTAATATTAAATTTGACATGTTCCCCTGCTTCATATAACACTAACTGAATTGAGGGATTGACCGATACAATGGACCAGTGCTATAGAAATGTTCAGCTCACCCAAGGGAGCCTTCCTGTGGTGGTTTTTTTTTTTATTATTAAAGCTTTTTATTTTTAAAGCATATGCGTGGATAATTTTCAATATTGACCCTTGCAAAACCTTGTGCTCCAAATTTTCCCTCCTTCCCCCACCTCCCAAGGGAGCCTTCCTGAAAGTTGAAGGAAGAATATAAATTTTCTTCTAGTTCTGGTCTACATGGAGAATCATCACTCATCTCCTACAGCAGCTGCCCTCTCAGCAACTCTACTTCTCTATAGAAAGGGGTGTTCCTTAGGTTCCTAACTCCCCACCCCCATTCCTGACTTGTCCTTGGACCACATCACAGGCTGGGAGGGGGCTAGGTGCTCTGTCTGTCCCCTGAAAGAGCATTTTGGGGAGAAGTGCTCAGAGGCACATTTCTCCTGTCCTAGATAGACATGTAGGTGAGTTACTAATGACAGCTTGCTATCTCTGGGGAGCTATTGGAACCCAGATAACTAACTGAGAGACAATAATGAAAATAAAACAATAACAGCTGGCATTTATCTAGTTCTATAAGGTTTTCAAAACACGTATGTGTACTAACACATTTGTTCCTCCAAGCAATCCTGTGAGAGGTTTCTAGGTAGCTGCTACTAATATTCCCAATTTACAGATGAGCAAACTGAAGTTCAGAGGGATTAAATGATATGACAGTACCATCTGATCTGTTGTCAAAGCCTGTCACTTTCACCTTTGCAACATCTCTCAATATGCTCCCTTCTCTCCTTTGATACTGTTCTTCCCCTCCTTAACTTTCAGCACTGTTGGACAAATCTCCATTCTGCCCATGTTAGTTATGGTTCTGTTCTCTCATCTCCCTAAAAAATCCATTTTCCAAAGTTGGAATGATCATTATTTCCTGCTTATTGGGGTTATGAATGGGACACGAGTGAAATCAGCAGAGCCACTGAGAGGTCCTAGGCTGTCCAATGGACTAATAATGATGAGGACCTGAGAAATAAAAGGAAATGAACAGAGGTCTTGGCAGAAGGCCCTGCTCATGATTTCCAGATGATCCAACCGTTTCCCCCATGTGGTGCAAATCTCCTAACTCATCTCAGAAAAGAGGATAGAAATAACTTTTATGATCTGTCTTTGAAACACCTGGAGAGGATTAGTATGGGGGATAGGAAAGAATTTTCCATCTCCTAGGCCTAAATTGACTTTTCCTCTTCCATACTGTATTCCTATTAAGTTTCCCTCAAGAGTTATGGTCAAACGGTTTCCTGTCAGGACAGCAGAATGAAGAGGTTGCTATTTAATAAGCCTGGATTTTATTTGGGATTAGACAGGAGGTGGAGCTAGCAATAGGAATTTATGTGAAACAGAATTATATTATTACATATGGGGGAAACAGGCATGGAACAATAAAGCCCAGTGTCCCCCACTGACAGAGCCATAAATAGGATGTTATGATCAGGTTTTGCCTTAGGGTACTAAGAATAGCCAATATTAATGAGGCACATTTCCTTCTTATAATGGTACCCTGACCCATCATCCCAGGACCTGGTGGTCTTCAACTGACCTCACATTGTGAAGCAGGACAACCCATGGTCAATCCCTGAGAACTACCCAGAAGTCGTTTTCCATGTCACTGCTCTCTTGAAATTTGCCTTCCCCTCTTCCCAATTTTCTTTTGCCTGTGACTAGCTCCTTTCTTCCATCCCACTTTGGGGGATATTATTATCCTTCAATCCCCATTCTCAAACTGAAAATGCCTCAGGGCTAGAACTCCTGGCTATGGTTCTATCCTTTAATAGGTTCAGAGAAAACCCCAAGAGGAGATCAGAATCTCTGGCAACTGACCCTTTCCTAGGTCTCAGTCTTCCTATGAATTGGATAGTGCAGATGACTTTGCTGTGAGAGGCTGGGATGGCTCTCCTGCTCATTTACCATTCAGCAAGTATGTACCAAGTACCTACAGGATACCAAATATTTTGCCAGAGACTCTGTGAAATAGAGATGTAAAGGAGCTAGAAATACAACAGCCTGAATCACGTGTAAAGGCTAGATTTGGGGAGTAAAGAAGATAGACTTCGTTTAGAAGGCAGAGTGGTTTAGAACTACACTGAAATCAAAGAACCTGCCTCTGATGTGACTTTGGGAAGACACAATATTTTGGGGTCTGATCTAAAAAAACGAGAGGTTTGGACCAGATGGACTCTAAAATCCCTGCTCTGAGTTCCCTTGCAAATCTATGTTCCTGTAATTCTCCTCCAACACTTTTTTTACCTTAGGGGTCATTAGGCTTCTGTTCATAGCCATACAAATCTGCAGGTATAGGCTCAGGCTAGTGGATAGGAGCTCTGAACTGCAGTAGAGCTAACTTGATGGGGTCTCCTCCCTGTTTGTCAACCATATGGGGAATCCCTGAGAGGGGAAGCCTTAGATTGCCTAAGGCAGGGAGAAACAGCTCAGGTAAGAAATGGATCAGATCAAAGCTTCAGCAGTGAGATTGGATCCATGAGTGGCCACTGATATTCTGGCCTGGGTGAAACTGGGACATCAAGTCTCAAAAAGCAAACAATAACCAAAAACAAATGAACTTTTCTAGTCTCATCTATAGTTTGGCTGCAGTTCTCACCTCTACCCAAATAACACCTCTGTTTTCATCCTTAATCTCCTAGAATTCATTTGAATGGTCTAGTGTCCATCTAAACTCATTTCTCCCACCAAAATTTCAGACAATACATTGTAGGCCATACTCATCATCTTTGCTGTTCTACGGGTCACTCAGGATTGAAGCATTGGAGACATTCTTCACTCCTACTCCTCTTCCTCTGCTCATATTCATTATTAACCATTTCTCTTTTTTCATTCCCATTCACTGACATATCACTAGTTCAGGCTTCCATCACCTCACACCTGAACTACTGAAAGAACAAGCAGGTCCCCTGGTATCTAGCCTGCCTCCTTAAGCTGTCTTACAGTGAGATGCCAGGTTCATCCTTCTGAAATGCCACTCTGCACACAGATAGGAGATCAAAGCTCTAAGCCTCCATCTGGTCCACAAAACTGCTTATAATGCTCTTATATCCCACCATGTTGGACCCCTATTAGGCACTCGGCACATCAGTCAGCAGGCTTGGCATTTGTCTGTATCTCCTGTCTTCACTCAAAAAAAAAAAAAACAAACCAAGATGTTGAAAGACATCCTTGCTGCCCCTTTCATTCCAATTGGGGAAGGAAAAGGATAGAAATCCAGGACTAAGTTTTCAGTCAGACTGTGAACTCCTTGAGGGAAGACACTATTTTATTTTTATCTTTATATCTTCAGGGCCTAGTTCAGTAAGTACTTAATAAATGTTTGTTGAATGAATGGGGGGGGGAACGGAAATCTGCTGACTTATAAATTGACCTCAAGTCACCAATAACATCTTAAATATATAACTTCTGAGTATAACAAAACAGTCCATGATTGTAAAGGAGTTTTTACAAATATTGGTTGTAAAGGACTTAAGAGTCTTATATTACAGTTGAAGACACGAGGAGGTTGATTACTTGCCCTAGCTAAATGTCAGAATTAGAAATCAATCCCTAGCCCTTTAACTTTAAATCTAGTGCTTTTCCCACTGTCCCACTAAGCTTGTCTAAACGAACCATTATTTAGCACGGTGAGTTTTTATTCAAATTATTGAATTTCTTTGAATATAGGCCATATTGCCCTTCAAAATATTATCTGTATGAAATTGAGTAGTAGTCTTTGTAAGCAGTTTGTAACACATGGAGATAGCTAGGTGGCTCAGTGGATAGAGCAGTAGTCCCAGAGTAAGGAGGATCTGAATTCAAATCCTATCTCAGATACTTATTTACCAGTAAGACTCTGGGCAAGTCACTTAATCCCGTTTTACTTAATCTACTGGAGGAGGAAATGGCAAACCACTGTAGTATTTTTGCCAAGAAAACCCCATGAATGACATTGGCTCATTCTGGTCCATAGGGTGACAAAGATTTGGAAACAACTGAACAACAATTGTATTACAAAGTTCATTCCAGGTGCATTTAGAGGACATCTGAAGTTTTATTTATGAGGATGATGGGAAAGGGAAGGATTTATTAAATGACTCTTATGTGCCAGGCAGTATGATAAATACTTTACCTCATTTGATTCTCAAAATAACCTGAGGTTACATATGCACATATATTCATATATATAACCACAAATGTTATTTTATTATTATAATAATTATTTTGAGGTATGTATGGGGCAGGAAGTATTTAATGACTTGTCTAGAATCATACAGCTACCAGGGTCTGAAGTCAAATTTGAACTCATATTTTTCTGACTCCAAACCTAGTTCTCTAACCATTGACTCTTAGATGGACTCATTGAAATCACATCCAGTAGCTATTTCAGGGTTCCAAGTCCTTTACATGACAGTGAAACCTTTTGAAGGTGACCCCCAAAGACAGAACTCTGGTTCTTGTAGGGAGGACACATCCCCATTCTAGGCAGAATAAATTAGTCATTGTGACGGGTTTGCAATGGGATTCTAACCACATGGGAAAGAATTACATCTTCAATTTGTCATCCATGGCTTCAAAAGATGCTTTAAAATGTGAAGATGGCATATTGTGGGAAGCCTGGGAAGAAGAGAATGACAATGAAAGTGATGAAGACGAAGAGAGCAGTGATGATAACAAATGAATAAAACATTTTTATTTGCATGGAAAGAAAGCAAAAATAACTTTCACAGTAAATATATTTTCAGTATGGTAATTCCATGTTAAAAATGTGTGCAATTATTTTTCAGGGTATACACATATATTTTTTCCTTTCAGAAAGAACTCACTTTAGGAATGCAACCTATATTCAGAGGTGACCTGTATTCAGACAAATATCAAAGATTTGTCTCATTGTTCTTAAGCTTTGGATGTGGAAACATCTTGTTCCAAATTGTCAAGCAAATTAGTGCTGGAAATAGGATTAGAAAATTCTGAATCACTAATCTGTTACTTGCTGCAGTATTCAGTGTTAGCTGTCAAGCAAAAAGGAGGTTCAGGAGTTGAAAGTCACAAAAGTAATTAGCATTATAGGTAGGATTTTAACCCAAGTCTTCCATCCATAGAGCCAATTCTTTCTTCTGTATCACATTGTTTGTATGCTGATCTCTACTCCTCACTCATGATGGATAGTAAAAGAGCTCTCTTGAGTAGACAATGTGCAACACCTTAGTTGTCAGAGAAAATGTTCTCACTTTCTCTCTTTAAAGGATTGGGCACATATCCCATTTTCCTCTCTTTTCTACACAAACCCACATCTTCTCTAACCTCTTTCCTTTTCTGTTTGTCTCTTGTTCAGTTCCTTAATCTTTTTTTATTTTGGGGAGGCAATTGGGATTAAGTAACTCCCCAAGGTCACACAGCTGGTAAGTATTTGAGGTCATATTTGAACTCAGGTCCTCTTAATTTTAGTACCAATGCTCTACCCACTGCACCACCTATCTACCTCCTGCTCAGTTATCTTCTGCTCTCAATCTCCCTTACTTCCAATCTATTTGTCACCCAGAGGCCAGTCACTAAAGGAAAAATATAGAGAGGAAAGAGGAGTAGAGTATTTCTGCTGTCAGAAGTCTTGGGTTCAAGTTCTTATTTTGCTATTAACAACCTGTTAGATCAAAGGCAAGACCTTAAGAAAGAATTGGAATGATTGTTCTCAAAGTTCTATGCCTCTGTGACTAGCTTTAGTTCTCTCATCTGTGAAATGGGAGAAAAATACTTACATCTAATCTAACTCATAGGGAAATAAGGATGATCAAATCAAACGAGGAAAAAAGGAAAACACTATAAATCACCAAATCTCAGAGCCAGAAGGATATCCAAAGACTAGCTAGATTGATTTGTACCTGAAAGCAATCCCCATTCATTATATATCTAGCAAGTAACCATTCAATTTCTAATTGAAGATTTTTAAGGTTGAAGAATCTATCATCTCCCAAGACAATCAAGTCAGTGAGTATTTATTAAGTGCTTACTATGTCCTAGGGACTGTACTAAACATCAGGAATACAAATACAAGGCAGGCTATTCCGCATTTGGACAGTTCTGATTGTTAGGAAGTTTTTTCCTGACATTTAGCCTAAATTTGCTTCCCCCCCCCCAAATTTTCAATCATTGTTCTTTGGGATGATCCTTTGTCTGCTTGGGGTTTATCCTAAGAACAGTGTGACTATAACTTTTTCCTTCCTACTTCTTTCTCTCTTTTAATGGAACCTAAGACCAAGTTAGCAATTTGGGATGCCACAATACTGTTGATTCATAATAAACATGCAATCCACTATAACCCCCAGATCCTTTTCAGAAAACTTCTTTCTAACAGGTCTTTCTAACTAGGGACTAGGTAGCCCTAGGGGCTAGAGCACCACATCTAGAATCAGAAAGACATGGTTTCAAATTCAGCTTCAGAAACTTATTAACTGCATGACTAGGTAAGTCATAATAGTTTCCTCATCTGTAAAATGAGGATAATAGTAATAGCTACTTCTCTCCAGTTGTTATAAGGATCAAATGAGAT
Organism: Antechinus flavipes; assembly: GCF_016432865.1. Lineage (NCBI taxonomy): Eukaryota > Metazoa > Chordata > Mammalia > Dasyuromorphia > Dasyuridae > Antechinus > Antechinus flavipes. The sequence continues at coordinate 221,842,356 of NC_067399.1, read as the reverse complement.
AATAATTGTAAAACACTTAACCACAATACCTGGCACATATAGTGTTATACAAATGTTAGCTATCATTATTAATACTTTCCCCATCCTAAACTTGTAAAACTTATTTTTTGAGCTCAAGTGTTGGATTTTATATTTATCTCTTTTGTATTTCCTCTTACTAGACTTACTAGCCAGTGTTCTAGTCTGTCTGGTTCTTTTTGGATTCTGACGGTTTGATAGTCTTCCCACCTTTGTGCTCCTAAAAAAGAAAGCTGGGGCTACAACCAATAGAGTGCTGAATTTGGAGTCAGGAAGACCTGAGTGCGAATTCAGTCTGAGACACTTAATAACTATGTGACCTTGGGTAAGTTACACTATTGTCCCCATTTTATAGTTGAGGAAATTGAGGCTTAGAGAGAGGAGATAATATATCCACAGCAATGCATTTAATACTAAAAGTACAATGGGAATTCAGATCGATCCTGACTCTTTAAGTCCAAAAGTGGTGCAGTAGATAGATGCTGGATCTGGAGTTAGAAAAACCTGAGTTTAAAATTGGGCTCAGATATTAAACAAGTTGTATTACCCAGGGAGGTTTATTTAATTTCTTCTTAGTTTCCTTATCTGTAAAATGGGGATTACAGTAGTTTACATTTCCCAGAGTTGTTCTGATGATCAAATGAGATGTGTGTGAAGCATTTTGTAAACTTTAAATCACTATAAAAATGCTAGTTATTAATAAATTTTATTATTATCTGCTGTTTATAAACATGCTACTTATTCCTTTATCTAACTCAATAATGAAATTAAGATAGCACAAGATCAAACATAGATCTCTGGGACATTCCAGCAGAGACCACTAGACAAGCTGACAACAAAACATTTTTTTGATGTTAGCCATTTAGCCACTTACAAAATCATTTAATTCTATGATCATCTAATCCACATCTCTACCGATTCCATAAGAATAATTTGCTAAAATCTAAGCAAAGTTATATTTTATTAGTTGGGTGACTACCCCCAATAAAGCATATATCTCTTGGTCCCTCAAATAGTCAAAAGACCCCAAATGGAATGTGCAATACATTTTAATAAGCATAGAACAAAGAAAATAACCCCAAATCACATCACTGATTATGGGATCGGTAGCATCATCGAGGTAGGAGATTATGATTAGTTACGTTAAGGAAGGTGGCCAAAAAGTACATCTGGGGATCACCCCACTTTTTCTGTCTCTAAGGAATGAGGTCATGGCTACTGGACAGGTACATCAAACTTGTACACACAGGTATACCTGGACATAATACAAAGCCATCTAAAATTTACAAGGATAGGTCCTTAAGATGGGTGAAGGTCAACTTAGTCTGGTTCCCAAGGATGGCACACAGATGTCATTCAGCTTCTCAGAGGCTGAAGTTATACGAAATAACAAAAATCTTTTGGCAAGGCATGATTTGCAGGTGTTGCTGAGATAACAATTCCCATGCTCCGTGGTTTTCTTTAATTAGCAGTGATTATAGGAGAACCATAGCTTATACATTCAGCCTCAGAGAGGGAGAATAAACTATGAACTTATGAGATTTTTTCCCCCAGAGACAAAGAGAAGTACTAGAATACAGAATCTAGTTAATCACTTACAGAATGGAATAAAATATAAAATACAGGATAGAACCACAGGATTAAATATAAAGTACCAAACCACTATCTACTCCTTTAAATTCATTTCAGGCTACATGAATTTCTGAATCAAGTTCAGAGACAAAAAGTCATGACTTAAATAATTACAAGATGAAATCAATTAATTGTAAAAAAAGATCAATGAGAAAATGATACAGTATCAACTTTGATCTTCTCAGAGCAAATCACCCTTCTGCCAAAAGTGGACAATTAGCAAGCATCATAATAGGTCCTCTGGAATAATAGTTGGTTGTTCTATTGATTATAATTCTTAAGTGTTTCTAACTTTTTGTCTTTATATATTGTTATTTATGAATTATTTCTAAGATATAGCTCATTTCACTGTCAGTTCATACAAGTCTTCCAGTATTTCTCTGAAATTGTTCCTTTCATAATTTCTAATGGCATATTAATTTATTATAATGTCCAAATGTTATTTTTTTATTCTGCCATTCCCTGGTGAATGAGTATCCCTTTAAGTTTCTATTTTTGCCATTACAAAAAATAATTGCTACAAATATTATCCATACATATATGGTTGTTGTCTTCCTTCTTTGACTTCTTTGGCATGTGTCTAGTAGTGATATTTCTGGGCATAAACAATTTAGTTATTTTGGAAGCATAAGTTCCAATTTTCTTATGAGAATAGCTACACCAATTTACAATTCCACCAACAGTGCCTTAAAGTGATTATTTTATTACAGGCCATCCAACAACTGTCATTTTAAAAAAATCATTGTTGTCAATCTGATGGGAACTTCAGAGGTGCTTTAATTTGAATGTCTCTAATTATTAGTTATTTGAAGGATTTTTCATGTGATTTTTGATAGGTTGGATTTCTTCCTTTGAAAACTTTCATTTCATAATCTTTGACCATTTATCAAATAGAGAAGGGCTCTGATTCTTTTAAATTTGAATCATTTCCCAAATACTTTTAAGAGACCTTTCAATCAAGTAAATGAACAGAATTTTGTCCCATAGAAGGAATATAATTTGATCTCTTAATTCCATTGGCATGAGACTTTCGCAAATTTGATGAGAGCAGGAGAAAGAGAGATGTGAATTTCTCAAAACTCGGATTCTGTCATTATCATTTTCTTACTTCATAATCTTCTGACTTTCACCTTTGAAAAAGAAGATGAACAATCTCAAACCCACTTCAGGTTGCTGAAGAGAGAATAATATTCTGGAAGGAAGCCAACATAAGATCATCTGGTAATCTCCATCTCATCACCATCTCCATTGGTATACTAGAGATTGGGAAATTTTCTTTTTGGTGAGATCTAGGACTCTCTAAATTGAACTGAGTTCACCTGTGCTTCTAATAAATCAAGTAATCACATTCTTTGGCTACCAAAGAATATTAATTTCTAAACCCCAGATAGAAATCTTTATTAATGGTATAAATTTGTGTTGCAGTATTCCATCTACATTTAGGAATTTCTATAATTCTGGAGCAGTTGTTCTTTCTCAGCATATGGATGTATTTATCAGAATTCTTCTTTTCTTTAATGGGAATAATACTTCTAAGTCAATTGAGAGAAAAAATAAACTACAACAAAAAAGCCAAACACCATTTTTTTGGGGGGGTGGGGTGGGTCTTCTATGGTTTGATGGAGACACTTAGAGATTATAGCCTTACATGCCTTTCTTCTGATAATAGTTTTGGTATATACTTGAATGAAAAGGAAAGTTTTATCAGGAAAAATTATTTCCCCTCAATCTTCTGTACTTTATTTCTGTATTGTTTTGCCAATGACAATCACTTTTACATCATAGAAATACTTTGCAACAATTTTTTTAAAGCAAACTCATTTTCTTACTTTTCCTATAACTTTAAGAAGCCTAAATTGTATCGGAATCAATAACAATCACTTCATCAGCCATAGACTTTTATAGGTCTTTGCTTGCTTTCTTATGATTAACACTTTATCATCTCTCTGCACTGCTTTTTGGCTGGGACTTTCTTTTTGCACTTTAGGATGACTGATGTAAATGTCATTTGAGGCTTAAATCATTCTTGAAATGCTTGACTTCCTCATATCAACAATTGCTGTAATTTCTTTAACAGTCATTGAAGTGTGCTCCTTAAAGTAACAACTTTTGAACATTTCCCTGAAATTATTATATCCATATGTCAAAAATCATAGAATTAATACTACAGCAAAAGAATAGTAAAACATAAAATCCAGCACTCAACTGAAAGAGAAGTAATTAAAGATAGAGAAATCAGCTCAATGTAGTTTCATCTGGTCAGTTATTTATTTTGGGTTAACCTAATTTCAGTAAAAAATATACATAAAAGACAATTGCTTTCACAAAATGAAACCATATCAAAATTACCTTATGCCAAGTAATTTGTACACTACTTTATGCCATAGTGCCTCTTTCTGAAATTTGAAAAAGTCAAAATAAAACAATTGCTCTCACCCTCTCCAAAGTTTGAGAGTACTCAGAATTCTGCTCTTTAGAATTAACACATTCTGTAGGCTTCCTCTCAGTCTATTTGCTTCAAGCATCAACATTTAAGATAAATTAAAAATGATTAATTTAATTTTAAAAATTTAACTGTTATCTTTACAGCAGCATAAAAATCCTTTTCAATGCAGTATTTCATGGAGAGTGTAGGTTAAATAGACATTTGTTAATTCTACTAGTAGCATCATTACCATTGTGATAGTGTTTCAATGAGAAAAGGAGTTCAGCCTTCCAAAGAAAGTCTTACAAAAGCACTTTCAGGTTTCACCTCTACTTTCATCTCAGCTCTTTCCACCCATCTCTATTTTCACTGGTATTCAGTTGGATTGTCTAGCATACACCTAGACATACCTGTCCTGAGCAAGTAAATAATGCAATGGATAGAGTGCTGGGTCTGGAGTCAAGAAGATTCATCTTCCTGTGATCTATTCTGGCTTCAGACACTTACTAGCTGTGTGACCCTAGCTGGGCAAGTCACTTAACCCTGTTTGCTCCAGCTTCCTCACCTGTGAAATAATCTGGAGAAGGACAGTAAACCACCCTAGTACCTTTGCCAAGGAAATCACAGATGTAGTGACAAAGTGTTGGACACACCTGAAAAACAGTCCATAGCAACTATTGCATCCTGCTTTAAACTCAGCACATCTGAGGCCATAATTATCATCATTCCTGCCATACTCACTCAGGCTTGAAGTCTTGGAGACGTCCTTCATTTTTATCCTTTTTCTTCCTCATATGTAGCCAAATCTTAAACATTTTCCTTCCTTTCTGCCTCCTGTACCCATCCACTGATACACCACTTGTTCAGGCTTTCAGCACCTCACCTCTGAACTATAGAAATAGCAAAATGTTCCCCTGTAACCAGCCTGCCTCCTTATACTGTTTTCTATAGAGATGTCAGATTGATAGGAGCCCTAAGCTGTAATCCTCCATCTTCACAAAACTGCTCCTGTTTCTGATAACGTGGGACTCAGCTTTGGGGTATAAGGACAATGGGCAACTTTTAGAAGGTGCCATACCTGTACAGTGGAAAGAGCACAGGTTTGGGGTTAAAATACTTGAATTAAAATCCTTTCTCCATTACTTACTAGATATGTGACTTTGGGCAAACCATTTAACTCGTCTGGATCAGTAAGATGAGGAAGTTTGGCTCAACAGACTCTACAGAACTTTTCAGTTCAAACACCAAGAACCTATAATTGATTAAGTTGTTCGTAGGGAAGTGATTAGAATCATTTTAGCATCTTATACCTTTAATTTTCCCTACTCTGAAAATGGATCTAAAAAGTCATACTCTCTTCCTTTATGAGAGCTTTAGAGATTACTGGATGAAACTTCTTAGCAATAAACTGGCCCTATAGATCAATAGCTCTTTTCTCTACTCCCTGGGTCTCAATGATAGCATGGGAAACTTAAGAGAACACCATATTTGAAGGTGGAAGAAACTGGGTTTCCAAACCTGTCTCCCAAGCTAAGTAGCTGTTTTTTTTTTCCCCATAGCTGAGTCATTGCTTTTATCTGAGCCTTGATTTCTATTTTTTTAGGGCGGCACATTTTTAAACAATAATAATAACAAATAATAACAATAAATATTTACATAGCACTTCCTATGTGTCAATCACAGTGTTAAGGGCTTTACCATTGTTATCTCATTTGATCCTAAAAACAACCCTAGTAGGTAGGTGATATTATTTTCCCAATTTTACAAATAAGGAAAGTGAGGCAGAGCTTAAGATTGAGTCTTAATTTCTTCATCCATGAAATAGGGGTAAAAATAATTGTGGTGCTAACTTTCAGAATTTTTTTCAAATGAAATTAGGGATATAAAATATATTTTAAATGTCAGTTATTGTTATCCCAAGAGATACTTTTGTCTTTGTGGGTGTCCACAAAGTGTGGGTGTAAGGGAAACCATTTCTCCTTTTTCTACATCTATTGGAGAGCTTTAAGGGATCATGGTACTCAATATACTAAGCCTTCAAAAACAGCCTGATCAAAGAAGCTTTTGAAGTAAGGTCTGGATGTACCCTACTTGAAGCAAATCCAAGCTAAGAAAAATCTGGAGCATAAAATCATAGATAGAGATAGAAGAGATTTTAGGGCCAACTAGCTCAATCACTTCATTTTATAGATGAAGAAACCAAGTCTTAGGATGATTTGCCTAAGGTAATTGTCAGAAGCAGGATTTGAACCCATGTTCTGATTATAGAATCAATGTTTATTTCCCTCTATCAAGGTACTTCTTACCACCTGTATTTCCAAACCAGAAAGATAAAAGAGGGTTGTGACTAAGTACATAGAATTTTAGATTTGGAGTCAAGAGGACCTAAATTTGAATCTTGTCTCACATACTAATGAGCTGTGTGACCCAAGAGAGGTAATTTAATATTTTTTGTGCCTCAATTTCCCCTTCTGTAAAATAGGAATAAGAAAAGCACCTATCTTCCAAAGTTATTGTAAGAATCAAATGAAATGGCTCATGTAAAGAAAAGTCCTATACAAACATTCTATATAAAGTCCTACATAAAGGGCTTATTCTTATTCTTGTTAGCTTTACAAAAAGTCACTCCCTTGATGGGATTCTAATATTGAATAGATTATTCCATAGAATCCTCCATGTTTTTAAAATATGATTCAACATGGAACTTAATTTATCTACATATTTTGGGGACTTGTATCAGTTTTCTAAAGAGAGTTGTGTCCATGACTCTTGCAGGTTATATACACACTTCATCCAAATGTAGATGAATGAGCCTCTTAAAGCTTACTCTCCAGAAAGAAGTATGGATATAAATAGAAAATATAATATCATTATGAATAGTGCCTGGCACTGGTGGGGATTCTGTTGCAGATAAATGAGTCTTAAACTCTTCAAATAGGATCTGCTCTCAGTGGGGTTTCTGATTCCAATATGCTAAAACATAACTGATGGAAGCCCTATCTCTCCAAGAAGGATTTGTATGAAACAACATTTATTACTCTTAGAAGGGGACAAGACAGAGGCAAGAGTGAACCAAAGATGTCTTGGGAGGACATACACATACAAACATATATCGATACACATATATGTATACATATATTTACATATAATGATCAGGTCAAAGTTCTTAATATAGTTTCAGGTATAATGATATGGTAGAAAGAACATGGGATTTGGGGTCAAGGGAAACTTGGGTTTAATTCTGCCTCTGTCACTTATCTATATGATCTTGAGGAGGTCATCTAACTTTCTGGGCCTCAATTTCCTCATCAGTAAAATAAGCTGGAGAAGGAAACAGCAAACCATTCCACTATCTTTGCCAAGAAAATCCCAAAGAGAGTCAAAAAGAGTCAGAAAAACTGAAAAACGATTGAACAACCTAAGATAAATTCCAGAATAAGATGGACTATAGGCAATGGCTGTCCCTGAAGTTTCTTGAGAAGAAGAGTGAATTTATTTTATTATTATTGTCTGTTTTATTTTGGAAATTACGTTGAAGATGGAATAGCAGACAAAAAGTTGAGAGAGAGAGAGAAAGAGAGGAGAGGAGGGAGAGAGAATCTCTAAAATGGTTAATTCAGAGAATTGTCATCTAATGAAAAATAGTTGTATGCAGCTACTTTTTGCAACTGCTCTGGTTACAAATAATTGTTTCCAAAAAAAAAAAAAAAAATCAAATCCATTTTTCAGAGAATGTAAGTTTCTAGCATTTGTTTTATTTTGTTTATTTTTAATGAACTAGTGATTTCACTGATGTTAGAGAACTACTTGGGAGGAACTTCCCCTCTTATAGCAGTTCCTCTTCACCTTACAGTATTAGGGAATTGCGTGGGTCACTGAATGCCTAAACAGTTTGATGAGGAATACATAGCCAATGTGTATTCCTTCCTTCCCTTCCTCTCTCCCTCCCTCCCTCTCTCTTCTTCCTTCCTTCCTTCCTGAATGTGAGACCAGCTCTATATCCACTATGTCTTATAATCTCTCTTTCTAGATTAAGAATAATTTTTTAATTTTTCAATTTTTTTGACTAAAGCGGTTTATTTTCAAAACATATGCTTAATTTTCAATATTCACCTTTGCAAAACCTTGTGCTCCAAAATTTTTTTCTCCTTCCCTTCCCACTCCCTTAGATGACAAGTAATCCAAGATATTAAACATGTTCAATTCTTCTATACATATTTTCACAATTATAGTGGTGTAGAAGAAAAATCAGATCAAAAGAAAAAAAAGAGAAAGAAAACAAAATGCAAGAAAACATCAATAAAAAGGGTGAAAATGCTATGTGGTGATTCACATTCATTTTCCCCAGGCCTCTCTCTCTGGTTGTGGATGGTTCTTTTCATCACAAGATGATTGAAACTGTCCTGAATCACTTTGCTGTTGAAAAGAGCCATGTCTGTCAGAATTGATCATCGAATAATCTTGTTACTGTGTACAATGCTCTCCTGGTTCTACTCATTTCACTTAGCAGCAGCTCATGTAAGTCTCTCCAAGCCTCTCTGTATTCATCTTGCTGCTCGTTTCTTATAGAGCAATAATAGTCCATAACACTGATATACCACAACTTATTCAGCCATTCTTCAATTGATGGGCATCCATTCAGTTTCCAGTTTCTGGCCATTACAAAAAGGGCTGCCACAAACATTTTTTGCAAATGTGGTTCCCTTTCCTTCCTTTAAGATCTCTTTGGGATGTAAGTCCAGTAGTAACACTGCTGGGTCAAAGGGTATAACTTTTTGATAATTTTTTGAGCACAGTTCCAAATTGCTCTCCAGAATGGTTGGATCAGTTCACAGTTCCACTAACAATGCATCAGTGTCTCAGTTTCCCCACATCCCCTCGAACATTCATCATTCTCTTTTCCTGTCATCTTAATCAATCTGAGAGATATGTAATGGTACCTCAGAGTTGAAGGATAATTTTTTAAAGAAAAAATCTTCATAATTTATTCCATGGATATAGGGAGGTTTGAGAGAGGGTTATTTGCAGGGAAAGTTCCAGTTTCTTTCTTGTTGGGCTTTAAAAAAAAGACCAATTGTCTAACACCTTGGAGGTGACAGAGAAGCAAGGTCTCTCATTCCAGCTGAGGATAGCTCACTTCTGAAAGTGAGCTTGGTCATCTCTACATTTTCTCTCCTTTTCTTTCCTGAATTATTGTCTCTCCTCTTTTTCTCCCTTCCTTACTTCCCTCCCCCTTGCCCCGCTTCTCTCTGTCATGTCATTGTTGACTATGTTCAGTATTTCACTTATAAAAATAAGGATTATTGTATATATGTATGAATATATGTGTATATATATATGCATATATGTATCTATATCTATAATAAGTGGGTAGGGAAAGCAGACTGAGCAAGAAAGAAACTCATAAACCCCAAAAGGCTCAATAAATGTGAATTATTAGTAGTATTAGAAATGACTATTGGTGCATTATTGCAAGCTTTACACACTATTCTCAGAGCATTAATAGAAAACATAATTGCAATTTTGTCACTCAGGGCCAGCAGTATGAAGTGGCCCCAGGGATAGGTAGTACTAAAAGCATCTTCAGATCAGTCATGGGGAGAGAGATTTTAGGACATTACCCCTCACTAAAGAGATAGAAGGTATTAATAGGGAGGTCACTCCTTGGGAAGGACCAAAGAGGGGCTAGATCAGTGAGGCATTTAATTGGTGTGGAACAATTCCAAAAGAAGAGAGGAAATATGTATCTGAAGTTTCCCATTTTATTGACTCTTTCCTACTAATTAATTTCTGTGTTCCTGAAGAGTTATCAATAACAAATTCCAAAATAATTCAATTAAAATTATTTAAAATATTTGTACCCCAAAATTGGGATATCTTGGGGGGAAAAGCTGCCTTGTTCATCTATCTCTAGTTACATTTCAAGTATTAAGCAGCAGCCTGGCTTATGTGGAGGACCACTGATGTGACCCAGCCATACTTTTCAGTCAACATTTGATTATTAACTCTTGAATAACTTGAGAGGGTATCATTTGTTTCATTGTTAAGGTCTTTATATTGTTTTCTTATAATAAGCAGAATCAAACCTTTAGTTGGAAAAAGACTTCTAGTTCAACTTCTCATTTTATAAATAAGGAAATATGAGCTCAAGAAAAGTTAACTTTCCTAAGGTCACATAGGCAGTTAGTTAGAAGCAGTGGAGTTGGGACTTGAACCTAGATTATCTGCCACTGAGTCCAGAGGTATTTAATTATATTTCTATACCACTCCACCTGCTTCTTCTGACACTGTAGAAAGCTTCCAGAAGCTGGTATGTACAGGAATACTCTACAGAATGTTGTCCTAACCAATATGGTTCTGCAATAACATCATTAATACTTTATAATGAAACCCCATTTGTAGTAATACTGCAATACCACCTGGCAGAGATGTTCATCCAATCAGCAGAATCACAAATTGGGTCAAAGCCTCACTGGCACTTGGGCCCCTATGGTGTTCATTTGTCAGAACATCAGTCTGCTTATTGCTTATGCAGAGAGAGACATTATTATAGAATGGACCACCCAGTTTTTTTGCCCATCAACGTGGTTTTTTTTGTAGAACCAATTACTGATATTCACTTGTACTACAAATTCTGGAAACAAAATTTCTAAAGACAGACTCTACCTGAGCCTGTTCTTCTTACTGCTGAGGACATCATTATTTTCTTGGTCACCCAGACTGGCAACTGCAGAACCATTTTTTCTCTTCCCCTGTACTCGGCCCACATAGCCAATCTTTTGCTAAATTTTATCATTTCTATCTCATACATGACCCCTTCTCTTCATTCACACAACCAAGTGATGAGTCCAAGATTTTGTCACTTTATATCTGGACTATTGCAACAATTTTCTGCAACAAATCTCTCCCCATTTTAATCCATTCTCTACTTAAGTGATAAAATAACTTTCTTAAAGCACAGATTCCTGCTGCTGTTACTCCCCAACTCAATATGAAGCACTCTAGTGATTCTCTATTGCCTTCAGGATCAAATATAAAATCCTCTGGTTATCAAAGGTTTTAAAAGTAGTCCATCAGTCTCCATTTTCCCAGTGTCAGAGATTATAGACTTGTGCCATCATACTTCTCACTTTCATGGACAGTCTGAAGGGCATAAATGAATGAGATAATAACTGTGGTCCCTCTCATCTACAGAACTTAACCATAATCAGAACTAACATGGCTTAGTTTAGTGATATTTTGGGATCTAAGAGATATATAATCATAGGAATCAAACACCCTAATAGTCAATCAATAGTCAACAAATATTTATTAGGTGTTTACTGTGTTATAGGAATAGTATCAAGTGTTGGCAACATAAATGGCATGTAACCACCATATAAATGGCATATTATTGATAACTGGGTCTTTTCCAATCTATGGTCCAGCAGCATTGATTTTCTTCTTATTCCTTGAACAGAAAACTATATATTTGGACTTCAGACCTTTTCACTGGCTGTCCCCCAGGGCCTGGAAAGCTCTCCCTCCTGGTCTCTACCTTCTGATTTCCTTATTTCAAATCCTATTTCCTTCAGGAAGTCTTTCCTGGTACTCCTCACTGCTAGTGACATCTCTGTATATTTACTTTACTTTTATCTTGTGTGTATCTTACATGTACATCATTGTTGCCAAGTTATTTCTCCTTGTATAATATAATTTTCTTGAGAGCTGGAACCATAAATTTGCCCTTCCTTAGATCCTTATTTAATATCTTACTGCCATTGATGTTGCGAACACTTGATACCATTCCTGGAACATAGTAAGCACCTAATAAATGTTAGTTGGCTAACTATTGATTGACTATTAGAGTGTTTGATCCCTATGATCATATATTTCTTAGATCTCAACATATCATTAAACTAAGCCATGTTAGTTCAAATTATCCCAGGATGGGTAAGTTCTATTGATGAGAGGGACCACAGTTATTGTCTCATTCACACATATTCTTCCAGAGTGGCCATGAAAAAGAGATGCATGGAGGCACATGTCTACAATCTTTGCTATGGGAAGGTTGAGACTGGTGGATCACTTGAGTAGAGGGATTCTGAGCCTCACTAAGCCCAGAGCCAATATGGTAAGCTTCCAGCATCGAGGAGTTGCCAAGCTGTCTCAGGAGGATCAGTCAAAAACAGGTCAGAAACAGACCAGGTCAAAGCAGGGAAAATGATAAATTGGGATCAGGCCAGTAAGTGGCTGTCATATTTCTAGCTTAAGTGAGATACGGAGACCCAGACTTAAAATAAAAGCAAACCAAACAAAAGAAGACTCGAAGGTCTAAACAACATTTCTATAATAAAATGTTTGAGGAAGAAGAGCACTATGAAATCATCAACCTAGTTTTTTAAAAGAGGAAGCTAGGTCTTCATATGATGAAGTGATTTAGTCTAGATCACCCAGTGATCAGTGGCAAAGCTGACATTCAAATACAGGTTGCTGGGTTCAAACACAGGACTCCAAATCCTGGGTTCTTCCCATTACATCATAGCTATCATTTAGCATCTCCCATTGGGCACTAGAAGCGCCTTCATGTCCTGGGCAGTTTGCCCAGCTCTTGAGATCTCTAAAACAAAAAACTTATCTGTGGCGATAGCTTAAATGCTCTCTCCTTTCCTCCTTTCCCTTCGACCTTCTCCCTCCCTTTTAATTAAATCCATTAGTCTTGGGACACTAATCCTCAAAGATTTTAGGGACCTTGATCATTAACCCTCTACTATCAGATGTGCTTGTTGAGGAGGACCCCTTGTAAGTACACTAGGCTTCTCCATTTTTCAGTGATACCTGCCCTCCCCAGCTTGGTCTTGTGATTTAATCAGTGTGGGAAAGTCCTAGTGTAGAAACTCCCTCCATTAATGCTGATCAGTCATTTATTTTACATCCTTAGAGACTCACCCAGGTTACTATGCTGTTAAATGATTTTCCCATTTCCCCCCAGCTAATATGTCAGTAACAAGACTTGAACTTAGTCCTTCCTGACTTTGAGGATGACCTTTTATTACTGTATGACCCATATATATCACAGATATACTAATAGTTCATATTTCTATGGCATTTCTAGGCTTATGAAAACTACTTTCCTCACTCTGGTCAGGGATATTGGCAAGCCACATATTACTTTTAACAGATCTAGAATTGGAAGGGTCCTTAGACTCTATCAAGTCCAACCCTCTCATTTTACAGGTGAGAAAACTGAGGCTTAAGAGAGCTTAAAGAATTTGCTTAAGATCACATGATTGATAAATGATTGAACTAGGATTTGAACCCATGATCTCTTATTCCAAATCCAATACTCTTTTCACTATACTGTCCTGCCTCCACTATTAACCCCATTTAAATGTTGTGGAAACTGAGGCTCAGAGAAGGCTGAACTCTTTGTAGTATAGTATTCTGTCTCAGTACAGTTCAGGTTGGAAACAGTAGTATCCATGAAACACAGATTAAAGGTTTTAGCCATCGAGGATGCTGCATAAATTGTTGAGGTGTGCAGAGATTGTAAATGTTGCCAAACCTCCCAGTTCAGCATGCATTTTGGAAGCCGAGAGCCTGAGCAAACCACTACATATTGAACTTTGGGGCAGCTAGGTGGTGCGGTGGATAGATCACCTTGTCTGGAGTCAGGACCTGAATTCAGATCTGTTCTCAGACAACTGACTAACTGAGTGACTCTGGGCAAGTTGCTTAACCCTGTTTGCCTCAGTTTCCTCATCTATAAAATGAGTTAGAGAAGGAAATGGCAAATCCCTCTAGTATCTTTGACAAGAAAACATCAAATGGAGTCATGAAGAATTGGACACGATTGAAATAACTGAACAACCCCAACAAAATGCCAAACTTTGAACTCTACTTTTTTAAAAGTAGATCTTTTAAGAGGGAAATTTGAATTTGTTTATCACTTATAGTTGGAAATTTACCTGAAGTGGTTTAAATCCAACCCTCATTTTACAGAGGAGGAAAAGTAGGCTCAGAGTTATTATGTGAGATGCCCCAAGTAACTAAAGTCAGAGGTAGCAGAGTCAGGATGTTTACCCAGTGCACTGATGCTCAATTCAATATCCTTTTCTCTGACTATACTGGGTTCCCAAACAAAGAAGCTGATGTGAATAATAGACTGGAGATACTTTCTTCCACCCCACCTCTAATCTCTTAAAATTTTTTTCTTTGGTAGAAATGAGTATTTCCTTCTCTCCCCCCTCCCCCTCATCCCTCCCCCCACTCGCTCCATCCAAGATAATGTAAACTCAACAATGCAAAGAATCAGTTGAAAATGTTTGCCTATCAGGGAATGATGACTTTGTCCAAATTCAACTCTTTTTTTTAAGCAACATTTTCCACCAACAGATTGTATATGATGACCTAGTGTTGTGACAATGAAAGGACATGAGGATGGGGGATGATAGTACTTTTCTGAATACTAAGGTAGTCTGTTTACCTTAATGTCCGTGAGGGATGATGTACTCTAGATTGGGAGAGAGGAAACCTTTGCAATCCATAACTAGCTAGCTTGTGTGACTTTCAGCAAATCACAGCATTCCTCTGATTTAGTTTTCGTGTCTCTAAAAATGGAATAACATTTGTCCTGCCTATCTTGCAGGGCTTTGGTGGTTTCAGATAAAATGATGGGCATGGAAGCATTCTGGAGACTATAAAACATCATAGGAGATAAATATGATTATTAAAAATTTGTGGGTAGGATGATAAGGGTTGACATGCTTTGGCTCTGCCTATGGAATCCCCAGTACTCAAATCAGCATATGTGCAGAGACTGTGTACTGTAAGGTATATATGTGTGTGGAGTATATCTCTATCTCTGTCACTCTCCCTTTATCTTCCTCCCTTCCTCCTTCTCTCTGACTGTAAAATATGTATGATAGGATTTATAGTCTTTTCCAAAGGTTTTAGAAGCCTTATTGAGAAATTCCTTTCCATATTGTATGTGTATATGGGTGCCTCTTTATCTCTGTCTCTACTCCTCTTCCTTTATTTCCCTTCTTCCCTTCTTTTCTCTAGTTAGAAAAAGTGTAAATTAGGATTTAAACTTTTCAAAATGCTTTAGAAGCCTCAGTGAGAAGCGATTCTCCATATTGTATGTGTGTGTGTATATCTATGTATGTATGTGTCAGATCTGTAATTTTGAGACATGGATTAGAATCCCTGCTCTGATTGTATATGGATAAATCACTTCAAACTCTCTAAAACTTAATTTCATCCTGTATAAAATGAGAATGATCTCACATGAATAATTTACTTAATATGAGCTTCATTTTCCTTATCTATAAAATGGGGATGATGACAGGAGCAGAGTTGATCTTACAGGATTGTGGCAAGGAAGGTACTTTATAAACTTATGTTGCTACAGAAATGAGAATTATTGTTATTATGATGGATGCTCTGCCTTGTGGCTGCCCGGGAAGAAGGAGTAGAGAATGAATAGAAAGGATAAATAGGTACTAACTTGTCTGAAACATCAGGAAGAGGTAAGACCATCCGATGCCAAATGCCCAAACCTTCGCTGTTGGCAAAGTACCAGATGGTCTGGCTTTGTTCCTTCCCAGTTTTGTTCTCCATCACCATCAAAGAAATGTTTCCTTCCAAGACTCCATGGATGAGCCATGAGAACTGGAGCTATAAGCAACAAAAGATCAAGGGAAAACTGGTTATTGCTTTTAAGAAACCTCAAATTGATAGCTGATATCTGGAACTGGAAGAACTTCCCCCAGAGATTTTCAATAGAGTTTAAGCTCCTTGAGGGTAGGGATTGTTTCATTTTTGCCTTTGTATTTCTGGTGTCCAATCTGGTGCCTTGCACAGGTATTTAATAAATCAGATTAGGTTGGATTGGAAGATTATTAGTTTAGACTAAACAGTTGAGGAGAATGAGAGCTAGTACTCTAGATCAGAGAATCAAAGAAAATCAGAACTGGAAGACATCTTAAATTCAGTTCTAGAGATACTCATTAAGAACCTACTATGTTCCATGAACTGTGCTAGATACTGAGAACAAAAAGAAACATTTTCTGTACAAAAGTGTCAAACAAGTGGCTGTCAGGTCATATATGCCCTCCCATGCGTGGGAACTAGGTTAAAAGGCAATTGGGAAATATTTAACAAAATAAATAAAAATTTAATAAAACAGATAATATCACATTTTAAAACTAAGTCAATATGCAGTCCATAGAGATCTTTAATCTGTTAAGGGATTAGTAAACCCCATTTCTATTTGACTTAATACCACTGCTGTAATGTCCCTTAGAGTGATATGAATATGGGTATAGCCTGTAAGACTTTGCAATCTAGCAACACCATTCAACTGAAACTGCTCTCTCCAGAGTCACCAGGGATGTCTTAATTGCCAAACCCAAGGTCATCGAGTCCAGCAGTTCTCAGAGGAGGGGCTGAAGCACACTAGCTATGCCTTGGATTATTCAGTATTTACATTTGCATGCATGAATCCCCCACCTCTCCTGGAGGGAGGGAAGGACAAGAAATCTGGGGTTGAATTTTGCCTCTGATAATTACTAGATATACCATCTGCCCTATTACTTTGTCTTTCAGAGTCTTACCCCCCTCTCATTCCCTATTCTCCAGGGACTCGTGGGTTTTTCATCTGTCCTGGAGTTGAACCATATGTGTTCTCTCCTAATTAGGATGAAATGCTTGTGAGCAGGGACTGTCTCATTTATACATAAATGAGCAAATATACATACATACATATATAAATATATAATTATGAATAAATATGAATTCCACAGTTTAGACAGTAATTGCTATGTAGAGAAGAAACTGAGACCCAGAGATATTAAATAATGTTAGTTTTACCTTCAAGGAGCTTACATTGTTTTAGGGGCAATAGCATATATACATATAATTATATACAGAATATACGTGTACATATATAAAATACATGTATATACATAAACAAAATGTTTGGGGTGGGGATCACTTTTGTTCAATAAACTCCAATAAATCTTTTAGAATCAGATATAATCATATAAGCAACAAGATGGCAAACTAGACATTTTTTCCTAAAACTATGACCTCTCAAAGCTTCCCAAAGCAGAAAAAATGCTCCAAAGATAAAGGAACTTCAGCTGTTTCCATGGTCTAATTTATCTAAAATCCGAAAAAAGTTTTTAAAAAGTGCAAGTTAAAAATCCAGAAACTGAATCCAAGAACATGACACAACCTTAAGTCAACACTCACTCTTAAACCCTGGTCTCCCTTCCCTCTTTTTAGTACAGAGGAGACCCTGCTATAGGCTGCAGAAGTTTGTTTGGATCTCAACAACCAGCTTAGCCACAGTCCTTGAAGAACAAAATCTCCCAGGGCAGCAATCTGCAAAATGTTAAACTGCTAATGCTGGGGCAGAGAATTGAAGAACAGAGGGAGTGGGGCAGACCACGGGGACAGGATGTTGCATGTAGTGAGGTTGTGCTGCACTTCCCCAAGCCTAAGGAAAGGAGCACAATATTCAGCTTGCGCTAGCTTTGACCACCCCCCCCCCAAAAAAAAAATAAGGTTATGAGAGGAAAGGCATTCGAAAATGGAAAATAGAGCCAAAAACCTATGCTGGTGAGCCATGGATTGCCTAGTGTGGGAGGAAACTGAGATGTTTCAAAACCCAATCTCCATGAAACCACAATTAGAAGGAAGGGAGACAGAAAGTGAGTGATAGGGCAAATAAAAGTGGCAGGGGAGAAAAGAATGAACGTGCCAAAAATTTCAGGAAGAAGAAAACTCAAAGACTTTGGTCACAAATAGAGAAATTATCAGGAAAACAGTAACAGCAGAAAGACATATGGCTCCAGATCTAGCAAACTAGTTCAGAAATCTATAAAATAAAAGAAAAATGATGCAACATCTGATGAGACAGAGGCCCCTGGAGAATTTGAGAATATGGAACTACAACGTGCTACTCCTGAGTGATTAAAAGAAAAATGAGAATTTTGAAAGCAGAATTTATGTCCCGCACATCAAAAATAATGAACAGAATGGAAAAACTTGAATGTACAATGGCAAACTTCATCAAAGAGACAAAAGAAAGAACAATAGGTTGAGAATGTAAATCCACAGAGGTAAAAGAATTAGAAGAAAGAAAGCAAAAACCAAGAGCACTAAATGAAAAGAAAGATGTTCACTCTACAAACAAAACATACTGATCTTAAAGACAGGATGTCTAGAGTCTAAATACAAACTTTTGTTTGGTAATTAAAGACCTTCACAACCTTGTTCCAACCTATCTTCCTAACTATTCCTCTATTCATTTCAATATATAACATGTATATATTTTATATAGCATATAATCCTTAAACTTACAGCTGTCATGCTACATAACTATCTATCTATCTTTATCTCTATCTCTATTTCTCTCTTTTTATGCAGCACTGCCTTGGTCAGGTATCCTGAAGATATCTCCAAAATCAGGATACAATAAATGCATGTAGGTTAGAGAAGAGGTTTTTTTTTTCAGTGTATTCTCCTCAACCTCAGAGATTGTTGTTCTGGTTTTGAGACTTAAAGGACTTGCGAGACCAAAATGAGAAAAATGATGTGACAGAGGTGAGACAGATAAGACTGCAAAGAAAATTAGGGATATAGGATTCTGTAAAACTTAGAGGGCTGTGTGTGCCCAAATCTTCTTGCTGAATAGGTTTAGAAGTCTGTTGAGAGGTAGAGACACTGTGTGCAGGACTTGGAACAACCTGGATACTACTAGTGATGATACGATTTGAGAAGATCTGGTACCTATTGACTGACATTGGAAAGTTTCTCTGGCACGTTCTTGTAAAGAGCACCTTTGTCCTCATTTTACCCGCCCTAATTGTTGTCTTCATTCACTTGTCTTTGCAGAGCTAATTGGGGGATGGCTAATTATTGATTTTACTTTGTCTTAGGATTGGCTTATGGTTCTTTTGGGAACTGCATAAAAAAGATAGCCTTCTTCTATTTTGTCTGAATGCACAAAGGAGATTTGATAAGGAGAGGAGGTCTAAAGTACTTGAGTTTATTTCCATAAATTCAAGTTAATGCTGTAGGAGAGAGATTTCTGCCTAGGGTTCAAGCAGTCAAGCATTAAGAGAGTTGATAAGTTTATTTGAGGGAAAAAGAGAATAATCTTTGAGAGCAGAAAGATACTTCTAGAATATTTAAGCTGAGTAACCACAGTGGTGGGTAAATAGGAAGGCAGCAGAAGTCATTTCTTACCTTTGCCTTGAAAGTAAGGCTTACAAGGGGAAACTATATTTCATCTCCTAAGGTGAGTCTTACCCACAAGCAAGGATGAGGAGTGAATTATCATGAGTACATCCAACAGATCCTTTGTTGTTCAGTCATTTTTCAGTCACATCTGACTCTTCATGATCCCATTTGGGATTTTCTTGGCAGGGATACTGGAGGGGTTTGCCATTTCCTTCTCCATTCCAGATGAAAAAAATGAGGCAAACAGGGTAGGTGAATTGCCCAGGTTCAAAGAGTTGGTAGGTCTCCTTCAGCTTAGTACATGACAGTTCAGTTGGCTGTCCTCACTGTTGTCATCTGGTGGTCTCTCTATCTCTGACTGTATCTAGCTCTTCTCATCTCCCTTTTTTCTTTTTCTTTTTTTCTGTTTAATATCAGCCAGCAAATATTTATCAAGCATTTACAATATGCAGACATTAATAAGCACTGAGGATACAAAAGGGGCAAAATATAATTCCTGTCCTCAAGGAGCTAACAATTAATTAGGGAGAGAGAGAGAACAAGCATCTGTCGGTCTGTTTCTTTCTGTCTGTCTCTCTGTCTCTCTGTCTCTGTCTCTGTCTCTGTCTGTCTCTCTCTCTCTCTCTCTCTCTCTGTGTGTGTGTGTGTGTGTGTACACATAGAGGAAAAATAGGAAATAATTATGAGAGGAAAGGCATTCGAAAATGGAAAAAGCTTCCTGGAGAAAATAGGATTTTAGTTGGGACTTGAAGGAAGTCAGAGAATCCTATAGGAGGAATGAGGAAGAAAAGCATTCTAGGCATGGAGGATAGACAAAAATGTTAAAAGCCAAGAGATGGACTGTCTTGTTTGTGGAACAGCTAAAAAGAAGAAAGAAATGTCACTGAATTTGAAGTGTACATGATAACATGTAAGGTGTAAGAAGAAGACAAAGGTAGAAGGCGATAATTTATAAAGGGCTTTGAATACCAGAGGATTTTGTATTTAGAGGTGATTGAGAACCACTTAAGTTTATTTATTAGGAGAGTGATATAGTTAGATCTGAGCTTTAAGAAAATCACTTTGGTGGCTGATTAGAGAGGAATGTTTTCTCCATCTTTTCTACCTATTTTCTCTTTATTTATTTCATTCTTCAAGGTCTCAGCTCAAGTACCATTCACTCCTTGAAGACTTCTCTGATCACATCTATTAGAAATGTTATCTCTTTCTTTGGAAATACTATAACAGTTATCATCCAAGCTATTCACAAGAAGTAATTATATTCTGCATTGTAATGCAGTTATTTGTGGGCATGTTTTATCTCCTTCTTAGAGAGCAAGGAATATATGGGATTTTTCTTTGAATTCCATGAAGATTTAACAAATGTTTATTAAATGAACACGTGAACATCTAAACAAATCTTTCTTGCTTGGGAGTAGAAGTTGGGACAGCAAACAGAGAAGGAAAAAAGTGGGGAAGAAAGGAAAGCTCACATCTACTTCCCTATCATCTGGTGATATTTTAAGGGCTCCTGATCTTAGTTATTTTGCTA
This sequence comes from Antechinus flavipes, assembly GCF_016432865.1. NCBI lineage: Eukaryota > Metazoa > Chordata > Mammalia > Dasyuromorphia > Dasyuridae > Antechinus > Antechinus flavipes. The sequence goes on along the minus strand of NC_067399.1, from coordinate 221,821,519 downwards.
GAGATTCATGGTTCTAAAATAGACTTCTGATTTCTTGAAGGTAGAGAGTAGAGGATAAACAGGTTAAGAATGGACAGTATTGAAGTGGTCAGTGATAACTAGCTCTGATATATCAACAAAAACCGATTTGCCAAAAGTAGGCTGCTGCTGATTGACCTATCTCAAATTGCAAGTAGGGGTCTTTTTATCTTAACTAGATTGTGCAGAATAAATAATCAGTTTCACAAGAAAGATGAGGGCGTTCTAGTTATATCAAGGAAATTGCAACTCCAAAATAAGTCAACATGACATGTCCCAAAAAAGGAAGAAAAGAAAAGCTATTGGTATTCTGGAGTGCTTTAAGAGAAGCATAATATTTGGAACAATGGAGATGAAAGTCCCGCTGTAACTGACTGTGCTCAAAACACTCTGAGCTCATTTCTGGATAAAACATTTTAGGAATAACACATGCAAGGTGGAGACCCTTTAGAAAAAGGAAGCCAAGATTGTAAGGGAAAGAAAGGGCAAGCGACATGAGGATCAATGGAAAGAACTGGCATTTTTATCCTAGAAAAAAGGACTGATAGTGATATATAAATGAATAAATGAAACTGCATTTATTAGATGCTTTTTGTGTGCAAAACATTGTATATGAGGATGCAAATAAAAAAATCATGGATGATCCTTTTTCTCAAAGAGTTCACATTCTCCTAGGGAATAGAATGCATATTGCATAATTGCTATCTTCAGTATTTAAAAAGTTATAATATATAATAGGGATTAGACTTGTTCTTGGCCTCCAGAGGGTAGAAACAAGGGAACTATGGACAGAAATTTCAGAGGGGTGGATTTCAGGCTGATGTAAGAAAAAAATGCTCTAAAAATTAAGCTATCTCAAAATAGAATGAGTAGCCTGGAAGGAGAGTTGGTTAGTTGGGTCCCACGCCACTCGCTGGCCATCTTTTCATATAAACTTGCCACTGTTACTGCTTCCAGTCTGCTTCATTGATGAAAGTTCACTCTATCTAGCCATCTACTGACCCACTGCTCAGCTCTTTAGCCATCTCCCCAATTCTGCTTTTCATCTCTTACTCTGGAAACATATGAAATCAATACTATCATTCCAAGAAAAGAAGTATCAATTGTTATCCGAGGACTCCACTCACTAACCCTCTGATGTTTCAGGCCACACACACACACACACACAGTATTGTGTTTCCTTATTAGAATGTAAGTTCTCGTGTTCTCTCTCTCTTCTTCTCTTTCTCTTCCCTCCTCCTCCTCCTCCTTTTCCTTCACCTCCTCCTCCTCCTCCTCCTCCTCCTCCTCCTCCTTCTTCTTCTTCTTCTTCTCTCTCTCTCTCTCTCTCTCTCTCTCTCAACCAATTCTCCTTCTGAGCCAAAATGCCATCTTGTATAAAATGAAAAGGATGGACTAAGATTTCTGATATCTCTAAATTCTGTAACCTGTCTCTGCTGTATCACCAAGGGCAAATTAACCTCAATTTTCTCACCCATAAAATAAGGATGATGATGTATACATTGACTATGTTCTGGAGAAGTACTTCTAGAGAAGTTGAAAAGAAAGCACTTGGTAAATCTTAAAGTTTATTACCTGATGGCCACTCTCTGGTGATGAAGAATCTCCAAAATTAGCTAAGCTTCATCAGTAGACGTGGAGTCCATCATGATCTTCATCATGGGGTTATGTTGCATAGATAAATCTTTTAAATGATCTGTCATGTAGCTAAAATTTTTCAAAAGATATCTCTCTCTCTTTGCCTTACATTACATCCCAAAATTCAGGGGATGAGAGAGTCCATAAATATTCATGTTACATAGAAAACATGGTTATTTCCACAATTTCTCTGTTCTACAGTGTTTTCTTGGAACGGATGAATACTTCAACAGTGTTGAAGTTCAAAAAGCTCCATGTTTCTGTACCCTACTATTTAATTCACCTGGAAAAAATAAACACCAGCTCTCTGACTAAAAATAACCTAATGAAAAATCTCAATAATGTCCTCAAAGGCAGGTGGGATGCAGATTCTCAACAACACCCAAATTAAAGAGGAAGATGCCAAAGGGCTGCAATTTCCAAATCTTCAAAAAAACTAGGGCTTCCTGGCCATGGAAAGGATGTGGAGCCCCAGGGTCCAAACTGAAAACATCCACTCAAATGCCTCTTTCTTTTTAACATATTATACAGAAAACAGTCTGCATTCAGCCAAGAAAATTCACATCCTGTTTTAATGCTGCCAAGAAGAGGAAAATGATAATGTCATCTTTCTTTTGTAATATCCATTTCTGAAGGGATCAGATTCCAACCTGATCTTGTGCCCAGGATCTTTGCCCAGGAAAGCAAAGTGGAAAAGGATGTCTTTACAGAATGAAATACTAATATGGTGGGGTTTGTAGCGGGCAATGCGTTAATGGGGGAAAATGTCACCAAAGGAGATTTACCTCTGGATAGACTCTGTTAAATGGCTATGATCCAACAAGAATGGAATACAAAAGCCCTCTATGAGTTCATCTAGGTGAACTGAAGCTATATGTCAACAAAAAAGCATCAAACAAATGGCTCTCATCACTGAAGATTTCAAAAATTTTGCATTTACGAAATATCTAGCTATCTGGTAACTAGATTTAGATCTCAGAAACTTCCTTTTCTTAAACTAAGAGATAAAAATTTCCCATACTACAAAACATCCTTGGGAACTCAGATAATAAACTGTACCCAAACCAGGGAGAAACATACAATCAGTTCCCACAATCCTCTGGGCATAAAATTAACCAATAAAAGCTGCAGGACCATGTTTTAGCACCCATTGACCTAACACATGTTCAAGTTATGTGGAATTGAAAAAGAATTAGCAGAAGAAATAAAAATGTATATATATATGTATGTATATGTGTATATATATACATAAATACATACATATATATATCTTCTCCATTTTCCTGAAGATGATAAATACATGATTATAAAAAAAAGTTAATTTTAGTTATCTTTTCCCCCTTCCTGTACAATATCCCACAGAATATGAAATCCAAAGAATAATAGCAGAATAGCACTGATTCTATCTGACCTTCATAAAAAAGATAAAGAAGATTAATACTGATAATTAATAATAATAATAGTGACTCCCAATTATCAAGACAACTTGATGTCAATTATAATAGCCAGGCTTAGAGCCAGGATGCCCTTTCTTATACTATGTGACCCTAGACAAATCTTTTAATTTCTATGTCTAAGACAACTCCTTAGGACTTATTTATCCAGTCATGGCAAGTTGTGATCTGTTGGTGGAGGGAGTTGCTACACAGAAGTTCCCTACACTGGCAAAATTACACATTTTATAGGTAATAGCTTTCATGCTATAGCTATTCCTTGCATCCCTCTACCTACTATGTATGGAGTAATAAAGGCTTTTATGATGGAGAATCAAAAGGGAAATGTACAGTTTCAGGGGCTCAAGGATGCTGAAGGTTGGAGAGAGGGATCATAGCTCCAGTAACAGTGATGTTTTTCCTCGTGGGCTCCTGAATAGATGTGATTTGCTCCCTGATGGGCTAGTCTGCATCATAACTGGACAGAGAGGTCCCTGTCAGTAACCACACTCTGTCAAGCTTGGGGACATAGCACAACTTCCTTCAATTCCAATTGATTCTGAATCTCTAATTCTACATCCCAGACTTAACAGAACTCTCAGCTTCTGCATCTTCCTCTAATGACCAGCTCTATAGGGTGAGCCTGTGGATATGGGGATACTATAATTTACACTCCTTTGGGAACTTGCAGGGACAGGGGAAATAAACAAACTTTGATTGCATTTCCTGGAACTTGTGGGCTGGAAGCAGTTTCTATACTGTCTGGGGGCTTCCAGGGTCTAGGAGAGTGCTAGTTTCACAGACACAAATTTATTCTGCATTGTCTTATTGTTAGTAAATGCTGTTATCAGGTTTTTTCCTTACTGAATCTATGCTGAGTAAAGACAACTACATGCAATCTCATGTGTTTATCTGTTTCCGAGGCTAGCCTACTCCATCACACCAAGGCTATTATAGCAAAGTCAGGCTGGAAGAAGGATTTACCAGTGGTCAGGAGGCATGAAACCTGATTTCTGGTTAACTAAATCCAGAAATCCTTATACTCTTTGAAAAATCACTTGATCAAGATAGTAGTCCTTAGAGTATATTATTTCTTGGATTTGTTCCAGGGACAGCATAGGAGATCTTGTTATAAGTGTTAAAGAGTTTTAATGAAACCTTCTTACAAACAATCATAAGGGATTAATAATGACACAGGATTTACTGGGGGCAGGATGGCACAGTAGAAAGAATGCTGGATTTAGTGTCAGATGACTAGAGTTCAAATCCTGCTTCTATAACTTAATCTTGATCTGGGAGGAATCAAACAGCTGTTCTGCACCTCAAGTCTCCTTATCGATAAAATGAAGGGCTTAGACTAAATGACCTTTAAGGTCCTTTCTAGCTCTAACTCTATGTATCTATGTTATTAATAGTTTATTTCCTTGCATATTGAAGCACATGATAAGAGCCCCACAAATACTTATTGATAAACTAATTGATGTTTTTCACTCCATTTGCCCATCTGCCTATTCGTCAGTCAGAATTCCTCTCTCCTCTGTGAATCTAGAATTGAGGAGCTCACCACTTCCATGTTTGGATAATTTGTGGATAGCTAAGCCACTCCCACATCCCTGCAGGTGATGATGGTATCTAAGTAGGTGCTACCCTAGCCTGTAGAGGTCCTTCTCCCTCACTGAGCAGAGCCAGAAGACAGGGCAGGGGTTTGTAAAAGGCCATTGGAAAAGGTTATGAGCTAGAAGAACCTATCTGTGCTCATCACTGCCAGGTTATCGCTGGGATCTTAGGTTTCTGAAGCTGTGCTACAGAGCTCGGCTCATGAGTCCCGTTGTAGAGAAACCTGGCCGCTGGGAAGGCTGCCTCCAGATATGATTCCAGCTGGGGGCAAGAGTTCCTGCCCATGATTCATACTTGCTACCTTACAGAGGTATAGACATGAATCAGCGGAGCTAATTGAATGAGAAAGCACAAGAGGTCAATGCTCTTTGTGTTTGGGGAGGTACAAGCACGGGGACACCATCGCTTAACCTGTCACCTTCTGCCATTGCTCTTGACCATTTCCATGGCAGCGATAACATACGATGCTACAAAAATCCCAGCTTCCTCCAGGTAAACTATTGCTTTTGTTCTGGAGTGAAACCTCTGTGTGAGCAGAAGGCCCAAAATAGCAAATATTATAGGTAACGTTTTGTGAAAGTTTATGGATGAGAAAGCTGAGGTCCCAGGAGAATGTAAGCTCCTTTCTGGGGGGGGGGTTGTATCCCCTTTGTGTTTGTAACCCTAGTGCCTAGCACAGAGGTGCCTGATAAATGCTAATTGGTTGGTTACTTTATTGTACAGACTTGTAAGTGTCTGTGGTAGAATGTAAACCCAGCTCTCTTTAACTCCAAGTCTATTTGCTTGAAGACTCTATATTAAGGAGTGTGGTAAGACCTTGATAGTTGCTTAAGGGACCCCTCAGGGCATCGCCTGACCCTTCTCTCACACAGGAGGGGTTCAGGACAGAGGCAGAGCTGAGGAAGGGGGTATCGCTGGAGCTCCTCTGAAGGAGGTGGAACTGTGGCTTAGTCATCATGGCACCCTGTCCAACTGGGTCCTGCGGTTGCCAAGCTACAATGTGGCTTCTGGGACAGACCATGCACCAGATTCCTGGGATGCAGGCTTCTCGGAGAGGGTGGCAACCAGTTTCACAAGCTGCTGGCGTTTGAAGAAGCCAGATGATGCTTTCCAGGCTGCCAGGGATGAGAAGGCTACAGGGTTTTGTTTTTTTTAAAGGAGAGTCTGGGAGATGGACTACAGTTTTGCTTCCTGACTAGGGTTCAAGAGGAGGGGTAGGAGGGAGGCAGCAGGTGTGTGTTGGACAGAAACACAGACAGAAACAACTCCTGGCTTAGGAAATAAATGATATCAAACCCTCAAGGGGTGACTCAGGGAAACTCTGCTCCATTCTGAGTATGCTGGTGTGTTTAATTCAGAAGAGAGAATTGAACAGAGCATTTTATAGTCGGCTCTTAAGATACTAAGGAAGGCATCTAACAAGGGCCCATCTAATGTTTTACTGAATTTACTTTATGGCCCGAAATCTGGAATATCACTGCTGCCAAGGAAATAAAAATTCATATCAGCAAAAGAGCAATGGAGAAACACATGGTGGGTGGAGGTAATGTACATCATATAACTAATGAGAAACTCCAAAGAATAAGAGTAGAAAAATAAAGGGAGTCATGATGGGAAGACAAGATGGACTGGTAGAATGAAGGATTATTGTTCCACTGGTATCCAAACAATATTGGGAGAAACTGAAGGTCACCACCAGTACCCTAGGATGATCTTTGGAGCTGACATAAATAAAAGCAGAAGTTATGGTGTTGTGATGGATGAGCAGGTATTGTGATTTGCATTGTTGGAGGGAAATCTCAAATTGGTTAGGGGTATATTTAGAAACTTCTTTCCTCAAAAGTGATACAGACTGGTTAAACCAGGCCCCTTCCCTCAATGGCAGTAGGGGGTTATAGCTAACATGACAACTAACAAGACTGAGGATTCCATAAGTGGAACTCTGTCACCAAAGACTTTTTATCAGCTTTTTCCCCCCTTATCTTTATCTGCTCTACTCTTAAACGGTGTATTTAGAGTACATGGGATCTGTCTGTTCATCCTATACTGGAGTATATTTGTGAAGATACCAGTTCCCTGTCTATTTTAGTACTCTATAGCACTAAACTACACACACACACACACCTTGATTGAGGTAGAAGAGTTGGAATACTCTTTGCTCTTGATTGCCACTTTCAGGCTCTTTCTCTACTACTATCACTCAGTAACCTCTCCTTGGAGGTCTATTCAATACATATTTATCACCCAATCAAGGTTCTGCTGACTGTTATCTACTAATCCCCAAGACACTCTTTTTCCTTCCTCAATAAATTCAGTGCCTGGCTCACAGTTTTTCCCTCTTCACCAACGGCAGTGCTCACATTGGGGGACTTCCATGTACATATTGAGATTTATGTCTTCAAACACCCTGACCTCACAATTCCAATTCCTCAATTTATGCATTTTCCAAGACCTTTCCTCTTTTCTACTGCAACTACATCATGCCTTTGACTTTGCCTTCACTCACAAGTGTTCCACATTCATGTTCATAAAGTTAAAATTTTCTTTAGCTGTTATCATTCCAAGTCCCTCTCTGCCCGGCAACTCCAAATCCTATTCTTCATACTTGTCATGATTCCAATCCCTAGTTCTCTCTAGAGATTGGACTACATTCTCTTTCCTTCCTGTCTTAACCATCTGATGAACCAGTTCAATTAAATAATATCCTTTTCTTTCAAATTCCTTGCTCCTTTACCTTATTAAATATCTTGCTGTGACAAAATATAGCCTTGGATTACTCCCACCATTTGATGCCTGCACTCCTATGCTTGTGTTATTGAACAGAACTGGAGAAAATCTTGAAATTGTGCTGACTGATTCCACCACATATTTATGCTACAGAATTTCAATGGGCTTTCACTGTAGCAAGGAAATCCTTTCACACCCTAATTGATTTGTTTTCCCCTTCACTACAGTGGCTTCTTCAAAATTTTTCTTTCCTCCTCAAATCTCCTGTAACTCCTCTTCCCTCCACTCTCTCAGGTGAGAACCCTACCTTGTATTTCAACAAAAAAAATTGAGGTCTTTGGCTGAGAGCTCCCATTTTGCCCCTCCTCATCTCACATAATTTAGATGTCTTCTACTATTCATCTCCTCTTTCAGCTCTATTTCATATGCTTCTTTTTTTTTGCCAAGGCAAACCTCTCTACCTATAAGTGATCCAATTCCATCCCATCTTCTCCTATAGATTGTGCCTTTTATAATTCCCACTCTCACTAATAATCGTTAGTCTCTCCTGTTCACTGGCTGCTTTCTTGTGGCTTACAAACATGCCCATGATTCTTCCACTCCCCAAAGCTCTCACTTGGTCCCTTGATCTCTGTTAGCTTTGGTACTGCATTCTCATGCCTTTCTTAACTAAACTCTCAGAAAAGGCTGCCTACAATAGGTTTTTAAATTCCTTTCTCTCACTCTCTTAATTCTTGGCAGTCTAGCTTCTGACTCCATCATTCAATTGAAACTGCTCTCTCCAAAGATAAATTGTTCTCTTAATTGCCAAATCGAATGGAGATTTCACAATTTTCATCCTGGATCTCTCTGCAGCCTTTGACATTGTTGATCACCTTCTTTTCTTTGATATTCTCTTGTCTCTTGGTGTTCATCCTTCATCCTCTGTCCTACTTCTCCTATCTGTATCTGACCATTTTTCAGTCTTTATTGCTGGATCTTCATCCAGGTCATACTGAAAATTGTGAGGGCTCTCCAAAATTCTGTTCTGAGTTCCATTTATTTCTCCCTTTGTACTATTTCCTTGGTAATCTCATCATCTTCCATAGATTCAATTATCATCTCTCTACAGATGATTCCCAAATCTATTTATCCAGTTCTAACTTCTCTCCTGACTTCCATTCTTGCATCTACAACTACCTAATGAACATCTCATGCTGGATGCCACATAGATAGCAAACTAAACATGTAAAAAACTGAACTGAACTTCCCTAGACCTTCTTCCTAATTTTACTGTTACTAAAGTGTCATTCTCTACTTCTTATTTTCTCACTTTCCTCCCCCTCATCTCTCCCATTCCATCAGCTGTCATGTCTTACCTTTTCTATCTTCTCTCATATACAACTCTTTTCTCCTTTGACACTGTTACTACTTTGGTCTGTACTCTCATCACCTCACACCTGGATTATTCTAATAGTTTGTTAGTTGCTCTCCCTGCCTCAAATCTCTACCCACTCTGGTTCATTCTCTACTTAATTTTTTTTTATTTTTGTAAAGTATAAATATGACATGTCACCTCTCCTGCAATTCCCTTCCCCCAATAAAATCCTAGTGACTCTCTGTTATCTTCAGGATCAAATATAAAGTTCATCTATCTTTTAAAACCCTCCATCACCTGGCTCATTCCTATTGCTTTCCACATGCTATAAGGTACAAACATATTACCTTTCTCTGGAAATTTTCATTGGTTGTCTTGAAACCTTGGAATGTTTTCACTCTTTATTTCTGCCTTCTGGCTTTCGCAGTTTTCTTCAGGTCTCAGTCCTCCTTTCTTCAAGAAGCTTTTCCCAGTCCTCCATAATTTTAATGTCTTCCCTCTGAGATCATTCCAGATTTATCTAGTTTATATCTTATTTTTAATATATTTATATGTAGTCTTTTTTCCTTCATTAGAGTGTGAGTTTCTTGAGAACAGGGATTGTTGCGGTCCATAAGTATAGCCACAAAATATAAGGGAATTTCTCTGCTCTGGGAGAAAGAATCAAGGACTTCAGGTAAGAAGCCTGGAGGGGATTGGTCCATTGTTCTCTTTCCTGGGTTACATTTCAGCCTTGATGGAGGAGGAAAATATGGTGTTCTTGTGGTACAACAGACAATTTTCTTCTATTGTTTGTCCCTTGTGAGCACAGATGGGGAGAAGTGGGCTAGATAATGATGACCTATACCATAATATGCCAATTGCAATTTGGAAAATCCCTGGAGATACCTAATGCATTTGCATTATCCTGTCTGATTCCTAAAATAAGTTCTGATTGTGCAGTACTGAGGAGTTGGCAGAGGCTCAGAAGGTATATAGGTGTGCCTATATATATATATATATATATATATATATATATATATAGTGTCTGACTAAAAAAAATCAGAGCTGGGATCTAATTTTATGGATCCCACAGAGTCTGCATACTCCTAGAGAATCATGGTCTAAGAATTAGGTGACATGGCTTCTAATCCTAAACTGAAAACTGTGAATAATTAATATTTTTATACCTGATTTTGCCTTTTTTATAAAATGGGCTGACAATTCTTCAGAGTTAAAAAATGTTGTTTAAATGGAAGATGTGGATGTGTGCTTCCCAATTCAGTCAGTGTCTATGACCAACAATAATGTTCTTTGATTCAGAGAGTTTAACCTACTGAAGTCTAGAGGGTCCCTTTCACCCTCACTCATTCACTAGTTTCTGCTATTCCCAAAGCTGCATACAAGTAGGAGAAGATGATTAGGATGTGGGTAGGATGTTGTAATGGAAAGATTGTGCTTTCTACTTTTTTATTCATTTCAAGTCCTGTCCCAGGATAATGACTATAACTATTACTTTAATTTTTCAGTTGACTCTCTCCTTTTCACCTACAGAAAATTTTATTGTTGAATCTCACAAATTCTTTAAATACAACTTTGTTATGATTTTTTCATCTCTGTGGCTTCTCAATGTTGCTAGTCTACTAATCAAACCTTTTCTTGTAACAAGGAAAATCATTTAAGCAAGACTTTGGGCCACAGCAAACTTAACTGACTGTATAATATTCTGTCCTTGTGGTGAAATACCACTACTGTGAGAAAGAAAGTACATTTCTTCATGGGTTCTCTGGAGCCAAAGATTTGTCATTTCATTTTAGCTGAATTAAACTTTTGCTATCATTTTTGTTACTGTAGTCATTGCATATGTTGTTCTCTCAGGGCTTCTTTTTTACTCTGCATCTATTCTAACAACTCCTCTTATGTTTCTCTTAATTTCTCAGTTAATAAGGTCACATAGAAATCCCGAAAATTCCTCTCCTTCCCCAAACTTTATTTTTGAGCAATTAAAGCTTCATTTATTCATCTTCTTGAAGAACTGGGGAGATGCAGGATAAGTAGGAATGAATCCAATCAATACATCAGTGGTTATTTTTTTATCCTTTTATTCTGATTTAAATTTGAATGTATTTGAATAGTTTGCCTGTGATGGGAATAATTTACCTTCTATTCTGAGGCCAGAATAAGGGTGGGAAAAACAAAGTACACATTCTTTACTTTCTTTGCTTCTCCAAGTGGCTGGAAATAATTTCTACCCTGAGATCCTAGAGAATATTCCACATCAGTCAAATCCCTGGCAAACCACAAATCAGTCTGTTGCCCAGAATGGCTTCTAGGGCCAATTAAACTCTTTATAAATCTTTTTGCAGCTATATTTTAAACTTCTTTATGGTACATTGAGTCTATCTTATCTAATTATCTTATGAGATTACTGTTATAGGTTTTAAACATTCAAATGCAAACAAAAAAAGATAAATGTTTTTTCCTAATGCTTATTGGTTAAAACAATCACAAAGATCGCAAAGAAAAGCCTTCTTTAAAATAATGGGGTAATCACTTAGAACTTAGTGAGTAGTCAAAGATAACAAAAGATAGGAATAATCAATGTTGGAGGGGCTGTGTAGGTAGTAGTACATTCTTTTTCCAAACCAGACCTCTAGAAACCAAGATGAGCTAAACTGCTCATCTCTGAAGTTCTTCATCCAGCCATTTTCTGCCTGAGTAATCTGGGTGTCCCTCCTCTTCCTTCCTAATTTATTTTCCCCTTCCCACACACCCTCAACACACACATACAAATACTTCCACCTCTTTCTTTAACAATAGTAATCAAATCAAAACTGTTATTGCCTTTCTGACTGACTTATTCTATCATTATGACTTCCATAGACAAAACTCCCTTCGTTGGACACTCCCCTATATTAGAATGAAATTGTTTTGAAAGCAGAAGTTATCTTTCTTTTATGTTTGTATTTCTAATACTAATCTCAATGCTTGATACATAATAATCACTGAATATATGCTCATTTATTCACATTAATATATAGCTGGTAGAACTGTGAAGAGGTTCAACTATTCAGGAAAGCAATTTGCAATTAAGTTAGTATAAAACAAAAACAAAAACTAGTGACTGAAATGTCCATACCCTTTGATTTACTGCTAGGAATATACACCAAGAAAGTCGAAGGCAGTATTAAAATTCCTAATTATGTAAAAATATTCATGGTATTTTTTTTTGTGATAGCAAAGACATGAAAAAAGTAGCTATTCATCAATTGAGAAATGATCATACAAATTGTGTCATATGAATGTGATGAAATATTAGTATGCCATAAGAAATGAAAAAATATGAGAATTTGGAGAAGCATGGGGAACCTTATATAGACTGATGCTGAGTAAAAAAATCAGAACCTGGAAAGCAATATGCATAACGCCCATAATAATGTAAATGGAAAGAATCAAAAACCCAAACTTAATACTGTGTAAGATAAAGATAAAACTGGGGCCTAGAAAAAAAATATGAGATAAACTTTATGGGACAGTTAAATGGGGCAGTGGGTAGAGTACCAGTCATGGAATCAGGAAGATCTGAGTTCAAATTCAGCCTCAGACATTTACTAGCTCTATGACCCTTTACAAGTCACTTAACCCTTATTTGTTTTAGTTTTCCATCTGTAAAATGGGGACAAACTGGAGAAGGAAATGATACTTTAGTAGATACTTATCAAAGATACTTTAATATCTTTGCTAAAGAAACCACAAGCACAAATTCTATGGGATCAGGTGGAATTGGACAGAACTGAATGACTGAAGGACAAAAACAACTTTTCATGATTGTGCTGAGGGACTATGGGTATAGAAATTTTATATACTGCCAGACTAATGTGATATCTTCATTAATTTTATTCAGTTACTTTTCTTTTTCCTCTAATTTCCACCCCTTTTAATAAGGGGTGACTCATAGGGTAATTTAGGAGGCAGTGATATATTTGTAAAGAAAGATAATATAAAAACACAAACTAGCACTATAAATTAAAAATAAAAAAAAAATCAATGTTTTGCACTGTAGCTACAGGAGGTGACCCCATGGTGGGAATGGCTCAGTCTACATTGATTAAACTGTCTTCAAAGCAGAATTCTAAGATACAATCTTAGCTCCACTGGCTGAGCTTTACTGAAAGGAAATGTGACTTTGCTTCCCCTTAGTCCCCATGAGGCAATCCAGATGAGAAAAGGCCATCTGGATCAGCTGGTTTACCTTTGGTTCTATGGCTCATCAACCACACACATACACATAAATAATAATAATATTCTTAAAGCTGCTTTTTTTCATTGTTGGTTATGATGTTAGTGCCATAATAAGGGCCTTTCCTATAATTTTGACAAGGTAAGGAAATCAGAACTGCAGAGTAAGGGATTCTAGGGGTGGGGGGAAGGCTCTAAATCAGGATCCCTCTCCCTCAATCCCCATTTCCAGAGTCTCTTGCACACTTGCAGCTGCATGGGAACACAAATCACTTCCAACAACTTGGAGCAGGAGGAGAAAATAAGGGAAGTCACTCTTTGCTTCCCCTCCTTGTCCTGGCTGGAGAACAGAAGTTAATTTATTCCCGTCACAGGCAGGCATTCAAATGAAATAGAACGTGAAACCATGAAGGGCTTGTTGAGGCATCAAGCTTCTTGGATGAGTAGAAGGAAAGAAGTAGGGGGTGGGAAGCCCAGGTCTCAGCATTCTTGCTTTCTCTATTATCCCCAGCTGCAAAGCCAGGCTCATTCAAGTGTGCCGGAGAGCTAGCAACCTCCAAGAGCAGGATTGCCATGGAGGGACCCACAGCATCCCTAGCAGGCTGCTTCTCCTGTCCCTATCCTCACTTTAATTATTTGAACTGGAGCACCTAGAAATAAGATGAAATATAACTAAACTATATTGTAGGTGGCTCCCTCCAGAATTCTACAGAGAACAGTTTATGAGGGAGGTAAAACAGAAAACAGAAACAAATCCCACAACCTTTTCACTTGCTTCTGCTTGGGCCAAGTAGAAATCTTTAAATATTCATGGCCAGTGAGCAGCTGAGTAAAGCAAGAAGAGGAAGCTCCTGTGGGGATGAGGAGAATGAAACTGGGAAGAGTAAAAGCCAGTAGCAGCAGCAGCAGCAGCAGCAGCAGCAGCAGCAGCAGCAGCAGCAGCAGCCGCCCAGAAGTCTCTTTTCTGCACTGGAAAGTGAAACTGGGCAAGGGCATATGACCAATACTAATAAGGATCTGGCCTGGGGAAAATGTTTGATTTTAACAAAAATCAAATAATAGGAATTATTTATTAAGCATCTACTATATGTTATGCTCAGTACAAGACACTGTAGTCTCAAAGACAAAAAAAATCAGATTAGTACTTTACTTGCCTTTGAAAAATGTATACTTGCCCAGGATTGAGAGTGGTTATTTTATATATATATATAAACAAATGCAAAGGATATCTAATATCTATATCTATAACATATATAGTTATATCTATGACTACATATAAAGTAGTTTCAAGAGTAAAGGATGTTAATAATTGAGGATAAGAGATCAAGAAAGTCTTTGGCAGGAAGAGACCCCAATCTTCCTTTTGAAAGCTTTGGAAGAAATAGTACCTTCCAGATATAAGGGAATCATTTGCATATGATCATGGCAGGAGGAGATGGAATGTCATGTTCCCTCAATTGGTATGGAGGTTTTTCTCATAGAGACAAAAAAAGTAGTCAGATAGGTCATAGATAATGAAATCCTTTCCATTAGTACCACATTTTATGAATTTGAATAGGTTGTAACACATTTCCAAAATGCAAGATGTGCTGGAAAAGATTCCGCAAAGGAAATATATGATTGAAAAAAGATGTGGGCTGGTCAGTTAGTGGGAGTTAGGGATGCTAGGTGGACAGTCCCAGTGCTTTCTTGGTACATGTCAAGTATCAAAAAGATCAGGGGAAGTGTTGTTGAATGGGTCCTTTGTGCAAAGGGAGAATGTGGATTACAGTCAGGTAGGATGAGAAAGTGTGGATAAGAGGTAATCTGTTTCAGGAGATGGAATAGTCACACTGATGAGATCACAAATTCAACAAAGTAGTTAAGTGTTATGACATAGATTCAAGAATTTCAGATTTGGAAGGGATTTCCAAAGGTCAGCTAGTTTAACCTGAACCTTAATCAAGAATGTCCCCAAGATAGCCTTATCAAATGATTATTCTATGAAATCATCTCTAAATTTTTTTTTTAAATTGCTCATCCCCATAGGCAAATTTTTTTTTGGAGCATACATCCCCAAGGTGTGTATATTTAATTATCTATGCTTTATATACAGGCAATATCATGCTAATTACTATGAATTAGCTTACACAAAAGTAGAAATAAAAAAGAATGATATAAAACTTAAATATATTTAATAATAGAATCAATAGGCATTAGAGTTCATAGAACAAAGAGTAAGTTCTGAGCTTTTGTAAAAATTTTTGGCAGCTTTGGTTAGAGAAGGTTAGAAAGGAAAAGATCTGAGACCAGTTAGGCCAGAAGACTAGTTGGGTGGCTATTACACTGGTTCATGAAGAGGAAAGGATGACAACATGATTTAAGATAGTGCTCTGAGTGGGGAGGAAGAATCAAGAAAACTTGATAATTGATTGCATATGTGAATAAGGGGTGAAGATAAATAAGGACTTGAAGATGACCTTGTGTTGAAAATTTGGGTGACTAAACAGATGGGCAGTGCTGTTAAGAGTAATAGGGAATCAAAGGATAATCAAAGGATATGAACAGACAATTTTCAGATGAATTAAAGAACCCTAAATGCTTCCAACTCTAACCCTAAATGCCTTCCGACTCTAAATGCATCATCTATAGTCACAGGGAAAAATGCTCTAAATCACTATTGATTAGAGAAATGCAAATTAAAACAACTCTGAGGTATCATCTCATACTTCTCAGATTGGCTAAGACGACAGAAAAAGATAATAAATGTTGGAAGGGATGTGGGAAAACTGGGACAGTAATATATTGTTGAAATTGTGAAATGGTCCAACCCTTCTGGAGAGCAATTTGGAACTATGCCCAAAGGGCTACAAAACTTTGCCTATCCTTTGATCCTGGGCCTATATCCCAAAGAAATCACAAAAGAAGGAAAAGGACCCACATGTGCAAAAATGTTTGTAGCAGTTTGTTTTTTTTTTTTTTTTTGTAGTGATAAGGAACTAGAAACTGAGCAGATGCCCATCAGTTGGGGAAAGGCTGAATAAGTAAGTTATGATACATGAAAGTAATGGAATATTATTATTCTATAAAAACTGATGAACAGACTGATTTACAAAAGTCTGGAAAGATTTAAATGAACTGATGTTGAGTGAAGCAAGCAGAACCAGGAAAACTTTGTACACAGCAACAGCAGAATTGTGCAGTGATCAACTATGATAGACTTGGTTTTTCTCAGTGCTTCAGTGATCCAAGACAATCCCAATAAACTTTGGATAGAAAATGCTGTCTACATCTAGAGAGAGAACTATGAAGACTGAATGTAGATCAATACATGCCATGTTCACCTTTTTTTCTTCTTCTTTTTCTTGTAATTTTTTCCTTTCGTTCTGATTTTTTCTTTTCCAATATGATTCATATGGAAATGTTACACATGTTTTACATATATAACCAAAAACATTTATTGTATATGAAACTGGGGCAAATAAAAATTTAAATTAAATTTTATATAAGTAATAGGAAAGTTTGGAATATGAGTAGGTTTGGAGGAGATAATGAAATAATGTCAGTGATTAAGATCATAATCCATCCATGTCTGTTTACTCTGTGTGATTCTGACTCACCCAAAATGGAAAAAGAGAGGAGATGAAACTTTTTTATTTACTAGTCACTTGCCTCTAAGTTCAGAATCTATACTACAAGGAATCAAGTCCTGATATGTGGGACAGGAACAGAGTTTTCACTTCAACAAATGCTGTGTGTAATGGGGGAATTAGATTATGACTGTCCTGAGGAGCCAACTCCCATCCAGAAGAGGGAGAACTGGGAGCCTGTTTAGCACAAGGGAGCTGGGTATAGGGGAATAAATGTTGATGTGATTGTATTAGAGATGAGCCTCACAACCAGCTATGGCAGTGAAGATGATTTGTGATTTTTTTGGGTGTCTTTTTACCTTCTGATCACATAACCATTGAGTTCAGACTATGATAGGGCAAGGATAGATTCCATAGATTGATCCTGCAAAGCTTTCTCTATTAAAGGATAGCCAAAAGCCACCTTGAGACAGTATAATAGAATGTCAGACATGGGACTGAGAAGACTCGAGTCCAAATCCTATCTCTAACACCTATGAGCTCGGTGACAACATACCTTAATTAACTTGTCTCAGTCTCAATTTTCTTATCCATAGGACAGGAATTATAACACCTTGACTATAGTCCCGATCATGTCTTGAGAGGCCCAGGTAAGTGCTCTATGTGCTTTCAAGAGCTGTAATGTGACTGCTAATATTATTTTTCAAACACACATTACAGGACTGACAAATTTGACTTTGAACTGACATGACCTTGAAATAGGTTCAGGACCCTAGCAGAGTTCTGTAACGCCCATCGAAGGGCTCCTGAACTATACAAGTATGGCTTGGGAAAAACCTCCTATAGCCAGTTGGGAGCCATGATAAGATAGAAGTTAATCAATCAATTGTCTGATACAGTAATTAGTCTCTCTGCCTCAGGTCTCCACTCCAAATAATTCTTCAAACACCTGCCAAATAACATTCTTAAAGTATAGATCTGACAAATTCTATTATCTCCAGAAGGAAATATAAACTCTTCTATTTGGCGTTTAAAGCTCTTCACAATCTGGTCCCAGTTCATTCTGTGTATATCTGTGTGTGTGTGTGTGTGTGTGTGTGTGTGTGTGTGTGTGTGTGTATCTATGTATATATAATACATATATGTGTATATGTAGCTTTAAAGGTGAATTATATATGTATGTATATATAAATATGTATATATAAATACATACACACTACACCCTTTCATGCTCTCTATAGTCCAATCTGGCCTTCCAACCATTTCTCATAGAGATACTCCACTTTTGTTTCAATGTCTTACACTGATCAATGCACTGTTCCTCTCCTCTGTCTCCTAGAATCTTTGATTTCCTTTAAGACTCAATTCAATTTCCACTTACTCTGTGAATCCTTCCTTGATCCCTGAGCTCACAGGGATTTTCCCAATGAGGGATCTAGTAGCTAGGTGGTGCAGTGGATGGAGCAGTATATAGAATCAGAAAGAACTGAGTTCAAATTCAGTCTCAGACATCAACTGGCTGAATAACCTGAATAAGCCAATTTGCCTCTGTTCATGTCATTTTCTTCAACTGTAAAAGAGAAATAATAATAGCACCTACTTCACTGGGTTCTTATAAGGATCAAATGAGATAATAATTGGGAATAATTGCATAGTATCTGATAGATAATGCCATATAAGCCATTTCAGTCATGTCTGACTGTGACTTCATTTGGGATTTTCTTGGTAGAGTTATTGGAGTGATTTGCCATTTCCTTCTCTAGCTCATTTTACAGACGAGGAAACCGAGGCAAATAGAGTCAAGTGACTCACTCAGGGTCACACAGCTACCAAGTGTTTGAGGCTATATTTGAACTCAGGAAGATGAGTCTTCCTGACTCCAGGTCCTGCGCTCTACTATAAAACTCAGCTGTCTCAGGGGAATATTAGGATTTCCATTAAGGTCTGGGGTTCCTCTTGATGACTTCTGTCTTTCCTCCCAGGCAAGAATCTAACTTCTAGGCTTCTTTGCTACAGTAAATCTATCGGATCATGAGTTTTTCGGATGGAAAAGACCTTAAAGGTCATTTATTCAAAGAACCATGAGTTTGCAGATGTGGAAAGGGAAGCCTAGAAAAATGAAAGAACTCTCAAGGTCATATAGTAAATAGCAGTACCTAGATTCAAGGCACAGTCACAAGGAGATTAACTTTTTTACACTTCAAACAAAATAACGCTGGGGGGCTACAAGACTTAAAATGCCTTTTTCTATGTTGATTATTCATTTAGTCTTTTTGGATGAAAATATTTGCTCAGCATTGGGAATTCAGAAACTCAGCAGCACCAGACATGTGGCTGGAGAATGTGAAAGCAAAAGAGCCAGAAAGCTTAGACAAAATCAGCTCAATTCCCCTCTCTCCATTAGGGGAGAAAAGGTCATGAATGGCAGAAGTAATTCAGAGCCAATGAGTGAGTGTGTGTTTGTGTGTGTGTTAGCAAACCCAAACACCTGATTGAGCTATTGATCATCTTAAAGGCTATTGAGAAACCACCATAGATTTTCAAAAGTAAACAATCCAAACAATAAAAACAAAACAACCTACCCAACCTATAATTTTTTATTTTTACTTTGATATTATTGATAAAGGATGAAGTCCATATTGAAACCACTGCATAGTAAGTTGAAAGAATAAATACTTCCAATAGTGTTCATTTCTTGCCTGCCAAGATACTGAGATGTATTAGCCTTAATCAATTCAGAAGCCTTTATTATTCACTTATTATAGGCATTTGAGGATTGCCTCCTTCCAAGATGCCTATTTTAAGCCATCTGGGGAGCCCCATAATTGCTGGACAATCCAGTTCAGGTAATAAATATTATTTTTCCAGATCACGGGGTGAGTGTTTGAGAGGGAGGGGAGCAATTCGTGGAAGGGAGATTTCAAACCACAGCAGAACAAATTCCTCTTGTTATTCCTAAGACATTGTATTATGAGCTATGAAGGACATAAGAAAGTAAAAGACTTCATTCCCATCCTTAAGTAAGTCTCAAGACAGTTTTGTAGATGAGAGTTACAACTAGGAATTTTTTTTTGACGTAGGAAAGGGAGGAATACCTGAATTGTGTCTAGCTCTAAAGATTTTTGTTTGGATGAGGAATTGATCTCTGCTGCTGGAATGATGGTTGGTGTGATGGCCTTGATGACTGTGGAAGGATTGCTCTCTAGGACAAAGGAGGGAAGGACTTGACAGGGAGGAAGGTGGTAGTCATCTAGGAATAAGAAAATACCCTGGGAATGTGTTGTCAGTGCTTTCTAAATTTTGGACATCTTGGGGACAAAGTTCTGGTTGCTGCAACCCTTTGTATTTTGTTCTTCTTTCCCTACTTTTAGCATGTGACCTCACTTTAGATAAAGGCTATAAAGGGGTTAGATATTTGTTTGGTGCTTAATTAAATTATCCATTGTTAATGGAAAGTGTACTCCCCCTGGCTTTATAAGGCAGTAATTCTAAAGCAGTTATAAATTCTACAAGAATTTATTAAGCACCTACTATATACATGATGTCTCACTAGTCTCTGGTACATTTTCTTAAGTCACTTCAGCAACAGCAAAAGGAATCAGTCACAAAAACCCCTCTGGGTTTAAATGTACCTTTTCAAATTTAGGAATTATATTTTAGAGAAAGGCATCAAGCAGGTTTTGATAAACCATTTCCTGCACATTAGGGGAGTTTGATGTTAAAAGGAATTTTGAAAAGAATTACTTTGTAATCCATCTCTTTTATTTTCCTCCTGAACTGTTCTATCTTCCCCCCATCTTTGGGGTTTATATAATTCTAGATTTTCACATATATTGTGTCTGGATAAAACCGGCACATCCATTCTTAAGACAGTCAATTAACATGCATTTACCATAATAAAGGCACTATGGCACAAAGTAAAATTCAAAGTAGTAGCTGAGTCATATAGGGATTTTTTGTAGTATAGCCAAGTAGATATATCCTACCAAGCCCGAGGTTATTTACTTGATAATATCAGTTATATTAAACACAGCTGAGTATTAGAATGATTTTTAAAAGATCTCTGAGCAGCTAAAATAGACTTTACAAAGGCCATGTCCTTTGTTAATCAATAAGCAATTATGAAGCACTGATTTGGCTTCCAACCTACATCTCACAACCATCATCTGAGGAGATTGTTCCCATGAAGAAGGGGCCAATCTTATCCACCAACCAACTGCCATTCACAGGGCAAACAGGCCAGCCTGACTGAGGTAGCTGGACATCCTGGAAGAAGCAAGAGTTTGTGCACTTGACAAGTCTGACCCTCATCCCCAATTCAACCATTATCTCCATTAGGGCTTTAATGGAGATAGTTCAGGAGCCTAAATCCAAGAGCCTTAGGAGTAGCAATGTTTCCAGCTCAGTGCCCTCAGCCTTCATCCCTAGAAGCAGCTCCTCTGGAAATGTAGCCTGGCAATTGCTCCTGCAGAAGCTGTAGCCGCTCTTTTGGGGACTCCAAAATGAAAGTTCCTGTCCCCAGAGATCCTGGCATTGTCAAATGGTTCAAAATCATAAATTAGCATGATTTCATCAGTGGAAAAGATATGAAAGAAGAACTATCACCATTTTCTTTGTCACTATAACCTAAGGAACATGGGACTTTTCCATCTGATCTGCAGCTGAAATTTTCCATACATATTGTCTCCCA
The DNA here is from genome assembly GCF_016432865.1 of Antechinus flavipes. Lineage (NCBI taxonomy): Eukaryota > Metazoa > Chordata > Mammalia > Dasyuromorphia > Dasyuridae > Antechinus > Antechinus flavipes. The sequence goes on along the minus strand of NC_067399.1, from coordinate 221,800,252 downwards.
CATTAAAATATGAATTCCTGGAGAGCAGGGACTGTCTTACTTTTCTATTTGTATCTTCAAAACTTAGCTTTGCACACAATAAATGCTTAATAATTGCTTATCCATTTAATTATTCCTTTATCCATTTATTCACTTATGTATGCCAAGGAATTCATAGCTACTGTCAATCGTGGTCAAAGATTTAGAATGGGGAGGGATCTGGATGAATGTTTTTCTATTCCAATATCTCTCATTCTACAGATGAGAAAACTGAGTTAGAGAAAGGAAATTACTTGATTAGTATCTAGAAAAAATTGAAAATGGTATTGAGGTAAGCTTAAGGAACATGGTTTTTGGAACCAGGCCTGACCAAAAACCATTATAGACCATCACCAAAGAAGTAAGTTTCCTTTCTCTTTTCAGGAGGATGGTTCTAGGCAACCTTTGTCTGGAGGTCAAAATTTTCATTGAAACCATTGTTTGGGAATTAAAGACAGAAATGGGGAAATGTTGGGACTTACCTCACAAGGAGAGTTCTTCATTGGTGCAGGAAACATGTTGCTGGTCAGGATCACAGTTTCTGCTGGGCTAGCCTTGCTAGTGTTAAACAGCATTGTGTAGCCTAAAGGAAGATCAAGTAATAGATTACTATCAAAAATGGAAAAGCTTATCTGTATAGACTGAAGCATACTATTTTCTTTCTTTTTCTTGTTCCTCTTTCTTTTTTCCCTCCCTCCTTTCTCTCCCTCCCTTTCTCCTTCCCTCCCTCTTTTCTTCCCTCCCTCCCTTCCCTCCTTTCTTCCTTCTTTCCTTCCTTCCCTTCTATCTTTCTCCCTTCCTTCCCTCCTTTCTTCCTTCCCTCCTGCCTTTCTTTCTTCCCTCTTTCCTTCCTTCCTTCATTCCTCCCTCCCTCTTTACTTCTCTTTCTCTCTCCCTCCCTCCTTAACTTTTTCTCTCCCTCCCTTTCTGTTACAGATGAGGAAGCTAAGGCTTAGAGGGATTAAGTGGCTTGCCCAAGATCATACAAATAGCAAGTGGCAGAGCTATGATTCAGATCCAGGTCCTCCAACTCTCAGGGAAGCCTCTTCACTCAAGCATGCTGGGGTGATGGCAAAGCGGTATGGACAGGCAATAATGGAGATATTTCAGGCTGAGACTAAACTAGGCTGCTAACATTTTTAAATACCTTGGCTTGACTATCAACACAAAGGCAATATTTATTAATGTGTGTGTGACAAGTACTTACATGTCACTGACAGCAGCACATTAAATAGGGATTATTAAAAAGAAAAATGTCTAAACCGCTTAGGTTATCACCTCCATCCTTCTAGGAAACCAAGTTTGTATATCTCCTGGGCTTCTAGTCTCTCATCTCTACCTGCCTCCTGGCAGGTTTTATACTTGGCCTGGTCCCCACAGAATAATATGGCATTAGATAAATCATTTCATCTGTACTCTTCATTTTTCCCTAAAGCTTTCATGGGAAATTATAAAGGCATAACTTCTTCCTTTCTCGTCCAAGCCTCAATCAGAGGCACCCCGGTTCCGATAAGGAGAGACCTCCTCCTTTCTGTAAGCCCTGACCTGTGTTCAAATAGCATAATATAACCTGCTGGCAGAATATAGTTGTTGAAGGGACAACTTTAACTGTAAACCCTTTGTAAACATTCAGTGCTAAGGGAATGCTTCATGTTGTTGTCTCAATTATTCAAGGAGAGCACAAGAATAAAATTTCCAAATCTCATTTTAGCCATTCACTTCAAGTCTCTTTACTGCTGATTTTTTTTTTTTTTTTTTAACCAGAATGTCTGCCAAGAATAAACTGGAGGCCATCCAGAGGAGGGCACTTGGGATGGGAAAAAAGCTGGAAATGATGTCATTGTGAAAGATCTGGGGATATATAGGCAGGACAAAGGGAGTCCACAGAGGATATGATAGGAGGTGTAACATCTCCCGGTTTCCCTTTCACATAAAATGGGTTGAGTATCTCATTTCTACCTGGTAGACCACAGTTGTCTTCAAATATCTCCTGCATATGTCATGTGGAAGAGAAACCTGATTTATTTATGTGACTCCAGAAGATCAATGAGTGGATGGCATAGTGAGGCCAAATTCAGTTCAATTAAAAGTCAATCCTTGCAATATTTGGAGCTGTCCCATGATGGGACAGGATCTCTCATAAGGTTATAGCCTCGGGGAAAAGGAGAGAATGGAAGAGCCATCTGCCATTAACGCAACAAAAAGGATCAACAAATCCTGTATATATCTTGTTTGCACATAGTCTTTCATTTGACTATGAGCTTCTTAAGGTCAAGCACCATGTTTGGCCTTTTTGTGTTTGGCCTACTGCTTAGCATGGAGCCTGGTTCATTGTAAGTGCTGAACAAACACTTATTGATAGACTGACTGAATGAATGGGAGGTAGACTAAATGACTTCTTAGGTCCTTTTCAACTGGGAGATTCTATGAGCATTAAAGTTCTAATCTCTTCTTTCTACTCTTTGCCAGAGATACCATCAAGTCTCATAGCAGAGTTGAGAGACATGAACTGAAGCAAGAGGGTCTGACTAAACCTCATATAAAGAATTCACATTTTGAGTAATTAGCTCCCAAAGAATCCCTTAAGGTAGTTGGAGATTATTTTAGCAAAAACCTGACTATTTTTGATATATACAGACATCTTGGCTTGGAATTTCTGGAGATAAGAATAAACCTTTCATATAGCTAAAGGAGGCAAATGGGTACTTATTTTACATATTTATTATAATAAATATATGTAATTATAATATTATCAATATTGGTAACTATTATTAGTGTTAATCAGTTAATCAGTAAGCATTTATATACTGACAGAAACTGTGCTAAGCACTACCAAAATAAGAATGGAAAGCAATTAATTCCTCAGGGAACTTACGTTTTATTATTCTATTAAAAAAAAATTCCAACATCACTGATAATTAAAGTTTTTAAAAATGCATTGTATAGTAGAAAGAAAGCTGATTTGATATCAGAGGATATGGATTCAATGGATTCAATGACTGCCATTTATTCCTTGTGGTATCTAGGGAAAATCTTTTAAACTCTGAAAAATGAAGATATTGGGAATGATGATCACCTCTAGCTATAAATACACAATCCTATTCTCTGCTCTCATTTCTGCAAAGGAAAGGATTTCTGGAAGAAGCCAACCTATGAGAAATTACAAGTTGCTAAAATGAGAGCCCATATTCCTCTTTTTATCCCAATTATTATTATTATAAAATTATGTATATCCACTGATGATAGTAATGTGAGGTCAGGACTTGAGACTTGTTCTTAGGAAACAGTCCTTTTTTGTGTCTTGGATGGCTTTAGAGCTTACCATGGCTCTGCATTGGAAGCCTTCACTCTACTCATCTCCCAGGATAGTGGCAGAAATGCCACAATGATCTAGGGTCTGCCATATCATCTTTCAGGTTGTATTAGATTAGGTCTATGGCAGTCCTTTGCTTTTAATCAGGAAATAGGGTGAGAATAAATTGTACAGAACACTTTAAAAAAAGTTGAGTTTTTTTTCAATTATCAAAAACCTCTCCCCTCTCCTACTGAGAAAGAAAGAAAATAAATAACAAAACCCTCATTACAAACATGTATAGCCAAGTAACACAAATGTCTGTCCTGGCCATGTCCAAATAAATATGTCTCTGAATCCTTTGCATTTCCATCAGGATGCAAGCAGCATCTTGTTCATCTGTGAGTTCTCTGGTTGGTCATTTACACTAATCAGACTTCCTAAGTTATTCAAACTTGTTTGTCTTTACCATATGGTTGGCTTTGGACAAATTGTTCTCATGGTCCTGCTCATTTCACTCGCTATCAGTTCATACTGGACCAAACGGGATAATGAAGAATTATAGCATTACAGATTTAAGGCTGGAAGAGAACACTGAGACCATCAGATCTACTGTCCTTCACTTAAAGGGATCTATCCAAGATCACACAAGTACTAAGTGGCAGAGATAGGATCCACAGCTATGTCTGGCCGAGTGGAAGGTGGATTTTCTGTTTGGCCCCTAGAAGATGGGTGGAAGTTTCAAAAATTATCTCTTTTCCCGACAAATGAGACATCCAAAAATGGGATGGGCTGCCTTGAAAGTCAGTGAATTTGGTTCAAAGTTTACGTGTCCATATATAATATATAACATATAATACATATATGTATTATAACAAATATGTAAAATGTGTTTGGTTCAAATTTATTATTATTTATTATAAACAAATATTATTTATGCCTATTATTTGCAAGGTAATGGGAGTTTCTTCTTTTAAAGGACTTTAAATGAAGTTTAGATGGTCATTTTTTGAGATTATGGGGAAACCTGTCCAGTCACTGGCTGGATTAGGTAACCTATGAGGTCTCTTCTGAGATCTCGTTCTGAACTTTAGACTTTTAAGGGATCACAGGAATGACAATAATTCCCCCTGGGAGTGGGTGATTCCAAATCTCATCCTCAAGGCAAGACACAGGGTACTGAGCAAATAACACACAACCTTCCTGTGCTCCAGTCTGCTCATGTCTATTCTTTCGTTGATTTCTATGTCCCTACCCTTGTAAAGTTTTTCCTATAGCAAAAATCATAAAGACTTTTAGACTAATCAGAGGATTCTGAAAGTCAGAAGTGAGCCAAAGAAATAAGCAGGAATTACACACAAATATTCCAACTGCAAATTTTTCCCAGGTAGAAATGAAATTGACTGGACTTGAACTTGTTCCATTATCTCTAGGTTGTAAGGTTTTCTAGCTCTGGTTTTGTGCTCCCATTCCCTGCCCTGTGCCTCATGCTATGATGGGGTTCTTAATGGGAAGGGAATTGGATAGGAATTTGTATGTAGGGGAACAGTACCTTGGTAATTTGGAAAAGGGGCATTCTCCAAGACCCCAACCTGCCACTGGGGCACATGAGGCATGGCCATGCTCTGAATCCATCCACAGTCTCCATCTTCAAAGTCACAATAAAATCCATCTGGGAGCTTTTCTGCAAGGAGAAAGCAGAGATACAGTCAATGCAATTCCAAATCCAATTAAATTTCAATCTTATCCATGTTTATTAGCCATTATTATCTACTATGAGAATGCAAACACCTTCAGAACGAGGACTGTCTTGTGTTCCTTGTGTTTGTATTCTACTGCTTAGCACAGTATTTTGTATATAACAAATACTTAATAAATCCTCATTTCTTCATTCATTCATTCATCTACTATGTGTACTGTACTATGATAATAAGCACTGGAGGCACAAATGCTAGCTGTCTCTTCATGATATCATAGTCCTTCCTAAGAGAGAAGAAAGGCAATCTCCAAGTCTAATTCCTACAAAGCTGTTAGTGATTTGTGATATCATTGATTCATTCACTTATATATTCACTCATTTAACAAGCATTTATTAAAGGCCTACTGCTAAGCACTGGGTAGATTAGCAGCTGCCTGCATTTTAAAACAGAACATCAAGGAGAGGACAATGGTTAATTCAAAGAAAGGAGGAAATTAACTGCAGAATTCCAGGTACCACAATGGGCAAATAGGGAAAATGATTTTCTACAGAAAACCCCTCACTGGAATGCTTCCAACCATTCCCCAGAAGAGACTTCCTATTCTGCCTAATTAGAAAGCTAACCTTGCAAAGAGGCTACCATAAATCTTTGCTCCTCCTCAGACTTGCCCTGGGCCGAGTGTCCTAAGGTGAGACCCACAAAGATGTCTTCCTCATGTAACTTAGCCTGGTGCAGGTGAGAAGGGAAGTGAGATTTAGAGATAGAATCCTGGCTTTGAACTGTGGCTCTTCCATTTACTATCTCTGTGATATAAGGCAAGTGATTTCCCTTATCTCTATTTCTTCACCTGAAAAATGATCTGGTTGGAATAAATGACTTCTAGGTCCAGTGAAGCCCTGGAACTATAACTTATGAGCAAGAGGGCTGACTTTGAGAAGTATGTGTCCGTAAAATGGTCCTGGAGACTTCTTCACATGCTCCTTTATTCACAGGCTCTGGGATGGATACTGACCTCTAGTAAATCTAGACTTAGCAGGAGGGCCAAGCCAGTGAAGAATGGGCTCCAACAAGAAGGATGGAACTACATCCCTCCATCCAGAATGGCAGGTTACCTAAAGCACAAGTAACATTTCCTTTCACCCTTTTTCTCTCTACTACAGAGAGGGCCCCTCTCTCTTTCTGGATGTGACAGTGCTTCAGAAAATTATTGCTCATCCTCCCCAACCTCCTGCCCTGTTTTTCTGGGCTTTTCACACTGAGGCATAATCATAAATTAAAACAAGTTGTCACTGACTTTGAACATCTCTTCCCATTTATATCCCACTGAAGAAATCATTTCCTTCCTGAGCCCTGTGTGAAGTTCCTCTGATGAAAAATCCAACAGTAAAGGAAGAAATCTTTCTGTTTTATTTTTTATTCCCCCTCGAGGGGTCTCCCATCTACTTCACTTTGCAGCAGCTAACAGTTAGCTGGAAGGAACTCCTGCTGTGATGTGCTTTTCAAATATAGAGCTTTGCCAGGCGTGGCTTATAGGATGGCTATCCAACAAGGGAGCTGAGACTCTTAGGAGAAGGGCAGAGAGAAGGGGGCTGGGCCAAGGGAGCCCCTTCTCAATTATACTTTGGGCAGAATATCACCATCAGGAGATCTGATCTCTTAACAGGATTTGCCATTTGTTAGTCATGTGACTGTCTCTCTAAATCTCGGTATTCTCATCTGCAAAGCAGATTTACCTTGCCTAACTAACTTGTAAAATTGTTGTGAGGATCAAACAGCACAGTGAGAAATTTATATAATGAGGAAAATATTTTGAATAACAATAACTAGCATCTACATAGCAATTGAAGATTTACAAAACATTTTACAAATATCTCATTTTGTTCTCACCATGACTCTGGGTGGAAGCTACAATTACTATCTATCCTTATTTTGAGGACGAAGCAACTGAGACTGGGAGAGGTTTAGTGTCCAGCTAGAAAGTGTCTGAGGTTGGGTTTGAATTCAGGTCCTCCTGGCTCAGAGCCTAACACTTTTCTACTGTACCACTTGGATGCCTCTTTGCAAAGCAGGAATGTCCAAATAAGTGGAATTGTCCATCGTCCTGGGCTCATCAGTCACTTAATCAGGATGCTGGACAGAGATAATGAATTATAATGATCTATGGGCATAGGCTTACATTGTTGTATTCTTACCTTCATAAGCCTAAGCCTAAGATAGAGCCTGAGACATCATAGGGATGTCATCAATTCTTCTCAATCATTAATTATAATCAGGGGAAATAACAATACAAATGTTTATACCAGCCCTCTTCCCAACCTTTTACAGATGAGGGGACTGGGGCTTTAATCATTTGGAAGTTTTTTCTGTCTTCAAACTTAAATATGTGTCTTTGTATCTTTTACCCCTTGGTCCAAACTGAACTTTCTGGGGTCAAGCAAAAGCCTTTTACTGGAATGCTTGGATTCTAAGGAGATCTGAGCAAAGTTACCATTGCGCCAGCCTTTTTTGTTCTGGACCCCATGGGCTTCTTCATGCAGTTTAAGATTAGGATTATAAATTTGGAATTGGGAGGAATAGTAGAAGTCATCTAATCCAGCCTGATTTCACAGATAAGGAAACAGTCAACAAAGGCTGAGACTTGTCCATAATCAAGTAAGAAATAAGCCTCAAGATTGGGATTTAAAACACCTATTTAGATTCTCAATCCAACACTCAAATCTGCTGTACCAAAACTGGCTGCCTCATTCTGGATAATAGACAGTAGTATGGTTTGTGGGCTTTGCAGGACAGACTCAAACTATAAACCATTATAGAAGACCCCTAGTTTAAAGCAGTATTTCTCAACTTTTGGTAAATTGTACAGGATAGAGTAGAGTAGAATAAGGTGGGATAGGATTGAGTGGAATAAGGTAAGATAGGGTAGGATAAATGGGATAGAGTAAGATAAGATAGGATAAAATAGAGTAAGACAGAATAAAATAGAATAAGGTAGGATAAGATAAGGTAGAAAAGGATAAGATTGCAGAGGATAAATTGGAACAGAATATTCTAATAAAGAAAGAGGAAATATTGGAACTTTACAGGAAAAGCTGCTGGTTGTGAGTCATTCTGATTAATGTAACTATAGACCTTTGATTATCTTCTGCTGAACTCTATGGCAGAGATTATCATTTGGTACAGAGTGCTGAATAGAAGCAATCAAACATTTGAAATACTGGTTCTTGTTTATATAGGGATATAGACTTTACCAAACATGTTCTTCCTAAAAACTTAGGAAGAAGGCAATGTATGATCTATTATGTCCATTTTAAAGATGAGGAAAATTGAGGCTCAGGGAAAATAAAGTAAATTGTCCAGTATTATACAACTAGGAAACTGGTAGAGCTGGGACTTATACCTAAAGCTTCTGATTTGAAGAAAAGTGTCTTTTTTAAAAATTAAATTAATTTAAAACTATATAGCATATTATCGTTAAACTAGGAAAGCCAATGAACTCGACAAAGATTTTTCTATGACCAGTTCCAACACAGGAAACAAAAAGATCATATGGCAATTTTTCGTAGTTCATCAAGGTTTTCAGAATGCTTTCATATGCATTATGTCACTTTCAGTAAGATGGAGGTACAAGGAAGCCAAAAACCCAAGGCAACAAGTTTCAGTTTTCTAGGAAGTGACAAGGTTGAACTGAGTGACTTCTGAGATGGTCCTCCCAATTTTAGAACTAGATCTATGGGCCTGTGAGTTTATAAGTCAAGGATGTCTGTGTGTGTTTGTTGTGAGAGTCCCAGCTTTAAGCTCGTTCTTTTTGGTTTTCTATTTTTTGCTTTGCTGTAACTTCTGACCTAATTCCTCTTTTATGTGTCTGAATGTTCTTTGGAAAAGAGATGTCATCTTGTTGATAAGAACAGTGTGGCTGAGGGAGCCAGCAGGCAGGGGCTCTCACTCTCAGAGCCTGCAGAGAGTGCCCTGAACTCATTGCATTCTCCCCAGGATGAGACCCTGCATTGGGAGAAAGCTCATGGGGCACTCAGTAACAGACTGGCTCCAGCGGGCTCAGAATCCTCCTGGCTCTGTCCTTGACTTGTTCTGTGACCCGGAGCAAATCAATTCCCTCCTCTGTGCCTTAGTTTTCCCATCTGTAACAAGACATGACAAAGCTGACTTACTTCCCAGTGGGGTGGATGGTGAGGAAGAAGCTATATCGATGGATGCCCAAAGCTTCCCAAATACAAAGCTCCATGACCTTGTTAAGAGAGGCTTCTGAGGACGCTGCATGGATGCAAACATTCACACATCCTCCCCCCCACTGGGTGACAATGTCTGTCTTCATTTTATTAGAGCAGATGAGCACAGTAACCTAAGCCATAGGAACTCGATTGGGAAGGCAGTGAACCGGGACTCTGAGGCAGCAGCACCGAGGACTTGGAGCAACCCAGTCTTTATTAAATGTTTTAAATTAAGAACAATGTCATAATGTGAAAGTTGGCTTCTAGATTTTGTTTAAAAATGAGCTTCTTTCTGAATTACAAAGGAACATTCTCATTTGGCTCCTTTAAAAATAAATGAATAATAAGCTCCTTTCCACAGGAACCTGATGATTGGGTGGACGGGTAATGAGAAATTGTGTAGAGCTGCCTTGTGGAAATTTGGCGCAGGGTACCGGTATCTGCCTGTCCCACCAAAGAGAACCAGATGCAGAGCAGAAATGGGCGATCAGCTTAGATCATTGAGGGTTGTGGTAAAGGCAAATTCAGGACTTTGGAGATTAAGGCTATCCATCATAAATGAGCTGTGGTGTACTGGGCCAAAGCAGATGGAATATTATTGCTCTGTTCTGGGTTACTGTTAGCAGAGGTATGGAAAATCATCACAGAAGCATTGATTTAGACTTGGACAGGGCATCGGTGACCATTTAGTCCAACCTTTCTTTTTAGAGATGAACAAACTGAAACTCGGTGAAGACAAATGATTTGCCTAAAAGTCATACAAGGTCATAAGTAGCAGAGCCGGGATCCAAACCAAGACCCTCTGACTTCTAATCCAGCATCCAAGGAGAGTTTAGGATTACAGAACCATTGATTTAGAGAGGGAAGGGTCCTTCAAGGTCATCTAGTGCCACCCTTTTTATTTTACAGATGAGGAAATGGAAACACAGAGGCTGTGATCTTGAGAAGGTCATAAGAGGAAGACAGTGAATGGTTAGAGGTGGAATTCAAATCCTAATCAAAAACCAAAGAGTTCCTATCCTCAACTACTTTGTAGTCTACTGTGAGAAATGGAATAACATTTTCCCCCTAACCTGTGATTTAATTATTGCAGAAGACTCCTGGTGATCAAACTTCATTGATCAATACGGAGATCATCAAGCATGCTTTATCTTTATGGACCTAGAAAGATGTCTAGGGCTCTGAAAAATTAAACAATCTGCCTGGGGTCATTCAGACAGTGTTCATGAGAAGTAGGGTTCAAATCTAGATTCTTTTGGATTCTGAGGCTGGCTTTATACCTACTATGCCACTGGGTCTCTCAAGCTGCTTCTATTGCAAAATCTGTAAGTCTGTGACCAATCTTTATTTGTTCTCACCCCTAGTCACAATAATAGTAAGGCTATTTTCTGATTTCTGTGTAGCACATTAGGATTTACAAAGCATTTTTCATATATATTGCCTCATTCCACCCTCTCAATTTCTTCCTCTCAATGAGGTAGGTGCTGCCACTGATTAGCTGCCACTGATTAACTTTGGTAATGGCTTTCTGAGAGCATGTAAGCACAAGATGCTAAGAGGTTCTTTAAGCTACTATATATGAAAGCTTTCCAAAGGTTTAATGTCCTATAACTTCCACAATTGATTGTAACAGTTTCCATCCTTTTTGATCATGCACCCCTATCAATGGCCTTTTCCTCTGGTCCATATGCTGGAGGTGAAGAACAGAAGGAGAGGGAATTTTCCCACACAGCTGCTGCTGTGGGTACCTGAGCTGAGGTCAGATTATAATTGAGCCACCTCAGAAATTGGGAGGTTGGAAACTTGGGAGTAGGGATGGAGTAGGAGAATACTAGGCTGTAATGGATAAAGATGAGGTCTTGCAATTTTAATAGACTTGGGGATGGAAAATGCAATCCACATCCAAAGAGAAAATTATGGAGATTGAATGTGGATTGAAGCACACTATTTTCACCTTTTTGTTTGTTTGTTTGCTTGCTTTTTCTTTCTTATGTTTTTTCTATCTTATTTTACTTGCACAATATGAAAAATGTGAAAATGTGTTTTGAATGATTGTATATATTTAATCTATATCAGATTGCTTGTTGTGTTGCAGAAGGGAGAGGTAAGGGAGGGAGGAAAAAATTTTGAAATACAAAGTCTTACAAAAATGAATATTAAAAACTAAAAAAAAATAAATTTAGATCTGGTTGTATTGGAGAAAAGCATTATAACTGATGATCATTGGGAGGGTGGGATGGCCACCCATCTTCATATCCTTTGATTGGATGGTCCTCCAGGAGGCCTGACTTCTGCTTTGGAGAAGACTGATATAGAATATGGATATTTGACTAAAAATGGTTTTAGTGATCACCTAGATCAATCTCCCACATTTTACAGAAAGGCAGTCAGTGACCCAGAGAGAAGGTAGCAGAGTCAGGATTTGCTATAAATAAGAGCTTTAATTTCTAGCAAATGGGGGCTTGGTGTACTTACTGCACAGTTCTCCCTCATCCTCGCCCTCTGAGCAGTCTCTCTGAAAGTTGCAAGCCTGCCCCAGGTGGATGGCTGTTCCATTCCAGCAGGTGAAGGAGCTCTTCAAGGCCATTTTGGAGATAGGCGGCATCCCTGGAAAGGAGAGACACAAAAAAGCATGTTGGTTGATGCTGCTGCAGACACATGGGTGCTTTATGGGGGGATCTCACAAGGCTGAACTTCTCAGCTTTGGCTACAGAGTTGGCTGGCCCTCGTGTAGCCTATATAACAACTCATATTCAAGAAAGCATTCTATACACATTATTATTCACATTATGTACACATCTAACCCTTACCACATCTAACTACTAGCACATAGTAGGCATTTAATATTTACTGATTATCTCCTCATAACCCTGAGAAGTGACTTATTTAGTTGTGTATGTCTCTTCATGATCCTATTTGAAGTTTTGGGTTTCTTTTTTTTTTGGACAAAGATACTGGAGTGATTTACCATTTTCTTTTGCAGCTCATTTTATAGACTAGGAAACAAATAGGGTTAGGTGACTTGCCCAGGGTCACACAGCTAGTAAGTGTCTGAGGCCAGATTTGAACTCAGGAAGATGAGTCTTCTCCTACATAATCACCAAATCCCCTAAGCCACCTGGCTGCCTGTTAAATAAATAGAGCAACTATTGGCTGCATTTTACAAATAAGGGAACTGAGGCCAAGTCAGACTTGTTTAAAGTCACACAAGTAGTGTTAGTGCTGGGGAAAGAACTCCTATGTTTTGTTCAGAGTTCACTACATTGTCCAGATCTGTAACTAAGGTGGGGCAAATGCGACTTTTCACCAGGATACCAATGTTTAAAGTGTTTTAACAGCAATTACAATCCACCATCAGGTTAGAAACAACAGAACTTAGCAACTGGCAAGAAAATTGGCAAGAAAAATAAATTAAATAAGATTCATGATGGTGGATTAAGATGAGTTTTTCCCTTGTCCTCATGGTAGCCTTGTGCTAGTATCCTGTATCTGTGAGTTTACATTTCACTGGTGATCAGGGCTGAGAGAGGGACATGGCAGTGTAGACAGGAGAGTAGAGAGTCATTAAAAAAATTCCTTGAGACGTAACAGAGACACTTAGCCTGAGCCTGGCCTTGGGTGTAGAATGGGTTTAGGGCAGCCTTCCATTGACACTCCTGTAGAATAACTCAGCTGTTCTCTAGGTTTCCTCCTTCCCAGAAACCCTCACAAACCCAGGTCTGCAGAAGTAATAATTATAATGCAGCAATATTTCCTTCTCCTTAACATCTCATAAGGATTTGTACTTATGAGGAACAGGTGGACAGGCACAGATTTCTCTTTGCCATATGAGGAGCAGCAGCCAGAACAGAAGAAGTAATTTTATGATGATATGAGGAAATCATCACAGATGTTGCACAGGGGAAACTCACACACTCTCACTCTCTCTCTCTCTTTCTCTCTCTCTCTCTCTCCTTTCTCTCTCTCTGTCTCTGACTGTCTCTCTCTGTCTCTCTCTATGTGTCTTTCTTTCTCTCTCTCTCTCTCGCTTCCCCTCCCTCTCTGTTTCTCTCTATTTCTCTCTCTCTGTCTCTCTGTCTCTCTCTCTCTCTCTCTCTCTCTCTCTGTGTGTGTGTGTGTGTGTGTGTGTGTGTGTGTGTGTGTGTGCCATAGTTCTCAGAGCATAGTACCAGGAACAGTGGAGGGCCCTTGCAAGGAGGTCTATTTAGGCTTGATGTCCAAAACCCAAAGGAAACCCTAAACTTTCTAACCGTCAGAGTGATATAAAGACAGAATGAGCTACACTGGGAGGACTGAGCTTAGCACAATGCCCAGCATGTTATAAGAGCTTAATAAATGTTTATTGGGTTGGACTGAGGGTTCCTCTTTATTTGAAGCCTTCAGGTAGAAACCAGATGACCCCTCATTGATTATATTTTAGTGGGGATTCCTTTTCAAATATTGATTAGACTAAACATTCCCCGATGTTATTTCCAACTTTAAAATTCTGCTTCTGAAATCATGGGGTCTCTATCACCCATTAAATGGTATCCGTCTCCTGATCTTTCCATCTCCCCAAAATACAAATATGTTTCATGCTGCTTGGGCTGAGCACAGTTAATGTTACCTGTTCAAACTACTAGACACAAACGCTTTGTTTGCTAAAGCCTCCTCACAGCCTAAGGCATCCAGCACCTTCTTAGTCTGACCACAACAGAGAAACACTCGCAATATGAAGGGCTGGTCAGAATCAGCTGAGACAACCAGGATTCTAGGATCATTAGGAAGGTAAAGGAAGGTGGGAAGAGTGGATCCATACTGTATCTTCCTTATTGATGTATGAAATGAGCTTGATGCCATCCTAGAACCCAGTTTTGTCCATCTAACTTGGCTATTATTAGTAGCTGTAGAGCTGAGAGGTCTTAGTTTTACAGTACAAAATCTACATAGACATTTTTTGAGGGTGTGTGTCTAAACCTGAATGGGGAAAATTATATATTTATTTATATATGGACTTTTAACTAAAAGTTAGTCTTTCCTTTAATTATGAATTTTAAAAAAATATATGGCACAAGTAGACGAAGAGTTCCTAGACTAGACCATCTCAAAAGACCCTTTCAACTCTAAAATGCTGGTATTTTCTTTCCTTTCTTGATATGATAGCAACTGACCTAGGGGAAGTCAGAGCCAACTATTAATTTGACCTTCACTGCCCCATCATCTCTTCTCTAATCTGTCTAGACAGGTTGGAACTCATTCATGAATGGCTCTTAATGTCAAACATAGTTTGTAGTTCATCCTGGATGTAAAGAGGAGCCATTGAAACTTTTTGAATGAGTCAGTGAGGATTTGTGCCTCTAGAATATCAGTTTGGCAGTTAGAAGAAGAATGAGTCAGGGCAGAAGTGAGTCAGGAAGACTAATTAGGAATCAATGCAGCAAGTCCACTAGAGAATTGGTGAGGCGGTGAATTAGAGTGGTAGCCCGGTGAGTAGAAAGAAGGGGACTGTGTCTGAGAGATTATGGATGTAGACTAGACCAGACTTAGGAACTGATTGGATATGGGGAGATCTTGAAGATGCAGAAAAGAAGACTTGAATCTTCTTCATCCTTACTTCTCCCATATTTCAGGGTCCCAGGGTTCCAGTGAAACCCACTTCCCCTCAGCTCTCCTCTGCTACCTAAAATCCTGGCCAATTCTATTGTATCTCCTTGTGCAAGGTGAACACAATAATCCTTCTACTGGTACTACTAAATACCCCAGAGAAACAAAGTTTCTGGGTAATTAATAATCAATTTATTATGCTAGCTATAAATCAATAAGTTGATAGCCAGTAGTTAGTTCCTCTTCATAACCAAAGATGCCAAAGGAGACCCTGCAACACCTTAAATATCTTCTGAAGAATTCCCTTGACAAGAGAAAATCAACCTTGCTTGGTGGACATTTAATGAGGAGGTGGACTAAAATTGGTTTGATAGTAAGACTTGGCAGCCTCCAGCAATCTAGGCAGGGGAGAAGCCATTTCCATCTAGACCTCTCTGGCAGGTTTTCTCCTTCATGAGTTGTCACCCTACATTGCAACGGAGGGAGCCAAGGACAGGGGTTCCTTCCCTCAGGGTAAGGGTTAACCCAGACTGGATTATTTTTTATGCTTTAAACAGAAATGAAGTCTCCTAGCTGGGTGGGGCCCAGTCTAAAGTTGCATGGGGTCCTGCCCAAAATTGATGAACACATGCCTTGAGGAGTAGGAGAAATCTCATCAATCAGCCATGCCCTTCAGAGACTGACATTAATAGAAGTTGGGCCTTTACAGAAAATAGGAGGGGGAAAAGTGGATCACAATGAATAACTAAGTATTAGTATACTAGTACAATATTAATTCTTTCATTTTTTTAGCACCCTTCATAGAATCAGAGTGTTAATTTTTGCACAAGTGGTTTCATTGTATATAGAGATGCTAATCACCAGACCAGACACTGATGAGTTTCTGAGACCCTTCCCTGTGAGGAACAGGAAAAAAAGGCAGCAAATGGAGTGTAGTAGACAGAGAATGCACTTGGATTGGAATTATCCCTTAGACATAGCTGTATCATATAGGGCAAGTCATTTAACTTCTCTTAGCACTCACTTTCCTCAGTGGTAAACGTAAGGATTGTACTCTCAGGTTTCTTCTAGCTCTAAGGCTATGATCCTGTGATTAATTCTCCAAATAAAACACTTATTTACTATAAGTTATGCAAAGTATTGGACATACAAATCTAGCTAGTCCCTACCTTTAAGGGACTCACGGTTTAGACAGAAAATGAGGCACATACACAAATTACTACAGCTACTATAAAAACAAAACCTCACACAAAAGCAAAAATGAAAAAAAGTACAACAAATACAATGTACAAGGGAATTGCATCATATCGCCTAATTCCTGTTAAAGACATTTTCTTAGAGAAAACTGCCTGGGGCCAAAGTTAGCAAGGAAGTATCAAAGAGACCCTTGCTTACTTGAAAAAGGGATTGCTTTAACTCTTTTACATAATTTTAATTTTGTGCTTTGATTCTCTACTTGTTGGTTCTGTCACCTGGGAAGTTTGAAAATGACATTTTCTTCCTGGCTGGGCAACTGGTGCCATTTGGTTCAGAAGGAGCTACCTTCCCTAGCCCTTGGGCTGGAGCTGATGCTGTTAGTTCTATGTCTGACAGCTGGAAGTGTTTCACCTGGACCACAGCAGCCTCTGTGCTCGGAGGCAAGACAATAGCCATGACTGGCCAAGTGATAGATGCTTGTAATTATGTATAAGGGACTAGGCAAGATGATGTAGGTATAAAGATGAATACATATATAGGTATAAAGATGAATACATATATATGTATATATGTATATATATATATATATGTAGGTATAAAGATGAATACATATATATATATATATAAAATCAGAAAAAGGGGCGGTGGAATAAAGGTAGAGATTTGCCTGAGCTCTCCCTCAAGCTTTCCAGATGTCTTTAAATAATGACTCTAAACAAATTCTAGAGCGACAGAACCCACAAAAAGACAGACTAAAACAATTTTCCAGCCCAAGGCAACTTAGAAGGATAGCAGGAAAGGTCTGCTGGTCTAGGGTGAGAGAGGAACTCCATCCAGGATGGGCCATGCATAGACTGGATTCCAGTAAACCAGGAGCTAGGCTCAGGCAATTGAATCAGCAATAGTAGTGGCAGTTTTCAGACCTTTCAGCCCATCAATGGTAAGGGAATTGGACCATGAAATTTAAAGGGGTTCTGCTGGCACCAGGGGCATGACTGTTGCATTGCATATTTGTGGATCTGGCTCACAGTCCTGGGTCTTATTCCCACCCTGATTAAGTGCAGAGCAGAGTGCTTGTGGTTATTCACAAATAAGCACATAGTATCTGAGAGCAATAAATGCTTTTTCCTGGCTTATATCACTTGAAAAAGCTAAAAACTTACAGGTCCCTAGAATTACCTCTGAAAATACTGCACAAAACTCTGAAGCTTGGGACAGTGCCCTTTCCACTTGGGGAGTCCAGCTCTACTTTAGCATAGAGTTAAAAGTCAAGAAACAGGTTGGAAAATGAGCAAACACCAGAAAAATCTTCTGTTCAAAGAAAGTTACTCTGGTGACAAGAAAGATCAAAACACACATTCAAAAAAAAGAAAAGACAACAAAGTCAAAATTCCTGCATCCAAAGCCTCAAAGGAAAATATGAATTGGTCTCAGGCTATAGGAGAGATCAAAGAAGATTTTAAAAATCAAGTAAGAGAGGCAGAGGAAAAATTGAGAAGAAAAATGAGAGCAATACAAGAAAATCATGAAAAAAAAGTCAATAGCTTGGTAAAGGTGGCAAAAAATGCTGAAAAAAGTAACATTTTAAAAACTAGAATAGATCAAATGATAAAAGAGGCATAAACATTCACTGAAAAGAAGAATTCCTTAAAAAGTAGAATTGTCCAAATGGAAAACAAGGTACAAAAACTCACTGAAGAAAATATTCTTTAAATGTTAGAATTGGGTAAATGGAAGCTAATGACTTCGTGAAACATCAAGAAACAATCAAATAAAATGAAAAGAATGAAAAATAGAAGAAAAATGTGAAAGATCTCATTGGAAAAACAAATGACTTGGAAGATAGCTCTAAAAGAGATAATTTAAGAATTACTGGACTATATGAAAATCATGATCAAAAAAAGAGCCTAGATAGACATCATCTTTCAAGAAATTATCAAGGAAACTGCCCTGATATTCTATAATCTCAGGATAAAATAAAAACTGAAAGAATCCACTGAACAATTCCCAAAAGCTCTCTATTCTATTGATTATGTGCAGCTCTGGGCAAATACACATGCATATTTAGATGTGTGCATGCAAATATATGGATATTTGCATTTATCTTGAGCATATATACTATAAGGTGTATTTATGGCATGCATATATACATATGTGTGCATGTGGATATGTCCATATGTGCATATGTATGTGTATATGTGCCCATGCATGCACACATAGGCATAAATGTGTGTGTAGTTTATTAGACACACATGCACATATATGCACAAATGTATTGTAGTATGTTAGAATATATGCACATATATGCATATATATTTAGTATATTAGGAATGCGTGCACAGAGATACATAAATGCATATGTAGCACATTAGACATACATGCACATACATGCACGAATATTTTTGTAACATTGGAATATGTGCACATATATACATGTAGTGTTTGACATACATGCACACATATAAATAAATGTAATGCAACATATTAGACACACATGCATAGCTGCACATGCAGTGTATTAGACATATACGCACATATAGAAACAAATGTATAGGTAACATATAGGACACACATGCACATACGTGCATAAATGCATATGTAGTATATTAGGCATACATGCACATATAAATAAATGTCAATGCAACATATTGGGCACATGTACACACAAATGTAATGCATTAGAGCCACATGCACATATATGCATACATATATGTAACACACCACACGATGCACACACATAAATTTCTGTGCAGCATATTGGCCATACATGTACATGTATACATAAATGCATATGTGATATAGCAGACATACATACATCTATATGCATAAATATAGATAATATATTAGACATACCTTAGACACAATAGGTGAATGTCTGCATAACTGTACATACATGTAATTATTTCCCATCCACCTCTATACATGTATGTGTGTGTATATGGGGGCAGCTAGATGACCCAGTGGAGAGAGGGGTGGGCTTGGCCTTGGGAAGACTCATCTTTGTGAGTTCACATCTGACCTCAGAAACTTACTAGTTAGGTGACTTTGGCCACTTTGCCTTATTTGCCTCAGTTTTCTCCTCTGTAAAATGAACCAGAGAAGGAAATGGCAAACCACTGCACAGAATCTTTGCCAAGAAAACCCCAAATAAGGTTACAAAGCATCAAGCACGCCTGAAAAATGACTGAGCAACACTCTGTGTGTGTGTGTGTGTGTGTGTGTGTGTGTGTGTGTGTGTGAAATGATTTCAGAAAGAAACCTGGAGAATTAAGAAAGACCAAATAGGAGGGGGCAGGATGGAAGCTAGCCTAGAATGCAGCCGCGTCTGTTGTCCGAGAGCCTCCCTCCCCAGCAGTGACCACGGAGCTGGAAGAAGGCCCTCGGGGACGGGAAGAGAGATGTGCAGGATGACCGAGTCTCCTGTGCTTCCACGGCTCTCACACAAAGCGGAGAACTTCAGGGTGGGGACAGGAAAGACTTTCTTCCTCTGCGAGCTCTGCCCTCTCTCTTGTGATGCAACAGAAGGTCCCAGAGTTTTTTCCTTACTCCTGCTTTCTCTCTTTAAATCAATTCACGAAGCATATAGTCAGCATCTACTCTGCACTAAGCACTCAGTTATTGGGGCTATAAAGTCAAAAATAAATCAGTCATTTCCCTCAAAAACCTCGTATTGGACTGGGGAAGGGTGGGGAACAATGCAGACACATGTGCAGAGGAGGATGATAGCGAACATTTATATGACGCTTCTGATGTACCAGACACTGTGCTAAATGCTTCACATTTAAAAAAAATCTCCTTTGATTCTCACATCAGTCCTCAGAGGTGGGTGCTGTCATCGTCTCTATTTTACAGATGAAGAAACTGAGGTGAACAGCCGAATAACTCACCTGGGCTCACAGAGCCAATACGCGTCTGAGACTAGATCTGAATTCAGGTTTTCCTGACTCCAGGTAGCCCTCCATCCACTGCACCACCTAAATCCAGAGTAATTTAGGGCAGACTGCACTAAGAAATAAGAGGAAACCTATTTATTGTGTGAATGGTATTTGAGCTTTGAAGGGAACTAGCAGTTTCAAGGGTGAAAGGAAGAAGGCAGAGCATTCCTGGTGTGGGAGACGACCTGCTCAAAGGCGTGGAGGTGGGATGTGAAGACCCGAAAGGGGGTCAGATCATGTGGAGAGAAGGCCCTATAAAGGGAGGAATTTTTGTCCTTCCCGGTCTCCTGACGGGGCTCCCTCCGAGGGGAATCCCTGTGGTCCTCCCGCCCCTTCCCTTCTCCCGGGTCCCGATGAATCCCATCTCAGCTGCCCCGCATCCCCCTGCTCTTCCTCCTGGAAGCTCGTGCTTAGGGCCAATTTCATTAGCCGGCTGCCCAGCACTCTGATCTTTACTGCTGGCCCAGGCTCAGAACTAATGAGGTGTGGCAAAAACAACCGCTCTGTCTTCTCAAGTTCCCTTTTTATGGGCCCTATAAATTTCAGGGAGGAAAGTCTCCCAAGTGCATTGTTTAATAAAGGAAGCTGAAATTCCCACACAGGGACCGCTCTGGCATAAAGACTCATGGGGCAGCCCGCTGGCGGCTGCTGGGCTGTCCCAGGGACCAGAACCAGACGGAGCAACGTGGGGCAGTGGGGGAGAAGAGAGACATTGAGGCTGGGGACCAAGGGGCTGCAGCCCAAAGGGGCAGCTCGGTGATGAGGAGGATGGAAAGTGATCCGGGATGGGGAGGAAGAAGATGACGTCAACATTTACCTAAGGGTGGCAAAGTGCTTTTTTGTGCCATAACTCACTTGAGCTCCACAATAACCCTTGAGCTACACAATAAGCTGTACCAGCTTGGCAGATGAGGAAGAGGAGGCTCAGGGTGGTTTATGTTCATAAGAGAATGACCGAGGAGTTTGGCAGCATGGCAGAACTCCCAGTATGGCAACTCCCTCCACGTGTGTATTTTATAACCAGCTTATGACCTAGTAGATAATTCCCAGGTAGGAGCCTAAGTCATTTGCCTAGGGTCATATAGCTAGTTAAATATAACAGGGGGAGTTTCTGACTCTCTGTCCAATATTCTATCTCCTTGTCTGCCTTGAATAAGGAGGTTTACTCTAGAAAACATCAAACCCTCTTCTACTCCCTCCTTCCTTGATGATTCCAGAAGAAGACAGACGTTATGAGAGCTTTACACTTTAGAGCTAAGACAACTAAGACTCAGAGAGATTAGAGGTCCATGCTTGTGCTAATGTCAGGGCAGAGTAAGAACCTGTGGGCCTCCTGACTTTTGGAAGTATAACCTTCTGTTCATGACATCATTTTTGTTGTTCAGTCATTTTTTCAGCCATGACTTTTTTATGACCCAAATAAAGGATTTTTTTTTTTGGCAAAGATCCTCCAGTGGCTTGCCATTTGCTTCTCTAGTTCATTTTACAGATGAAAAACTGAGGTAGAGTTAACTGACTTGCCCAAAATCACATAAGCAGTAAGGTCTGAGACCTGATTTGAACTTGCTAACAGTAATTCCAAGCCCCAGCATTCTATCTTCCCCACCTAGCTGCCCAACTAGGTTCCAGAAACAACCTTGGGAGCAAGAGGCCTTCTAAGCCCATGGAACCATGTCAGAATCAGGAACTATGATGTTATGTTCCCTCAAAGGAAATGAAGAGGATCTATTACAACATTTTGGGGGGCTGATACATGTGTCCTTATTTGCTAGATAGCTTAACATCATTAACACTGGGCTTGTTAATGCTTTGCATTATTAATCACTTTCCCCTGAAGTTCCATCTTTTCTTCCTTGCTAAAACAAACTACCTCCTGACCTGAGCTGTTTCACTCCAGAATTCTAATGTGACCCATCTCCATCAGCTGTCACTTGGTTCCCCAAACAGGCCCCTCTAACCACCATGATGCATTTGTTGGCCCATTTATCTCTTCTCTCGATGGAGACTGTATTGGCTCAGATTTGCATTGCACATGTGTGTGGCACAGGTCAGGTTACACAAATTGCTGTTCTACACCATGGATGATTTATTGAGTTCACTCAGTGTGAGTTATGCTTTCCCTTTGCTTTTGCATTCAGAGCATAGAAATATAGTACTCACCCTATCCCCCATGTCTCCTTTGCACACATAAGTATGCCATCAGTGTTCCTGGAGACTGGATTTGAGAGTCAGCTTTTCTTTAAAGGCACAGTAAAATTTCAGCTTAATTCGTGCTTAATGACTATTTCTTGGAGGGGGGACCCCCTGTGAGTGTATTAATGTGATGGATTCCCAATATGGAAACTTCCTTTACTGAAGGAGATTGGCAGCTACTCTATAATTTACAGAAGATTTCAGTGCACAGATCTAGAAATGGAAGGACCTTAGAGATCTTCTACCCATTTTACAGATGAGAAATTAAGACTTAGAAATGAGAAGTGATTTGCCCAAAGTAACATATTTTAAGTAATCAGTAGCATTCTCTTACTCTAAATTCATTGAATAGAATTATCATTTGGACAAGGGGACCTTGATCTGAAATCCAAAAGAAAGGGAGCTAAAGTTGGAGTTGACCAGTTGCTTTTGGAGAGATCAGATGCAGAAATCAGGCACTTTCCAGAGAATATGGGAAGCTGGCACGTGGGCATTATTTGTAGGTGGGACTGCATAGCTCTTAACATTTTATCATTCAGAGAGAAGATTTCATGAAGACAGGTCATTCAAGCCTCAAGCCTGAGAAATCTCAAGGAAAGAAGGATAGATGAGGACTTTAGGAAGATACGGTCAAATAAATGTGGTCAAGCCAAAAGCTGCTGTTTCCTCACTGACATTAATGGGAGTGTTTGACGCCTGGAGGCTCCATAAATTAACCCCAGTGGTAAGCAATTCCAGTGAGAGCTTTAAGATTTACAAATTATTGTGCTGGCAGTCTCCTGAGGCAATAGGCAAGTCCAGCTTCCCTTACTAAAGAGAAGAAGGACTGACCAAAAACAGGTGGAATGCTAGATCTGGAGTCAAGAAGGTCTACTTTTTATTTACTCCTGGTTTATCTTACTTCTTATAGTGATGATCCACATCACTGAAGGGTTACAACCCCTTCTAAGCCAAGGTTTCCTCATCTATATGATAAGAGATAATCAATCCTCTTACACCTTCCTTACAGAACCCTTGTGAGAATCAATTGAACTAATGCATATAGAGTGCATTGTGAACCTTCAAAGAGGAGAGAAATGTCAGCTGTTATTATAAATGTCAGTTTTCCCTATCCAGCAATCAGCACAGAGGACTAGGTCTAGCACTAGGCAAAAACAGATAACGTGCAAAATTTCCCAGTGGAAAGGGAGTTAAAGAGTGCATCTAACCAAATCCACAAACACAAGAATCCTTTCTGTAGCGTCCCTGACAAGTGTAGTGAAGCACTCCTCAAAGTGAGGGAGTGAAGAAGGCTGTTCATCCCACCTCTGACAGCTCCAGTGGTTGGAAGTTTCTTCTTTGCAATTTTCATTCATACTCCTGGTTTGGTGTCCTCCAAGGCCAAGGAGAATGGCTCTAAAATCCCTTCTTCATGGAATACTCCTTTAAAGTACCTACCATCTGTTCCCCAGATCACAGGATTATAGATTCAGAACTGGAAGGGACACTAGAGGTCAGCTAATGAACCCCCTTCATTTAGCAGATGAGGTCTAAACAGGTCACCCAACTTGCCTAGTAAATGTATGAAACTGGGACTGGAAACTAAGTCCTTTGACTCCTTCCCTCCTCTAGGCTAAATATCTCCAGTTCTTCAACCACTTCTCATAATTCTTATGGCTTACTTTTCAGTCTTCTCATCATTTTGGTTTCATTCATTACCAATTTTCTTAAAAAATCAACATAGTAGAAGTTTTTCCTCTCCAAACCCTGGGCATTAAACTTCTCTCAATTCAACCTAAGTTGCACTGAGTAATAGAATTCTCCCTCCTTCCCTCCCTCCCTCCCTTCCTTCCTCCCTTCCTTCCTTCCTTCCTTCCTTCCTCCCTTCCTCCCTTCCTCCCTTCCTCCCTTCTCTCCCTTCCTTCCTTCTCTCCCTCCTTCCCTTCTTTCCTTCTCTCCTTCCCTCCCTCCCTCCCTTCCTTCCTTCCTCCCTCCCATCTTCCTTCTCTCCCTCCTTCCCTTCTTTCCTTCTCTCCTTCCCTCCCTCCCTTCTTTCCTTCCTTCCTTCCTTCTTTTTTCTTCCCTATTTTTTTTTTTTGCTGTATGATACATTGTTGTCATATCGATTCTAAATTCACTAAACCTTCTTTCATTAGAACAGTTATCTAGCCACACCTCCTCTGTCCTATACTTATAAAATTGATTTTTAAAACTCAAGTGTAGATTTTCATATTGATTCCCATTACATTTCATCTTGTTGGATTCAGCCCATCACTCCAGATCTATTTGGGCACCTATCATCTAACATATGAGCAATCCCTCCTAGTATCATATCATCTGCAGATTTGACAAGCATGTATACCATCTTTCAAGTCATTAATAAGAGTGTTGACCAATGAAATGGGGCAAAAGATCGATACTTAGACACTCCATTAAAGGTATTTGAGATGTCACAGTTGATAGAGCTTGGGACTTAGAATCATGATGGAAGAAACCGCTTGGTATCTCATAACTGTGAGAACTTCAGCAAATCACTTAATCTCTCTAAATCTCAGTTCCTTATCTTTTAAATGGAAATAATAATTTTTATATGACATACCTCAGGTATTTGGTAATATCTGAAAGTAATCAAATATAAGCATTCAAAAGGTGATGCTGTAGATAGAGTGCCAGACCAGGAGCCAGAAAAATTCCTCTTCCTGAGTTTAAATCAAGCCACAGACACTTACTAGCTGTCTAATCCTGGCCAAGTTATTTAACCCTATTTACCTCAGTTTCTCATCTGTAAAATGATCTAGAGAAGGAAATGGCAAACTACTCCAGTATTTTTGCCAAGAAAACCCCAAACGGGGTCATGATGAGTC
The DNA here is from genome assembly GCF_016432865.1 of Antechinus flavipes. Lineage (NCBI taxonomy): Eukaryota > Metazoa > Chordata > Mammalia > Dasyuromorphia > Dasyuridae > Antechinus > Antechinus flavipes. The sequence goes on along the minus strand of NC_067399.1, from coordinate 221,775,265 downwards.
AGATATAACTGAAAAATGACTAACAACACTAAGTACCTACTATGCGCCAGGGATGCAAAAGCAAATTCTTTCTCTTAAAGAGCTTACATTTTATTCAACAGAAAAAAACATGAACATAGGCAAGTGATTATAAAATAAAAATATGAATTAATTTTTAGGAAAATCAAGAAAGGTCTCTTGTAGAAGGTAGAGCTTTAGTTGAAGCCTTAAAGATTCAAAGAGGCAAAAGTGAGAAGGAAGATAAAGGACCAGAGGGAGAACAGGACATTTAGTATTCAGGGAACAGCAAATAGGTCAGTTTGTCCTTACAAATATTTTGAGAATTCCATTAATTAAAAATTCCCTCAGAAGGCTCTAACACAGAGAAACTTGACAGGCTGATGGGAAAGATCCTTCCATTTCTCTGTCTAGATGGGTAAATATTTACCCTATGTATGTATGGAACCTATTCATAGTTTCTGCAAAAGTCAATATATAAGAAGAAAAGTAATCTTTTATTTTCGACCTCTCTGCTCCATTCATTACCAATTGAGTAGCTTGATCTTTAATTCCTGACACTGGTCAGTCAATGTGGTCCATGGACACTACTCTCTTAAAAGACCAAACTTGGCTCTGAGTCTTGGCTTGAGACAGTTCAGAAGCTTCAGTCCCTTTTCCTAACTAGGATCACCTGAGAAAGGAAGGAAACTTGGGAATGACTGCTTTAGGAAAGTAAGTCTGATTTTTCTTGGGGAAAAGGACACTGATCTCATTAGATAAAAAGGCCTATGGGAAAGATACAAACCACTCCTGTGGTTTGGATAATGACTGGTCATGACTTTTTATAAATTTGATAACTTTATGAAATAAACTTTATAAAATAAATATTTCATTTGTCAAATTCCTGTATCAAGCCAACCTTACAATGACTTGCTTCTTTTACCATGAATAAATGGGGAAAAAATACCATCTCCTTCCAGGTAATAAATAATACTCTCTTTATATTCCCAGCATGTAGCTAAGTGCCTGGCATATAGGAGATGTTTAAGAAATGCTTGTTTATTGAGTGATTGATTATTTGTTAACCCCTAGAACATGTGTGATCCTTGTTGGTAAAAGCAATACCCACAGCAATGAAGTCTCCTAAACTGGAAGAATTGAAGCAAATAATAATAGTTTACCCTTGTATAGGTTTTAAAGTCTAAAAGTACTTCATACATATTGATTTTGAGCCTCATAGCACCTCTGTGAAGTAGGAATTACCAGGATTTATCGACAAATGGGGAAATAAGTTCGATTCATTCAAGGTCACACAACTAGGTAATAATAAAGGTAGGAGTCAGACACAGGTTTTTTTACACTGGGCCCAAAGTTCTTTCATGATGCTTAAAGATATCAACAACATTAATTTACCCTCCTTTTATTCAAAAGAAATAAATTTGGAATTTTGAAAAAGTTCAAAAGGATGAGACATAGACTACCTGCAGAGATTAGAGTTTTTACAAGATCCTTAACAAAAAGGAAAAGTTTTAACCCTAGGGCTTCTGATTAAATTTGGTTAAGAGTGGCTTACCAGTAGGTAAGCATTATGTTTTCCTTTCTGTGGTAGATCTCTGTAAAGATATTTAAACAAAACTTTTTTTTTGAAGTTCTTTGTTTAGAGTTTAAACAGTTCCTTTATTTGATGGCTGATCCTTTTTCCAATTAGAATCACGGCTTCCTGATCTGACATTTATCTTCATTGTTTCACTGAAAATACACACCAATAATTTTATTTTTAATATTCCAAATGACCTCTGAGTACATTTTATCATTAATCTCTCTGAGGATGCTTGGCATTTAACCATTCTTCATTAGGGCTCCCTATAAAATGTGTCATTTTCTTCTCTGGTTTGTTCAGTAAACAAGGAACAATTCTAAATCTCACCTTGGAGAATTAATTCTCATCCCTAACCAATTACAGCCCCAACAGAGACCACTGAAGGGACTTATTTTTAAAACATGTAGTGGGGGAGGGAAGAGGCAGGAAATGAGAGAACAAAGGAACCAGGATGGCTTGATGGCTCTTGAGAAGAAAAAAAAGGAGCTAGCCTATCAGTGGCACTGTCCTTTGTGTTCAGTCTGCTAAGAAGGCTGTAGTATGGATATGGTGGGGATGCACTATATTGTGAAAAGAACCCTGGTGAGCACCCTCTGACCCACTGATAGGACTACAGAGACTGAGACAGTGAAGAGGAAAAGGACCTGTGTGTATAAGAACATTTATAGCAGCACATTTTGTTATAGCAAAGACTAGAAATAAAATGGGTGCCCATTAATTAGGAAATTGCTGAATAAATTATTGTATGTATTAGAATCATAAGAAATGAGGAATATAATGGATTCAAAAGAATATGGAGACATTTGCAGGTAGTGATAGAGGGAGATAATTTACATGATGACCACAGCAATAATATGAAGGGGTACTACTCTGAAAAAAACCTCTGAACTCTGAACAATTAAAATAGTGACCAATCATGACTTCAAAAGCCTGAGGTTGAAACACACCTTTCTCCCTTGGCCAAGAGGTGAGCGACTAGGGAACCAAACATGTATTCACAGACAAGAATAAGGTGGTTATATATTATGCCCGATTATACACATTTGTTATAAGAGAATCCTTTTATTGATGAGGGTTGGAGAACAGAAAGGAAAGTGGGTTGATGATCACTAATAGACATGGGAAAAATAAATGTTATATTTTATTCATTGAAATTAATTTAATGGTAAGTGGTTCCTAAACAGGATTAGGTGGTTTTATTGATTTTCAATATTATATTTTCAAGATTTATGATGAAAACACACATTTTGCATCATTGTGAATTTACTATTATGATTCAATAAACTATTCTTTATAAGTAAGATAAAAAAAGATTTGTAGGTAATATAAAAATAAAAACACACACACAAAAGAAGGATCATTGGACTTGTAATTAGAAAGGTAGGTTTGAATACTGGTTCCACCATTTTCTAGATTTTAGGCAAGTTACTTCTCCTTTACCTTCAATTTCCTTATCTGCAAAATGAAACTATTGAAAGGCAGCATATCTTCGGAATCAGGAAGCCCTGGGTTCTGATTTTATCTTTGACATGTGATGGCTATGTGACCTTGGGCAAATTACTTAAATTCTCCATGTTGCAAGTAACTCTCCAAAACTATGGATGAATTGTCAATTCTGCATCAATGTATGGAATTTCCCACACCAAACCTGATCAAAAAAACAGGTGGGTTTGGATTGAAAAAAAAAAAAAGTACTTGCATTAGCCATCTCACAGAGTTATTATGAGTAAAAGCCTTTGTAAATCTGAAAGTGCTATGCTTTACAAATGGAAAAATTGAAGTTGCATTATCAACCATTATTATAATTTTAAGGGAACATGGCAGTTTCATTCTCTTTTGAAAAGGAATGAGTCAACACTCCCAAATTCAAAATATTCTCTGGTAGCAACTGTTTGAATTGGGAAGAAACACTTTTCATGGTGACATAAACAGGTATAAGATTCAGTTCTCTGCCCTCGGGGATTCTATAGTCTAGTTTGGGAGACAAGGCATAAACACATAAAAAGTGAACTTTTTGGCTTAGACATATGATTTCATCAGTGTAAGGAACTCCAGGGGGACAAAATTTTCCACTAATGCAGATCAGTAACCCATATACAATTTATAGTCATAGAGAGTTTCCTGGGGATTAAATAGTTTGCTCATGGTTTTACAGGTGGTATATATCAGAAGCAAATCTCAAATCCAAGTCTTGCTGACACTTCCTGGCTGGCCATTGTATTCACTTTGCCACACTGACTCTCAGATATCAATCAATCAGCAACTGGTTATTAAGCATTTATTATATGGCAGGCACTATGCTAGCAATGAAGATTCAAAGACAAAAATGAAATTGTCTCTGCTCTCAAGGGGTCTGTACGTGTAGAAATATGCACAAGATTTGTACAAAGGAAGAGTAAAGTAATTATTGTGGGGGGGTACTGGCTTGGGGTAGGATGTGGGGAGATCAGGAAGGCTTCATTCAGAAGATGGCACTTGAGCTGAACTTTAAAGGAAATGAAGAATTCTAAAATGAGGAGGCAAGGTCCTTGCAAGTTACTGTGGCCAAACCTAACCCTCCCCACACGTCATTATTAAGTGTCCAGCTCTTTGCTAAGCAGTCTTCGGACAGTAGCTATCATAGCTTTTTAATTTTTAGGTTTTAGGAGCTTGTCATTTTCTGTCGGGATGAGACATCAGAGTTTAACTTAGTAACTGAAATCATCATATATTTTGCTAAATATTTATTATTTAACATATCTAGTATGCTAGTATGAGGCCACATAGTATGTTTGTCTGGGAATTAGAAGACATGGATTCAAGTTCTGGTTCTAACACTAGCTGTATGGCCTAAGGTATATTGCTTAATCTCTCAGGAATCCATTTTCCTCTTCTCTTAAATGAAGTGGATGGACCAGACTACGCTAAGATTCCTTCCTCCTTTCAAATTCTGGGATTCTCAGTTCACTAGAGTAGGGATTTTTAGCTTAGAGTTCATTATTTTAAACTTATTAAATTACAGCAAGTCTATGAATGGGAAAAAATACATCTTTCTTTTTACTAATCTTTCGTTTCCTTTGTAATCTGACATTTTATTTTATTCATTTAAAAATGTTACCCTGAGATTGGGCACAAAGAGCATTCTAAGACGGGTAAAGATGAAAGATGGTTATATCTGGTCCAACCCATATTTGAAAATGAATCAATCTGTACAATGTCTTCAGCCTTTCCTTTGATATTTCTGAGGGTGAGGACCAGAGGGGTTAAATTGGTCAACACTCAAAGAAGCCCATTCTAATCTTGAATCGCTCCAATTATTTGGAAGATTTTTCCTCAAATGAAGCTTAAATCTGTCTCTTTGTAACTTTTATCTGTTGTTCTGCCCTATGGGACAGTCCCTCTTTCTACAATAATCCTTTAAAACCTCAACAAAGCAATTGAGTTCAAAGACCATTTATTAAATAGTACTATATGTAAAACCTGGAATGGTATAAAGTGAACTACATATCACTCACCATCAGAGCTAGAAAAATTGAGGTTAAAGTCCTCTCTCTGTCATATACTGGCTATGTAGCTCTGGGCAAGTCATTCAGCCATTTAGTATAGTGGATATCTCTCTAAGAGTGTAAGATGCATTTGTCTACTTACACTGGTGTGGAGGTGGTTATCTCACTGGGAGTTCCCTATACCAACAGATTTCACGGGTCCAGTCTACCCCCACAAACTGCACTAGGCTCTAGGGATATAAACACATGAACTGATACTGCTCCCAAGGAGCTTACAATCTTCTGGGCAGGGCGGGGTGGAGGAAAGCTATGGATTGGCAGAGAAAGAAAGGCTATAAACTAATACCTCTCAGGTAGTGATTATACTAGTCCAGACAGGTGACAATGAGAGTCTGCATTAGGATGTTGGCCATGATGAGAGAAGCATATTGTGAAAGTATAATTGATAGGACTTAGTAACTAGAATTAGAAGTGAGATGGAGGAAAGAATCCAAAATGGCACCAAGATTTTGAAACAGAGGAGATAATCATGTGAAATCTGACTCCACTGAAAGGAAAGAACCCAAGTCAGATAGCCTGTTGTAGGTAGTTGTAGAATACTGTTTTGGAATTTTAAAAAGAGGTTGGGGCTGGATGGAAAGGGTCACTTCTTTGGCATAATAGATGGAGTCTTGGAATTTCATGACGTTACCCAAAGAGTTTGTAGGGTGGAGAGGAATGGGCCAAGGGAAGTACCTTTAGGAAATTCATCTAAATGATGTGGGAGCCAATGGATGAATTCCATGTATCTTTAAAGCTTTCTACTCTAGAATAAACATACTCACTTCTTTTTACTGATCCATATTGGGAATGGTGTCATCACTTCACCAAACTGGTTTCCATTCTCTGGATGCTCTTTACTTAATCCATCAGCCAATAAATAAGCATTTACTAATTATCTACTAGGGGTCAGGTACTGCTAGATGCCAGGGATACAAAGACAAATGAAATATTCACTATCCTCTAGGACCTTTGATTTATCAATGTCCATTCTAAAATGTGGCTCCCAGAACTGAACATAAGAATCTAGAAATGATATGCCAAGGGCATATCACATATCAAGGGCAGAATACAGCAGGGCTATTCACTTCCTTACTCGTAGACCATCCATCTATCTATTCATCCATCCCTCCTTCCATCCATCCATCCATCCATCCACCCATCCATCTTAGACTTGAGAACTGAGATTTCAATTCAGAAAACTTCTTATATTATGCAGACTGGCAGATGTACTGCCTGGGCATTCTGCCTCTATGAAAATAGCCTAAGATCATTAACTTTTTTGTCCATCAAAGATCTGTAAATTAGCCGATTAAGCCCCTATCGACAGACTTTCTTCATTAATAGGCTCCTAACACTTCAAAATATTGTTTAAAAACAAAACAGACACCCACTTTTAATGATTGACCTTGGGAAAAAAGAATTAAGCACATTTATCACTTTGCTAGACTCAATAAACATTCTCCTGTTTTGCTGAAGGATATGAATCAAGACAACTGCCTGCAGTGACACACCAAAAACATACTTTACCTTGAAAAGGGATTACAAATACTGGTACAATTTGCTAATATTTGCAAATCGTTGATGAACTTCAAGTAAGCACAGCTGTCTTTAAATATTTGATAGGCTATCAAGAATAGATTTCTCCTTCTTGATACCAGAGCATATTATTTGACAATATTTGTGCAATCAGGCAAAATATACTTCCCTTTCCCTGTCCTCAGTTTCCTCATTTGAATAATGAAGCAGATGATCTTTAGATTTGAATGACCCTTAAGGTCTCTTCTAGTTTAAAATTTATAAGCCTGTGGATGGCAGCCACTCCAATATGAAGGATCACAAGGTAGGTGTTGTGTGATCATAGGGCAGGAGAACTTGAAAGAACCTTGGAATCTTACTTTCTAATGTTACAGAGGGGAAAAAACTATGGTCTAATGAGGTGGACTGACTTATTCAAGCCGATGAGGATCAGAGCTGGTCCTAGAGCTCAGGCATCCAGACCCCGCAGCCTGCTATTCTGTTCATGGTAGGACTTAACTGTAAGGCACTGAAAAGCTTACATGGGAGAGAAGAATTTCAGCCCTGCCACTGGGTCTGTGCCGCCCTTTCTGAGCAGTGGTTCCCAGACACCTGGGCATCATGCCCAGCTGTGAAGGCAGGCGGGCTAATCCTGCAGGCCTCAGAGAGGCTCGAGCAGATGGAGCTGCCCCCGAGGTCAGGAAAAATGCCAGTTTTCCAGGAGCCAGCTCCATTGACCCTACTTTCTCATCATCTCCCTCATAGCCAGGAACATTCCACATGGGATTTTGCCCAGACATGAAGGCTGCTCTTTCCTCAGCCTTATCCTCTTCCTCAGAGGCTCACCAGACCCTACTTCTCCGAAGCATGACGAAGCTCTGAGGGCTTTCTCTCCTCAGTGGTCTGGGGGCAGGTGGGGCAGACTGTTTCCCCTTTGCCATCTGTGGATGGAAGCCCATGCTACCTTCCCCGCATGAACTCTCTGTCAGCCAGCACAATCAGCCAGGTCATCTTCATCTGCTCTAGCTTCATTTACCCCCCATGGCATCACATATTCATATCATAAAGTGACTTTTTTGGTTCCAAATTCATCCCAGTCATAGTCCCCTTCTCCCTCTGCCAAGCTTGGAGATCACCATATCCAATATAGGGAAAATGAGGTCACTGAGATGCCCAGAGTCAGAAAGGACTACTCTGAAGCTTGTGTCCAGTCATGATTCTTCTTGGGAAGAGCAGATACTTTGCCCTCCCCATCAGAAAACTAGCCTCCGGGCTCCGAGCTTGCTGCCTATCTCGCTGCCTATCTCTTGTTCTTCTCCAAGTGTGATCTGCCACCTGCACTTGCTCACGTGGTTTTCTGCTGGTGGGTTTGGCTCTTTCAGAGCTGAAGAGGGAACTAACATGGATGGACATGGAAGCATCAATGCAGAGATACACAAATAGAGGGAGAGGGGAGGAAAAGGAAGGAAAGGAAAGTAAAGAAAGGAGGGAAAGAAGGGACAACAGAGGGAATCAGAGGGGAGGGAAGAAGCAAGAAAAAAGTAGAAAAAAGAGGAAAAGAGGAAAGGATAGGGAGAATAGAGGGAGAGAAGGAGAGATGGGAAAGGGAGAGAGAAAAGGAGGCAGTAATAGAGGAAGAATGTGGGAAGAAGGGAGAGGATAGAGAGAGGGAGAGGAAGATGGAAAGACAGAGAGGGTAGAGGACAGCAGGAGAGGAAACAGACAATTTGAGAGAACTGGAGATGACATGTGAAGCACAAAATTAAAGCAAGTCATTATAGAACCTCCTTGAATTTTGTGGACATTCCCAGAAAATGCTAATGACTAGCAACCCCTGGGGTACAGAGGTAATAATTTCCTGGGTCCATATTATCCACCTGGTTGTTATCACAAGTCTCTGGAAGAAACAAAGAATGGCTCCATTCCACTCATTTCCTCCTCATCATTTTCCAGAAGACTATAATCCTCTAGACTTGTCCATCATGCTTCAGTAATCTCTTCAACCTGAAAGATCGTCTGCCCTGCAGCTCATAACTTGGAAGAATCCTCTGGGCCCCTCCTTTAATTGGAAAATGAAAGATTCCTCCCAGAAACTCCATTTAAGGAAGTTATCCATCCAGGCCATCCAAGATCATCATCCAGACCTTCTGGATCTACTTTTCTCCCAGTTTTCTTATTAGAATGTAAGCTCCTTGAGGACAGGAACTGTCTTTCTTTTTGCTTGTATTTGCATTTCCAGTACATAGCATAGTACTCTTTTTGTCCACACTTTGTGACCCCATTTGGGGTTTTCTTGGCAGAGATACTGGAGTCGTTTGCCATTGCCTTCTCCAGTTCATTTGATAAATGAGAAAACTGAGGCAAATAAGTCACTCAAGTTGAAGTATCTGAGGCCAGATTTGAACTGAAGAAAGTGAGCCTTCCTGACTCCAGATCCAGAATTCTAATCACTGTACTATCTAACTGCTCTAACACAGTGTCTGGTATATATTAAATACTTTATAAATTCTTTTTTGACTGACTGCATTACTTTAAGACATCATTTATTTTTTTAAATTGTTGTTGCTGTTATTATTCTTGTGAAACAAATGAGATATGTTAAAATCTTCATTATTAAATTAAAGCATTATATAAATTATACTTATTATTTTAATTATTAATATAACCTCCAAACCATCCCTGCCTTAAACAAACTCATTTTTAAAAAATTTAATAAAATAGTAGTGAGAACATCCTTTGTATGTGTGTGTGTGTGTGTGTGTGTGTGTGTGTGTGTATATATATATATATATATATATATATATGACTATGGATATATATATATATATATATATATATATATATATATATATATATATATATATATATATATATATATCCATAGTCTTCTAGTCTTTTGGATCTTGAATTGCCTTTGGGATCACTGAAGGTTGAATTCTGCTAAATATAGCTTCAGTGTTATATAGATTTTATTGCAAGCTTATTACTTCAAAGTATGGTATTTCCATGAAGTACTTAGGGCAGTTCTTTCACACAAAGGCCTCCCAGATAAACTAATCAATATTCAAGGTACTGAGTTTGAGTTTCTATTCACTCAAGATCTTAATCCACTAGTCCCTACTAATATATTTACTTTTACTGGTTAGCCTGTAACTACCATTAGTTCAAAGCAAACAAACTGAATGAAATAGAATATGTAATGGAAGTTTATTGCATGCCCAAATCATTTATTATGGCATAATCCACATGGAAGATGCTGGGGATCTACTTCCAGAAGACTTTAACATGAATGGGTAATCTATATTGTCCTACCCCACAATTGGGAGCAAGTATAATTTCATTTATTAAAAATCCTTAACCTACCATTTGTTAAGCATCTACAATTATGTGCTAGACACTGTATTAAGTGTTGGGTGAAAAGAACATCTTTTTCTATGAAACCTTCCTTGATTTTCCCCAAGTAGAAATTATCTTTTCCTTCTTGATATTCTTATAGCATTTTGCACCTTAATTCAATTAAATAAGCTTATTAAATATCCAGTCTGCACAGAATTTAGAAAGAGCAAAAAAAAAAAAAAAAAAAAGAAAAGAAAAGAAAAGAAAAGAAGCTTACATTTTTATTGTATTTTCTTTATAATAGGCGAATTGTCAAGGCAACAAGCAAAGAGAATTTATTAGCTTTTATTGATGCCATGTCCTGTGCTGGGGTTACAGCACAAACAAAAGGAAAGACAAAATGTAGACAACTGAGACGTACAACATTTTACCAGCCGGGAAGCTTGGTCCCAGAGAGGTTAAGTGATTTGTCCAGTTAATATGACTAATTAGTGATAGCTCTGGGATTTAAGAATAGCTGGGTACCTTAGCAGAGTACTAGATCTGAAGTCTGAAGGACTCATGTTCCTGAGTTCAGTTACTGTCTCAGATACTAATGAGTTGTATGATCTTGGGCAAATCCCTTAACCTTGTTTGCCTCAGTTTCCTTTTCTGTAAAATTAGCTAAAGAAGGAAATGGCAAACTTCTTCAATAACTTTGCCAGAAAAACTCCAAATAGGGTCAGTAAGAGGCACACAAGACCAAAAAATAACCGCCCCCCCAAAAAAAAACCAGGTATTTGAGTCTAGGCAAGCCTTTGCTTTATGTCTCTTGTCTCTCTACTAAATTTTAAGGTTCATGAAGTCAGCTTATGCCATTGTATCTTACTTATTTCATCACTGGATCTTCCTCAGTGATGAATCAGCACCAAACTTTGTTGTCAACAGTCACTTAATATTTGCTGAATGAGTTGGAAGTTTCAGGTTTATTGGTATGGAACCAAGCACTTTGGAATAAATTCATGACCACTGTGAACTTATTGGGAAAAAAGAATCACTAGAGAACTGGTGGCTAAAGCAATTGGATTGGCTGTTGCTTTTAGCTCCTCTGGAATACATATATCCCTGACAGTTCTGCCATCTTGTTCCTTCATCTCTCAGTCTGTGCTTAGTGCAGGGTTTCTTAAACTTTTCCCACCCCTTTTTGCCCAAGAAATTTTTACATGACCCTGTATATGTAATTGATACACAAATCAAACATTTACTCCTAAATAAATCACAATTTCATGACCTCCACATTCAGTTACAAGACCCCATATGGGATTGTGAACCACAATTTAAAAAACTGAGGCTTAGTGAATGCTTTCCCTCTTTCTTTCCGATTTTCCTTTTGTTTTCTTTTTAAAAAAATTATAAATATAAAAATTTGGATCAAAGGATTTTGCAAAGGTGATTGTTAAAAACTATCTTTGCATATATTTTAAAAAATCAAAAGCTATTATTTAAAAATTATGAATATAACCATTTATAAGCATAAACTTTTTTATTTCAATAGTATTTTATTTTTCCAAATATATGAAAAAATAATTTTCAACATTCGCTTTTGTAAAACCTTGTGTTCCAAATTTTTCTCCCTCTTTGTCCCTTCCCTATCCCCATATAGCAAGCAATCTGATATAGATTAAACATGTGTAATTCTTCTAAATATATTTCCATATCCATCATGCTGTGCAAGAAAAATCAGATCAAAAGGGAAAAAATGAGAAAGGAAAAAAAAACTATAAGCATGAACCTTTTAATATGCAAGGGGGGAAATGAACTTCATGTAAAACTATAAACTTTTTAATTCATGTCTTGGGGGAGGGGCCCTATGACTCACTGGAAGGAAGTAGAAGAAAGGCTAAAATTCAGATTTCAATGGTATTTCTCATTTCTATCTTAACTTAGGTATCTTATCTTTTGGACTTTAGTTTCAAATGAGGAATTGTATTATCCCATGAGTGAAAAGGTTGTGCTTCTGACTGTTTCAGGTATAAATAATATAGGATATTATCAATCATATTTTTAAAAATCATGGATATAGGGGGCAACTAGGTGGCCCAGTGGATAGAGCACCAGCTCTGAAGTCAGGAGGACCTGAGTTCAAATCTGGTCTCAGACACTTAACATGTCTTAGCTGTGTGACCCTGGACAAGTCACTTAACCCCAATTGCCTCAGCAAAAAAAAAAAATATATATATATCATGGATATAGAGCTGAAAGTAACGTTAGGGATAATTACATTTAGCCTCCTATTAAACAATGAGTAAGGAGGCACTAACTGTTTTTGGGTAAGGGAATGACATGATCTTTGTTGGTTGTGGGTAGGTAGGCAGTACAAGAAAGATCCAAGTACAAATATGACCTCAAAAACTTAGTAGATGTGTGCCTTGGTTTCTCCAACTACATGAGAACCATAATATCACCAACCTCCCAGGGTTGTTGTGAAGATCAAATGAGATAATATTTGTAAAATGCCTGGCACATAGTAGATACCACCTAAATGCTTAGTCTCTTCCCCTTCCCTTCTTCTTTGTCTGGTAGTGGAATGGGGAAAAATTGAAGGTAGGAAAGATTCAATGCAACAAGAATTAATTATGTACTAACTATATTCTAGGCATTGTGCTAGGTATTGATGGGCAAAAATGAAACAATCTGACTGCAGGAGCTTGTATTTTACCGGTCTTGGATCAGTATGTATACCAATACATAAGATATTATGGAAATAGTTGTGGAAATAGCAACTGATTGAGAACTAAAATCTCTAATATCACACTGATACTCGAAAACTGTCTTGTGGAGTTAAGCTGATTCTTGAGAAATTCTGGGCATGATGGATTAATCCAATCTAGAATTACTAGAATTAGGGGTAACCCTCCTCAAGCAGGATGTCATCATCCCTAATACCCCATGATACTCATTGTTTCTTTTCTCCCCTGGGTGGTCTCCTTCTATAACAAAAAAATTAGCCTATAGCCCATGATTCCTAGGACCTAATTGGGTCTTTGGATTCTGCTTTTTTTTCCTCTTCAATTCATTCTTAATATAGCTTTGAAAAAATGTACTGAACAGAATCTGTTTAGAACCTTGTTCACTCTGTAATGGTACATGCTGACAGAGATCAGAACAATTAGGTCATGCATAATCTTAATTTTTTTTACTCATTCTAAGGCTATTCTTTGTGTTCTTATGCCAGAAAAACTTGTCACCAAGCACCAATCATCCCATATCCTATGGTACTGGGCTTCTTATTCTTGAACTCCACATAAACTCACTCCCAAACCATGCTCCCTTCTCCATTCAGTGTACACCCCAACACATTTTTACTGTGATTGCTTATTCCTTATAAAATGACCCTACTCATAGGTCAGATCATTCCCCTAAACCCAGCCATCAAGTATTCTAGCTACTCTCCTGAATTCTTTCTAGTGCTTCCATACACTATTCTACAGGTATCTACCACCCTTTCCAGTTGCTCTGAATAAAAGTCAGTGACAATGCAAGTGAGGAGGAGGAATCTTCCTCCATCAATAAAGTTAGCTTCCTAAAGACAACCAAATTAACAAATAAAACTGAGCATTGGTATTCATTATGTCCCTCCCTTAAGCCCAATATAATGTGTTACCAACACAACTTAAATCCAGATTACTTTAAATTTACTAGCTCAAGGGAAAACCATAAACTATTCAAGCCTCCTGTTTTTCTCCTTGAACTATGGAACAATTCCTATCCCAATTTGTGGGTGTCTCCAAATTGCTAGCGAATAAATGAGACACAGTAAGTGACTTGTATCTGGCCACTGCCTCTGCTCCCAGTTCACTGGGTCTCAGTTGCAATCAAGGAAATAATTTCTTCTGTAATTTCTGTCCTGAAGTCATATCTTGAAGCTCTTCTTCCCTGCCCTCCCTTTCTTCTTCTAACAGTGACCTCTAAATTGAGTCAGTTGTTCTTTGCATATGAATGGTGCTTTACAATTTTCAGTTTTCAAAGCAGTTTTGCAAACATTTCATGTGTTTCTCACAACAGTCCTAGTGATGTTACAGTAGAAAGAGGGATGGATTGGGAGTCAGAGGGTGAGATCCTGGCTCCCCCAGGCATGTTGGGTAAGTCATTCATTTAACTTCTGTGGCTCTCAGATTCTTCATTTGTGAAAAAGATGTGGTTGGGTTAGATTTTTTTAAGGTACATTTCTGTTCTTAATCTCTGATGCCTCTTGGGTGGATGGCTTTATATCATACTGTTATAGATAATGAAATTGCAATTCAGAGGAATTAAATATCTTGATTAAAATCATGGAGTTAACGTAGTAGGGCCTTGCAAGATTAGAAAGAAAATACATATGTATTAAACATTTATTATGTACCAAGCATTGTGCTAAGCATTTTACAAATATTATTTCATTTGATCCTCACAACCCTGAAAAAAAGGTGCAATTATTGTTCCCAATTTACAGATGGAAACTGAGTGAAACCAAAGTGAAATGACTTTCCAAGGTCACATAGTAAGATCATATAGCTACAACTCAAATCTTTCATAATAGAGTTCTAGCACCTAAACTAGTACCATCCAAGACTAGTACTAGTCTGAAGACTTTGAATCCACTCTTCTTCTAACTAAATCAGACTGTTTGTGAATGTTCTGGTGTGTGTGTGTGTGTGTGTGTGTGTGTGTGTGTGTGTGTACAAGTCTTTACAATGCACTTGCCATAATGCCTGGAGCCCAATAGACTTTCTGTGAATATTGTTTGAATGAATGGATGAACTGGTGGCTTTGGACAACTTTGCCAGTGGCTAATTTTCTTTGTACTTTAGTTACTCTGTTTGGAATGGTCTAGGAAAAGATTTTTGATTATTAGGTAAGTAAACAGAGTTGAAGAATTTTCTAGGATAGAATTCTTGACATAGAGATTCCATTGGCTATAGAGTTTCACTTTTGTGATTGTGTATAGACAATATCTCATACATTTACCCCTTTCTCTCCCGTTAGCCCAGACACCTTTTGTTTAGATTGTTGCAACAACTTCCAAATTGGGTTTATGGGTTCTGCTTCTTTTGCTCTCTAATTCATCCTTAATACAAGAATGAAAAAAAAATCTTAAATCATAAGTCTGACTATACCACTCTCCTGCTCAAGAAGCTCTAATATCTCTTTACTATCTCTGGGACAAAACAAAACAAAACAAAAAAAAAAACCCAAAAAATAAAAACTTCTCCAATTAGAATTTGAAGCCTTTAATAATCTAGTTCCACCTTACCTTTCTGAGTTTATTCCACTTTATTCCAACTCTGGCCTTCATGTTTTTGTACTGAATTTCCCCTATTCCCAAAATGCATTCCTCCTTACTTCTGCCTTTTAGAATTTATACCTTCCTTTAAAGTTCAGTTTATGCACTCTATTTCATGGTAAGTCTTTTCTGAGTGTTTTTACTTTTCTTTCCCCTCAAATTATTTTTGCACTTACTTATCTGAATCCTGTATTCTTCCAAGAGAATGGAAGCTCCATTTTTTTCTCCTTAAACTTTGTCTTTGTAATCCTAGACCATACTGCTAACAAGGCAGTATGCTAAGTATTAGGGTTACAAATGAGCTGGAAAGGAAATAGTCAACCACTTCAGTATCTTTGCCAAGAAGACCCTACCTGTCATTCAGTCATTTTTCAGTTTTTTTCTCATTCTTCTTAACAGCATGTAGAGTCTTCTTGGCAAAGATACTAAAGTGTTTGGCCACTTTCTTTTCCAGCTCATTTGACAGATGAAGAAACTGAGAAAAAGAGAAATAAGTGAGTTACCCAGGGTAACACACAGCTCATATGTCTGAGGCCAGATTTGAACTCAGGCCTTCCTGACTCCAGTCCTGATTCCCTATTCATTATTATGACCTAGCTTCCCTCTTGACTATATTAATAGTAAATAATTGATGTATAATGAAAATTGAGAGAATTTTTGTGAAGATAAGTATATTTTATGTGATAGTATAGTTATCCCTTCTATATAACAACTTTCCACATTATGGTTTCAAAATATTGTGGGTAGGCATAAAAAATTAAATGGGAATCTTGGGGGGAGTTTTGTAGAAGCCATGTAAAGGCCAACGGAGTACATAGAAAAAAATTAGAAATTCAGAAATGCATAAATATATTTATAGTATTGTGTATCAACCCAAATTTCACAGTAAAATATTATAAACATCACATAAAAGAAAAATAAAAAAAATCAGATTTCTGCTTTGGTATAAAAGAAGGGAAAACATTTTATGAAGATTTTCCACATTGAGGGAGGTGCCTTGCTATGTGGAAGGAATACCAGTACCTGCCTCATAGGATAAAGAGATAGAAAAATTATCAGAACCATGACCAAGTCTTGCTTAGAGTCTTCAGTTCAAAGTGGGGCAGAGCAGGATGCCAAAAAAGTAAGTTGGAAAATATGATTCAGGATATAGAAAAAAAAGAGATCAAACTCTTCATGTTATTCAGAAGACACACATATATACATACAAACATGTGTATGTGTATGTATATATGTGTGTGAAATACTTTCTTCAAGAAGGGAGTCACAAGGCAAAAGCACATGGTAAACACCAAGAAATAGCCTGCATAGAAAATACATCTGAGTCTTATCAGACAAGAAACAACTGGTTAGTTAGTGATACATCTTAGAAATAGCTTCTTTGTATTCTTAGAATATTGAACAGTTAGAGCAAA
The DNA here is from genome assembly GCF_016432865.1 of Antechinus flavipes. Lineage (NCBI taxonomy): Eukaryota > Metazoa > Chordata > Mammalia > Dasyuromorphia > Dasyuridae > Antechinus > Antechinus flavipes. The sequence continues at coordinate 221,758,591 of NC_067399.1, read as the reverse complement.
AGTAAAATTTAGCACTACATTAGGAGAAAGAATAGAGATGAAAAGGAGACAGTGCATGAAGGTAACAATAGCTCCAACTCAACCTATTTAGACAGGCTATTGAACTTGGAAAAAAAAAGGCATTACACATTGACACTGATTATTGCTATTTCTTAGAAAAACTCTATTAATGCAAAACAGTTATTACAACAAGGAGGCCACAAGTCCCAGAAACTCCCTCAGCCAGCAAATACTTGATCTTCTTGCCAAGCAGAGGGACATTTCCACAAGTAAAGCAACAGCTTAGAGTATAATTAAATTTACAGGGTATTATGGAAAAGGGTGACAGTAGATTCCAAGAAGTATTGTTTTCATTACTGAAAGTTAATGGTGGGGAAATTGTGCCTGGAGAAGATGAAGCCCAACTAAGCCAGTTTATTCTAAAGATATTTATAGATAAAACCATTAGGAGGAAAATAAATATGAAATGGAACAGATTTGCCTGGCTTTCGAAAACGATCTGTTCTTTTCATCAAGGGTAGTAGACTTCTACATTTGGACTCTAGAATGCTTAAGAAAATGAAGTCAGCACAAGGAGCTTTACTTGCCCGGATTCATTTGGAGGAAATTTGTGTCAGAAGTGGCAGTTTTCAAAAGCCTTCAAGGATTAATTTTTAAAACATCTCTAAAAAACCTAGAGATTTCATTATTTGAAAGGAAAAGATCTTGGACATCATAATGCAAAAACCATTACACACTCCTTCAAAGTAGACTTTTAACCAGGCCTATTTTTTCCCTTTCTATAAATTCTTTATAAGAAAGATCTATGTCTATCTTGAAGGTATCCTTGATGAAAATATGAGAAGGGAACTGGCAGGTTTTCATGGACTACATCTTCCCAGTCACATATTTGACTAAGAAATATAATGTATACAATACCACTGTGTTTGCTTTTCATTTATTTCAAGAAAGCATTATATATGGTAGAGGAAAGGCAGCTAAATGGCTTGGTGGATAGAGCACTGTCCCTGAAGTCATGAGGGCCTAAATTCAAATCTGACCTCAGACACTTAATACTTATTATCTGTGTGACCCCGGGCAGGTCACTTAACACTAATTGCTTCAGCCAAAAAAAAAAAAAATTAAATCTATGGTAGAACAAACAGTAGCCTTAAACATGCTCCTCTAACAAGGTAATTGTCATAAATATATTAACATCTTGATAGATACAGCCTCAGAGGATGTGTTGTTCAATGATCCTCTGATTATAAAGATTAAACGAAGCATAAAATGACAAAACATATTTTCATCAAAGATGGATGTCATGGAGGATAGCTTATGCAAAGTTCAAATAGAAATATTCCTATAAATGACAAAGCTCTCTGATATCCTTGTTTGTAGATGACTTTGAAAGAATTATACGAGGTCTTGGAACATTATTGGATCTCCTTACTAAGATTCACAGCTATTAAGAAGACATCAGTCAAAGCATTCACATAAATAAGAAAATGAAGAACAATTGGACAGGAAGTATGAGTTTATTCATCAGGACTTATATCCTAGAAAAGTCTAAGAAGTAAGAGTAGGAAGAGAATGGACAAGATCATATTTGGAGAATTGAATATCACTTTTCCTTTGTTTTGGCCATAAATATGTGTTCATTTTTTCAGAGTGACATACAACCATGTTGTTTTCAAATTCACTTTTCAGCCAGTTTAATTAACACCCATATTTAGCTCATTTTTTCTTAGTCATTATTATTAAAGCTAAGTCCTTAAAAATTTCCATTTTCAAGATAAAAAATATGGCACACGTAATATAAACAGGATCATTTCAAGTGCTGCCAGACTTCATCAAGTATTTTATTCACTATGCTGTCAAGAATTGGTTCTCAAGTAGTAACTGATCTATTCATGTACTTTTTTTCCCAGGACTGCTTGTGAATAGTAGCACTCACTGCAAAGCAAGGCTGCTGATCAAAGATAGCCTGAGTCCAAATAATAGAGGAAATATACCCAGGAAATGAATTATGGTTTCTTAGAGACCATGTAATTTAATGCCCTCTTTTACCCCATTTTACAAATGCGAAAACTGAGGCTGAGATCTATTGATATCAACTTGCTTGTTATTAACACTTCTATTTTTAACATCAATATTCTCTTGGTGATGTGATGATGGATAACAGCTATCTTAGATAAATCAAAATTGCAGGTGACTCAGAGTCAGTGAGTCACTAAAGATTTATTAAATGCTTACTATGTTCTAGGCACTGTGTTAAGTGCTATAGATAAAAAGAAAGACAAAAGATAATTCTCTACGACTCTCCACAAAAAACCAACTAAAGATATATAATGAATACAAGTAAACTACAGCACATTACCAGTAACATTTTGGGAATATGAAGTGGCGTGAAAGACAGTAACAGAGTTTTTTTTTTTAATTCATCAAGGATATCTGTGATTTAAAAAAAGGAGGTGTACAGGCCATGTGATGGATACAAGAAATGGCTGGTAGGCAGCTGAAGTATAGCACTGATATGTATGAAATATTAAAATACCCAGAAGAAGGCCTCCCTTGCATTCAGAATATCCTCTCTGAAGAAATTAAGGAGAGACCTGGACAAGAATCACACAGGATAAGAAGCATAGATGGGTCAGGATCTCTATCAGTGAGGGAGGAAGGCTTGCATTGATGAAATCATGAATCCTTTCAAAAACACCAGAAACACAAATCCTCTCTGACAAGCAGTCCTCTGGCCTCTCCTTGAATAGCTCCAGTGATAGAGACTCCTCATTTTATTTTCGAACTACTTCACTCATTAGAAACTTTTTTCTCATGTTTAATTGATATTTGCTTCTCTTTAACTTCTACTGATCAAACCTTACTTCTTCTGTTGGGGCTGAGCAGAATGAGTCAAGTCCCTTTTCCAGATGATAACTCTTCAAATACTTGGAGACAGCTCATATTTCCCTCAAGTCGTTTTCTTCTACAGGCTAAATGTTTCCATCTCCTTCAACTCTTCTTCATATGATGTGCTTTTTGACTGTCTTCTCACTACTGAGTCACCCTTCCAGGTCTGCACTCTAGTTTGGCCATATCACTTCCAAAATGGAGCTCCTAGAACCAATGATAGATATCTTCTCCAGGATAGCATACTCTGTGTCCACCACCTCCCTTACTGGGAGCTGGGGGAAACAGAGCAAGACTGACTCCTTTCTTCTGCAGAGGAAGGGCTTGGGGACTATAACTGTATTCATTTCCAGGGCTCAGCTTAACACACAGTAGATTATGGCACTGTTGCCTTGCTGAGGTCTAGCATCAAGTTAGCTGTCATGTTTCCCTTTCTGTTTCCATTTGTCTGGAGTCTAAAAAAGGTCTTTAAAAAAATCCTTTCAATGTACAGAAGTTTAGCTAGAGTACAGTTTACAAAGGTTACCAAGTCAAATAAAGTGTTTCAATTCTTTTTAACTCTGGGATGGAGTAATTAAAAATACTCTATAGATTAAATTTTACTCATGAAAATATTCCTCTTGTATTAGGCATGTGGTTGGTGAAAAATAAAATGACTGAGGAAACAAAAGTCACTCTTTTGAATATCTATTTCTCTATCTCTCTATCTATGAATACACACATATGTGTCTATATACACAAAATAAAAAACCAGATAATCTGATTTCTATTGGAGAAAATATTAGGGACTTTTCAAATTGGAATGGGGAGAGTGGACAGGTACAATTCCCTGAAATCAGGAAAAGAGGTCTGCCCTCCAGTGTCCGCAAACAACCAAAGGAACACAAAAATAAAAACTGATTGACTAGTACTTGGCCACTTTTCAGAAAAGACATAAGAATTGCTTGAGATGCATAATGTGAGAAAACTCCTTCCATCAATCTGAAGATCTTATCAGGTTTCTGGTCAACATAACTCTTAATTAAGGGTTTCTAAACTGCAAGTAGAGATGGACCAGCTTCCTAGCCATGCAGAGCTAAGTTTAAACAATATAATAAGATTTTCCCATAATTTCCACAATTGAATAAAGTTTTTCTCTCAAGATAAAAATTGGACTATACTTGTTATTGAATGGAAAGGGAACAGAGCTATTTCCAGAATTGAGTCACAAGATGGAATCAAGGTGGTTCATTCGCTTCCTAATATCACTTGATATTTTAATTCCCTCAAGTGTCAAATGGCAAGCATATATTGTTTTCTCCCTTATCCTTACTCTATTCACCACATTCCTACCTAGCGATAATCTATGCCAGTTTATTACCCATCATATCACCCATTTGGAGTAGCCTTTGGAACTTCTGCTCGATTGTCAACAGACTCTTTTATTGTTTTGAACTTTTCAATCAAACAATTTCTTCTATTTTTTAATTTTAACAAAAAAATTAGCTTACTAAAATTTGAGCCCCCTTTCTCTTTTCATACATGTATACAGAATATGCATATAACATATCTATTACACATCTTTATTATATAATCTCCATAACATATATTCTAATTGGGGATTACTTTTTAACATATATTAATTGGAGAATAAGAAAGCAAATTGTGATATAAAAATGTAATAGAATATTCTTATACTGTAAGAAATAATGAAATAGGTTGTTTCTGAGAAACTTAAGAAGATTTTTATGAATTGACATAAAATAAAATGAGTAGAACAATTTATAATATAAAAACACTGTACAAATGAACAAGTTGGAAAGACTAAAGAACTTTGATCAGCACAATGACCAATCATATTTCCAGAGGACAGACATAGACTAAATATGAAAAATGTGTCCTACATTTTTGTATCTGGACAATGTGGGGATTTGCTTTTCTTGAACATGTATCTTAATTATAAGGATTTACTTTTTCTTTTTGCCCACTGAAAAATTGTTTGCCAGTTGAAAAAAAAGAAGAAAAACATAGAAACTTGGCTTTCCCCTGAAGCACTCAACATTTCTTATAATTCTTTCTAGTATAACTACTTCTTCTTCCTCTTTCCTTGATTCAAAGGCTAGAACAACAGGTTGGCATTCTCTTGCAATGATATCCCAATGATAGACTTTGAAGAAGTAGCCACTAAGCATAGATACAAAGAAAGCTCACAGTTGTCTTAGATTGTTGAAGGTTTTGAGGTATCCCCTTCAGCTTCTATTTAGAAAATACAGAGATGATGGAGAGATCATTGAATCAGCATTAAGAAGCAGATGTCCAAGCTTGGCACCTGACAGATGAGCTTGAGGATATTCTGGGTTCTAAACCAAATACCTGTCTAGCTCAAGTGACATTAAGCAAGCTATTAAACCTCCCTGGGCCTCAATTTTCTTATCTATAAAATGAGAGGATTGAACAAAGGGAAGATCCCTTTCAGCTCTAAATCCATGATCCTTTTATTCTCCACAGAATCATTTTAGTATATAGGAGCTGAGGTGACAAAGCCTGAGCAGATATATGATTGGCACAGCTCTAAGCTTCTAATCTCTACCCACTTTTCAGTCTGTCATCCAAGTCTTACTGTAGCACCAAATTTCATAGCAGAACTTTTGAGATTACTTCTGGCTTCCTGATAGACTCATTCTGTTTTTTTCTGTGTCCTATTTCTGAACTCAGACAAAAGGAAAAGAGTGGAAGTTGGGGTTTATGTGGGCTGTCAGCTTGAAAGAAATCACCAGTATAACTTGGTCTCCAGGGAAGTGATTGAAACCTTTTGTTGTTGTTCAGTGATTTTAGTCATGTTTGACTCTTCCTGACTTCCATCCCCAACCAAAAGTATGCAATTTCTATATCTAAAACATTGGTTTGGAAATTTAAAAATCCAAATGTATTCTGTGAAGTTTGTTGTTTATTGCTGAGTTTTTAAATTTTTTGTTTTTGTCATGTCCAACTCTTGTCACCTAATTTGGGATTTTCTTGGTAAAGATACTAGGAGTGGTTTATCATTTCCTTCTCCAGCTCATTTTACAAATGAGAAAATTAAGGCAAATAGGAGTAAATAACTTGTTTAGGGTCACACAGCTAGATATTTGGTGTTTTCTTTGCAAGGAAACTGAAGTGGTTTGCCATTTCCTTCTCCAATTCATAGAAGAGAAAACATAGACAGAGTTAAGTTATTTACCTAGGTCACATAGCTAGTAAATATCTGAGGCCAGATTTGAATTCATGAAGATGAGTTTTTCTAACTCCAGGTCTGACACTCTTTTCACTATGCAGTCTACTAAATGGGAAATAATGTACTGAAAAAAGGACATGATAGTCCCATTACATTCTTGCCTGGACAGACTACATTTGGAATACTATGTTCAATTCAATCCTAAAATAAAGGATTGGAGAATATGATGTAGAGGATGGCTAATTTAATCAACAAGCATTTATTAAACACTTACTATGTTCCAGGCATGGTGCTAACTGTATGCAAATTCAATTAAAAAGAGAATTCCTATTCTCAAGGAAATTTAATTGAAATTGGAAAAGGCAATACAAAAGCTTCCTTTTGGAATATGAACCCTGATAGAGAGCATTTGGAGACTCAGGAGTGGACCTAGAGAGGAATGAATGAAGGCTTGGCTGATCTCAATGCTTTCCTAAAAATGGAGGAACCAGTCAATCAGAGGAGGGGGACACTGAGGTAAAGTGTACTTCCTGTATGAGAAATCCAAGGGTAGAGTCAATTTCCAGGGTGAAAAATGCTTCTGTGGCAAGGTAGGAAGTACAGAGAAACAGAAGTCAAGCCTTTACAGGGATGAAGACATGGCTAGACTGATAAGAGGAAGCTGAAGATCATTTTAGATGAGTCATATCTCAACATGGTACCTATAAGATCAAATTTTCCTTCCTGAATTAAGATCTCTGGGTCAAATTGTTTCTTTTTTTTTTTTTTTTTTTTTTTTATATTTTTTTTTTAAGTTTTTTTATTTAATAATTACATTATATTGACACTCATTTCTGTTCCGATTTTTTTTCCCCTCCCTCCCTCCACCCCCTCCCCTAGATGGCAAGCAGTCCTTTATATGTTGGATATGTTGCAGTATATCCTAGATACAATATATGTTTGCAGAACCGAACAGTTCTCTTGTTGCGTAGGGAGAATTGGATTCAGAAGGTATAAATAATCCGGGAAGAAAAACAAAAATGCAGATAGTTCACATTCGTTTCCCAGTGTTCTTTCTTTGGGTGTAGCTGCTTTTGTCCGTCATTTATCAATTGGAACTCAGGTCTCTTTGTCAAAGAAATCCACTTCCATCAAAATATGTCCTCATACAATATCGTTGTCGAAGTGTATAATGATCTCCTGGTTCTGCTCATTTCACTTAGCATCAGTTCATGAAGGTCTCTCCAAGCCTCTCTGTATTCATCCTGCTGGTCATTTCTTACAGAACAATAATATTCCATAACATTCATATACCACAATTTACCCAGCCATTCTCCAATTGATGGGCATCCATTCATTTTCCAGTTTCTAGCCACTACAAACAGGGCTGCTACAAACATTTTGGCACATACAGGTCCCTTTCCCTTCTTTAGTATTTCTTTGGGATATAAGCCCAATAGAAACACTGCTGGATCAAAGGATATGCACATTTTGATAATTTTTTGGCATAATTCCAGATTGCTCTCCAGAATGGTTGGATTCGTTCACAACTCCACCAACAATGCATTAGTGTCCCAGTTTTCCCGCATCCCCTCCAACATTCATCATTATTTTTTCCTGTCATCTTAGCCAATCTGACAGGTGTGTAGTGGTATCTCAGAGTTGTCTTAATTTGCATTTCTCTGATCAATAATGATTTGGAACACTCTTTCATATGAGTGGTAATAGTTTCAATCTCATCCTCTGAAAATTGTCTGTTCATATCCTTTGGGTCAAATTGTTTCTTGTCACTTTTGTATATAGAAATCTGAAATCATGAGTTATCTTGCTGTCTCTTTTCCTATATATTATATCTGGCAAATTACTTGGCTTCTCTGCTGCCATTCTTCCTATGGCATGCCTACTACAATCTGTCATATTTCATTTAGTGCTCTGTGTGGACAGTTTTCTCTCCCCAGGCTCATTTATCAACTTAATGCCCCTTTGATCAGCTCCTCATACTTCTGGGACAGGAGTTCTTAACTTGAGGGCCAGGGAACACATTAAAAAAAACAATTTGACATCTATATGACAATATAATTGTTTTTATTTGTTTCTACATATTTTATTTTATGAATTAAAAAACCCATTATTCTGACAAGTCCATAGGATTCACTAAATAACTATGACTTAAAAATGATTCAGAATCCCATCCTCAGGGAGGTATAGTCTTCCTAACCCTTACTACAATGCAGTCCATCCCCAAACAGAAGTATGTAATTTCTGTATCTGAGACATTGGTTCAGAAATCAAAAATCCAAACCTGTTCTGTGAAGTTATTTGTTGTTTATTGTTGAGGTTTTTTTTATCATGGCCAATTCTTTGTGACCCCATTTAGGGTTTTCTTGCAAAGCTACTGGAGCAGTTTGTCATTTTCTTCTCCAGCTTATTTGACAGATGAGGAAACTGAGGTAAATAAGAGTAAGTGACTTGTTTAGGGGCAACACAACTAGTAAGTGCTTAAGGCTGTATTTGAATTCAGGAAAAGGAGTTTTTCTGATTCCAGGATCTGTTTACTGAACTCTTAGATGCCCAGAAACCATCTCCCCAACCACTGGTTCACCTCCCATCTTCAGTTCTCTTAGGAAGCCCTTAGTTTTCTTTGGTAGCAGGATAAAGATAGCATCACTCGTTTTTTTTTTTTTTTTTTTTTTTTGCCCAGGATTGTCTTGTCCCCAGAGACATTTTCCTGATTGCCTTCACAGTGGTATCATTTGGCTTCACATAAAACATTAGAATGTGTATTTGTCATCATGTTAGACAAGGATTTGGAAGGCTCTCCATCATGTCCTTGATATGTGTCTCAACAAAACAACCTGCCTGCTGATTGTACACACAGGACTCTCTTGGCAGAGAACCAGTTGTCAATTGTCAAGGCTCCTCTCTTCTTCCTGACTGGTATTAGCCCTCCTCTCTCCTGGCGGAGCCAAGGGATCCTCATCTTTATATGACAGAGCCTGGGGCCCAGTTTTCTTTTCAGAGAGTCCAGCTTCCTCTATAGGCAGAGAGCTCTGAATGAAAAATGAAGCTCCAATGGGCCAGTGATCTTTCATCTGTCTCACATTCCTCTTTCTCTGTTTCACATTCTTCATCAATCCAATGAGCTCTGAATTCCCTTCTAGATTCCTTTTTCTCTTGTTTCTTTCTGGGCGTACTTCCTTGAGGACAGAAGGCCTAGGAAATTTGATTCTTTCAAGAAGGTTCATTCTCCCTAAGGAGAGTATTCTTGAAACTTTCTCTTCCAGCAGGAAGATCAACTTGCATTTTGTTACTCATATAGTTGCTACTTGAAACTGGAAGAAATACAGTGTAATTTCTGTAGGTCACTGGAATATTCCCCTCAATGTCTGGATTTGCTGAAACTGGCATCCTCTGTTCATTGCTGCTGCTATCTGCTAGGGCAAAACTGACTGTTCCCTGTGCTAGATGCTCCTAAGGAAAGGTTTTTATTTTTAAAAATAGCAAACATTCCTGCCTTTTTCTCAGACTTTTTGTCATTATGTGGCACTAGCAATTTGATTGTCAGTTAGCAGATTCCTGCTAAGTCAGTGATGCAAACAATAATTACTCTCAGCTATTATCTGATACGATCATCTGAAGAAATACAACTTCGTGCTCCTCTGCTCTCCTCTCCTTTTATCCTCATCCTCATAGAGAAATTCTTCCCCTTCATTCTTCATCACTCTTTGTTTTGTCCTCCTCCCCATCTCCTCTCCTCCATTTCCCTTTCTTTTTCCCTCTACTCTCCTTCCTCTTCCTTTCTTTTCTCTCATCTTCTCTCCCTTCATTCCACTCTTTTCCTCCTCCTGTCCTCTCATTCCTTTCTTTTATTTTCTCTCCTACTTCCTTTTTATTTCTCCTATTTTCATTCTCTATCTCCTCTCTTCTTTTTCTTCTTTTTCTTCCCTTCCCTTCTCTTTTCCTTTTTCTTCTATTCTTCATCCTCTAATTTTCTTTCTCCTACTATTCCTGTTTTCATCCTCACCCAATCCTTTCTTCTTTTCTCTTCTCCTCTCCTCTCCTTTCCTTTTTCCTTTCCCCTCTCTTCTCCCTTTTTTTCCCTCCTTTCCTCTTCTCTGATCAGAGACTATTAATTAGTCATTTTCTTGCCTTTTGGTTCTGCCTCAGACCTCATGCCTCTCACCATCTGCTGGCCCTAGGGTGTCACAGAAATTTAAGAACTGCTTTACAGAGTTAGGATCAAAGTGAATGGTCTTCAGTAAAGAAAGTATATGAATAGTATCAGTTTGTGTTATGATTGGCCATTAGCATTTAGAAAATTTACATTTATTAAACCTTTTAACTGGAAGGACAGACATTTTAAAGTATGAATAGCTCTAGCCTCTCCTGATTATCCAGGGTATCTATCCTGCTGTAATTTACATACAAAAGAATGCTAATGATTGATTAGACACTTTAGTGATGAATGAAATTCATGGAACAATTCTCACTCTTATATGTTCCAATGTGTCCATGTCCCAAAAACATGCATTTGTGAGACAGAGGATGAGATTTGAGATGCAGTCTATGTAGTATGTGGAGACACATTCTCCTATACTTAAGACAACAGAAAGCCTTAAATTAGTCAAAAGAGAGATTAGTACCTCCTAGGGGTCTCTCCCCCTGAAGCAATTAGAGATCTTAATATTTAATTGGAATTAAAAGGGCAACTTGGAATCTTTGACTCTCAGAGCTGGCAATAACCTTAGAGAGTATTGAATTCAAAGATTTTATTTTATAGGTTCACTTCAACTTTACAAACAGTTATGAAATGATTTCTGTATACAAGGCATTAGATTAGGTGCTAAGGAGGCTAAAAAATAAACTATTCTTATCCTCAAAGAGCTCAAATTTTACTGTGTAGGTGAGGTGGGAGAATAACCTAGACACAGAAAATTAATACAAAAGATGGGCAAAATAAATGTGAAATAATTGAGGAGAAAGCATTAACAATGAGAATCAGAACACATCTTTCCCCCAAGTATTTTATTTTTTCCAATTATGTGTAAATCTTTTAACATTCTTTTTTTTTTTAAATTTAATTTTATTTAATAATAACTTTGTATTGACAGAATCCATGCCAGGATAATTTTTACACAGCATTATCCCTTGCAATCACTTATTAACATTCATTTTTAAAAATTTTGATTTCTAAATTTTCTCCCTCCCTTTACAGTTCCTTGAGACAGTAAGCAATTTGATATGTGTGTGATCAAGACAAAGCATTTTTCCATTTCAGTCATATTGTAAATGAAAAACACAGTTGAAAAAAAAGAAAAATAAAGAAAAATTTAAAAGGTATTTTTTTGATCTGCATCCAGACTCCATTAGTTCTTTCTCTCTCTTAGATCATTGAAATGCTGAGAACTCTAAATCATTCACAGTTGATCATTATACAACATCGCCATTACTATGTACTATGTAGCCCTGATTTTGTTCACTTTGCTTTGCAACAGTTCATATAAGTCTTTTTAGGATTTTCTGAAAATATTCTGCTTGTCATATCATAGGATATGATAGTATCCTATCATAATCATTATACCCCTACTTGTTCAGCCATTCCCCAATTGAAGGGCATTGCTTCAATTTTCAAATATTTGCCATCACAAAAAAAGCTGCTACAAATATTTTTGTACATATTAGTCCTTTTCCCTTTTTTATGATCCCTTTGGGATTCAGACTCAATAGTGGTATTACTGGGTCAAAGAATCTGCCCAGTTTTATAGCTCTTTGGGCATAGTTCCAAAATGCTTTTTACAATGGTTGAATCTGTTCATAACTCTACCAACAATGCATTAGTATCCCAATTTAGCCACATTCCCTACAGGATCTGTCATTTTTTTTTCTGTCAGATTAGCCAATTTGATAGCTATAAAGTGTATCTCAGAATTGTTTTAACCTTCATTTCTCTAATGGATAGTGATTTAGAACATTTTTTTCATATGACCATAGATAGTTTTGATTTCTTCAATCTGAAAATTGCCTAGAATAGGATTTTTTAAAAGATGTGAAGGAAGCTGTGAGTTTTGGAGGGAGATAAAAAGGAAATTGATGAAGAGACTCATCTAAGCTTACATAGGTTACACAGAAGGTTAGTGGCTGAGACTATTCAGGATTAAAGACCTAGAATTAAAAAAGAGTTTAGAAATAATCTAGGCCAACTTCTTAATTTCATTCATGTGTGAGGAAACTGAGGACCAGAAAGGGAAACCAGTGACTTGCTTGAGCTTACACTGATGGTAAGAGACTAGAATTTGAACCCAAATCCTCTGATTTCATACCAATAAATCAATAAACATTTATTAAATGTCTATTATGTGCCAGGTACTGGGTTAAGTGCTGAATATAAAAAAGAAGCAAAAGACAATGGGCTGCCCTGAAAGAGTTTATAATTGAAGGAAGAAGACAACATGTAAACAAATATAAACAAAGACAGCTCTCTACAGGATAAATAGGAAATAATTAGTAGAGGGAAGGCACTAGAGGGTTAGAGGTTGGCACTGAAGGGTTAAAGATTGGTACTAGAAGTTGAGAAAACTTATACTAAAAGGTGGGACTTTATTGGGACTGAAAGCATGGCAGGAATAAAAAGAGTCAAAGTAGAGGAGGCCGAGTGTTTCAGGAATGGAAGACACTCAATACCTAAAGCCAAAATATGGAGCAATGTACCCTAAACCCTAGAGAACTGAAAAGTGGGCATCTGGCTAGAGACATGAGTACTATGTTTCCATTACTGGAAGAAGCCCAAGCAACAATAATGTCTTACCACCTTGTGCTTATGTCAGAGTCTCAGTGATTTTTGATATTAATTGGGTTTCTATATTTACATTTACTCTTAAATAGAAAATTAGCCAAATGATCAGAATGAATATTAGGAAGCTATTTTTCTCATGGTAAATTCTTGAATTGGCTTTCCATATATGAGTTTCCCTTCCCAAGCTAATTTCTCTAGAGGCCCCCCCCCCAACCCTATGTAAGTTGATTAGTAGATTAGAAGTTTCAAATCTTTATCTGGGAACCCAACTAGTAGTGTAGAAAGTGTAACTGCAACTCTGAGACCTTTCCCAGTCATCATAGCTGATCCAGAAAAGTTACCTGTGTGCCTAAGACAAAGCTTAAATACTGGCCACAAGAACCTCTGAATTTTCATAATAATACATATGGACTAATTCATCATAAGATAAAAACCTACATGACACAGAGAGGGGAATTTTGGAGGTAGTTAAAAACAGATGCACTTATAAAAATAATATTAAAAATTGTTCTGCCATCTGCCCCTAGATCTGCACATTATACCATAGGTAGCTACTTTTCTTGGTTATCCTAGGGAGGCAGTGGAAAGTATTTGTAAAATGAGGACTTGAGTTTGAATTTAATTCTGCCACTTATCACCTGTGAGATCCTGAGTAAATTACTTCATCTCTTTGTGCCTCAGTTTCCTTATCTTTAAAAGGAGAGTATTAAGCTAGATGACTTCTCGCTCTAGACCAATAAGTCTATGATTTTCTTGTTCTGGGTTTACTGTCAACACATCTCTTCATTATCCATTTTATATCAAAGGGAAATTTATGACCCTGGCTTCATTAAGGCTCTAATCAATCACACTAACAAGTATAAACAATTCCATCCTGCTTCTAACTATAAGAATGATGTTCTCTAAGCATGTGGCCACTTATTCTCTTTTTAACCAATAAAGTGACTCCGCAGAATTAAAAAATCACAGAATATCAGGGTTGGAAATGATCTTAGCTGCTGTATTGTCCAATCCAAACATGAAAGGAATTTTAATAACATATATGACAAATTATCATCCAGAGTCTACCTAAAAACTTCTAAGGAGGTAGTCTCCTCTTTCACATCCTGAAGCAGCCTATTTCACTCTGGGATACCTCCATCATGAAGATTTTCCTGATTTCATACTTAATCTCTCTAGACTTCTACCCACTGTTTCTAGTTCTTTCCTCTGAGGTCAAGGAGAAGAAGCCTGACTCTTTATCCTCATGACTTTCTTTAAATAGAGGAACACAATTATCGTGTCCTCTTAAGATTTTTCTTCTTCAGACTAAACATCAGTTCCTTCAACTATATTCTCTCTAGCTTATCCATACTCTTCCCAAATGGTGATAAGCAGAACTGAACACAATTGCCCATACGTGGTCCAACCAGGCAAAGGTGCTATAAACAGGCTGGTCATTTCATTATTCCTAGAAACTTTGCTTCTTTTAATGTCATTCAAGATCTAATGAGACTTTATTGGCCTTCATATCACACTCATAGATTCATATCCAGCTTACTATCCATTAAACTCTCCCATGAGTCACACCTTTCTCATATAGTCCTTGTGAAGTTATTTTTTTTTTAAACTCAAGTCTAAGCACTCATATCTAACACATTTATATACCTCCCCAATACATAAAGACCCATACCCAACTCTGTCTGGTTAAGTTATGGAGGACAAGGACGTTGATCCTGAGGAAGATTGAGATAGCTCCATCCAGGAACTTTCAACCAGGAACTGCCTCCTAGTGCAAGGAAAAGCCTGAACATTCTGGCTGAATTCAGTACGATTATTCTTTAGTAACTACTTACTATGTATGTTTCAAGCAGTGTTAGGCATTTAGGATACAAAGACAAAAATGAAATCAGTACCTGTCTGCCTCAAAGAGATTACATTCTACTGAAATATTACCTCTTGGCAAGAGAAAAAAAAAAAAAAAACAAGGTTCTCCCAAAGACCCAGTATTGAGAAATACTTTGAGGGATGATGCTAGAAACTGAATCAACCTAACTTTCAAAACCCTCCTAGAGATGTCGCCTTAGTTTGGGGCTGATGTCAAGACAATTGCTCAGATCCCAGCTTGGTTGATTTGAAATAATATTTGATCTCAAAATTTGGAATGTGAAAGGGATCCAGAGGTCACAATTTCAGTCCATTCATTGCTCTTGATTAGCTCCTGCTCCTCATTGAAAATAACCACAGAGCACCTCTTTTTGTCTAATAAATACTTTCTTCATTACAATTCAGCAATAATTTATTAAATTTCTACTATGCACAAAGCCCTTCAATAAATATTGAGGATAAAAAGACATTCTACCTAGTGCAGGGCTCCTGCATTTAAGAAACTTCTATTCATTATACTAGGGAACAGAACATTCATTTATTTGTTTGTTCATTCATATGTTCTTCATTCAACCCAATAAGCATCTATTTAAGCACGTATTATGTCCCATAATGACTATTGGGTCAAAATGAAAACAATACAGTAATATGTAGATCAGTTCAGACTAATACTGATTGCCTTTCAGTGTTGATCCTGGGATCCATCCTGACTAAAGTAATAACTTCTGCTAGTTGATCATAAATGACAATTTTTTTTACCCCACCTGCAATCAGTAACTGATGTCTTCAAATTGGTTCTAGATTGGTGCTTACCTAACATAGGCCACCAGCATCATAAGGTTGTAAAATTTAGGACTGAAAGAAACCTTAGATTAGTCCAACTCCAACATTTTATAAATGAGGAAAAAAACTCAGAAAAATGAAAGAGCATGGCTTAGACCACATGGCAGTGCACAGAATGCTGGGCTTGGAGTCAAGAAGATTAATTTTCCTAAATTCAGATCTGGTCTAGCTGTGTGACCCTGGGCAAGTGACTTCATCCTGTTTGCCTCAGTTTTCTTATCTGTAAAATGAGTTGGAAAAGGAAATGGCAAACTACAGTATCTCTGCCAAGAAACCCCAAAACTGGTCATGAGGAATTGGAAATGATTGAAAAATGACTGAATCAGTAACACACGGAGTATGTATCATGATTCAAATCCCACTTTCCAGAATCCTAAGCAGAGGATTCTTAGTTGCCCTTAGGCTCATTTTATTTGACTTTATTTGCCTACCAATCTGAGATTCTCTTACATTGACTCTTCAACATACCACTATATTAGTGACTCAGCAGCACATTTACCTGGATTTTAAGTGATACTTATGTCTTAAGTCTTAATTGAAAATGTGTCTGCTTTCTTATGATCAAAACATAGTTTTTAATTAACCTAGTGCTACCTGTCAGGAATAGATTTCACTGCTTGGTAATTAGAGTGATGAGCATTTCTAACAGGCTTTGAGAAAACTGCCTGAACAAGCCCTCTAAAAGGCACTGATCTCATCTGATTTGCAAGGGTAGCAGCTGTGACTCATGGGCTACATGCAACGGTGGCTAAAGATGGTTTCTGCTTGGTGCAAAGATCCCAGGCTCAGCTAGAAATTGGAAGAGCTAGAATTTCTGGGCCTCCTTGCTAAATTTGCAGAGAAGATCCCCTCCTTCTAAATCATTTAATATTTTTTTTACCTCTCTTTAATATGTCAGAGTTATTTGTAAGCATGGCTGGTTGTCTTGACTAGACTTTAATCTCCAAGAGGGCAATAACTATGCCTTGTTCAACTTTGTATGCTTAGAGCATAATATGGGACTTTACATACATCAAGGAATCTAAAAAAGGGTTACTGAATCCACTGGATTCAACTGAAAACAGCTCTTCAGAATCTCTACAACACATGGTACTACTTAGGCAAAGTGAAAAATAAATAGAATAAGATGAAATTTAATAAGGATCATTGTAAAGTTCTACATTTGGTGCCTGACCTCCTCCTCCTCTTTCTTTCTTTTCTCTATTTACCTTCCTTCCTTTCTTTCCTTTTTTCTTTCTCCCTTTCTTTTTCTTTCACCTTTTTTCCTTCCTCTTTTATTCCTCCTTCCTTTTTCTTTCTTTTTCTTCTTTTCTTTTTTTCCCTCCTCTCCCTTTCTTTTTTCCTTCTTATTCTCCTTCCCTCTTCTTCCTTCCTTCCTTCCATCACTGTAGGGAATTCCTGGTTTTCAACTTTGTCCTATAAAGGCAGACTGGAGACTTGTTTATCATTTATAGTCCAAACGAGTTGCTTGGGGAACAGAGATTTTAAATGATTTGCTCATGTTCATACAGCAATGAGACTCATGGGCTTCGTGCTTGACATCTGAGGCCTATTCCATTACATTCTCCCTCTTGGTTATGATTTATCTTTTTTTAAACAAAATATATACCAAGGCCATCTGCCAGTTGGTGACATATCCACCCTTTCATCATGATCAGGACTATTACAAATGAGGAAATTGTCTTCTCAGAAGGTTAAGTCATTTGTCCAAGGTCAAATACGCTGTGTCATAGGCAGTATTTGAACACAGATCCTTTGACTCCAGAGGCACAGCTCTTTCAATGGGAAGCTGGGCCGCTCTTCCAGGTCTATAGACTGACTAAGCTGATAGGCTCCTGTTCATTGGGACTTAACCAGGGCTACTTTAGAAATGCACCATAATATAAGCTGACCTCAGGAGGCTTTGAACATACCAAGAATCCTGTCCTTTTCAGGGTTATGCACAATGATTGGTTGGATTTCTTTGGTGGCCAGTCTTTATGCTCATCGATGTATATCAGCTACTCTAGCTGTTTCTGTTTACTTGTCCCCATTTTCAGCTGGCAGAATAAGGTCTACACTTACCAGACTGTGTCACTCTGGGTTGCTGAAACTAGCTTGGAAAGTGCAGGATGGGATACTTGTGATCACATAATAACATTGGTTTTAAAAAAAGGTCTAGGGAAGGTTTTAACAAACTTAGGAAATCATGCAAAATCATGTCACACCAGCGTGGAGGACTCTGATGTGGAAACCTCCTCCACTAATACAGATTGCAACTCAGTTATGATTTAATGAATGTCTTCAGGTATTGACTGAATACAGAGAGATTGAGAGACCTGCCCAAATCAC
This sequence comes from Antechinus flavipes, assembly GCF_016432865.1. NCBI lineage: Eukaryota > Metazoa > Chordata > Mammalia > Dasyuromorphia > Dasyuridae > Antechinus > Antechinus flavipes. The sequence goes on along the minus strand of NC_067399.1, from coordinate 221,740,697 downwards.
ACTTTTAGGAAGTAAGATTCAGGTGGGAGATTTGAACTTAGGTTTTCTTGTCACTAAACCTAGCACCACTATCCATCATAAACAATGTCACACTGCCTCTATTCTGGTGGGCTTCTAAGCTAGAAGAGCAGATATGTAATTTACTGAATAACAATACTGGGTCTGAAGTCAGGAAGACCTGAGTTCAAATCTCACTTCATATGTTTACTAGCTCTGTAAGTCACTTAATCATGTATGCCCTAATTTTCTTATGTGTAAAATGGAAATAATAATAGAACCTATTTCCCAGAGTTGTTGTGAGGATCAAATGAGATGACTGTAAAGCTCATAGTATAGCTCCTGGCATATAGTAGGTGTTATATAAATATTATATATCATAATATATAATTATGTAATATATTAAATATTGTTGTTATTGTTAAAGGTATGATATGCAATCAAAAAAGGAAAATGGTGTGCTAGACTGAACATATTGTGACAGGCATTGGGCTCTCAATTAGGGAATATTTTGTTCTGATACATTTTGGTGCTGTATTCAATCCTGAATCCCCCAATTTGGGAAAGATTATCTGGACTCTGTTCAGAATAGGACAGCCAATATGGTGAAAGACCTGGAGAATGTGTTCTATGAGTATCAGATAAACAAGACAACAGAAGGGGTGACATGATAGTAGTCTTTAAGTATTTAAAGAGCTTACATTTGGAAGATAGGATAACTAAATAATGCAGTAAATAAATTGCTGGGTCTGGATTTATGGAAACATGAGTTCAAATCTTGCCTCAAACACTTATTAGCTGTGTGACTCTAGGCAACTCTGCTTGCCTCAGTTTCCTTATCTCTAAAATGAAACAGAGAAGGAAATGGCAAACCCCTTATGGGATTATGAAATGGCTGACCAACAACAATAACAATAACATTTGAAATAGAGGGGTCAAAAACAATGCCTGAGGGCCTCACTGCAGTTCATGATATTCGTGCATGCCTCTGGAAACAGATTAAAATGCAACTGGAACATATTTAACAAAATAAATAGAAATACAATAAAGCATTGAAAATAGTCATATATGGTTTTCAGAATCAATTTGTGGCCCACAGGGATCTTTTTACATGGCTTAGTGCCTCAGGTTTCTATTTGCATTTGACACCACTGTTGTGGAATATGGATCAGACTTGTTCTATTCAAGAAACTAAAAAGTTTCTTGTCCCAGAATGGTAGGATATGAATGGAGAAGGTACCTTAGAGATAATAAAAATTTACATTAGTATATGGTAAGGTTTGTAAGGTGCCTTCATTATGACAATCTCATGAGTTAGATCACCCAAGTCTTATTAACTCCATTTTGCAGAGGAGAAAACAGGATCACACAGATAGCAAATATTTGAGACAAAATCTAGATATTTGTAATTATCTCAAAAATGATCCTTCTCCCAATATAAGACCTTTCCATATATAATAAGAGATCAAGGAGCCATGTGTATAATGGATGGAGCATTAGACCGGGAGTCAGGAAAACCTGAGAACTTGAGTTCAAATGCAGTCTCAGACATTTATTAAACGTGTTTTTTCAGTTTCCTTGCCTATAAAAATGAACTTTAGAAGAAAATGGCAAACCACTAGGTTTATCAAGAAAATCCCAATAAGGTCATGAAGAATTGGATATAATTGAAACAACTGAACAACAACAAAATCAAGAGAGATACATCATGGTACATCTGAAAGAATGCTATTGGTAGAGTTGTGAACTGAATTAGCTGTTAGGGAGAGCAATTAGCAAATGTGCCCAAAAGGCTATAAAATTATTCATATTCTTTGACCCAGAAATATCACTACTAGGTCTGTATCTGAAACACAAAGAGAGGAAAGATCCACATATGCAAAAATGTTTATAGCAGTCCTTTTCATAGTGGCAAGGAACTAACTACAAGAGTGGCCATCAGTTGGGGAATGGCCCGAATAAGATATGGCATATGAATGCTATGAAATACTATTGTTTCATAAGAACTGATTTCAGAAAAGCCTGGAAAGACCTACTTGAACTGATATTGAGTGAAATGAACAGAAACAGGACAACATTGTACACAGTAATAGCAAGTTGTGTGATGATCAACTATGATAAACTTAGTTCTTTTCAGCAATATAGCAATTTAAGACAATTCTAATAAACTTGTGAAAGAAAATAACATTCATATCCAGAAATAGGAAAAGATGCTAGATTTTTATATAGATAATCTGTGCTTGAATCCCACCTCCAAAATTAACTAGCTGTGTAACCTTGGCCAAATTACTTGCCTCCACAAACACTGAGTTTTCTTCCAGATCTAAATCTGTAATCTTTATGCCAGATAGTTTATTCCAATTAAAGGAGGTTCCTGGTCTCTGTTTGAAGTGAGGATGCAACATGCTTGGTTTTGGAGCCTTGAGGAAGGTCTGCGGGATATGGGATGTAGTGGGGATCCTGCTCAGGCCTGACTGCCTAGTATGCTGCTTTGTGATAGGTTTTAGAGAGAGCCTAACTGCACAATAAACTTCCCTTAGCATCTCTTTCTTTGGGCTTCAGCCTTGTCTTTGTTACTTCCCATTCCATCCAGGAATGAGTTGTCTCAAATTCACTTGTTTTTGTTCACTGCCTTGTGGCTTAGATTCATGGTATGGCATCAGCTTAATAACCCATTAAGAGTCACAGTGGGGAAATCAGATGGCATTATGCTAAAGCAAATGGCTTGTCAGCTGCTAGAGTCGGGGACAGTGGCTAGGATGGAGAACAGCTCATCTAAAGATAAAATGATTGTGAACCCAGGAGGAAGGCCTTGGTCTTGCCCCACTTGTTTTAAGTCTTTTAGTATAAGGATAAAAGAATGTGTTCCATAGCCCACCCCTGTGCTGAGGTCAGAAGCTGTTTGCTCTTGGCTCTGACTGAGACAGCCTGCTTCTGCATTCCTCTTACTTTTATTTGAATTACACAAGTGTTGAGCTCACAGGCAGGATGTAGGATGTGGGCAGAGATTTTAGAGACATAGGCTCATAGACAGAGAGAAAGGATGCTAGGGATCATTTAATCCCACCTTCTCATTTTATAGAAGAAACAGCTGAGGTCCAGGGAGATTAAGGGATCTGACCACAGTAACACAGGTAATAAATGTTAGAGTTGGCATGAGTCTGGAAAATTGAAGTGAATTGCATAGCACAGTGCCTGGCACATATAATAATAAGGAGGTAATTAATGGTTACTGATTGATTTTCCAAAATGCCACAAGTGAGAATGATAAGAGTCCGGGTGTTCTGACTCCAAATCTGGTACCTCCCCCCTCCTTATATACCTCCTCTTATATACTCCTTCCAATCCTTCTTGGGAGAGATGAATCAGGAATGGCTATCCTCATTTTCCAGAATGGAAAGTTGATATCAAGGCCAAAAGAAGAAGCTGACTGTAATAATATGTTGAGACTAGAGTATCTTGATTCTGCCAACATAGCCCCATAGCTTCAACATAGGCTCTCTGCTCTGGGACAAACAAGCAACTTCTAGCAGACAGACCTCCATGTGCTCCAGGTAAATGCAGAAATACCTCAGGATATGCCAGAAATTCCAATTTCAGCACCAGTAAGCTGCCAGACCACTATGGCCTCCAGCAGCACCAGCTACTTCTATCTTACACCCTGAGGGAAGCACCAAACATGAGGGTCTCCCATAGGCTTCAGGACAACATCAGTACAGCACCAGGTAAATACCCAGCCCCTACAGCCACTGCCACAAGTAGCCTGAGACAGTGTCTCTTCATCCTAAGGACAGAGCTCAAATTTAAAAGAAAGGGGAAAGTCCCCCAAAAATATGAGCAAAAAACAAAACAACAAAGAATCTGTCCATAGAAAGTTATTATAGTGACAAGGAAAATCAAGACACAAACTCAGAAGAGGACAACAATGTCAAAACACCTTTGAGCAAAACTATAAAGAAAAACAGGAAAGAGATCTCAAAGCCAGAAAAAACTATGAAAAAGTTCAAAGGGGAACTTAAAAATCAAATAAGAGAAGTAGAAGAAATACTGGGAAAAGAAATGAGAGTTGATAAAAGAGAATTTTGAAAAAAGAATCAACAGCTTAGAAACAAAAGCACAACAAAAGAAAATCAAGTGTTTAAAAATAGAATTGACCATAATGGTAAAGGAGATACAAAAATACACTGAAGAAAACAACTTCTTGAAAAGTACAATCAGTCAAATGGAAAAGGAAGTACAAATGCTGAATAAAACAACACCTTAAAAGTTAGAGATGGACAAATGGGAGCCAATGATTCTATGAGACATAAAGAGTCAATCAAACAACTTCAAAAGAATTAAAAAATAGAAGAAAATGGGAAAAAAACACATTGGAAAAACAATTGATCTGGAAACTAGATCCAGGGGAGACAATGCCAGACTCTTTGGACTATTTGAAAGTCATATTAAAAAGGAGGGCCTGCAAAGAAAACTGTCCTGATATTCTGGAACTAGAAAGCAAAATAAGCTTTGAAAGAATACACTAATCACCTTAAGGAAGAGATCTCCAAATAAAAACTCCAAAGAACATTATAACCATTCTGGAAGTGTCAGATCAAGGAAAAAATACTGCAAGTGGCTAGAAAGAAGCAATTTAACTATGGAGAGCCACAATCAGGATTTCATAGGACTTAGCAGCTAAAACATTAAAGGATCAGAGGTCATGAAACATTATTTTCTAGAGGACAGAAAGCTAGGACTGCAGTTAAGAATCATCTACCTGGCAAAATTAAGCTTCAAGGGGAAAATGGTTATTCAATGAAATAGAAGGATTTCAATCTTTTACAAGAAGATCAGCATAGAACAAAACCTATGATTTTCAAAATCAAGAATCAAGATAAGTCTACAAAGATAAAAAGGGAAAAGAAAACATTAAATATTCAATGAAGCTGAACTGTTTACATCCCAACACTGGAAGATGATACTTGTAATTCTTTCTTTCTTTTTTATTTTTTATTATAACTTTTTATTGACAGAGTCCATGCCTGGGTAATTTTTTTACAACATTATCCCTTGCACTCACTTCTGTTCTGACTTTTCCCCTCCCTCCCTTCACCCTCTCCCCCAAATGGCAAGCAGTCCTACACAAGTTAACTATGTCCCAGTGTATCCTACATACAACATATGTGTGCAGAACCGAACAGTTCTCTTGTTGCACAGGAAGAATTGGATTCAGAAAGTAAAAGTAACCTGGGAAGAAAAACAAAAATGTAAGCAATTCACATTCATTTCCCAGTGTTCTTTCTTTGGGTGTAGCTGCTTCTGTCCATCCTTGATCAATTGAAACTGAGTTAGATCTCTTTGTCGAAGAAATCCACTTCCATCAGAATATATCCTCATACAATATCGTTGTTGAGGTATATAATAATCTCCTGGTTCTGCTCATTTCACTAAGCATCTTGTAAGTCTCACCAATCCTCTCTGTATTCATCCTGCTGGTCATTTCTTACAGAACAATGATACTTACAATTCTTAAAAATTGTACCACTAATAGTATAGCGAGAAGGAATATACATAGAGGGTATGAGTAAAAGGTGAATTTGAGGGAATGGCATCAAATTAATTAGTGAATGAGAAAAAGGTGTTCATAGGTACAAAAGAAAGGAAGAGGTAGAAGAGGGTAAATTATTTCACATGAAGAAGAGTGAAAAACCTATCACAGTAGTGGTAAAGTTGGGAGAGTGAGTGGTGGCAATTGCTTGAACCTTACATTTATCAGAATTACCTCAAAGAGGGAACACTATACATAATTGATTGAATATAGCACAGAAAGTAGGAAGGGAGACAGTTAAGTCAAGGGGTAGGAGGAATGGCAGAGGAGAGGACATAATAGTGAAGGTTATAGACAGAAGTAAAACATTGTCAAAGCAGGAAAGGGTAAAACAAGAAAGAGGACAAACAGGAGTAAAAATGGGATTGAGGGAAATACACAGTTCAGTTAGTATTCTTAACTGTGAATGTAAATGGTATGAACTCTCCCATAAAGTGGAAGAAGATAGCAGAATCCTATAATATGTTGTTTACAGGAAATACATTTGAAGCACAGAGACACCACAAAATAAAGATTGGGGTTATTATGCTTCAGCTAAGTATAAAAAAAAAAAAGCAGGAGTAGCAATTCTGATCCCCAACAAAGCAAAAGCAAAAATAGGCCTAATTAAAAGAAATAAGAAAAGAAACTACATTTTACTACAAGATAGCCTAGGCAATGAAGTAATAATATCAATACTATACCCATTTTACAAAATGATATAGGATACAAATTCTTTATTTTCTTTTCAAAATTTTTAATAAGATTTCAATGTAGAACTATTTTAAAGCACAGATTTACTACTCCCCCATTCACAAATCCAAATCACAAAAAACAAGCTTGGCATTTTAGTCTCTCTATCATTAAGCTTTCACTTAACTTTCCAGAATAATTTTCTTTAAATTTATTTATTTATTTTAATAATATTAAATTTTTCAAAATCATGCAAATTTAGTTTTCAGCATTCACTTTTTAAAAAACCCTGTGTTCCAAATTTTTCTCCCTTCCTTCTCACCAACTCTCTTCCCTATATAACAAGTTATTTCAATATAGCTTAAATAGGTGCAATTCTTCTAAACATATTTCTACATTTATTATAGCATTCAAATTCATAAAGGATAAGTTAAGTGAGTTAGAGGTTCATGATCAAACAAGAAATAGAAAGCATTACAAAATGTAAAATAAATAAATTTGATTATATTAAATCAAAAAAGCTTTTCTACAAACAAAACCAATGCTGCCAAGATTAGAAGGAAAGCAGAAAGCTTGGAAGCAATCTTTATAGCAAGTATCTTTGATAAAGGCTACATTTCTCAAATACATAGAGAACTGAGTCAAATTCTCCAATTCTCCAATTAATAGATGGTCAATGGATATGGATAGTCTACAGATGAAGAAATCAAAGATATCTATAGGCATATGAAGAAGTGCTTTAAATTACTTTTGATTAGATAAATATAGATTAAAACAACTTTGAGATGCTACTTCATACCTATAAGATTGACTAATATGACAAAAAAGGAAAATAAATGTTGAAGAAAATGTGGGAAAATGGGAACTTGGAGTTGTGAACTATTCCAACCATTCTGAAGAACAATTTGGAACTATGCCCCAAAACTAACCAAACTAAGCATACCCTTTGATCCAGCAATATTTCTACTATGTCTGTATCCCAAAGAAATCATAAAAGGGAAAAGAACCTACATTTGCAAAAATATTTATAGCAGCCCTTTTCTTGATGGCAAAGTATTAGAAAATGAGGGAATACCTATCAATTACTGAATAAGATGTGAAATGTGAATGTAATAGAGTACTATTGTGCAATAAGAAATGATGAACAGACAGACCAGAAAAATCTACAAGATTTGTATAAATTAATACAAAGTGTAATGAGCAGTACCAGATCATATAGTCTTTCAGCAACACTGTGTAATGATCAACTATGAATCACTCAGCTCTTTTCAGCAGCTCAATGAACTAAGACAAGTACAAAGGACTCACAAATGAAAATATTATCCACATTCAGATAAGGAACTGAATACAGATTGAAGCATATATATATATATATTTTTTTTTTATATATATTTTTTTACTTTATTCTTTTTTGTGTGTTTTTCCCTTTTGATTTGTTTCTTCTTTTACAATTGTGACTAATATGGAATTATATATGTTTTATATGATAGCACATGTATAATCTTTATCAAATTGCTTACCATTTTAGGAAGGGAAGGAGGGAGAAAAATTTGAAGATCAAATTCTTATAAAATTAATGCTAAAAACTGTCTTGATATGTAATAGGGGAATAAAATTAAATGCTATTTTAGAAAATTAAAGAAAAATGAAATTGATATGTCACTTTGACCAAGATTTGGGTGATCCAAGTCATGTACCCCAAGACCTCTCATGTAATATATCTCACATTCTCATTGTAATATTCACTTTCTTATTAATTGTTAATCAGTCAGAGTTGATCACCATCCTCAGGAATACCCGCTCTTTCAAGGGCATATAAATTATGTCATGAGGTGTCTTTGGTCAAAGTAAGATGAACAGATGACCATCATTTTATTAAAATTCTAGCATCATTAATAAAATGATTAAATTACTCAGAAATTAGTCTCTTGGAACTTTTTAAAACTCCATGCTTATGATCTTATTACACATATGGTCAGATCTAGTCTGGCATTGTCTATCTGGCTAGTAACTGTTGACCTTGTTCCTAATTTTCCCAACCCTAGAGAAGGGAGATTAGGAAATCATAAATGATGGGATTCAAGGATCCCATCTCCTAAAATAATCTTTGCCATTTGAATTGTAGCAGTGTCTATGATCTACTTCCATTAGAGATCTCTTCTTTGCAGCTAAACTGGTATCCTAGAAATCTACTTTTATAATGTTAGTGTATCTGGGAAAAGTAACATAGTAAGTCTGAATGTGAATTAATTTATCAGTGAGCCTTTTGCCTCCAAGGCACTGATGGAATGGGTTGTTGCATTATTGATATGGAAGGGACCTTTGTAGTTCACTAGCTGACCCTCTAATTCTATGGATAAAGAAACAGGACAAAGGGCTTGCCCTAGAAAGTGCCAAAGTTTGATCTCAAACCCAGACTTTTTGCCTCTAGGTCCAATGTTCTTCCTACCACACCATGCTCCCTTTCATTGCACCAAACTGACTGCAGAAGGAAAGGGAGATTGGTTCATATCATTACTTTGAGCCTGAAGCAGGAAAGTAAACGGAGAACTGCAGTGAGTTGGAAGGCAACATGAGGGCACAGCATCAGTGTTATATTTGGTATAAATATGTAGGGAGCTGAGTGAGGAAGGGATGTGAAAAAGTTAGGAAATGAGAAATAGGAGCAAGGTTACAAATAGGAACTCTCCATCTAGGGTAAAACCAGTTGGAGGTAGGGCAGAGGACAATCTAACCTTAAATGTAGCCAGAGAGGAGGTAGTGTGATCCCCAGAATTGCAGATGTGCCGTTATGCAGTTTGGGGTGCCGTAGGAAGGGATGCCTTGTGACAGGACACTGGGATGGGGCTGAATGAGGGACCTTGGTTATACTAAAAAGCATGGGTGATGGTGAGAAATTTGAGCCTCTGCATTGATAAAGGAAAGAAACATTCCTTCTTAAGCTTATGGCAGCCCAGTGGCCCCAACCTAGTCATAAATTTCAGTAGAAGGGAAGGCAAGTCAAATCTGACCAAAGTGTCCAGCCCTGGTAGCTCACTTGAGGTCACATTGTTCCTATCCTTTCTTCTTGCATGTCTGCTAAGATGAGTAGTTCAACTGTGTCCAAATGTAAGGTAATGAGCCTGATGCATTGTTCCTTCCCATCAATCAGCATCAATTTTTCACTTTGGATGTATTTACATTCACAATTACACCAATTTTCAGGCAAGGGAGCAAACAACTTGATTAAGCATAAGATTTGCTGCTAGACAATGCCAATGTGAAAATATCACGCTGTTAACCCTTTTTATAATCTAGGATTGGCACTTACAAAAACAGCATGGGGAGCTTGGGGGCTTGCAGGGTGAGGTGGCAGGGAATGGGGGAATGACAAAAGAGCAGAACAGCCAGCGCTCCTTTACTTAGTAAACAAGAGGGAGGATGTTTTGCTGGAATACATGTATCTGAAATGGAATTATAATTGCCCTCGGGCTGTGAGATTAGGTTAGGGGTTGTCAAGACAGAGCTCCAAGTGGGAGGCTGTCTGGGTTAAGTTAGTAAGTACTGGCCCCCACCTCCTCATGCCGGAGGTTAATTCCTGACATGGATTCTTTTGTGTTCTCTGAAATGGAGGAGATGTCAACAGAAAAGAGAGTCTGAGAAAGAGGGAGGAGGGGACAGAAAACATCCAGCCAAAGGCTGAGCATCCTCAGGAAGATTTGGGAGTGAGTACAGAAGAAGGTCCCCTTCTGGGGATGATGGGGAAGAGTGACTAATAATGCACAGGCGTTGCAAAAAGGACAAGAAGCCTCATTTTAAGATGAAATTAGAAGAGCTGTATCTAAATATCCAAATCCATCTAATTCTGACTACTTGTATGACCATGGACAAGGCATCACAGTAAATAAGAGCACTGGGCCTGGAGTCAGGAAAACCTGCGTTCAAATCTGGCCTCAGACACTTACTGACTTGGTGATCCTGGGCAATCCTTTGTTTGCCTCAGTTTTCTCATCTGTAAAATCGGGATAATAATAGCGCCAATCTCCCAAGATTGTTGTGAGGATCAAATGAAATAAATAATTATAAAACATATAGCACAATGCCTGGCATATATAGTAGATGCTCTATAAATGTTATTGCTTATTATTATTATTACCACATTTCTGGGCCTTTGTTGCCTCATCTATAGTGAAGTTTGGACTATTCTGAGATTACTGTCAGTTCTTTGAGTTAAGACCTATTCTATGAGAAGTTTCAGGAGTATAGAGACATCATTTCATTAACCATAACTGCTTATTTGTTACTAAATGGATAACCAAGTCTCAGGAGCTTAGTTTGCAGGGTCACAATATAGCATGATTTTTGATGAAATCTCCTGTAAGCATCTCTAAGAAGATGGAAGTCTGCTTATTTAGGTGAAAGTTTCCTTCCTAAAGGACCTGAATCATGCATGAGCCTTCTTAAAGGCAAATCTTGTGCTGCTGAAATCTAATTCTTCCTAAAGAAAATTTCTGATTAAACATGCATCCATCCATCAATTAGAACTGTCCTCCTTGGCACCCCTTGGGAGTTTTACTTAGATTTCAGAACTGGCACAAGGCATCAACTTTGACTCCTCATTGGAGAGTTTTTCTTGGAACCTTTATTTTGGGGAGACCAGCCATCCTTTATTTTCAGACTTAGCCCCATGCTCCCACTTGAATATCTCATCTTCCTTTCAACTTTTAGTACTCTCCTCTTTCTTTCTCCATTAGAATGCAGACCTTTTTTTCTTTTGACTTGCTTTTGGATCCTCAGTACTTAGTAAAGTACCTCACATACAGTAAGTGCTTAATAAATGCTTATTGACTGTCTTCTGACTACCCCTCCCCACTCTATCCTTGATGGAAAGGAGAAGCTGTGCAAAAATAGAGGCTGTGGAAACACATCTGTCTTTGGAGGAATGTGAGAGACACCAGCATCAAGGCAGCATTGTCAAATCATGAGAGTCTCATCAAAGGCAAACTTTTGCTGTTGAAATCCACTGGGACTGCAGACAAAGGCTAACAGTTTTTCATCTCCCCTGCTTGCTTCTCTCCAGGTCTCTTTTCTTTTTTTTCCCCATCTCTCTCTTGAGAGGGCCAGTGTAGGAATCAGGGACGTTTGTTTTCTAAAAATTTCTTTACTCTTGTATTTTTAAATATCTGTTTTCTTAAGCTGGTCAGTAAGATAAAATTATCGATTAATAACTTGCTGGACTATGTGTGCTATTGCTCTAATGCAGCTCTGAGTAGAGCTATGGGGAATGGCCAGGGAAGGAAGAGAGATTTAAAGCTAGGATATTTGCCAATGTAAAATTTCTGATTGAGAACCAGAGAGTTATAGATTCACTTCTTTTCCCCCCAAGTCAACATGCATTTATTAACAACTACAACAACAACAACCATGTCAACAACAGCAATTCTATATAAATGCCTAATATATTCTACTTACTGTACTAAATACTTTATAAATATCATCTCATTTGATTCTCACAATCAAGTGAGGAAGATGTCACCATTATCCCCATTTTACAGATGGGGAAACTATAACAAACAGAGGTTAGGCAATTGACTTATGATCACATATCTAGTAAGTATTTGAGACCAAATCTGAATTCAGTTTTTTTCCCCTCCAAGTCTATCATCCTATCCATTAGATGATTTTGCTGCCCCATATGTATCCAGCACTATCCCAAGTAGTAAGTTACACAAAAAAAAGACAAAATAGCATCTATCCTTGTATAAATTCTCTTCTATAACTTTCTAGGGCAGAGTGAATTCACTGACCAGATTCCCTCTGGATAAGCAAGTCAGCAGCAGTAATTAGGCAGTGAGCTAACATCTGGGTTTACCATTCATACCATGATCCTCTGGAGATTGGGGATGGAGCAAGTGGCTAGAAAGAAAGTTATACATCAAGGAGAAGAGTAATTTAACTTGCAAAAATGTATGTATTTGTATGTATGTGTTTGAGGGGAGTGCTAAAGAGTGACTAAGAGCCTTGCCTTCCAGATCACCACCTCTGCATACAGCCCCCATGACAACAATGATGAGATCACAGATAAAGCAACTTTACAGGTCCAGCCATTTTATATCAGAAATTAGGGAACTGAGGCTTAGAGAAATTAGATCACTCAGCCAGTAAACAATTATGAAGTGCCTCTTATGGGCCATGCACTTACAGTCTTTGTCCTCAAGGAACTTGCACTCTAATGGAGAAGACAACACAGAAAACTATGTATAAACAAAATATGTGCATGTTAAATAATTCACAGAGGAAAGGCACTAGAATTAAGGTGGATCAGAAAAGGCTTTCTGTAGAAGAAGTGATTTTAGCTGGAACTTGAAGGGAGCAGGGAAGCTAAGGGAGCAGACATGAGGAAGAAGAGCATGGTGGAGAACCAGTGAAAATCCTTGGAACTGGGAAATTGAGTTAACTTGTGTGTGACTCAACAAGGAGGCCAATATAACTAGATCATGGAGTACAAGGATGGTGGCTGTGTAAGGGATGAGAAGACTGGAAATGTAGAATGGGGCCAGATTATGAAGCACTTTGAATGCCACGCTAAGGATTGTATATTTGTTTCTTAACATGATAGAGAGCCACTGGAGTTTGTTGAGTTGGGGAATGTGACATGGTCAGACCTGGGCTTTAGGAAAATTACTTTGACAGCTGGGTGGAGAATAGATTGGAGTGAGGAGAGACTCGAAGCAAGGGGACCAAACCCATTTCCCAGCTCCATTCACACTGGGGCTTGAACCAGGACCTCTGATGCTAAATCTAATATTATTTCACTGTACAATGCTGTATACCATATAGGTTAGTTGGAGAAGAAGAAAAATGGACTTTGAGTTTCCTAGGAAAACCCACAGAAAGGAAACAATGGAGGATCATTACACTTAGACTGCTAGGCTCTGAACTGGAATACCACCTCCTGAAGTAATTTTTTTTCTTTTATATAGACCTCTACTTTATTTAAGGCTATTCTGACACCTGTCATGAAGAATTCATCCACTGGAACAATTCCCAAATTGCTAAATCTAACACTTATGGCCTTTCCTCTCATGAGCCTTTGCAATTCCCCCCAATCCATTACTGTGCCATGATTCAGTCCCTAAGATGTAAAACCCTGCCCAATGGGCCCTAGCCCTAATTGAACGGGCACACTCAAAGGGAAAGCCTTTTAGCTACCAGAAGCAGGCCCGCTGATTTAATCTCATCTAATTAAGAGTCACTGAGCTGTCAGAGGTACTGCCTTTTGGATGAGACTTAAAACTAAGACCATGAACCCTGTGACTTTTTCTTTCTTATTCAGACTATTTTCCTCCCCCTCCCCTTCTGCCACATGAACACACCAGGGAATAGGGGTGGTTAACCTCATGGTTCTCAGTCAGCTTTTAGTTAGGCTATTACCTAGAATCATAGGATTATAAAGATCCCTGGAGCTTTAAAGGATATCTAATTCAATCCTTTCATAGTATTGATGGAGGAAGTTAGGGCTACAAGAGATGAAGGAAGTCATACAGTCTCAGTAGACAGACCAAGATTCTGAATCTCTTTCCTTTTCCAGTGCTCATTCCATCACCACCTGTGCTACCCCTTGATTTTGAAGGCATCCAGTGGCCTAGTGGTATTTCAATTCTTGTCTAAACCCTACATTGAGGGACGAAAGATATCTCACTGAACTGACTTCTCTAAAAATGGCTCTCTAGGAAAAAAAAAAGATAAAGTCATTGCTTCAGCTCTGCTCTGGATTTCACTAACTCTGGTTTTTAAAATTTTAAAAACAATTTAGTAGAAAGTACTGCCTTGGAGGTTGGTTCAAATAGTCAATAACAACCATATGACAGGGGTATTGGGCTTCTCCTTTCCTTACTGCCATTCACTTTACAGGAATTTTAGAGTCTCACTAAGGGGATGCAATCATTTCAATTCAACCTATACAACAAATGTTGATTGAGTGCCTATTATGTGCAAAAAAGAACTCTGGAAGGCTCTGTGAACAAAGTTTAAATTAATTGTAATATCAAAATAAAATCAAGAGAACCAAAACACAAGATGGTCATCACTGCAGTTGATAGGACTTGTTTATTCCAAACAATCTGGATGGAAAAGGAGAAGCCTGGACTTTACTAATATTAGAGAACTTATTTGCTTTGTATTTTGGAGTTATTAAAGAAAGACTTAGAAATAGACAGGACCTTAAAGGCCATCTGGCCTATATGTTATAGATGAAGAAACTTTACTAATGGTTATAGTGGAAGTAAATAGAGGAGGAAAGGGAAAGAGGAGGAAGCAGCAGCAGCAGGAGAAGGACAAGAAGAAGAAGAGGAGGAGGCAACAAAAATAACAAATAGCATTAAGAGAAGTCTTTGATTTCAGAAGGCTTTCTATGTTATTTCATTTGATCCTTACAACAACCCTAGGAAATAGGTGCTATTATTATCCTCATTTTATAGCAGCAAAAACTGAAATGGAGAGTCAGGATATAGTGATTTGCTCAGGGTCATTCAGTTGTCAAAGGCAAGATTTGATCTCAGGCCTTCCTTCTTCCAAGGCCAGAATTCTATGTTCAGTACCACTCAGCTATAAAGCAAATATCAGATACAGAATTTGAACCCAGTTCTTCTGATTCCAGAATAAGGGCTTTTTCCATTATGCCTTACTGTTCTATTATGTGCCATCTCATTTCTGTTTCTAACCTTCCCCTGTATCTTTTCTTTTAACTATGAATGACCCAAAATATAGTCTTTTCTTAAGAGAATCTCTTATTTCCTACTTTTTAAATAGCCCTTTGTTTTCTGTAATTCTAGAAAAACTCTAACCATCTACCAAGTAACAGTAAATATCCTCTGTCCTCTTTCTTCTAACTGGATTTTAAAAATTCAGCATACTTGATTATAGTATAATTTGAAAGTCATCACTCTGGTGCAGTCAGCAAGCCTTGAGTTAAAATTTGATCTCAGACAGTAAGTTAAGCAAACTAACTATGTGACCATGGGCAAGTCAATTAACCTCTGTCTGCCTCAGTTTTCTAAATCATAAAATGAGGATGATAATAATGACACTTACATCTCAGGGTTATTGTGGAGATCAAATGAGATACTTTTATAAAGTACTTAGCAAGTGTTTGGAACATAGAAGGAATTCAATAAATGCTTATTTCCTTCCTTCCTTCTTCCTTGCATTTTATGCTTCCTAAGCAAATACATCTAATGCCAGAAATAGAAGGGACTATCTACCTCCACCAGCCAACATAGTGGGGAGCTGTATATTTCCCCTCCCCTACTCCAATCATCTACAGTAGGCCAGAATATAGATTAGCACCTTTTGCTGCACTGAGAATAGCTGCAGACTTTCTCCTTTGCTCCTGTCATTACCCCTAGTTCCCAGCAGGAATAGGATACCCACTATCATCTGGATGGTGACTCTCTCATGTCTATTTCTACTGGAGGTATCTTAGAGATCCCTCCATCCTAACCTCAAAGCAGCTATTCTCTTAAAAGAAGACTGTCAGCCCTGCTATTATTATTCCCCAGGACTCGTAGGGCCTTGCTATCCTGCCCTACTATTTTCCCCTGATTTCTATCTTCTAAGAATTGAACATAAACATAAGCCTTTATTTATATGTTTTCTCCCCTAGACAGAATGCGATCTCCTTGAAAGTATTTTCTATTTATACCTCCACACTTAGCATTAATGATTAACCAATTCTTCTCCATTTTATTTAGACTTCATTTAGAGGAGGGAGAAGTTTTAAAGTCTTTGTTCAATGTTCAGTCATTTTCCAGTTGTATTTGATCCTTTGTTAGCCCACTTGGGGTTTTCTTAGAAGAGATACTAGAAATTTTCCATTTCCTTCTCATTTTACAGATGAAAAAATTGAGGCAGTTAGGGTAAACTGATTTGTCCATGGTCATACAAGTAATATCTGAGATTAGAATTGAATCCAGGAAGATGAGTTTTCCTGACTCCAGACCAGGTACTCTATCTATTGCACTCTTAAAATTTTTATAATAACACTTTTATTCATTCATCATATCTTCTTTTTCCTGACTCTAACTGCAGATAACAGTAAGGTAAAAAAAAGAAACCAGTAAGGTATGGAAGACATTCTGTGATAGTCATTTACCTGCTTTCTCTGAGCCATAGAGGATAAACACTCAAGAGTAGGGGAAAAGTGAATCGTGTAGCTGAGTAGCTCTTTCAAACTCCCTAGACAGAAATGGATCAGAGTTAGGTCCCCTAAATGGCCATTTGGCTAAATGGCCCCTCCAAGGACTTAGATAAAGGTATCATTAGCAGGTACTGCTATTTTTAGGAGTGTAAAGTTTATTAAGACATCTAATGAAATGAATCCTTAGGCTCAAATTGCTAGTTTTCAGGTACTTGTGGCTTCTAGATATTTCTTGGGCTAGAAATTTTATAAGAAAAGAATACAATAGTATGCTTTTCATATAACTTTCTACAACCTGGTCTGGGTCAAAAGGTTAGTGGGAACTCCTCCTCCCTAAAAAACCAAACAGATAATATACATCTTGTGGATTAAACATGGCAAAATTTCAATCAGTCATCAGCACTTTACCCCTCCATCATTCCCGCTCAATATATTTCAGGAATACCTTTCTTTGGTGCTAGCTGGTGCTACCTCAGGGAATGCTTATTAATTTTAACAGTAGCCTGAGCAAACCATAATCACAAAGGGGCACTAGCTAAGAAACAAATAATGTAGTGAGTTGGAATAGCACACAAGAAAATGAAGTCAGGGAGAATGGCTAGATAAGACCAAATCTAAATAGGGAAAACCTGGGCTGGAGACTTAAAGGCACTCAGGGGTCCATTTTCAAGATATTTTGAGGAATAAAAGATTGCAGAAGAATGGAAAAGATTATGGATGTCAGTTATTATTAAAAAAGGCAATTGAAAAGACATCAGTAACTTCCGACCCATATGCCTACTTTTTTATCACTATAAAATCTTTATGAAAATGGTCCATGTGTGTATTAAGGGTATCTTTAATGAAAACATGGGAAGAAAAAAACCAGGATTTTATGTGTGGTTCTCTATAGTAGGCCATATTTTCACATTTGCCCAAATGACTGAAAGAAGTAGAGAATTCAAATTCCTGCTGAGTTAACTATATGTTTATTAAAAAATTTTTTTTCCTTATTAGAATGATCCATGGTCTTAAAGGTCCCCCACAATAATATGTTTTCCATGCAAATATAACCATTAAAGAAGATGCCTTCATTGACACAACCACAGAGCTCACCTTGTACAATGATCCTCTAATTTATTGTCAAGTAAGGTGTAAAATAAAGTCATCAAAGGTTTTTTCCATTATCATCAGAGATGTCCCATGCAAAGTCCAAAGAGAAGAGAGATTTCCTATAGATAGTTCTGAGGTTCTCCAGATGCTTTGATTAGCAGATAATATGCAGACAATATTGAGCTCAAGAATACTACGGTCTCTTCTTGATGAGATAGATGGACACTCCAGAGAATGGATTAATCTACACAGACAAAACCAACTGGATTAAGAATGCCTGTTTCTCAGATTATTATATGCAGTTGGATAGGCAGCATCTTAAGTTATTTTTCCAGCACTTGTACCTTAGACATGCACAGAAGATGAATAATGAGCTAAGCACAGAAATAAATAGAAGGAAAAGAATGGTCTTGATTTAATTTAGGTACCTGTACCACTTTTAAATGATCTCAAGCTGATCTCTACTGCCAAATCTCATCTTTTAAAAACTGATATCCTCCCAGTGATCCTAAAATGGTTGTAAATCATAATATATCACCATATCTGAAGAATAAATTGTAGTTGATTCAGAAGTCAATAGAAAGACACCTGGGGGGTTTATTAGGTTCCAGTATATTCTCAATGATGACTTGCACATAGTGGCACAAAAACCAAAATCAAAGACATGTATTCTTGAAAAAAATAGAGAAGCAGGACAAAGGTTGCATTGGTAGTCATTAGCATTAAAAAGATCTAAAGCTTCATGTAGGATGGGGAAGTGTTCTATGGATAATTCATCAAAGAATATGGATAATAACCAGATATAATGAGAAAGTAAATATGAAATTTGATTTGGATTGGTGAAAGGAATAGTCATACTGTCAAGATCATGGATCCTCTGAAATATAGATATAATGTTGATTCTAAAGCCCACATACAAATTTTGGGGAATTTTTCCCATCGTTTTGGATTTTCCAAGTCACTGCCTTACTCAATGATGTTAACAATCAAGAAACAATAGTATTCCATTCAGGAAAATAGCAGGTACCCCTGTTTTTATATTAATAAAATTTTATTAATTGATAAAAATCAAGGTGTTTATTGGTTTTGCTTTCATCAATTAATTAATTTATTAATTCATTCTTCCATTACACTGGCATTTCCTTTTGCCTAGAATTTTCTCCTTCACCTCTGCACCCAAGAGTCCCTTGTTTTCTTCAAGACTCATTTCAAATGTCACCTTCTGTGGGAGGCCTTTCCTGCTCATTCTGCCTCCTTTCAATTGCTAGTACTTTCCCTTCAGATATTTCCTTGTATTTTATTTTTACATTTTGTACATATACACTGTTTGGCATGTAAATGACAGAATATTAGCTCCTTGAGGCAGGGACTGATTTGTTTTTGTCATTATATGTCCAATACCTAACACATAGCAGGAATTTAATAAATTTCAGTTTATTTATTGATCTAATTAATGATGTTAACATTTTTATTGTGTTTCAAGCACTGTATTAAGCAGAGGGAGAGAAATGAAATGGTCTGAGAGTCACTACTTTCATAGAGTTTATTTCTGGTAGGAAGATAAGATATAAACAATAATAATAAATAATACTATGGGATCAATCCATTAGGAAATCATAAAACTAAAATGACATATAAGGATGGGCAATGACCAGTCAGTATGTATTGAATGACTGTTATATGCCACTCATTGTGCCAGATATTGTGAGAGAAATATAGAAAGAGAAGAATCATTTCATTAGTATCACTACTATTGCTTTCTGATTTAAAAATGAAAATAGTGCCCAAATAACTTCTTCATTGTTGGAGACAGGGAAGAAAGCAAGAAGATGAGGGGAATCTTTGGACATTTCTATTACATTAACAAAGAATAGCTTGAGAATTGGTAAAGGGAAGAAATCTCTGACATTTTTACCCAGTGACCCAAAATCTAGTTATCAGTGGGAATCCAAAGTGTTCATAGGATTCCAAGAAATTTTATGAGAAGTTTTGTTAGGCTGAATAAAGAGTATGAGGGCTTATTTCTTGTAATAATGGTGAGACTATAGGAGAGAAGGAGAAAGAAACTGAAGAATAAGAGATTTATCATCAACTAATTCTTTGTATACTATCATTTTGGGCAGCCAATAGAAAACCTAAATTAATCCAGGAAAGGCTTTATATTGAAACTATTTTTCCATTTTTGGAAATAGAAAGTTTGATAAGCTAGGTTGCTGCACCTACCTCAAGACTCTAGCTATCTTCAAGTCATGATGGCTACTCATAGTTATCCCCTACACAAAAATTCTACTAGTAGGGATGGTATCTGTTCCCTCTTAGAAAAGAATGCTTTGTAAGCTGGCTCTGGACTCCAGCTCACTCCTTTACTGGCTCAGAGCCTCCCCTTGGCTTTCTCAATCTAAGGTATTTCATTAAGATAATAAAAGAAAGTAAGTCAAGTTCTCAGAGACTGAAAGTCTCTCATGTAATAAAAGCTGACTGGTAATTTATAGTCTCTCTACCTAAGTGTGACTTTGAGATCAATACACTACTCTGGTGAGCTTCCAGAGACTCAATTCATAATAACTCCCAATGTAACCTTAAACGGTGAGCTTCTGCCGCCTTCTCACAGAAGGGCAGAGAAGACATTCTATCTTATCTCTGGAGGAGGCCATTTTGCAATTTTGAAAGCTTCTTACCTCATAAGCAAGTGGTTTAGTGTGGAATGTCTTGCTGCCTTCCTATCTTGTTTTTTCTTTTTTAGAAATGGATATAAATTTCACATTGAATCCACAGAGCCTGGCTCTTGGGAAGAGCCTAAAGAAGTGTGTTAATTGTTTGTCCTTCTTTTTAAAAGAAGACCAATGACATCACGGAGTGATGATGTCTTTAGTATGAATTGAATTTAAGTGAGACAGAGTTGCACAAAGTCATCAGCTTCATTCTCTCTTCCAGAATCATTGGGAATTCAGTGATAAGACAAAAGAGAGGAGACTTGGCAATGAGTGGCCTGGTAGATCTTGTCCAAAAGTAGCTTCAGAACTACTGATTGGTAGAGAATCAATATTTCTTAGGCAGAAAGAACAACAGAAAAGTAGTTACATTTCCAAATCTTGAAAGCCTGGATCGAATGAATTGATCAATCAACAAATATTCTTTAAGGGCCAACCACTTTGTTAGATGAGGTGTTAATGAGATTCTGGCCCACGGAACTTAATTTTATTGTGGTAGATTAAACTTTTTACTGATTATCCTTCTTTGGTTCTTTCCATGCTCACCAAAGGTCTTATACCAATATGCAACTGATGGCATTCATCGATAATGTTCTAGATTACCTTCTTTTTTAAAATTAAAATTCTGGGCTGTCCTATTGGTTTTCTTTTAGGTCTGTTTTCTGGGACTGATTTTCACTACTGTTCTAAATTTTATTAGCCAACTCTCATTGACAGCAAATCTTTTGTACCAAACAAAATGATAAGATCATAGCTTTGGAAGTAAAAGGGGACTAAGTGATCATGAGAAAACTGAGATCCAAAGAGATTAATTGACTAAAGTCCATGGTAACATAGGCACTAATTAGCAGAGAGGGTGGACAAACGCAGGTTCTTTGTCTCCTCTTTCATGGAATTTTAGAGCTGGAAGGGTTTATCCTAATCTATAACTACAGTAATGAAAACTGCTCACTTCTTAAGAATATGGAAAAGTGAAAAAAGGAGAATCCAGGACTAGACAAACCTGCTTATCACAGGTGTATTCCCCTGATAAATATCTTCTTTAAAAGCCATGGGTGAAAAATATTTTTTGTAAATTGCTTCATAGTTTAAATTCACTCTTGGAAATAAATATTTGAAACACTCAATGGAAAATTTGGATTTCTTTGCATATACTTTGCATTCATCTATCTGTGCACATGTTGAAGAATAAGTTCTTATGGGGTTCATGAACTTATTTTAAAAATATTTTGATAATTATATAATAATAACATAATGTTCACTATGTGCCAGGCCCTCTGCTAAATATGATTTTATTTGATCCCCAAACCTTGGAATTATTATCCTTATTTTAAACTTGAGGAAACAGAAGCAAACAGATGAATTAACTTGTTTAAGTCACAAGAACTGGAGAGGGCCTAAGAGCTAGTAAGTTTCTAACTCAGGTCGTCCTGACTCCAGGCTTGATCTATCCACTGAGGCACCTTGCTGTCCTATTTCAATATATTTGGCATTTCAATATAATTGGTTTCTTCTGTATTCACTGTATCTTATTTTATGCATATTTTATGCATATGAATATTTTAAAAATATTCTGAGAAGGGCTTTGTCAGACTATCAAAGGGGCCCATCACATACATAAAGGATCAAAATGTCTATTTTAATAAGATGTAAGTTCCCAAAGGACAGAGACTGGTTCATTTTATTTTATTTTTTGTCTCTGTATCCTTGCTATCTATAATGGTGGCTGTCTAGAGGGGAGACTCCCTATTTATGGTTTTCCTCCATCCCTTGGTAATCATTGCTAGTGAATGCTATTGTCAATGGTAACTACAAGGCCAAGAATATTGCTGTCCCACTGTGGTATCTTGGGGGCAAATGAAAATGCTGTACCCACTGGGTTTTTGTCCTCGCCATTTAGGCAACATACAACCACAGGATATGCCTTGTTTGAGACACTCTCTCAGGAGCTCTTGGAAGCTCATGATTTCATAGGCAGATCTCAGCATCCGCTGCAAATCAATACTCTTGATTGGCAAAAAGGGTCCCTGTGCCATTGGGGGACTGGGAGAACAGCTTTCGGATGGTACATAAACCAATTGTTAAAGATCCCTCGGCCTTATTCACAGGAGTTGCAGCATTCATGGCAGTATCCCGGAAAAACAGTAGTCTGGGTAATTACATTCTGTTTCCCCACATACCCTCTAAAGCATTAACTGCAGATATCATTCTCTGCACTTTTAGGCCATAACCACTGCAGAGTGCTGCTGTGGAGTGATTAAACAGCTGTCCCCTTTCTCCCTACAACTTACGGCTTTTCTCTGTTGGAAGAATGACTCCCTGTGTGTCAGTGGAGTCAAGCCCAACATGTGAAAGTAGATGGTAGTTGGGGAGGGGGGAGTGTGTATTTCTTTCTCAGCAGACATTGGAAATTACAGAAGCTTTCACTTCATTTCTGTAGTTTATAACCTCAGAATGTTGGAGGGGGTGAGACCAAGGACAAGCTGGTTCTTTCTTTAAAAAAATTTTTTTGGGAAATTTTCATTTGGTATTTTTGGTTTATATACTACTTATTTATGAATATGTCCTTCCCCTCTCCCCTTACCATTACAAAAAAAGAAAGAATTAAATAAAGAAAAAAGGGGGAAAAGCAGTTCAGTAAAATCAACCAATGTAGTAAATAAATTTGACATTATATACAATGATCTACTCTATACAATACTCATCTTTTCAAAGAAGGGAGTGAAATGCATTTTTACATCTCTTCTCCAGGGTCAGAACACAGTTCTTTTTGTCCTGGGAATTCCAGATCATGTAACTGACGATCTAAGGTCTAACAGATTTTAGGATATTAGGTACAAGTTATATTTGGCCTCCTTTTGTTTCCTTCATTCCAGAATTATGTCAGGCCTCTCTGACTACATCATGAAGAAGGGGAAGGTTTGAAGAGAAGAGAAAGGGGAGAACAGAAAGGATGCAGAAGGGAGTGGAAAGCAGAGGAAAAAAGGAAAGGAGAAGTACCGAGGATAAGAGTTGGAAAGGTAAATGGAGAGAAGAGGTAGATGTGATAATGGTTGCGAATGTTTAAAACTGCTAAAACTTTTAGATTACCCTGTATAGAGAGAAAGTGTAAGAAGGCAGAAATAAGTTGAAGGAGCATGGAGAATGGGGGATAGAGGCTTTGGGTTAGAGAAAAGGTGCCTAAGGGAAGAAGGAATGAAGTTATTAGAGAGAGGGCTAGAAGACCAGAGGGAGAGAATAAGAAGAAATTTAATGTGTAGACTATGAAAATAATCTCTCTGTCTCTCTGTCTGTTTTTCTCTCTCTCTCTTTCTCTCTCTCTCTCTCCCCCCCCTGAGGCAATTGAAGTTAAGTGACTTGCCCAGGGTCACACAGCTAGGAAGTGTTAAGTGTCTGAGATCACATTTGAACTCATGTCCTCTTGATGTCAGGGCTGGTGGCTCTATCCACTGCATCACCTAGCTGCCCTGCATCCTTTGTTCTTAGAGGATTACTGACATCAGGAGAGTGATGTCTGGACTTGCAAATAAATTGGATTTAAGTAAGGCAGAGGTATACAAAGTCATCAGCCACATTCAATGAGGAGTGGGGTGGATTATAATTAGAGATCGAAGGCTGCCAAATTTGTAAAAATACAAGTCATTTCTTAATTGATAAATGGTCAAAGGATTCAAATAGGCAGTTTTCAGTTGAAAAAAAAATAATCGATAATCTCCTTTAGGAATCACCTTCTTGGGCTTCAGTTTGATGAAATTTGGACTAGATTAATGTCCCTAAGCACCCTCCTAGTCCTAAATAAATCATTGTATTGGGCCCAGGTCTTTACCCTTACCTCATTTTTTATCTTGCTATACTACTTTGCAATTTCTTTAAATGACTTCTCTACTATGTCCCAGGTAGCTTATCAATGGGATACTTTCAGTATTTTAGAAAATTTCATCAGCCTTGGGACTCCAACTTCATTCCATCTCTTTGATCTCCTCCCCACAAACAACTACCAAAAAACCAAAACACCAAACCCTATAGCTTCCAGAATTAGAGAGATTATAATCTCGACATTTTCTTTGGTCAGATAACCAAGAAAAAGTAACAGTGAGTTATTTTTCTAGTTCAGGGCAGCTTAGATAGAAAGAGGGGTCTGTGGACACTGGGATGGGGGCATTAATTGTGGTTCTTAGTGGCTATGGCAGTAGCAACAGCAGTAGCACTAGCAGTAGCACCTGCACCAAGAGTACCCAGTATTCCAGAGATTTCAGAGAACCTTATATTAGAACTGGGCCATTTGGCAACATTTCTGTCCATTATCTAGTTCTGGATTGCAGTTCCAGGGTGGAGAGGAGAGACTGTGGTTGCAAGGAAGCAGGTGTTCTACTTAGATAAGGAAAAGAGCATAGACTGGGAGGTTAGTGACCAGGCCATGCCCTGGATAATACACTTTAGAAGTACGAAAATTTTACAGGCACATAGAGCTAGCTGTGAAAACAGCAGGACATAAAAGTTTGAAATTCAGATCAATCATCCCCAGTCAGAGTTGAGCAGACCCCAACATTAACGTAAAGCCCAAAATCAAGAAATAGGCTAGAAAAATGAGCAATAGCAACAAAAAAGAACCTGATCACAAAAAGCTACTATGTTTACAAGGCAGTTCAAGTTCAGAAGAAAATGGCTTGGAAACATTTACAAGTAAAGCCTCAAAGAAAAATGCATATTGGACCCAAGCCCAACAATTGGGTAGATCAATTTCCTTAATGAATATTGATGCAAAAATTTTAAATAAAATACTGGCAAGAAGGTTACAATGATATATCACAAAGATCATATACTATGACAAGACTGGATTTATACCAGAAATTCAGGGCTGGTTTAACATCAGGAAAATTATAACAAAACAATAAAAATGATGTGATTATATCAATAGGTGAAGAAAAAACTTTTGACAAAATACAATACCTATGGGGCAACTAGGTGGCACAGTGGATAGAGCACCAGCTTTGAAGTCAGAAGGACCTGAGTTCAAATCTGGTCTCAGACACTTAACACTTCCTGGCTATGCAAGTCACTTAACCCCAAGTGCCTCAGCAAAAATAAATAAATAAAAATAATAATACCTATTTAATTCCTATTAAAACACTAGAAAACAAGAATAAATGGAGGCTTTTCTTAAAATGACAAGTAATATCTATCTAAAAGCAAGAACAACTAAATAATTATTGACTAAAGAAATGCAAATTAAAACAACTGAGGTATCTCATGACATCTAGCAGAAATGACAGATGCCAAAAGAATTGAGGAGAAAAATAGGTATATTAATGAACTGTTGGTGGAATTATGAACCAGTCCAACCATTCTAAGAACAGTTTGTAACTATGCCTAAAGGTCTATAAAACTGTGTGTATCTTCTGACCCAATAATACTACTAGGTTTATATTCCAAAGAGATAAAAAAGGAAAAAAGGTCTTTATGTACAAAAATATTTATAGTAGCTCTTTTTGTGGTAGCCAAGAATTAGGAATTGAAAGAATTCCCATTCATTGAGGAATGATGGAAGAAACTACGGCATATGATTGGGATGGAATACTATTGATACCTTAAGAAATGATGGGGGATAGTTTCAGAAAAAGAATGGGAAAAATTATATATATATATTGATGCAAAGTGAGGTTAACAGAACCAGATCATTGCATTCAGTAAAAGCAATAAAGTGATTATGATATACTATCAAAGACTTAGTTATTCTTATCAAGACAATGATCCAAAAAAATTCCAAAGAACTCAAGAGTTAAAATGCTATCTGCCTCTAGAGAAAGAACTGATAAACTCTGGATACAAACCAAAGCATAGTTTTCTAACATAAAAAAAAAATTCTTGGGGAGGGGTACAAGCAAGATGCCAGAGAATAGACAGGTCTTTGTCTGAGTTCTTCCTGGCTCCCCTCAAATCAACATCAGATCAAACCTCTGGACATGTTTTGGGAGTGACAGAACCCACAAATATTTGGAGTGTAACAAATTTCTAGCATAAGATATTTTGGAAGCACTTCAGGAAAGGTCTGTCTCAATCGGGCAGGGGTGGGGTGGGAAGGTAGGAGTGGCATGTGTTTGTAGTCCAACATAGGTACAGCACAGTGCAGCAGGGTAATGTAGAGAAACCCAGGGCAGAGAGGCTTCCTGCTCTGGCATCTAGTGGGAGGCTCATGGCCAACATAGAGCAGCATTTCTACTCTATCCTGGTTCAGAAGCCAGTGGTCAGCAGACTAGATGTGACACCTCCAACACAACTATATACTAGCATATTAGTAAACATTATGGCAAATAGTGAATCCATGAACACCAGCATAACAAGCAGGACTTGACCACGTCAATCCAGCACATCTTGCTAAAAGATACTATAGAAGACAATAAAGTAATATCAATTCTAAACATATATGTACCAAATGGTATAGCATACAAGTTCCTAGAGGAGAAGTTAAGAGAGCTCCAAGAAGAAATAGGCAGCAAAACTATATAGTGGCAGATCTCATCTTTGCTTTGTTAAAATTAGATAAATAGAACCACAAGATAAACAAGAAAGAGGTTAAGGAAGTAAACAAAATTTTGGAAAAGTTAGATATGATAGATCTTTGGGAAAAAAATTGAATGGGAACAGAAAGGAATATACTTTTTTTTTCCTCAGTAATACAAGGAATCTACACAAAAATTGACCATTTATTAGGGCATAAACCCCCCAAAATCAAATGCAGAAAGGCAGAAATAGTAAATGCATATTTTCCAGAGCATGGTGCAAAAAAATTATATATAATAAGGGGCCAGGGAAAATTAATTGGAAACTAAATAATCTAATTTTAACAAATGAGTGGGTTAAACAACAAATCATACAAACAATTGATAATTTCCTCCAAGGGAATGACAATAATGACAATAATGAGACAACATGCCAAAATTTATGGGATGCAGCCAAAGCAGTTTTTAGGGGAAATTTTATATCATTAGATGCTTATTTGAATAAAATAGAGAAAGAGAGAATCAATGAATTGGGCATGAGATTAAAAAAAGCTAGAAAAAGAACAAATTAACCCCCCTCCAATTAAATAACAAATTTGAAATTCTAAAAATAAAAGGGGAGATTAATAAAATTAAAAGTAAAAAAAATTAAACTAAAAAAACCTAAGAATTGTTTTTATTGAAAAAAAAAACAAAATTGATAATCCTTTAGTTAATTTGATTAGAAAAAGGAAAGAAGAAAATCAAACTGCTAGTATCAAAAATGAAAAGGGTGAACTTTCCACCAATTTAGAAAATAAAGCAATAATTAGGAGCTATTTTGTTCAACTGTATGCCAATAAATCTGATAATCTAAGTGAAATGAATGAATAATTATAAAAATATAGATTTCGCAGATTAACAGAGTAGGAAACAAATTATTGATGCAATATATTGCATTACTTGTTATTTAGAGGAGGGTGAGGGGAAGAGAGGGAGAAAAAAATTAGAACATAAGTTTTGCAAGGGTAAATGTTGAAAATAATGCATGTGTTTTGAAAATTAAAAGCATTATATAAAAATGAATATTGATGGAAAAATCTTTTTTTTTTTTTTCATTTGACAAAATCTAACACACTTTCCTATTTAAAGCACTAGAGGGCATAGGAATAGGGAATTTTCCTTTTCTATCTAAAACATCAGCAAGCATCATATGTAATGGGGATAAAGTAGAAGTATTCCCAATGAGATCAGGAATGAAACAGGGTTGTCCACTATCATCATTCCTATTCAATATTGTATTAGAAAAGTTGTTTTTAGCAATAAGAGAAGAAAAAGAAATTAAAGTAATTGGGTAGGAAATGACGAAACAAAAGTATCACTCTTTGCAGATGATATGATGATATATTTAGAGAATACTAAAGAACCCATTAAAAAAACCACTAGAAACAATAAACAAGTTTAGCAAAGTTGTAGGATACAAAATAAATCCACGCAAATCATTGACATTTTTATATGTTACCAGAAAAGTCCAGCAGCAAGAGATACAAAGAGAAATTCCTTTTAAACCAAATTTAAACCAAATTAAACCAAATATTTGGGAGTTTACCTGCTAAGACAAAGCCAGGAACTATATGAACAGAAATACAAAGCACTTTCTATACAAAGTCATATCTAAACAATTGAAAAAATATCAAGTGCTCATGGGTAGACTGAGTTAATATAATAAAAATAAGAATTTTATCTAAATTAATTTACTTATTCAGTGCCATATCAATTAAAGTCCCCAAAAATTATTTTGTAGAACCAGAAAAAATAATAACAAAGTACATCTGGAAGAACAAAAAAATCAAGAATTTCAAGGAAATTAATGAAAAAAAATGCAAATAAAAGTGGCCTAGCTGTACCAAATCTAAAACTATATTATAAAACAGTGGTCATCAAAACCAGGTGGTATTGGCTAAGAAATAGAGCAGTTATCAGTAGAATAGATTAGGTTCACAAGATACAATAGTCAGTGATTATAGTAATCTAGTGTTTGATAAACTCAAAGAGCCCACGTTCTGGGATAAGAACTTATTATTTGACAAAAATTCCTGGGAAAATTGGAAACTAGTATGGCAGAAACTAGACATTGACCAACATCTAACCATCTTACACCAAGATAAGGTTGAAATGGGTTTGTGATTTACATATAAAGAGGGATAGTATAAGCAAATTAGAAAAACAAAGGATAGTTTACCTCTCAAATCTATGGAGAAGGAAGGAATTTATAGCTAAAGAAGAACTAGAGGATAATGTGAAATTAAAAATGAATAATTTTTTTCCTTTAAAAATTTTAAAATATACATTGCTTTATGAATCATGTTAGAAGAGAAAAATCAGAGTAAAAGGGAAAATCCATGGGAGAGATTAAAAACAAACAAACAAAAAGGAGTGAACATAGCATGTATTGATTTATATTCAAGTTCCTTTTTCTGAAAGTTCTTTTTCTGGATGCAGATGACATTTTCTGTGCAAAGTCTATTGAGATTGCTTTGGATCACTGAACCTCTGAGAAGAATCAAGTCTTTCATAGTAATCATCACATATTCTTGCTATTATTGTATACAATGTATTCTTGGTTCTGGTTGTTTCATTCAGCATCAGTTCAAGTAAATCTTCCCAGGCCTTTCTAAAATCTGCTTCTTCATCACTTTTTATATAACAATATTATTCCTTTTTTTTTCATATACTATAATTTGTTCAACCATTCCCTAATTGCTGGATAGTTACTCATTTTCCCATTCTTTGCTATCACAAAAAGAGCTGCTACAAACATTTTTGCACATGTGGGTCCTTTCCCTTCCTTTATGATTTCCTTGAGATATAGATCCAGTAATGGCACTGCTGGGTCAAAATGTATGCACAGCTTTATAGTCGTTTGGGCATAGTTCCACATTGTTCTACAGAATAGTTAGATCATTTCACAACTCCACCAATAACGCAGGAGTGTCACAGTTTTCCCACATCCACTCCAACATTTATCATTATTTTTTCCTGTCATCTTAGTCAATCTGAGAGGTGGGCAGTGGTACCTCAAAGTTGTCTTAATTTGCATTTTTCTGATCAATAGTTATTTAGAATGGTTCTAATTTCTTCATCTGAAAACTACCTATTAATATCCTTTGACCATTTATCAGTTGGAGAATGGTTTGTATTTTTATTAATTTAAGTCAATTCTTTACATATTTTAGAAATGAAGCCTTTATCAGAACCCTTGGATATAAACATTTTTTTCTTAGTTTTCTGGTTCCCTTCTAATATTGTCTGCATTGGTTTTGTTTGTACAGAAACTTTTTAATTTAATATATTCAAAATTATCCATTTTGTGGTCACAGGATATGAACAGACAATTTTCAG
Source organism: Antechinus flavipes (assembly GCF_016432865.1). Taxonomy (NCBI): domain Eukaryota; kingdom Metazoa; phylum Chordata; class Mammalia; order Dasyuromorphia; family Dasyuridae; genus Antechinus; species Antechinus flavipes. The sequence goes on along the minus strand of NC_067399.1, from coordinate 221,710,577 downwards.
ATGATGAAATTAAAGTCATCTATATTTATATGAAAAAATGCTTTAAATCATTATTGATTAGAGAAATGCAAATTAAAACAACTTTGAGGTCACATCCAACCATCTGTAGAACAATCTGGAACTATGAGCAAAGGGCTATCAAATTACACATACGCTTTGATTTAGCAATGTCTCTACTGGGCCTGTATCCAAAAGAGTTCATAAAAAAGGGAAAATGACATGTGCAAAATTGTTTTCAGCAGCTTTTTTTTGTAGTGGCAAGGAACTGGAAACTGAGTGGATGCCCATCAGTTGGGGAATGGCTGAATAAATTGTGGCATATGAATGTTATGGAATATTATTGTTCTATAAGAAATGATCAGCAGGATGATTTCAGAAAGGCCTGGAGAGACTTACATGAACTGATGCTAAGTAAAGTGAGTAGACCCAAGACAATATTGTACACAGCAACAATAGCATTATGTATGGACATGGCTCTTTTCAACAATGAGGTGACTTGGTCAATTCCAATAGACTTATGTTGGAGAGAGCCATTTTGTCCAAAAAGAGGATTGTCTGGACTAAATGTGAATTACAACATAGTTGTTTTTTTTTTTTTTTACCCTTTTTTTTCTTTGCTTCCTTGTTGTTTCTTTGCTCATTTCCTTCTTTTTGGTATGATTTTTTCTCTTGCAGCAGGATAAATGTGGAAATGTGTTGAAGAACTGAACGTGTTTAACATATATTGAATTATTGCTATCTAGCAGAGGAGATCAGAGAAGAGAAGGAGAAAAATTTGGAACACATTTGCAAGGGTGAATATTAAAAACTATCTTCACATGTATTTTGAAAATAAAAAGCTATTATTCATTTACATTTTTTGTTTTTTTGCTTATGTCTAATAACTACTTTTGCATTATTTTACATGTATAAGTGATATCATATGGGTTGCCTTCATAGTGGATGAGGAATGGGTAAGAGGGAGAAAAAGAGAATTTGGAATTAATTTTTTAAAATATGTTAAACATAAATAATAATTATATATATATATAATATATATGTAATAAAATGAAGAGCAAGCATTATTTGTAATGGGGATAATGTTGAAGCCTTTCCAATAAGATAAGCAATGAATTAGTTCAATATTGTATTAGAAACTCAATCTAGTACCAAATATCTAAATGTGAAATCTAGATAAGAAAAAGATACTGAAAGAATAAGCATCAATAATGAAGAAAAAACTTCTCTTTTTGCAAATGATATCATGGTACATTTAGAAAACTTCAGAGAGTCAATGAAATAAATAATCAAAATAATGAACAACTTTAGCAATGTTGAAGGATAAACCCCCATGAATAGTCCACATTTATTTATATTATTACCAATAAAACACAGGGAAGTGATAGAAAGAGAACTTCCATTTAATATAATTGCAGACTGTATAAAATATTTGGGAGTCCACATGCCAAAATACACACACACAGAACTATATGAATACAATTACAAAAGACTTCATACAAATGAAGACAGATTAAATAAATGAAGAAATACTAATTGTTAATATGTTGGCTAATCCAATATGATAAATGTGAAAAATCTTACCTACATTAATTTATATATTCATTGCTATACTAATCAAACTACCAAAGAATTATTTTATAGAGCTAGACAAAAATAACGAAATGGAGGAAGAAAAATTCAACAATGTCAAGTGAATCGGAAAAAAAAAAAGTGAAGGAAATGGGCCCAGTAATACCAGATCTTTATTATAATTATAATTGGTAATCATCAAAACAATTTAATACTGGATAAAAAACAGAATGGTTGACCACTCAAATAGATTAGGAATACAATAATATAGAAGCAAATGAGCACAATAGTCAGGTATTTGATATACCCAGAGATCCCATTTACTGGGACAAGAACTCATTATTTGACAAAAAATTCTGGGAAAACCAGAAGATAATCTGGGAAAAACTAAGCATAAACCAACATGTCACAACTTCCTAGAAGAAAAGCTCAAAATGCATACATGGCTTAGATACAAAGCAAATTAGGGGAAGATGGAAGAAATTCCTGCCAAATCCATGAATAAAGGAAGAGTTTATGACCAAACAAAATTTAGAGATCATAGGAGATAAAGTGACTAATTTTGATGACATAATTTTTTTTTGCATAAACAAAATCAGCATACTCAAAATTAAAAGAAAAGTAGAAAAAAGTAAAAGTTTTTGCAGCAAGTTTTTCTGATTAAGGTCTCATTTCTCAGATATAGAGAACTGAGCCAAATTTATAAAAATAGGAGCCACTTCCCAGATGATAATTAAAGGATATGAATCAGCTGCTTTCAGAGGAAGAAATTGAAGCTTTCAATAGTCATGTGAAAAATGTTCTAAATTACTAATAATTAGAGATATGCAAGTTAAAAATTCTAAGGTACCACCTCATATTGCTTAGATTGGTGAAAATGACAAATTTTGGAGAGGATGCGGGGGAAATAGAGACTTTAATGCACTGTTGGTAGAGCTGTGAACTAATTCAACCACTTGGTGGAACAATTTAGAATTATACCAAAAGAGCAATAAAGCTGCATGCCCTTTGTCTCAGTAACACTGCTATTAATTTTGTAATGGACCTTTTTTCATTTGGTCCACATCTTTTACAGAACTCCTTTTTTTGCGGAGGCCAAGAATTGGAATTTAAGGGTATGCCCATCAATTGGGGGATGACTAAACAAGTTATAGTATAGGAATAGAATAGAATACTATTGTGCTATAAAAATAAAAGAATGGATGATTTCAAAACAATCTGGGAAGACTTATATGAACTGATACAAAAAAATGAGCAAAACCAAGATAACAATATTGCAACATATTAACAGTAATATTGCAAGGATAATGAATTTAGCAACTCTGATCCATGCCACAAACCATCACAATTTCAGAGGACTCATGATGTAAAATTTCCTACTTTCTGGAAGAAAACTGATGAATTCAGAGTTCAGATTAAAAGGGCATTTCTTCCCTGAATTTTTCTTGCTTTTTCCTTCTCAGAAAATGGCTAATATAGAATACTTATAATGCATATTTATTTCTTATCTTTTGAATGGGTGTGGGAGGGAGTAAAAGAAGGGAGAGAATTTGGAAAATTAAATTAAATTAAAAGGTTTTTTTTTAAAACATCCCTTGTGATCAACCTTTCAGCAATGAACATCTGCATGCTCAGTCCTTTGACAACAGTCCTTTGCGTTGCCTATAGCTCAGTTAACTCAAATCTTTCTAGTTTTAGAGAATCTAGTAGAACTTATCTTCCATAAATATAACACTGGGATCTGTGTGACTGTGGGCAAGTCAGTAACTATTTGCCTCAGTTTCTTCATTTGTAAAAAGATTGGAAAAGGAAATAGCAAACCACCAGAGTATCTTCACCAAGAAAATCTCAAATGAAATCACAAAGAGTTGGACACAACTAGACAACCCAGGATTACCAAGAAGAGGCATGAGACTGAAAATTTTAATCAAAGAGTTTTACATAGAATGGACATTTAATAAACAGTCATTAAGTAAATTGATTTGTTAAAAAGTTCACGAGGGGTGGAATGGCATCACACTCAATTTTTTTCTTTTCCACAGTACTTTTGTACATGGTAGGTATAGTTCAGAACTAAATTTCTTCAAGTATTTTGTATATTTCTTTGTTAATGGCATCAATTTAGGAGTTCAAGGCATTTTTAGGGAGGGCCTAAGGGTGTTTTTTAAGGAAGGTCTGTCCATATTTCTGAACTCTCTTACTTTTCCTGTGCAAAGGATTCTAGTCTATTGAATCTTAAGAATCACATAAAAAGGCTCCTATCTCATATCCTCTGTAAATCTGCAACTTTCATCAGATTTCTACTTTGACTATTTTAGACAGCTGCTTTATGGCAGGTGCTACTAGATAAGATTACAAGGTCTTGACTGCTTTAGGTTTCTCCTCAAAGCAGGTTACTCAGTATGTTTTTTAGACGTAATTGTGTCTTTTCATCTTTGTACATCTATTGAGAGATCTCAATGATAAAAATATTTTAAAAAATCAAAATACATAACTCCTCAATTTATCATCCTGGAATCTAAAAGTAGTATGCTTTAGAAAGCCAGTACAATTCAAGCCAATGGTTTAGACCCAGCTGTCCTTTCAAAAAACTTATTAAAAATGTGTAGGGGAATCCAGATTCCAATCTGTTTGGTTTTTTTTTTTTTTCCCTTTTACCTGGACACAGGGCTTACCTAGGCTTGATTTGGCACTCTTCCTAAGAGACCTCCTCTGCTTCCCCTTTTCAGGAGTGAGATTACAAAACCCTACTATTCTCTGAGAAATAAATCTAAGCTCTTAAAAATGTCACCCAAACCTAGAGCCCTTCATTCGTAACTGGCAATAAACACAGGTTCAATATAGGAAAGGCCAAACGTTGTCCAGTTAATTGTCTTCCATCAAATCAGGGCCTTTCATGTTACAATGGTATTAATTAAAGAGAGAGAACCAGAATCAGATACAATTACCTTTTTTTTTTTTAAGGGTTCTTCCATTTTATTGCTAACACCTGACATTTTTAACAACGGAAATAGAAATGTCCTTGTAGGAATGAAATATGTTCAGTGCTTCCCCTTCCAAGGTTTCAAATCACTCAACAGGACTTCTAGTCATCCTCCACATTCCACTGAGAGGATGAAATAACTCAAGGAAGGAGTGATAGTTTACCCCAAGAAGAAATAAGAACTTGGTGTTAGAACTGGAATAGGAAAACTGATTCTAAGCACTATCTTTTGAACTAATCAGGCAGATTTGGTCTGAGTAATTGATCATTTTTAAAAATAATGAAACAATTCCACTCTCTTCTTTTCTTGGAAAACTTTGAAATTATTTGGGAATGACTGACCATTCTTGATAAAATATACAAATATTGTATTTTGTGTGCAGTAGAGCTTTGCATAGGTAAAAACAAACAATGCCCCTACTCCAACTAAAAAACTAAGTTGGAAGTGACACTAATTATGTCAGAGAGGATACTCTGTACAGGGTCTATTGGAATAGAAATTCTCATGGATGTTGAGTTCTTTCAGATGCTGTTGTTTTAGATGATATTATATTTGACAATGTCAAGTCCAGAATCAATCTAGGGCCTTCTCAGTGAGATCTATGGATACTATAGACATTGGTTTAACATCCATATAGGAAAAACTAAGTGGATGAAGAGTGTATAATGCTTTGTCTGTGACATGTATTTGGATCTGTAGTCTATTGAGTATGTCTGTGGATATCTAAATATAGATATATCTATATATGTATATCTACATATGTGTGTATGTTTGTCTGCTGTCTATCTATCAATCTTTCCATTTTCACAGTCCCATTCAAATAAATTGCAGAAACACCAACAGGACTATAAGAACACCAAAATTCACAATGATGTTTGTAAACACCATGGTCTTTGAAGGATTAAAAGTTCAGGGAACCCAAAGAGAATGTAGATTTAAAATTGCCACAGAAAAACAAGAGGAACAAAAAGTATCATTGGAAAGGGAGTTGGGCCAGTCATATCATAAGAATGAAATACAACAGTGACGATGTCCAAGTGCCTCACAGGTATCCATGACCTAGGCTTATAGCGCACTGCTTAGATCCCCTACTGAACATGTATGGAAGAAGATGGATAAAACTCATTGTAATTCATAGTAATGAAGAGAATACATTAATGAGAATATAGACCAAAACATAGAAAAAAAATTTCTATCTTATGTTCTTAACCACCATCAATATTATGTCCCAACTCTCAACTCTTTTGGCCATCCTACCTATGAAGAATATTTATTGTTAAGGAAAATAAGCATGAGTAATGAAGTCTTTACAAGGGCTTACTTAGCTAAGTGACACTAAAATGAGGTGAAGTTCAATGCCACTATGATGGATATTCGAAAAATATAGCGGAATCACTGGCTGTAGACAGATCATCTTACAGAAGAATCAGAAAGTAGGCTTATATAAGCATGAGGTCATATGTGACATTGCTGAATACTCTATTCTTTTATCTATTCATCTATTATTCTGAGGGTCAACTATGCATAAGGATAGAGGGAAAGAAATGTTTATTAAGCATTTCATTATTCATGCTCCTTTTCCTTAACAACACATATTCCTCCTGGATGGGGTGGCCACCCGATGAGACTTCAGGCTCAGCAATCTATCCATTGTGTCACCTTGCACCTGCAGGTACTCTAGGGTAAATACAATCATTGAATTGGAAGAGACAGGCAAGGCTTGATAAGAGATAGTACTGGGACTGAACCTCAGAGGAAAACAAAAAAGCCTCTGACAAATGAAGTAATCAAGACATTACCCTTTATTTTACTTACATCGTCCAGATATTTGGCTCAGTTCTCACTGTGATTTGCATGTATAAATTCTGGGCCACCAGTGAGGTCTAGCAAAGCAGAGTAGTTAATGTTCTAGCTGGAGGTCAGGAAGACTTGGCTTCCAATCTCACCTCTGAAACTTATTAGCTAAGTGGTGAAGTCACTTTATATATTTCCAGAGATTCCCTACGACTTTTCTCCTATGACCAAATGAGGCAATATTGGTAAAGCACTTAGGACAGTGCCCGGTATATTGTAAGTATTTAATAAGGCTTGTTTCCCTTCCCTTCTCTACTGCTCTTCCATCACACCAGAGAAGAGTTGTATTTTGGAGAGGGAATTCTTCACATGAAAAAAAATCACTAATCCTTTTAATATTTCTATTTGCTTACATAGACACAACTCTTTCCCATGCTCCCATTACCTTTTTAATGAGGTACTGATAAATAGTGAAATGGTTAGGAAAGGGACCAAAGAAACAGAATCAAGTATCAAGGAGACTAACATCTAGATAATGAATTCTTGAGGGCCATATATGTGGAAGATGCACAGACAGAATAGGTGACCACTTCTCAATTACCAAAGATTTCTACCTATACTGGAACAAAGGCAGATGATACTGCTCCAAAGGAGAGAATATCCACATATGATAGAGATAACTTATACTGTGGAGAGGATGTAATTTCATTTGTTATTTTGATCTCAGAAAACAAATAATAATTCTTATTATTGATAACCATTCTTATCACTTACTTGGATGGCATGTTTCTTATATTTCTTATATAATACTGGGTAGAAGATCTTATACAATGGATGATAGAGCTAAAATATGCTGAAAGGTTAGAGATTTCCGCTGGGTCTATTAAAATGAAATTTGGTAAACATAAATGTAAAGTTTTATACTTAGGTTAAAAAACTCAGCTTCCTAAGTATAAGATGGGAGAGGTACAGCTTGATAGCAGTTCATCAGAAAACGATCTGGAAATTTTAGTGGAGTGAAACTTAATATCAATCACCAGTCAGTATGGCAGTCAAAGAAGTTAATGGGATTTGGGACTCTAGTAAGAGAAGCATAGATATGATGATAGAGGACATAACTAGAAATAATTAGTAGAAGCAAACTGAGATGTGAAGTAAGGAAAAGTTTTAAAGCTTTCAAAAAGTTGAATGGGCTGCCTAAGGATGCCCTCTTGGTAGAGGCTTCCAATCGATAATAATATCAAAAATAACATTTATAAATCTCTTACTATACACTAGACACTGTGCTAAGCACCCTCTAGTTATTATCTCATTTGTTCCTCATAACTATTCTGGAAAACAGAAGCTGTTATTATTCTCATTTTGGATAATGGATAATTTTCCAATTTTGGAAAACTGAGACAAAAGTAGAAGATAGATGACTATTTTTCATAGGCTGGATTTGATGGTCTGTGAACTCTCTTCTAATTCTAAAAGGCACTGATGCTTCACTTGTCAGTTGGGTTTGAGAAAACTCTATCAAAATGTTATAGATAAAGAAGAAATACAAATGAGATAAAAACACTCAATCCCAAAGCTGGGCCCTATTCTACAAGCTGTTTGGAAATGGCATAGCATATAGTCTGAATTTTCACTCTTTCTGTTGTTTGCTTGTATTTTGTTTTCTTTCTCAGTTTTTTTCCTTCTTGATTCCATTTTTCTTGTACAGCAAAATAAGTGTATAAATATGTATACACATATTGGATTTAACATATACTTTAACATATTTAACATGTATTGCATTACTTGCCATCTAGGGGAGGGGTGGGGAGAAGGACAGAAAAATTTGGAACACAAGGTTTTTCAAGGGCCAATGTTGAAAAATTATCCATGCATAAGTTTTGTAAACAAAAAGCTTTAATTTAAAAAAAAAAGAAAATAAGCTGAGCTCAGTGGGTCTATTAAGATTCAGAAAATTAAAGGGAAAGAAAAACAGCAACATAACATAAGGAAAATAAGGAGAAAGAAGGGAGATAAGGAACAAAGTCATAGATGACAGAGGAGAAAATCAAATTCAAGACTATTGGGAAAGTTGCAAATGTATATTTGGTTTTTTAAGGTATACAAATCACTGATAAGCAAAGTTTTAAAATGTTGCAAAGCAAGAATAACTTAAGGTGAAAACTTAAGATTTTTAAGTTGTCATATATAGTATAAAATGATAAGTTTCAATGCTGACAGGGTTATGGGGAAAATATCCTCTATTACCCTGTTAGGAGTTTAGACTCATGTAAACTTTTGGGAAGGCAATCTGGATTTTAATATGCATTAAAAACCAAAAACCTGATCATGTTTTCTTGACCCAGCAATTCCATTTTTAGGACTTTCTACCTAAGATGTAATGAAAGGGATAAAAGGAACTGTCTATATAGAAATATTCATAGCTTCTTTATTTGTAATAGCAAAATAATTGGAAACAAGATATGTGTCCAATGAGTGAAGAAAAGCTATATAAATTGTGGCATATGAATATAATGGAATATTATAGCACTATAAAAATGATAAATAGGAAAAACATAAGGAAATATGGAAAGACATACGAAGTGATGCAAAATGAGATCAGTAGAAGCAGAGGAGCATATGAAACAGAAACCCATCTTAAAGGGAACACTCTCAGATTCAAAAAGGAAGACAGAACAACTGCATTTATTATTATTATTATTTTAGTTAATTTGTTTTATTTTATTTTGTTAAAATGTGTGGGCTATTACAGTTACGATTTGAAGTAGGATTTTATTTCTTATTTGTATATTTGTCCTTGCTGGAGGTTATTAAATTTAACATTAAACAATTAAAAAAAGGGTTAGGGTTGAAGATGTTCTTTGCAGCTGCTGCGCTATGTGATCATCCTTCCCATCTTTACAATGCATACAGCTGGCCATAATTGATGTAATGGAATGTCACCTTTTATTGATCATGACAGTGAGCAAAAATGGTCAAAAAAGTCATACCATGTAGATATATAATGAAGGCTGATTTGGCCAGGCTCCCTAAATTGTAGTGAAGAGGTATTCTGGGTGTGTTTTTAGATACATAGAGGGAAGGGAGAGGTAAAAATGGTACCCATTTTGGGTGCAAGAGTTGAAGTAAATAATTTTGCTCAGGTGTTACCTCTCATGATTCTCAGAAGGCATTTTTCTTCTCATCTTCCCTTCAAGGGTCTGTGACTAGAGAAGGCCTTTGGTTTGGGGAGAGATGAGTAGGCTTGACACCTGAACCAGATATTGATTAGAAGTGTATCCTGACTGGGGAGATGTCTACATCATTTCTCATTGGCCCTCCTTTCTCTTGACTGGTGAGAGTTCTGCATATCTAGCCCAACCCAGACCTACCATGCTACATGTGGGACAACTTAACATCTGGCTGCTAGGAATGAATCCTTATTACTTATTTCTTCTTTCCCCAAATATGCACCTCTAGCTCAGTAAACAGTAATCAAACCAGCACAAGCCATTCCTGGAAAGGACATACCAGTTATCCTACAGCCATGTGACTTCCCAGACCCTTTCTTGGCCAATGCTCTTCTATATGTATTGTCTTATTCTATTAGGCTGCAATATTTTTGAGGGCAGAGGCTGTCTTACTTTTTTGCATTAATATTTTTAATAAAGCTTTTTATTTTCAAAACATATGTATACTTTTCAACATTCACTCTTGCAAAACCTTGTATTCCTTCTCCTAGTCAGCAAATAATACAATATAGGTTAAACATTTGCAGTAATATGCATATTTCCACAATTATCATGCTGCACAGGAAAAATCAGATCAAAAAGGAAAAAATGAGAAAGAAAACAAAATGGAAGCAAACAACAACAAAAAGTGAAAATATTATGTTGTGATATACACTCAGTCGTCACAGTCCTCTCTCTAATTGGAGATGGATCTCTCCATCACAAGATCATGGGAACTGGCCTGCATCACCTCACTGTTGGAAAAAGCCACGTCCATCAGAATTGATCATGGCATAATCTTGTTGCTGTGTATATTTACATTAATATTTCCAGCACTTAGTACAGTATTTGGTAATATCACTTAGAAAATAAAAAACTTAAAAACATCCTCTTCCTCCTTTTTCCTCCTCCACCTCAACATAATTTTAGGCTTTTTCATTTATTTGTTATCTTTGGAGAACATTACATACATATAGTTGGTGGTAAAATGGGATAGATTTCCATTTGTGTTTGCAAGGCAGAATGAGAAAATAGCCTCAATAACTGATGTCATTTGGCCTTGTTCTAATAAGAAAACCTACTGCATGCATCTCATTTTTTCTGAATTAATGAGGCAACATTATATGTGAGAAGCAAAATGGTTCTGGTGCATATGATATGGCACTTGGAGTAAGAAAGAACTTGGTTTTTCAAATATTTCATCAGACACTTACTAGGTGTGTGATCCAGGGTCATTTAACTGCTCTCAGCCTTATCCTTATGAGAAGAGTAGATATGATGGCTCCTTAAGGTTCCTTTTAGCTCTAAGTCTGTGATCCTTAATATCATCACTTGCCTACAGACAATTTGGGTCAAGTCCTCCTGCTAGGAGCAAGTGTAAAAATGAGAACAAAAAGTAGAGCTTGAATTAGATGAAAGCTTTGGACCCTTGTTCCTGGTAAGAATTCTGGGCACATCGTCACCCTATCAAAGGCAATATATACCAATGCCCTAGCATATCTCTTGCTTTTTTATTTTGTTATATGTTCATTTTTTTAGCTTGTATTTTTGCTTAGTTCTAGGATTGGTTGAATTACATAAAACATAATGCAACATACCTATAAAGTCCTTAGTGGCTGCACCTTCAGAAAAGACATGGAGTGATAAAGATAACTTTTGTCAGAGAGAGAGGACTGGGCATGTTAGCAGGAATAGCTAGAACGTCTGGTTAATCTATAAATCACTCCTAACACCAAAAGGATTCTGTCAGTCCATACACATATTTTTATTTCATCGACTCATGATTTGGATTTTTAAACATACTTGAGGGTCTGCCAATCATAGGTTGTTTGTATTTGTAAAAGACTATTCCCTTTGTTTTCCATAATATTAAACCATACATCCCTTAGCTTCTCCAAACCACTCTGAAGCAGGCTGCAGTTTGAATAGAACTGATTGTCTGGGTTACAGTTACATGCACAGCTTCATTTCCCAAAGCCAATCAAGACTCAAACCCAAGGGTGCCAGTGAGACACATGTCTTCTTGTATCCTTTTGTGTAAGTGATTCACTGGTTGTTTATATGTTATCATTAAGCCTGTGAGATAGCTTAGAAGTAAGTGTCATTGCATTCTGTTTCCTGAATTCCCACATTAGCCTGGCAGAAGGTCTTCACACTTCATAGATCAGGTCAAAGAGAAAACTGGGAGTAGAGAGAAAAAATACACTCAAGGAAACAAAGAGGCAGATCTAATTTCACATTCTATCAATTGCCAAGTCCTGTTGAATGTATTTCTCGGGAAAGACTATGAGTTGGTTGGAAAGGAGATTGAGCTTAAAACCAGCTAGCGGATACCTTTTGCCTACATGTATTTAATAATAATAATAACAATTAATATTGATACAGCACTTTTGAGATTTGCAAGCTATAAATAGCATCTCATTTTATTTTATAACAGCCTGGGAGATAGATGTCATAATCATACTCATTTTATAGATGAGGAAATGAAGGCAGACAGGTTAGGTGACCCATCCACAATCACATAGATGATATGTGTCTAAGCTGGGATTCATGCAAGATGCCCAGGACTTCCTAACATGTGTTGGATGAATTGAAGGTGAGTCTGAACAATGTTGGAGTGGGTAATGGGAAGAGCACTGGATTTAGTATTAGATCAAATTCTAGGTTCACATTCTGTTTAGCATGGAACCTTGGCCACATCCCTCAACTTTTTCAAGCCTGTTTCCTTATTTGTAATTTGTCATTCTAAATATTTCTTGCAGAGGACAAAGGTAGCCACCCTCTGATCTATGTTTACTCCCAAGGCATTGTATAGGCTTTTGTGACCATCTGAATGGATACAAAAACATCTTACCAGTGTACCTGCCTTCAGCCTTTCCTTCCTCTAAGTCATTCATGTCACAAAAGTAGAATTAATCTTTATTAGCATGCTGAATCATATAATTCTTCTGTTCAGAATCTTTTGATATTTTCTAGTATATTCTATCAGAGAAGTCTAAGTCACTTAGCCTGCCATTCAAACCTCCCTCAACCTCCTATTTTAACCCTGTTGCATCCTTTTAATCCTTATAGTGTTATCTCATTATCCTGCTCCTGCCAAATTTTAGGACTCACCACTCTTCCTATTACTATCATGCATCCCTGTATCTCTGGCTTGGTTTATGACATTCCTTATGCTTAATATATGTTTTCCCATATGCTGAAATTCAATTCATCTTATAAGGTCCAATTTAAATGCCACCTCCTCCATGTATTCTTCCTTGATTTCTCCTCAGTCAGCAAGTACTATTGTAGCATTCATAGTACCAGGTTCTGTACCAAGTGATGGGAATATAAATGCAAGCAGAAAGAAAGATAGTTGTTGACCTCAAAGGAGCTTATATTCTAATAGGGAAAAATAATAATAAAGGTTAATTGAAAGGAGATGGGAGACAGTTTGAGTGCCTTCTTCAAATGAAAGTTCTAGGAGAAGATACCAGATGAGAGGAAAAAGCTGGGCTAAGAGATACTTCCAATGTGTGAATTCCAAGGCTGGGGTGAGGGGACATAGTAGAGGAAGACCCAAGTACATACTAGCCTGCAGGGGTCCTCAAACTACGGCCTACTGGCCAGATGCAGCAGCTGAGGACGATAATCCCCGTCACCCAGGGCTATGAAGTTTCTTTATTTAAAGGCCCACAAAACAAAGTTTTTGTTTTTATTGTAGTCCGGCCCTCCAACAGTCTGAGGGACAGTGAACTGGCCCCCTATTTAAAAAGTTTGAGGACTCCTGTGAGAATCCAGTGAGAAAATTCATTGACCTTTAGTCAGAAATGACCTTTCTTCCATTGGACATCACATAGCACATTCTCTGATACTTAGGTATTTAATTTTGTCCTATTTTGTACTACATAAATGTGCATTTGTATCTTATACACCCCTCTCCAATAAATTAAATGATCCACAAAGGTAGAACCCTGCCCTATTTATTTTGGTATCTCCCCAAGCATTGAATATTGGGCCTTAAATGCCATAGGACTTTAATAAATGTGATTTTGAATTAAATTGAATAGCTACCAGAAAACTAGACAGATTTGAGGTGGAAAGATTGAAGAGATTTTGTTTATACAATGTCAAAATAATCAGCTGTAAAGAAAAAAAATCAATCAACACTTTATTTATACAACACTAAACTACTGGTTTGATTGAATTTTTCACTGAATTAACTAATTGACTGATTTTAATAGGAATGGACCAGATGATTTAGTATTGTGTATAGGTTGAAAGGAATGAGTAATGGGGGAAAAGGGACAAATAGAGAGAGGAAGAGAAAGGGGAAAAGAGGGACCCGCAGCAGCAGAATTGAACAATTATGAATATGAATATACAATTATAGGAAAAAGGGTCCCAGACCTATGCTTGATTGACACAAGGGACTCCGAGTCAGAAAATTTCTCCCGCCAAAGAAGTTAAGCAAGTGCTTTGTGATTTATATTCTTAGTGAATTTCTGAGGGCTCTGAGAGGTAAAGAGAGTGTCCCAGATCACACTTGAACCCATGTCTTTCCTGCTTCTGAGCCTGGTATTCTCTCTACTACTTCACAGACTCTTTACATTTTTTTAAATTGGATCTGTCCAATTCAGGACACTGGTATAGGGAGCTCCCAGTAAATTAATTATCTTTTGCAATGCAGATTAGTTATTTTTTTTGTTCAGTTGTGACCAACTTTATATGGCCCTTTTGGGGTTTTCTTGGCAAGGAACTGGAGTAGTTTACCATTTCCATTCTTCATTCACTTTGCGGATGAGCAAACTAAGGCAAATAGGGTTAACTGACTTGCCCAAAGTCATACAACTAACAAATTTCTGAGGACAGGTTTGAACTCAGGAAAATGAGCCTTCCTGATTAGGCCCAATGTTTTGTGCACTGTGGAATACCTGGCTGCCCATTGCTGCAGATTGCTACTTATTCTGAAATCTTATATCTTAGAATATTGCCTAGGGATGAGAAGTTAGATGACTTTACCAAGATCAATTCAGTTAACTAGTATTTATTATGTATCTACTATATGTTATGCACTGTTAAGCTTGAGGATATAAAGAAAGGTAAAAAAATACAAATAGTCCTTGCTCTCAGGAACTTCATAGTCTAGTGGAAGGGGACATGTAAACAATGATTGTACAAACAAGATACATACAATTTGAGAGAGAAGACACTTAGATTAAGGACACTGGAAAAGGCTTATTGTAGAAGATGAGACTTTAACTGAAACTTGAAAGGATAAAGCCAGGGATGCTAGGAGGTGAAGATGATGAAGGAGAAAAGAGTTCCAGGCATGGGGAAAACCAGGGAAAACAATTCCAGTTGGGAATGTTTTGTGCGGGGGGAGGAGGAAAGAGTAAGGAGATCAATCATTGGGGAGCTGAGGCAAGGAAGGAGGGTGTAAAGAGTAAGAAGATTAGAAAGGCAGAAATGAACCATGTTATAAAGGGTTTTAAAAGCCAAGCAGAGGATTTTATATTTGATTCTGTAAGCAATGAAAAGCACCTGAGAGGTAGCAGTGTCAGAGGAAGAAGGGGGTATATGCAAGAAAGAAAATGAAGGTGAAGAAAGGAAGAAATTTGACTATTGATTGAATATGGGAGAAGGGCCAAGAGTGAGGATGAAATATAGGTTTTGAGTCAAGAAGGATGATGGTGTTCTCAAAAGTAATAGGGGAGGATGCTAGGAAGATGATGGAATAGGTCAGAAAATTCCTCCAGATTTTCCCCAGAAACAAGACAAAATAGTTTCTCAGGGAAAGCATAGATCTGTAAAACCCAACAAGAATTGGGGCAGAATGGTGGTCCTCCTGGACAATCTGAGAAAATCTTAAGAAAGATACCAGGATGGAGATTTTGCCCAGGTGAAGTGTAAACACCTTGAGGCTATCTCCACTGAAAAAGCAAGCCCTAGGGCTACCTATTTTGCAAGGTAGCCTTAGCTTAGTGACAGGCATTTTTGCCCTCCAGACAGTGTAGGGAGTTGAGCATATAAATTGGGGAAGATTGAGCGAACCTCTGCTAATAAAAAACACCAGGCCTAGTTATGCTGCTGTGATGTGTCCCTGGGTGAGAAAGAATTAGCACAAACCCAGTGAATGCAGAAGCAGTGAGGCAGAGAAGCTGCTGACTGCAGACACAAGAGGAAGGAGTTTTCAATTTGGGATTCCAGAGAAGAGGGAAGAATTGAAGGAAGACTCCATGCTAGAGGTCCCATTCCTCAGGATTAAAGGTGATTTCATCAACAATCTGCTACAATTTTTTTTTTAAATGAGGAGGGAAAGGAGAGAGAACCTAACCATAAAAAGTGACAATGGGAATAAAGAAGACTGGGGTTCATCTTCAGAGGATGATATTGAAGCAAAAAAAATACCTCCTCTACCCCAAAAGTAACAATAAATAGTCACCTGCCTCAAAAGAATTCATAGAAGAACTCAAAAATACTTTAGAACTCAAATGAAAGAGATTAAGGAAAAACAAACAACAATAATAAGGAACAATTCAAGAAAACAAGATTATGAAAAAGTCACCTAACTTAAAAATGATTCCTTGATAACTAGAATTGGACAAGGGAAAGCCAAGGAATTTATAAGAGACCAAGAAATAATAAAACAAAATATAAAGAATGAAAAAATAGACAAAAATATGAAACATCTCATAAGAAAAAACAATTGATATGGAAAAAAGATCAAGAAGAGAAAACATAAGAATAATCAGACTACCTGAAAGCTATAATAAAAAAAAATCTTGATACAATGACAAGAAATAATTAAAGAAAATTGTTCTGAAATGTTAGAACAAGAGGGGAAAGTAGAAATATAGAAAACATACCCAATCACAACAAAAAAACTCTACAGGAACATCACAGCCAAATTCTGAAACTCTTAGGTCAAGAAGAAAATACTATGAGCAACAAGAAAAAAAATAATACAAATATGGCAAGGCTACAATTAGAATTACATAGGACCTATCAGCAGCTACAGTAAAAGACCACTGGTCTTGAAATAGTATATACTGAAGAACAAAAGAACTAGAGTTTCAACCTAAAATATCACAGTCAAGTTAAATATAATCCTGAACAGCAACCACTAAAAAGGACAGCTAGACTTTCAGAATTTTGTTGCAAAAAGATTTGAATTTAGCAGAAAACTTGACAGATAATATGTAAGAGAAGTATAAGGCAAACATCAAAGCTAATTTCAAGGGACTCAATAAGGACAAACTGTTTTATATGTGGAAATGTAAATCATATGTCTAAGATTGTCATTAGTAATTGGATAGTTTCAAAGAAAGATTGGGGTAAAACTGAGTATGATGTGATTCTAAAAAGTGAAACCAAATAGGAAAAAGTAAGGAGAGTAATTATACAAATGAGAGGAAGAACTGAAAAAGGAATTATCATGGAGGAATCAGATGGGAAAAGAGGGCTGGTAATTCTGGAATATTACTCATATAATAGGCAATGGATTAAAAGGGGAACTATCATCTATCTATCTATCTATATCTTAAAGGATCTTCTGACTTTGTAAAGAAGTTAAAAGGAAGAGAGAATAGGGAGCAATGAAGGATGTGCAGATCAAAGGGAAAAGATATGTAGATTAATGGGAATGGGATAAAGAGGGAAGGGAAAGGAGGGGGAGGGGATAAGGAAAGAAACATGGAAGGGAGTATAGGTTAGATAACAGTAAGGTAAAGTAGCAGGTAAAAATAAAACAGAGGAGCCAGCAGGGATAGAAAATAAGAGATAAACACAAACATAATAATAACGATCAAGAGTGGGATTTATTAGGGGAAAAAAAAACAGGGATAGTAATCATTGATTTCAGAGTTAAAGCTAAAATAGATTTAATCAAAAGAGAAAAATAGGGAAGCTATACTGTATTTCATCCATATTAATCAATATTGTTTTAGAATATTTAAAATAATTAGTATAAATTGGAGTATTAGCTTTGGTATAGGAAATCATGAGTTGGGAGAGTTAGGAAAATATGAAAAAACAGCCTTATGAAGGATGATGTTATTCATCTTGAGAGAAACAAAGGACAAACAAGCATAGTACAGTTTTATAAAGATGTAAATGAATATATATGTGTGTAAATATTTGTATTATTATAGATATTCATGTGCATGTATATGGATATATGTATACATAAATATATCCATATTTAATTATAGCTTTCTTGGGGGAAGTTAGGGAGAGTAAAGGGGAAAAAAAGAATAAAGCAAAAAGTGCATAGCCAAGAACAAAAGTAAACCTATAATGAAGCAAATAAAAGATGGTTTTGAATACAATGTGTAGTATTTGTTATATAAGCTTTCTTGAAATGAAAATTTATTGTTTCATATTTTGAATCCTCTCATGTTCTAATGTGAATGCTGAAATTTTTTTTCTATTTTTAAAATTTTGTGTTTAAGTTTTAAATAAAGAGTAACAAGGCCATCATTTCTCAAATAAATAAAGGACTGAGTCAAATTTATAAGACTACAAGTCATTCTCAATTGATAGATGACCAAGGGATATCAACAGACAGTTTTCAGATGAAATCAAAACTATCTACAGCCATATAAAAATACTCTCAAATCACTTTTGATTAGAAAAATACAAATGAAAACAGCTCTGAGGTACCACCTTATATCTGTCAGATTGGCTAATATGACCAAAATGGAAAATTGGGGATGTGGGAAAATTGGAACACTAATGCCCTGATAGTAGCTCTGTAAACTGATCCAACCATTCTGGAGAGCAATTTGAAATTATGATGTTATTAAACTGTGGATACTTTTAACCAGCTACTACTAGGTCTGTATACATTAAAAAAGAATAAAGGACTCACATGTACAAAAATATTTATAGCAGCTCTTTTGGTTGTGACAAAGTATTGGAAATTAAGAAAATGCCCATCCGCAAGTTATGGTATGTGAATATTATTGTGCTATTAGAAATGACAAACAAGGTGGATTTCAAAAAAACCTCTAAGGTCTTACATGAACTGATGCAATTATACATAATAATGGCAAGATTTTACAAAATCAACTTGACCAATTTAGCTCTTTTCAATACATTGATCCAAGACAATTCCAAAGAACTTGTGATGGAAAATGCTATTCATATTCAGAGAAAGAATTGATAGAATCTGAATGCATATCAAACCATACTATTTTCACTTCCTTAATTTTGTGTGTGTTTTTTCCTTTTAGTCTGTTTCTTATTGACTAACATGACTAATATGAAAATATGTTTTATATGCTTGCATATATATATATATAAAACCTATATTAAATTGTTTACTGTTTTAGGGAGTGAGAGGAAGAAAAATTTGGAACTCAAAATCTTAAAAATGAATCTTAAAAATTGTCTTTATACATGATTAGAAAAAATAAAATACTATTTTAAAATTTTTTAAAAAATTAGTGCTATACAATTAGTGCGTGTTGGAGGCAGGACTTAAATCGAGGTCTTCCTGACCTATGAAGCATACTCTTTATCCACCAAACCACACTATCTCATACATATTCATATATATATATGTACATATATATGTATATATGTATGTATGTATGTTGTACACACATATGTATGTGTCTGAGAGACAGTGTGAAAGAGAAAGACAGACAAAAAGAATAGCCCCTCTGGAGACAGCTAGTAAGGCAGGCAAGAAAAAAGTAACTTTTAATATTGGGCCCACTGATTCATAGTTTTTGGTCTGTTTATGTGTCTTTGAGAGTTTATAATTGTTTGAATGGAGTTTAGAAGGAAAACTGCTGGCAAATCTCTCTCTGTGTACTTTTTAATTATTGTGAAACTCTATTAAGTTTTTAGAAAGATTCTTTCTTTTCCTTTACATTCTGAACTGTGGCCAAATTCTAGAATATAGGAGGACAGATAAGAAAAAAAAAAAGAGGATATCTTTTTCTTTTTCTTTCAGACCTATATTATAGTTTGAATGTTTTTATAAATGTTGAAATAAATGCTAGCAAGTAATTGGGTTAATATTCTTTAGAATTTGTTTTAAAGTAGTTAAAGAAGTTTCCACCCCCAGAATGACAGATTTATTGTTTTAGAATTAGAGAAGATCATCTCACAGATTATAGAGAGATGGGTGTGGGATTGTGCCAGTGTAACTGGCTGATTATATTATTATTAATCCTTTCCTGACTCAGAAAAAAGAAAAAAGGTTTGTGAATTGGGAAACAATCAAAAGGTAATTGAGTTTGACTGAAACATCTAATTAGATACTAAAGTAGTTTTTATAAATTAAAGTTAAGTGCTGATCAATTTAAAAATAGCTTTTTAAATTGGTGTGTGTGTCTTGAGATTGGAAATTTTGACTATAAATTATATGAGACTCCTACCTTTTTTGTAATAGGTTGTGTTCAATTTGAATTTTTAAAACTGTCTTACTTTTCCCCTATAACAAAAGAAATTTATTTAAGGAAACAGGAGGGGCAAGCCAAAATCTTTCTGAGGACTCCAAGGTAGATGAGCTACGATAGTTTAGGAAAAAAAATACATTACTGATTATATTTGGGGAGGACTACAAAAATTATAGGTAAAAAAGGGAAATAGGTAATTACTATGTGGAAAAAGGTCCAAAGAAAAGATCTTGTAGAATCCCCTTGCCAAGTTTCTTGAAATAATTTGTTTGGTCAAAGGTCATTAGTCCTGGGTAGAGAGATTGATATGGATCATGGAATTCCTAGCCAATGAAATTGGCTTATGGAGAATTTATAAGTTTGTTTATAATATAGAAGTGATTTCTAATGATTGGTCTTTACAACAGGATGAACCTAAACTTGAGAAGAAGGAAAGAAAAACAAGTAAAGGATTTTAAATAAAATCTCATGTGTGTGTATGTGTGTGTGTGTGTGCGCGCGTGTGTGCGTGTGTATGTTTGTCCTGGTAAACTTTGATTGCTTATTGTAGTTCCATAAAAGAAAAAAATAACTATATCTAGCCCTAAGCTATGATTAGTGAAATTTGCCATTAGAAGTAAAACAGAGCTAAGGATGGTTTATCCTGGCATACACATGTTGTCATTCTGTGCCCTTAGGCCTAGGCCACAAGGAGCAGTTTTGATGTTGTTATAATCATGTCCCTGCTTTTTCCTATTATAGCAAATTCCTATAATCAGAGCAGGTGGTTGGTAGAAGATATGAGCACAATGCAAGTATGTAAGATCTTAATATTTTGAATCTCAGTATTTTGATCTGAATGTACAGACATTCCATATCCCAACAATTAAGTGAATTAGAATTTGGGCTTGTCATCTGTCTACTAATACTTACAAAGTCATGGATAAGCTTAAGTCCCTGAAATATCTTATTCTTTCAGAATGTTATGGGAATAATTGGATATATTTAAAACACCTTGTGAAAAAAAAATCTAAATTTAAATAATTTATGAAGTTTAAATCAGAAACTTTTCTGTTTTATTTAAAAGAATAGAATTTCAAGAGCATCACACATCTCAGTAGAGAGAAACATTTATAATAATATTTATTCCATTTGTATATGGTTAACAATTGAACATGTTCCACAAGCAACTCAGTTGATATACACCATTTTATTTTCTGTATACAATTAGAAGTTAATTACTTGAGTATATTTACATATCCCATCCAGGTCTTTTTTTTTTTTTTTTTTTTTTTTACAATTGGAATAAAGTCAGCCTCTTGGAAAAAAATTCATTTGTGTAAACACTGAACCTAGTAGTAGAAAACCTCTGTGTGCAAAGAGTGCTGTACTTCTTTTCTTATATTGGGATTAGGTGATCAATAACATTTGATCCTCCTAAAGGAATTGAAATTAATTGTAATTTAGGAGAATTTTCGGAAAGTAACAAGACCATGCAATCCTGTATATCAAATATAAATGATTTTAATAGGAAATATAAAGACTTAAATTCTCTGAAATTTCAAATGAACTGTGTGTTTCTAATTTGATGTTCCTTTTTATAGCTCTATTGTTAATAAATTCAGAAGTATAAGGTTTGAGATGGTTTTCACTACATGAACTAGTTATTGGAGAAGTAAAATTTGAAAGACTGGGACAACTTATAATGAAATTTGTTTTATAAAAATTTTAGCAGCAATATCCAAGGAGTCTCTGCAAGCAACTGGGCAGCAGAGAAGCAAATCTACTAAAAAGGAGACTTATCCCAGAATGTCCAAGAAAAGAGGCTTCTAGAGACCAGACAACTACATGTAACATCTGAGATCCAAAATGAAACACTGATTAAATGGACTTTGGGAATAGGTTCATAGTTATTACTATATAACTCTGGCTTTTTGCTTCAGTTTATATGTATACCGAATTCTCTCAGTTGGCACCTTGTAAACTTCTCCTCTAGAATTAATGCATAGTTTTAGCCATTTTTGCTATGGTTTGTACTGTAACTGGTTGATCTTTTTGCTCTTATATTGATAGGGAAGATTATTACAGGTATTCCTTCAACAAAAAAGGGAAAATTGAGAAAATCAAATAATTCAGCTCCTATTTTCTAATTAATTGTATTCTGTATCCTTTTTTTTTTTTTTGGCAAAATTGCCCAAATCATGCTTCTTTGTATTTGAACTGAGTTCAGAAATTCAGCTGGTCTTACTGAGTTAAATTCAAAAATTTGATTCCTCCAATAATGACCAAATGCCACTGATTCTTCCTTTGCTTTCTTAGACATGGGATGGAAAATTGTAACAACTGTGGTAATTTTCTTATTGGTTGTGTTGTTTCCCTATTTGTGCTTATATTGCTATTGTGGACTATAACTCATTGGTAGGCTCCTCTGCTTCCTCCATGTTAACAAAACCACTCATGTACTACTTATGGAACTTTGCAAAAGAGATTATCAGGAAGATTGTATGAGAATGTCATAATGGGTGGAGTGTATGGGATAAGCCAGAATGGGAATATGACAAAAGACTCTCAGAGGATGTAAATTATCTTGAATAAATGTAAACAGCAAAAGAAGGTCTAACTATTCTATGGGAACACTTGCACCCCTGGAATTATGCCTTCTTTGTTCTGTTTCTAAGAAATGTCTTACCTGGCCTGAAGTTATGTGCTGGGATCCAAGATATTATTTTGTCCTGTTGCTGCTCAGGATGGCTTCTTGTGATTATCCCCAATTAATCTAATAAAACCTAATGATTGCCAAGCTAGTATGAGTGCCTTTTTCTTTGGTATCTTAGTATTTTCTCAGAAAGCATGCCATACTACAATTGGCATAATCAGAAAAGAACATATTTGCTTTCTTACATTTGGCAAGATAATCTGCCCTTTTACAAAGAAAGGGGGAGAAGGAGGGAGGGAGGGAGAAGAAGGAGAAGGAAGAGAAAGAGGAGGAGGAGGAAGAGGAGGAGGAGGAGGAGGAGGAGAAGGAGAAGAAGAAGGAGAAGAAGGAGGAGGAGGAGGAGGAGAAGGAAAAGGAGAAGAGGAGGAGGAGGAGGAGGAGAAGGAGGAGGAGGAGGAGGAGGAGAAGAGGAGGAGGAGAAGGAAAAGGAGAGAAGGAGGAGGAGAGGAGGAGGAGGAAGAGAAAGAGGAGAAGGAGATGGAGAAAAAGGAGAAGGAGGAGGAGGAGGAGGAGGAAGAGGAGAAGAGGAAGAGGAGAAGGAGAAAAAGGAGAAGAGGAGGAGGAGGAGAGGAAGAGGAGGAAGAGGAAGAGGAGGAAGAGGAGGAGGAGGAGAAGGACAAGAAGGAGAAAAAGGAGAAGGAGGAGGAGGAGGAGGAGAAGGAGAGAGAGAAGGAGGGAAGGAAAAGGAGAAAAAGGAGGAAGAGAGAGGGAGAGAAGGAGAGAGGGAAGGAGAGGGAGAAATGGAGGGAAGAAAAAAGAGAGGGAGGGAAGGAAGGAGGGAAAGAAGAAGGGAAGGAGGGAGAAACAGACACACAAAGAGGGAGGCAGCAGGAAGAGAAAAAAAAAAAGACAGGGAAAGATAGAGACAGAGACACACATTCAAAGAATAAGGAAAACAGACATTTGTGTAATGCTTCAAGGCTTGCAAAGCATTTTGTGTGTATTATAATATTTGATCTGCACAAACATCCTGTGAGTAACGGGCCATTATTACTTCCATGTTAGAGAAGAAAAAACAGTGAATGAGAGGTGAAGTGATCTGCCTCAGCTTGCACAGCTAGTCAATGACTGAGGCAGAATTCAAGCTTTGGTCGTGGTCACAGTGATCTCAAGTCCAATACCAATAAACAAAGCCCAGAACTGAACAGGAAGAGAAAAGCAGGGAGGAAACTTCAGGAAAACGAGAAATGATCTCAAGGATCCAAGCTACTTACTGACATAAAAGTTTTTGTCTTCCAATACTTTGTATCAGTGATGCTATATGGAAGTGAATTGCTGAAGACAGAATTCTCCAAAGAATCAAAATGCAACTGACTCAAAGAGTCAGAGAATAATGAATCAGCTACAAAGTCTATTACCAACATCAACTTGCACACAATAAGTGGTGCAAATGACACCATTAAGGAGCCCTCTGAGAGGGAAAGGATTGGGATTATAGCATGAAAGTAAGATAACAGATGGATACCTCTTGCTTATTATATGGTGTTCCAAAGTGTTAAAAGGTTTAGGGGAAGGCTTCAGTTGTGTTTTACAGAGTCTTAAAATAACAATAATAACAATAATAAGGATAGCTATTATATTTATAAAGAGCTTTAAGGTTTAAAAAGAGTCTTTGTAGGAGACAATCTTTGGAGAATGCCCCATTCCCTCACTGAAAAAGGCTCTGAATATAACCACAAGGTGATTAATTGTAAAGATACTTCTAGACCCGGATCTTTTTATGATGTGTAAATGAACACCTTTGTCTTTCATAATTAAAGGAAGCAATTTCATTGGAGAAGCAATAATTAGACAGCTACTTTGCAGGATTTAAAATAGCTAAACTTTAGAGACAGAGGTTCAGTTCAAAGAAGGACAAGTTTGTAATAAGTTGTGTAGGAAAAACCTGCAGTGGGGAAAAATTATTTCTTGAACCTTCTTGCTCGATAAACTATGGTATTTAGCAATGACTTTCTTGGAAGAATATTCTGCAGAATGGGAATTAATTGCTTCTAGAGATTTCATGGGCAGATAAGTGATGCAGTGAATAGAATACTGGGTCTGGAGTCAGAAGAACCTGAGTTAAAAATCCAGCCTCATATACATACTAGCTATGTGACTCTTATGAATCTCAATTTCCTCAACTGTAAAATTGGAATAGGAGCATCTACCTGAAAAGTTTGTTGAGAATCAAATGAGATAATATTTGTAAAGCACTTTACACAATGTCTGGTACATAACAGGTGCTTAATAAATGTTCATTCCCTCTCCTAACTTCCTTACTGGAAGCAGATAAAGAGCAGACTCTGGAAACCCTGATGGAGAATTCACCCAGAAGAGAGGCTATACTTAAAGAGTATTGCATGAGGAAGAAGGAGAATAGACTTACCAAGGGAGAAAAGATGATCCGTTGCTGCGATACCAGAAGTTTATTTGCTTTTGCCACATATGTATCATGTATACACGATTCTCACTACCACTTTACTCTAAATTTGAGCCTACTCTTTCTATGAATTCCCTATGTATTTTTGGGAAAGTATACCTCAGGTTATGGGGGAATGCTTTGTAGCTGCTGTTGTACAATGGCATCTTAATACTTTTATTAAGAACTAATTTTTGCCAAGAAAGCCCCAAATGGGGCCACAAAGATTTGGATATAACTGAAACTTAAGAATGGCAAAAGAGCTAAATCATGTCTACTAGATGATCATTAATGAGAAGCACACTAGTAGTAAGCCATACGTTACAATGTTAGGTATGGGTAGGCCACTGGAATCTCAAAATAGCAGCTATTCCCCTTAAACTTTGGGGACTCAACCTACACTTGTGAGTGCAAGAAGCTTAGTGAGATATATATATATATATATATATATATATATATATAATATATATATATATATATATATAATCTTATTTGATCTTAAAATGAACTTGTGAGGTAAGTGCTATTATTATTTCATTTTACAGATGAGAAACTTAAATCAAGTAGGTTTTCAAGTAGGTGTCTGATGCAGTATTTGAACTCAGGTCTCTTTGTCCTTCACTCTATCTAGTGTGCTATTAAGTAGTCTTAAAAAAAACCATATATTTATTATTCTTTTTTTTTTCTTGCAAGGCAATTTGGGTTAAGTGATTTGTCTACAGTCACATAGCTAGGTAGTGTTAAGTGTCTGAGACTGGATTTGAACTCTTGACTCCAGAGCCTGTGCTCTATCCACTGAGCCATCTAGCTGCCCCAATATAGTAGTCTATTATGGGGTATTTATGGAAGGACTGGGTTATGAATTATCTAGAATAATTGTGATTTGTGCCAATGGATGATACCATAAGTTCATCAAAACATATATGTATAAATTAAGGACCTTTCATTTTCCACAGACAAGGATTCTAAAGGTTAAGGATTTGAGATTGTTTCATGACCTCACCTCTTATTCATGAGATCATCTCAGCTTTAGGATACTTGTCAATGAGCCATTTTCTTTCCAGATGTTGACCCTTCCAGCTTCCTTTCATGCATTCAGAATTAATTCCTCTTGCTTCCTTTCTCTTGGGTTTTATTTTTAAGTCAGTTGGAAATGTTCTTTCCCTCTTCCAAATATCTTAAAAGCACTGGGTTTGAGAATCTTTTACCCCTTTCATGGTCTTTCCTGCTTACTTACTTACTTACTGAGATACACACACACACACACACACACACACACACACACACACACACACACACACACATATATATATTTATATGTATATGTATATATATATACACACACATATATATGTATGTATGTGTATTTCATGTTGAAAACTACAAAGTACATTTTTACTTTAACAGTTTTAAAACTGCACAATTCTTTTGTCAGTCTAAAAAGAACAAAGAATTAATTTTTAAAAGCCCCACACTGCTGCAATATTAATTCTATTTGGTTACTTTTTATAGATCTACATAGAAGAATAGCAAACAATTACTCAACCCATTTTGTTCAGTCATTTCAGTTATACCTAATTTCTCATGACTCCATTTAGGGTTTTCTTGGTAAAGATACTAGAGTGATTTGTCATTTCTTTATTCAACTCATTTTATAGATAAGAAAATTGAGGCAAACATTATTAAATGACTTGCCCAACTTCACACAGCTTATAAGTGTTTTGGCTAGATTTGAACTCAGGTCTTCTTGATTCCAGAACCAGTACTCTATCCATTAAGACACCTTGCTGCCCAATTCATACACACAGCATTCTGTGCATAGTAGGGTGAGACACTTCTTACTAAGAGGCTCTGGAAATGACAGCAGAGTTAACTGTTTCTAATTAAGGATAATGGATGGATTGATCCATTTAGAACCCCTGGTTGAAAAAGGTCAAGAATGTCAAGGGAACTAATGAAAAAAAAATCAAATGAAGGTGATTTTTCTGTACCTGATCTAAAACTATATTATAAAGCAGCAGTCACCAAAACCATTTGGTATTGGCTAAGAAATAGATTAGTTGATCAGTGGAATAGTTAAGTTCACAGGACAAAATAGTTAGTAACTATAGCAATCTAGTGTTTGACAAACCCAAAGACCCCAGCTTTTGGGATAAGAACTCACTATTTGACAAAAACTGCTGGAAAATAGGAAATTAGTATGGCAAGAAATTAGGCATTGACCCACATTTAAAACCATATACCAAGATAATATCAAAATGGGTTCATGATCTAGGAATAAAGAATGAGATTATAAATAAATTAGACGAACATAGGATAGTTTACTTCTCAGATCTGTGGAGGTGGAAGGAATTTGTGACCAAAGAAGAATTAGAGATCATTATTGATCACAAGATAGAAAATTTTGATTATATCAAGTTAAAAAGCTTCTGTACCAACAAAGCTAATACAGATAAAATTAGAAGGGAAGCAATAAACTGGGAAAACATCTTTATAGTTAAAGGTTCTGATAAAGGCCTCATTTCAAAAATATATGGAGAATTGACCCAAATTGATAAGAAATCAAACCATTCTCCATTTGATAAATGGTCAAAGGATATGAACAAGACAATTTTCAGATGATGAAATTGAAATTATTTCTATCCATATGAAAAGGTGCTCCAAATCATTTAGACAACTTAAGACAACTCTGAGATACCACTACAGTATATGTCAGCTTGGCTAAGATGATAGGAAAAGACAGTAATGAATTTTGGAGGGGATATGGGGAAACTGGGACACTGATGCATTGTTGGTGGAGTTGTGAACAGATCCATCCATTCTGGAGAGCAATTTGGAACTATGCTCAAAAAGTTGTCAAATCGTTTTGACCCAGAAGTGTTACTACTGGGCTTATATTCCAAAGAAATATTAAAGAAGGGAAAGGGACCTGTATGTGCAAAAATATTTGTGGCAGTCCTTTTCATAGTGACTAGAAACTGGAAATTGTATGGATGCCCATCAATTAGAGAATAGTTGAGTAAATTGTGGTATATGAATGTTATGGAATATTATTGTTCTGTAAGAAATGACCAGCAGTATGAATACAGAGAAGCTTGGAGAGACTTATATGAACTGATGCTAAATGAAATGAACAGAACCAGGAGATCATTATATACTTCAACAGCAATACTATATGAAGATCAATTCTAATGGAAGTGGCTATCTTCGGCAATCAGAGGATCCAATTCAGTTCCAATTGATCAGTGGTGAACAGAACAAGCTACACCCAGCGAAAAAACACTGGGAAATGAGTGTGGACCACAACATAGCATTTGCACTCTTTCTGTTGATGTTTGCTTACATTTTTGTTTTTCTTCCCAGATTATTTTTACCTTCTTTCTTAATCCAATTTTTCTTGTGTAGCAAGACAACTATATAAATAAGTTTACATATATTTTATTTAACATATATTTAAACATATTTAACATGTATGGGACTACCTGCTATCTAGGGGAGAGGGTGGGAGGCAGGAGGGGGAAAAGAAGGAAGGGGGAAAGTTTTGCAAGGGTCAATGTTGAAAAATTACCCATGCACAGGTTTTGTCAACAAAAAGCTATAATAATAAAAAAGAACCCCTGGTTGAAAATCATCCTTACATATATGCAGTATCAAACTTATGGGCAGTGGAATGACACATGCTGACTGTGCTCTCAGTTTCTTCATATGTAAAATGAAACAATTTGATTACTCTCTACTGGCAGATATCTGAGTTTGCATCTTAACTCTAATGTGAAATAGTGAGCTCCATGCAATGATGGTGTCCTAGGAAATCCTGAATCCCACAGGTCTGAAGTTGGAAGAGAATCATCTCCCTCATTTTACAGATGAGGAAACAACCCAAAGGAAAAAAGAATACATCAGAGGGAGAATATGATATAGGTCAGTGGTTCTCAAAGTCTGGTCTAGAGCATCCTGGGAACCTCTGAAATCCTTTCAGAGAGTCTACAAATTCATAATTAGTTTTTATTTTTAATGTGATCAATATCTATAACTATAAACCACATAAACAAAAACTCTTTGGACAGATCCTCAATTATTTTTAATAGGATAAAGATATTGAGAACAAAAGTTCGAGGACCATAGGTGGTCTAATTTCAAAGTAACACTGTTTTCTACATTATCTTCTCATCTAAGTTTTGTAGCTGCCCCAGTTCTAAGCATATAGAAAGTACTTAATAATTATTTCTTGAATGAATTAGAAAACTTTCTAGTCATACCACTAGCTCTATACAGCATAAACTCTCATAATTCTCCACACATTTTTCCTACCCATAGACTCTTGAGAGCAGAATGTCATTCTCCATGGCCTTCCAGACCTCAGTGTGACCAGACAGGCTCTCTTTTAATAATCATTCTGTTGCTGTTTGCAGGAGGGGTTTTCTCAATTTTTCTCCAGATATTAGGGCATCATGGAGATTGTACGTGAAGGAGGGCCGCCACTTCCTTTCTGCTTCAGATCAAACTTTGGTTTTTTTTTTTTTTTTTTTGCTAAAGTAATCAAGGACAGTGGTGGGAAGCTTCAGTTCTTCTCCATCCATTCTGGGCTGGCAATTGGCTGCCTTGCAGTTTAGTGAATCCTATTTTTTCCCCTCTCATGCCTAGTATCAACCATAGCAACTCTGCAGCCAGCATTTTAATTATGTTTGAATTCCAAACCTATTAAAAGGATCAGCTTATAAAAGCCAAACAAGATTCTGGCTTTTAACCTCACTGGGCCTTTTAAGAAAACTAAATTATTGCATCCATGTGAATTTCCAAGACTGAACAGCTGAACTTTATGCTAATTACAGATTACTGTACTCTCAGCTGCCATTGGCTCTCTATGATGCATAGGCTGTAGGCCATGCTATTAATTAGAACGTAGAGGAATGGAGGGGGTGGTGGTGGGAGTTATATCTTTGTGGAGCCTATCAATTACCCACTTTCCTCTCTTGTTCCCCTCCCCAATATTCAAAGACTTTTAATTCCACCAGTGGCAATAGTACATTTTGCCCAACAAAAATGGTTCTGGATTCTGCAGATTGTTGTTCCCAAACTCAAGTAAAGATGAAACTTTCGTAATTCCAGTTGCATGAATGACTTATGAAAGTTAATTAGTAATTTTTTTGTTAATTTTCTACATGGTGAATTCTAAAGAAGGCCCAAATACACCACTTCTGAAAGGGACCTTAGATTTCGTAGGATCCTATATTTGGGGCTATAGGAGGTCATGATGATTTCCTATTCCAACTCCTTAATTTTATAGACAGGGAAATAGGAACAGAGAAGTTCAGTGGCAAATCCAAGATCACCCAAGAAGCAAATGATAGAAGCGGAATTTTAACCCAGATCCTCTGGTGCCAAATCTAGCTTTTTTCAGTTTATTATGCAGCATTTAACATCTACTCCATCAGGTCTCTTCCTTCTCCCTGTCTCAATTCTATGGGAATGAGAATAGTGATTTTCAAGGATTTTAAATGTTAGAAAGTCACATTTATTTATTCAGTAGCAGACCAGGTGCAATGTTTAGATCTTCTGATTCCATAATTCATGGAGATAATTAGGTAGAGCAATGGACAGAGACCTGTGTGTGGAGTCTTTCTGACTCCCAAGTTCGAATTCTGCATCAGATAATTTCCTGGCTGTATGATCCTGGGCAAGTAACTTAATTGCTCCCTGCCTCTGTTCTTCATCTGTAAAGTGGAGATACCAATAGCCCAGGCTATTGTGAGGATGTAATAAAAAAAAGTAAAGTGCTTTCCATACCTAAAAAGTGCCATATAAATGCTATTATCATTGCTATTGTTAGCCATCATATGGATTTTTCTGCTATAGCACACTAACTCTGCTGTATTAGTCTTTGAAACACTCTTTTCAGTTCCTAAGATGCTGGAGGGCTAAGGTTTCTCTGATACTTCTCGTTATAATTCCTTGCTAGGCTTAACAGAGTGACTTACATGGAACAGTCACTGGATTAAATACTGTTCATTGCTGTTGCAGGTACTGTTAAAAAATTTGAGAGGCCTTCTAGAAATTTATTTTCTTTTGAGGCCTCTGAGATGAAATGATCTATCCAAGGTTCTGATCACAAATGAAGGTGCTACAATCCATCTATTAATATGCTAAGCAGGATACTAGTCAGAACCAAGAAATTTCTTTGCCAAAATCACTGCTAGACTTAATGTAGGAGACTATAGCAAGAGGGGAGAAGAAGAGGAATAGCAGCAATAGTGCTATTACATTAAGAAAGAGGGAAACTCCTCACCATCCCCTTTAAGATTGAATGGATAAGAGGAATTACTGGGGAAAGGAGCACCATGGTTATATGATGAGGGCTAATGTTCAAGCTTGGTGAGACAGAAAAGTTCAGGCTGGCAGTTGACCATCAAGTACCAAAATAATAGTTCTCCAAATTGTCATGGGGAAAAAGCCTACTCTCCTGAATATTGATGCCCTAAGACACAGCCCCAGTGGGACCATGCTTATTAAACCACCAGTCTTAGCCCTATGGGGCTTTGGCTTCTAGGTCCTATTACCATCAAGGGCATCTGATGTTCTACACAGAAGGTAGATGTATATGGCCATTCTGGAAAATGTCTTGGCCAATTTGGGATTGGACTAATGTCTGAAAGCAAACTTCTGCTAGCTGTGTTTTTGTATTTTTAAATGGGGCAAGTAAGTTTGTAGCCATTTCTGGACATCTAGGAACCTAAATCACCTTTGGTCTTAAAACTTCATTACCAAAAAAAATCCTTTTTCAGTTCAACCAACCATAATAACATCCACCAAATTCAGATTTGAACCAAGTTCTTAGAGTAAAACCATTATCTGTCCACATCCTTTCCTTACTTCCCTTTACCTGTGTTTCCTTATATAATCATTGCATGACTAATATTACGGTCTTTAATGTGAAAATATCTACTGATGATGATATTACCTTAGCTGATTGGCTCTTCAGAAGCACCTACTATGTAACAGGTCCTGTTCTAAGTGCTTTATAAATATTATCTCATATTTTCCTACAATAATCCTGGGAGGGAGGTACTATTATAATCTCCATTTTATAGATGAGAAACTCACGTTGACTGAGACTAAGTAACTTGCTTAAAATGATACAGCTAGTAAGTGTCTGAGGTCACATTTAAACTCAGATCATCCTGACTCCAGGCTAGAGTTCTATTGTGACATTACTAGTCTGAGGCAGAGATAGCATGAGATTCCTAGGCCAGAGTCCTTTCCATTAAACTGAATTGATTGACAAGGATTATGGGAAAGGCAATGGAAAAACTCATAGAGAGAAAGAGTGGGAAAAGATGTCAGAAGCCACGGACTTCCTCTTTGTATTAGCAATAAGGGAACTGAGTCCTAGGGAGGAGGTTGTGTCTTGCTCAAAGTCAAACAGATATTATATATGACAGAGGATTTGTATTCAGATCTGTTAATCTTTTTTGTCATGGAAGACTAAATCCAGTTTATTAAAAATTGGACCAATTTAAGAGAATTGGGTCAGCAAATTATAAAGCCTGGTTTAGAAGAGATTGTAGAATCAAAGGACCTGAGTTCAAATCTCATTTTTTTCCCCACTATTTTCTTCGTGAATTTGGGCAAATTGCTTAATCTCTCCAGGCATCAATTTCCTTGTCTGTAAAATGACATCATGCAAAATGGATGTGATGACATTTAAGACTCCTACTAGTTTTATGATCATATGCATGATAAGATGGTAAAAGTTCTGGATTGGGAGTTCGAAGTTCTGCCCCTAGTTTGGGCAAGTTTTTCAATCTCTCAGAGCCTCAGTTTATTCATCTGTAAAATGAGAGGACTAGATTAGATCAGATGTGTTAAATACATGGGCTGAATAGACCATAACACTCCTTAATGTTGTTCAACCTAGAGTAAAATATAATTGGGAAATTTTAACAAAATAAATATAATAAAACATAGATAATGTCAATGTGTGGTTTTCTAAGTCAATATGTAGCCTGAAAAGACCTTCATATATATATTCCACTGGTCCTTGTTTCTATTTTAGTTTGATACTACTGGACCCCCTGTATTCTGTAAGCCCATTTGTAACTCAGATTATAAGAGGAAGATCCAAAGCCATCCAACAGAAAATTGAGGGCATTGAGGTATAAAGAGTAGTGGAAAGAAAAGTAGAGAGACTTTTAAGGCTAAGATAGAGAAAAAGGTAGAGTGTTAGTGTGCAAGGAGCAGAGTTCTGTAAGTTCCTTCCCGAAGGGTTTTACATAGGAAGGACAATGTGAAATAGGGGATGGGGCCAAGCAGCACCAGACTTAAAGCAGCAATTCTTGACTTTTTTTATTTTTTTTATCTCATGGACATCTTTTGAAGTTTGGTAAAACCTATGAACCCTTTCTCAGAATAATGCTTTAAAAAAATCAAATCATCATTGAAGGAAATATTAAATTTCAACAAGAGGTAATATTTTTTCTTATCCAAGTTCATAGACCCTCTGAAATCTATCCACAAAACCCCTTGTAAGATGGTCCATGGACCTCAGGTTAAGAACTTCTGCCTTAAAGGGCATATGATTCATAGAAATGCTTGAGGTTAAATCAAAGTGATTACAGAACATATATAACTATTTAAATGAAAAAGAGGTGCATTTATAATATATGTATGCAAAGAAGTCATTCTCATCACCTTCCTACACTTTGTCCTAGAAATTTTTTGAGTTGGGGATCAGAGAAATAGCCTTAGGGTAATGGTAATACTTTATGTTCCTGCAAAATGAATTTGGGTCTATGTTGCTGGATTTTTCTCAAATTAGCTGCTGGAGAAGGGTACAGAACTTAGGATCCCAAATGATAGAGGGGATATTCAAGGTTAATGATAATGAAAAGAGCCTCTTCCTCTCCCTAAGGTCTTTCTTCATCAATCCAAAGCCTGTTTATTCTGAATAAGTGCATAACAAACATATTTTTCCTGATTCTCTTCTGGGAATGTGTAGTCTGTGGAAGAGGAGACATGATGGCTGTCTTAAAATATTTGAAGAGATGACATGTGTAAAAGTGATTAGATTTGTTCTGCATAACGCCATTGGGGAAAACTAGGACCAAGGGCTAGAAATCACAAGGAGAAAAGAAATGTCTGCTCAAAATGAGTTGGAACTTAGTAATTAGAACTGTCTGAAAGATGGAATGGACTATCTCAGGGGCTGGAGAGCTTCCTATCAATGAAAGCCAATATGCATTTATTCAACATTTACTAGTGGAATAGAGAGTAAGACTGACAACTTTGAACAAGTCTGCTTCACTTAAATGTATTTCACGAACAAATCAATGTATTACCCCTTGATGTCATTGGTCCTATTCCAAATGAAGGACAAACAATAATTATGTGCCAGGCATTGTGCTAAGTGCTGGGAATACAAATACAAGCAGAAAGGCAATCCTTCCCTTCAAAGAGCTTACATTCTAACAGAAGATAGCACATAGTCAATAACAAACATTTATGTAGGACTTACTATGTTGTCAGATATTGTGCTATGCAATTTCTCATTTATTTCATTTAATCTTCACAACAAGTCTGTGAAATAGATACTATTATTACCCCCATTCTATGGATGAAGAAATTGAGGTAAATAGAGGTCAAATGACTTGCCTAGGTCACAAGCTAATAATTTTTGAAGCCAGATTTGAACTGAGGTTTGGCACTCTATCCACTGTACCACCTAGCTGCCTCTAAAAGAAGGTGGCGAATTATTCAAACAAAGGCTAGATGAGCACTTTATTGGGAATGTTTTAGAAAGGTTCTTATTTTGGATACAGACTAGGGCTAACTGGCTTTATATTCTTTTGTCACTCAGAACTTCACTGATTCTGTGATAAATCTCCCACAAATTAGGGAGCTATGGAGGAAAGAAAACATTCTGCAATTCATTCCAAGAATCACTCAGATGTTTGTCAATAGACCCTGTAGCTACTATAGACTTTAGGACAGAAAAAAGATTAATAATTCATAGAGTCATAGAATGCTAGTTAGAATGATTTTAGGCATCATTTGTCTAACACTTTTGTCAAAAAAAAAAAACAATCAAATTTCCAAGGGGCATGGCACAGTGGATAGAGTACTGAGCTCACCTTTATGAGTTTAAATCTGGTTTCAGACACTAGCTTTGTGATTCTAGAGAAATCATTTTTTGCCTCAGTTCCTTCATTTTTAAAATGAGCTAGAAAAGAAAATGGAAAATCACAAACTGCTTCAATATATTTGCCAAGAAAACCCTATAAGGAGTCACAAAAACTTGGACATGATTGAACAACAATAGGAAGGAAGAAGGATGGCATAATATCACAGAACCAAAGATTTAGGGCTGGGAGAGATGTCAGGGATTAGGCAATCCAACCCCATCATTTAACAGATGAAGAAACTGAGGACTACAGAAAAGGGAAGTGATTTACCTCTAAGTTAATATTATCTGAGGCTACATTTGTTAAGGTAGAGAGATGTTAGTCTT
Source organism: Antechinus flavipes (assembly GCF_016432865.1). NCBI lineage: Eukaryota > Metazoa > Chordata > Mammalia > Dasyuromorphia > Dasyuridae > Antechinus > Antechinus flavipes. Next base: position 221,675,027 of record NC_067399.1, on the reverse strand, counting down.
GCTGTATTCAATATGAAGTATTGGCCAGACCCAATATGAAATATTGTGTCTTTAGAAAGGACATTAATACATTGGACTATATCCAGAAGAGGGTGGTTATGTTGGGGACTACACCAAATGAAGAAAAATGGAAGGACCTGGCAAGGACCTTGGAGAAACTTAGGAGGCATGCAAAAACTGTCTATGAGCATCTGAAGAACTGTCACAGGGAAGAGGGAGCAACCTTGTTCTTTGTGCACAAAACTAGGAGCAATGGGTAGAAGAGAGAGAGGCAGGGTTTTGTTTCTGTAAGGAAAAACTCTCTAATAATTGAAGCTGCACCAAAATGAAATAAATGAGCTTCCCCAGGAGATTTCAGGGTAAGTCTTCTGGATGACCACTCATCTAGGATAATGTGGAGCGAATTCTTGTTAATATAAGGGTCAGAGTAAGTATGCTCTGATGTTGTATCCAATTCCAAGATTTTGTGATTCTGATCTGAAAAATCTCCTGACAACTGAGGCTATTCAAATGCAGAGTGGGTTCTCTGTCACTAAAACTCTTCAAGTGGAGGCAACTACCTGTCAGGGATGAGGTGGAGAGGGTTAGGCATTGTTCAGGTAGGAGCTAGACCAGATGATCCTGCTGGAGCCATCTATCTGTTCCATTTATCATTCCAGTCTTGCTTCTAACACTTACTACCTAAGTGAGCGTGGGCATGTCATTTCAATGAGCCTTATTTTCCTAACCTGAAAATGAAAGGGTGGACAAGAAGGTTAAATTATCAGATGATTCTGATTCTATGACTACTTTTTTTTTTTTATTAGCAGCTCTGTATGAAAGCAGAGACAAAGGTAGAAAATAAAGCATATGCTTGATACTACTTTTGAAGTTAGTTACTCTTTTGAGAAGAGAAGGTTAATGAGGTGATAGTTGGGGGGATTGAATAAAGGAAAGACAGAATCAAAACTTATGACTGGTCTGAACTTTTTGCATTATCTGCGGTTCTATTCACCTGTGCCTGTCCCCCAGTGCCACTGATTATAAAGTTATCTATTAATGGCACCTTTGTGGCCTGAAAAATGCAACTAAGTGCCAAAATAAGCTATGGTTTATGACCAGCCCAGCAGGGAGAGCTGACTCATTTTAACTGGGCTTTAATTCTCCGCATTCAAAATGGCTCCGTCACCCCTCCTTCTCATAATAACTTTTTAAAAAATTCTCTAGGCGAAGTAGCAATTACATATTGAATGCTAAGGATGATTTAAAGCTAATAAATAGTTTAGGAAATTACTGATTCATTTTAATGAATTAAAAGTTATAAAATATTTATAATCAGCAACACCACCATTTAGTGTCATTAATAAAATAAATACATTAGTGTTTTACTACTAGACATTGATGTCGATGACTGAATATTGCTCCATATTACTTGTAAAAAGACCAATTATTTCAGTGTGATTAATCTTTTCAATTATTCCATTTATGGGAGTTGCAATTTGGAAGTAATTTTCTTTGGGGGCTAGCATGACCTCAAAACACCTGAAACTTTATCTATCTATCTACCTATCTCTTTGTTTGTTCATTCATTTATGACCATTTTTTGCTGCATTTATTTCCAGGCAAGTTCCAAGGACCAAAAGTTTAAGAAAGAGCTTCTCCTATCCTGCTCCAGCTACCATTGCTATTACTAAGCACTCCTTTCTCTCAGAGATTTATAACTGGCTCTACCAATGATTATGAATTCTAAAGGATAAATCTATGCCAGAGAGCATCTAAACAACATGTAAGAAAGGAAGGAATTGTCATTTTAATCCTGGCTCCATCATTAGAACACAGAAAAGGAATTTCATGATCCTGTGGCTCTGTTTCCTAGTTGTAAATGGCACATGGGAAGCCCATATAAATGCATAATTATTTGGCAAATGCCTGGAGTTTAAAAAAAAAAATTGAGAGACCTTTAGAGACCTGGCTTCAGATTCAAGAAGACCAGGTTCACATTCTGTCATATTGGTTACCTGAAAGTGTGTAAATGATTCATCCTTTTAGGGCCTTAGGCAATTCTCTAAGATTGGAAATTATAGAGTAATGGATAGTCCTCGATGGTAGAAATAGTTTCTTCATCAGAAATTCCTTATAGTAATGAAATCATAGGCTTGATTCAAAAAAAAATCTATACATCAATAAAAGATAAGTTGTATAAAAATGGACTCAATGAAGGTGAATTTCCATTGTTCATGTTATTTGTCTTTAAAATATGTATCACTGGAATTATAACCTAAGATTCTTTCACCTGGTTCTTTCACCTGGAGGAAAAGTTTTTTGGGAGAAATGAATAGCATTATGCCACAGAATAATCCAATTACTTTGGAGTACAGAGGACAGAATGATTATAGGTACAGTCATGATGGGAGAGGGTGTGCCATTTTGTAGAATGTGTGGCTATGTGGTATGAAAAAGGAACACCAGGCAAGGTGTGGAAATGGAATTCATTATCTGATTTGAATGCTAGCACTCAAGGACAAAATCCTGATCGCCCCATTTTAGTTTGGGCTTTGTTATATACCTCCATATTTTGTACTATTACAAATGGCGTACCATGTCTTTCATACCTTTTATATCTAAGGTATATATATCAAATATCTAAACTTCTGTGGGCACTTCCTATCCTAACTTTCTCATTTGACATATGAGGAAACTAAACAACAGAATAGTGAAATCCCATCTTGGAGCCTAATGATCCAGCTAGAATTCCTCATAGTTTCTATGATATTAAGTTGGTAATATTTTTCTCCTACTTTTGAAGTAAAGTATTTGAAAAGTAGGCTTAAATTCACTTTGTGAATAACATAATTACTATCTCTATGTACCTTACAAGAGCTCTCAGGTGATGAGTACATATATTCTAGGGATGGGACGATGGTTAAGGATTTTAGACATTCTGAGAATCTGGAATATAAGCCCACACCTTGGAATGCAAGGACAATTCTTTCTATGCAAGCCATAAACAATGTAAAATAACTACACAGAAAAGATATTTTATTAATGGGGAGAGTGGATGACCAAACAAACCTTAGACCCAAATCTCTATAGGAAACATTCAGTCCCCAGTACTTTGAGAAGAAGAAAAAAGGAGTTGAAAGCCATCTTTATTCCTACCACTTTCTACTTGAGGCTGTGAAGAAAAGGGGCAAGTCAGGACAAGAAGAATCTCTTCTCTACTTATATTTTTATAATAATTAATATTTACTAAGTGCTTTTACATACATTCATAGAATTACAGAATTTAAGATGTAGAAAAGAGCTCAGAAGCCATTCCATAAATGTAGTGTTCAATCAATCAATAGGCCTGTGCTAAACCCTTACTGAGTGAAATACTGCGCTAAGTGCTGGGATACAGAAAAAAAAAAATCCTGCCTTTAAGGAGCTTACATTATAATGGGGAAATAATGTATATAGAAATAGAAATTGAATAGGTGGGAAGTTAACAGAGAGAGGAAGATTCTGGCAGCTTGGTGGGATTTGGGGAGACTTGGGAAAGGAAGATGGCATTTCAGCTAAATCTTGAAGGAAGTTAGAGATTCTAAGAGGTAAAGATGAGGACAGAAAGTATTCTAAGCAAGGTACACTGGCTCCTAAGGCATGGAGACATGATTGAAAGGAGATGAGTAAGATGATAGGAAGAAGGGCAAGCATGGATACAATGCTTTAAGGTTTGTAAAATGCTCACAAATAATAGCTTATCTTTTCCTCACTATACCCCTGGGAGGTGCTATTACTTTTCTCATTTTGCAGATGAAGAAACTGAGGCAGTAAGAAGTTAAGTGACTGGGCAGGGTCACACCACTCTTAAGTATTTCTTTGAATTCAGGTCTAGACTCAGAAAGACTAGGCCCAGTGTTCTATTATTTCATCTAAAAAGAAAGGAGTCAAGTTGTAAAGTGCTATAAATGTCAAAGAGAGGCGTTCATATTTGATTCTAAAGACAGGAGGGGGCCACTGGAGTTTATTGAATGGTTGGATGACACAGTTAAATTGGTACTTTAGAAGAATCCCTTTGGTAGCTGAGTGGGGAGGGTGTATTGGAATGGGGAAAAACTTGAAGCTAAAACAATTACAAGAGCCTAGCTCAACAGAAAGATTAATCCTTCTGCAACACGCCTGACAAATAGTCATACAGCCTCCATCTGAAAACCTGAAAAGAGAGGGATTCATTGGTTTTCAAGGCAACTCATTCTACTTTGGAACACTTTTGATTATTAGGAAATACTCATTTGTATCAAGCCTAAATTGGTGCCTTTGGAATCGAGGTCCTTTACTATCCTGGTTATACTCCCATCTCACTGATAGCCTTCCAAAATGTGCTACCCTAAGCTGATTACTTTGAATGGAATTTGACCAGGGTAAGGGACTATCACCTCCTTGATGTGCCCTCTGCTTTTTTTCAATGTAGCATAAGATAACATGATTTTAATAGTCTTTGAAATGCCAACGTAGATGCTACTCTCCTCATTTTATGCTTATAGAAACTGGGGTCAAGAGAGATTAAATGATTTTTACAGAGTCATACAATTCTTAGATTGTGAAGTTTGGATAAAAATCCATGTCTTTTGACTTTTGGTCCAGCTTTTTTCCTGTGGTCTCTGGATAGAAGTAAGTTTATAATTACATTCACTTCTTGGAAATTTTAAATCCATTTAACATTCCAAATTTAAATTAGATTTGAAGAGCTGAGGTCCTAAAGATTATAGGTCTAAAACTAGAAGAGAATTTTGAGGTTATCTAATATAACTTTTTTATTATAGTTGAGAAATATGAGGCCAAATGTGGTTAAATGAAGTACCTGGAAGACACAGTGGATAGAGAAATGGATTTAGAATATGAAAGATTTGGGTCCAAATCTTATCCCAAATAGTTGAGTGATTCTTACTGAGTCAACCTCACCTCTCTCACTGTCAGTTTTTTCATCTGTTAAATAGATAAGAGATCGATAGAGAATTTAAGCCCACACTATATTCTTGGCAGTGTACTAAATTCTGAGAATATAAATGTAACTCTCTCTCCCACAAAAAGACAATTCCTGTCCTCAAGGGCATGACATTAAAAAGGGAGCTGTAAAGCTTATGTGTACTGGGAGTACACATGTGGAACTGGGCAAGTAGTGAGCATGGATGGTCTGGGCTCTCCATGGAATATGTTCCTGGGCAGAAACTCACTAATCAGTAGAAGGGCTATAGAGGAAGGGGATATCTTCAGGGTGAAAAGGCTATTGACATGTGGTCAGATTTGGGAGGAGAGCCAGTGAAAAGTGAACACAGATGGTGTGAGGTCTCTATGAAAGAGGGATCCTCATAGGGTTATTGTAAAAATCAAATGAGATAATAAAATATGTAAAATGCTTTGCAAGTCTTAACATGTTACATAAATGCTAGTGGTTGTTATTAGGTGGCTTGGCTACCTAGGTAATAAGCATATGAGGTTCGATGTCATTCTAGAACCATTGCTTTTTTATTGCATCACAGTGACTCCTTGTATAAGTGTTAAAGTCATGGTGGAAGGAAGCCTCTGTACAAAGTGTGATGGAAATCATGAGGCTCCCGGAAGTAACATTCTGGTCAATAGTTACATTAACATGTATTTGGCACACAATACTTGCTTAACAGATGCTCACCAAATGAATGAATCAATAAATGGATGAATGGATGAATGACCTGTGATATGAGAGACTCCTCTGGACATCACTAAGTCCAACCCCTGCTTTTATCTCTGCTCTACAAAAGAGCAAACTAAGGATCAGGTTGAGGAGCTGTCTCTGGAGAAATGAAGCATGACAGATCTTGATGTTGCTTTGAAAATTGGGCTCTGTTTCATAGAAACCCCCTGTTTTCATCAGGGTGCTAGGCGCCTGCAAGCTAATTCTTACTTTGCACAGTTTGGGTCAGGCCCCTGTTCCAGATGCGGATCATTTCCAAACAGCTGGCCAATAATTAGATTCCATTCCTGCTGTTCTCATTTCTTTTTGGCTCTTCTGCTGGTCTAGAATGGCCCTCCTCCTCCTCCTCCACAGTTTATTTATTGCTGTCTTTGGTAGAGTGGATACAGAAGGAGAGGACAGAGATGCACATTTATAATTACCTGCCAAGACTATGAGATGCCTTCATTTTTCCAAGTGAAAAAGCCTGGGATAAAATATCAGTCCATACTCTATCAGAGCAGGGCCTATGCTGGGAGAAAAAACAGTCAAACTGGCCTGGCTGCTTTTTAGTCTGAGTTTTTCAAAGCCTTGGATGTAATTATTTTGCTCTTAATATACCTAGCTTTAGGGTAAAGACCTTAAAATATTTCAGCAAAATTGTGCTAAGATATCCTTCCCAGCAGATGATATAATATAATTACTAATCAATCACTCAATTGATAATCATTTATTGAACATTTACTTTGTGCCTGGCACTGTACCAGGTGCTACAGGCAGCAAGTGTTTCTAAAAGGCTTGTGCTAGGCACTGAGTGAAACATTTTACAGATATTTGATCTGAGAAGGTAGGTGCCATTATTATCCCCATTTTATAGTTGAAGAAACCAAAGCAAACAGAGCTTAAATGACTTGCTAAGAATAAATTTGAACTCAGGTCTTCTTGATTCAAGTAAATACTCTATAAACTGCACACCAAAGCTACCAAAGACAAAGATGGAATAGTATTTTCCTTCAAGGAGCTTCTATTCTATTGGGGGAAACAATATGTACAACAATATAACATGCACAATGTTGTTGAAATAGGGAGTTCAAGCTGCATATGTCACACCCTCTTTGAAGGGTCCAGCTACATTGCCTCCTTATTGTTTCTCACACACAACATTCCCTCTGTAGTCTCCTTGCTTTTGCCTGGAAGGCACCTTTTCCTCATCTCTGCCTCCTAAAATCCCTAATTTCCTTTGAAGTACAGCTAAAAATGAGTTCTTTCCTAATTCACCCAGCTTCTAGTGCCTTCTTCCTCCAGTTTATATAGTATTTATATTGCCATATGTACGTATCTTTCCAAATAGGATGCAAATTCTCTAAAGGGAAGGACTGATTCCTTGTACTCTCTGTCTCTCTGTGTTCGGTGTCTCTGGGTCTGTCTCTCTCTCTCTGTTTCTGTTTCACTGTGTCTGTGTCTCTCTGTCTCTGTCTTTATGTCTCTCTCTTTGTGTTTCTCTTTCTGTCTCTCTCTCATACACTCTCAGCACCTAGTACTGTTCCTGGGACACAGTAGGTTCCAAATAAATACTTGCTGATATATAGACATAACTTGGACCTTTACCCACTTCTTAAGCTGCTCACTGTACAAAATTTCCCTAGGCTCACAGGCTTATACATTGCGAGGTAGAAGGGTGCTTTGAAGTTACACAGTCTAAGCCCTCATTTCACAGATGGGGAAACTGAGGCCCTGAGAAGTCCCACAGAGCTCTCACAAGCAGCATGGAGCAGGAGTAGGATCCAAGTCATATCTTCTGACTTGAAATCAGTGCATTGTTTATTGTATGAGAACCTGAAATGTGTAATAATAAAGGTATCTTATTAAGACACTGGGCTCACTGCAGATGGGCATGGGGGCTGTTTGTCTTTGTATATTTTCCAACATGCTTGTATATAATGGATAATCACTAAATATTTGTGGAATACAAAATCCTTAAAATGGAGCTTATAGCATTTACCATCCTCTCATCTGGCCATTGTGAGCTTCCAATGAGGTAAGAAAGGAAAGCTCTTTGATCACTGTCAAACGCTAGACAAGTATAGAGTATTATTAATTCTGAATCACAAAACTGTAGAGTAGGAACAGACAATAGTAATTATCTAGTCCAGTATTCTTATTTCACAGGCAGAGAAACCAAGGTCCAGAGAGACCAGGTATCTCACCTGAGATCTCACAGTCATGGGTAAGTTATGGCAAAGCTGTCACCAAGGCCCAACTCTAGAGCTCTTTCCATGACGCTATGAAGCCTCTCTATATTTCATGTTCAAAAAACATAAATATTACTCTTTACAGCAAACCAACTAAATCCATTCTCAAACAATCCCAAATTAGAAAAGAAGTAGATTCAGCTCTTCAAAGTTTATGAGATCAGAAGATTTTGAGTCAGAAGGGCTATCAGGGATATGAACTAGAATTTTCCATCGAATGGAAAAATGGAAAATTCTAGTTCATATCCCTGATAGCCCTTCCGACTCAGGTGTTGAAACTCCTTCTGCCAATTCAGGTTGGTGCCTTTTTTGCAACCTTAGAGAGTTATCTGGGACAAACTGAAATGTTAAGTGACTTAAACAACCAGTAGGTCTTCCTGCCTTCAAGGCTAGCTTTATCAATTATGCAATCTTGCTTCATTTAATCCAACCCTGTCACTTCTTAGATAAATAAACTGAGGCCCACTGAGAAGAAATAAGTTGTTCAAGATCATGTACTGTATCTGAATAACACATATGTATTAGATACTGTTCTAAACCCTTTACAAATATCTCGTTTAATCTTAACTCTATGAGTTAAATGCTATTATTACTCCCATTTTAGAAAACTAAGGTAGTTAGAGATTAAGTAACTTGCCCAGTGTCACACAACTAGTAAATATCTGAGGCTGAATTTGAACTCAGGTTTTCCAGACTGCAGACTTAGCATTCTATCCATTGTGTATCCCATTTCCTCCCCTAGGCCTGGAGAAGTGAACTGACATAAAAGTTTCATGGATATGTGAAAGAGCTGAACACATATCCTTTAGCTTTAAATCTCAGAGCCCTTTACCATTCTAAGGATCTTCTCTAAGCTGACTTCTAACTTATTTGTGATCTGGGCAAAGAAAAGGAATCCTTAGCTTAGCTGATTTGGGAGGAGGAATAGAATTCTAGCAAATAAGAAGAGCAGCAATCCTGCTCAAGAGATTTATCCATCCCTCTCTGGCCTCCATCCCCCAGTAAGGAGGCATGCTTCCTTTCACTCCTTGTCTTTGTATCCTAGCACTGGGACTGACAGGTCCTTGAGAAATGCTGGAATGACTGAGTGAAAGCCTTTCTATATTTGAACATCAGGATATTTTCCTGATGACTAAAACATAATGTGGTATGTAAAATATGATGTGGGCAGCTAGGTAGTGTGGTAGAAAGAGTACCATGTCTGGAGTTAGAAAGACTTATTTTCCTGAGTTCAGATCTGGTCTCAGACACTTACTGGCTGTTTGATTCTGGGAAAGTCACTTTACCTTGTTTACCTTAGTTTCCTCATCTGTAAAATGGGCTAGAGAAGGAAATAGCAGATCACTCTAATATTTCTGCCAAGAAAACCCTAAATTGGTCATGAAGAGTCGAACATGATTTGAAATGACTCAACAACAACAGCAAAAACTATAACATGGCTTAACTGAAAAAGTTCTTAATATACATTCCTATCTCACCTTGGCTACAGCCTAACCACGTGATTTTGGGTAGGTCCCTTGACCTCTCTGAGCCTCAGTTTAATTGGAAAGGGTTGGACTAGGTAATCTCTCAGGTCCCTGACAGCTTTATTATCCTTTAAGCTGATGACTCTCCTGTATTAGATTATGACAACAGTAGGCTGCCTATGGAAAGGAGGTCTATAAAAATAGGTTGTAGACTTCCTCAGGGCTCTGACATAAGATGTGTTTCAATGATAAGGCATTGTACATGTGGAATACATATATAGCCAATTTGGAAAATGGCTTCAAGGGGAATTCAATTCATTGTCATTGTCTTTGTATGTTTCATTGGTGTCGTATGGACACAGTTATGGAATACTCCAATCTCCAAAGAAGTATAATTAAGGATCGCTTCAAAGGGCAAAAGAAAAGCACATGTTGGGTGTGAACTGACTGCATTACATTAAGAATGAGGGATTGTGTAAGAGAAGGAGAGTAAAGTATATTCTTAGAGAAACATAGAACTGGAAAAAAGAAATAGGCTGACCAATCAATTAGCTAATTTATAAGCTTCCTCTAAATACCTACTATGTATCAGGTATTGACTTAGGTATTGAGGATAGAAATGTAAAGGTGAGGTAGAATATGTACTCAGGGAGATAATAACCTGCTAAGGATGAGCAGTGTGCTGTGATATAATATGTGAAACAAGATGTTGCCCTGGAAAGAGCTGGGTTCAAATGCAGGCCCTGCCACTTACTATTTGTGACTGTGCAAGTGGAGTCCTTTCTCATTTTCCTCTGTAAATCATTCTTGGAATTCTCTCCCTCCTCAACCTCACTGAAGCCTCTTGGAAATTTTTGTTATCTTTTAGACTCAGTTCCAATGCTACCTTACCTCCTTCCACAGGAGAATTTCACAAGTATTTATTTGCTTTGTACATATCCTGCATTTATTACTGTGAACATAAGTTCTTAGGATAATCAATTCAGGGCCCTTGCAGATTATCTTCTCTAACCCTGACATTACACAGAGGAAATTGAGAAAGGATTCAAATTGTTATGTCTGGGGTGGTTGGGCGGCACAGTGGATAGAATCCTGGGCCTGAAATCAGGAAGATTCAACTTCTAAAGTCCAAATATGGCCTCAGACACTTGTATTTGCAAGTTACTTAATCGTGTTTGTCTTGTTTTCTCATCTGTAAAGTGAGTTGGAGAAGTAAATAACCAACTATTCCAGTATCTTTGCCAAGAAAACCCAAAATAGGGTCATGGATAGTCCGATTTGACTTAACAATAATAGCCATGTGGAATACATAAGGAAGGTTCCTGACCTATCAGGTGAGGAAGAGAGTCTTATCAGAGAGATTAACCAGGAGATGGATGTGGTAACTGGGGTTTATGTGTATGAAAGCCTAGATATGAATGATGGTGCTTGGTAGAAGGAACTGAAAAGATGGAACAAAGTCAAGAAAAGTTTCAATAGAAGAGATGGAAGTCTATGTTAAATTCAGGGGATAAAGGAGAAGGAAGAGTCCAAGCTGAATTCAGGGCAGAGGACTTTCTCTGATGATGTGGATGGATTTCTAGTTGAAGCCTGAGTCAGGGAGGAAGTACCACCAAATAATAATAATAACAGTAATTGAACATATATATTAATTTTAAGATCATCAGTATGCTTTATATACAACATTTTATGTTATACATAGAGGATTCTGCTGAGAAATATAAAAGATTATTATGTCAATAATGGTAGTAGGATTCTAAACAATATCATAAAAGTTTTGCTTGATAGAATTGAGGACTTAGCACAACATTTGGTGTATAGTAAATACTTTCGTTCTTTCTCTTATTCATTAATCCTGGAAAATACTTAAAAGGGCTTGGCACTCAACTATTTAAATGATTATTTTAGAGAAGAGGATAGAGATGTGTTTATTGTTCATGGCCCTGGAGGACAGAACTTAAGAATGATGAGTAGAAATTGTGCAGAGGTGGAATTAAGCTCAAAAATAATGAAAAACATCCCAATAATTAGAGCTATTCAAAAATGGAATAGATTTCTTCAGGGGTGTAGTAAGTAGTGAATTCCCATTGTCCTTTGGGTGATCCTCAATTTCAATTCTATTACTCACAGCCATATGACATCAAAGAAACATTCAAAGAAAATGACAATGAATGGAAATCCCCTTGAAGACATTTTCCAAATGAATGATACATTCAACTGGAGGTCTTCAAGTGGATACTAGATGACAACTTCTCAGGGACACTGTAGATGGGATTCGTGCTTTGAGTAGTGATTGGATTTGATTAACTCTAATATCCCTTTTACCTTGGCCCTTTGATGACTTTAACACACTCCCTGTTCCAAGCTGGTCATAATGAGGCATTTCTAATATTAGAAAGCCAACCTACTTTTCTTTCTTTCCTCCCTTTCCTCCTTCCCCTCCCTCTCTCTTTCCTTCCTTCCTTCCTTCCTTCCTTCCTTCCTTCCTTCCTTCCTTCCCTCTCTTTCCCTCTCCCTCCCCTTCTCTCTTCCCTCTCTCTCTCCCTCTTTCTCTCTCTTCCTTTCTCTCTCCCTTTATCTCTCACTCTCTCACTCTCTATTTCTCTCTTTCTCTCCTTCCTTCCTTCCTTTTCTTCTTCCTCCTTCCTTTGCTCCCTCCCTCCCTTCCTTCCTTCCTTTTCTTCTCTTTTCCTTCTTTTCTTCTTTTTCTCCTTCCTTTGTTCCTTCCTCCTTCCCTCTTTCTCTCTCTCCCCCACCTTCCCTCCTTCCTTCTCTCTTTATCTCCTTCTTTTCTTATTTTCATTTCTCTTTCTCTGAAGCAAAAATGAAAATAAATAGTCTAGAAGAGTAGGGTGGGTGATTTTAAAAAAAAAGGAAATTATGTTTTCTTCCTATTTCCTGCTTCTCTGTGAAGATATGACAAGGATGTCATATCCTTGGGATGATTTAATTCATCACCCTTTGGCCCATGTTCTCAAACTGGGTCATGAATACCAAACTTCTTTCCATTGAATCTGTTTCCATATATTCACCAATAGAGTTCCTTTTCTTACTCTGTCTTAATTTTAGTAATAATAGTTCATATTTCTTTAGCATCTTATGATTTGCCAAGACTCTTTATCTACATTATCTCCTTTAGTTCTCACAGCAGTCCTATGATTTGAACATAAGGATTATAGCTTTATGGATGAAAGGGACCTTAGGGGTCATCTCTTCCAGAGGTGTCAAACCAGCACCAACATATGGCTCACAACATTGTCAAGTGCAACCTAAGCCAGATTAAAATACAATTGGACATATTTATTGAAATAAATAAAAATACAATACAATATGGAAAATATTACATTTTAAAAGTAACTCAATATAAGGTCCTCAGGGATCCTTATATTCATATTTGTGGTTGTCAGTTATTTTTCAATCATTTTCAACTCTTTTTGACTCCATTTGAAGTTTTTTTGGCGAAGATACTGGAAATGCTTTTCTTTCTTCAGTTTATTTGACAGGTGAGGAAACTGAGGCAAATAGGGTTAAGTGACTCGTCCAAAGTCACACAATTGACAAATGACTAAGGTCACATTGAACTCAGGAAGATGAGTCTTCCTTATTCTAAGCCTAGTGTTCTATCCATTGGGTCACCTAGCTATATTGTACTTGGATTAGTAGTCCCATTACTAAAAGCTTGAGACCACTGATCTAGTGCATCCCCCTGATTTTATAGATGAGGAAATTATGGCTAAGATGTGTAAAATCACACAGACACTAAATGGCAGAACCAAAATTTAACCAAATTCTATTTTCAAATCTAGAACACTTTCTCCTGGACCATGCAACTTCTGATAGAGAGGCATTTTGAGCCCATTTATAGATGAGGAAATAGAAACTTAAAATAATTTTGAGCTTGAGAATTTGCCTAGAATCACACAGCTAGTGAATGTTGGAGGTTCCCAGACCTTCCTGACTGCAGATCCAGGGCTCTGCCCCTTTATCACCTTCCTTCTAGGTTATGGCATCTCCCAAACCACAACTTCAAAAAAGACAAAATTCTATTTATCAGAAAAAACCCAACAGAATATATTAGGGACACTTCAAAAGTAACTCCCCTATTTGTAAACACAATCAATTTTAGGATTGAAACTGACTCTTCTTACTTGCTAAATGATAAGTGACTTGGTTCTTCCCTGCTGTAAGACTCTAGTATCAAGGATTTAAATCCACTCTTCTACTTATATCGAAGAAGAAAATCAAGGCTCTGAGGTTAAATGACTTGTCTAAGGTCACACAGGGAGGATTTGAATCATTCTGATTCTAGATCCAGTGCCTTGTATATACCAGTTAAATAAAAAGCTACCTAGGCCCCTTCCTCTAATCCTTCAAACACTCTTGCTCTTCCATAGTTATAGGTAGAGAAAAGGAATCAGGAATGAAGTAAGGAGATAATTTTTCTTATGCAGGAGCTTTGACCTTGATCTGGATACACTCACTCCAACACAGAGCCAGGAACTGTTTTTTTGAGTATTGTCTAAGTTATTTGTGCTAACCTATCTAAAATCAGAGAAATAAAGAAGACAAGGAGAAGATTTTCTCCCCTTTTTTCTTCAGGAGGACATATTATTTATACATTTTTGAATAGCCTTCTGAATAAGCAAAGAAATAAAATAGTCTTGTTTATGGTCACACAAATAAATGTCAGAGTCAGGATTCATAAAGATAATAGATCTAGAGTGAGAAGATTATCTACTTCAGCCTCCTCATTTGATAGATGAGGAAACCAAAGACCCAAAAGTTTATGGATGGCTTATCCAGGTTCACACAAGTAGAAAGGGACTGAGCCAGGACAACACAGGACCTTTTGCTCCTAATCTAACTCTCTCCATGACACGATGATAGCATCAACTAAATCTAGGTCTCACCAACAAGTTCAGAATACTTTCCCCAATACCCTGCTGCCCCATATGAAGTAAAGTCCTTTCATTTCAAAAGGATAAAAGAGCAGAATGGAATCTGGGGCTGCAGGTTTCAATTATATGCTCATAGTACATCCTCAAATAATTCACTCAGTTGATAATGAGGCACCATTTACCAAGAAATAGAATACATTGGGAACAATTTTCTGAGAAAAAGCCAATGAGAAGAAATATTGGCCAGGTAGTCTGAGATCCTTCTAATCACAGGACAAAGAATTATTACAGGATAAGCCAAGTCTTTTTATACAAGTTTCTGTCATGGGTCTTATTCAAAGGGAATCCCTCATTCACTTTTCTCTCTGCCAAGGATGCTCAAATGGATTTATGGTACTGCTGAGAATTATGCCTGTTCCTTGACACAACCCCTATGACTGCTTCACTGAAATGCAAGCCTCCCTCAAGTATCACTAGCTCTTTTCTTTAGGGTTCCTTGGCAGAGGTGAGAGCTCCAATGTATCATTTGTGAGCTAAGAAATTGCAGGTAATTTATGCCTAATTCTGTTCAAAGGTGGGGGTATTTTGGTACAGAATGCTGCATACAATATCAAATGTGTTTTTGCTTAATTATTTTCATTTGTTACAAGGAAGGATTGTGTGTAGGGTATTTGTAGACGAATGACAAAAATAAGACTTTAAAAAAATTTTTCAGGTAAAATATGATAGTCATGGCTAATGCCATCAGTAAACCTGATTAACAAAACTTATCAACAACTGCATATATATTTGTTTATTCAGAACACAAACATTCAGAAAGATCAAATTGTAAGAATTTTCTGTAAACTTGGACAACCAAATGGCATAATGGATGGAAAAATGAGCCTTATATTAGGAAGGTATGAGTTCAAATATAACCTTAGGCATTTACTAGCTGTGTGGGATGGGTAAGTCTTTTAATTTCTGTCTATTTCAACTTCCTTGACTAAAAAATGAGGTAAATAATCGCAGCCTCCCAGGGTTGCCTAGAGGATCAAATGAGGTAACATTTACAGTACTGTGTACAATGCCTGGCACATAGTAGGTGCTTGCTTGCCTTCTTTCTTTCCTCCCTCCCTTCCTCCTTTTCTTCCTTTCTTCTCTCCTTCCTTCCTTCCTTCTCTTTTCTTCTTTCTTTCCATCTTACTTCCCTCTCTCAGTTTCTTCCCTCCCACCCTACACATAAACTCAAAGTAAAAACCAGATCTTGGATAATAGATTTCCTGTCTTGACTCCCTGCTGATTAATACTTAGAGACCCCAAAATTTCTTGGTGAGCAGAACTGTGGTCTTTTCCTATCTGTACATTTATGAGAAAGAAACCCAAGACAGTAAACAAGCTAGAAAAAACAGCTTGTTTATTCAAAAATTCTTCAATGATTTATTTAAAACTAACTCTTAGGAGCATGCCACAGGCTCTGTATAATCTAAGCCAACATCCTAGACATTCACACATGAATTTATACTAATGGATAAAGATGGCTGATATTCATAATGGTCCTGGAACATGGCAGGATTCTGATGGGCCTTCTGGATCCACAAAAAAGATTAAATTATGTTTGGTATAATTTTAATAATAATAACTCACAGTTACATAAACACTTTAAGTGTTTTTTGTACGATGATCTTATTTGATAGTCCTGTGAAATAGGGCTTTTGAAAAATCCCTGTTTTATAGGTGAAGAAATAAAGCTCAGTGAAATTAAATTATGTAAGTTAACCAGTTAGTAAATAGTTGAAGCAAGAATGGAACTCAAATCTTCTTGACCATAAGTTTAGCATGTTATCTACTATGTCACAGAGTTTTTCTTAAGTCACATAGATTTTTTATTCCATAGCATATGATCATAGCATGAGAGCTAAAAGAGACCTCAGAGACTAGCTATTCCAATTCCACCATTTTAAAAACAAAGAAACTGAGACCTAAAACATTTAAATGCTTTGCCCAAGGTCACCCAGGTATTGATTAATAGCCATGATCTTGCCTCTATTTTTATAATACTTTCTATTATATCATATGCTTCTTGGAAAAGTGGTCCTTTTTTAATAGGATGCATGGTGAACTCACTTACAAAGGATAACTCCAAATACCCAGTTTCTCAACCCTTGTGGATAAAAGGGATTTTACTCACTAGTACCCTCATTTGACACATATTAGCTTTTTTATCATCACAAGGTCACAAAATGTTTATTCAGGAACCATACATACCTTCACTGCAGTTCTTCAGAGACAGAGATTCCACCACAGATAGGCTCCCGTTGGCATTTGATATGTATTCTAGGGAGACCCGGAAAGGACTCTGCAGGTGCCCAATTCTCCCATGGAGCACTGTCCAGCTGATCATATTGGAAAGTAGAAGAGAAAAAGAAATAACAAACACAGTGGTGAGAAGAAGACCTAATTCACAAGGAGTATTCTGTACTCTCAATGATTCAAAAACCAATGTTTTGGGGCCAGGCTGTCTTGGCACACAGGTAGTCTCACCTTAAAGGTACATGGAGGCTGAAAATTAGCACCTGGCCAATGTTTCTCTTCTCTTAGCTCTTGCCTTTGTTTTTATAGGACACCGTACCCCTCCCCTTGTTCTATTTTTATTATTTTTTTAAAAAATTAACATTTTCCAAGATAGGATAGTACAGTGCTGGTCTTGGAGTTAAGACAACTTCAAATCTCATTTTTAACTGTTAGAAGTGATTGTGGGCAAGTCACTTAACTACTCTGACTATTAATTTTCTTTAGTCTCGCAACAAACATTGATTAGATAAATATCTACTATAAGCTTTATATCAGGAAAGAGAATAGAGTATGCACATAGATAGGTAGAAGTGAGTTGATTTTTAAAAATACTACTTTTCAGTTTAAAACACATTCTTAATATCTCTCCATGACTTTCCTAAGTCTAGATCAGGGGTCCTCAAACTACAGCCTGTGGGCCAAATGCGACAGCTGAGTACGTTTATCCCCCTCATGCAGGGCTATGAAGTTTCTTTATGTAAAGGCTCACAAAACAAAATTTTTGTTTTTACTATAGTCCAGCCCTCTAACAGTCTGAGGGACAGTGAACTGGCCCCCTATTTAAAAAGTTTGAGGACCCCTGGACTCTAAGAGAATCTCCATTTCCAAATTTAAAATTTTCACACTGAAAATTTAACATTCAGCTCTGGATCTAGTATATCACTATAAAAAGATGATAGTATAGTATTTACCTAACAGTGACACAATAGCTATGTGACCATGAACAAGTTGATCCAAACTTCAGTTTCTTCAATCACAAAATGGAGATATTTTAGATTTCTATCTCCTTTATTATCCTTGAAAGGAGAAGGGGAATTTCTAGCCTGGATATCCTAAATTCTGTTATTGGTCCTTTGGCCTTTGGGGGTGGCAGTACTACTGAGGGCCTATAGGAGGTGCTGCTCCCATTCCATGCTGCAGGTCAAAATCCCAAGGCTGTAATTGAATGAAATAGCTCAGTCTCTGTATCTACCCGTTAGTTATTTATTGAAGCTATACTAACTTGCCCCTGCAAGTTATAAAGTTTGTTCTTGCTTATTGTACCCAGAGAATTACAATCCACAGGTTACAGTGAATAAAAGGGAAAAGAAATGTTTTCTCTTTATAAATAAAACATTGTCATCACAAAAAAATTCAAAAAAAAATTCTTAAACAACAACAGGAGTAGAATTTTGCCCATTGCTCTAAATCAAAAGGCCCATTTAGGAGGAAATATGTGGAGGAAGACAGAAATGTTTATGTCTGCTCAGGCCTGAGGCTTACATAGCCAAAGAGTGATGAAGTTTAATTTTAGGTATATGATGGTCCTGACAATGATTTCCCTTTTTATAATGGCACCAGCCTGCTAGATAAATTTGCCAAGACTTTTAGGAATTAAATTCTGAGTTACTGTCTCAATAACTTTTGTCCAAAATTCTAAGATTTCTCATAGTATTACTGTAGGAACTTTAATAAGTTTCAGAGCAATTGCCAAACTTGTGTTTTATTTCTAAGGATCTTGGGATTGGGAGAGGGCAAAGTTGTACTTAGGGTCATATTTGCTTATAATAAAAAAAATAAAGCCCAGTCTCTTCTCTCCTCTCAAACTTAACTCCAGTGACAAAATAGACTGACCATTTTCTTTAGTGATACCCTGGCTGCCACAATTCTCTTATAGCTGAAGGTTATTCTACTTATCTTGGTATGAGAAGGACACAGGAGACAGTCCCTTGGCAGAAAGAATGAGGCTGTTATCTCATGGGCTGGCTGAGATACTTGACCATTTTAGCAACTAGCTCTGTGGGCATTGATCAGGTCAACAGTGTTCAGATCCAAGTGGCCACAAAGCAAGTTGAAGATAACATGGAATCAGTCTATGCCATTATATAGCAGACTTCTACACATTCTATTACTTCTGCTAACTGGCATTTTCATAGAACTTTAAAATATGTGAAGTGATTTGCACATATTATCTGATTTAAGTTTCATGACAACCCCATGAAAACAAGTGATTTGCATATATTATCTGATTTAAGTTTCATGATAACCCCATGAAAACAAGATGAGAAGACTGGGGCAAACAGTGACTTGCCTAGGGTCACATAGCTAGGATGTGTCTAAGGCTGGATTTGAATTCAGATCCTCCTGATTCCATCTTCACCACTCTATCCACTCTGTCCCTTGGCTGCCTAATTCTGACGGGTACTGATTCACAGGCCACGTACTAACCAATTCTACACTCAATAAAAAGTATGATACCATACAATGATCTGGGTTTTCTGTGAAGATGATTAAAGAACATTTTGTTGAACTCTTGTATAAATAGTGAGATTTCCAGCCTTGAAAAGTATCATATGAATGCATATGCACTATTTACATATCATCATGTATAGCATGATAACTGCACAGGTTACCCCCCTTAGCCTGGAACATACTTTCTCTTCTCACCTCCATTTCTCAGAATTCCTCGGTCTAAGTGCAATCTCTTACATGAAGCCTTTCCTGATTACCTGTGCTATAATTGCCTGCCTTAAAACAACCACCACCACAAAAAAAAAATCAAAAAGAAAAAACCCTCCTTTTTAATTATTTATATTGTATAAATATCATATATACTTTGCAATATTGAATATCCTCTATTGTCTTCCTCTACCATACTGTAACTGTAAGCTCTTTGAAGGCAGGGATTGTTTTATCTTTGTTTCTTCAACATCCAGAGAGATACTAGGAGGGGCTTAATAAATGTTTATTTATCAATTGATTAACTGCTTTAGGACAGAAGGTAGAAGGGGAACCTTTAAAATTCCAGCAGGCCCCTGCTTAGATGTTACAGATGAGAATACAAGTGCAAGAATAAACTGACTAGCCTAAATAACACAGGTAATTAGTGCCAAACCTGAAATTAATATCAATAATTTGTATTGCTTTGAAGATTTTTAAAGAAAATAAGTTTACTTGCTCAAATCCTTAGCTGATTTTCCATCTCATTAATATGGGCTCTCATTTTGCTGCTAATACAGGAATTAATCCTATTCCTGCTTCCTTATCTTGCATCATTCTTATCTATGTCCTTCACAAAGGATCTACCCAATATACAAAGATTTCTTTGTGTTCTTTGGTTACCTTAGAGGTGCCAATATGTAATTCATTGAATCAACTAGCAAGTCTTTATTAAGAGCCTACTATGTGTCAAGTGAGCAGTCATGGGATAGTGGACAGAAAGATGTACTTAGAGCCAGTAAGGAGAGGAAAGAGAAGGATAGGAACATTTTTAAAGAACCTGCTGTATACCCAGCCTTGTGCTAGGGACTTTATAAATATTATATAATCTGATCTTTAAAAAATCCTGTGATATACTGTTATCATCCCCATTTTACAGATGAGGAAACTGAAGTAGTCAGAGGTTAAGTGGCCTGCCCAGGATTGTGCAACTTGTGTTTGTGGTTGGTTTTTAAGTCAGGTCTTCCTGACTCCCTGCCCAGTACTCTATCCACTGCACTACTTATCTGCCCCTAGCAAAATATGGGTTCAATCCACTTCTGATACTCAGATGTTGCATTAGAGTTATGGCCATGAATTAAAGAGAAGATGTTAACCTGTATTAATAGAGGGAGCTTCCTCATCTGAAGGTTCTCTTTATCATGAAATCGTGAGTACAATCTTTATCCTTATTCATTATGTTCAAAGAATTATAATAAGCACCATGAATAAAAAGACAAAAATGATACAATTCCTGTCATCTAGAAGTTTGATTTTTAATCTAGTTCTTGAGCTGTGTCTTTTTTATTTTATTTTCATTACAATCAATTCAGTCAAAGTTTATTAAGTACCCACTATGTGCCAGGCATTATGCTAAGCATTGGGAATATAAAAAAGAAAAAGAAAGATAGCACCTGCCCTCCTCAGAGAGTTCACAATCTAATGAGGGAAGACAATTTGCAAAAAGAAGATGGAAAGAGGGGAATGTTGGAGATGATGGTGGAATGGCATCTTGTCACTGTCTCCTTTCCAAGGCTGTGGTCCATCTCTCTTTATACCATCCTCCTTCTGGGGATTTTTTAGGGGCACGAGTTAAATGACAGAACACAATTCCAGGTGACCTTGAAAGGGCAATGGTAACAGGTAGACAGGATTTCTATATCACCAGTGATGACTCGGACACAAATGATACATCAATACATACATCTGTGACATGAATATTAGGTGCCAAAATGTAGTGTTCTCTTCTTTTTTATAATATAATGGTTCTCTCTGGGAGCAGGTTTCTGGGGGAGGTTCTGGAGACAGTCTTAGTTTCAGTTCAAAGTAATAATCACTTCAAATACAGCCAGCTGATAAAATCCAAACGTTTATTTTCTCCTTCCAAGTTTTGTCTCTTTCCTTGGGTCCAGTTAGCTTTCTTAGAGGCCTCTTTCTCTCCTTAGTTCCAAGAGCTCTTGCAGCTTTGTCTTTTGCCTCTGCCAGCCTCTGCCTCTAGCTCAACTCCGACTTCTGGCAATCTTCTGAACTGACTGACTGACTGAAGCTCTTTTTATGCTTTTTTAGAGGTGTAAACTCCTCCTCTGAGAGTGGGATTATAGGAGGTGTGAATTTGGATATTCTCCCAAACATGTGAACTAACGTGTGAGCTACTGTGTGAACTCTCAAAGGTGTTAACTTAAGCATTGTTTCTATCAATACTAGTGACTTAACAACTTGTAAGGATTTGCTCTAATGTGTAAACTAATAAGCACTGTATCAATTCCATTGAGTTAACATAGGATTCTAACATATGAGGTTGTAAACTCTACTGACTTATTGGTACCATCAAGGCCATGTGTGTATCCGTAAAACCAAGAGAACCTGGCCAGATGTGGTTGTTCAGTACCACTGAATAGACTAGGCAGAGTGCTGTCATGGAGGAAAGGAGCTCCTAAAAGCCGAGTTCAATTCTTGGCTCTGGGATTTATCGGATCTTAGAAAATGGATGTGTCTCAACTTTTGAACCTTAATCTCCTTCTCTGAAAAAAAAAAAATAACAGTTTTTTACAGGGTGACTGTGCAAGTCACCTGATTTCTATGTTCATCAAGAAACCCCTTGGATTTATATATATTCTAAGTCATAGATGGAATGTGATCTGCCTTGGTGGAGGGAATTCCTGCTCCAGAAGTTCCTCTTGCTGATGAAATCACAAATCTTTCACATATTCAGGCTCTTTTTGCATTCTCTTGCTATCTGACAGAGAAGCTATGAATACTACAGGGAGGTGAGTAGTTCCTTATCATAAAACTGCCCTTGGAGAGGAAGGGAGGGGAGATGTGACAGCTGAGTGCTAAATGATCAATCATAATAGAGCTGCTTTGACTTGATAGTTAAGGCAGCAAAACAAACTCCCTAAAATCCTACAGAGAATCCATAACGAGCCCAGGCAGGGAAACAAAGGGAGCCGCCGAGGAGACTCGCCCCATGAGGCCGGTCCAACGTGTCGAGATACAACCATGGATGTGTCAGGAGCCAGGCAAGGAGCTTGATGAGGCAGAAGGGTTTGTTGTGACGATTTCTGATAGGGTGATTGGCGTGGAGAGTTATTTTAAGTGCAGAATGAAAAAAGTCTTTCTGACAGGAGGAGCATACAATGTGTGGCAGCTGACAAGGCTATCAAACAAACCCTGCAGGAGCTGCTGTGAAGTAGATCAGCCGGCATAATAATGAGGTGCCAGTCCTCCAACACGGGCTCCTGGGTAGCTTATCCCATGAAGGAGCAGCTGGGCGGAGAGGAGAAAGCAATCTGCTGGAAGTCAGGAAGAACCAGGTTCCAATCCTGCCACAAGCACTTATTTAGCCGTGCGACCCTCAGTGACCGACACAACTCATAAAATCCCAGATGTGGAGGAGGGGGTACCAATTGCACAGGGGAGTTCTAACAGATCTAAAAGTGAAGAGGACCTTAACCCAACTCGTTCATTTTACAGCTGAGGAAAACTTATCCCAAAATATACAGGTAGTGGGTAACAGAGCTGGAATTAGAATTCAGGTCCATTGTACCACATGAGTCTGACATAAGTAAACGCTCTGCAAACCTTAATGTGCCCCATCCCTGTGAATAATTGTGATTGCAATCATGTACCCAGTCGGAAAACCATTACTACGAGCTACATTGGTGTATAATAGACAATAGATCACATTTAATAGTACGTGAAGGTACCCCAAACCATCGGTGTAATAACAGATAGCAGTTCACATTGGTATAATAAATAATAGCTCATTTGGCCCTTTTTGTTCAGTTGTTTTAGTGGTGGGCGACTCTTTGTGACCCCATATGGGGTTTTCTTGGCAAAGACACTAGAGAGGTTTTCAGATGAACATACTGAAGCAGTTAACGTGACTTGACTAGGGTCATATAGCTAATAAGCATCTGAGGCTGAATTTGAACTCAGTCTTCCTAACTCCAAGCCTGCTGCCACCTTCCTGAGCTACACACACACACACACACACACACACACACACACACACACACACCAGTTTATGGTACCCAACCATTTACATACATCATCTCATGCATGCAGTAGATGCCATGGCCAATACCCTTTTACAGATAAATAAATTAAGGCTAAGAGAATTTAAATGACTTGTTCAGAGACATGCAGCCAAGTCAGTATTTGAGTCAGGATTTAAATTCAGGTGTTCCTAGACTCTAAATCCACTATTTGTTACCTACTTTAATCACTGACTGGCCATGGCCTCAATCACACTGAGACCTCTTGAAGACCTTAGCTTAAAAAGGTCAAGGTCTCTCACTGCATCCAAGGCCATGTGCAGTTGTCTTGATCTATATCCAGCCACTGGGCCCAGATGGAGGGGAAAGTAAGGTAGGTGACTTTGCATAGCCCTCCGTCACTTAAATCCAATTCACTTGCCTGTCATGATATTGCCTCTCTGATGTCATGATCCTCTTAAAAAATGAAGGACAAACAGCAACAATCCAGTCAGCAAAATGGGTTTGGTCAATAAACCCAATAATCTGTTGCTTGATTAACTTAATAAAACAGAGGAAATAATTGCTTAAGAAGAGGCACTATTATCTTTAGCTAACATATTGAATTTGTTGTCCTGACTGGAAATCCTGTGAATGTATATATTCAAAAGAAAGACATGAACATATGCTTTAAGCAGATGAATTAAAATCAATGTAAGGATGGGGATGGGGGGAACCTAGAGGAAAGACAATGTTTTTTTTTTTTTTTTTTAAAGAAAGAATGTAAGTTCCTATAGCACCTTGCATATTGGCTGGCCCATTGTAGGATTATAAATGTTTGCTGATTGATTAGTATGGTACCAGTTTAACATCTTACAATCCCAAAGTCATAGATTTGGAAAGGATCTTTTGGGTCATCTCTGCTGATTTCTACCCAAAGCATGAATTCCATCTATAGCATTTCTAACTAGGGGTCATCCAGACTAAATTGACAACTTTAGTCAAATTTAAGTCAAAAGAATAGTAGACTTCAAGTTAGAAGGGACTTGTGAATCTAGACTGAGTACTGTATCTACATTCATTCATAACTTCATTGGATTGGAAGATATGTTTCTTGGCTTCATTAGGATGATTTTATATTGCTTAAGAAAAGATTACAGTGGAAAATGATGGATTTATGAGATGCTTATTATCTTTCAAGTACCATATTACATTCTAGAAATGCAAATATAATTGAGATAGTCCCTGCCTTCAAAGGTCTTATATTCTAAATGGTCCATTGAAGAGAGTACGGATCAAAGGTCAGGAAGATCTTAGTTCAAATACATCTTCAGATACTTAGCAGTATGTAACAAGAAAGAAACTTGGTTTCTTTCTCTGTAAAACAGATAATAGTATCAGCTATGTCTGAAGATTGTTGTGAGGAAAAATGGAGATGATGCTTTTTTTATTAAAACTTTTTATTTTTAAAACATATGCATGCATAATTTTTCAACATTGATCCTTACAAAACCTTGTGTTCCAAATTTCTCCCCTTTTCCCTCTCCCCACATGTAGATGGCAAGTAATCCAATATGTTAAACATGTTAGAAAAATATATATTAAATCCAATATACGTATACATATTTACATAATTATTGTGCTGCACAAGAAAAATCAGATCAAAAAGGAAAAAATAAGAAAGAAAGCAAAATGCAAGCAAACAACAGCAAAAATGGTAAAAAATGCTATGTTGTGATCCACAATTCAGTTCCCTCATTCCTCTCTCTGGGTGCAGATGGCTCTCTTCCTCACAAGATCATCGGAACTGTCCTGAATCATCTCATTGTTGAAGAGAGCCACGTCCATCAGAATTAATCATCATATAATCTTACTGTTGCTGTGTACAATGCTCTCCTGGTCCTTCTCATTTCACTCAGGATCAGTTCATGTAAGTATCTCCAGGACTTTCTGTATTCATCCTGCTGATCATTTCTTACAGAACAATAATATTCCATAATATTCATATACCATAATTTATTCAGCCATTCCTCAACTGATGGGCATCCAGTTTCCAGTTTCTGGACACTGACTACTGCCACAAACATTTTTGCACATGATGAGATGATCCTTGTGAAAAGATTTGCAAACCTTAAAGCTTTACATAAATGCTAGATACTATTAATAGAGAAAGACAAAACATACGGGAGAGTCACCAGGGAGAAGTATTTGATAGGCATATTTCTAAAACAATAAATTGCAGAGAAGGCTCCCACATGCATTGATTGAGGGAGTTACTTCATCAAAGAAGTTAATGAAATTATAGACCCAATTCCAATAATCTTTTCCCCTTTAGAAAGGAAAGGGAGGGAGGTAGCTCAGAATCAATCTTTTTACTTCTAATCATTTCCCACTTTTCAGAATCAGTATTCCCTTTAAACAGGTCATGTTGGGCTATTATAATCTTCTTTTCTTTACTCTTTCTTCTAGTTTAATCTTAGCTTTAATTATTCAATGACAGCTATATTTGTGGTTGTTTTTCAGTCATTTTCAATCACGTCTAACTCTTTGTGACCCCATTTGGTGTTTTCTTGGCAAAGATATGGGACCAATTTGCTATTTTCTTCTCTAACCCATTTTAAGGATCAGGAAACTGAGGGAAACAGGGTTAAGTGATTTTCCCAAGTGTCTGTAAGTCTAGTAAGTGTCTGAGGTCAGAATCGAACCCGGGATGAGTCTTCTTGACTCCAGCCCCAGCATTTTGTACACCATGGTACTACCTAGCGGCCCAAGCTGACTGCTCACCAGTCTGACCAGTTTCCTTTTATTAGTTGTTTTTTATATTGAGCACTTGTAGAATTTTTCCTGAAAGGAATTTTCAGATGGAAGGTGTCTGAGTTATCTGGAGGCTTCATACATGTCTTGATCCTTGGATTTTATTTTTCCAATGTGTATTCTTTGAATCTCTCCTGTACTCCCCTTTACTTTGAAGTAACTGAGGGTCAAGGTATATATTGACATGGCTGGCAAAATCTTGTCTGGTTCCTCATAGAATGTCTCTCCTTCATCCTTGGCCACAGGCATTTCCAAATAACCTCTAGTTAACTACCTTTTCCTCTTTATCATGAACTCCCAGAGGTCTGATGGCCAAATAGTCTCTCATGAAAGTATGTTTCTTATTGCTCTAGGGATATGATTTAAAAAACTAAAAAAAAAAAAAAAAAGAAAGAAAGAAAAAAGAAAAAAAAAGAAACTATTTTGGCAATTTTTTGTTTTTTTTTTTTAGATCTGTCTCAGGAGAATCTCCTCTGATAGGCTCCAGCTGGGAAGGAATACCAAAGTAGATGTGGTTTAGGTCCTAAGGATAACAATTCATTAGTCATTGGACAAAACCCTTTCATTCAGGTTGCCAACAGCCATCATAACCAAGGAATTCATCACCTAATGGCCAGCCTTCTGGTGATGAAATTCTCTGTACCTAGCTGGATTGGTCTTTGAACAATAGACAAAATCTGTCATATTATTTGAAGTCTATCTAGTTTAACAGAAAATCTGAAAGAACTTGTCCTTGCTAGTACAGAAAAGCCTTCAAGAACCTTGATTCCATGGTTGAGGCACTGGGGGCAGGATTTCTGCATTAAGTGGGCACTCAGTCAATGTTTATTGAGCTGAAATCAATTCTGCATATTGATAAACTAAGACTCAGAGTCAGTCAACAAACATTTATTGTATTAAACATTTATTACGCTAGGGCACTGTGCATATACTAGGGATACAAAAAGAGGCAAGAGGCAGTCCCTATCAGCAAGGAGATTACTTGAGAGCACATGAATTCCAATGTCAATTTCTTTGT
The DNA here is from genome assembly GCF_016432865.1 of Antechinus flavipes. Classification (NCBI taxonomy): domain Eukaryota; kingdom Metazoa; phylum Chordata; class Mammalia; order Dasyuromorphia; family Dasyuridae; genus Antechinus; species Antechinus flavipes. The sequence goes on along the minus strand of NC_067399.1, from coordinate 221,647,921 downwards.
TCTAACCATCTTAATATTTTTTTTTCAGTTTAATTCAAGGCAAATAGTCGAGTCAATATCTGACTTAAATAAATGAGCTTTTCTGTAAACTGACTTCAGCTACTAAGCCTCTCCTCTCAAGTGGTCCACAAATAGAGAAAGTCTATATCCACGACTATGTTTGAAATCTTTCCAGCCTGGTAAAACTTGCCAGAGCTTTTGTTACTCTAGTCTCGCCTTCAATAACTCTGCATTCCTTCCATCCTATGATGGATAATCAGATAGGACTTTTTTGGAGGAGAACAAATGCCATTAAATAATTATAATAAGCCAATTTTCATTCAAGTATTAATGATGTTATCCATTTTAAGAGACACTGAAAAAAGAATAAAACCTTAGGAGGAGGAAGCTATAATATGGAGAAAAGAAACCACAGTACGGCAGAGAATAACCATTGTCTTCCCTTGGCTCCAGATTTACCCAAAAGCTCATTACTCACAAACACAGTGTAATCTGATGTAGCCTCATAAATATACCTTTCCCCATGTGCCCATGCCTTAAAAGAATACAGGCTGGGGTTAAAGGAAATAATGAAATGAGAAATGATAAGAGGCAGCACAATTTCTCCTCTCTATATGTTTGTTTTGTTTTGCTTTCTTGGAGGGTTGAAGTGGAACTCTGCCACAGAGAGATACGTGTCCTTTTAGCCTGGGGCTCCTGACAGAATATAGAGAAGGTAAAAGTGTGACAGGTGAGAGGGAAGAACAAACAGAATAGATTTTCAGAATTATAAGGGACCCCAGTAGTTACTTAGTACAGATGCTTTATTTTATACAAGAGGAAACTGAGGCCTGAGGGTCTGATTGACTTGCCTAGTGTCAATCATTCATTCAATCAATCACCCAATCAGTATTTATGAAATACTTACTATGATCCAGGCACTATGCTAGGCACAGGAAGCTCAAAGACAAAAATGAAACACTCTCTGCTCTCAAGAAGTTTGTATTTTATTGTGAAGACAACCTATATGCTTATAAGTATGCTCAAAATAAATACAAGGCAATTTTTAAGGGGGAGGCCCTAGTACTGAAAGGGATCAGAAGAAGCCTTATGTAAAATATGGAATGGAAGATGAAGATACTGGGGAATCTAGGAGTTAAAGGCAAGGATTCTGGTCATGGGAAAGCCTGGGCATGGAGATAAGAAATGGAATATTTGTTCATTAAAGGCCAGACTTGGAACCAGATCTCCTGCCTTGGTCCATTTTTTGTTGACTGTCCCATTGTGCTCATTTTCAGGGGTCCACAATTTCCTTTGTTCTATATAGAGAGCTCACTTTGTGAAATGAGTCAAAGAACCAGAGACTCTGGGCATTTTTTGCTTCCTGGACAGCCTCCAAGGAGAAATGTGCATAGAGAGTGGGTAAGAGGGGAGGGACTGAAGGTGGTGTCCATGTTAAATTTGGGGTATATGAGGAAATGTGGGTGATTTAGGAATTCTGAGCTCTCTGAGGGGCTCAGCTCCTGATGATGATAGGGGTAGACATACATTCTGTGACAACAGTGCCATCACAGTCTGTTTTGATGGATGGATGGAGAATAAGTAGAGAATTACAGAATTAAAGAAAGTTAGGATTAGAAGAGACTCAGAGTCCTATTCATACCTTAATAAAATTGTCCTCTTTAGCATCTTCTAATTGAGGAGTTCTAGTGAAGAAGAACCCTTACTTCATAAGGCAGTCCATACCACTTTTGAATAGCTCTAATTGGTATGAAGTTTTTCATTCTACCATATCTAACGCTATCCCTCTTCTAACACTAGCCATTATTTCTAGTTCTCTCTTCTAAGGTCTGGCAGAAAATTCTAATTTCCCTTCTATGTGAAAGCTCTTTAGATGTTTGAAGGCTTTTATCATTTGTGTTTCCAAGTCCTCTCCCCAGGCTGTATGCTCCCTGTTCTTTTAGATGAGACTCAAGGGACTTTGGAGCAAAAAGAATCCTGATTTCCACAAACCTAACAAGTGGTCATCCAGCCTTCAGCTTGAAGATGACCAAGAATGCCTTGTTTCCTCTGAAATCCTTGACTCATAGATTACAGATCTGCCCTGAATCAGGAAGAGAAAGTGGGCAAGTCAAGGTATCATCCTGTAATGTCATTGGTCTTCTCCAAACATGAATGATAAAGAACAGCAACAATTATTTTCATGTTATATCCTCTATTAGAATGTTCATCCCTTGAGGGCAAGGGATGTGTATGTGTATGTGTGTGTCTTTTAATCTTCATGTGTATTCCTGGCCCTTAGCCTGACACATTATAAAGGCTTAATAATTGAGTTGACTTGATGATCTCTCTCCCCCAATGAATTTGTCTTGAGTACCAGAATGGCTTGACAGGACTCTGCTTCTGTGACTAAGTTATCCTGGGTAAAACTGGAACAAATAACACCTAATAATGCTCTTCATCATAATGTATGAGAATTATTTGGAAGCTATAAATAGCTAAGGAACTAGCACTACCATTCTGCCAATTTTTAGCCTCAGTACCAATCACCAATTGGGTAGTGATCAATGTCGATTGCTCTAAACAGCAAAATGAGCAGTGATTAGCATGAGAATAAGCAAGAGAATGAATGTAAAGTAGTGAGTTGTACCCCTGTTCCTTACATCTCAGGCACATTATGATTATAATCAACTCTGTTCCTGTCAATACCTACTGCCACTCTGGTGACATTATTTCTTATTTTGATTTGCTAATAAGCTCTCTGGACTCTTGACAAGTGCCACATATAGTGGAGAAACATGAGGAAGCTTGGAACTAACACAGAGCTTGGAGTCAGAGGATCTGAATTTGAATCCTGATTATACTATTTAATGTCTATGGAATGTATAAGTTAATCACTCTCTTTTCTGGGCCTCAGTTCCCTCATCTGTAAAAATGAAGGAATTATTATGGATAATAGATTAAAGGGCCTTTCAGATTTAGATCCTGTGATGAATTTGCTTATGAGTAAATTTCTAGTTCCTGTTCCCAATAATCACTCAGAGAAAAAAAAATATTTCAAGTGCTCCCTCCCTTGACACTTGTTCTAAAAAAAAATTTTCAACATAAATTTCACATTTTCCTTAAAATATACTTCTCATTAATTCTGCAGCAAATACAAACCATTCAGCACTATTTTTTATAGTTCACATTAACTGGGGCTATATTTAATGCAATTTTATGGTGGGTAGCAGGGGAAAAATGCCTGATCAATGTAAATTTTAATGTTAAGTCCACTGTTGCTTTTTAATTTTCTGTAATAATAATGATGCTTGGTATGTAATACAATGCCTTTCCTCCAAGTAGCTAGGACTTCATTATCTTATTACTTTTCACCATTCCTCAGAGATATAGAAAGATTTATGAAAGAGAGAGAACCATATTCTTGATGAGAAAAGGTTTGAAATGGATTTGGGTCTAGGCTATGACCTCTGAACCCGTAGCAATTTGTATCCTGCAGCAAAGTTTCCTCTATGACCTAAAGGAAGCTAGAGGTTCCTTCTGCCACATGGGGAGTCTGAGAAGAGGTGGGGAAGGATACTGAAATTTCAAACCTTAATGAGAATTAGCAGCAGGATCAGATCATGGATCATTGATTTAGGGCTGGAGGAAAACTTTGGGGTCACCAAAGTCCAACCCCTCATTTTATAAATGAGAAAACCAAAGGCTGGAAAGGCAAAGTTTCCAAGATCACATGATAACAAGTAGCAAAATTGGCACTTGAATCCGTGTTCTTTGACTCTTTTACTGTGTCACACTGTTCTTCCCAAACTGAAGGTATCTTAATTTTGTCCAGAAAGCTCTCCCAATGATTCCTGCCTGTCTTGGGTTATAGGCAGGATGAACAGAGCTGGGAAATCAGGTAAGGAGCTCTAGGAATGTGGGGTATTTGGAGAGAAGGTAGGTTAAACAGCTCTAAATATAATCCAGTCCAATAGGTAGAGAAACTGGAATGGCCTATGGTCCATTAGGGGAAGCCTGAAACTATGGCTAATGGGAAGGGAGAGAAATAAGAGGTTGAGTTGTATTTGGGAAATTGTACTGGGCTTTGAACAAATATTATGCTGTTCTATTCAAACCTATCTTCTTAGCACAAATATTTTGCTGATAATATTGTACTGTCCCAGCTAATAGAATCCCACACTCAATCAAAAAGCATTTAGTAATAACTACTATGACTACAGCTACTACTACAATTTCTTTAATATACTACATGCCAGACACTGTGCTTAAGTGCTTTATAGATATTTTCTCACCTGATTCTTGCAACAATTGTTTTAATTGTTTCCATTTATAATTGAGAAAACTGAGGCAAAGAGAAGCTAAGTGATGTAATCCTGATAGCACAGGTAATCTGAGGTCACATTTGAATTCAAATCTTCCTCCCTGCAGGCCTACCACTTTATCAACTGCACCAAGTGGCTAATCCATGCCAAGTACAATGCTACATGCAGAGGGTGTGAATACTCTTGTCTAAAGCTATCATATATACAGGACGACCCAAGCTTGGCCCTCTGATATAGAACAGGTCATGTTAAATTCCAACTCCAGTACTCTTTCCATTTCTAAAAACTAGAATTGGGAGTTCACAGGCATGACAAATTATATTAGTTCCTCCCCTAACTGCTGGTGGATTTGTGGAAAAATCAGTGTTACACACAAATTTGAATGGGTATCTCCCCCAAATCCAGATTGTTGGCCTTTTATAGGGTCAGAAAGGTTAGAGTAAAATAGTTAGCCCGACATTTGTTATTAGATCTCCTGAACAGAATTATTCTGGTTTCCAAATAAAGAGAATTGAATCAAAATATCTTGTCTATTATTTAATATATATGGATGACATGAATTTATGTGGCCCCATTAAAAAAACACAGTGAATCACTCTGGCTTGTGGAATCTTTATCCAATGGTATCAACATGTCATTTGGATTCGATAAATGTGAAATTTTTAACATACATGCCAAAGAAAGACAAAAACTAAATGCCTGGAATTTGAATTCAAAGGGTAACAGAAAATCCTTTGGTATCTTCCAGGCAAGACACACCAAGAATAAAGATATCAAAGAAAAGACTCTGTTAAGGAGCTTACTGGCATTCCGAAATCAAAGCTGAATGGGAAGAAGAAAAAAAGCAGCTATAATGCCAGTTTTAACATATGCATTTGGAACTGTAAAATGGACCAGAACAGATTGGATCTGTATAATATTAATGAAATACAGTGCCTATCATTCTAAGGCACTTCTAGAAAGTGTAACACTTACTTGCCAATGATAAACAGGTAATGGAATCCTTTTGGAATAAGTAGGGATCATAGGACCAAGCAAGAGTAATGATTGTTAGCAATTTGCTGGATTTATTAAAGAAAATGGAAAGTGATTTATTTCAGGAGAAACGTGTAAAATGGTTAAGATCCAATAACAGAACTAAAAGGCCTTCTTTGGGCAACATTCACAGCAACTCTGCCAAAAAAAAATAAAGTAAAAATAAATAATGTTTGAGCTATGCAGATTTGTTTGTGGAACTGGAGGGTTTCAGAAGGTAATTCAGGGTCAGATCATTGCCATCAGAAATTAAAGAACAGTCATCTTTAAGGAGCCTAGAGTGATTGATCAAACTAGATGATGCAAAAAATAATAGGCAATATTGTTGGTGGAGTTGTGAACGAATCCAACCATTCTGGAGAGCAATCTGGAATTATGCCCAAAAAATTATCAAATCGTGCATACCCTTTGATCCAGCAGTGTTTCTATTGGGCTTATATCCCAAAGAAATACTAAAGAAGGGAAAGGGACCTGTATGTGCCAAAATGTTTGTAGCAGCCCTGTTTATAGTGGCTAGAAACTGGAAAATGAATGGATGCCCATCAATTGGAGAATGGCTGGGTAAATTGTGGTATATGAATGTTATGGAATATTATTGTTCTGTAAGAAATGACCAGCAGGATGAATACAGAGAGGACTGGCGAGACTTACATGAACTGATGCTAAGTGAAATGAGCAGAACCAGGAGATCATTATACACTTCGACAACGATATTGTATGAGGACATATTTTGATGGAAGTGGATTTCTTTGACAAAGAGACCTGAGTTTCAATTGATAAATGACGGACAAAAGCAGCTACACCCAAAGAAAGAACACTGGGAAACGAATGTAAACTATCTGCATTTTTGTTTTTCTTCCGGATTATTTATACCTTCTGAATCCAATTCTCCCTACGCAACAAGAGAACTGTTCGGTTCTGCAAACATATATTGTATCTAGGATATACTGCAACATATCCAACATATAAAAAACTGCTTGCCATCTAGGGGAGGGGGTGGAGGGAGGGAGGGGGAAAAAATCGGAACAGAAACGAGTGTCAATATAATGTAATTATTAAATAAAAAATTAAAAAAAAAAAGCCCTCCTTCAGGAGAGGGACTTCTTTTTGCAAATGTCATTTTCCTCCCTCTGAAATTAATTAAACTGCTGTTGTGTCCTGAAAAAAAAAAAATAATAGGCATTGTAAAACACATCACTTTAATCTGTAAAGACTGAGCATACACCAAGTTCCTAGAAAGACATGTCCTTGCGCTAATATTATATATTAGAAACTTTATATTCTTTATAAACTGACAGATGACAAATCCCCATGATACAGAGATAAAATAGCCTGAAAAATTTAATCAATAATTTGTACTGGAAGCAGACCATTGATAATAATAATACAAATAAAAATAACGAGTTTTTGTCTAACACTTTAAGGTTTGCAAAATGCTTTACAAATACTGCCTCATTTTACCCTTCAATAATCCTGGGAAGGTGCTATTATTATTATTATTACTTCCCTTTTACAGATAAGGAAACTGAGGTAGAGAGAATTTAAATGACTTGCCACAAATCATACAGCTAATAAGTGTCTGAGTTGGATCTGAACTCAGATCTTTTTTTACTGTAAGTCTATCCATTGTGCTACCAAATTCCCACAAATGTCCAAATGTGATATCATCCACAAAAAACTTAAAAACAATGTTTTTAATAGGTATCCCTATACTTATACTCTCCAGCTACATGAGAAAAAAAGCTTTCAAGATATAGAGAATAGAAAAGGAGATCAAAATCATGTGGGAACAGGGATGAGATCCATGTCATTCTCCTTCTCCTGTCTGTCACTTGGAATTATATTGACAATACTTTCAGGAATTCTAACAAAGGATGAGCTTATAGTCTCATTATGCTATTATATATATAGCTATAAAGTCCTGATTGTAGAATTAACTAATAACATAATTATATTATGCTAAATAATTCTGATATTATGCAAATTATATGAGTATAAAAATCAGTTATTTAACCCAATGGCTCAACAGTTCATAGAACATTATAAAAGAATAATAGTAGGATGTCAATTGTCAAATCAATTAGTCAATTATCAAATCAAATCATCAAATGTCAGTTTCAAAGGAAATATATCAAAAAGCATGAGAGTGATATAATAACAACCACTAACATTTAAATAACATTTTAATATTTGCAAAGCACTTTATAAAAATTAGTCAATAGGCATCTGTTAATAAGCATTACTAATAGCAAAATAATGAATAACGAAAATCTCATTTCAAACTCACAATTGCCTTGTGAAGTAATTATACTTTGTCCCCATTTTACACATAAGGAAAGTAATGTTCAGAAAGGTTATTGGATTTTCCAATAGTTCCATTCCTAGTGAAAAAATTGGTTTTGAATCCAGTTTTTTTCTGATCCACAAGGGTTTCTTCTTACCAGCAGTGGGACAGGTACTCTGCTTCCTAACTTGGTTTCTTAATCCTTTCTCTATTTTTTCTAAATAATCACAACCCATTCTAAAGTACCTTTTTTCCACCTTCTCTGAGAAGCTGACTAGCCTATGAAAGAAAGCCCATTGTGGAGAAGCATATTCTTGTGACCATGAGCCATTCAGAGTCCATAAGCTGGCAGGGTTTACCTTACAGAGTCACTTTCCAATCTTTCCCATTTCTCACAACACAATATGATTCTAGATATTTTGAAATAAGCCTTCCTATCTCCCCACCTACTTGGCTAAGGCTTCAAATTCCTTTAATAGGGAAGAGAGTCATTCTTTCCACACTTAGAGGTTAGGATTTTTTTTTTTTAACAGTGGGTATTATATAACATCTCAATGTAAAATTGACACTGTTTATGGGAAGATATGGAAAAGAATCCCATAAGATGAGTAGTCTCAGATGAGTTAGGATGTTAGAGGAACTCTTCACAGAAGTTTACAGCAGACTTAGAAGGAATAAGAGAGAAGAAAAGAGAAAGGACCTTGAGGAGAGTGAATCTCCTAACATAAGGGTGGTAGGAAACAAAGAGGGGATGATATCCCACACAAGTATTGGATACTTCATAATTTTGCTTAGAGACAATCTGATTGATGACACAATCCTACAATAGGATGATAGATTTAGAAGGAACAAACTCTAGAATAGGTACTAAGCTAAGTGCTGGCTATAGAAATTCACACACTCACATGAAATAGTTCCTGTCCTTAAGGAATTTATGGTGGTTAGCATTTAATAAATTCTTATTGATTGAGGTCATACACTTATGTATGGGGATAATTAATTACAAATTTTTTGGACAGGACCTGTGATTATATTGGTAAGGGAACTCTTATTAAGAAAACTCCTAATAAGTCAGATCAGCAACTATTCTGCAATTAGGAGTCTTTGAGAATAGGAGGAGGGAGAGGAACTTAAATTCAGTTCTTCCTGATTCCATGGCTAGTACTCTCCAAGAAAAATCTCCTCTGGCAATTACAAAGTATACATAAAGTATACACAAAACATACAGAAATAATTTCAAGAATTCCTGCTGCCTTAGTTGCCCCATCTAGAAAGTTCTACAACATTAGGAACGACTCCAGCAACCATTCATCTTATTCCCTAGTGCCAGCCACCCATCTGCTGTTGTATTCCATCCTACCCCATCCTATCATCTCCAATTTTCTGCTCTACAACTGATGCTGATGCTCTGGAAAGCATGTGCCAGTCTACTCTATGGCTCTATTCTTCTTCCCTGTAAATTTCAAAACCAAAAGATTCCTTCCAGGCTACCATTACAATACTCGGGGTGTTCTAAAATTCTTAGTGCAGTCAGGGGGGTGCCCCAAATCTCTTGATGCAGCTTTAAGCTATTAAAGGTTAAAACTACACTAAGACTTTGGAGTATTAGCTCCTTATATTAGAATATAATCTCATTGAGGGCAGGGAAGTCTCTGCTTTTGCATTTGTATCCTAAGCACTCAATACTTGGGCACATAGTAAGCCTTAATAGGTGATTTTTCATTCATTCAATAGAGAACAAAAATAATTGGAGCAAGGACTAGTAGGGAATTAGGTACAAAATGGCAAATGAGCCAAAAAAGCTGTTGTAAAGGTTTCAGAGGTGACTAGAACTCATCTAGTCAGCTTTTGTTAACATGCACTGGATTCAGTCAGAGGGCCTAAGGTTCAAATTCTAACTCTTCCACTTACTTGGATCAAATTGGAAAAGTAATTTAACCTTCTGGACCTCACTTTCCTTAAAGGGACTAAATGGCCTGTGAGTTTCTTTCAGATTAGAAATTTATGCTCCTAGGTTCACCTTTTCATTTTATAGATCAAGAAATTGACTCCCCAAAAAGTAAAATGATTAACCAATGACCACATTGGTCAAAGGTGGAATTGAACCCAGCATTCTTTCTACTAAAACACACTGCCCTCTCCTTGTAATTCTCTGAGACCTTACGCAGGTCCAGATGGGACTGGGTGGACTTGACAGAATGTGCTCTGGGAAGAAATGCTTCTTGATTCAACGAGCCAGACAGGAGAGTCAGAGAGAAGACAGCTTTTGTCTCAGAGGGCCCTGGCTGACCTCAATTTGGGGGCAGACTGTAAGGGGATCTCGCTATGGGGATAATCTCCTCCATTAACATGAAATCCAATATTGACTCCATTTCAAAAAATATTGTAGAAATATTTCTAATGAAATCCAGATTAGCCAAGGAAGAAACCAAATGAGAGGAAATCTCCAAATGCCAAGGAGTAAGTCTGATGAGTAGGTACTTGGAGACACTCAGGGCTCCTCTCCACCTCGCCCACTAATTTCTCCTTCTTCAAATTCTGGCTTAAGACCCCTACAAATAGTTTTCCCTTCTCCACTTACTGAGGAAAAAACCCTAATTATATTCACCTCATCATCCAGTAGCTTTGGAGAGTGACACAGCTTGATTCTGGGCTTGGGGAGTAAAGAAAGAAAGATTTTTGGGTTCATTCTAGCAACTAGAAATCACTTAAAATTACTGAAGTGATTTTGAGTAGGGGGTGAAAGAGGGGGGTTTCCTAGTGGGATACCTCCCTTCATAGATTTGTTAGACAATCTGTCTGACAGGGGAGGAAGGAGGAAAAATTCTCTCTGATTAGAGTCCCTGGTGATCATTTATCCTTTCTGATGTTTTCTCTAACAAGGTATGGACATATAACACAGCAGGAGGAATTCAAAATTGTGATTTGAAATCCCCTTCCCATTCTTCCTGCCTCCAGTATCTTTGCATCCAGCATCTTGGCTCATTCTTAGGATGTTTTATTTTATATTAGTGACCTTTTTTTTTTCTTCCTCCAAATATCACTCCCAGTGAGAAGGATAAAAAAAATTGCTGAAATCTCAAATGTGTTCTCCAAAGTACAGACTTATTCTTAGTATTATTGGATCCTCAGTCTATCCCTTATGTCTGATAACCAAGCAAAAGACTCCATTTAGGAATGGAAAAAGCTCTTAGAGTTTCTCAGGATTTAAGGCAGTCTAGCTCAGGACCTTTCTCCTTGCTGGTGCTCTAAGGTTTTTCATTATTCAGTTCATCCTGGACACTCAGATATACTAAATATCTGTCCTGATTGACTGAAATCAGAACCCAGCCTCATAAGCTCAGTAGATCTAGGCAAAGCTGAGCCTTTTTCTGAAAGAGTTGCTACCAAAAAAAGTGGCAACTCTTTAAGCAAAATCTGGAATTTACTAAGTAGTTGGCTAGAAAAGTGGGAGGAAGGGGCAACTATACACATTTTATTTCATATTCATACTATTTCATATTCAGGTGGCACTTTCTTATTCTCTTCCTCACACTCTATGCTTTGTTCCCCAATCACGGGACTTTTGTTCTTATTATTAATCTTTGTTATTCATATCATTTTCACTCAATCAGTCAGCAAGCATTTACCAAGTCTACCACATGCTAAGTACATTGCTAAGTGCTAGGAATACAAAAAAAAGAAAAAAAATCCTTACTCTAAAGGAACTTACATTCTAACAGAAAATATAACCTGCAAGAAACAAGATATATATAGGATAAAGTGGAGATAATCTCAGAGTGAAGGCATTAAAGGGAACCAAGACAAGTTCCTTGTGAAAAGTCCGACTCAGCTAGGGAGGTTAAGAAACAGAGAAGGAGTTCCAAGAATGAGAGACGCACTGTGAAACTGCTGTCATTTGGGGGACAGAGCATAAGAATTAGAAAGACAATATAAGTCAGTGGCACAAAAAAGTAGCTGGAGGAGCAAGATGCGAGAATGGAGGAAAGATAGGAAGGGGTCAGGTTATATAGGCACTAAAAGCCAGACAAAAGATTTTCTATTTAATGCTTTTAGTGATAGGGTCCCCTGGAGGTGACTGAAAAAAAAGGAGTGACATGGACAAACCTGTGCTTAAAGATCTATTTGACAGCTGATTGGAGGAAGGATTGTATAAGAGAAAGATTTGAAGAAGGGAGACCAACTAACAGGCTACTACAGTTGTCTAGACTTTATTACCCACTATATCTTCCTTTCCCCCACTCAGAAAATCAACTCATAATAAAGAAGAAAAATAAGAAAGAGGAAAAAAAAGTTCCACAAACTAAGCAATAATCAACCACATCTGAAATTCTTTGTGTGAAATGTTTCTTTTTACCCATAGACATCCATCTCTGCAAAGAAGGAAGGGAAGTATAGTCTCATATCTCTTCTCTAGAGTCAAATGAGATCATTAAAATTATATAGAATTCAGTTTTGGTTTTTAAAATTTTATTCTTTCCATTTTCATTATGGTTTTTTTTTTCTGGTTCTCGTTTCACTTTGCATCACATCCCCTTACTATGGAGTTTAAAGCACTTTGCAAAGGCAAAATCAAAAGAGATGCTATGAACTTAATGGAAGAATGAGGCTCTTTCAATTTATTCTACAAAGATAAGGAATTCTGAGAAACTTGAGAAGGTTTCTAGGAACTCTGTACTTAGTGAAGTAAGCAGGTCTAGACAGAAGCATACAATAACTAAAACAATATATATAGGGGGAAAAATCACTAAAAGGAAGCTAGGCTTTGAACAACTGGGAAAAAACAAACAAACACCAATATTGGTCTCAGAGGGCTGATAATGAAATAGAACTCATTCCTCATAGAAGAGAGGTATTCATTAGAATGAAGTGTATGTTGTCACATGTGGGCATTCTTTTTGGTTATGTTTTGCTTTAGGCTCCTAAAGACTTATAGACTGAGAACAAGGTTATCTGGTCCAACATTCCTGATTTTAAATGTTAGAAATGGAAAGCCAGAAACATAAGGGGCTTGCTTTCCTTTATTATAAGGAAGGAATTGATTAGGGGAAAGGTAGGCATCTGTAGAAATAAATGTGATGTTAAAAAACCCACCAAAAACAAAAGCCACCAATCAGATTTTAATATCAGTTAATTAGTTTCATCATAGTGTTTAGAACTGTGCACACAGGCATGGGGAACACTTAGCAAAGGTTTGTGGTTGTAGAAAGGATTGTTTCCTGCTCCAGCCTGTATCCCTAACTCCCATCAGCAGTCTCTCCAAATGCTGAGAGTCAGCCACAAGTGGGGGGAAAACTGAGTGAGAAAATGCCTATGGCTGAATGCCAACTCATTCATACTGTGAGGGAAAAGGCATCTTCTACTGGTGAGGGGTGAATGACATCATTTTTGTGAGGGGCTATCTCTGATGCTTCAAAAGCAACAGGATGATGACCTCTGTTCTGTTTTTCATCTCTATTTTCTCACTTCTGGAAATCAAAAAAAAAAAAAACAAACAAACAAACACTCAGAAGGTTTTCCTCGAAGCAGGCAAACCAGAATATTTGCCAGGAATCTGGCACTTATTCTTCTCCTTTGAGTTGGTCCTGGAGCTTTTGCTACTTTCAAGCCACACTTTGAGAAACTAATAAATGTGAGCTCACATTTGCTGTCTTTTGGGAGATCTGCAAAACATAGCAGGTAAAAATATCACTGAAGAGGTCCTGAGATCTAGTAAATGGAACATTATCACAGAAGTTGAGAGAGACTGCCCTTTGATGTCCAGAACAGTTAATACCAATTTGTTAGTGTGAATGTGCAGAATTGGATTTTAAAAAAGACCTCTAGAATGGGGATTTAAAAATCTTTTTTTTTTCCTGAGGCAACTGGGGTTAAGTGACTTGCCCAGGGTCACATAGCCAGGAAGTGTTAAGTGTCTGAGACCAGATTTGAAGTCAGGTCCTCCTGACTTCAGGGCTGGTGCTCTGTCCACTGCACCACCTAGCTGCCCCTAAAAGAGTCTTTTTAAGAGGAGATGGACAGCTACAGATTGAGGAAAGTAGAAGACATGATAAGTCCTTTGGATTTGGCTTTGTAATAACAGCTCATACTTTCAAGTTTATAAAATGCTTCTTTCTATGTAGTGAAAAGAGGTTTGAGTTTGGAATCAGAGAACTTGAGTTTAAATTCTGGATCTAAGGCTTACTACTTATATGGACTTTGGTGGTTACTTAACTTCCCTATCTTATAAAATGAAGGAATCAGACAGTTTCTCGGGCCTTTTAATTAGATCTATAATTTTATGGTATCACAAAAACCCTGTCAATTGTACAGTGCAAGTATTATCATTCTGCCCTCTACAGATGAGGAAACATTTAAGGAGGCTGTCACCAGTTCAAGATTAATCAGTTAGAGATATGGGATTTGAACCCAGGTTTCCTCCAAATTCAGTTCTCTTTCCATTATACCTTATTGGTTTGAGGGATAGCATGGGGTTGTGGAAAGAATGCTGGACCTGGTTTTAGGACCCAGGATTCCAAGAAGACTTCAGTTGGAATCCTGAGATATTTGTTAGCAGTGTGATCCTGGGGTCCTTTTTTTTAGATTCATGATCTGTAAAATGAAGAAGTTGGACCAGATGGCCTCAGAGGAAACTTCCAGACTTAAATCTATGATCTTATGACTTCTGCAGCTTTCATTCTTTTTCTGTTCTGGGATTATGTATCTTTTTTAATAGAAAAATACAAAAATACCCAGAATCTTTAGTAACTGGCCATAGAAACTATAACTCCTTTGGAGTTTAAAGAGGAGGGTCATTTTTTGTTGGCTTGGACTTTGAGTGATCATCACCCATGGCTGGGCAGAGACCTATCAACTAGAAGAAAAGTCATCTTCCTCCCTGCCTCTGAGTAGCAATGAGCTCCCATCAGTAAAGTGCTTTCAATTTCCTGAGAGGATAGGGGAATAGTCTCCTTAAATTTCATATATACTAGAAAACCTTCAAGAGATGTTAGAGAAAGATCCAGAGATTACAGAGCTGCTTTAATTAAAATTAGCACCAGACCAAGTCTTCCAGTAAATCGATGATGTTGAGTCTCGTGGATGAGTATGTAAAACCCAACTGTCTGGGCTGGACTTGTAGCAACAGATCCTGTAACTTGGCATCTCTTCAGGTGTTGACACATATCCAGTGGAACCGAACAGCAAAGGCAGAATTGATTTCTTATATATCTTCTTGAGTTCCAAGGCATTATGGTGATAGGTTGCTGATAATAGATGGAGAGATATGGAAGGAGTTTTGAGATGCTTTTTATTTCTGTGGTTGATTATAGAAATCCCTGCTTAGAAATTGACCAGTTCAAAGCATTCCTTTTATTCAAACAGCCTTTGAATTATAGGACCATCAGTCTTAGGGCTGATATTGGACGAATTAAATCACTCCAACCAGGTCTAATAGCAGGAAAGATAATCTATTTTTCCCTGGGCAGTGTGGTTTGTATGGGAGCCACTGCTTTGGAAGAGAGAGGAAACACAGGCAGATGGAGGATGGTTCTAGGGCTCTTGAGCATCTGGAAGGAAGGTTGGTCCAGTGGTTACCATGTTGGATTTGGAAAAAAGGAAGATCTAGATTGAAATCCTGCCTCTGAGAAAAGTCTCCATCAGTGATTGGACAAATAGCTAAGAGGTTAAAGAAATCTATGCAACAGTATTTACTTCATGATCCAAAACCTATCTTAATTATTCCCCTTAAGATGAGCTCCTCTTGCCCTTGCTTTGTTACTGATCTGCTATTGGAAGCAACACATTCCATTCTTTCTGTGTCTCAATTTAATGAGGATCATAACATCTGTCATACTTAATTGACCCTTATTGCTGTGAAGCTTAAAAAAGATAACGTATATAAGGAATGCTTTGAAACTTGAAAGCATTATGGAAATTTCAGTTATCATCAGTTTTTTGATAGGGAGGAGGGCAATGGGGAGAGGTTGTGATTTCAATGGCATAAGAAATTTTAGGCAAAAAAAATTCCTTCTATACCAGAGGTCACAGTCAACAAAACTGCCCACCCAAACCAGATTCAAACATAACTGGATAATATTTAACAAAATAAATACATATAAGCACATTAGAAGAACAAAGGACAGTCTACCTCTCAGTTCTATGGAGAAGAAAGGTTTCTGTGACCAAAAAACTAGACTCCATTATGGATTACAAAATGGATAAATTTAATTATATTAAGTTTAAAAGTGTTTGTACAAATAAAATCAATTCAAACAAGATTAGAAGGGAAACAATAAACTGGGGAAAATGTTTACATATAAGGGTTCAGATAAAAGCTTCATTTCTAAAATATATAGAAAATTGACTAAAATTTATAAGAATTCAAGCCATTCTCCAATTGATAAATGGCCAAAGGATATTTTTAGGTAAATTTTTAGACAATTTTTAGATAAAGAAATTAAAACTATTTTAATTGTATAAAAATGCTCTAAATCACTATTGATTAGAGAAATGCAAATTAAGACTAGTATGAGATACCACTACACACCTCTCAGATTGACTAAGATGACAGGAAAAGATAATGATGAATGTTGAAGGGGATGTGGGAAAACTGGGACACTAATACATTGTTGGTGAAGATGTGAACTGATCTGGAGAGTAATATGGAACTATGCCAAAGGGATGTCAAACTGTGTATACCTTTTGATCCAGCAATGTCCTACTAGGCTTATATCCTAAAGAGATCATTAGAAAGGGAAAAGGACCCACATAAGCAAAAAAATGTTTATGGCAGCCCTTTTTGAAAGTGGCAAGGAATCAGAAACTGAGTGTATTCCCATCAGTTGGGGAGTGGCTGAATAAGTTATGGTATATGAATGTAATACAATATTATTGTTTAAAAGAAATGACCAGCAGGATGATTTCAGAAGTCCTGGAGAGACTCACACGAACTGATGCTAAGTGAAATGAGCAGAACCAAGGGAACATTGAACACAGTAACAACAAGATTATGTGATGGACGTGGCTCTTTTGAACAGCGAAATGATTCAGGCTAGTGCCAATGGTCTTGTGTTGGAGACAGCCATCTGTACCCAGGGAAAGGACTGTGGGGACTAAGAAAGGATCGCAACATAGTATTTTCACTCATTTTGTAATTATTTGCTTGCTTTTTTGTTTTCTTTTTCTTTTTTCCCTTTTGATCTGAGTTTTCATGTGCAGCATGATAATTGTGGAAATATATGTAGAAGAAATGTTTAACATATATTTGATTATTTGCTATCTTAGGAGAGAGTGTGGGGAAGGATGAGAAAAAAAAATTTGGATTAAAAGGATTTTCAAGGCTGGATGTTGAAAACTATCTATGCATATATTTTGAAAATAAGACTTTAAAAAATCACAAAATAAATACAACATGGACAATGTTAATATGTGGTTTTCTAAGTCAGTGTGTGGCCCACAATTTGAGTTTCATATAATTGTCCTATATCAAACCAAATTAATACTTGTCTTTCAATTGACAATCTTGGTGATACAGAAAATATGAGTTAGAGACAAGAATTGATCTTGACTCTTCCTGATTTTAATACATTATATACCACATTGCCTCTAATTGGTATTGTTGTTATTGTTATTTATGACCTTCTTATTTTGTTATAGAATTCAGATAGAAATGAGCTAAGACAGATCACTATCCTATTATTATTATTTTTATATAACATCCGATGGTCTATTGTGGATAGATGAAATGACTGCTTTTGGAAGGGTATCTCTCCATCTTTTGCAAGCTAGAAGAGAAGTGTCCACTTCTAGGTCTGATTCCATTGCTGATTGACAAAGAGTTTCTGACTTGCTTCCCTGATCTTGGTTAGTTTTTTTCTTAGGCATCCTGGTATTCAGTCTTCTCCCTGCAATCTCCATTTCTGGGAGCTTTCCATATTGATGGATATAGCCCAGATACCCCATGGGCATGAGCCCATGGGCCCACTATAGCTCAGGATTACTGAATTATTAAATTCAAGGGATCCAGCAGCCTGATCCTCTCCAATACCAGGGATTATAGATATCTGTCACCACATCTGGCCCTTCTTTGTGGCACTGAACAAGAGTATCAGAAGAGCAGCTCATCATATGCAGACTCACAGAAAGCATCTTTAGAGCAACTCCAGGGGTAGATAGGATAGCAATGATGACATGTACCTTATACTGCTCCCACACAGTTTTAATTTCTTGTGTTAAGTTTTAATACTTTTGGTTCCACCTAATTTGGAAATGATGAATATTTTGAAGATTATATCTATTTAATATCTATTAAACATTTCTTAAATTTTTATGAATTTAATATTCAGGCAGGTGTGAGGTCAGTTTTGTCTGTAAGGATGTTCCTCCAATTCTGGAATATTTATTTGTTGATTCTTAATTATATTTTGGGGATTTGTATTTGTAGCATGGGTATTTGTCATTTGTATGTTTGTAAAGGATAGTGAGCTTCTGCTGTATAATATTGGCCACCTGATCATGTTTTGTTACATGTTTGATAGCTGGAAAATATTTACAACTTATAGCATTGTAAAAAATAGCTTCTATCACTTCACTGCATGATCTATATCACTCAATAAGTCTTGGCTCCTTAAATATAAGCTTTCTATAATTTTTGGTGGCAATGACACCCTCCTGAATCATTCTTACAAACTTTCCTGTTTCTAGAAACAGATCTGCCCAAACCAGACAGTTGTTCCTATTTTGTTGTCTTCTTTGTTGGCTGGAATCATGGGGTTGCCACTCACAGAAACCTTTCGATGCCACTCTTTAATCCCTTCAGAGATAAAAACATTTTCATTTCTATGTGACGAGCCACGTGGCACACATTCATTATTGTTATTTTTAAATATTATTATCAAAATTATCTTTTTCTTGGAAAGAGTTCAGATAGAAATGCTATGGAGACAAGTGGCTAGCTATCCTAATTGAATAAGAGTAATAGAATATGAACTTATCCTTATACGGTCATTTTAGGTACGTTCATATAATTCCAGTACCGTATATAACCCTATATAACCCTATAATATAGACCTTACTATACCATTCCCAAATGATTTTGGTTTCTTCTATATGGTGTCTATGTTTTGAAAGCTTTTTGTTTCATATAGCTTGGAGACTATAAGTATTTGGTATGGCAACAGCTATTAAAAAATTCTGAAATTTTTATGCACCTATGTTCGGTCTGGGTAATAGTTTAGCCTGTGATAATTCCATTATTTATTTATTGAGGTCTCAAGAACATTTTGAAGTCTATATTCCTAGTATAGGGATTTTTTATCACCCCACAGGCCAGTCCAAGGTTCCGATATATAATTCTAATTACCAAATCCTGTCTGCCTAGGTATTTGGCAGGGGCTAAATTTTTGTAACCTGCGGTGATGTGGTGCTCAAATTCTATCATTTCCATGCATAATCTGTATTAATCACTAAATCTAGGCTCCTTAAGAATAGAGTTTCTGTAATATTTGGTGACAAAAGACTTGGTTCTGGATTTTCATTTCAAATTCTTCTGTTCTCATACATATACTTGATGATTCAACCATTTGTTCAATGTTTCCTTGTAGATATGTCATTGACTGAAATCAAGCCTGTGTGGAGTCAAATGGAGCCCACTGAATTGACTGCAAAATTTTCATATGTACATTTATACCTTGAAATGGTAAAAGCTCCAAACCAAAGCTTGATTTATTATTTTCTTAATTGTTTAGTCTCAAGAAAGTGCTGGAGAAACTGCTAATCATACAAATTAAGCTTTAAAGTGTGTTATAGGTTCATTTTCCTGGTTGTTAAATACTTACCAGTGCCCAGCTGGCTAAATTCATGTGAATGTCAACAGGACCTCTTCTTCCATCCCTGTATCTTGGCCATTATAACTTTTTTTAGAGATAAATGGCTTTCAGTTACATTTGACAAATTCACTGGTATGTAGTGGTTATCATCCCTTACTCTTGCCTGCTTAAGTATTTCTGTTTTTTTTTTTTTTGACCTGTTTTGCTGCATGCTCTGAGAATGTCTATCCATCCATCAATTCTCTTCCTGAAAGTGTTATTCTTTCTAAGGATGCCTTAGAGAGATGGAGCTTGTGCTTTATTAATATGTATGGAATTTTACTAGAATACTTTCCAAATCTTTGGTAATCCATTTTACAATTCTAAGAGTATATAGTAAGATTTATGTCTGTAGTTATTTGTTTTAGAAATGTTCTTCCATTGAGCACCAATTTCAGAATACTAATACATTTCATCTTATTCAGTTTATGCTCTGATAGTTTCGTGGTCCATGTGTCTCACCTGGAGGAAATCAAGGCATTTGTAGAAATCACCTTCATCGACTAGTTCAATTTGATTTCTCGGTTGAGCTTTCTAGCTCTCTTAGTCTCCAGCTTTCCTTAGCACATGTTAAGAATTTTACACATTAGTTCTACTACTCTTACTCCTGCTGTGTGTGACTATATGGGTCTGGAAGTGTGAGCTTCAAAGTATCACAGTGTAAACTGGACTGCTGTAAGGATAAGAAACAAGAACTCCCTCCAAAGAAAGTCATTTACTGGAGCCCACTCTGTGCTGAGCACTGTATTAGGTACTTTAGAAGAGGTTAGGTTATTCCGGAGTATCAAATTCGGGGATTAGTTCAGAAATAGAAATGATTTG
This sequence comes from Antechinus flavipes, assembly GCF_016432865.1. Taxonomy (NCBI): domain Eukaryota; kingdom Metazoa; phylum Chordata; class Mammalia; order Dasyuromorphia; family Dasyuridae; genus Antechinus; species Antechinus flavipes. The sequence continues at coordinate 221,627,630 of NC_067399.1, read as the reverse complement.
TGGTGGTCTCACCTACACTTTAGGATTCGTGTGAAAAACCTGAGAATGAGCTCGTGATATTTTCCTTATATTTATAATTTACTATATTCCCAAATTTGGCAGCTTGGTGACACAGTTGATAAGAGTTCTGGGCTGGAAGTCAGAAAGGCTTTTCTTACTGAGTTCAGATCTGACCTGTGTGAGCCTGGAGCAGTCACTTAACCCTATTTACCACAATTTCCTCATTGTAAAAATGAGTTTAACAAAGTAAAGGCAAACAACTCTAGAATTGTTGCCAAGGAAACCTCAAATAAGGCCACAAAGACTTATTTTTCTGAACTGATTTCACATTATTCTCCCTCTTTTCCCCTTATTTCTTTTTTATGTTCCAAACAAACTGGTATATTTCATTTCCTCTCCCTTTGCCTTTGTATAGACTGTTCTTGCATTCCTGAAATATTCTTCCTCTTTGCCTATCACCACTTCAGTCAAGTCCAACAGTGTATGCAGTGTTCTACAAGCACAGTCTCCTATCTCTATAGGTTCCTTCTTACCTTCACTTTTTGGAATCCCTAGCTCCTTCAGTTCTTGGCTCCAATGATACTTCTTATTAGTGGCCTTTTCTGATACCATTAGTTCCTTTGTCCAGATTACGTTTATGTACGTATTTTGTATTGACATACCTGCATAAGTGTTAATTCCTGACTCAGGTAGAATGTAAGCTCCCTAAAGATTGAGGCACTTTCCTATTTGTCTTTGCACCCCCAGACTCTAGGATCATGTCTAGGGCAAGATACTTGATAATTGTTTGTTGAACTGAATTTATGTGAATTCATTGACTTAAAGATTATGATTATTAGTCATTTTAGCTATGTCTGAAACTTGACAATCCCATTTGAAGGGTTCTCTTGACAAAGATACTATTTGTTATTTCCTTCTTCAAATAGTTTTTTTTTTTTTTTTTGGAGGGGGATGAGGGTTCTGGGGCAAATAAGATCAAGTGCCTTGCCTATGGTTATGCAAGAATAAGTATCTAAGTTTGAATTAAATGGAGGTTTTCCTGTTTCTGGGCCTGGAACTCTATCCACTGTGCTTCTTAGCTGCCCTAAAGATCCTAGCTTGCATTTATATAATACCTTGAAGTTTATAAAAATATACTCCTTAAAGCAACCCAATGATATAGACTTTGCACATATTATTATTTCAACTTAATAGACAAGGAAGCTGAAAGTTTGAGAACTGAAATGATTTATTATTTAGTGGCAGAACCCAGGCTAAAAGCCAAGTTTTCTGAGCCCAAGTCTTGGTGCTCCTTTTAAACTCTGTTGCTTCTCTGGTGTAACTCCTTTAGGGACAGTTGTCTTTTAGACAGAATTCAGGACTTTGAGAGAATCATATTGCAACATATAGCCTCTTTGCAGCTGTTGAGGACTACAGATGTGGAACACTGAACATATTGTTGGATTTGACTGATGGGGTGATCAGTTAGGCTGAATTTTTCTCCTTTCTTTTTATTCTTCACTTTAAAGGATGATTTTCTGGGTGGGAAAGGAAAAAAGATATACTAGAGTTTTCATTAAATATATTTTTCACAAGGGTCTTGGGACCCCTTTAGTCATACTGTCTACTGGAAGTTAAAACAAAAAATATTATTAAAAGTTGTTTATAAAAGAATCATATCACATAGATTCTTTCAGCCTAATATGCATCTGTCCTGGAAAAAAATGAGATTAAAATGAATATAAAAACAAGTTTGAGGAGAGAAAGAAATAGAAGAGAAGTTATAAAAAGACAGCATGAAAATGAAAAGGTCTATGTGAGAAGATGGAGAATGGTGAATTTAAAAGTAATAAATGCAATAATAACTAGAAATTTTTATATCTTTTATGTGTAGTAGGAAAAAGACAGTGCTTGTTTGGAGGGAAGACAAAGGTTCTACCATACCAGCAAAGTTTTCACTGGGGAAAGAGAGAGAGATGTTTTTGGGAAGAGCTAATATGACATTGAGTAGTATCTACAGTATTCTCCATTGTCTAAACTTATATTTTGACTAATTATTCTTGCCAACCCAGTACTAAACTTTCTTGTTCTATTACAGAACCACTTTAATTGTTGTCAGTGACCTTAAATGACCAAAATGCTAAATTTAGTACCTTAGATGATGCTTCAGTCACTCTGACTTAGTTTTGGTTCCTGGAGTAATATTTGCTTGTGGAAGGCAACATCAACTGACCTGTATAACAATTTTTTGAAAAAGAGCCAAGATCTCATATGTATTTATTGTAGAGGTGATATTTGCTGGGAAGGGAGTCAAATGTTGAGTAAAGACGTTTGTTCTATCATCCACCCCCAATTAGTGAAACAATGATCAGAAGTTAGATTGAAATTGAAGATAATATTGCTAATATTAAGGGAGCAAACAAATATAATTCTAGCTCAGGATCTTCTCTCTCTGAAGAGAGCCATGTGGTTCAATTTTTTGTTTCTCCTTTCCATCCCCATTACTATCCCAGCAGGAATTAAAGTCTTCTTTGGAGAAGGGTCAGAGGGAAGAGAGTAGAGATGACTATTATCTCTCCCTTTAAGCCATGTAATCACTCCCCCATGGAACATATATGGTACAGCCTTTGTTACACCAAAACTCCATTCTGAGGAGGGAATTTTATCTATACATTCACTATCACTAGGGTTTTCACCAAATACATTTATAAGAAAAGGGATTCTGAAACCAAGACAAAATCACATGCCACTTTAAAATGGATGACACCATAAAAAATTAGAAGAGATCACATAACTTTCACAGTTATGAGTAGGAGATTAATTTTTAACCAAACAATAGAGAAAGGAATTACAACAGATAAAATGGCTAATTTGATTACATGAAATTGAATAGTTTGTTTGCAAACAAAATTAATGCATTTTGGATAAGGATTAGGCAATGGTTGTCTGGGAAAACAATCTTTGCATCAAATATCCTCAATAAGGGTTTGGTATTCAGGATATACAGACAAATAGCGGAAATACAGAAGAGCAAAATTCATTCCCCAATGTTTTAGTAGTCAAATGATATGAACAGTTATCAAAAGAACAATTTTAATATATTGAAAATATATAAAGACTGTTCCAAAACCCTACATATAATAAGAGAAATGAAAATGTTAAAAAAAAACTTAATGTTTTTGCCTCACACCTTGCAAACTGGCAAAGATGACAAAAGAGGGAATTAGACAGCATGGGAGGGGATAGGGAAAGATAGGCCTCCTTGGCTTTCTTCAAGTCCCAGCTAAAATCCCAACTTCTATAAGAAGCTTTTCTTGATCCTACTTAATGCTAGTGCTTTCTCTCTATGATTACTTTCAATTTATTCTGTATTATCTTGTTTGTAGCTAGTAGGTTTTATGTTGTCTCCCCCATCAAGCTGTGAGCTCCTTGAAACGAGGGTCTGTCTTTTGCCTTTTAAAAAAAATCCTCAGGGATTAGCACTGGGTAGACACTTATTAAATGGTTATTGACTGGCTAGTGCATTATTGGTGGAGTTAGTATATTAATAAATTAGTATAACGATTATGGAAACCAATTTGGAACTGTACAAATAAAGGCTCTAAAATGTCTGTGTTTGATTTGGAAATTCCACTGGTAGGCAAATACTCCAAGCAGGTCATTGACAAAAAGAAAGGCACCAACTACACCAAAATATTTACAGTGGTAGTTTTTGTGATAGGAAAAAACTGGAAATAACTAGGGAATGGTTATACAAATTATAGTTCATGAGTACAGTGCAATACTACTAATGCTGTGATTATCAGTATAAAGAACTATGAAAATGTTTACATTGAACTGATGAAAAATAAAATTAGTAGAACCAGGAAAATAATAAGCAAAATGATGACATCAATGTAAATGAAATGAACACTATCACAAAACAAATATAGACTGATGTAGTGAAATTTTGAAAAACAAGTTTGACCAAACACAAGTTATGTGTGGAACACTATGTATAATGTTAGATATTTTCAATGTATTTCAGATTGGTTTTGGTTTTGCTAATTTCTTTCTCTCTTCCTCTTTCTTTCATTTTTTTTTTTTTTTCTTTTTGTTGTTAATAGGATGCCTTTTGGGGAGGTGGTAAGGGGAAAATTATAGGTGATCTAGGTGATATCAAACAAAAGATTAATAAAAAAGTCAATTAAAAATGTCACATGCCAAGAATTCCACTCATTCTCAAGTTTTTGACCAGAGGAAATTTGAGTCATGCACTTAGACTGGCCAATTCCCAATGGTAGACATGTTTGGAAATAATTGAAGTCTTTTAACAGAGGTGTCCAAGAGACCAATTAAAAGGGAATTGCAGTTATTGAGCCCAGAGGTAAAATTTCAAAACTGACACATAAATCCTAAGTTGATATGAAATGGAAAATTCCTGGTTGGTCCCAAATGCCATATTAAAAAGGTTTTAATACTAAAAAGCAGAAATAATGAATGATAATAAGGGTATTGTTTCAAAGAATGAAAAGAAGTGGGCTGGGACAGCAGAGGGAGGAGCCAGCCCAGCCACACAGGTTAGCAGATCATTATAATTTCCATCCTTCACCTTGGCCCAGAGTGTCTGCTTCATAACCAACAAACTGGCTGCAAGGCTGGGTTGGCAGATGATACGGGAAAAGGGATAGGGGAGCCATTCACCAGCTGAACTCCAGCCCAGGCTTTGCTAATGAGCCATTCACTAATACAGGTCACTATCCATCAGGCAGCTGCTCTAAGGTTGACCGTGGAAGTAGCTGGGGGGGGGGGGGGGGCGAAGGGAGGGGGGAAGGGAAGAGGGAGAAGAGGGAGGCAGAGTCCAATTGGCATCAGTTCTCCTGGAATAAGCGTGCTTTGCAGACCCTCCTGGAGTGCTCCTCTGTCTGGTGTAAGGTGCCCTTTTGCTAAAGCGTAGATCTGACCTTTTCACTTCTCCAGTGGCTCCCTATTACCCCTAGGTTGAAATGAGCTATTCTGTTTGGTATGTGAAGTCTTTCACAATCTGACCCTGTTCTACCTTTCCATTCTCCTTATATATTTCTCCCTTTCCTGCATTTTATGGTCCAGCCTTCTTACTCTCTTAGTCCTGTCTTCTTACTGTTTCTCACATGAGACAATGCATCTTCCATCTCCATGCATTAGCACAAGTTGTCTCCTATGTCTCCAATGCACCTCTTCTTTACCTTTGACTGTTAGAATCTTAGTTTCCTTCCGTTTAAGTTTAAGTCTTACCTTTTACAGGAAATCTTTCCTGACCTCCCAGTTATTGATGTCTTCTCCTCCTCTATCCAAAATTTCATATACTCCTAATAACCTTATATATGTATATGTTTACCCGAATTTAAGAATATAAGGTTCTTGAGGACAGGAACTGTTTTTTTTTTTTTTCTTTGTCTCCAGGGCCTAGCACAAGCTAATTGTAGGTGTTTAACCAATGCTTGTTGATTGATTTATCTTAAGTAGCTATTTGGATATTTTCTAGAAATAACAACCTTGTGCCAGATTTCTGTTGAGGGTTTTATGTAAACATTTTTGTTGTGGTGGTTAGACAATGTCTAGTGGGCACAATGAATAGAACTTGAGTCTTAGAGTCAGGAAATCTCATATTTCTGAGTTCAAATTTGACTCCACATACTCATTAACTGTGTGACTCTTGGCAATTCACTTAATGCTGTTTGCCTCTGTTTCTTCATCTGTAAAATGTAACTGGAGAAAGAAATGGCAAACCACTCCAGTATCTCTGCCAAGAAGATTTCACATGGGTTCAAGAAAAGTAGGAAAATCTTGAAAGGATTCAACAATAACCCCCACCAAGGCTTGTTGATTGATTTATCTTAAGTAACCAATTGCATACTTTGCTGTGGTAGCAATTTAGGCCAGGCGCTAGTCAGCTTTAATTAATTTCATTTTATTTTAATTCAATTGAACAGTTTCCAAAGTGAATAATTAGTGCTAGGCCTTGGAAATAAATTCATTTGACCCTAATAACAATCCTATTATGTAAGTACTATGGTTAGTATTACTCCCATTTTACAGATATAGAAACTGAGTCTCAAAGAAGTTAAATGAATTGTCCATAGTCATATAATTAGGGAATGTTAAAACTTAGAGTCTTTCTTTTAGAAAAATTGCTTTTTGCCATGCTCTGAGTGGGTTCTAGTGTGATCATAAGTCTTTGATGGGAGAATGGGAGGTCAGAGTAAAAGGAAAGAAAGAGGAAGAGACACATTCTAATTCCTTCTTCCCTTTCTCCCATATCCACTTCCTATTTTAATATTAACCATTCCATTCCAAAGATGACATGAGCTATGGTGGGCTAGAGTTCAGTTGTGTGTCACCTGCCCTAAATTAATCCTCTCTAACTGGTATATATTTTTCCCAATCCATTACATGAAATGCTGAACTAGTTACTCCATTATATAAGCTTTGTCTTCCTCTCTTTAAGATGGGAATAACAGTTCACTACAGTTTAGTTATTATTCTACTTTCAGAGTACATACTGTGGAATTGAGACAATTTATGACCCATTTTGGTAACTTGAAGAGGATCTCAGAACACCTGCCATACTCTGAATCCTGCTGTATAATGTCATAATGAAGTCCCAGTGTATTCATTCCTTGTATCTCATGGGACTGTAGAATGAATAAGATAATTAATTTCTTTCTATGATGGGTAGGGTGCATGTCAGACTGACATAAACTTGCAGAAGAAACAGTGTCTTCAAGCTGATACAGGAGCAGAATTCATCTAAACCTTAGCAGGAACTACAGAGGAGAGATTTTCTCTCTGATTCTGGCTCAGTTTCTAGCCTGCTCCACCATCAACACCGCTACCTCCCTTCTTTCTAACCTTTCCATTCTAGTTATCTTTAACATTTTGTCTTCCTTTATTAGAACATAAACTTGAGCGTAAGGACCATTTTATCTTATTTTTGTATCCCCAAAGCTTAGTTCAGTGCCTAGAAAATGCTTAATAAATATTTTTTCTATATCTATCTACCTATCTAGCTATCTATCTGTCTGTCTATCCATCCATAGTTCTAAATACTATAACATTATCACTAAAAGGGAGAATTAATTGCTTCAAATTACTAATAATAAGAGAAATGCAAGTTAAGCAAGGTTTTACCTCACACTCAGCAAACTGGCAAAGATGACAAAATATAGAAATAATCAACATTGGAAAGGTTGTGGGGAGACAGGCATACTAATACCCTGCTAATGGAGGTGTGAATTGGCAGACTGTTCTAGAAAGCAATTTGGAATTATTATTTTAAAAATGTAATTAAGCCATCTATATCTTTTGACCCAGAAATCCTATTGACTGCCATATCTGTCAAAGAGAAAAAGATCTTTATATATATTTGCACACACACACACACATATATATATATATACATATATGTGTGTATGTTTATATGTACAATATTCATAGCAACACTTTTTACGGCAGCAAAAAAACTGGAAATAAAGTAGATGACCTCTGATTATTATGGATAAACTAATTTTGGCATATGAATGTAAAGAAATATAACTGATAATAATTATGTTACTATAATAGAAATATTACTGCTATGTAATAAATACATAAAATTCTAAGGAGCATGAGAAGCTTTACATTAACTGATACTAATATACAGGAAGAAGGAAGAGTATATCATACACAACCATTCCAATAATATAGATAGAAGAAACCAGACAAAAAAGATTGAATGCAGTGCATTTGTAACAAGCAACAGTGGCCATGGAGAAAAGTTGGGAACATGTACTTTCCTCCCTTCATTGGTGGAGTATTATGAATTTGGAACATTGCATATATTATCACACATAGTAGATGTGATAACTTATTTTGTTAAACTGCTTTTTCTTTCTTTAAAAATCTTTATCTTAAGGGATGGTTCACAGGATAAGAAAGATGGAAGGAGAGTTATATTTAGGGACAAATATAATTTAAAAATCAAAGATATCAATAAAAATAGGAAATTGAAAGAGGAGAATTAGGTTTAATATCAGAAAATTCTAAGAGAAAGTCAATATACAAATATAAACTTTCTTGGAAATTTGAATGTTAAAGTTCTTTCTAAAGGCTATTTAGAAAGATTATTTAGATTTCCCTTTCCAAAACATTTACAAAAATGAGTTGAAGAAGAAGGGTTTATAGAAACTTCACAGAATCATGGAACATTTGAGTTAGAAAAGTAATATATGAATTTCTCTAGTTCAATCTCCCACCTAATGCAGGACTCTTTTACTACAGTGTTTCTGAGAAATAAGCATTTAATCTCTGTTTGAATACTTCCAGAGACAGAGCTCTCTAAAATTCTCAAGGCAATCTAATCTATTATTGGATATATTTAATAGGTAGAACGTTTTTGTTTATATTTAGACCACATCTGCTTCTCTCTAGTTTTACCCATTGTAAATAGGTAAAAAGAGTATTTCTAGTCCTTTTTCAATAGAGCAGCTCGGGAGAGAGGCAGGGAGACAGGAGAGAGGGAGAGAAGGAGGGATGGAGGGAGAAAGGGAGGGAAGGGGAAAGAGAGAGGTGGGGGAAGAGGGAGGTGGGGGGTGTGTGCACACGAAGTGTGCTATTCTGCATAAACCCTTGATTTTCTCTCCTCCTCTCCTTACCCCACCCCCATTTAGGCTCAATATACTCTTATTCTCCAATTATTCCTTTTGTCTCAAGATATATGACTCCCCCCCAAACCCCCATGATTCCAGTTACTTTCTTCTACATGGGCTTTAGTTTTCAAACTGTATTAAAATTTCCCCTCTTATTCCTCCAATGACTAAATACAGCAAAGTTGCTAGGTCTGACCAGCCATAGTGACTATAAGACTATAAGTGCAGTGAAAATACTGTACTTGTTACAAGTGTCTAAGACTGCTCACCTATTTTATAATTTTTTAAAATGCTATTTCCTGTGCACAAGTCATGGTTGGCAATATACCACAGCCTATTCACATCCAACTGGCATCTTTGCATTGCCCTTTGGGGTCATCTACAATATTGATTCTTCTAAGATCGTGATATTTCATGATTTGCAGCCATATAATCTCTCCATAATACTGGTATTATAAGGATGGGTTTTTGCAGCAATAAGCATCTTGGGATCGCCAAAAGCCCTGCAAAATTTCCCAAATTAGATTCAATATTTAATATTTTGTATTCAGTTTTAGGCTCAGGCAATCAGTCAATAAGCATTTATTAATTTGTGTTGGGTAGTATGCTAAGCAATGGGGTACAGTGAAAAGTAAAACCATCCTTAGCCTCAAGAAGCTTAAATTCTAATGGGTCAGACAACATGTAAACAGCTATTCACATATAAGATATATACTAAAAAATGAAAGGAAACCTCATAAGAAAGATACATGTAATGGGAGAGTGAAAGTGGGAATAGGATTTACCAGAAATGGTCCCTAGCAAAATATACAATTAGAGATGAGTCTTAAAAGAGAATCATCTGTAGTAATAGTTGTTGGTCTTTTGTTCTCCAAGAGAACCATGATCTCAGGGAGATGGTGGCAGTATATGCAAGTCAGTTGAATTTAAATGAGGGAGGGCTGCTCAAAGTCACTGGCCAGGACAGGGCCACCTGGGACCACTTGCAAGACAAAGATCAAGATGAGTGGAGAATGGCCCTGAATACATGGGGGTGGGGGTGAAGGTGAGGGGGTGGGAATTTAGCCTTGTTAAGTTAAAGGTTTTTGTCAAGTCTCATGAGACTGAGGCAATGCTCAATCAGTAATTAAAACTAGGGAAGAGGTGAGGAAGAGCATGATTAAAATAAAAATCAATCTGGTTTGGACCCAAACAGAAACAATTCTATTTACATTCATTCTGACCCAAACAACAATTGTTGACTGCTAGTCTAGCCAGAATGATTTGGGTTTAAGACATAGTCCTATCTGTAAACCCAAAAGGTTTCAGTAATCAAAATTTATCTATCTTTGGGCAGAACACCCGCAGGTAAAGGTATGATATCTAATGTGGGCAAAGGGAAGAGAAAGAAAAAAGAAATTTTAAAAAAGCGCTATGTTGTCCAATTGGCCAGTTCCAGTTGGGTGACTGGTGAAAAGCTCTTACTACTAATCACATTGGTTGTTGTTTGTCCTTTATTCTCAAAAAAGACCTCATATTACATCAGGAAAGTGATGCCATGACATGCAAAGTGAATTGAATTTGAGTGAGGGAGGGCTGACACACAGGGCATGGTGTATGAGAAAGAACATTGAATGGGGGTGGGGGATATCATGATCAAGTTCTGACTCTTGCACTAATTGTGCAAACTTGTCTCTGAAGTTCATCTTTTATAGTGCAATTGACCTCTAAGTCACTTCAACTCTCAAATATTATGATATTTGTATTTGACTATGTGAAATATGATTGAATATCATTCTTTTCCAAATCAGTCTTACCTCTAGTCATTTCTCTTATCTGAAAGCTTCTGTGTGCTCAATACCTGTGCTCATGTTTGTATATGAAATTTCCCAAAATCTTAGTGCATGGCTTAAAGTTGAATCAAGACTTTTGGTGCACTCTATGTGTATCTATTCCTGATCCCAGACTTTCTTTCTACCATATCTTATTGTCATATATGTATTTGTGTGGGTTGACTATACAAATTTATGTTGTCATCTGATGATTAACTTTTAAAATATGATTTATTAATGTGCTTTAAATCACTATGGATTAGAGAAATGCAAATCAAGACAACTCTGAGATACCACCACATCCCTCTCAGATTGGCTAAGATGACAGGAAAAGATAATGATAAATGTTGGAGGGAATGTGGGAAAACTGGGACACTGATACATTGCTGATGGAAATGTGAAGGAATCCAACCATTCTGGAGAGCAATTTGGAATTATACTCAAAAAGTTATCAAATTGTGCATACCCTTTGATCCAGCAGTGCTACTACTGGATTTATATCCCAGAGAAATCATAAAGGAGGGAAAGGGACCTGTATGTGCAAGAATGTTTGTGGCAGCTCTTTTCGTTAGTGGCTAGAAATTGGAAACTGAGTGAATGCCCATCAATTTGAGAATGGCTGAATAAATTGTGGTATACGAATGTTATGGAATATTATTGTTCTGTAAGAAACTGCCACTACTACTATCTTCAGATCTCGCACTTCCCCTCCTGGCCAGAAGTCCCATTGAACATAGGGACAACTCTATGATCTTTGTCAGCTTGAAGCAGCTACAGAAAATGAGACCTTTGTCCCTTTGCCCCAGATGAATTTGGGGTGACTGCTTGAGGGGGGAATTATGTAAATTGTGTCCCCTTTAATCTTTGTGGGGGGGAAGAATCAGAAACTAATCTTTTGGGGAAGGGTGATTCAGAGTCTCAAACCCTACTGGCTTCTGGAAGGGGCCACAAGCATTCTTAAGGGAAACTCCCAGATAAGTAATCTCATTCAATTGAAAATCTTGGCTAAACTGCTCCCCAATTTTGGGCCAGGACAAACCAATAAAACCAAAGGCCTGTCAATCCATCTCTACTAATTCCTACTCAGGAGTTTGTCCACTAAGAAAGCTATCTTCTTAGTGTAAATAAACTCATTCTTGCCGCAGATCTTGAGCCTATATTCATTAGGTTTATGAATTCTTTCGCAAAACCTGTGCAACCAGCCAGGGGATCCCATTGCTGTCAGGGTATCTCTCAACCCTTAATTCTCACACTTTATCAAAACAACCAGCAGGATGATTTCAGAGAGGCCTGGAGAGACTTACATGAACTGATGCTGAGTGAAATGAGCAGAACCAGAAGATCATTATATACTTCAACAATACTGTATGAGGATGTATTCTGAAGGAAATGGATTTCTTTGACAAAGAGACCTAACTCAATTTCAATTGATCAATGATGGACAGAAGCAGCTACACCCAAAGAAAGAATACTGGGAAATGAATATAAACTGTTTGCATTTTTGTTTTTCTTCCTGTGTTATTTCTATCTTCTGAATCCAATTCTCCCTGTACAACAAGAGAACTGTTCGGTTCTGTACACATATATTGTATCTAGGACATACTGTGACATATTTAACATATATAGGACTGCTTGCCATCTAGGGGAAAGGGGGGAGGGAAAGAGGGGAAAAATCAGAACAGAAGTGAGAGCAAGGGATAATGTAAAAAAATTACCCTGGCATGTGTTCTGTCAATAAAAAGTTATTATAATTAAAAAAAAGAAAGAAAGAAAAATTATCCATTCATATGTTTTGAAAATAAAAAGCTTTAATAAAAATATGATTTATTTAAAATTTATTTGAATTATTTATTTTAGAATGATTCATTTAAAAATCCACTTTGTTTATGTAATATAGATGATTAGACTGATTTTGACTGCTGGATCTCATCAATGAGGCTCTCTAATATCTTGGGACTCAATGTAGTCAATATAAAAAACAAAATAAGAATAAAGTGACATCTCTAAAATATTTTAAGGTTAGAAAGTGCTTGATACCTATTTTCATTTGATCTTCTCTCACAATCCTCTGGAATAGAAGAACCTTGAGAACCCATTTACAAGCCATCTTTCAATTTGGAATCTCTACAAGACATACTTCATTTTACCACCAGAGCAAAATGAAGGCTTAAAGGCTCTTTTCATCCAATAACATATGTACTATATATGTGTTAAAATCCTATAAGATTCTGTGACAGATGTGACTATGGAGATAACCTTGTTCAATGATCTGCTGAGTATCACCATCAAATGAGGCATAAAATAGAAATTTCATGTATGATTTAATTTTTTAAAAAAATTTAAACTTACTCTGGAAAAGCTCAAAAATCCCAACAAAATAGCACTGGACTATATTAGAATTAGAAAATGAAATTGCCTATAAAGAGAAATTCAAACAGACTGGCCTAATTTCACCACAGAGTATAGCAGACTTATAAATAGCCACTCAACTTGGGTTATTAACAATTCATACTGGTTTGGTGATGCAAGAAGTTCATTTCAAACAAAAGCACCACTGAGAATTTAGAGAACTTGCTGTATAAGTATATAAGGTATTGGGATTGGGGTGGAGAAGGTAGGGATGGGAACTAAAACACAGTTCTTGCCTTTCACTCTAAGTAAGAAGATAAAACACATAAAGAAAATAATCCACTGGAAAGATGCTCATATTAACACAGAAGCAATTCCACCATTGTGTTCTGAAGGTGGAGTTAAAGAATCTGGGTTTAAATTCTGAGTTTGCCCCTTACATGTGTAACTCTGAGACAATTTTTTTTTTTCTGGAGGATCTATTTTCTCCCATATGAAATAAATGGTTTGGATAGAATGGCCTCTATGGTTCTTTTCAACTCTGTTTATGATACTATTCTATAATTCATCCATCCATCCATCTATCCATTTATTCATTCATCCATTACCTATTAAATATCTGTCGTGGCAAATTTATGTGATAGGAAATTTACAAAGATAATTCAAACAGTCTCTGTCCTCATGAAACTTCCATAGTCTGCATGCCTAATTGTTTAGGGAATTCAAAACAGAAAAATCTCTGCCTGTAGTCAAGTAAAAGAATAGAAGTAGAGGAGCAAGCACTTATTAGGTACTTATTGTTTTCCAGACACAGTTCCAGGAACTTTACAAACACAATCTCATTTAATGGAAGTATACTTAAGATTGGCTTCTTGAAAAGGAGAATTTTTTTTTTTTGAAAGGGAAAATTTTGAATCATGATTTGAAGGAAGTGCAAAATTCCTATTGGTGCCAAAGCAATTCCAGGTGAGGGTAAAAGTATGCACAGTGGGGAATAATTGATCATTATATTAGCCTGATCAATTAATGAGATAAAAATGTGAAGACCTCTCATAAGAATGTTGTCTTGATTTATGCCCTAATTGTGACATGAGAGTTTGCAATAACAAGTTGAACTATAGCTAAAAGCTGCAAATGTGTTCCATTATCTTAGATAAACAAAGATTTCCTTCCTGTTCTCCCCTCTCCCCCTCAATTTTTCATTAGCATTTAAGTACCTACTATAGTAAAGACAGTGTTATTGACTAGTATTCTTTGTTTCTGAGCTCTGGGTAAATTAGAACTCCCCAGTCAAGGGGAGAAAAGGTCAGAAGGGAGGGTAGGGCTTCTGGTTAGGATCTATATAATTTTATGTTTTGTAGTTTGCTCTTTGCACTCCTCTACCGACACCTTGTCTATTGGAAGTTGCCTTTTCTCATGACATTATAATAAATCCTTTTTTTTTTACTTTTTAGCTTGAGAGTCTCTGATTTTAATTTGGGTAAGAGTACTGTCCCACCCAATACTCCCACCTCATGTTTTCCCTCAGAAGGACAAGGTCCTACGTCCTTTTAGGAAGTGCAAATAAGAATTTTCACTCTGAGCTCCTTTTAGAGTTATAAAAAATTTTCTTTGATAGAATTAGACAACTGTCCAAAGTTTTTTAAAGGAACATTTGAAAGTCTGGTTTGCCAGTCCTAGAGAGATAATTGACAGGAGCACTTTTAAGAACTGTGGCTTTTGGAAGTCCAGAGGCAAGTCACCCATGGAAGAACCCAGAACTTGGAAGGAGACCTTATACCTTATCAGCAGGGATCCTCAAACTTTTTAAATAGGGGGCCAGTCTAGGATATACTGTAACCCATTCAACATGTAAAGAACTGCTTGCCATCTGGGGTAAGGGGTGGAGTGAGGGAGGGGAAAAATCGCAACAGACTTGAATGCAAGGGATAATGCTGTAAAAAATTACCCTGGCATGGGTTCTATCAATAAAAAGTTATTATAAAAAAATAAAAAAATAAATAAATAAATAAATAGGGGGCCAGTTCACTGTCCCTCAGACTGTTGGAGGGCCGGGCTATAGTAAAGACAAAACCTTTGTTTTGTGGGCCTTTAAATAAAGAAACTTCATATCCCTGGGTAAGGGGGATAAACATCCTCAACTGCCACATCTGGCCTGCGGGCCATAGTTTGAGGACCCCTGCAGTATACCAATGAAGGAGACTGACTATATGGCATTTATTTCTCCTCCTCTTCTTCCTTCCCAACAAGCCTTATAACAGAACATGTTGTCTAGCAAGAGAAAACACAGAAATGGGGAGCAAGCTCTAGCACTCAAAACAATAATGGAGGCAGCTCTAAAGTGAGTGACCACTGGCAGTAGGGAAGGGAGCCAGCTAGAGATGCCCTGGAAGGTGGAAGTTAAATTGCAGAGAAGAGTAATCCCCAGGGAGCCTGGCTAAGTGAATTGCCTCGCATGGCCATAGTGGAAGCATGCATTTCCTGTGTAGGTATGTAACTGTCAGCATACTTCACATTTATGCTCCTGCTTCCCACTCACACTGTGTGCATTTGGGGGAGAGCATGTCCCAGACTGATGGAGTAAATCATTTTGTACTTACTGTCCTGAGAGAGAGTATAGTGAGGGAGCATGCGCCCGGAATAATATGACTTGCTAGAGTGAAGGATGGGGAAAGGGGGTAAGGCTGAGTGAGTAGGAGGGAAGACAAGACCTGGGTCTCTTGCAGAGGAGGCAGCACGCAGGGTGGTAGGAATATAACTTGCAACTGGGAGGACCTGGCTTGACTCAGACACGAATTATGTCACCACTGCAAAATCATTAACCATCCCCTGCTTCTGTTCCCCACTGTACAAAGCCAGCGATGATGAGGAAGAGAAGAAAGGCGATGACAAAACTGAGTCGCTATGTACCAGAGATGGGTCTTGAGGTCAGGACTTTGTGACTGCCAAGCAGGCTGCTTGTCCAGTAGACCAGGCTCCCTGCCACTGTTCCCCCCTCCCCTTCCTTGGTAGATGAGGAAATTGAGCTTACCAAAGAGAAGAAAAAAAATTCCTCTCACATAAATATTGGCCCAAAGCAGGGATGAATAATTTAAGCATTCAGAGGGGGAGGGGAAGCTTACGGGCTGTCACAGGTCAGGGGACTTGTTTCACAACACGATTTCCAACATGACAGTATCCCTTGGAATGATGGGTCTCTAGGGATCTGTCTTTCCAAAGCATCTGCCGCCATACCCCATCATGAACCGGCAGCGCGCTTTCCTTGTTGTTCATGACGCCCCGATGGATTGAGAAACCCTGAAGGGCTAATTCCCACCTTTCTTCTCGGCTTTCTTCCGCCACTCTGAGGAGCACGTTCTCCAGTGGGCGGCCTCTCCACTCACAATATGGTACAAACGGCCAGCCTTTCAGCACTGACATTGCCCACTCGGAGCTTTAAAGCGCTTCCGCGTGCCGGCACACGTCCTCGCACACACACGCACACACGCACACGCGGTGGCGTCAGGGGCACGGGGATCCCTTGTGCACGCGCCTTCTCGGGGCGACAGGGCGGTGCGCCCGACTGCCCCGCCCCCCTCGCCTCCTCACACCGGGCAGGGATGGGGCGCCCGAAAGAAAGCGGGTCTAGTGCGGATTGGTTTATTTTGGGTCTAATGCTGGGAGTTGTCTCGGTCTTTCTCCGAGGACAATCTGTTTTCTAGAGGCGGGAGCTGAGAAGCCGGCGGATGATATTAAAGCTTATTCAACGATTAGGAGCAGGAGCAGCTTAACCGAGAGCTGAGGGTGGGGGCTGGGGAGTAAGGAGGGAGACAGGCGAGGGAAGCGCCTAACCAAGAACGGGAGGGAAGAAGTGGGAATGACCACCATTTCTTATTTTTTTAGAAAGATCCGTGGTTTCCATTCCTGGTACAAGGGAAGGAAGGCAAGGTCCTTTGTTGAAAAGGTGTCACCGGGCCTGGAACCCTGACTGAGGCCTGACGATTTTCAAAGCTAATATATTATTGAAGTGTGAAAAACGCGGGCTGAGCGCCGGGTCCTTCAGTGGGACAGACCTGAGCTCCTTACCCGCCTCAGGCACTGTGTGATTCTGGGCAAGTCATTTACCCCCATTTCCTCCTCTGTAAATGGGGATAATAAAAGTACCTATTTCACAGCGCGGTGAGGATCGAGTGAGAACAGTAAAACTCTTACTTCCCTCCTCTCTTCCTTAATCAAAATGGAACCTTATGATATCGCTGGGATATAGACAGAATGGGATTACTTTATCTTTTGGGAAATTAAAGCATCCTGGCTTTCTTCAAGATTCATTTCAAATCTTATCTTCTGTAAGGAAGCTTTTCCCTGCCCCTGTCCCTGTGATGACTCCCGTGTATACTGTATAATATCTTGTATATATCTTGAATCTATCTGCGTAATTGTATGAGTCTCCCCCATTAGTATATGTTACTTAAGGGAACGGATTAATTTTTGTTTCTTTATATTGCCAGGTTTTAACACAGTGAAGCTTAATAAATGCTTGTTGATTGATTGTCAGTTTGCTCTGAGACACACGGCTAGTACAGACAAGACTCAAACTCAGTCTTCTAACTCTTAGCAATGCCCTTGAGCAGGAAAGTGCCCTTTCTCAAATTATAGGAAAGACATCTAACACATCATAGATTTGATCTATAGACATAGATATAGTCTAATTCTTTTATTCTCCAGATAAGGAAAATGGAATTCAGAGATGCTCAGTAACCTGGCCAAGTTCATACCATAAGTGGATAAAATAGGATTCCAACTCTGGTCTTCTGACACTGGTACCATATATGCTTCCTATACCTTCAAAGCTATCTTACATGCATGAATTTAGGCTACTTTATGTTTTACTACCCAAAATATCTCAGTCTTCTTGATTTCCTCCTTGTGCATCTTCCTTTCCTTTTCTATGCTGCCTTGTATATTTTATAACTTTTATTTAAAGAAGTTTGTACAATGCCATTCACTCAATGGAACTCAAAACAGATGAATGTTAATGATACTGATAATCAGTTGATTGGATTACTATGAAATAATTTGAATAATTGTGATGCTAACAAGTCTCAGAATTGCATTCTGTCTCTATCACTGATGATGATGACCTTCAGTTTTGTTCACCTCATTCAATAAGTATTTTTAGACATATGTATATACTCATATATATAGATGTATAGCTATACATGTATGTATAATATATGTGAATAACTTGTCAATGGTCCTAGGGAATAAACACAAAAACCAAGATATAGTTCTTGCTTTCAGGAGCACATACTCTAGGACAAAGACCTTGGACCAATATCAAGACTCTAGAATAACAACTAGGGCAGGACAACTAGAATAGAGGAATCAAGACTTTGATTCAAGACTCTTATTTAGAGGATGCTAAGAAAACTTACATTTCTGCAATAGCAGCAGCAAAACAGCAAATGAGTTCAGCACTAGCACCTAGTTAGTAAAAGCAATTAAAACAGGAAATTATCAGTTGTTTCTTCCTCCTGGCACTGTCTCCCATGGATCTTTTCTTCCATCTTGCTCAGCTCTTTCTTTTTCTTTCTTTTTTTTAAAATAACTTTTTATTGATAGAACTCATGCCAGGGTAATTTTTTACAGCATTATCCCTTGCATTCACTTCTGTTACGATTTTTCCCCTCCTTCCCTCCACCCCCTCCCCCAGATGGCAAGAGTCCTTTACATGTTGAATAGGTTACAGTATATCCTAGATACAATATATGTGTGCAGAACCGAACAGTTTTCTTGTTGCACAGGGAGAACTGAATTCAGAAGGTATATATAACCCGGGAAGAAAAACAAAAATGCAAGCAGTTTATATTCATTTCCCAATGTTCTTTCTTTGGGTGTAGCTGCTTCTGCCCATCCTTGATCAATTGAAACAGAATTAACTCCCTTTATCGAAGAGATACACTTCCATCAGAATACATCCTCAAACAGTATCATTGTTGAGGTTTATAATGATCTCCTGGTTCTGCTCATTTCACTTAGCATCAGTTCATGTAAGTCTCACCAGTCCTCTCTGTATTCATCCTGCTGGTCATTCCTTACAGAATAATAATATTCCATAACGTTCATATACCACAATTTAGTCAACCATTCTCCAATTGATGGGCATCCATTCATTTTCCAGCTTCTAGCCACTACAAAGAGGGCTGCCACAAACATTTTGGCACATACAGGTCCCTTTCCCTTTTTTAGTATCTCTTTGGGGTATAAGCCCAGTAGAGACACTGCTGGATCAAAGGGTATGCACAGTTTGGTAACTTTTTGTTGCTCAGCTCTTTCCCATCTGTACCTCCATAGTCTTTCTCTCTCAACAGTGGTTTCCTAGAATCCCAAGTTATCACTCCAAATGGGTAAATGTTTTAGGATCTCCAATTCCCTCATCATATCGTCTTTGCCACAATGAGGCTTTTTTGTTTGAGGCTGTCTTCCCATCTCTACAGTTAAATTTGTCTTGAAAAATGTTTAGAGAGAGTTTTTTACAGTTTGTCCATGCTCCATATTTGGTGCCACAGGGGACTCAAATTGCAAATGACAGCTTAGGTCACATCTCTGTTCATTGCTTTTTTTCACTGGAGACTAAATTAGCTGGAGGGGGTAAAATGTTGAACTGTTTTCTGAGGCAACCAAAAATTCTACATAGGAAAGTGTCCTATCATCTAAGATCCACAGTTTTATGGCCTCAAACTGTCCCTGTGGATGGGCCCTCTGTAAAGCTCTTCCTCCACACCTTTCCTTTTCTCACTCCCAGAGTCCTCTTGCTGTTCAGGGAGCCAGGGAGATTTTTTTTTCTTTCATTACAATTCCAGTTTCTGAAACCAACCCTGACTCCCCTGCTCTGCCTTAAATAAACATGAACTTCCTCTCAGATTCTCAGCTTTTCTCCCTGTTAGTGAGGATGATCAATACGGGGCTGAATACAAAGTTGGAGATGGATCGCCACAATCCTTACTTACTCCTGGGTCCTGGAGCTCCTGCTGCCTACATTGCTACTAACAAGATGGAATTGGAGAGAAGATGCTGGAGTTACCAAAATCTACACCGAGGTTTACCTGGGAAATTGTGTACAGAGAAGGCTGCATTGGCTGAACTTAAGTGGATTTATTCAGCAGATAGGGGGTTTGTCAGCGTGCTTCTTTCTTCTCAGGGGCCCAGACCTTGGTTTTATTTGTAAATGCCCTTTTACCTGAATCATTCACAGGAAGCTACTATACATAACCTCTGCAGAGTGAAATGATGCAGCCTGGAATGATAGAGTACTGATTATCATGAGGCCACAGGCAGATCACTTAATCTATGTGATCCTCAGTTACTTCATTTGTGAAATGGAAATGAGAACCTGCATTTCACAAATTTATTGTGAGATTCACATAAAACACTAATTGTCAGGAGCATAGTGTAGTGGATAGAGCACCAGCTCTGAAGTCAGGAGGACCTGAGTTCAAATACGGGCTCAAGCACTTAACACTTCCTAGCTGAGAGACCTGGGCACATCACTTAACCCCAATTGCCTCAGCAAAAACAAACAAACAAAAAAACACTCCGCTAATTGTCCTTCTCATGCTCTTCATGACCTGCTCCTATGTTGGCAAGGAAGTAACCATCATGGGGACATAGCCTGACCATTACCTCTGCAGGGGCTTACAACTATCACCTCCTCAGTTGTTATAGCTTTTAAAGACCTGACAAAGTCCCGATCACAAATTCTTGGGCACTGTCAACTGATTTAATAGATATGGTTTTATAAGTGAAAATAAAATTAAACATATATTACCACTCACCTTACTTCTATACCTTTTCCAACAACAATGCAGTTGAAACCTCTTTATATGTATTGTATTAGAATGTGGGTTCCTTAACAGCAGGGATTGTCATAGTTTTTTCTTTATATCCCAATACTTAGCATGTGCTTTGTATCTAGCACTAGTCCCATACATATTTTAGACCCTACATGACTATGCATTGTCTAACTAATTCTTGCTAAGCTTGTGTGTGAGGGTATGGGTTACCTCTTATCCCAAAGTATCAACTAGTTTATCTATTAAATTCATCCCTGCTAATGTGCTCACAGGGGACAATCAACCACAGCCCTGCCCTCTTGGAAAATGTCCTAGAAGCTCTAATAGTTTTGGAGGGCAGGCCTTTCTTAGATGACAGTTGATTCATCATATGATCTTCAACAAGGTCATCTCATTTATTGCTCATGCCCATTCAGTTGGAAAACTAACTTAGGATAAATGGGACCCTGGCTCCAAAGTGGGAGGCTCTCCCCTGGAATAGAATTAGGAGATAAGAAGACCATACATCCCAAGTTTAAAAGATGATTTATGAACCCTTCTGGAAAGAAAGAAAATACCTACACATATAAGTTCTTTACAACATATAAAACTAACTTTCCATTCACTTAACAATTATAGATGTGGCTATTCCTCAGAACTCTGTTCTCCATCCTTTTCTCTCTATAATACTCTTTCCCTAGAAAATCTCATCTTTCCCTTATATCAGCTATAATCTCTATGCAGATTCAGCCCCCCCAAATACCTACAGCTTTGACTTCTTTGGAACTCCAGACCCTTATCTTCAAATATCAAATGGCCATTTTTATTTACTTGGATGTTCCCTTATCATCCTAATGCTCCCATATCTAAAACTAAATCTTCCTTCCCATCCATCTCCATTAATGGCACTCCTGTTGCCATGGAGTATTAGAGCTGCAAAGGAACTTCAGTGATCATCTATCCCAAAGGTGTGAAACACCAGTTTTAAGGAACCAGATTAAAATGTTGCTAGGATATTTAACAAATAATAAAAACACAATTGAAAATATGTAATGTTAATTTATGATTTTTCTAAGGATTACTGATTGCTGTTTCTTTGTGAGTTTGACACTATTGATTTATCCATAGGAGAAAAATGAGACAAAGGAGAAAAAAATCAGCTTGGAGTCACCAGAAATCAACCAATGTTGAGTAATTCAAGCAAATTAAACAAGGATTTATTAAACAAAATAAATTAAACATTTATTAATATGCCAGGCCATCAATGGTATGAAGACAAGAACAAAACACCACCTTTAGTGAGTGGGTGGGAGAAGAGGAGGAGACAAATCCAAATAAATACAAATTATACATGGAATAGGACATAAGATATAACATGAATACCAAATTGTTGTTATAATACAAAGTACATATGAAGTTTGGTGATGGGGTTGGAGAGGGAATAAAACAGGAATAATAACAATAACTTTCTCATTGGATTGTTGTGAGAATCAAATGCACTTAGCACAATGCTTGGCAATAATAGATGCTTAATAAATACATGCTCCATTCCCGTCTTTATTCTTTTCAAAGGTAATGATTTACTATCAAATTCCATTCCATGACTTCTAGATCCTAGTTCTTCAGTATCTGGCTTCTTGGCCAAACTTTTGTCTGTTAACCAGAGTCTTTCTTGGGATCCTGAATGTAGGGATCAAGAAGTCTGGAATAGGAAATTCAGGGGAAAATTTTCATGTTAGGGTGTAGATATTATAGGGGGGGGAATATCTGCATACAGATGATGTGGGAAAGCTGAGATTTCTTCCAGAGAGATAGTATGTAGAGAAAAGAACAGGATGGAATACAAAGTAGAGTTCTAAGGAGTAGCATATTGTAAATTGACCCATGAAGGGAACTAGGATTCCTAAGAGAAGAAGATGGGGAGAGGGAATAGCTGATGCATGAGAGATAGCCTTTGCTAAGGCAGGAGGGGGAGATGGGATAGGGTGGAGAATGGGATAACAACATATAGATCAATTTCGTAGGGACAGAAAGTGCCTGCCTGAGGGAGATGAATGGGGCATCAGTGTGGAAGGACTTCTAATGTCCTATGAAAAGAAAGGAGAAGGACTCATAATTTCTGGCTCCTAGTCCCAGACCCACACTAAACTCATTGAGTGTCAGTTCCCTCATCTTTGTAGAGATCTACAGATGAATAGGTAGGTAGGTAGGTGGTGGGTGGGTAGGTAAGTTGAGAGCATTTATTAGGTGTTTACTATGTACCAATCACTATCATAAAGGCTGGAGATGAAAATATTAGCACGCAAGACAATCCTTGCCCTACTTCCACTCTAATGGAAGATGGTAATATATAAAAGGAAAGTGAGAAGGAACTGGTTGGTAAAGGAAGGAGTAACCCATGGGCTTGAGAGGGCTGAAAAGCAATCTGAAAGCTTGATTCCAAATAAGGCTAAGAGTGATGTATCAGAGTTTATCATGGAAAATTTACTCACACAGTGGATATTCAGGTAAAACTTGCTAATAAAGCCTCTTTCTGCTTTAGACACAACATTTTCCAAATCAAATTCTAAGCATTTAATATTTTTCCTTTCTTTTTAAATAGAAGGAAACTTTATTTGTCTGAAGGTCAAGTGTCTTCTGTCTGCTAATTATCTTGATTTTGTCCTGTATATAACTTGCATGTATATAATTGATTGTACAATGTCTTCCCTGTCAGACTGAATGCTGTTTCTTTTTTTTTTTTATTTTCAAAAAAAATATTTTATTTGGAACTTAATAAATAATATAAGTATTTTCATAACATAGTAGAATAGAAAAAAAAGAGATTATGTAATTCTCTTTTTTCTTCCCTCCATCCTAGAGAGGGCTACATTTGGTACAAATACGTGTGTCTGTGTATGTATGTATGTAAAACCATTCTTAACATATTTCTATTTATCAGATTTTTCTCTGGATACAGATAGTATCTTCCTTCATATGTCCTTTGTAGTTAATTTGGGTATTTATAATAGTCAAGATGACTTATTTCTAAGGAAGAAATAGTATGAGCTGATGCTATATCATAGTCGACTTTACCAGAAGGTATAGATTTTTTATAGCAAGCTAGCTGATATTAAGGCTTGATACATATTTTATCCTGTGTGCTTAGGAAAGGCAGGCTTCACTAAAGCTGCTGCATTAAAATTACCAACAGGAATGTAAAAAAATTAATAAACAATTCCTTTGGCAAGGGGAGTGCCTCCCTCATCCACTTCCCTCTGTGTCTCTGTCTCTGTCTCTGTCTCTGTCTCTCTCTCTCTCTCTCTCTCTCTCTCTCTCTCTCTCTCTCTCTCTCTCCATTTTCCTTTCATACCCCCCTCCCCTCTCTCACTCTAAACCTGGAATCAGGAAAACTTGAGTCCATATCTGCCTTCAATCACTTTCTAGCTGTGTGACCCTGAGCAACTTACTCTGCCTGATTTTTCTCAATGTAAAATGGATGTTTCTCATAGGATCTTCCTCATAGGGTTGTTGTGAGGATCAAATGCACTTAGCACAATGCTTGGCAATGGTAAGTGCTTAAAAATGCATGCTCCATTCTCTTCTCTATTCTTTCTAAAGTTAATGGTTTACTGTCAAGTTCTCTTCTGGCTGCTGGACCCCAGTTCTTGGTACCCTGCCTCTTACCCAAACTTCTGACTGTCCTGGCTTCTTCTGACTCCCACTTCCCTTTGATGCTTCCTTCTCTGTTCTATTACCATCTTATAGAGACTTCCATGATCCCGAGTCTTTGCTTTCTGCACCTATCCTGCTTACTATCCAAAGTTCAGTTCTGTTTTCTCATTGTTATGAAAGCACAAAATATAATGGATGACTGAGGTAGCCACCCATAGGACAGTGGGGCCATTATTTTTGTCAGCTTGACTCTATTGTAAGTTTTCTTTGATTATAAACCAATTTAAAACCCCCAAACAGGTTTCATTGTTTATTTCTTATGTAGCAAGGTTTTTTACTTTTAAATTAAAAAAAGACAATCAGATAGATATCCACAGCTCATCCCTAAACCTGTTTCATCCTCATTTAAGAAGAAATGGATATATTCACTATCTATCTTTATGTGTCCTCCTTCCATCAAGAATGTAAACTCTGTGAGGACAGGGATGATTTCATTTTTGTCCTTTTATCCTTTTTTATACAAATCACTTTTCACCTTAAATATGTATCTAACAAACGTACATTGAATGAAGAAAGATATAAAATATAAAATGAAAATCCTACTGTAGGCTGCTGCTACTCTCTCTATATAAGATAAGGGGGTTGACTAAATGAACTCTAAGATTTCTTCCATTTCTAAATCTATGATTGGATAATCATGCTTTAAGAAATTGTTCCCCTATTTTCACACCATGAATTAATGGCAAAAAACTGGTTTTTGAGAAGTGGAATTTTTTTCTATACAAAAAAAAACCCTAAAAACTTTTCTGAATCTGAATTTAAATACCATGAACAATTTACTCAGAGCAGAAACAGTAAAATTTCCTTCATTAATTCAAATTACACTAACTGGAAATCTTTGATAATTCAAAATGGACTAGATTGAAATTTACCCTTGTACTATCTATGAAGAAAGGACTTATTAGGCGAAAAACTTGCCTAAACAAGTTTATAGAGGGAATGTCCAGACCACTAAAGAAAAACTTTTGAAGTGTTTCAACATATTAATGGCTTTTATGCAAATAACAGCACTGATTGCAAATACGCCTTGTCGATTTATTAAAGCAATTCCTTTTCAGGCTTTTCATTAATTCATGATATTCTCTTCTCCAATTAGTCTGAATCAGTAAGGTTTTACTGAGCCAAAGAAATAGCATGCACAACTTCTATCTGTAAGATTTTATAAGCAGCTCTTAGGCATAAAGCTGTAACTACGAATCTTTTACCATCATCTGAGGGGCAGACAGGGAAAGATTTCTCAGGGAGGCTGAGAACTTGCTTAGTGATAAATATTACAATGCATTCTCATTCAGGGCTTCATGGGACCACAGATGTAGAGCTGGAAAGGCCCTCAGAGACAATCTAGTCCAACTCCCTTCTTTGACGGGTAAGGAAATTGAGCCCCAGAAGCCACAAAGAAAACTTTCCTGTTCCTTGTCTAAGACAAATATGTACCCATACATTTCAGACTACAAATAAGTATATAATCATTTCCTCCCTTAAAAGCTCTCCCCAACAAGGGACCAGCCAGTAAGTGGCTACATGAGAAAAGTATGTGAGGAGGAAAGAGCCAGAAAAATCACAAATCCATCAACATTTTGAATGGTGCATGAATTGAAGGGCTAACTGAACAGCTGTTTGAGTTAAGACATTAATAACTGGGCCTCAAGGCCTCTGGGAAGGAGGGAGTGAAATTCAGGAGAAAGAGGGGGTGAGAACAGAATAATCTTTATGGGTTTAATTAAGCAAGCCACCAAGACCCAGAATGTTTTCAAAATAGGAGGCTTTGGTGGGCATCAGATTTCACTTCTTAGCCCATCCTAGAGCACGACCTGTGCTTTAACAATGAGAAACATGCTCATTTTGCTTTTGTCAAATGTTAAAAACACAACAACGATATATTTGTGTTGACTGCAATAGGTATTTTGCTTGAGCATAGTCTATTTGCATATCTACCAGAAACAATCTATTCAGGGTTTAGAGAGATTCACAGAAGAGAGGCCCAAGTGGTCATGTCGATGAGATCTGGGCACATTTCTACTCTTTAGGGACAATGTCATGGGAGGATCACCAGACTCCCCCATAATAAAACATACTTTGGTACTTCTGCCAGAGAAGAAAACCGAATTGAATAGACCAGTGGTCTGGCCTTGCATGGCAGTTATGTTCTAATAGTAAGTAAGCAATCACTGGGACATTTCCAGATTTCAAACCCAGGGATTTCTGAAATAGTTCATATGAATGAAATATTGGAGGAAATTGGGTTGTAGGAAACTGAACACACTTAGGGTCCTGGATCTGAATTCAAATGGGATGGTATCTCCACTTACTCATTGCCTTGAGTGATTTTAGGAAAATCATTTGACCTCCTGTCCTGAATTTCTTCATCTATAAAATGAGTTGGTTGGATGAGATGATCTTTAATGTCTCTTGCAGCTCCAGGCCTCTGAGGAAGTAGATGTAGGATTGGAGAGCATGGAACGACAGAAAGACTTGATGGATTCTGAGGCACCCTTTAAGCTCTAGCGCTATATAAGATATTATAAAATAATTATAATAATTATTATAAGATAAAATCTATATAAATAACTACAGTACAAGACAAACAGTTGGGGATTTTTGAGGAAGGGAAAATGGATAATCTGCCAAATAAGGCTTCAATGAATTGATAATATTTGAGTTTTTGTCTTGAAGGATGAGTAAGGTATTGTTGCCAGAGAAGGGTGCTTGGTGGTATAGAGTTTCCAAGTTGAGAGAACTTCATGAGCAAAGGCATGGAGGTGGGAACCCAAGGAGTGTATTTGGGGAACAGTAAAGAGCAAACTGTGCTCTTGTTTAGCATTCATCAATGAATAAGCATTTATTAAGTGTCTACTATTTGCTCTGCATTGTGCTAAAACAAAAGTAACACATTCCATACTCTTTAAGAAGCTTACATTCTAAAGAGAATAAAGAAGAGGAAGGAATAAAGGAGAGAGTAGGAGAAACAGCTGGAATTGCAAGTTGGGGCCCAATTATGAAGGATTCTAGATGTCAGACTGAACAGACTTTTAGAAAGTGAGGAGCCATGGGTGGTTTTTGAACAGGGGACAAAGAGGGATCACAACAGTGTTTTTCTGACAGCAATGTAGAGGATGGATAGCTCCAGGGGGAAGAGCCTGGAAACAGGGTAACCTTTGAAGAAATGACTGCAATAGTCCATGGAGAGAAAATGAAATCCTGAGCTAAGATGATGGTAGAGGAAATGAGAAGGAGGAGACAAATGAAAGAGCTTCTAATGTTACAGTAGAATTGACAGGACTTGACAACTGATTGGCTGGGCTGTGGGCTAATGTAGAGAGGTGGGGAGGGGGAGTAGAAAGAAAGATTTGGATGTTCTCAGAAGCAATCATCCAAATCGGCCCCACAGAGAAGCCACAGGTACTGCTGGTGGGCAGCTTATACAGCAAAGAGGGCAGAAAAATGTGGTTTAAGCGCCTTCTAGAGAGCTCCTAAGTATGACTGCCATGAGTGATAGAACATAATGCATTATAATAGGCAAGCTGGTAATCAAAAAAGCACTTAACACATAACCATCTGCTGAGTTTTTAAGAGTCCCTAAGTAAATTGTATACTGTGAGGCCAGTTTTATTTTACTTATTATTATTATTATCATCATTATTATTTTGCAAGTAATTGTGTGATTCCACTTGAAGGGATCAATGGGAGGAGAGCCTTCAGTATCACACTCAGCCTAGGATCTCTATTTCTCTTAGCCTCTGGCTTTCCTATGACATGTTTCACTCACAGCTCCCGCTAGACTGAGATGTAATTTTCTTACAGTAAAGGGATTCAATCCTTTATTGAATACACACTTCGATCAATCCCAAAGAGCCAGCTTTCTGAACTAAAGACTGGAGGTTTGAAGGTGCATTCGTGGGATCCCAGATTTTAAACATCATCAGTCTCAAACTATGGCCAAAATTAATCCCCACTGCAACAGAGAATCTTAGAAACATACACACAGAGCTTGAGAGACAGGTTCTAAATATCAGAGGTGGAATTTGAACACAAGTACTTTGATCTTAAAACCAGTTTTTTTTTTTCATTTTATACTCAACAAGTGCTCATTCAGTCACTACTTGAAGATCATCAAGAAAGATAAATCCACCATCTCTTTGTTTTTAGAAGCAATGAGGTTAAGTGACTAGCCCAGTGTCATACAGCTAGTGTCTAAGGCTAGTTTTGAATTCAGGCACTGAGTCCAGTGCCAGGGCTGTATCCATTGTGCTAACTAGCTGTCCTGAACCTACTATCTCTGAGGAGGTCCATTACATTTTGAGATAGCTCTAATTGTCTGGGAGTTTTTAAGGGACATCAATCCTACATATGATTATTCACATCTTCTATTAACCAATCCTGGCTTCACTCTCTAAAGCCTGACAAAACAAGTCTAATCTCTCTTCCTCCTAATAGTGCTTGAAATACATGAAGAAAGTTGTCATGTGGAGTTTGAATATATACTGAAGTTTTTTTTTATTTCTTTTTCTTCTTTATTCCTTCCCTCCTTCCTTCTCGTCTTTCCTCCTTCCTTAGTTTCCTCTTTTCTTCCCTTCCTTCCTTCTCTTCCCCTCCTTTCTTCCTTCCCTCTTTCTCTTCTTCCCTCCTCTTTCCCTCCTTCCTTCCTGGTATTTTCCTTCATAACCTGACTAATGTGAAAGTGTTTTGCATAACTGCATATGTATAATCTATATCAAGTTGTTTGTTTTCTCAATGAAGGAGAAGAGGGAAAAGGGGAGAAAGTTTGAAACTCAAAGTTTTGTTTTTTTAAATTTTTTTTTTTAAAGAATATTAATAGGGCAGCTAGTTTGTATACTGGATAGAACAGCAGTCCTGAAGTCAGAAGGACCTGAGTTCAAATCTGGTCTCACACTTAACACTTCCTGTCTGGGTGACCCTGGGCAGGTCACTTAACCCCAATTGCCTCAGGGAAAAAAAAATAGATATATATATATATGTGTGTGTATATATATATATATACACACACAATTATTTTATATGTAACTGGGGAAGAATAAAATATTATTAAAGAAAGCTCTCTCATAAACCCCAAGTCTTCTCTTCTCAAGGCTGATCACCATCTATCATATGACTCTACCTTGCTATTGGGCAATCTCTGTCCATCTACACAATCTGTCTTGTCTAAACTTTCAGGTAATGTCTAAACATTCTCTGACTCCCAGGTTCTTTCTATCTTCCAGTCCCCATACCTTAGAGAGTCTGGCATCAGGTGGTACAATAGTTCTACCCCTATCCTTGGAGGGATTTTACCACCAAAGAGAATCCTCTGAATTACTGCTTCAAAGCATCGCAAGTAAAGTACTTTATATAAGGGACAACACAGAGTAATGGGGAAAGGATGCTGACTCTAGAATCTGAAGAAAGGAGTTGGAATGGTAACTCTACTGTCTATTGTCAAGTCAATGAACATCCTTTTCCTCATCAATAAAATGAGAGGATTGGACGTGATGTGTGGTCTCTAGCTTTCTGGCTCTAGCTCTGTGATCTTTCTGAGTTCATCTAAAAAGATGAGCAACCTATGATTCCCCTTCTAGTTCTAACTACAATCTTAGACTAGAGAGAAATTTAAGAATGTGCACTTGGTGATAGACGGCAGATCTTGGAAGCAGGAAAACACGAGTTCCAGTCCTGCTTCTTATATATACTGGCCATGGAATCATGGGTAAGTTATTTATTCTTCGTAACCAAGAAAATGACTTTCAACCTCAACTTAAGATCCTCAATCAAGGATTTTGTATTTGCTCCTAGAGGCAATAAGAAGCCAATGGAGTTTATGAATGGGGGGCAGGGATGGTCACCTGCGATTTAGGAAAAACAGTTTAGTGACTGAATAGAGAATAGATTGGAGTGGGAAGAGATACAAGGCCTGTTAGGCAATGGCAAGTTGAGTTAGAGAACTGGGCCCAAGTAAAGGAGAAGTTGGAGATAATATCGGAAAAGGCTAATTATGAAAGCCAGGCTAAAGTGATTTTGGATTTGATGCAATCAGCAAGTGAGATTCAAACATTATCTCATTTTATCCTCACAACAACTCTGGGAGACAGGTGCTATTATTATCCCCATTCACAGTTTTTAAGCCAGGGAGTGGGAGAATTGGCTGGCATGAGGAAGATGAATATAGCAGATGGATAGAAAGAAAGATAAAACATTTATTTGGAACTATATGCTAGGCACTAAGTGATGCAGATACAATTGTGTATAAGAAAATAAGAGGATACCTACTCTCAAGGAAATTAGATTTTAGTAGGGAATTACATAGAAATAATAAAGAGAAGATGAAAAACATAAAAACTGGACAACACACTAAAGGGAAAGATACCAGCTAGGAAGTGATGATAATAGATCTGATGCTGTAAGGGCCTAGAATAAGACTGTAATAGTGGTCAATGAAAGGAAGGTCAGGTGTGTCTAAGGAGATCTTGTAGTGTTCCTTGTTGTTGTTCTGTCATTTTTCAGTCATGTCTGACTCTTCATGATGCCCTTTGGGATTTTCTTGGCAAAGATACAGGAATGGTTTGCCATTGCCTTCTCTAACTCATTTTACAAATGAGGAAACTGAGGCAATTTGCCCACGGTCACATAGGAAATGTCTGAGGCCAGATTTGAACTCAGGAAAATGAATCTTTCTGACTCCAGGCCTGACTCTCTATTGAGTCCATTGAGAGCTGCCCTCTTCCAGTTCCCAGTGCCCAGTGACAAATTTCAAAAGTAGGTTTTTAAAATAATTCTGGACAAGTATCCTTGATTTTCTGTGTCGTTACAATCTTGTCTAAGTTCTGTGATTTGGTAAGAAAGAGTACAGAAGAAGAAAATTTAAATCCCCTCAGATCGATAAATTAGGGTAGATCAATCTAGATAAAAAGAAGATGAAGGAGGGAGATAATGGGAATTCAAATATATGAGGGATTGATCCTTGAAAGCAGGAGAAAATGTACTTTCCTTGATTCCAAAGAATAGAAGAAACTAGAAATACTGGATAGAAATTGCAGAGAGGAAGGTTGAGGTTCCATGTTAGGAAAGACTACCTATTGACACAGGCTATACTAATGTGGAATAAGGATAGTGGGTGTCTTCTCCATGAAGGTCTTTAAGCAGAAGTTAGAAAATCTCTCAGGGATTCTATAGCCAGATTTATTCATCACTGAATTGGGATGGGAATTAGGTTGGAAATTCAGAGCCTTGAGATCTTCTTGGCTTTTAGATTCTATGAAACTAATAGAGATGAATTAATACCCTCTTAGGTTTTTTTTTTTTCCCTTCATTCACTTTTTAGTTCCTGGGTCACTAAAAGAATAGACTTCATGTGATCTTTGGAGACTCTAAGGAAAGCTAAGTTGGCACATTCCCTGTGAGATTTGGGAGCTTTCTCCTTCAGCTTGAAGGGAACATTCAATCAGAAATATCACACTTCAGACCCAGTCTGACCTGTACGGGCAGGTATCTGTGGCAATCATTCTGAATCTCTTTTTCCTCATTTGCAGTTATAACTATCGATTTTATAGTGTTTTAAGGTTTGCAAAGTGCTTTTCAACTATCATATCACTTTACCTTCACAACAACCCTGAGAGATAGGTGCTACTATCCCATTTTACAAATGAGGAAACTGAGTCAGAGAGGTTAAATGGCTTAATCAGGATCATTTAGATAAGTTCTGAAGCTGAATTTGAATGGCAATTTTCTCCATTCAGGTCCAGTGCTTTGACTTCTGGTATAAAAATTGAAGGGAATCTCTAAGATTCCTTTTAGTTCTAAATTCAGGATCCCACGATGCTCTTCGTTTCTCTCCTTGCTCGGCTTTAGACCAGGGCAGATTCATAATATAGCTAAGTGTCTGTCCCTGGATAGAATCACTCAGTTGCTCCCTCTGTCTTGTACTTGTGGGTTTTGGGACTCTCTTCCCAGCAGCTGGTCTAAAGTTAAACAGGCCCTTCTCCTGCTTAGTATTCTGAAAGAGGCATGGAAAAATCTCTAAAGTCAATCATCATGAATGGAGTCATTTAAGACAGAGGAACAGTGACTCCTCTATCTGGATGAATAACCAGGCGGAGGGAATTATCAGCCAAAGGAGACCATAGCGGTTCTCTTTCTGCTTAGTCATCTTTTCAGGATCAGCCTTACATCCCTGGCGCCCTTCACGGAGTATGTCTTGTTTTTTACAAAAGGAACCAGATAATAAGCATGGAGAGTAGAAATGCTAGTCCCAAATCATTATAAAATCCCATGAGAAATGGAGTGCTAACCAACCAGGCTGGACTCTCAGGCAGGGCTGTAACAAAAGGCTGTATAGCCCAAGGCTAGATTCTAGCTAACCAGCTGAGTCAGGAGGGTCAGAGCGGAAAAGAAAGAGCACTGAAGGATGATGATCAATTCATCAAAATACAGCTATTGAATCCTTACTATGCTCCAAACACCACGCCAAGGTGAATTTTCTAAAGTCTAGGTCTGACTGTGTCTTCTCTTCCTTCCCCCCTTTTCTCAGTGGAACAAAAATAAACTTTCTTGGGCATTTAATATTCTATAACCTGGTACTTTCCCATTTTTTCCAATTTTCTTATGCTTATTCCCTTGTGGATATTAATTCACATTCTTCAAACTGGACACTCCATCTCCCATCTCCTTTTGGATGTTCCCTTGTTCCCTTTAATCCCCCAATTTCTATCCTCTCATCTTCACTTCTTAGATTCTCTAATTTATTTCAAGACTTAGCTCAAATATCTCTTTCTATGAGACTTTTCCACACTCACACCTCCTTCCCTTTTGGTGCCTTCCTTTGGCAGAAACTGCCAACCCTTTGTACTCCACTGGGATGTAAACTCTTTAGAAATAGGAATTGTTTTCACTTTTTTTTGGTACCCTTTGCACTTAATACAATGACTAGCCCATAATAAACACTTAATAAATGTTAGACTGAGCAACTAAACCCTAAAGTCATAAATAAAAAGAAAAAAGAGAGCTTTTCTTAGCTTTGAACACCAACTGCTTCTATATTTTGGATTTATATCCAGCCAAATCTTTGTGGAACATTGAGTCCCATGTGGAATAAAATATTGGTGTAAACTCATTGAAGGCAGAGATTGGTTTTTTTGGTGTCTGTATTCTCAGTGCCTAGAACACAGGATAGGCTAATTAAGTGTAAAAAGTAAAAAGACTTACTCTTTCAAAGGATATTTAACTTCAAGAATACTTGGCTAGAGGGGGGCTATCTTGAAAAGATGTTATATGGAAAAGGAAATAATTTTGTTCAGCTTTGTCCCGGAGGGAAAATTAGATGTAGAATGTGGACATCGTAAAATGATAAATTTATGTGTGATATTAGGAAAATTTTTTAATCTTTTAATTTTGGAAATGGACTACGATTTCCTTAGTATTGGTTAATCCCAAGAGAAAATTCCTGGTACCTTCTCTATAATTTATAATCTTAGAAAGATGCCTTAGAGCAACTGAGAGGTGAAGTGAGTTGCTTAGGTTATTCACCCAGCTGTGTCAGAGGTGATATTTGAATGTACTATGCTGTCTTCTTTCTAATGATTATCACTATCTCAAAGTAAAAGGGGCTACTTTGGGAGGTATTGAGTTATTTTGTTCAGTCTTTCAACAAAGGTTGAGTTATCACTTAGCTGATTTATGGTTAAAAAAAAAAAAAAGAAAAGAAAAGTTTTTTCCAGTTACATGGATGAAACAGATTGATCTGAAATCTCTTCCAACTCTGAAATTTTGTGAAATTCTGTTAAATCTTGGTACCCAAGGTTTTGTTTGGTAGAAATACCAATGGTCCCAATCTATTGACATAAGAAGTGTCTTCCCATCCTCCATAGTGCAATGATCTTGAAGAGCCCTTAAAAAGTAATCATATTTCTGTGTCTTTGCTTAGGAGCATGAAATGACAGTTCTTGTATACAAGATAATTAACTAGAATTATGTATTAGGAGTTAATGGATGATAACAAGGTGAGAGGTTTTGTTTTTGCTTTTTTTAGACTAGTGATTCTCATTGCAAATTGGTCACAAGCCCAGGAACGACTGGTGGTGTCTCGTGGAATGGAGAAGCTG
The DNA here is from genome assembly GCF_016432865.1 of Antechinus flavipes. Classification (NCBI taxonomy): domain Eukaryota; kingdom Metazoa; phylum Chordata; class Mammalia; order Dasyuromorphia; family Dasyuridae; genus Antechinus; species Antechinus flavipes. The sequence continues at coordinate 221,593,233 of NC_067399.1, read as the reverse complement.
TGTGATGTAGTGGAGAATTCCAAAGGTGGGCTTAGAGGACCTAAGTTCAAATTCTGACTCTATTATTTAGTACTTATGCAATTTGGGGCAATTCATTTCATTTTTATGGACCTTGATTTCCTCAAGTGTAAAATGAGAGGGGTTGGACAAGATGGCATCCAAGGTTCCTTTCAGCTCTAAATCTATGATTTTATCATAAAATCAAACATAGCTTTTATTTGTCCAAATAGCTATCTTAATCCAGTCCCCATCACAACCATCAAGTCCCAGTATTTGTAAGAATTCCTGATGAAAGCAGCAGCAGGAAGTCTCAGAGACTTTGTTTTAGTTTTCTGAGACTTTTTGGAAATCGTTTTTGCCAAGTTTGTTATGGTGATAGGAAATCATAAATGCCCATCAACACCTCCTGCCAGCTGTCATGTAGGTTTTCTCCAGCTCAGAGGGCCTCATCCTTGGCATGGAGAGTGGGAACATTGTCCCAGAATAGCCACTATTCTTTCCCAGGGGATCTGTGGTGAAATATCTTTCATCTGAAAAGACTCCCCCTTTCCCCTCCCTCAGCTGTTCCTGAAATAGTGTCTAATCTTGGACAACCAGAAAAGCCTTCATTCAGGGCTTTTCTTCTGCTCATCCCTAGGCAGCAGTACAGTACAACCAGAGGCTTATGAGGCCTGAGGGAGAATCAGAGACAAATTAAAGCCAAGTCTCTCTCATGCCATTTTCGGGCCAATCAGCCACCTAGCCCTTGGACCAGAAACCATGTCCTGGAAGAAAACACCTTTTCAGCTCCAAAACTCCCACTCTGGAATCCTTGCTGCCCCTATCAACAATTGCTTTATGTGGCCCACTATAGCACAACAAACTTCACAGTACTTAATTCTCTCATCCATTTTCTCCATATATACCTTCCCTGACCCTCCCACCTCCGCTTTTCAGTTCTGGAACCCTACTGAAATAAATTCTGCCAGTTTTTGGAAAGGATGTGCCCATTTCCTTTTCCTATGGCTCCTCTCAACATCCTTGTAACTTTTCCAAAGTAAAATACCTTTCCCTACATGGTCCTCTTCTATAATAGGATAACATTAGAATGTAAGCTCACCAAGGGCAGGATTTTTCACTTTGATGCTTATCAGTGCTTTGTATGGCACTTAATAAATGCTTTCTCCATTCATTCGTTCATTCATTCTCCATTCTGCCAAAGGAAGTTCTGGAACAGATGATTGTATCAAGTGAACCTAAAAGGCATTGACTTTTTTTCTTCTTGGCTGTCAGTATTTCCTAACAGAGAAAGCCTTCAAGTTAAAGATCAATGTTGGGTGGGACTTCATAAGATGTGCAGGGATGTAGAAGGAAGAGTATTGACGGTGAAAGGTAAGGTCCAGAAGAACAAAGGAAAATAGAGGACTGAAGAGAACATGTAGTGATAGGATCTAGGGCATAGAGAGGAAGGGAAAGAGAGAGACAGTGATGGGATGGAAGACTGGGGCCAGCTCAGCATTAATTAAGAAGGTGGCTCCTCAGTTCAGGATGGCTTCCCTCTGATTAAGTTAGTGTTAACTGAGCAAATGATCCAAGCTATAAACCTTGCTATAAAGGGCAGCAGAGCTGGCGTGGAGGAAATGTGAGTTGTAAACCAAAAAGGCAAAGATGAAATTAAGTTCTCCCTACTTCCAAAGTGGAACAGTAACCAGTAGAAGGTTATTACAAGAGAAGAGGGCTGATAGCACAAAGGTGTATGTGGATGTATAGGGGTGAGCGTGTGTGGATGCTAACTTCCCCGTTTCTATGGGGGACACTGTCACTCTCTGCCTGCCCATGGGCCCAACCCTAGCACCACTCTCAGCCCTGCACTATTCCTTGACTAATACCCAATCAGATGCCATGTCTTTCTCAGTTTAACATTCCTTAAATACAGTGGTATCTTGGTACTCATTGTTAACTGGTTCCAGAAGGCATGATGGCTAATGAAAACGATGAGTGCTGAACTAATTTTTCCCATAAGAAGCACATCTCCAGTGGGAAGCCTACCCATCTGTCTCTATCCAATTCCCCAAAGGGGCAAATGGGACTTCCAGTTGTGGAAACAAGCCAGCCCAGCCCAGCCCGGCTCGGCTTCTTGACCCAACTCACTTTCTCACAACCTTTATACTCTCCCCCAAGTCTATGCCCTTGAAGCTTCCTAGGCAGATGGGGAGAAGCCTGGATGTGGAAGGGGAAGCTGGGGTCCCATGCCCTCTGACTTCCATGGCTGGGGCTGCCAGGAGTCCTGGATCCTCTGTGGCTGCTGATTTTCCAGCCCATGTTGGCCCCTCTTTTTGGGGGGAGGTGGGGAACTGTATGCTATAGCTACATTATTCTACAGGAACTGTCCCTCATCCTGTGCATGAATGTGTACAACCTCAGGATTCTGGTCTGACAGATGTGCATGCATGTACCCCAACAATCTTACTGGGGAGGAGCTGTCCATGGTACATTTGCCCAATTTTAGTGCAACAAAGGCTCCGCTAGTGTGTACTGCTCAAACATTTTCTTGCCTTGAAATGAATTGAATACCAAATTCAATGATTTTCAAAGCAGAGGAGTGCTAAGGTACCACTTGTGCATCTCCAGCCTCCCACGCTACTTCAGAGTCTCAGCACCTTTCACCTTAACTACTGCTGTTATAATAGTCTCTTAATTCCTTCTTCTAATCTTCCCCCTCCTCCTCCAATCCATCCTTACAAACTGCCACATAGAAATTCCGAGAGCACATTTCATATTCAGGCAACTTTGGTGAGCCCCTTTTTCCTCTTAGCATGAAATAGTTATTCCTCTCTTTGGCATTTATCTTTACAATTCAGTGCTGTCCTGATTCTCTAGGATGACTTTTCATTCTTCATCTTTATAGTTTTAAATTTATAACTAAAAAAGACATTGAGACTGTAAAATCCATTTTACAGATGAGGAAACTGATATATAGAGAGTGACTTTCCCAGGATCATACAATTAATGTCGAAGGGAAGATCTGAACTCAGATTTTCCTGCACTGAAGCCCAGCACTCCATCCACTACACCACACATAACTCTTTCTAGCCAACTGGCTTACTTATTGTTTCCTAAATAAGATGTTTCACTTCCTACTTCCATGCCTTTGCACAGGCCTAGAATATGTTCCCTCCATACTTCTTCTTGTTCCATCCTCATGAAGAATCAAGAGGGTTTTCCTGTTGTCCTCAACTGTTAGCATTCTCTTTACTCTCAAATTATTTGGATTTTACTCTGTGAATATTTTACATTTATTTGTCTAGGAACAAGTCATACTAAGTAGAGTATAAACTCTTTGAAGGCAAGGACAATTTCCATTTTTGTTTTGTAACCATAATGTCTAGTATATAGTAGATGCTTAATAAATATTTCTTGATTGTATTGAATTTGAAGGGGAAGACATGTAGTTTGAGATGCTTATGAGATCCTCAAATGAAATTCATAAGATCATAGATTTAGACTTGCAAAGGGCATTAGAAGCCATCTAGGTCAATATACCCTTTTTATGGATGAGGAAACTGAGGTCGAGTGTGATTACTTCACCAGATAAAAATTCCTGAGGGAATTGTATTTCATCCTTCATTCATAACATCACAGAGGTAGCAAATGTCCTGACTCCTGCTCCAGCAGTTTGCCATATTGTCTCCTTAACTAGCCACAAAAGGGGAATATTCTTATTTATGTGGCATGGTGATAGAGTGATTTTTTTACCTCCTGCCTCAGGACTGAAGAAAGGTATAATGCTGATTCAAGTCACTTAGTCTCTCTGAGCCTCAATTCCCTCATTTGTAAAATTGGCATTAAAACTGCACCCACTTCCAGGAGTAGTGGTGAGGACTGAAGGAAAATGCACTTTGCAAACCTTAAACAACATCAAATGTGAAAGCTATGATAATGGTTATTTTACCAAGATAAATTCCCTCTCACTGCTGATTTCTATAGAACTGAAACTCAGTAAGCAGCACATGGGAGTGAGCTGAGAAGGGATGAATGCAAATTCCCCAAAGACAGCTGATCCCACATAAAGATGGAGAGAAGCAGGGTGAGCACAAGGGTGGAATACTGCAAAGATAAGCCTTTCTACCACGTTGGACACCAGACTTAGACTTCTTGAAAACACAATCATTTCCAAAAAGGCTAGATTAGCAGATGCTCGACACGGGAGACAGCAGAGGCTACAAATCAGAGACAGCAATGCAATGGCCAACGAGCCAAAAGCAAAAGGAAAATGGATTTTAGGCGATTCAATCAAATGATTTCTGATACACCACACATGGGGACAGAGGAGGTCAGAAAACCAAATCAAAGGAAAAGTACTGGAAGATAAGATGCCCCCTGGAGCCAGCACCCATAGGCATGAGCTGCCAAGCAAAGCGTGACGATGTCTCTAAGGCAGTAAACAAATGACTGGTTGAAAGGTAAAATAATTCTTATGCATTCACTGAGCCGTAGGTCAGCTTAATTCCCTCACCAAACTGACTGTTCAATTTTAGCAAAACCAAAGTAAATGAAAATCTTTTTCATGTAGTATATTGTTTTGACTACATTAAGACAGAAACATCCCTATTCCTCCTCCTCCTTCTCCCTCAAAGGTCCTTGAGGAGCTTCTGTCTGACTGGCGTGAGGTTCCTGCTTGTAGAATGATACACGTGCTAAAATTCCATCCATGATTACAATTGGATTATACATTAGAACTGGAAGATACTAGAATTTAGAGGTCTCTGGGTCAATAACCCCATTTTAGAGATGGAAAATGGAGCCTCACAGAGATTAAGTACTTTGCCCAAGATCATAAAAGTAGCAACGTTTAAAGTGAGATTTGAACCAAGTCCTTGGACTTCAAAACCTATCTCCACTTTGTTTTGCTGTCTTTACATGTTGTAATGGATCAGCTACCTCTGGCAACCCTCTGGGGGCATCCCTTCTGTTTTCTGCTGTGGTTCCTCAATGTCATCATGGAAGGAGGTTCCCCCAAAGCACCTAGGAACAAGAGGATCTTCTGGAGGAAGGGAGTTACACACTTTCGTTTCCCTCTGGTACCAACTGGTAATAGTTTTATCTTCATGTCTGAAATCCATGATACTCTATCTCATAGGAGAGGTCTCATCTCTCATTAATGGACCTAAGGAAAAAGATTGTGATCCATGGAAACATGGCACCGGGAGGATGGCTTTGCCAGTGGGAGGATCCGTATCTCAGGTGAATGATTGAATGACAGCCAGGTTTTACAATGTCCTGTCCAAATCTGGAAAGAATGCAGTGAGATGATTTGGCACAAAGTGGTTTGGGGCCCTGTCACAATACTGAGCATGCACTCTTTGTGCACAAGCCATGCAGGAATCTTTTCTCATCTAATCCAAACAAAAACTAAACAAGGAAACAAAGCAGCAGCTAGATGGCACAGGGAATAGAGCATCAAGACTGCAGTCAGTTCCTGAGTTCAAATCTGCCTTCAAATACTTATCAGCCATGTGACCCTGGAGAAGTCATTTAACTTAGTTTCCTCATCTGTAAAATGAGCTGGAGAAGGAAATGGCAAACCACTCCTGTGTCCTAGCCAAGAGAACCTCAAATAGAGTCCTGAAGAGTTGAACACGACCAAAGACTGAAAACAACTGAACAAAAACAATGGATTAGGTACTGAGTATCATGCAGTAGAAAGAGCACTAGACTCTTGGAATCAGGAGACTGGAGTTCAAATCCTCTCTAATTAATGATGTGACCCTGGACAAATAATCTCTGTGACTTTCACTTTTCTCACCTATAAAATGGAGATGACAAAAATGATTGAAAATTTTGCTCATAAGAATGAAAAGAAAGTATAAAAAATACTTTGTATGACTTGGAGTGATATATAAATGCCATCTTTTCCTCTTTCTCCTTTTCTCCTTCTTCTTCCTCTTCTTTATTATTATTATTATTAGTAGTAGTAGATGCAACAGTAATAATGGTAGATATAATAATAGCAGTGATAGATATAATAATAGAAGTACATATAGTAGTGATGATAATAGTAGTAGTAGTAGTAGTAGTAGTAGTAGTAGTAGTAGTAGTAGTAGTAGTAAGTAGTAGCAACAGCAGAATACCTGTACAAGATGTGTAGTTTTATTGGATTACTTTACCTTTATGAGGCTCATTATCCACATCTGTAAAGGCCACAGAGAAGATAGCCTCTTGAATTCTTTTCAGTTCTAACATTCTAAGATTCTCAGATTCAGCATATAATACAAAGTTGTCTTTCTTTATAACCTTCAAAGAGATTGCCTTCCCAATCCTGTCAAAGACCTCACATTATCTTTAATTGCCAGGGAGAAAATGTTGGACTCCCAGTAAGCACTCTGTTAGCATTTGTTGACTGACTGATTGATTGAGACACAGATGTAGAGATATAACTCCCAGTCCTAGTGCCTAAGGTGAATAGCATTAAATATATCCTGACATCAACTGTGTAAAAGGGTTAGAGGAGGCTGGCTAACTGCTGGCATTGGTCTTGTGGGTGGAGAGCTTCTGGAAAATGTTCTGTTTAAGGGACACAGATTTCAGTCCCGCAGAAACCACTTCTGGGGGAGGTCTGTCTGTCTGTCTTACTATCTGTCTTTCTGCTACTGGAGTGACATAACCATGGTTTTGAAAATCACTACTTCTGTGTTCCATTATTTCTCTGGCTTGTTATTTTTAATAAAACATCCTACGCTTCATTGTGCTGTAGCTCTTAATGGAAAATGTATAGTAAATTTAAAAAACATCAGGGGTGCTTTGACCTATAATGCCCGTAGGCAACAATTTTACTTGCTCTTAGTAAATTTAGACATAGTTAGGGAGAAAGAGACAACAAGGTAGTACAGAGGATAGAATACGAGGCTTGGAGTCAGGAAGACTCATCTTCCTGAATTTCAAATCTAACCTCAGACACTTATTATTATTAGCTCTGTGACCTTGGGCAAGTCATTTAACCCTTTTTGCTTCATTTTCCTAATCTGTAAAATGAGCTGGAGAAAGAAATAGCAAACTATTCCCATATTATTGCCAAAAAATCCCAAATGGGGTTAGAAAGAGTCAGACATGACTGAAATGACTGAACAAGGGAGAAGGAAGGAATAGGAGAACCTTGAGATGGGAAAAACATGGGATTTGGAGTCAGAGAATTTGGACTTAAATACACAATAAATGATTCCAAAACTTTAAACAAATCCCTTTTATTCCCTGGGCATTATTTTCCTTACCTGTAAAATGAGTGGGTTTGGACTAGCCAGCTTTCTCCTTTCATAACACCATGGATAGATATCGACTTGAAGTACTGAAGACCTAGGTTTTAAGTCTCACCTCTTATGTACTGGGTATATGATCCCGGATAGGTCATTTAACCTCTCACTTTTCCAAGCACCTCTCTAAGACTATATGTTGTTGAGAAGGTACTGATCTGTTATGGTGAAGACAGACACCAATGAAATCAGAGGTCAGGGAAGGAAAGAGAGAAAGCAAGAAAGAAGACAAAGAAGGAGAAGTAAAGGAAGAAAAAGGAAAGAGGAAAAAGAAAGAAAGAAAGAAATGGAGGAAGGGGAAGAAAAAGAATAATAGCAAAGGAGAGAAGGGAGGAAGGAAAAAAATTGAAGTTTTTATAAAAAGTCACTTAACTTTTCTTAACCTGGTTTATTCATCTGTAAAATGGAAGCATTGTACAATGGATAGAATTTGCAAGGAGCATATTTAGGTTCAATATCAGAGGAAAAAATTAGAATTGTTCCAAAGTGAAAAAGGCTGCAGGCAGATATGGTGATTTCCTCTTCACTGAAAGTGTCTGTCAGGTATACTATAGCGATGGGGTAAATTCTTTTGGGGATTAGTTTTGTGATGTAGAATGTCAGGTCTGGAGTCAGGAAGGCTTATCTTCCAGATTTCAAGCCTGGCCTCAGATATTTACAAACTGTGTGACCCTGGACAAGTCACATCACCCTGTTTGCCTCAGTTTCCTCATTTGTAAAATGAGCTGGAGAAGGAAATGGCAAACCCCACTCCAGTATCTTTGCCAAGAAAACTCCAAATGGAGTCATAAAAAGTTGGACATAAGTGAAATGACTGAACAACCACTGCAAATTTTTTTTTGGGATAACTAATAGGTTTGCTGCCTAGATCTCTTTCAGCTTTGAAATACTGTGAGTCTATGAATTCATAAGTATCTTCCTACTTAAAAATTCTGTGATTGTGAGATAATTTTTCTAAATGTTCTAATATCAAATTCAAGGTTATTTTTCTATTTTTTTTATGTGAATAACTACATTTCACCCTTAAAAGAACAGAGGTACACTACTGAATATTCTGGCAAGTAAGAAAGGCCTATTTTTCTTCCTGTAACAATGAGATCAGAATCAGACTTGAGATCTCACTCTGATATTTCTCTTGGGAAGATCAAATTAGTATTGATTTCTCCCTGATAAATTATTTGCATGGCTAGAACAAAAGCACGTTCATCAATTTAAATCCCCAAGATGCCATCATGTGGGCGTATGGGTGGTTGGTCTACTTCTGTTTTCACAAACATAGGATGAGTTACTTGCAAGCAATACCTGAACATTGTAAATATTTCATATGTCAGTGCTTGGAAACTGTCTTTTTTTTTTTTTTTGACCTGACTAAATCAGTTAATAAGTAATAACAACATGTTGGAGTCTTGGAGTTTGAGTCCAAGTTGCCAATATGATTAAAATTCATAGGATAGATATTTATCAAAGCACCACTTAGCCCATATATTTAAACCTTTAATTAATTCCTGTCCCATGTAATAACCACATTCTGCTTTTTGTTTTAAAATATACGTTTCCAGGGTGAGTGACATATAATTCAAGATGGTCTACCTACTAAGGCAGTGTATAGAGAAGCCTGTCATTTGCAAATAAACAATTCTCAATCACAAAAATGTTCTATGAAATTTAGAGACCATTCTTTTGTAGAAAAACGCTTATGATCCAAAATCAGAAGACTTTTAAAAGTTATTTTTTTACTTCTCACTCAGCTAGTATAAGTAATCAGAATTTAAGAGCCTAGACTTAGACCTAGAAAGGATCTTAGGAGTCATCCAAGCTAAACCTCTCATTTTACAAATGAGAAATTTGAGTCCAAGAGATTTCCCCATATGGAAGGTCATAGAGGAGACAGAGTCAGAATCAGGATTCTAACCCAGTTCTCTAATTTTAAAATTAATACTTTTTCCACTGTCCCAATTTGAATAAAGGACTTCTGACTTTATACATCACTGCTTCTTTTCTTTTCTTATTTCTAGATTCCTTCAGTTTCCGCAGCTGTACAAAGATGAAGTTGACATGATAATCTCCAAGATCTCCACCATTTCTTATCCTCTATGAGAAATCAAATTGGCAAGATCAATTATTTATCCACTTCTACTCTCTAATTAATTACTCCAGTCTTTATTTATTCATTTTTATTTTATGTTCAGCCATTTTATATGATACCAACATTGGCTTTGGGTACAACATGAATTCAAATAAGAGCAGAAGGAGACAAAAAAATAGCCCATCATATGGGGAGTTAGTGGTGTAATGAACTGAAAACGTTTATTAATGAGCTGAGAAAAAAGGAAGACATATACTTCTCAAAGAAATCTATAAGAATGGCTCACCATTATAAAGTGTCCTATTTTTTATAGTGTGACTGATCCAACACAGCCCATTTAGGGACTCTATTTTCAAAGTCTAGCTGGGATAAAGAAAGGTAAGAATGAGCTCCCCTATCACTCCCTTCTTAGGGAGCTAGTTCCAGTGGTTATCACTACCTCTGCCTCATATTATTAGCTAGAAAGGGTCCTCCTAGATGATTTTCATTAGCCTCTGTTCCAGTAGAAGCTATTAACTGTGTTCTGGTGAGGTTGTGAGAGTTCATCCTCAATGGGAATCATAGGTCTTTGAGGTGGGCCCCTTTCAACAGAGGCTGATTCTGGGGAAGAGTCCAGAGGTAGGACCAATCAACTGATAATACCCTCTCAGCTTATGTCTGTCAGGTTTAGCCCTTCGTGTCTGAAGCCTCGTCTGACCCAGCCACTCGGTTTTTTTATTCCACATTTGTAGTCCGCCAATGCCGCCGAATTCTTTAAAGCAGGTTCATTAGCCACCTGAGGCAAATGGCACCATCCTTATAAGTTTTTATGAAACATCTGTGCATTCTGAATGGAGACAAGGCCAGAGAGCAGGATGCCTTTGGAATGCTCCTATTTCAACCTGTCATTGAGCGAGGCGTCCAAGGGCTTTACACCTGGTTTTCTTCATAGGCTATGTCCCTGTGATATCAAGTAAAGAGCTTAGATACATTTTTTTAAAGGGGGCAATTTGGCCAGCTGGGGAACATCATAACAACCAAATCAAATGCACAGTCAAATGCACAGTTTGACTTTAGTCTTTTTCTCAAAATCTTGCCAGTTAACAAAATCAAAAGAGATTTTTTCTATTTAGACCATTTGATCCTGATTCATAATTATGACTTACTAAGACAGCTAAAACTAGTCAATTAATACTTATTAATGAAAGTAATACACTCATATGAATATATATACATATATATATATATATATATATATATAACCATATACAGCATAGACAATATATACATACAGAACCATAAATATTATAAAATTACACACATATTGTTGTGGTTGTTGTTTGTCTTTTGTTCTTGAAGATATCAATAATATCAGGAAGGTGATGTCTTGACATGTAAGAGAATTGGATTTAATTAAGACAGGGTTATGTAAAGTCATCAACCTCACCCTCCCCTCCAGAGTCATCAGAGTCCAATGACAAGACAAATGTCAGAATGACTGATGATGGCCCTGGATCTAGGGGCAGAGCTTGGACTTTTTAAGCAAAGGTTTTTCCCAGGTATAATTCTATGATTGTATACATATACATGTAAATATTTGGAAGAATAGGAACAAAATTTACTAGTCAGTCAATCAATGTTTATTTCTATTATGTGCTAGGCACTGTGCTAAGTATTATAAGACCTGCGATTTTATTGATCGAATGAAACTCTCAAGTGAGAAAACTCCCTCTATTAAAGAAAACTAGCAGCGTTTCTGCAATTTACAGTTTAGAAATTGCCTAGAGAACCAAAATTAAGCAACTTGAGTATAGAAACATCGCATATGCCAGAGGTAGGATCTGAACCTAACGATCCCTAATTTTGAAGGCAAGTTTAATAATTTACAATGCTTGGAACTACACTAAGACTTTTGGGATACCCTGCATAAAACTATATACTGTATGGTTGGTGTAGATATGTTAGCTTACATAATCTATAAGTGCATAAATACATATTCATAAACATAGTAATTTCATTTTATTCAAAAGGACTCTCCTTCTACCAATATGTTCTCTGCAATAGCTATTTAAAACCTTGAGAGGTTAAGTGAATTATCCCCAAGTCACAGCCAATGCAAAGCAGAAGTCATTTGGAAATCTCAAAATGCCACATAAATTTGAGCTGCCACTGTTATTCCATGGTTCTACTGGAGATTTGTTTGCTCTGTTTCCCTTAAAGGGACAAACCCACATTTTCTAATTCCAAGGACAGTCTTCAATCCACTAAGCCAATTTTTCATAAATGCTTGTAGACCAACTGGGATGATTTCCAATAGTCCTAGTGTTAGGTGGTGGATGCCTGTGCCCTTGAGGGCTGATAAAATAGTGAAAGAATAAGATAATAATAAATAGAAACAAATCAAATCCAAAGCAAAATGTGAAAGTATATTAAGAGAAGCACAAAGTGCTTTGGGAGTCTAGAGTTTACTTTCCATAGAAGGAAGATCAGATTTCTTGGGGAAGGCTACAGTAGATCGGAGTCTCAAATGCTTGGGCTTAACACGTGTTTTTCATTGGCAAATGAGGACATTAATGAAGAAAGGACTTGTTGAATGAACATTCAAGCCATGTTGGTTCAGTCTCTCCTGAAGTAGTCAGAGAACTTGACTTAGTCCAAGGCTTCAGGAATTCCTTAAGCAAATAATATATAATAGAACTCTGGAATAATAAAGAGCACTCAAATTTACATGTCATTTTGAGATTACAAACCACTTTCTTCATCAAGGATACTGTGAGATAGATAGCGAAAATATTATTCCCATTTACAGTTAGGAAAACTGAGGGTGAGAGAGATAAATGACTTATTCAGTTTCCTGGCTCTGAGTCTAGATTCTTTCCACTATATCATTTCAACTGTTTCCAACCCTACCAGAGACAGCCTTCCTTCCAGATTGGACCAAAATAGGTTGTATCTGTTGGATCAAGGATGGCCTGAATTCAGACTTAAACTTTTGAGGTTGGCCCCAGGATTTCTGGTCACTCTAAGGACTGGTATAAGTGTAAGGGCTACTCATAGCTTAGAGAGGAATTGAATGGGAATCAATTGGTTATAGCAGGACACAGACAATTGGGATACATCAGTTATGACAAAGACCTGGGAGAAAATCACAAATCTCTTTGTGTGTCCCATGGAAGAAGACTAAGGCATAATCCCGAACATATTTCCCTTTCAGTGACTCCCTCATGGCCTCTAATATATAATATAAACTGCCGAGGCTAGCATTTCAGGCCATATGGGATTGGATTCCTATGTATTTTTCCCCACCTTATTTCATACCACTCCCAATCATGAATCTTATGTTGGAGCCAAATTGCCTTACTAGGTATCCTCCTAATACAAATCTCCAGCATCTAGCACAGTCTATGGCCTAGAGATACTTAACAAAGGTTCACTGATTGAGTTATACAACAGAGGCTTACTGCTATTGAGAACCTGACACAAATTCTCACACTACAAATACAAACCTTAAAATATCCTTTGAGAACCAAATAAATACTTTACTGGAACCAGAGCTTTATTACAGATAAAGGCTTGTTTACAATTACTTAATCAATCAATAAACTTAATAAATTAAGCACCTAATATGTGCCAGGCACTGTGCTAAGTGCTCAGGATGTAAAGAAAGGTAAAAGTCAAAGAGGAGAGATAGTCATGAGAATAATTGTGCACAAACTATATACAGGATAAACAGGAAGTGAGCAGCAAAGGGGGGGGCACTAAAATTAAGAGGGATTGGGAAAGATCAATCAGTATCTCTTAAAGTGGTCAGAGAAGCCTTTCCAAGGCTTCAGGGAATTCCTGAACACACATTTATGAAGTACCTAACTTCCCCAGGCACTGTAGAAAGTGGGGTTTCTACTGAGATTTAAAGGAAGCCAGGGGAGTTGTAAGTGGAGATGAGGAGAGAAGAATGATAACATTCCAAGCATGGGAAACAGAGGCCAGTGTTACTTTACCAAATATTCATAATCTTCAAGTTCCATGGGATGAAAAGCTTCCAAAACATAGAGATTTAATGGAAGAAATCAACATCATGTGGGAATCAAGTGGGGACACCACAACTCATCTTCCCTGCTACTGGACTAGCCCCAAAGATAATTTCAATAAGCCTGAAGATGAGCTTATGTTCCAATATTGTTATTTAATTTTTTTTAAAAAGCAATTTTGTTTTATCCATCTGTATAACAATGTACAGATAACTTAACACAAAAGAAAAGCAAGATAGTAATTTCTCAGTGTCACTTTTATGTAAATTCTATAGAAAAAGATAAAAACAAGATAATAATAAAGCACTTCCAAATTTGCATAGTATTCTATGCACATTATTTCAGTAGATCCTCACCATGAAATAACTACCATATCTATCTCTGTTACAATCTACCTACATACCTACCTATCCACCCCTTCTATCTATTTATCTACCTGTCATCTATCTTTATCCCTATTATACAGATTGGAAAACTGAGAAGCAGAGACATCCATAATGGATGTCACAGAGCCACTAAGTTCCAGAGTCAGGGTTTGGACTCAGGTTTAGCACAGTAGTGATGGTTCCATACTTTTGGAATTTTAATTATTTGGAGAATAAGAAATGACAACTACCTTCCAAAATGCAGAGGGAGAGAGGAAGGTAAAGTCTCTCTCTTCTCTAATATACTTTGCCACTCTGCCACATCCATCTGGTCCATTGTGGATGACAGTAAAAAGTTATAGTTGTATGGAAGAGAACAACTTTCAGCTACACTGCTTGGGATGGGTACAAATCATTTCCAAACAAGCTAAATTAACACTAATTGAGCAGCAGATGTCCGACCCCTTGTCTGGAACTGGTTTAGCCTCTCTAGTTTAATCATTTCAATCTTCACAAGAGGTTGGTTCTTGGTACTCATTAAAGCTTACCTTGGCCATCAGCTCTAAGCCTGTTACTCCTGATCCCATTCCACTTCCTAGCTATCTTCTGTTACCATTAGAAAAATCGGCCCAATACCATTTGAACAGGAAAAGAGCATCTGTTGGGAGAGTGAGATGAATAGGAAAAACCTCCTTCACCAGGGAGCTCCAGCATGTTAATTGCTCCAATTAGCCATCAAGTCCATTGTTGCTTTCTTTCCTCCGATAAATTCAAAAATGTTGAGATTCAATAGCATAAAAGCTGTTGGAGCAGGAATCTTACTGCAAAGTATGTATGGGAACAATGGTGACTATATACGTGAGGATCTTTGGAAAAGAGGGCTGGCCTGCAATAATGTGTCACCTAGAGCAGGATCAGGAGCCAGACTGGCTGGGTTTTTCCTTCGTAGCTGTGTGAGCTCGGGAAAGCCGTCTTACCTCTCTGAACTTGCTTTTTCATCTCTCAAATGGGGATAAACATATCTTTATAACTTAATTCTCTAGAGTATAATGACAATTAAGAGACAGAAGATGTAAAACACTGTGTAATCAAAAACAAGACACTGCTTTTCTAGGTTCTGGAAGTGATTGTGGATCTAGGATCATAAGTTTGGAGTTGGAAAAGATCATTGAGGCTATCTAGTCCCTCTAATTTTACTGATGAAGAAACTGAGGCTGACAGGGTTAAGTGACTTGCCCAGCATCCCTTAGCTAGTGTTTGAGGACAGATTTGAACTCAGGAAGATGACTTCTCTTTGCTGCATTACTTAGTTGCTACCCACCACACTGCAAGATACAGAATATTCTCCCCTCTTCTTACTCCCCCCCTACTCAATCTCTCCATTTCTTCTACAGTTTGTCATTTTTGTCGGATATCCCCCACTTATACTTCAGCCCTACCATGATTGGTCAGGAGCACATAGCAAAGACCTCCATCCAGCTTACATAGTTCCATTGGTAGCACTCATGGCTGAAAATATCCCTCGTTTCTCATATGAGCCACCTAGACTAAGAGAAATTGGTTTTCAGGATCTTTTGATAAGAATCAAAAAATGATTAGCTAAGAAGAGCCTAAAGGAAGGTCTTTCTACCACATCTAGGCTTGAAACATGTGCTCTACAGTTTCAGTGAGAGAATTCATCTTCCTGATAATAATGTTAAGAATAAATTTATATCCAACATTTCTTCTGAAGAGCTTGAGTCCTTTTCATTCATTTCTCCAATGTTCTTACACATAAGCTAGTATTATCCTACTTGAAGATGGAGAAATAGAGAAACAGAATAACTTACTCAGGTCACATTGGGTGGCTATAGAACTAGGGTCAAATCCCAGATAGATATATTTCTCCATCCTGCTTTGCTCTATCTTAAAACACACAGACTGTCCATGCATGAAGAAACTCATTATCTATGATTATTTTGAAGGTAGAAAGAGTGTGCATAAGCATTGCGGAAATGGAGTTTCCAATTAATCAAAATTACTCCAGGATTTCCTTAACTGCTATTGATTACCTTAAGGAAACTGACAGAACATGGAGTAAGATAAGAAAACAAAATTAGAAAGTAAAGCTGATTGTTAAAGGGACTTCTAAGGTATGAAACTGAATAAACTGAAAAACTATCTGACTCTGTACATGCCCCAAACCAGTTTGATCTGGTTCTCACATAGGTTGAACTGGTAAATGTTTAACAATTGTCTCTCTGGAGGAAAAAAAAACAGAATAAAAACTATGCAGGGCACATTTTTGGTTTCATCTGCATCATTAACATTTTCTCCACCACTTTCTTAAGTCTAGACAATCAACAAAACAATAAATCAAGCCATGATTTGTAGCTATTTCTCATGACAGTGAAAATTTAATAATTAAATTTCAACACACCTCTGCTGACTCCCTTGGACTGAGTTTAGACTGATCCAGCTAAAGAGACAGGTTTTTTTCTGACAGGGAACTAGAATAGATTAAACTCACTAGAGGGTATAACTTAGTCCTAAAACTCTGGGAGAACTGAGTAAGTCCTGTAATTAGGAATTAGGACTTCTAATTAAAAGAGTCAGACCAAAGTAGACATTTTTGGACTGGTCCAGGTTGTTCTGATTTAGCATATGCAGAAACAGATTCCTTAGGTCTCTGTCAGGCTTACTTTGGTCTACTTTGTTAAACAGAACTTGAAAATTAGGAAAGGACCTTACGGACATCTAGTCTAAACCATCAACAAAGGGAATCAATATGTTTATATGTGGAGAAATACAGCCAGGACAAAGATGAATTTTGGAAACTTTGACTAAATCCCAATTAAGGGAACAAGTTGGGTCAGTGCCACAGCCTAAGAATGGTACATGTATGTCAGACTGACCCACTTTTGGTGCAATTCTCTTTGCAGTGTGTAGAAGTGAGATGCTGGGCTCTGTAGGAAGTAGCCCTGGCACATAGCAGAAATCAAGACCATTACCACAAAGGAGCAAAATGATGCTTGTCAAGTCAGGAGGAGGTGAATCTTGAGAAGGGAGATAGTGCTGCTCATCTGATATCAGAACTAAAGGGAAAAACCATGAGAAAGGAAAAAAAAATCCCAAAGTGAAAATAGTGATTTCACCATTGCCAGGACTAATCTTCTAATTCAGACTATAGTCCTTCTATTTTTTAGCAGACTGTCTTGGTGAGTCACCCTGCCTAGCCACCCTGTAGTAAAAGTGATAATATACCTCTCTGAATTTCCTTGGGCTGATCCTGTGATGACAAACACACAATGCATTGTTGGCTCCTCACTGGGAGTCTTTTCAGTTTGATAGGCTTTATAAGAGCTTGTGTTTCATGGTCTTATTCTTTGAATTCATGGCCACCTCCAGACTGAATTTTAGTGCAGAATGTGATGCTCATTAACCAGGGGAATTTCTCCTATAATTCCTTCCCATCCAGAATACTTTGAGCCAGGTCCATGGAAGTTCTGAGCTTTGCTTTCATTTTTCCAGGACAGTCTATCATATCTTTTTAAACTATGGTACAGTGGAAAGAACATTGGACTTGCAATCAGAAAGACTCATCTTCCTGAGTTAAATCTGGCCTCAGATACTTATTAGCTGTGTGACCCTTGACAAGTCACTTATTCCTGCTTGCCTCAGTTTCCTCATCAGTAAAATGAGCTAGAGAAAGAAATGGCAAAAAAATATATATACTCTTGTATCTTTGCCAGCAAAATTCCAAATAAGGCTATAAAAAGTCAAACACAATCAAAATGATATAACAAGAAGAAGCAACAAAAAGAACCAAATTACACAAACTTTTTTCTGATCAGAAGTTCACATACCACACTGCTAGAAAGATCCTGCAACGTTCTATATCTTCAACAAATTTCTGAATATTGAGTTTGTATACAATTGTAGCAGATTATGCTAATTCATTTTATTTAGTTTTATTTACTTAAAATTAAAGCTTTTTGAAAGCACTATGCAAATTAATGTAAATTGAAGTACAGATTTGTGCAGAATATACAGCAAATAGTGTCCCTGGCTTCACTTGGGAAAGTTTGGCATCAAATGGCAAACAGAAACCAAATATCTCATGAGAAAACTGCTCACTTCCTTTCTAATCATTTATTCACCTCTTTGGGCATTTTTCTCATTTGTAAAATGAATTAGCTAAAATCTATGAGAAAGTAAGATACATGTGGTGACTCCCTTTCCTCTCTCTCTTGCAGGATCTGGCTTTTGATCCCCTCATTCACCAGAATCTGCTTTCTTCAAAGTTACCCAAGATCTCTTAAATGTGGAAGGCTTCCTCAGTCCTAACCTTCTTGAACTTTCTGTAGCTTTGATACTGTCGGCTTTTCTCCAGTCCGACTGCTCGTGAGTTTTCCTCACTGGAGTTTCATCCAGTCATACACCATTGACATGAGTGTCCCCCGAGGTTCTGTCCAAGGTTCTATTTTTTTTCCCTCTGAACCATCTCTATTGGTTATACCATCTGCTTACCAGAGTTCTATATCATCTCAATGCATGAGGGTCTCAGATCTAACTTACCTCCCTGAGCTCCAGTTTCCTATCACTGCCTTCTGAATATCTCAATAGATGCTCCTTAGTAATCTCAAACTCAGTCTGTCTTGAATTAAACTAATCTTTCACCTAACTATGCTCCTTTTCTCAACTTTCCAAATATTATTGGAGTCACCACCATTTTCTTAATAACCCAGATTCATATTCTTGTTTCATCTTCAAATCCTCACTTAATTTAACACAAATAGCTATCCTGTGGCCAGGACTTTTTCCTCAATATCTCTGTTATAATTCACTTCCCTTCAATAATACAACTGCTCTTCTGGTGTAGACTCTCATGACTTCATGTCTGGATTATTTTACTGGTCTGATGATTGATTTTCTTGCCTTAATTCTTTCCCATTCCAGTCGTTCACTCAGCTGCCAAAATGATCTGTCTACAGTATAGTCTTGACCATGTCATATTCTATTCAATAAACACTAGGGACTCCCTTTTGCTTTCATGGTCAAACAAAATGTTCTGTTTGGCATTTAAAACAGCTTAGCCCATTTTTATCCTTCTAGTTCTCTCACAATTTGCTCCCATGTAATCCAAGATCCATTGACCTTTTTGTTGTCTTCCAAGCTTAGAATGTTCTCTCTCCTGAACTTTATCTTTTCTTCAGGAGGACTTTATTAGCCCACGTTTTCCCATTGCTATTACCTCTCTTCATTTACACTACACTACACATACACATATGTGCAAATGGAATCAAATATGTTCATATATGTGAATATGCATACACATTCATACATGTATGTATATATAATTCCATTTATACATACATTACATTTATATTCTAATTTGTACTCCATATTATATGCAACTATTTTTACATGCTGTTTTTCCTCTCTCCCTTTACCCATTACCCCTCCTCAATATTAGAATGTCAGCTCTTTGAAGGTAGGGACCATATTTTGCTTGTATTTGTCTTTCTTAGACCGAGTACAGAGCCAAGTGAATAGTAAAAATTTAATTAATGTTATTGACTTGACTAACTGGATTAGACTGCTGTACAGTTAGCTTGAGAATAAGAGGATCTATTTTTAAATACAACTTCTGATATTTATCATTTGTATGAATTTGGGCACTACATTTCCTCATCTATAAATGAAAATTTTGGTATGGAGAAATCCATCTGTGTAATAGGCCTTTAAAATTCCTTTTACCCCAGATGGTCCCTGTGGGAGATGATTAACTAGCTGTATTTTTTAGTTCTCATTTAAATGCCTGTAATCAAATGATCACCTTGCCCTCCCATCTTATATTTTGTGATCCAAAGGAGGTGGTGAGGCTGAAGCTTCTGTCTCTTTCTTTCCCTTTTTTTGGTGAATAAGGGTTCAAGCAGTACTTGGTACACAGTGGAGTAGATACTTAATAAATACTTGTTGATTGATTGCTTATATGAGGGGAGGAGAATGTCTTATCCATGGGCAGTAGAAAGCCCGTAAAATCATGTGGTCTGGTCCTGCCAAGGCAACTGCAGGGGATGATGAACTGAAAGATAGGTACAACCACTTCCCACTGCTTGAGTTTTTAAATTGATAATTTGAATGGCCCATGATAGAAATATCCAAATGGCCCATGGCAGAAAAAAAGGTTCCTCACTCCGGGCTCTCTAGTTGATTTTTTTTTTCATAAAAAGGAAAAGATTTAGAGGAATGGGGAGATTCTCTATAAGAGCCTCACAAAAAACAAACAAACAAAAAAACCAAACAAACAAAAAAACAAAACACCAAAAACAACAACAACAACAAAACAAACAAACAAACAAAAAAAAAACCCTGGACACAAATCTCTTGAAATGAGAAAATAGAGGAGTTTTAATCTGCTTCAGTGGAGCAAGTATAATGCCAGAGAAACTGAGGCAAAGCAGAGATGAGAAGTTTTTAATATTTTAATAGTGGAGAAGTTGGGCTGGAGGCCAAACAGGATCCATGTCCCACCCCCAGGTAGCTGAATGGGACTCGTCTCAAAGCATCCAGCAACAAGCAAGTAATTCCAGAGAGTTTCATAGGGCTCCAGTGATTAGGGAAACAGAGACCAGGTGGGGCAGAGCATTGGGTAAGTCGAAATTCCAGGAGGGATCATAACTTTTTAATTCTGACAGGTTGGGGTGAAGAAAATGGTTGAGCAGAAGATAGGAAGTCTGAAACAAGGAGATACCCAGCGGTTTGAGATAAGCCATCGGGCTCTTTAGAATCCCAGAGTGGCAAGTGCCATGATCCTAATTCCATAATTATCTCAGTCCTAAGGGCCAGAAAGGGAATTACCAGGGAAACTGAGGCAGAACAATTTGGGGAAACTGAGACATTACATAAGTAGCTACATACCAGTAAAATTAAAAATATTTTCAAGTATCATTTTAAAAGCATAAAGTTTTGCTAGTCAAACTTTAAAAGCATCAAGTCTCATTAATTTTAGCAGGTATCCCAAGAAATTGTCCAGGGGGTTCAGAATGAGATACATGCAACTTTGTGCCAATCATTTAATGTTTTTGTGCTTCAGTTTATCTGCACTTGTGTGCTATAGAGAGACAGTGAGATGCCTCAATGGGTAGAGTGCTGAGCCTGGAGTTAGGAAGTCCTGAGTTCAAATCTAGTTTCAGACACTTACTAGCTGTGTGGGCAAATCACTTCACTTCTTTTTGTATCTTTGTATTCTAGTATCTTTGACAAAAAAAAACAAAAAAACAAAAAAAAAAAAAACCAAACAAACAAAAAAACAAAACACCAAAAACAACAACAACAACAAAACAAACAAACAAACAAAAAAACCCTGGACACAAATCTCTTGAAATGAGAAAATAGAGGAGTTTTAATCTGCTTCAGTGGAGCAAGTGTAATGCCAGAGAAACTGAGGCAAAGCAGAGATGAGAAGTTTTTAATATTTTAATAGTGGAGAAGTTGGGCTGGAGGCCAAACAGGATCCATGTCCCACCCCCAGGTGGCTGAATGGGACTCATCTCAAAGCATCCAGCAACAAGCAAGTAATTCCAGAGAGTTTCATAGGGCTCCAGTGATTAGGGAAACAGAGACCAGGTGGGGCAGAGCATTGGGTAAGTCGAAATTCCAGGAGGGATCATAACTTTTTAATTCTGACAGGTTGGGGTGAAGAAAATGGTTGAGCAGAAGATAGGAAGTCTGAAACAAGGAGATACCCAGCGGTTTGAGATAAGCCATCGGGCTCTTTAGAATCCCAGAGTGGCAAGTGCCATGATCCTAATTCCATAATTATCTGAGTCCTAAGGGCCAGAAAGGGAATTACCAGGGAAACTGAGGCAGAACAATTTGGGGAAACTGAGACATTACATAAGTAGCTACATACCAGTAAAATTAAAAATATTTTCAAGTATCATTTTAAAAGCATAAAGTTTTGCTAGTCAAACTTTAAAAGCATCAAGTCTCATTAATTTTAGCAGGTATCCCAAGAAATTGTCCAGGGGGTTCAGAATGAGATACATGCAACTTTGTGCCAATCATTTAATGTTTTTGTGCTTCAGTTTATCTGCACTTGTGTGCTATAGAGAGACAGTGAGATGCCTCAATGGGTAGAGTGCTGAGCCTGGAGTTAGGAAGTCCTGAGTTCAAATCTAGTTTCAGACACTTACTAGCTGTGTGGGCAAATCACTTCACTTCTTTTTGTATCTTTGTATTCTAGTATCTTTGACAAAAACAAAAAACAAAAAACAAAAAATGAAAACAAAACCCCCTTCAAAACTCAACAAACTCATGGACAATATTTTCCACAGAATCATGAAGAATTAGGTATCACTGAACAATAACAAAGTGTGGTAGAGTAGAAAGAACACTGTTTTTTAAGTTGAAAGAATTTAGAAAAAAATTTCAACTTCTGTTATACCTCCTACCTGTATGACTTTGGGAAGGGATAACTTCTCTGTTTCTCTGTATTTTCACATGCAAAATGAGAGGGGCTGTGCCAGATGGCCTTGGAACTCCTTTCTAGTTACAAATTTAAGAACTTATGATTCCTTTAGGGTTGTAATGGTCCATATATACTAAATTAATACCATCTGGTTCATTTTTATATATTCTTTCCTTGGTGAAGGAGAAGAGATGTACTAAGTGAGTTTAATCCTAATCCTTTTAAGAATGGCAAAGAGATTGTTCACTCCTCTTCATCCTACCTTTTTAATGACTTGTGGCTCTAATCTGTCTTATGGGCATTCTAGTACCAGAACACAAGGCTTTCAGCATGAGCCGCCCTAACATCTGGGTATAATGCAGTCAGAAATTACGTATGGGTATGCAAACTTTTCCCAGATGGAGAAATTATTTTGAGCTATGTAGCTAACGGCAGCTACAGGAGAAAAAATACTTTTATGTATTTATTATAAATGCAATGGGTGATGATTACCCATGATGGACAAAATATAAATGACTAGGGACTGACCCAGAGAAAATGAAAAGGGCAGAAAAATGGACCTAGTCTGCATGCTTTTTTCCTTCATCCATTATCTATTAAGGGATGCTTTTGTTCAATTACTTTTTCAGTTCTGTCTCTTTGCAACCCCATTTTGGGTTTTCTTGGCCAAGATAGTGGAATGGTTTGCCATCTCTTTCTCCCACTCATTTTATAGATGAGGAAACTGAGGCAAATAGGGTTAAGTGATTTGTCCAGTGTCATATAGCTACTAAGTATCTAGGTCTGGATTTGAATTCAGGTCTTCTGTACTTTAGCTCTGGTGCTCTATCTGTTGTACTACTTAGCTGCTCCATTAAGGAATGCTACCATTTAGTTTTTGGCATCTATTGTCTATTAATCAAGATCTGTCCCTTCTTGTTAGCAACTTTGTCTTCCCACAGTTTTTGTGGCACTGTATTCTATTGTTATGTTTCTTCTCTTGTGTCTCTGTCCATTCTTCTTTGTCTCTTTAGGTCCTTCCTCTCCCTCTCCTGACACTTAAATGCTTGTGTATCCCAAGGTTCCCTCTAGGTCCTCCTTTCTATTCTCTCTCCACCTTGATGAGTGTATCCAGTCTCATGGCTTCATCATCTCTATATAAACAATCCTCCCAAAATGGGTCTGATATTTCAGATTACTTGCTGAGTATCTCCATTTGTATGCTAATATTTTCATAATTGTTTATAATCATCTTCCCCTTACACATTCCCTTCCCTCTAATGTCATCATTTCAATTAATGTCACTAGCATCCTTTTAGTAAACTATATTGGTACCCACAGGGTTATCTTTGACTTATTTCCTCTTTCACATTGACCCAATTGTAAACATATCAGTTCTATCTTTGAAATATCTTTTGAATTGGAACAAAAGGTTTGGCAATTGTCAATGCTATAAAATTAAAACTATAAAAAAGAAAAGAAAAGAAAAGAAATATCTCTTGACAGGACCCAAAGTAGTCCCTTCTTTCTTCTCGCAATGATAATTTTAACAGTATTCTAAAGGATCTTCCTAATTCCATTCTATGCTTTTTCCAATCTAGTACCCATACAACTGCCTAAGTAATCTTGATATATAGCTAAATATATGTCATGGCTCTATTAAGAAATAGTCATTAACTGCTCGCTGACAATACAATAAAGTATAAACTTCCTGATGCTGGCATTCAAGGCCTGTTGCAAACTAGTTCCAACTTGCCTATCCAGATTTATTTCATACATATTTATTTTTATTCATTCATTCATCCTGTATTTATTTTTATTTATTCAATGTTGGGCTAAACTAGTTCTCACCTTCTTGTCCTCGTTTTTGCTTTGTGCATTTAATTATGTTGACTTAAATTGTTTGAAAAGATTCTTTAATCTTTATTCTTTATTTTTATTTATTTCTAAGATATAAATATACTATATTTATATTTATTCTTTTATTTATGGAAGCTTCATCTCATCCTTTAAATCCCAATTCATGGCCATCTTCTTCAAGAAGCCTTTTCTGACCCTCTAAGTGAAAGAGATCATTCTTCTCAAATTTCCCATAGCTTTTTGCTTGGATATCTCCTTTGTACTCATTTCATCTATCATTTGGATTATAAGGTTTTTGCTTTCAAGGGCTTGTATTATATCTATCTTTGTATAACCGTTGCATAGTTGAGCATATTTTATTGATACACTTCCTCTTTAGTTATCTCTTTGACAGCTTCTGGGAGGCCCCAATCAGAGACAATGCCCTAGGGGTTTTAATCTTTCCAGCTGTAGATATCTCTTCCTGAGGCCCCCAAAGTTCTAATTAGTGAATGCCTTACACAGGCCACACTATTTGGGTGGCTCTAACCATGTTTTAGTTTACTTCCCAGCCCTGTATGCCACTTGGTTGCTACTCATGTATTCTCCACTTTCACCTGGCTCGACTTTCCAGTTCTAAAATCATAATGAAGTTGATACTACCATTAATTTACTCCATGTTCTGCTCACTATCTGAAAGATTTCCAACCAAGATGCTCCTCCCTTGACGCCTTTCTCTTATGTGTATTTCTTCCCCTAATAAAATGAAATACATTTATTAAACCTTTCCTATGGCTGTGAGAATAAGACTCTAAAGAAAACTGAGTTCAAATTGTGATGTGGGAACAGTTTGGGACCATTCAAACAAAGTGATCCATTCTCCTTTATCTTTCTATTCAATTCTGGGCCCAAATCATTGTTCATCTAGAATAATTCTTAGATTAATTCAATGGTAGATATATCCATCTGCATGCTTTAATAAAGGTAGTATGAATTTTTCATCCACTTGGTGTTTCTTATGTATATTGACATTCAGATGTTTTTTGAGTGACTGTAGCTGTAAAAAAGTAGTCCCTGAAGTATGGCTACTGCATGATTCTGGCTAAATTTCTCACCTTTATGTCTCTAGGATTTACCTCTGATACTGGTCAATTATCTTGATATCTTGATATACAGCAGGTCAATTATCCTTTTACACCCCACAATCTGTCGGAGGTGGGCACATTCTCTGAAGTATGTGTTTTTTTTTCCTTCTTTTTTCCCATGGTCCCAAGTTAAGAAACCCTGCTGAAGGAAGTGATGGGGTGGGGTTAAGAAAAAGCTTATTTTACTTACTAAGTGGAAACACCAAAATAAGATTTAGTTTGATTTTCAGAACACAGTCATCAAGGAGTCAGGCTTCATAATGAAATGTGAGCCCACCCTCAGAAACACAAGATCAAAGTTAAGGGAGAATTATTTGCATCCAGAATGAGTTCCTTTGAAGATTTTAAGATGGGATTTGATTTCCAAAAAAGTTGGCCTTTTGGCTTCCCTTAACTCACCATTCCTGCTTACATTTGTGAAATAAGCAAAGGGTAGAGGGTGGGCGGTTTGGAGGGACAGATTAGAAGATGCTTCCAAAGAACAAGTTTCCAGTTTGAAATCAAGGTTGTTTGAATTGGCATTTGAGATAACGTGGACACATCCCTCCAGAAAATAGTCAGATCCATGCAGGCCTAGAGTAAGTCCATAGGGTTTATTTGGACCTCTTCCTCCCATTTTTGTTCCCTCACTTCCCAAAATATTTTCACAAATACCAAACCACAACAAAGACTTGCATTCCTAGCCCCTCTTTGAATAAGGTCAGGTTATTAATCTGAACTCTAAGTACCCCTTTCTGGGAATCATAAACCACTCTAGGTCCTTCTAGATACTTGGTGACATTGCCCCCAGTCTTGAGGATCCCCAGGTGGCCAAGCTCAGATTTATAAGCTTCCTGGAAGGCTTATCTTTTCTCCTCCAGGGTAAAACGAATCTTCTGCTTTTTACCTCTGCCCTTGTAGTAAAGGTGATTTCCTTCCAGAAAGAAATTAGCCTTTTGAAGAAGTTGTCTTTCCCAGTGCCTCTGGGGAAGAACCTGTCTTCAAAATCTGCAAAGCATTGCCTTCTGCTCCCTCCTAAGGGACTCCATCCTTCAGCAGCCTCCAACCTCTGGCACTCCGGGCAAGAACTTAATTAAGGGAGGGTTTAGTGTATGCTTTCTTATCCTCAATAGCTCTTCTCCACATTGTTAAAAAGATTCTCTATAGAAAACCTAATCCATCTGTCACAGGGTTTTTTTTTTTAAAGATATTTTAATATTTTAGGGAAAATCATCATTGGAACGCTTAACTTTTCTACTAGTTTATATGTCTTCATTGATGTATTTTATGTGGCTTCTTGAATGCAAATTAATTGGTAGTTTGTTATTGCCTTTGCTTTTGAATTCCTGCAAATAGAAATCCACCAACCACTGTTTTCTTTGGCCTGGATGACAAATGTAATCAAAAGAAAAAAATTTTTTTTTTGATAATACAACTTTTCATTACTATTCTTTGCTAAAAATCCTCATCTCCTGTTAAAAATTTTAAGAATAAAATGTTCTTAATCAGGGAATCATGGGGAATCGGGGTGAAAGGAATAAAAGAATCATGACATCATAGATTTATAGCTGGAAGGGTCTCAATTTCATGGAATCCAATCAATCCTATCACATTACAAATTAGAAAACCCAGACAAAGTCCCATGACTTGACCAAAGTGAAATAAGCATCAAGTCACAGAGGAGAGATTTGAACCCAGTTCTTCTCATTCCAAATGTTGTTCATTTCATTGCTCTGTGGGAGAGGTCTGTCATAGCTTCTGGTTTACTTATTAAAAAAAAAAATTGGAGGCAATAAAGTTAACTAATTTGTTCAAAGTAACTGGACTTGAACTCAGATCCTCCTGACTCTGGGTCCATGTAGTTGCCCTCCTCTTATTTCTTTTCAAAAAGGTAGAATTAAAAATGTACTGGAAGTCTGAGATGGAGCTATTTTTCCAGTGATAAAGGAGACTTAATGTTTTAGCTTCTTGCATTTTTGTTCTTGTGCATTTAAAGCCAGATGCCACAATTTAATGTTTATTATTCTTTCCTGTGGGTGGTTGCTAAACATTCTAAGGCCATAGCACACGCAGGATTTTCCCTCCCTCCCTTCGGTATTTCAGTGCTAGGGGGACAGAGGAATGCACAGTTTGATTCAAATCTTGAACAAAGAACGATGGCTCAGAATCTGCTTGTTTGCTGAAACTGCTGGAAATCTCTTTGATTTTCAAGGAAGCAACCAGAAGGCTCTAAGGTGCCCGCAGTCCACTGACTTAATGTGTAAAGTAATTTAGAGGGAAGGCTGGTTTAGTTCTGCTGGTAAATTTGAGTTCATTTGCAAGTCTCTTCTTTCCTTAACAGACTGGAAAATGAGTGCTGAGGTAAAGAGGCTAAATGCTGGCACGAGGCTTTGTTAGCCAGAGGGTAGATGCTGTCCCCGCCGCCATCGGCCAGGGAAGGGATAGGGAGCCATGCATCACTCTTTATGGCCACATTTGCACAGGTGGGAAATAACTGTGTCATCTCTGAATAGCAGAGGCTGTGATATACACAAGTAGGGCATCTATATGGCCCTGTGAATCACAGGCCACATTAGTCAATCCCACTGGTAGCCAGGCCCAACCTCCTGCCCAGATCTCTTCCACAGAAGGGGAAAAGGTGCCCCTGGGGCTTCACTGATGAAGATTAAAAACATCTCCCTTTTTAGATGGCCCATATGACAGAAATGCAAAGTGACCTTTAAAAGGAAGGGGAAAAAATCCCCACAATATTTATTTCCTATGCAGTCCCTGATACAAAGGCAGCATCAAATATACCAGACCTAGTGTTCCAGGGTGCTGAAACACCATCATCACTTGAACGGACACTAGATTTGTAGTCAGGAAGCCAGGAGTCACCTTGACCTCTAACACTTACTAAGTGAGGTTACTGAGTCCCCTAATAGCTAGAGTTGTCCGAACAGCCACTGAATTCTATCAGCTGGGGGGAATTCAGTTGGGTGATGGGGTAGATCATTGTGATCACACCCAGTGGAAGAAGTGATGACCTAGTTCCCTACTTCTTGGTCTCTTGAGCCCTGATTTCTGAGGGTTAGATGGGAAGAACTCGGTAATAAATTCTGGGAATCACTACAGTGATGGTGGAATCTGCAAGTAGAAAGGGAATAGGGAATAAGCACATAGTGCTGTCTGGTCTGGTTGAGGAGTACAGGAGAGAGATTTAAAGACAGTTTTATGATTCTTCAAATCCTGCTGTTCAAGGGCAAACCTAGGTGATCTTGCCCCTGTTACATCTCTGTATCCAAAACCGGAACTGGCTGCCTTTGGGCTGCCTCGGGGAAGGGGTGGATTCCTTCCTCACAGTCTTTTAAGCTTTGGGTGAATGAATGTTATAGTGGGGATTCTTGCTGAGGGTCAGGAAGAGATGACCTCTGAGGTCTCTTTTATATCTTTTAAGATTCTGTCATTCTGTGAAGTCACTGAAGTTCTCTAAGGCTCAATTTCCTCATTTCTAATTTAGCCATGATAATGCTTGGATGATCTACTTCATAGAACAGTTATAAAGAAAGAGCTGTTATAAAATGCTACAGAAGTACTTTTTTGAGGAGAAGAAAAAGAAGGTACACATATAATGGCTAAAGGAGTACGGTACAATATTGTAATGGAATATTATTATGACTATGATGAATATAGTAAAGCATAGAAAGATTTAAATGAACTGATGTATACTGAAGTCAGCAGAACTAGGAAAAGAATAGATACAATAACTATAACAATGTAAATGGAAAGACCAAAAATAATAAAACCTAACACTGTGTAAATTATATTTAAAAAAGTTTGACTTTGTAGAAGAATTGAAAAAAATATGCTTCCCTCCCTTCTTTACAAAGATTGGGGCTATTTGAAAACAAATTTCTTTGACAAGTTGATGAGTTGTGCTAAAATATTTTAAAAAATCTTTTTGTTTATAAGGAATAGTTTGCTGAGTAGGAAAGTAGGGAGAGAAATTTTGAAACAAAGGGGAAGCATAATCCAAAGCTACCAATAAAATTTTTTTTAAATACTAGAGAAATCTGGTATGTTGTTTTTATTATAATGGAGAGGGAGGAATTTATTCCCAAATAAAGAAGTCTACTGTAGAATTTCCTGATGGAACTGTCTTTGTTAACTAGGCAGCTAGTGGATAGAGAACCAGATCTAGAATCAGAAAGACTTATCTTTCTGAGTTTAAATCCAGCCTCAGACACTTAGCAGCTGTATGACCCTAGATAAGTCACTATTTGCTCATTTTCCTCAACTGTAAAAATGAGCCAGAGAAGGAAATGGCAAATCACTCCAGAAGGTTTGCCAAGTAAACCTCAAATAGCATCACAAAGAATTGGACATGACTGCAACTAACAAAAATGTGAACTGAATTTTTGCTGTACTTTGGAAACTTTGCATGTATAGACTTATCCCACCTCTCTAGGCCATCTCTCAGAGGGGTGAGGATACTAAAAGGAAATCCCATTGTTTTGTTCTATTTTGTCTAAAACCTGATAAGTATAGAAGAAAAAAAATCTGCATTAGAACTCTCCATCCGACTTTGAGTTGCTTCTCGAGTTTGGAAGAAAATGTCCATCCTTCAACTGGTAATTAGCACCCCCAGGACTCATAGGGTACCTGTGAATTGCGAAGGTTTTTCTTAAAGATGGCCTAATAAGAGCAGCTGCTCATTAGTGCCATTCACACCCTGGACATACAGTGTGTGAAAAACCAGGATGAGAAAATAATCTCGTTGTGTGATACAGTGAACAAATGAGAAAACTGACAAGAAAAGTGTGAAAAGGAGATCTCTTAGGTTTGTCCCTGGCCAGTGGAGCTCCTAGCAGTCGGAGAACAGAGCCCCAATACAGCTCACACAACAACAAACACTCAGTGCATACTATACAAAAAGCACTGTCCTAGGCACTGTGGAATAATATCAAGTGTAGGAAAAATCGTCTCCTCAAGGCGTTTATCATCTCATTTGAAACATGGCATCATTCTATAAATCTCGAGGTGCTATAAACATTAGTTATTACAGTAAAGAAATAGATTCAAATTCAAATGTTATATTCTCCCATTAGAACATAAATGCTTTGAGGGAGAGATAATTTTGCTTGCTTGTAGTTTTGTTCCTAGATCTTATCACAGGGAATCGCATATAGTAGGAGCATAATAAATGCTCTATATCCCAATTTAACGTCTAGGACTTAGATTCCTCATCTGACAAATGACAAATCACAGAACTGTTGTCAGGAAAGTATTTTGGAAAGGTGAGATGACTATATAAAATACAAGCTATGATTATAAGGATGATATAGATGCTACTCTATAAAATATACATTTGGAAGAAAAAAAAGAACTTATTTCAAGTTTATTAAAGGGCACCAGAAGCAAAAGAAATACAAAAAAGAAGCCAACTGCATCAAAACCACCTTAAACCAACCAAGGAATGTCATGTGAAATAAAGAGGCAAATGGGAACAGAGAAGATGGTTGTAATCCCTCTGCGTTTGTGGGGGTTACATTCCTGTAAAATGATGCCTATGTAGAATCTGCCAAAAAAGATACTAAAAGCTTATGGGGAAAAAGAGGGTTCATAAAACATAAAGTCCCTCTTGGTCTATGGTGCTTGCTAAGTTGCAGGCTCTGCATAGAGTTGCTATAAACCACAAAGGGGGCATTTTCAAATCTCAAGGTTTATTTCTGAAGTTTTATGTATTATATAGTCTATTTTTATGTGTTTGAGAATGCTTTCAACTTTTGGAAATTCATGCTGAAACATGAATTGCCTTATTCCTGGATTACTGCAATAACCTTTTGTCTTCCTGTCTCTATGCTCTCCTTAAAGCAATCTGTCCGGAATGCCAATCCTGAGTGAATCTTTCTGAAACACAGCTCTGATTATGTTACCTCCTACTCTACAACCATCAATATTCCTCTACTGATTGATAAAAATCTCAACTTCTTAGCCTAGAATTCAAGCTCTTCCACAATTTGATTCCAGCCTACATCTCCAGTCTTTTTCACATGATTTGCCTGGGACACAGTAAGTGCTTAATAAATGTCTGTTGACTTGACTTTCAAGAATATAAGAAATTTACATTTCTTCACAGAAGTCCTGCTCTGATGTCTCACTGTATGCACAGGTGGCCCTGAGTTTTAAAAGATTATGTCAGGAAATTATAACATTTTGTGTAGCTGGGAAGGCTCATATTCTACCAAGCCTCCTATAGAAGGACCAGTCTAGGAATCTATACATTGGCTACTAGGTGATAAATTCTTTGTACATGATGATTCATGAAACAGGAAAACAGAATGGCCCTCAATCAATCAATCAATCAATCAGAGCATAAAAGTGCTCCCTCTTTTACATCCTCCACAAAAGTGATAAATGTCAGAAAGGGCTCAGAGGAATTACACGATTTTTAGCTCACTTATAAGCACGACTTTAACTATTGGTCTCCCAAATTTGAAATCTTCATCTAGTGACCAACCAGATGACATGTGACTAAAAGATCCAACTTGTATGGATAAGATGATATACTTAATATAAATCCAGGTCATTAAGACAAAGAAATTGCTGCTAAATGGAAGTGTGACTCATAGTTTCTCGTTGGAGAGGCCTACAAAACAGTGGCTGAACTGGTTTCATCTTGTGCTCAAAAACAGCAAGATATGTCATTTAATGGAATCCTTGGTCATCCTCTCTTGCTGGCTGGGTGATGCTGGGAAAATCACTTAGACCTCACTCTCCACATCTATTAAGAGGTAGGAATTGGAGCTAATGACCAATAAGATTCCTTGAAGCTTTAAACCTATCATCTTAAAGTCATTTCTTGAAGGAAGTATTCATGACACAGTTGAGACGTCTGAATAGCCAGTAAGCCTTTACTCTCTTTTGTTTCTCAATTCTAACCTATTTCCTTTAGCATATTTTTTCTTGTCCTCTTCAGTATCCACCTTCATACTGAAGTCATCAAATATCAAGGCACAGATTGGTTAAGTTCCAATGAGCTTGTCAAATTTTTGTTAAAGTATCTACTTTTCAATCTTTTGCAACTGATGTTGATGAATAAATCATAATTTCTTTTGTGGTGATTAGAGTTATGATGAGCTGGAAGGCAATAAGTGGCAATCACCAAATGATATCACACACACACACAAAGAAAGTAGCATATTTAACCTAATTTGAGAAAATGTGCAACCCTTTGTGTCAGAGAAGCAGAGATCTACTAAAGTAGAATATTGTCAACATTGTCCAACATGGTCCCTGGGTTGGATGTTCTTACTTAGTTGTTTTTCTTTGTCAAAAGGGAAGGCATGGTCTAGAGAGGATGGATGGAAAATAATTGTGATATAAAGACAAGAGACATCAATAAAACATTTTAAAATAATAATCACCATCTGTTTCAAGCTTCTCACACATGATTGATACTTTCTGGTGCCCTTGAGTGCATTATTCAACCGTTTCTTCTCTAGATTCTACAAGTTACTTCATTTTTCCAGGTTTTTAAGACCTTTATTTGTTAAGTGACTATTGGTAAAAAGATAACTGATTCTCTCTCTCTCTCTCTTTCACCACAGAAAGCAAAAGGCAGAGACTTGGGTGAAGTTTCCTATCTGGAGATTTGCTTTGTCTTAGGTTGGCCTTGTACACTAGGAAGAGAAAATGAATACTCTTCAAATTGCTATGGGTTACTTGTTGAATTAAACATACAATTCCCCCCTTCTTCAAACAATTTATTTATATCATCTAAAATAAAATAGATCTCATTAGTTCCAGAATAGTTTGCACTTCCCTCCAGACTCTGTGGAAGCATCCTAGGAAACAATGACCTTTGTTTCAGTACTATAAAATAAAAGATCAAAAATCACTAGGCTGACCAAAAGACTCAGGGACACAGAGTCTTCTTATAGTTTTGCAGAGACTAAAGTTCTGGGCTGTGCTCTTGATTGGGTAATAATGTCACTGACGAAGGCATGGTTAGTTTGTAGAAATTAGAATAGGTTTAACAATGTCCTTCTCTTAAATTCAGAATCTTAGGAACTCAGAGATGTAGAGACCTTCCATTTAGTGATGTTAAAACTGTGTGTGTGTATGTATAGAAGTAGTTATCAACTGACTGGTAGTCATCCAACTTTTGCTTGAGGACTTCAAGTAACAGGGAGCTCACTACTTTTGGAGGAAGCTCATTATGCTTTTTGCTCAATTCCAATTGAAAGTAAGTTCTCCCTGCATGAAGCCTTAATTTGGCTTTCTACAATTTCCATACTTTCCTTCTAGTTTCCTCTCTGTGACCAAAAAGAGAAATTCTAATTCTTCTTCTACTTGAGTCTTTCAAATTCTTGAAGGCTGCTACCATGTCCTTTAACTCTCCCTTAAGTCTTTTTTCTGCAGGCTAAGCACTCCCAGTTTCTTCAACTAATCCTCTAATGGTATAATTTGGAGACCCTTTAACAAATGACATAATTGGCCAATCATAAAATAACATGGAATTTGTTTTTGAAACTGGGATTTCCTGTAACAAGGGTCAGTCCAGGGATATTCCTGTCCTTTGTATCTCCAACCCTAAAAGAATAAATTTATTTGAAAAGAATTGTAGACACTCTTGACTCAGTATTTTAATATACCAACATATGAGATCTGTACAGTTAGTTCTACTAAAAGATTCCATGTGAATTCTCCTCCCCACAAAAACCATTGTGCTATGTAAAATCACTCAACAAAAAAACAGGACATATGGGGGAAATGGGGTTAGGATATAAAGCTCAAAAATTTTGTCAGTGACATAAAAAGGGGCCTGATAAAAATGGTACCACAATGTTTTACATGTTAAATGGTTAAGAAACACGTACACACTACAAGAAATAGTGTATGTGGCTGTGGGTAGCTGCTCAATTTTTGCCCTGACTAAGGGATGAAGGGAAAGATGGGCTATAACTCCAGGCCTCAGTAGGCTACAAATCTGGGCTCAATGCCATTTATTGGCTCTTACTACCAAATTGTTTCCTTGAAAAGATGATAGGTGGAAGTGGGGAGAAACTGATCTTAGGAATCAATAAATGGGGAAAAGAAAGGAAGGAGGGAGAAAGGAAGAAAAATCTTAAGTAGTAGATACTGTACGGGAAGAGAGAGTTCCTATAGTTAAATGGAGAAAATATAATTTTGAGATGGTTTTAACTTCAATATAAGAATATAAAAGAAGAATTTCACTTCCATTCCCTTCGTATTTCCCTTTCTCTTGTTGGCCACTTAATCAATTGTTCTAAGACTAGCTATTGTGGACTAGAGGTTCTAAAACTGAAGTCCATGAATAGTTTTTAAAGGAAGCAGGTCTATGAACTAAGTTGTGAAATAAGTTCACAGGCTCAATCTTTTTTTTTTGTTTTGTTTCTAATGAGATTTCTTTCTTTTTTTATGTTTTATTTATTTATTTTTTAAATTTTTATTTAATAATTACTTTATATTGACAGAATCCATGCCAGGGTAATTTTTTTTTACAACATTATCCCTTGCACTCGTTTCTGTTCCGATTTTTTTCCCCTCCCTCCCTCCACCCCCTCCCCTAGATGGCAAGCAGTCCTTTATATGTTGCATATGTTGCAGTATATCCTAGATACAATATGTTTGCAGAACCGAACAGTTCTCTTGTTGCATAGGGAGAATTGGATTCAGAAGGTATAAATAACCCGGGAAGAAAAACAAAAATGCAGATAGTTCACATTCGTTTCCCAGTGTTCTTTCTTTGGGTGTAGCTGCTTTTGTCCGTCATTTATCAATTGAAACTCAGTTAGGTCTCTTTGTCAAAGAAATCCACTTCCATCAAAATCTGTCCTCATACAATATCGTTGTTGAAGTGTATAATGATCTCCTGGTTCTGCTCATTTCACTTAGCATCAGTTCATGTAGGTCTCTCCAAGCCTCTCTGTATTCATCCTGCTGGTCATTTCTTACAGAACAATAATATTCCATAACATTCATATGCCACAATTTACCCAGCCATTCTCCAATTGGTGGGCATCCATTCATTTTCCAGTTTCTAGCCACTACAAACAGGGCTGCTACAAACATTTTGGCACATACAGGTCCCTTTCCCTTCTTTAGTATTTCTTTGGGATATAAGCCCAATAGAAGCACTGCTGGATCAAAGGGTATGCACAGTTTGATAATTTTTTGGGCATAATTCCAGATTGCTCTCCAGAATGGTTGGATTCGTTCACAACTCCACCAACAATGCATTAGTGTCCCAGTTTTCCCGCATCCCCTCCAACATTCATCATTATTTTTTCCTGTCATCTTACCCAATCTGACAGGTGTGTAATGGTATCTCAGAGTTATCTTAATTTGCATTTCTCTGATCAATAATGATTTGGAACACTCTTTCATATGAGTGGTAATAGTTTCAATTTCATCCTCTGAAAATTGTCTGTTCATATCCTTTGACCATTTATCAATTGGAGAATGGCTTGATTTCTTATAAATTTGAGTCAGTTCTCTATATATTTTGGAAATGAGGCCTTTATCAGAACCTTTAACTGTGAAGATGTTTTCCCAGTTTGTTGCTTCCCTTCTAATCTTGTTTGCATTAGTTTTGTTTGTACAAAGGCTTTTTAATTTGATGTAATCAAAATTTTCTATTTTGTGATCAGTAATGGTCTCTAGTTCATCTTTGGTCACAAATTTCTTTCTCCTCCACAAATCTAAGAGATAAACTATTCTATGTTCCTCTAATTTATTTATAATCTCGTTCTTTATGCCTAGGTCATGGACCCATTTTGATCTTATCTTGGTATATGGTGTTAAGTGTGGGTCCATGCCTAATTTCTGACAGGCTTAATCTTACTATCAAAGGGGTTCATAGGCTTAAAAAGGGTTAAGAATCCCTGTTCTAGAGAAACATTTGGTACATTGAGATAATTGCTGTAATTGAAGTCAAAAGACCTGTTTTCTCCTCTAAAGCATTGACATAGTAATGACTGTAGGCAAGTCACCTAATCTGAGTTTATCCATTTTCCTTCTGTTCATAAAACTTTCTCATGAACTTTCTTATGAGGAACATGTTTACATGTGGGGATAGATTAGATCTCAGAATAATTAGTTTTGTTTTCAGTCTGGAAGCATAAGGTTTTCCTTTAAAAATGTTTTTATAAGCTTTTTATATTAATGTCACTGCTCTCCTCCCAAAGGATAGTTAATCAAAACAAACAAATCCCATTGCATTGTTTGACAAAGCATGCTTCATTTTGTACCTCTCTGCTACTGTGAGAAAGGCATCTTTCACACTGAATCCAGTGCAGTTTATCAACTCAGGTCACTCACATATAAAATTTCTCCGATTTTTAGGTTAAGGCATACAAGCCAAGACAAGTAAAAAACAACAACAACCAAAAAAAAAAAAAAACCCTCTTTAAAACAGTGGTATCAAATTCTCAAATTCAAATAGAAATTGGGACCATGAAATATTCCATAAGGAACCATGTGGGTCACACATTGAGACTTAGAAAACCATTAACATTATCATTAGTATATTAACATCATTTACATTTGATTATATTTTAATTTATTTTGTTAAACATTTTCCAGCACTTAGCATACTGCTTGGCACATAGTAGGTGCCTAATAAATGTTTATTGCTTGAATGATTTTCCTATTACATTTTAATCTGGTTTAGTTGTTCTTGTAGGTGTTGTGGTCTGTACTTCTGCCTTAACAGGTACCCAAGTTTTTAGAGGAATGGGAATCTCTGATCCATGTGTTACATGTATATAAACAATTAGTACCCATTTCCTCTCCTCCTATCCCCTCCCTCAATCCTACCTTGCTTTCAGTTGGTAATGGTAGTGAAGGCAAAGTAGAGATACAAACTAGCTGTAGCTTAAGGTGATGTTGATGACAGTAAATTCTTCCACACTGTAGCCAAAGTCCTAGTAAATGGCGTAAATGAGTAAATGGTGTGCTTCAGAAGACATCTTATCTTACCTTTTGTCCTCCAATGTACTTATGTCCTTTTTGAGGATGTATTTCTAATGATAAAAATGTACATATTATATGAATACCAGCCATTCTTCAATTGATAAATGATCAAAGGACATGAACAGACAATTTTCAGATGAAATTAAAATCATTTCTAGTCATATGAAAAAATGCTCTAAATCACTATTGATCAGAAAAATTAAGACAATTCTGAGGTACTAATACACACCTTTAAGATTGACTAAGATATTGGAAAAGATAATGATGGCTGTTGAAGGGGATGTGGGAAAACCTGGGCACTAATACATTGTTGGTGGAATTGTGAATGGATCCAACCATTCTGGAGAGCGATTTGCAATTATGCTCAAAAAGTTATCAAACTGTGCATATCCTTTGATCCAGCAGTTTTTCTACTGGGATTATATCCAAAGAGATTTTAAAGGAGGGAAAGGGACTCACGTGTGCAAAAATGTTTGTGGCAGCTCTTTTAGTAGTAGCAAGGAACTTGAAGGTGAGTGGATGCCCATCAGTGGGAGAATGGCTGAATAAGTTATGGTATATGAATGTTAATGGAATAATAATGTTCTAATGATTGGCAGAAAAGCCTGAAAAGACTTACATGACCACTTGCTAAATGAAGTGAGTAGAACCAAGAAAACACAGCAACAAGATTATGCAATGATCATTTCTAATGGATGTGGATCTGTTCAACAGTGAGGCAATTCAAGCCAATTGCAATAAACTTGTGATGAAGAGAGCCATCTACATCCAGAGAAAGGATTGTGGGGACTGAATGTGGATTGCAACATAGTATTCTCACCTTTTTTGTTGTTATTTGCTTGCTTTTTGTTTTTTTTCTCATTTTTTCTTTTTTTATCTGATTTTTCTTGTGTAGCATGATAAACGTGGAAATATGTGTAGAGGAATTGCACATGTTTAACATATACTGGATTGCTTGCTGTCAAGGGGAGGGGTGGGGGGAAGGGAAGGAGAAAGGGAGGGAGAAAAATTAGAACACAACATTTTGCAAGGATAAATGGTGTAAACTATCTTTGCATAAATTTTGAAAATAAAAAGCTATTAAAATACACATAGATGGCAGAAGTGTATTACTATTTTGTCTCTAAGAAACATTTGGGAGTCTAGAAAGGTGCTTCTTTGCAAAAACAGTTATCTGTGGTATGGGGCTTACTATGATAGAATCCGGAATTTATTTCTTATGGTGTTGGGCAAGAAGAGTTCACCTTTCATTCATCTCTTAGGAAAAAAAGAGAAATTGTTGGAGGTGGTTAGCTGGTACAGTGGATGATTAATCAAAAAAGATGAAAGGAAAATACAATAGAATATAGGCTAATATAAAGGCTTGATCTACTCCTCTGCTAAGAATCAGTCTTGTTAAATTGTCCTAGCTGAGGAGAGAAGTGTGGTCCTCAATGTTTCCTCCCAGAAAATATCCCAAAGTCACTCTTAAAATTCGTTTGTTGTTCCATTAATTCATTTATTCATAATTTGTTAAATGCCACTATATTTTAAACTAGGAACTGGGACTAAAAAAGGACAAAACAAAGTTCCTGTGTTCAAAGAGCTTATATTCCATCTTAAATTCCTTTACATTTAAAAAATTCCATTTTCTCTCTACTATCCTTCCTAAGATCTACTACCATGGAGTCTTTGGATCTCCTGTTTTTACAGTCTTCTGGGAATTCAACTTGAGAAAAGGGCAGAAGATGTAGTAAAGCATCAGTGTGAGCGCATTTAAATTTAAAAGGTGAACAAATGCAGCAAATCCGGCCTTGCTTTATTGTTTTGCTGATTGAATTTAAGGAAGTGATGGAGTATCAACTTTGGAGAATACTATGTGTACATCTGGGGGATGGTAGTGAGAAAGCCAGTTATTAAACATTTACTATGATACCAAAGGAGAGAAGATTACAAAACGGATGGAATGAGAAGATCTAGGATATCACAAGAGAGGATTCCAGGAAACTACTAGGAGAAGTACACATTTGAGTAGACATCTGAGTGCACATCTTAGCACTTATTCTGTATCAAATACTGAAATTCTCTAGCTGGTGCCCTGTTCACTCAATCTCAGGTGAAGTCTCTTAGAGCCTGCTTGGAGATCCCTGTTTATGGCCTCCAGACATAGAAAGCAATGAAAATTGAGAATGACAGAAAAGCAAGATGTCCTCAGGAACAGCTTCCTAACACTTTTCAATGAGAAAAACTCCATGCAGGATTATCTCCCATTCATATTCATATTCACATTCATCCATCTATTATCTTTCCTTCCTTCCTTCCTTCCTTCCTTCCTTCCTTCCTTCCTTCCTTCCTTCCTTTAATGCATCCATCTATTGACCTATCTACTCACTTTACTTCGATTCAAACTGCAAATAAAAAACACACACTCTTTTCATCTACTTTAGGGTAAAACAATGACAACAAGAGTAAGGAAAGGTATTCTATGATACTCTGAACACAACATATCAGAATTTTACAAGCTACTGGTTAAAAATAGTGCTCTTGAGATTAGGATAAAGTATCTTGGGAGATTGTGGTGAGAGGTGATGTGGAGTAATTCTGGGTTCAAAACCTGTTTAAGATATTTACTTGCTGAGTGACCCTAGGTACATCACTTAACATTCTTGATCTTCAGTTTTCTTATCTATAAAATGGGAATAATAAAAGCACCAACCTCACAGGGTGTTCGCAAATTCAAATAAGAAAACAAAAAGCACTCTGCAAAAAATTTGTAACTTTGTAAAAGTTACTCCTAACTTGCTATGAGACTCTCACGGGATCAGAGATGTGAACTATAGGGGACCTCAAAGATCATATGATCTAACTTCTTCATTTTTCAGATGAGGAGATTGCCACCTAAAAACACTACATGATTTGGTCAAGGATCATAGGATCATAGATATGGAGTTAGAAGGGACTTCATTTTTAGATGTGGAAACTGAGGACCAGAAAGTTTGAATTTGACCCAGGTCAGCTAGATAAGCAACAAAAGCAATAAGTAGCAGAGCTGACTATTTATTTAACTCCTGTAATTCTGACTACTAGGAATGTAATCTTGCCCCTTGGGATGGAAGAGCTTTTCTCCTTCCCTCTGCTTTAGCAGGCTATTATGTAAAGGAAGAGAATAAGGATACAATAATCTCAAAGTGAATGTATTACCTGAGTATTAAAGGTCATACCATTAAAAGAACTAGAAGGGAACCAAATCAAGTAACTTTCACAGGCATGACAAGAGAAGGGATTCTTAACCAAATAGGGGATAGAGGAGATCACATAAGATAAAACAAAAAATTTCAATTACATGAAATTGCAAAGGTTTTACATGAATAAAATTAACACAATTAGGATAAGAAGGAAAGTGGTGACTTGGGGAAAAAAAGATCTTTGCATTAAATGTTTCTGAAAAAAAGGTCTGATAGATAAGTTAAATAGGAACTAACACAAATATCCAAGACCAAAAGTCAGACTCTAGCGTATAAGAGGTCTAAGGTTATGAATAAATAACTCTCAAAAGAACTGAATATTATTAACATTCATATGAAAGAATGCTTCACATCACAAAAAATAAGAGAAATGCAAATCAGGACAACTCAAAGGTTTCACCTTACATCCAGAGAAATGGTAAAGGTGATGAAATATGGCAATAGTCAGTTTTGGAGGAATTGTGAAGGAATAGACAGTTTAATGGAGCTGTAGGTTGGTCTAATCATTGTGGAAAGAATTATACTAAGAAACTAATTAAAATATACACACCTTCTTACACAGAAATCATACTGCTAGGTATGAATCTATACCAAAATATTCACAACATCAATCAATCATGTATAAAACACCTTCTCTGTGTTAGACACTGTGATAAATGCCAAAACCAGATGCTACCTTCAAGACGCTTCTATTAACACGGGGGGCATAACATAAAAATAAATAGAAAAATAAAAAAATACGTGGAGGGCAGTTGGGAGGTTATATAAGGAGGGAAGAATTATTAGCTGGTGGAAGCAGGAAGGGCTTTCTGAGAAGCTTAGTCCTGAAGGAAGTCAAGGATTTTGAAAAGTGGGATGGAGAGCATTCCAGGCATAGACAACAGTCAGGAGGCATGTGTGTGTGTGTGTGTGTGTGTGTGTGTGTGTGTGTGTGTGAGAGAGAGAGAGAGAGAGAGAGAGAGAGAGAGACAGGAAGACAGAGAGATAGAGACAGAAACAGAGAGACAGAGAGAACAAGAGAGAGAGAGAAACAGAGAGACACAGAGAGAAAGACAGAGATATAGAGACGGAGAGAGACAGAGAGAAATAGAGAGACAGAGAAACAGAGACAGAAACAGAGACACAGAAAGACAGAAATATAGAGACAGAGAGATAGAGACAGAGACAGAAATAGAGACAGACACAGAGAGAAACAGAGACAGAGAGAGACACACATAGAGAGAAACAGAGACAGAGAGAGAAACAGACAGAGAAAGACAGAGAGAAAGAGAGACAGAGAGACAGAGATGGAAACAGAGAAAGAGAGAGAAACAGAGAGAGAGAGAAACAGAGACACACAGAGACACACACACACACACACACACACACACACACACACACACATATATATATATATATATATATATATATATATATATATATATATATAGCCAAACAGGTGGCATCAGTGTGTGTATGTGGGAGAGAGAGGGGAAGGGAAGGAGGGAGAAAGAAGGAAGGAGAGGAGTAGAGAGGGAGGGAGGGGGTAGGGAAGAAGAGGGAGGGAAGGAGGAGAAGACAGAGACAGAGAAAGGATTAGACTCTGACTGGCTTCTCACTGCAAGCATGGTCAGTTATACTAAGCTGATCCCTTTCTGGATTCTTAAAGACCCTTAGAAGACAATAAGAGGGATTGCAATGGGGGTTTTACTCGTTACTTGGTCATGCAGAAAAATTCTCTTGGTGACCAGAATCATAAAGCATCATTGCATTTTCCAAGACTAGCCCAAGAAGCTTTCCTTGCAGTCCAGAGGAGAGACTAACTGGATTGTGTGCTAGAGATATCATTTCTTCAATCCCTGCTTGTCTCTTGCATTTGGCAATTTTAAAAACTGATCACCGCCTTGTCTGGGTAACAGGTATCCCAAGAAGGAAAGGGGAGGAAGGGAATGGACTGGGGATCTCGTTAGTGAGGGGATCTGGAGCTTCAATCCCAAGTGTGCCATTAACTGGATGTCTAACCTTGGACATGCTGTTTAACCATTCTTTGTAGAAAGGGGGCGGGGGTGGCCTAGATGATGTCTAAGGAGATCCTTATAGCTCACACAATTCTATGATTCTATGAAAATGAAATTGCTCTCATAATGCCCTGGAAGAAAGGTGACCTTGGGAGAGCTTTTCTTTCACTGCTGAGCTTGACACAAGCATGCTAATTCAGGCTGAGATAAAGCCGGGAGAATACTTAAGGATTCACTTTGGTCTTGGTTGCAGAGAGTGCAAACGCTGCCCAAACGAGAATGAAGACCCTGAAGTTCTGGCTCTGGTCTGGCTGACTTATCACCTTGGAAAAGGTTCCTCCTGAGCCTCAGTTTCCTGTTCTGTGAAAGGAGGCACATCATGGTTGTTTGATTTGAAATAATCAAAGGCAATCTGCGACTGATTCCAGAAAAATAAAGAGCGGGTGGAAATGTTTAGCTGCATATTTGACGTGGATAATGAGGAGAGAGATTTCTGATGCCCGAGCTGACCTTGCATTTGAACTCAGCCAATTATAGGAAATAGATCCGGACAGCCCTCATCCCACCTGCTCTCCCATAGCTCTCCCCACAGGCGCTACAGGGGCCAGATTTGCCAAATGGAGAGTATGGGGAATGCTACCAGTGGTTCTAAGAGAGGGTTTAAAGGATTTAAAGATGGAAAGGATTTCAGAGACTGTGGGATCATTGATAAAAAGCCAGAAGGGATATCAAAGGCTATCCAGCCATGATGTTGTTTAATCAATTAGTCGTATCTGATTCTTTGTGCCCCATTGGGGTATTCTTGCCAAAGACACTGCAGTAGTTTACTGTTTCCTTCCCCTACTCATTTCCAAAAGAGGAAACTAAGGCAAAAGGAGTTAAATAACTTGCCCAGAGTCACACAGATAATGTCTGAGGCCAGATTTGAATTCAGGTTCTCTTGACTCCAGAATTAATGCTCCATCTACTGGGTTACCTTATGGCTCCTATCTAGCCATAGGCTCACAGATTTAGACCTAGGAGGGACCTCGAAGGACATCTACTCCAACTTCCTCCTCTTACAGATGAGGAAACTGAGACTCAGAGAGGTAAAATAATTTGTCCTAGGTCAATAGAAGATTTTTTTAATCCATGTCCAATGACTCTAAATCCAACATTATTTCCACTATGCCACATTATCTGGTCAGAAGGTTATAGAACTAAAGAGGGAAGGGACATTAACTATCTGTA
The DNA here is from genome assembly GCF_016432865.1 of Antechinus flavipes. Classification (NCBI taxonomy): domain Eukaryota; kingdom Metazoa; phylum Chordata; class Mammalia; order Dasyuromorphia; family Dasyuridae; genus Antechinus; species Antechinus flavipes. The sequence goes on along the minus strand of NC_067399.1, from coordinate 221,549,662 downwards.
CCCCAAGATACTGGTTTTACAGTTGAAGAAACCAGTGCCCAGAGAGCCTCAAGGTTCTGTTGTGGGATCTCCCTTCTTCTTTACACACACACACACACACACACACACACACACACACACACACACACAGCATCCCTCCCTTTCTATCTCTCTCTCTGTGTCTCTCTGTCTCCCTCTCCCTCCTTCCTTCTTTCTCCCTTTTTCTCCCTCTCTTTCTCCCCCTCTCCCCCCTCCCTGTCTCACCCTCTCTCTCTCCTTCTCCCTCTCTCCATCTTTCTCTGTCTCTCCCTCTCCCCTCCTCTCCCTTTCTCTCTCTCTCTCTCCCTTCTCCCTGTCTCTCCCTCTCTCTCTCCCTCCCTCCCTCCTCTCTCTCTCTTTCTTCCTCTCTCTCTCTCCCCCTCTCCCCCCTTTCCTTGTCTCACCCTCTCTCTCTCCTTCTCCCTCTCTCCATCTCTCTCTCCCTGTCTCTCCCTCTCCCCCTCTCCTTCCTCTCCCTTTCTCTCTCTCCTTCTCCCTGTCTCTCCCTCTCTCCATCTCCCCCCACTCTCCTCTTTCTTTCTCCCTCTCTCTCTCCCCCCACCTCCTCTCTTTATCTCTCCCCTCCTCAATCTATACAGATCAGCATTTCAATGCAAACAACTCTAAGACTGATATATACAGCCTCCATCTCTCTCCTGAGTTTCAGCTCTTTATCATCAATTGTCTAATGGATATCTCAAAGTGTATGTCCCATAGACATATCCAACTCAATATGCAAAAAAAAAAATCATTATTTTTCTCCTCAAACCCACTTCTCTTCCAATTTCTGTTGAAAGCATCAACATCATCCTTTTAGTCTCCCATGCATTGATCTCAACTTCCTCATATTTCCTCACCATGTATCCAGTCCACTGACTCTACCTCCACATCTCTCTCATTTGACTTCTTTTCTTACTCCCATGATGGTGCGTTCTGGTCTTCATCACCTTTGAGCTACATTATCACAATGGCCTCCTAATTGTCTCAAAACTTTCCTTACTTTAGTCCATCTTCAATCCTGCTGAGATGTGACTGTGTGACTCCCCTGCTTTAAAACATCTCACTGACTCTTCCATCTAGGAAGCAAATATAAAATCTTTTGTATAGCTTTTAAAGTGTTTTATGACTTGGTCCCACCCTATTTTTCTAGCCTAAATGAACATTCCCTTCCTTTCCATACACTGAGAGAGAACCAACGTGGTCTTCTCTTTATTCCTCATAGAAAATCCTAGCTCTGGTCTCTTTGACTTTGGGCTGGCCATTTCCTATGCCTGGAAAATGTTCATTCCCCACCACCACACAAAGAATTCCTTCCTTTGAGAGGTAGCACAAGTACTATTTTCTACATGAAACTTTTCCTCTATTCCTCCATCTGTTAGTACTCTTCCTTTGAAATGATAAGCAAGCTTGTATTTAACTTTATTAACATGTATTTGTATCTTTAGCTCCTAGCCCAGTCTCAAGTACACAGTAAACAATTAATAAATGCTTATTTACTATCTAATAACAAATGCTTGTTGGGTGTCTAAAGTCACATGGTTAATAAATAGCAGAGTTGAGATTTAAACTCGTTGTGGTTGTGCATTTAAAAAGAACTGGTTCTGGAGTCAAGACCTACATTCACATCCTGCCATTTTTACTTCCGGTGTGGTGACAAATCATCTAGCCTTCCTCACCTTCAATTTTCTCTTCTATAAAATGGATCTAGAGTTGAGGTGGGTGGACTGATGGCTCCTGAAGGTCCTTTTCAGCTCTTAGAGGATTTATGAATCTCTAATCTCACAAGTTCAGCTACATCACACTGCCTTGATTTGAGAACATCTGGAGAAGAGGTCCCAAAGTAAGTTAGTTCTATAAAAACAAAATGCCTATTTGCCCCAGCCTTACAGAGCCCACACAAAGGACATGACTGAAAAATTAAAGTGAATAAGGAAATAGCATGACCTTGTTCTTTCTTAATCACCTGCTCTTTCATACAGAACCGTGAGTTCCTGGCTAAGAATATGCCCTCCCCAGCAGGCAGCACTTCAACTAGGGGCCTAGACCAAAGGGGAGAGCTGCCTTTTCTCTTCTGACTGCATGACTGATTTAATCCTGGCTGGTTCTGTGTAGATACCGCCGGTCCCCTGGGGCATTTCTGGCTCAGCTCTGAGCTCTCAGTCAAAGGCACTGAAAATCTGACTGCACAGTTTAAGAAAGCAGAAATCTCAACTTATTCCTATGGGGTAAAAGTGTATTAACCACCCTATAAAAGTTCATTTATCTACAGAGGCTTCATGCTCAGAAGGCCCTGGGCACCTAAAGAGAAATAGTGGGGACTGACGTTACAATAAACAGAGAAAACATGTCTATAAAAGTCTTGACAGCCAGCAAATGGGCCCAGTAACATAAAGCCTTACACCTGCAATGGAAGAGATGCTTCCCTTCCCTGCAATGAGAGGATGTCACAGAGTGGCTGAGGGGACTTGTAGAGCACCTTAGAATTCTGAGTTTTGAGACAAGATTCATGTGCAATTCACTGGGCCTGATCACAACAGGAAACAGTTTCTACTTTGCCAGTTTAATTTTCTGATGGGACAGGCAGGATCATTCATGAATTCCAATAACTCAATATTTTAAGGCAACAATGGACCAGATTCCAACTTCTCAATGGGTCTGCCCCTGAGTAATCTACTTTTCTTGGTATCTATACAATAGGAAGGGACAGTTAAATTGCTGCTGTGAATAGAGCACTGCACTTGGAATTAGGAACCTTCATCTGCATGAGTGCAAATCTGGCCTCAGACACTTACTAGCTGGGAAAGTTACTAACCTCTGTTTGCCTCTGTTTCCTCATCTGTAAAATTGGAAGGAAATGGCAAATCACTCCAGTATTTGCCAAGAAAATTCCAAATAAGCTTATTAAGAGGCAGACTTTCTTGAAATGACTCAACAACCACAACACAATTGAAGTTACTCAAATAACAATCTACCTACTTACTCTTTTCTTTCTCCCCCATTAAGTGAACTAAGTGACTTGCTAGGTCACAATGTTAGTAAATGATAGAACCAGGATTCAGAGAATGACAATATCTGAGTTACATGGAACATGAGGAGCAATCTTTTCCAGTGAACATATGGAAGGATTTTCATATAACATATTCAACAAGAGGTTTTCCAGTCTCTACTTGATTGCCTCCAAGGAAAGGGAACCTATCACTTGCTAAGGCAGCCCATTCTACTTTGAAATGGCTCTAATTATTAGTGTTTTTTCCCCTGACATCAAGTCTAATTTGGTCTCTTTGTAACTTCTCCTCATTTGTCATAGTTCTGTCCCCTAGGTCCAAACAGAACAAAGGTAATAGTTCCTTTACATGATAGCTCTTCAAATTTATAATAACTGGTGCCATGCCTGAATCTTCTCTAGGATAAATATGCCCAGTTCCTTTATAAATCATGGATTCTCATAAATCATGGACTCAAACTTTTTCAAATTTTTGATTGCCCTTATTCGAGCATTTCTATTTATTAATGCCCTTCTTAAATGTTAGTGCCTAGAACTGAACAGATTACTCTAGATAAGGTCTGACCAGAGCAAAATGCAGAGGAACTATTACCCACTTATTCCTGGTAGCTATGTCTCTCTTAATGGAGCCCAATATTTCACTAATTTTGTTGGGCTACTGAATCACATTGCTGACTCATACAGAGCTTTCAGCCCACTATAGGCCCTAGTCTTGACCTTTTAAAACAAATTACTGTCAGACCAGGCCTCTTCCATCTTGTCCTTTTATAATTGATTTTTTTTATACCCAAGTGTAAGACTTTTTGTTTGTCTCTGTTTAATTGCATCTTATTAAATTCAGCCTAATACTCTAGTATGTTAAGATCTTTTTGGATTCTGGTGGTCTCATTGAGTGTTATATCTACCCTTCTATAAATCTGATGGGCATATTTATCATTTATTTCTTTATTAAAGTTATTGATAAAAATATTAACTAGCACAGGGTAAAGCACAGATCTTGGAGTATTCCACTGGACACACCCTTCTATGTTGACATTGAATCATTTACCTCTGTTCTTTGAGTCCAGCCTTCTAACCAGTTATCAATCCATTTGATGTTATCATTATCTAATCAATCCCTCACCATATTTTCTCCAACAATAACATTAAATATTTTAGGGAAAATTTTACTAAAATCCAGGTAAATCATAACCATAACATTCCCATGATGTATTACATTAATATTCTTGTCAAGAAAGGAAATAGAGTAGTCTGGTATGACCCATTCTTCCTGAAGTCATGTTAGACCTTTGTAATTATTTCCTTTTCTAAATATGTACCACTCATCTCTTTAAAGATCTGTTCTAGAATTTTCCCTTGGGATCCACGTCAAGTTTACTGGCATACACACACACACACACACACACACACACGTATGCATATGTGTGTGTGTGTAGTTTCTTTTTCACTTTTTTTTTTTTTTTGAAAATCAAGACATGTGTCCCTTCTCTGATCTTGTTTGTTGTACACCTCTCCTATTTTTCATGATCTTTCAAATAGCACTAATGGTGGATCAGCAAACATGTTCACCATTTCTTTCAGCATCTCGGATAGTTCCAAGGTGACTTAATTCTTCCTGGGCTGCGATCTTACAACCTCTTTACTTATCTATACCAATTATTTCTTTCCATTTTTTTCCTCCTCCTCCTTTTACCTTTCTCTCATCTCTTCTGGTTTAACTTCTTTGGAAGTATGTTGCCTCATGGTATCCTTATGTATCTTTCTTCTGAAATCCATGAAATTATCTTTCCTACATACTATAATGTCCAGATTTCCTTCCTTCTTCCACAAAATCTAAGATAGAATGTTCACTACCTCCCATTCACTTGGGTTCTCCCATCATTTCTATCTTGTCGATGAATTATTCCTTGTTCTTAAGGATCTTATTTTTTTAAAAAAAAGTTTTTTTGTTGTTGATTCCTCTGCCTTTCAAAAGTTAAATTATAATTGAGATAAATTAAGAAGTTATCTGATTTAGTTGTGGGGCAGAAGAGATCTTGTATAACATTTGAATGTTGTATAACTGAATTTCCCCTTTAACTATTACATCCTAATTTGTTCCTAAATTGTAATATTTCCCAAAATTCTCATCTATTTCTTCTTTCTGTCCAAGTGGTCAGTAGTACACTCCAATGAAAAAATAATTTCCATTTCTTCCTCCCTTGATCTTTAAATATTCTTCTACTTTCACCCTGGTTCTGTAATTTCCTCAGAAGGATAGACTTTTAAAATATACAATGTTACTCCATCTTCTTTTTATCTACCTTGTTCTCCTCCCCCCAATCCCAATAAGTCAAATGCATCTAGAACCATGGTCCACCATGGGTTTCAAACTCATGGTGTTCAAACCTAGGTGCTTTCCATAACACAACACTGCCAAAAAATAGCCTGCTTTTTCTGATGTGATTGCACTCATAACTTGGTTTCCTTGTCTTGCATAAATGGTCTTTATTTCTCAATTGAATTTACCTAAAGTATAATATTTCTATTATGGCTATGATAAAATTAATAATGATCAGTGATGATCACTCAGCAAAAAATAAACTGTGAATTGAAAAAAAAACCTAGAATCTTGGCCAACCTGTTCATGAACAGCAATTTACTCTACAACTATTTTAGCAGATGGTCATACAGGCTCTGCTTGGAGATTTGTAAATGATAAGGAACTCATTACTTCCTCAGGTAGTAGCATTGTTCTCTTTGGAACAGTGTGTCCTTGTATCAAGTCAAAATGTGGCTCTCTTTGACTCCTATCCATTGCTTCTTTGGGTCTTTCCTGAGTAAGCATTATTTACCCAGGCTAAGCTGTACCAAGACAGAATTGTACAGTAGTGAGAATTTGGCATTCTTCCTTTCTCTCCCCCCCAACTTTCCCATAGTCTTTTCCACTGTCTTCATGGTCATTTCTCTCTTTTCATCTCCCGACAGTGTCCTCATATTTTCTAGTTTCTTTCCAAACCTGTAATCAGGGGAAAATATGTAATCTTATATAGACTTAGGAATATATTAGAGAATCTTTAATTCTTAGACTTCAGACACCATCTAGTCCCAAACCTTCATTTTTTATAGATGAAAAGACTGATGTATAGAAAGGTGAAGTAGAACAGTATCTACTTTCTTTCAGTCAAACCTTTTTTCGATTACTTTGTATTATTTACATCTATTTTGATATAAGCATTTGATATAAGCATCTCAGAGATATCTGCATTATAACTGAAAATAAATTCATAAGCAAAAAGCATGGCTCTCTAACAGGAGAATTTTAGGTATCAATAACAAGCTCAAGAGAGAGGTTTTTTTTTTAGAAAAAATTTAAACATCTTTCTAGCACTTCTCAAATCACAGCATTTAATTGGCTACATATGATGCTTATTTATAAATTCCATTCAACATGGCACCCTTTGCAGACTTACATTCAAGATCAGAAGATAAGGCCCAATACTCATGTTAATGAGGGGATAAGAGTAGGCTATGGCATTGAGCCTGAGATTTTAGGACAGGTCATAAATATTGTAGAACTTCCAACAAAGTAAGAGCACTGTATGAAAAAGAAAATGTAGAAAACACTTCCAGAAAGGACAGGCCATTGAGGCGAGCCTTAAAAGTATTGCTGGAGATAAGATGCTTTGGTGATATTCCTTGAAAAGGATTTTGGCAGCAAAAGGAATGAACTGAGGTGAGGAGGGAGGAAGAACAGTACAGAAGAAATCACATACTCCCTTCTAGGGCTTTTGGTGACTTTTGGTTTCCAACTAAGTAGGTTATTCAGGACCTTATTGCTAGCTTAAGGCTGCATAATGAGGAACATTATCAGTCTCAAAATACTAGAGTTTCTTTCAGATAGTTGTGAAGGTCATGGAAGGAACACTCTCCAGCTCTTATTTATATCTGTGCCAACAATGGGAAACAGCAATCTCCAAACATCAGCCCAAATAGAGTGGAAAATAGGCTATTATTCAGAGCAGCTCACACCTTTCTAGGATTTTGCCTTCTATTATGCTTGCCTTATTTGTGACATAGGCAGCACAAAAATTAACAGCAACTCTTCCCTACAATTTTTCAGATAATAAATAACAAGTGATTAATAATCATCAATGAGTATATAATAATAACAGCTAACATTTACACAACATATTAATATTTACAATGTTCTTTTAACTTATTCTATTTTGTTTGATTTGTACAACAATCCTGTGATGTAGAAGCTGTTATAAATATTTTACTCATGAATTTCAATTTGCTCAGAAAATTAAATTAATTGTCCAGGGTCTTACATAGGATCATTAACTCTCAGAGGCCATGCCATTCAATATGCTCATTTTACAGATGAGGAAACTAAGGACCACAGTGATTTGACCAAGGTCAAATACCCATTAAACCATCAAACTGAGTCCAGAAGCAATATTCTTTCTGTGGTATTATGTATTACACAGGAAGTGGCCAAACCAGATTTTCATTTGATATATTTTGTTTCCAAGTTGAATGCTCTTTAAATAAAGTTAGATAGCTAAGATAAGGTTAGAATATAGAAGACTTTTTGGGTCTGAAAGAGGTCTTTAGAGTTGATGAAGACCAACAATAAGAGGCAGACTGCTTTAAGAGACATAAACTTGGAACCAGAGACACTTATCTTACCTCTGTCTGAATGGCCTATAGAAGCTGACTAAACCTCTCAATATCTCCAACTAACTCTGTTCATATGACCCCCAAGAGGATGTAAGCAATAGGAATATAGAGGCATTTCAAAAGAAGAATTTATAGAAATGTGGGGGGGGAAGTCATTTTGATTGAAGAATCTATGGGATGTGGTCACTGACAAAATATAAACAGATCTTGAGCTACAAAGGATCTCAGAGGCCATTTAGTCCAAGTTTCTAATTTTACATATATGGAAACTGAGGTCTGTGAAGTTAACTGATATGTTTAAGATCAAACAGTAAGCATCAAAGGAAGGCTCTGAATGAAAGCCTGTGACTGAATTCAGTGTTCTTTTTCTTGTATTGTGTCCCCTTGGAAAAGATGGTAAATTATCCTAAATATCTCAACATGAGCTGGGTATGTTGGCAGGTCTTTGTTGTCTCTACTACTGAAGAGGCTGAAGCTGGAAGATTTTTGGAGGTTGGGAGTTCTGAGCTACAATAGGGATAATAGCTGATGCAGTATCTTCTTAATGTGAAGAATTCCTGGGAACTGTTCTTGTTGTTTGTCCTTCATTCTCCAAGAGGACCATGACATCAGGGAGGTAGTGCCATGACAATGCAAGAGAACTGGATTGAAATGAGGGCTCTGCAAGGTCACCTGCCTCACTTTCCCCTCCAGAGCCATCTGGGTCCAGTGGTTAGATATAGGTCAAGATGACTGGCGATTGTCCTGGAAATGGGAGACTTTGGCCTTTTAAAGCTAAGTCTTCAACAGATCTCAGTTTGACTGAGGCTGCACTCATTCAGTGATTAAGACTAGGTAGCAATTGAGACAAAGAATCTCTGCTTTCACCTAGTCCTAGGTGAAAACTAAATCTAAATAAATAAATCTGGAAGGGGAAGACCTTCAGTATTTCTGACCAAAGCAGAAATGACTGTTATTTACATTCAATCTGAGTCAATCAGGACCCAAACAATGTCCAAATGGAGCTTGGTCTAGGATCTATTGATGGTCAATGAGAATCAGATTGCAGGAAACCACCAGGCTGCCTAAGGAAGGACAAATTTTCCCAGATGATGAGAAACAGCTCAGGTCCAGACTCGAACCAAACACTTTTGGGATGGGGCTCAGAAGCAGCCACTGAATTTCCAGCTGGGATAAGAGATCTAAAATCTATATCTTAAAGCAAAATTAAAAAAAAAAAAAAAGACACTTCTCTCCTTATCAGCTCTGTCTTCCCTCCCCAAATCTGAATGAATAGCTTCTGGAGAAACATTCAAGCTTAGTACAATAGCCCTGACTTTCACATCAAAGGACCTCATCTAGTACTATTCACATGACTTCCGGAAAGTCACTTAAACTTGTTGATTTTCAGTTTCCTTACAAGGAAAATAAAAAAGTTGGATAGTGGGCCTCTGATGTCCCTTCTAAGAGTTAACTATCTGATCCCCTGATCTTTCTCAGAAATCTAGAAGGCCTATGGTACACTTGAATCACTTGAAAATAACATTTGTCTTAGTCACCAATTGGGTTGGATCATCTAGGAAGAGAACCCTAACATTGGCACTTGGGAGACCATTACAGGTTCTTAATCATGGAACCTGACCCTAAAAAGCCTTTTTCTCATTTAAGGCCCTGTCCTATTTTGTTCAAACATGGCTTTACTTCCAGGACCCAAAGATACATCAAACCAGCAAGCACAAGGGACGCATGAATGTACAGGTTTGAAACTCCTTACCCGGCTGGTGATTTTGGAATTAATTAAATATCCCATCTCACTAAAGCTTTAGGGTGTTGTTACTCTAGAAAGCTTCTTTTCTCTTCACTAAATTGAGGCCCATAAAGGAGAAATACAGTGCACAGAATGTTTAGATGTCACCCTATAATTCTCCAGAATGCCAGCTTTGCAAATCTCCTCTAGGATATATTGTACCAATAATGTGTTTGCATTTACTTGGTATGTTGTAGGATGCTGTAAGCTGAGGATCACCGTGTTACAGACACGTTTGCTAAAATCAGCTGGGTAATTCTAGCAGGCTATGGCATTGTAACTGTTTACTCTGGGAGAGTTCTGTATTCCTTGTCTTTAGTATCACCACCCAGAGATCTTGGTAGCTCTCCCTTTGGACTAATACTTTGAGAATATAGCCTTATACAGAATTGCTATCCCCAAATCTGTCACCAAGTGCTATTAACACACACTCAGGCCAGTATCCTTGAGACCAATAAGTTTTTTGGGGGAGTAATAACTTCTTATCTGCACATAGTAAGATTAAGATATGAAGGAGAGGTGTCTTTCATGAACTTTGGGAATAAGCTGGGTGTCATGTTAATGAGTGATAACAATAGTTACACATTATACAGAAGAACTGAATCACACCTAACTTGACATTTTCTAATAAAAAGGAAACAAGAAAATTGAAGGGAGTTACAGCTAAATGGATGAGTAGTTCATAGGTTTTCCTTAGAGAGGCAATTAAAGGAGTTGATGGTGTCGGTTTTAGCATGTCTTGAACAAGAAACATGGTTCCATGTAAATTTTGCAGAAACATTGGCCCACTTGCTGTTACTGGCACAGGATGCTTTATCTCCCATCTCTGCACTTTTGCTCACCCCATGTCTAGAATACTTTCCTTCTTTCCTTCTACCTCTAAGAATCTTGGCTTCCTTCAAGTCTCTATTCAAATGCTGCCTTTGCTGGAAAGCCTTCACAATCCCTGTAAGCTGTAGCATTTTTTTTTACTATTAACTTCCATCTTCTCTATGTGTATCTTGAACATCCCATTCCTGTATGTGTTGTAGTTCCTATTTAAATAGAAGCAGGAATTGTTTTAGCTTTTATTCCCTTTTTTTGTATCCCTAGTACTTAACATAGAATATAACAAACAGCAGTTAATGAATATTTATTAGTTGATCATTCCTTATAGATTCATAAAAAGCATTTTAAAAAAAAAGGATCACCATGAAGATAAATAGGAGGAGTATCTTCAATAGGAGAGAAGGCTAAAGAATCTCACAATGGATTCAACATATGCTTCCATATTAAGTTAATATATAATGCAATATTCTTTTACTTCAATGCAAAAGTAACTACAGGGGCAAGATAGTGGAAAAAATGTGAAAAAAATTGATTCAGGAAAAGGAAATAAGAGAAGCAAAGGATTAAGGACTATGCAACAGCCTCATCTCTAGAGATTACGAATATTTTCCTCACAAAGGGAGTTAAGAAGTGCTGGACATCATAAGTGCAAAATAACATCACAAAACCAAAATTGATTATAGTCTAACATAGGAAACATAACTGGCCATTGATGTGGGAATCATTTCCAAATCAGCTGTCAGTGTGTATCAGACCATTGACTTGTTAGAGCAATGTAAAAAAAAAATCAATAGTGAATTAGAAGGAAAAAATAAAAAATGAGAAGTTATAGCTTGAGAGACAGATAGAAATGGTTGCTGAGACAGAAAAGGAGCTTCCTGAGAAATTAAATGGATTGGTAATGCAAAACAATAGGCCCTTATATGGTATATGTTAAGTCACTAGGGAAGACTGCAAAAGGTTATGGGAGACATGAAGTGGGGAGGAGAAAGACACAATTAGAATCCAGAGGGATCTGATCATTATCATTGGTGGGACAAGGAGATAATCACCATAAAGTGGAATGGGTGATGACACTGAATTAAGAGGAGCTGGTTTCAAATCTTTGTTTTGATACTTATACCTTAGTGACCTTGGATAAATCACCCAAACTCCTGATTTTCTCATCTGTAAATTAAGGTGCCTGGGGGTTGAACTAGAGAAGGTCTCCATTTCTAGATCTATGATGCAGTGAACTGAAATCCAGAGGGGCCAAGATACACAGAAGGAAGTTAGCCCCCATGTAAGAAGAGAAGACTAGAATCTGGAACTGTGGGCATGGGCCAGAAGAAAAGCAATGCACTAAGGACCCTGATCCAGGACTTTCAATTTCTCTCATCTTTATTGCATGAGAAAGGGAAGTTCATGAAATGCTTAAGAAGAGTAGGCATTTTCAGGGTCTACCTTAGGTGGATTTCTTTGGTTTCCCACCGCTGATGTCATAGTAAGGGAGGTACCAATTTTAAGGTTGCAATAAAGATGGAGTTCTCCAGGGGAGAAAATCCTAGACACTTTGAGAAAAGAGACAAGCTGTGAAGAAGAACTCGGTGGGGCTAACCTAATCTGCCAGCAGAGTAGGCTCTTTAAAATAGATGTATTTCTTGACTATTGTGGATAATTGGGTCACCTCTAAGATCACAAAAAATGCAACATATCCAAATCCATCCCTGCAATAAAAAGAACTAAAAGAACCTAGTAACCATTTGATCCATCAAACACTTGAGCTCCTTGCCAAGAGAAGAAATATGGTAACCAAGGGCAACATCAATTTAGAACATAAATTCATTTACAAAAAATCTTAAAGGGGAAGCACAGAATCCTAGAATTTGAGAGGTAGAAGGGAACTTTATGACTTCTAGTCCAACCCAAAGCTGAAAAGAATGCCACTGTCAAGTAGGCATATGGCTTCCAAGAAAGGGGAACACACAACTTCGTAAGGCAACTCATTCCACAGTGGGGCAACTCTAATTATGAGAAAGGTTTTCCTGATGTGGAGCCCAACATTTTCCTCTTTCCAGCTTCCACTTATTGCTCCTGATTTTGTCTTTTTTGGGTCAAATAGGCCAAATCTCTTCCCTCCTCCAATTAATATCCCTACAACAACTATCATGTCTCTGCTGAGTCTTTGTTTCTATGAACTTCAGTTTCTTCAACTAATCCTCCCTCATATTTAAGAACCCAAGACTCAGAATCTTCATCACTTGATGTTCATCACTTGATCTTCATCAATGTGGTTACCTTCCTCTGAATGTTCTCCAGCTTTCAGTGCTCTGGTTCAACTCTCTTGCCTAGAACTGAACATACTACTCCAGATGAGATCCGAAGAAGGCTAACATATAGGGATCATTCCTTTCCTATTTTCAGAAGCTATACCTTACCTTTTAAGGCTGTGTAATAACACATTAACTTTTCTGATTTACACACGGAATGACTGGCTCATATTGAGAATGAAGTGCACTAAAACCACCAAATCTTTGTTTTTTGTTTTCCCTTAGAACAACCGGGAAAGGGGAAGAAACAAACATTTATGAAGTGCCTACTATGTGCAAGGTACTTCACTAAGAACTTAAAAAAATATTATCTCATTTGATCTTCACAATAATTCTGGGATATAGATGCTATTAGTATTCTCATTTTACAGGTGAAAAAATTGAGGCTCCAAAAAATGATTTTCCCAGAGTCAAATAGTTACTAAGTATCTGAGGCTGGATTTAGTCTAGTAGCTAGGTGGTGTGGTGGATAGAGTGCTGGGCAAGGGAAATCCTATTGAATTTCATATGACTGGATTTAATGTAATGCTCCAGTCTATTGAGTTCTTTTTCAACCCTGACTATCATGCAGTATGTGAGCTCTTTGTCCTAACTTTCTATTTTCTGAAAATTGGATGACTTTATCATCCATGCTTTTATCCAAGTTATAGACAGAATTGCTAAACACTATTAGGCTAATCACAGGTTGTTGGACTATCACTTCATTGGAGACTTTCTGCCACTGCCACTGGCAACTGCTTTTTGAGTCTAGTCATAGCAATCAACTAATTTAGAGTTCATTTTAATGATATTATTGTTTAATCCACACATCTCCATCTTCTTCATAACAACAGTAAAAGATGCTTAATGAAAAGCTTTAATATAATATAGATAAACTGTATCTATAGCATTTCCCATAATTTTTAAGCTTCACAATCCTATTAAAAGCTGAGACAGAGTTGGTTTGGTATAGTCCATTCTGGATGAAGCCTTTTACCCTCTTCATGATCACTGTTTTCCTTTCTATATGATCACCAACATCCCTCTAGAATTTTAGGGTTGGGGGTAAGAACCAAAGGAGAATGTGAGATTATGAGTTGTATTGTCTCATAAAACAGCAGGAAATAATAAAAGGAAAAATAAGTTTGTAGAAAGCTGGAAGAGAAACCTATTTGTTCCAAGTCATCTTGAGCATATTTAAAAATGAAATTAGGTGAATAAGAAACAGATGAAAATGAATAATACCCATTAAAATGTGTATAATATACTCTTTTTCCTATTAATAATAGTGTAACTGTAACATTTGAATTTTGACTTCACAGTATACCCATATGGTGCATGGGGAAGTAGAAATGGTATCAAAAAAATGAAGAGGGAATTAATTAAAATATAAATGGGAAAATTCTTGAAGACAAGACAATTTTGAGGATATCAGTTTTCATGTGGGCTCCCCAAATGTGGGATATGCAAGAACTTTGGGAAAAAAATCACAGATATCAGTATTAAAAATGAGGTAAAATAGAAACTATCAAACTACTGTCTCATGTGCCTACATTTCCATCTTTATGGGAATAAACTCCAACACATTCAAAGACTCCATAAAGACAGCATGAAAAAGAATAGCCAGGCTTTAGCTAGTACAACAACCATCTTTACAGTCACTGAAAGATACAGAGAATATAAGATCCCACTGTGTTCACTGTCTGTTGATTATATAAAAGCATTTGAGTCAGTAGGACAAAATTCCTCATTAAAGGCTTTCTTCTAACAGGTGTCTTCCATATATATTTTAAAGCCACATAAGACTCTTTGAAAAATGCAACAGAGAAAACTTTGGTTGGCAACATTCTGTTTTCTAACATTAAATGAAGCATAAAATAGGGAGCCATATGCTTGCCAAAAGCATCATGGAGGTTATTCCCAGAGTAGCCATGCCAACTGTCAGTGTGTGGCAAGATCTGTTCTTCTGAGCCCTGAGCCGGACTTTTACTGACAAGAAGTTTGATGAATCATGTTTTGAATTAGTATCTACAACTTAATGAAATCATTTCTGAGAAGGAGATTATAAGTAAAGAGCAAAGAGATGAAACGCAGAACTGATGCCCTAACTAAGAGATATAATCTCCTTTGTCTGGAAGGATTAATTAAAATATTTTAAGTTTTTATGAAGAGCCATACCTTATTTCCCCAAATAAATGACACTAGTTTCCTTGCTATTCCTTAGACAACAGTCACTCTTCTGGCTCCAGGCATTTTACTGGGACATTTTACAGACATTTTTATTCATTACTAGGATTCTTTCTTCATACCCATCTCTTAGATGTCTCTACTTCTTTCAAGTCACAGAGAGTCTCACCTTCTGCAAGAAATCTTTCCCAGTGTTTTTTAAATTTCTTAATCTAAGTGTTTTCCCTTTATTTCCAATTTATTATATATATGTAACAATTTATAGTATATTATACATATAACAACTATGCAAAATTTATTATACACACACACATACACACACATATTTGTGCATAGTTGGTTTCATGTTATATCCCACATTAGCTTGTGAGCTCCTTGAGAGCAGGGGCTGCTTGTAGCGCAGTATCTGACACTTGAAAGATGCTTGATAAATGCTTGTTGATTTACTTTGATTTGAGCATCCAACTCAGAACCCAAATGAAAGGGGTATATAAATGTAGAGGTCTTCCAGATGCTTCTGTTTGCAGATGACACTGGGCTAATTACATCATATCCAAGAACTCTGGAGAACTTCTCAAATGAGATTCATTCTCACTCAAGAGAATTTGGCCTAATTATCCATGTAGAAAAACCAACATGTGTCTAGATAGACAGCCTGTTGAGTTGAGACATATGCTACAGATAGTTAATGAGTATTCATAATTGAATGAGAGGAGGAGAGAAAGCTGGATTGTATCTGAGAAACTGTACAGTGCTTTGAATGGCTCCAAGCTTCACTATGAACAAAGACCTATTTTCTATAAACAATATTCTTCCAATGATGCTTTATGACTGGGAGTCATGGAATACCAACCTCAATAAAATTAAAATAGCTGTTTCAGCTAGCTGGATGCAACTGAGAAGAGCATGAAGAGGTTGGGGCATGTGAATAGTATGGATGAATTGATATAAAACATATAATCAAAGAGATATAAAAGCAGTATTCCAGTTATATAATTATAGTGAGAAATAATATAAAACTTGCATTTTTCATTGGTACTTGGTCAATGTCAAGAATAAGGATCCCAGCATATGGAGTAAATTTCATCTGGAGAATTTAAAGGAAAACATTGATAAGGGTTCCAAAAAGTGAAAAGATGTGGACAGATGCTAACTATATCGTTAGAAGGAGTATTCTTCCTGATGAGACTGGAGAGCCATACAAGTATGGAAATGTTGGAGAATAGCTGGATATACCTTTTGCTTTTTAAGCTTTGTAGTGTGCTTTCCAGATCTTAATTTACTTGATAATGCAAAGGCATAAGGATAAATTGTTATTTTTCTGGAATATAGGGAAAATCATAATTGTATATATCTAGGTATGTATGGATATATATGTGCACATTCATACATACACACATTTAGGAAATCTTACAATTTAGACAATTCAGAGAATGAAAAGTTGGAAAATGGGTTTGGAAAATTAAAAGTCTGCCATGAATTGTGAAAATTCCTGATTGACTAAAAGTAAACCCAAGTTTGTATAATGGTGCATAGAACAAATGAATAAATTTTTCATGGAGTGGGGTTTGTGGGTTAATGTTTTAATCAGTGACTTGGAAAGAAGCAGAGATGGTACACTCATCCAAATTGCAAATGACCCAAGTTAGGAGAAATAGCTGACAGATTGGATGACAGAGACCGGATCCAGGATCCAAAAAGATCTCAGCAGGCTAGAATGTTGTCAAATCTGTTAAGATGAAAATGAATAGGGAAAATATGAAGTCATATACAAGTTCAAGAAATAAATTTCTGAAGTTCAAAAGTGGGCAGAATAAGGATGTGGTTAGCTAGAAGTTTGTTTGAAGAATTTTTTTTCCTTAAAGCTAATTGCAAAGTTGTCTTGAGTCAACAGTGTGATATGGCAGTCTAAATAGCTAACTAATCTTAAAAGGCATGAAAAAGTGTATAGAAGTAAAGAGGCAACACTTTCATTATTGTTCTACCGTGGTCTTAGAATACCGTGTACTTAGAATATTGAGTTCAGTTCTGGGTACCACATATTAGGAAGGACACTAATAACCCAGAAAACAGCCAGAGGAGGGCAATAAGCTTGGTGACAATTGAGGAAGCTGAGGGAATTGGGAAATTAATCCTGAAGAAGAGAAGATTTAGGAGCAATATGGCAACTGTGTTCAAATATTTGATTTGCTTGACTGATTCCACAGAGTAAAACCAAGGGCAATGGGTTGGAGATGCAAAAAGGCAAATTAGGCTTGATGTCAGGGGAAAAAAATAAGCAAAAAACCTTCTTAACAATCTGGGGTGCAGGATGGAAGGAGAGAAAATGTAGGACATCTGGTGGTTTCCTACTTTGATTAATTGTTCTTGCTAAATAAATACTAAGCCCCATTGTTTCTTTTACTGCTGCATTAGTGAAAATAGTCCCAGACATAAATATAACACATTTTAAAATTCACAATCTTTTGATCAAGTACTACTTGAAAGGGAAGCCTAGGTAATAGAGGTAATAAATAGCAGAACCAGAATTTGAACCTAGGGTGTCTGATACCAAATGCATTGCTCTTCCCCATTGTCCCATGCAGGTAGAGTGCTTGGAAATTTGAGATAATGAAGTTCAAAAGGCACAGAAGTTGTACATCATCAAAAGATTGTGAATAACCTGATTCTGCCAAAAACAAAAAATAAAACACTCCAAAATCCTGAACCAAACCAAAACAAACAAAAAACCCCTAGAATTGTAGAAAGTGAACTGAATGGAAAAGGAAATGACATCAGCAACAATGAGAAGCCATTATTTCTGTACTAGAAGAGCAAATAGTTTCTGTTTCAGGAAAGAAAATGGTTTAAAATCTAGCACAGAGGGATGTTAAAAAATAAAAGGAATATGATCATTTCAGGTGAGCTTCATTATATGCAGCTCTGCTGCTCAAAAGTTGTGCCAAATTTTTATAAACTGTATTTCATTTGAAGCTTATTAGGGGAGCCCCCTATCTGAAGGTATGCTCTGATGAACCCAAATGCTAAAATAAGCAGAACCAGGAAGTTCAGCACCTGGAGAAAATTCTATTGCAAGGGGAGAGTGTAGGGACAAGGGACTGGACTTGGAATCAAGACAGCTTGGGTTCAACTTCCACCTAGACTATGTGACCTAAGTAGGTCACTTAACTTCCCTGTGCCTCAGTTTTCCCAAGTGATATCTTGACTAAATCTTAAAGGAAACTAGGGATTCTAGAAAAGGAGAAGTGAATGCATTCTAGTCTTGGGGGCACAGACAGTAGAAAGATATTGGGATGGAAATGGAATGTCATGTGTATGAGAAACAATAAGAATTTTACTTCTCTATTTGGGTCTTTCCTCATATGTAAAATGAAGAGAGTGGACTAGATGACATCCTTGTCTCCCTCCCCCAAAACCTATGAAATTATGAAATATGAAGGATCTTGCTGAATAAATATTAAGTGAACTTAGAAGTCTAGTGGACTGGATTTGAATCTTGGCTTTGCCATATACATGGTATATGACATCAGACAAATCTCATTCTCTCGATGTCAGTCTTCTCATCTTTAAAAAGAAGTATTGACTAGATGTTCTCTTAAAGTCTTTTCCTGCTCTAATATTTTGTGACTCTGGGTTAGTTTTTTCTTTGAAAGAAAAGAGAACAATTGCTCCCCAATATAAAAGGATCAATGAAGAAATTAAAGCTATCCAACACTGTATGATAATCAACTATTGGAAGGCAATTTGTAACAAAGCCCAAAGGGTTATAAGACTGTGCCTACCCTCTTATCCAGCAGTAACACTGCTGTGTTTGTATCCCAAAGAAATCATAAAAGAGGGAAAAGGACCCCCATGTGCAAAATAGTTGTAGCAGCCATTTTTGTGGTGGCAAAGAATTGTAAACTGAAAGGATACCCATCAACTGGAGAATGATTAAATAAGTTGTGGTATGTGAATGAATTGGATACAATTGTGTATAAGAAATGATGAGCACTCTGATTTCAGAGAAGGCTGGAAACATTTATATGAACTGATATTTGAGAGAAGTGAGAAGAATCAGGAGAACTTTGTACATAGTAACAGCAACATTAGGTGATGATCAGCTATGATAGACTTAACGCTTCTTAGCATTGCAATGATCCAAGACAATTCCAAAAGACTCATGATAGAAAATGCCATCCACATCCAGAGAAAGAACTATGGAATCTGATTGCAAATAAAAGTATATTACTTTCACTTTTTTTGTTCGTTGGGTTTTCTTTCTTGTGGTTTTCCCCTTTGTTCTGATTCTTTTTTTAGAACATGACTAATATGGAAATATGTTTAAAATGATTACTTGTGTTTAGTTTGTATCTGTTTTTTTTTTTTTTTTTTTTGGTCTTGGAGAAGGGGGAAGAAAGAGAAAAAATTAGAATGCAAAATCTTATTAAAAATGAGGGTTGAAAATTATCCTTACATTAATTGAAAAAAAAATAAAATGCTAGTTAAAGGGGGAGGGGAGAGTGGGAAAGGTGAAGGAAGAAAAAGAAAAAGGATCAGTACAGTAAGATCACTGGAAAATCCTAATCAAGCCTCCAGCTTGCTATTCTAGTTTTCTCAACTCTAGCATTGACAATGCACAGGACCTCCAGGGCAAGTCTTCAGTAAATGCAGCTGTCACTATTTTAGTATTAGTCTCTAGAAGACAAACTGCTATACTAACTCACATTGATATCTCTTTCAATTCAAGCCAACAAATACTTATTAAATGCCTGTTATATGCTAAACACAGTGCTAGGTGATGGGATATATGTAAAGGAGCAGGGGGAGTCTTTGCTTTCAAGAACCTTGATGGGTACTGAAGGAAGAAATTTAAAAATTCTTTTCACAGACTGAGAAAGTAGTGGGGTTGATGATAATCGTCATGAGAATAACAATTCCTTAGTTGCATTCGTTTTCATTTCCTGACCTAACAGGGCTCTATCAAGTGTTTTCTAAAGCAAAGAAGCAAGAAAACCTTCACAGCTCAGTTCCCCTCTGTAAAAAACCAGTAGTCTTCTATAGGTAATTGTATCCTAGTCTGAAGGTCATAGAAATCATAAAATCCCAAAATTTAGAACCTTAGGGATCATTTTGTACAGTTCCCTCATTCTACAGATGAAGAAACTGAGGTCCCCAAAGGAGAAATGACTTATTCAAGATTACATAGCTAGTAAACTGCAGAATAAGTATTCAAAGAAGGATAATCAATGCAAATGCAGAGGGACCAGTATTTGAAGGACTTTGGAAAGTCTTCCAAGATCCCCAGCCCCCCAAGTCCTCCCTGCTCTCCTCCCCTTTCCTTCTCTCTTCCCTCCCCATCCCTTGATCTGCTCCTAGGCTTGTCAGTCAAGGTGCTGAATCCTTAATTCATTTGCTGCACTAAAAGTTTTCACTCTCCCAGCTCTCCATTAAAATGTAAATGCCCTCAGGGGTAACACCTTAAACCATTAACTGCTAACATCTTAGTGGGGATTAGTGAAGCAAAACTGGCTCTGGGAGTGTGAGGTGGAGGCATTACTGTTAAAGTCCTGGAGGATTTGGAAGGAAGGGATCCAGTCTGCTGGAAGGGGGAAAGGAATGGAAATTCATCATTCACTGCAAAAGCTGGGAACTGGAAGTATTGATGAAAGAGAGTTTCTCTAACAGGCTAACTACAGGCGTGTCAGACATCTGCTATGTGACTCCTGAAAGGGAAGCAGTGATCCTGGGTGGGAGCTTTAGGCAAAGGTAGAAAGCCAAGAGGGAGGGGTTGATTTGGGGGGAAAGTAGTCTGAGTGACTTAAGAGAAAATGTGGAGATGGAACTCTGATCTGATGTCCTAGAATAAGCTAAATTCCCTATCACTTTATTTTGGTGTAGATGGGAGCTCAATTTTTGACTTCCATGTGGCATATACTTTGCTGTCATATGGCAATTCGAGCAACATCATGAAACACCTGCTATGTCCCAGAACTGAGGTGCAGAGTTTACAGGTCGTTGCCTTTATGGAGTTTACATTCTAGTTGGGGGAATAAGTTATATCTGATTCAATTCAACCATCATTTTTTCACCACCTACTGAGTGCAAGGTGTAGGAGATAAAGACACTAACAACAATCCCTGCACTCACAGGAACTATGCTAAGAGAAACTATGGCACTTACAGACATAATATAAGGTAATTTAAGGAAGAAAAAAGAAAAAAGACTAGATGACCTCAAGAAGAATGTCCAGTATGTCTGAATGAAAAGCAGTGTAGTGGAGAGGAAAGATTTCACAACCAGAAATATCTAGATTCAAGTTCTACCCTTGACCGATTCAAATGACTAAACCAGATCACTTAACCCAGGGTTCTAGGCAACTCTCCAAGGTTATAAAGTGTTGAGAAAGTGCTGATCAGGGAGTTCCCTAAACTGGTGAAATTACAGGCGCCATCCCAATTCCTATGATGTAGGCGCTGCATTAGGTCCTGAGGGTACGAAGACAAAAAACAATCTTTGACCTTTAAGGGAGTTTATATATTCTGTTAGAAGGAGGATTCCCGAAGGAAACGGCACATTAGGTCAAGTGACTGCTAAGGTCTCCTCCAGCTCTAAGCTACTAATTTCTTTAGCTTTTAAGTCAGGCTCCAGAAGACAACAAAGAACAATGCGGTAAGGTACTTACGGGGTTGTATGTACATGGCTGAGACCACAGGACCTGCTGCTGCAGGAGATAAAGAGAAATCCTGGGAGGGGGGAGGGAACAGCAAGGGAAAATCAAACGCCTGGTGTTTCCGAAATGGAAGCAGCTACGGAGAGAGAATACATTACAAGCACCTCTCTTCGTGCTGAGAAGTTTCCTTACTAACATGTCTCCTCCAGCTTGATGGATGGAGACAAGAATTTAGATCCTCTCGAATTCTTCCCCCGTTGCCTTGCTTCCCTATTGTATAGAATTGTTTGTAGACTTAGTGAACCTTGTTCAGGTTGAGCAAATTCTGTTGAAACATATTTTGCTCTCTCCTATTTCTTCCTGGGGATGTTGCTCCTCATTGCAGTTCAGTCACTATTCGTTGCTAGAATTATTTGGGCCCCATCATCTGATCATTGGGATGTTTTTCAGTTTCCCAGGATCTTGATTGCTGTCATGTACCACAAACATGCTACTTTCCTAAATTCCATGCGGTCACTACTTAGGGATGGGAAGAGATCGGTTCTGCTGATTGCAGGCTGGGACAATCAACTCTAGAGTTTCCTATTTGCCTAGATGTCTCAATGGATAGAATGGCTGACTTGAAGTCAGGAAAATGAGCCCCAGACACTAGCTATGTGACTCTGGGCAAGTCACTTAACCCTATTTGCCTCAGTTTCCTCATTTGTAAAAATGAACTGGAGAAGGAAATGGCAACCACTCCAGTATCTTTAAAAGTAAACCCCAAATGGATTTATGAATAGTCAAAGAAGACTGAAAAAGGACCAAACAACAAAAAACTCTATTTACAGTGATTTGCTTTATATTTACATATGTTGTATATATGGCTATTTAGATATATTCCATCCTTCCATTTGAATGGAAGCTTCTTGTGAGCAGGGATTGTGTCATTCTTTATATCTGAATATCTAATACAGTGCCTGATACTATAAATGCTTTTTGATTAGCTGATTCACAAGCCAAGTCTGGAAAAAGCAGAATGATAACTCTGCTAGAGGTCAAAGCTGTCTACATCTGTTCAGATCACAAAGGAATCATGATGGGAGATGTTTAGGGAAATTCATACAAAACAATAATACATTACAAGTACATTGGAGATGTTATGATGAAGAGCGTTCTTTCTGCCCAGAACAAAGCCTAATTAGAGGATATTTTTTTCAGGGGCAAATTTGGAGCAGGCTAGTATCAGACAAAGTGGAATGAAAGGCTAGGAATACAAGGGGCTTCGGGTAATCCCTTAACCCTTGACATGGTGGCATCTGGATCTTATCTAAGCTAAAGGTGGCAGCAACTCTGGATGTGGATGTGGGCTGAGGGTGGGGGTGTATGCAGCAGATTCATCTGTCTAGAGACTGCTGTGTTTCATTCTAGAGGGTCAAAGACAGAAGTAGGAGGATGGTGAACTGGTCAGATTTATCTCTTTTTATGATTTTGCCCAATTATTCATTATTACAAGGTCATGCTTTAATGTCATAGCTATAACTAGGGCTTGGGAGATTAATTTTTTTCCTTAGGGTGCTAACATCTGTTTGACTGGTTCTCTAGCTTGTTGTACATATGCCATGTGGCCCTTGTGGACTTTGTGTCATCTTGCACAAACACCCTCAAATCTTTACCTTGTCCTGGGACATCACCATCCATCACAGTAGGCTCTATCTCTATTCCCCCAAGCTAATGGGCCCCAAGTGAGTGTCTCTGAACTCACATCTTCAACCAATGTCACCATACTTAATGGGAGCAGACTTTTTAACTATTCTGTCCTAGTATTTATCTCCACTCTTCCTCCCATTCCCATCTGAATTTTCCTCAATTGCCAGTGTTTCTAATTATGGTTCTGTATGCAATTATTGGACTGCTGAGACATTGAGTAATATAAGAAAGGCTGAAATGTGAGAAATAATAATAGCTAACATTAACAGTGTTTTAAGGTTTGAAAATCACTTTATATATCTTATTTTATTCAATTCCTATGACAACCCTGTGAACTAGTTACTACCCACTTAACAGGAGAGAAAACTGAGGCAAACAGAGGTTAACTGACTTGTCTAGAATCACACAGTAAGTGTCTGAGGCAGGCTCTGATCATCAGGTCTTTTTGACTTCCTATTCCAGCTTTCTAGTCACTACAACTCCAGCTATTTCAAATACTGGGGATAAATCTCTTTAAGAGGCCCAGGAGATGGATCCAGAAATGATAAATTAAAATTCTATAAAAGACAGATAAAAATCAAAATCTTGAGATTCCAATGATTTAGTGAACACTGCCAGTCGAACTCAACATCT
Organism: Antechinus flavipes; assembly: GCF_016432865.1. Classification (NCBI taxonomy): domain Eukaryota; kingdom Metazoa; phylum Chordata; class Mammalia; order Dasyuromorphia; family Dasyuridae; genus Antechinus; species Antechinus flavipes. Next base: position 221,525,912 of record NC_067399.1, on the reverse strand, counting down.
TGCATTCCCCAAAGAAACTTGTCTGCCCTTGCAATCTTGAGGGCAAAGACAACTCTCTTTTCTAATTCTCTGCATCTCCCAGGATTCCAACTATGTTTTAGTACCCAGGTAATTGCTCAACAAGTGCTGTAAATAAAAATAAATTCATTTCCTGTTGGGCATTTTGTTGGGCATTTCTGATAATAGTCTTGGAGTGAAATTCAAACATCTATCTTCTGGACCATAACCTCAGTGTTTCAAAGAGAAGTCATCTTATAGCACATTTTTAAGATCAACAGCATTTTGAAACCCACCATTAGCTGCACACTATCAGGGCTGCTTAACGGAGATATGGGCAAAAGCAGTTTTATCACAGAGAATAAAATGAGAAAAAAATATTAACTGATAAATATCCCAACAGTAAATTAAAAACATTAAGTATGTATCTTCAAATAGCTTCCTGGAGTGTGCTTTGTATACCTTCTCTCTTTGGGTGTTATTTATTTGGGATTATTTACTGAATTATTTTGTTCCCCAAAAATGATATACCAAAGAAAATTAAAAGCCCTACCCAGTAGGAAATAATGGATAGCAGCATTTAATTAAAATGAAAGTGGTGCAATCAATGCCTGTCTAATACAATAATGAGCTTAATTTAATTTCCATTTAATGTTAAAAGAAATGAAGCTTAAATCAATTGCCTATGGAATTAGGTGATGGCAATAAAAAAAAATGAATGCAAGTTTTTCTAAGGCAAAGCCCCTCTTTTTCATTCTTTAGGGGGAAAAAATACATACACACACCAGACATACTGGTCCATTTCCATTCTCTAGCAATGTCATGGGGGACAATTTCCCCAGACAGCTGGGCTCCGCTGTTAGAGCCGCTGAAACGTACAGTTAATTAAAAAGCAACAGTCTAATTTTCGAAAGTTTGAGAGTCATCAGAAAAACAGAAAAATGTGGAAACATTAGATGCAAGGGTCACCAGTCTGATCTCATTGCCAGAATGGGAAAGCAAGAAATAGAAAAGAATGCATAGGAAGAATATGGCCCCTTCAGCTGCATGACTTTACTGCATGCTCCTTCTGGTTGGGTGAGCCATGGCATATCTCTTAATCTTTCAGTATTCCAGCCAATTCTCAAAGATTCTTAAATTATAGAGCAGCAGTTGATTTGGTTCTTCACTGGGAGTTCTATACACCAATGAAATCATAGAACTGGGTTCAAAGAAATAAGGTACATTAGTCTGACCATGTAGCTTGATTGATCAGTGGGCTTTGTTAGATCCCTTTTGCTTCTAGGATAAACAACAAACTCCTGTGTTTGTCATTTATAAATGTTCATAGTCTGGATATAACTCATCTTTCTATTACTATCACCCCAGCCACACTAACCAACATTTTTTTTTTTTTTTTCTGTATGTGACATTAAATTTCCTGCTCCCATTTCTTTGCTCAGGCTATCCCTCATGACTAGAACGCTCTCTCTGCTTACCTGTGGAAGTGGCTATTAAACAGGGATTCATTTAAAAAACACTGATTTAGTTGCAATTATACTTTGGTAGGTAGCTAAAGAAATAGGAGGATAATCAGATATTGTTCTTGTTCTCAAGGAGATTGTAATCTTTTCCTCACACTGGGTAGTGATTAGAACACTGGATTTGGAATCAGAAAAAGTTCAGGGGAAGACATTTAGGAAATATATGAATGACAAGTAATTTAGTCTTTTGGGACCTTAATTCCCTCATCTGCAAAGGGGATCTGATGGCCTTCAAGATTATTTCCACCTCTAGTTCTCTGTTTTGTATGTTCTACAAGAGTCCACTGCCATTAGGCTGCCGAAAAAATCAGAGATGGTCCTTCCCTGTTCACTTCAGATTCCAAGCCTGGCTTACAACAGACTGAGGTATGAAAATTGACCCTACTTTAATGGCTGCTTCATCTTGGTGAGATGATGTTTCTGGGTTCTCTAAGTTTACACTCGTCAAATAAAAGCCCTGACAGAGTCAGAAAGTCATCAATACAGTTTGAGTGACAGACCTATGTCTTCTGGTGGATCTCATTGTCATATCAAGGAGTAATATGATTTCTTGGGTTAATTTCTAGATTAAAAACCAAAATGGCACTTAGTTAGTCCTGCGTGGCCCCTTTCTGTCTTTGCAATACTGTAGTCATCTCTCAGAGAAGGGGGGGGAAGAGCACAGAGAACTGCACATTTTTTAGACTATCTACCAATATGAATTCAACTGTTATCATTCTTAATTCAATTCAATAAGCAGTTATTAACCTCTTATTATATAACAAGGAACTGTGCTTGGTGCTGGGGATACACAGTCTCTTCCCTCAAGGAACTTACTTTCTCCATATAGAAACAACATATATACAAATATAAACTGTATACAAAGTAATTTCTGAGACTAGAGTGCAGCTCTGATAGAAATGGTAATTTGTTAATAATAGAACTGGAATTCTGGAATGGGGGTAGAGCAGGATCAAAGGGGAGAGAAATGTGGAATAGAGGTACCAGAAAAATAAGATTGATAAAGATTTGAGGAAACCTGAGAGTGGTATTCAGAAGACAGAGTTTTGGCCAAAGCAGTCTGTGACTCAGAATCAGAGTGGAGCCTAAGGCAACAGACTGTCATGCCCTTCACTGTAGCAAAAATATGTTGATTTGATTATTAATCCCTGACCAATGAGTTAATACAGTACTGGAGGATCCAAACCACATCCATATGGACAGACTCACTTTAAATGAAACCAGAGGATAAGACAAAATTGCATCTAAATGGGAGGATGACTCACAGGTTGCCCTTGCAGAGATGAATAAAATAGATATAGCAATGCACCTAAGGGCCATAAGAAACAGCATTTTATGGGCCACTTCGTCATCTTGTCTCAGGGGACTCATGATAAGCATAAGCAAAAACATTCACCATGAAGATAATGGCAGTTTCGGCACCAACATCTATTGCAGATATAGAGAGATTGAAGTGTTCCACTGGCTAAAATAGAGTACCCACAAGCAATCCAGCTTTGGTTTTGCTGCAGACAGATATGCATTATGAAGACAAAGAATATTACTAAATGGGTGGGTTATCAATGATCTTGCCTCTTTAAGGTCTTCCTTATTCTGGTTTAAATGTATTTGCATGCTAAGTAGGAGAGGATCTGGGGACTATCTAATTCTTAGGAAGATGTATAATAAAGTACTCTGATCTGCACTCAAAAAATAGATTGACTTTTAAGCTGGGAGTATTCTACTAAGCTGGTGTGATAAGGAGAACTTCCAGTCATCCAAGATTAGTGGTAGCCACTAAACCTTTGAACAGAAGTTACTCATGCCCTTAAGGAATATAAGAAAATTGTCAAGAAACATGGGTAATAACTGGTAAATAATTATATTATTCTATCTTATATTAAAAGAGTAACTATTACAAAATATTATAATGCTTCTGAAATATTTGAAAGAGGCAATTAAAGAAATAATTTCTACTGAACAAAACCAAATGGATGAGGTTTGGTTATGAAACTTTCATACTGAGCTAGGAAAAAATCAGTGATGATGACCCAGTGAGAGATGAGCTAATTGATTTCTTCAATAACTAGAAACTCGGAATTGATTTGTAATCAATGAAGTTATATAAGTTTCCGTGTACTCTTGGAAAAACCTATTCCTTCTTGCTGAATGTGCTCACAAGGCTTTAATTCTGTTTATGACCATTTATCCCTGAGAATCAGGATTTTCAGTCTAGTTCTCAAACATATTCAAAAGCCAGACACAAATAGGAGGTTGAGTTGATAAGCTGGTATCTCTTTCAAAAAAATATGGCAAGAATAAAACTTGGTTGACAAGAATCAAGAAGTTCATTAAAATTGTCAGTCAACTGGCATATATTAAATGTCTATCATGTGCCAGGTTCTGTGCTATATGTTAGGCATACAAAATAGGGCAAAAGATTGTCCCTGCCTCTCACAGTCCCATGAGGGAGAACAAACATCTACTTACAAACAAGATATAGACAGCTTGTCTTTTGGATGATGAGAGGAAAATGTCAACCCCATTATGGAACAATGAACTATTATTTAGCTATTATGGAGCCCTATCTGTGAAAGAGAGGTACTCAGATACAATATGATGGGCAGAGAAATTCTTTGAAAGATTTGATGTGATCCTCCAAACTGAGCACAGGGCCCAGTACATAGTTATTGATCAGTTACTTTTCAGTTGAATTCAGCTCTTCATGACTCTATTTTTGGGGTTGTCTTGATAAGCAGACTGGAGTAGTCTTGTCGTTTTTTTCCTGCAGTTCATTTGACAAATGAGGAAATTGAGGCAAGGAGGGCAAAATGATTTGCCCATAGTTACACAGCTAAGTGAGGCTGGATTTGAACTTACTAGGGCAAGTCTTCCTCACTCCAGTCTCAGTGCTCTATCCACTTGGCTACCTCACTACCCCCAACAGACAATGAGCCCTTAATAAATGCTTACTCTCCAGTAAGAGTCTGAGGCCAGATTTGAACTGTGGGGCAGGACAGAGCCAAGATGGCAGAGAGAGCACATGTTTCTTTTTGATCTTCTCCTATAACCCTCAGACTCATTAGCAAATCCAGTCTCTGAATTAGCTCTGGACCAGCAAAACCCACAGATATTGGGAGTGCAACAAATTATCAGAAAAAGATAATTTTGAAGATCGCCAGAAAAGGTCTGTTTCAATTGGAAATAGGAGGGAGGCAGCCAGCTCAACCAGTTGAATACAAACACTAGTGCAGACAGTGCTGAATCCCAGGGCAATGTGGACTCTGTTGGGGGAAGAATCTATAGGGGGGACTCTACCACAGTGTTAGCAACTCTGCCCTGGTTGCAAGTCAGTAGATCAGCAGAGAAGTTATAAAACACCCAACATGAACACAAAAGGTAAATAGTGAACCCCAAAATGCCAGAGTCTCCTGGGACCTGGTCATGACCACCAAGCCCTGGGACTAAGTCAGCACCAATTCAGCATAGCTGTGGCTGCTTATAAAGGAAGCTTGGAAAACCTCGCCCATCCTAAAAGCAGACCTTAATGGTTTTTTTTTTTTTTTTTTTAATGAGTAAAAAAAGTAAAGAGAACTCTGATCATAGACAGCTTTTATGGTGAAAGAGAAGAACAGATTTCAAACTCTGAGGAGACTAAAGGCAGATTGTCTCTAGATGAAACTGCAAAAGGTGATATAACCTGATCCCTGTCACACAAGGCTCTCCTAGAAGAAATTAAAAAGGATCTTAAAAGAGAGCTAGAAGAAAAATGGGGAAAGAAAATTAAAAATTTGCAAGAGGGTTTGGAAAAGGCATATAACTTATTAAAAGATAGATTTGATAAAATGGAAAAAAAGAAAGCAACTCCCAGAAAAACAGAACTTGTGAAATGGAAAAAGAAAATAATTCCTTAAAAAGCAGAATTTGTAAAATGGAAAAAAATTCCATAGAACAAAACAACTCATTTAAAAGTTCAATTGAACAAATACAAAAAGAAGTAAAAAAAAAAAAGATGAAAATAATTCACTAAAATTCAGAACTGAACAAATGAACATGAATGACTCAATGAGACAACATGAATCAGTCAAGCAAAACCAAAAAAATGTAAAAATAGAAAAAAATGTAAAATACCTAATTGGGAAAACAACTGACCTGGAAAATAGATCTAGGAGAGACAATCTAAAGATTATTGGATTCCCTGAAAATTATGATGAAAAAAGAACCTAGACACTATTTTTCAGGAATCATCAAAGAGAACTTCCCAGATGTCATAGAATCAGAAAGTAAAATGATAATCGAAAGAATTCACTGAATACCTCCTGAAAGAGACCCTAAAAGTAAAACCCCAAGGAATTTAGCCAAAAGGCTAAATTTCAGAACTATCAGACCAAAGAAAAATATTACAAGCAGCCAGAAAGAAAGAATTCAAATACTGAGGAGCCACAATAAGGATTATTCAGGACCTAGCAACTTCTACTTTAAAGGATTGAAGGGCCTGGAATCTAATATTCTGAAAGGCAAAAGAAAATGGAATATAGCCAAGAATAAATTACCCTGCTAAACTGAGCATTTTCTTTCAGGGAAGAAGATGGGCATTCAATAAATCCTTACTCTCTCTCTTTCTCTCTTCATCTGTTTCTCCATCTGTCTCACTGTCTCTCTGACTCTGTCTCTGTCTCTGTCTCTCTCTCTCTCCCTTTCATCTATCTATTGCTAAATAAATGATCACTCATTCACTCATTCTATCTACCCTACTTTCCTATCTAATCTATGTACCTATTTATTTAGCAAACATATATGTGGTGATTTCAATTTAATACATAAAATGATGGAACTATGTTGGGAAATATAATTTTGAATGAATGAATTAAAAAATAAAAACACCTGTAAATGGTTCAGAAGCACCTGTATCTATTGAATACTTCCTTCAATAAAAGAATTGGATAGTGTGGAATATGTCAAGTACTAAATTATGTGATAAAAAATGAAACTGGTTATACCTTAATTGGCAAAAAATGACTAGTTACCAATGTGGGAATCATTTCAGAATCAGCATTCTATATACAGATTTTCAGTATATAGGCTAAAGATGAGAAGAAGACATGACCTGTAATTATTATATTCTAACTTACTGAACTAAGTTATTGATTCTGAAAAGTGGAATATTGGCTCAAATAAAACTATAGAGTGAAAAAAATATTAATTCTGATTATTGCTGTTTTCTAGAGAAGTTTAATTGAAAATGAGACAGTTATCATAACCAAGAGTCCAAAAGAACTTCAAAGTCCTCTTGCCCAGAAAACACTTCCATTCCCTGATAATGATAATATGATATTATGATATTAATGATGATAATAAATGATAATATTACAATGATAATGATAAGAATAATAATAATACATTATTATTAATGATAATAAAACAAACAACAACAAAATTGGATTGCTAAGACACTGTCAGTCTTCTGACATTAAAATACCAAGAGAAAAGTTGCAAGAACACTGAGTAACTTCTGTGGAGAATTTTTGGGAAGATGCAGATAAGGATAGCACAAGAAGGGAAAATGTCTGGCTTGAAATCATCATTGATCAAAGGAGCACCTACATAAACATGAATGAACATAACTCCAGTGATTGAGAAAAGGCATGGAAGTGGTAAGGTAATTGTGTCACAGAATGATGTGGCCTCTCAACCCAGATCCCAGCTTGTAATACCAGTTTTAAGGAAGCACCTTAATGAGCCACTGCAAAGTGGGCTGATTAAATTTTTCAACAATACCTAATTCTGCTGATTTAAAAAAAAATGAAAAAGTCTTGATGAGTAAGGTACTTGAATTGCTTTGTATCTAATATTGAAGCATTCTGTTAAGTCTTTTACTAAAGGTCTAAAGGTAATTGTAGCTTCACAGGAGCTTTCAATATGGGATCCATTTACCAAAAGAAGAAGAAGAAGGAGAAAGAGGAGAAGGAGAAAGGAGAAAAGAAGAAATTTTTTTAAAAATTGATTTACATGTGGATTTTCTGGGATATCTACTGTGTAAAGTAACCTATGGTTCAATAGCCCTCACTCCTCTATGACTGCTTTTTGTTTTTAATCTAATCTATATATTTTTTCTACTTTTAGATTGATGCCTATTCTCTGTATAGTAATAGAGGTGGTGTGGTGCAGTGAAAAAAAGTGCTGAACTTAGGATTGCAGGATCTGAATTCTAATTCTGCCTTTTCCATTTCCTATTAGTATGATCTCAAGTAAATCACCTAAGCTCTCTGGCCCCAGTTTCTTCAACTGTAAAATGAGGACTTTGGATTAGAAGACCTTTAAGGTCCTTTCCAGTTTCATAGCTTTATGGCAGAAAATAAACAACTTAAGAAAAAAGCTATGTTTTATTCATTTTTGTTTCCTCTGCACTATGCTTCATATTTAGCAGGCTCATAACAAATGTTTTTTGATAATGATGATAATGTTGCTAGAGAAGCTAGGTGGTATATTGATGAAAGAACTGGACTTGGAATCAGGAAGACCTGAGTACAAATACTTCTTCAGACATTTCTGGACAAGGCATGTAATGCTGTGTACCTCAGTTTCCTCCTATGAAAAAGGGGATAAAAAGGCTATTGTGAGAATCAAATGAGATTATATATTAAATGTTTTATATTTAAGACTCTACATAAATGCTAATCATAATAGTTATTATCATTATCATCATCATCATGAGTTAGAGAATTAGAGCTATTTGCTAAAGTTGAGGCAATAAATTCTAGAGCAGGTAGAGAGAGCAGTATTTATGTAGGTAAAACTTCTAGCACTGGCCTTAATGAAAAATAGATTGAAAAACTGTGGTTTGTGTTGCTCATGGGTCTCTCTTTGTGACTCCACCCAGGTTAAGAGAGATTACCACTTCCCTGCTACACTTCCTTTAAAAATCCTTTTCTTTAAACAAACAAAAATATATTGATATTCTTTTATATTTATGTTTATATATGTATATGCATATGTATATATGTACATTTTATATATGTGTGTATTAAATCATTGTTATTTCCCAATAAGACAAATGTAGATGCACAAGGAATCAATCTAGATTTTTTTTTAAAAAAGGATTTATACAGAAGATGGAAGCAAGGAAAGGGAATAAAAGATCAATATAAGAGTCTACATGTCTTGGCCCTGTAAAAAGAGTTGCAGAATAATAAAACTTGGAATCAGCAAAGACTGACAAAGAATGCATAAAAACAAGAAAAAGAGAGATCATTCTCCCTTCATCTTACCCTTATTTCTTTTATTCCTTCTTTCCTTTTTTCTTCTTACATTCCTTTTCTTCCTACCCTCCTTTTCTTCCTTCTTTCCTCTTCTTTCCTGTCCTCTCTTTGTTTTCTTTCTTTCCACCCTCCTTTTCTTCTTTCCTTCCTTTATTCCTCCTTCCTCTCTTCCTCCCTTCTTTTCTCCTTCCTTTCCTTTATAATGTGAGGCAGAGAAGTGTTATAGCCATTGCTTAGAGTAGATGAGATAATGGAAAAAAGACAAGATTGTTCATTTTTCTTGTTGTTTCTCTTTTCTTTGTTAAGGATAAATTTTAGAGTAAAAAAAAAAAGACCAATGGAAAGTTATACATAACATAAGAATGAAAATATTAAGAGAGCACCTAGCTGCCCTTGATGAATTCAAATCACCTAGTACAGATTAACTATATTTTCCATTATTGAAATGACCAGCAGGTGTGACTGCTCAGCCAGTCAGTGATACTTAGATATGATGTGGAATCAAAGAGGTACCACAGTATTGGATAAGGACAAATATAATTCTGAGTTTTAAAAAAAGAGAGAGAAAGAAAGAAAGGATGGGGAAAGGAAGGATGGAAGAAAGGAAGGAAGGAAGGGAGGAAGGAAAGAAGGAAGGAAAGGAAGAAAGGAGGGAGGAAAGAAGAGAAATAAAGAAAAGAAGGTATGGAGAAAGCATGGATGGAAGAAAAAGAAAGAAGCTTGAAAACTATAGACCTGTGAACTTGATTTTATTTCCTGGCAAAATTAGAAAATGAGAGGGCTAATGACAACTAATTAAGGAGATGGTTAGTGATGGAATAGAAAGGAAGTTGTGCACAATGAGCCAGCATGGTTTCATCAAGACCAGAACCTTATTTCCTGTTTTTGATTCAATTATTATCTGGTGGATCAAAGGTAATGTTCTAGATACAGTTTGTCTAGATTTTTAGCAACATGGCTGATAAAAGATTCTCACACTCTTATAGAAAACATGGATAGATAAGGGCAATGTGACTGTAAAGTTATATAGATTTAGAACTGCTTAAATGGCTGAACATAAAGAACAATCATAAAAGGGTTGATAGCAATTTGGAGGTCTCCAACCAGAGATCTGAACTTGGCCTTGGGTTATTTTACATTTTTATAAATGAAATACATAAATGGTAATTGAAGATAACACAAAGCTAGAAAGCATAGTAACATACTTAGATGACAGTATCCCAAACCAAATTTAAATAGACTAGAGAATTGGAATAAATATAACTGGACAAAATTTAATATAGATAAATGCAAAGTCTTGTACTTGAGCTCTAAAAACCAACTTTTCAGTTACAAGATGAAGAGACAATGGTTAGAGAGAAGTTTACTTGAAAAAAAATAGCTGAGAGTTTTCCTAGATTATAAACTCATTATGAGAAAGCAGCTGAAAAAACTTATGGGATCTTGGACTGCATTGAGACACAGTTTTCAAAAATAAAATGGTAATAATCCTGGTGTGCTGCCAGCCCCTGCTTAGACTTCACTTGGAGCACTGTTGTATTGAGTTCTAGGTACGAAGGCTTAAGAGGAACATTGGTGGGCATTTGAGGGAGGACACCCAGGATGGGGAAAGGCCTTGAATCCAGGTCAGTGAGGATCAATTGAAAGAAGTGAGGCATGTTTTGCCTGGGGAAAAGATTTAATTGAGATAGAATAAATATCTTGTAATCTTTTGCAGGGCTGTCACACAGAAAAAAGAGCAGACTTTTTCTTCTTGGCCTCAGATAATCAAATCGGGAACGATGAATTGAATTTATTTCTATCTCTCTCTGTGTGTGTATCTCTCTGTCTCTCTCTTTCTCTGTGTCTATCTGTCTCTGTGTCACTGTCTTATTTCTTGATATCTGTAATTAGAGTTATAAACATATATCTGTAAAGGTCTATACAGATCTATCTCTTTATGAATCTACTTCATTAGAGAGATATAGATTAGATATAGACTTACATCTCTCTCTCTCTATGTATATATATATATATATATACATATATATATATATATATATATATATATATATATTTGTATAGAAATCTCTCTATGTCTCTCTTGACCTATGATAGTCACAGATATAGACATACATCTATATAGATATAGACATATATCTGTATAAATATTGACATTTCTATTTCTTTATAGATCTGTATAGTTATTGATTATATATATATAATATATGTAGACATACATATTATATAGGTAGATATACATTTATATGCCTATCATAGAGATATATCTGTTTATAGAGTTATATAGACATACAATATATAGATATATCTGTATGAGCATAGATATGTCTATCTATATATAGTTATAGATTTTATATATCTACTGAGAGAAATAGTAAGATAGATCTAGAGACATATATATAGAGATATACATTTATAAAAATGTAGATATAAATGTATCTATATAGGTATAAATATCTCTATGAGGAAAAAAAATTGGTAGAGCACTAAGATAGTATACTGGGCTTGGAATCAGGGAGACCTGAGCTTAAATCTGTCTTAAGATACTTATCATTTGCGACTCTAGCAAGTCATTCAACTTCTGTTTGCCTCAGTTTCCTCATCTGTAGACTGGGGATAATAATAGCACGTGTTTCCCAGGATTGTTGTGGGGGATCACATGAGATAATTATAAAGCACTTAGCACAATGACTGGCACATATTTAACTGCTATTTACATGTCATCTATTATTAGCTATAATTATCTATAAGTATAATGGGCCACGCTGACAGCTTTCAATTTCCCTCTCATTAGAAGCAAAGTTGGGGGGGGGGTTACCTCTCAGGTATATTGTGGAGGGCAGTCTTGCCCCAGATTAACCTAGACACCCTCTGAAAATCCTTCCTAGTCTGAGATAACAGTAATTCTGAGAATGGAAAATAGAGTCCCAGGCCTTGCAAAAAATCACTCTGCTACTTCTAAAATTCTGGCTCCTTTTTCTCTGATCTATTGAATATTATTGTGATTTTATAAGGAAAGAAACTAAATTGGTAAAAGATCCAGAATTAGCACTCAAAGCTGTTGAGTCTACAGCTCTTTACCCACCATGAGAGTTAACTGCAGTATGTTGATTGCTTAACATTAGATTATGAAGATATTAAACAGACCATTTTCAAGAACTATTTGGTCTGCAGGGTTGGGGAGATTCATTGTGGCTGAAATAGGGTCTGGGTTACCAAGATTCTCTTTGTTTAATTAGCTTTGTTGTGTTTATTGCTGCCCTCATTTTACTATACCATAATAGTTAACATTTATAGATCTGAATGTCATTATATATGTAAATACAATCATATTCAAGCATTCTTTGATTGCCACTAAATTATACACACACATAAATATGTTTAACATGTATATGTATAATTTTTATATTATTTATAAAATTATATATTTGAAGTCTGTTATTTTTATTACAGATATATAATTTATATATTGAAAACTACATTCTAACATTTTTAGATGGAATAGTGGAAAAGATGAGACTCTGGAGCGAGATCAAATCAAATCACTCTTCTAATAGATATTTACTTCCTTTTTTAAAAAACTTCTTTAGGTCTTAGTTTCCCCATTTTAAAATGAAAAGGTGGGGCTAGATGATCTCTAAGGTCTCTTCCAGCTCTGGGTCTATGAAACTTTGATATTCAGTTGCTGGAAGATTTCACATACACACAAATATATGTATACATCACACATATAAAAGATTTTATACTCATATAATGCTTACATAGCTATAATCTTTATATGATATATAATATACAATGTCATACATAACAATAAATCAACAATTATAGAACATATTGTAATGAATATAATTATATAATAATACATTATTATAATAATGTGAATGCTTGTATGATATATAATCTTTTAGCTGTTCTTACTCATCCTTTGTTTTTTGAAGATCAATGACATTAAAGTTGATGTCTTGACTTGCATGTGCATTGGATTTCAATGTTACAAAGCCTCAATTTCTCTTCCAGAATCATTGAAGTCTAGTGACAAGACAGAAGTGAAGACCACTGGCAATGGCCTGGACTTCATTGGACTACCTCGATATCTTTAATGTCAGACCAAGTTCCACTTCACCTGGCAGAACCTTAAAAAAAGTTAAAGCTGGATCAGAGATCATCCAATCCCATCCCTTCACTTTAGTTGCCCAAGTCCACGGTCATGTTGGGATTCATACTAAGAGCTTCTAACTTCTAGTACAAGGCTTTTTTTCACGGATCACAGAATCAGCCTCACGTAGGGGCCAAGAGGTACCCTCTCATTTCTCTTATAACAGCTCATTCTCTGCCAAATGCATACTTAACGTTCAAGTGGATCTGTGATCTCATTGACTCTCATGGTCCTTCCAAAGATGCATATTGCCGCCCATTCACGTCTGCCCATCCTGGATGATTCTTCCACATGTATTCCCATAAATTTTCTACAGAAGGTCCACTTAATATACTCTCAATCTTTCCTGCTATTTCCAGGATAATGAGTGGAACTTCTGGCTGTCCTCTTCTCAAGTCTTACTCCTACCCATCTTTTCTTCTTATCATTTAATTCCCTAATGACACTTTTATCTTACTCTTCTTTAAAGTTCTTCCTTGTTTCTATGTTGACTAGTATATGGTCTAATAAATGAATAAATGCATTTGTCATTGCCTGCTTCTGCCTTGGGTATTCTGAGTTCCCCTTCAGGTTGCTGTCAAGTTTCTGTTTTATGGAAACTGTCACAATGCCGCATCGGCAGTCTTCCCTCATTACCTAAGCCCTGTTTTGTTGTGCTCTGCTTGGGCAGGTCACTCACTAGCCCCCTGAACTGATATAAGGACACTCACGCCTCACTAGCTCCCCAAAATGTCCAATTAATCACAGCAGCAGCCGAGCAGAAACAGTACCAGTTTTGGGTACATCAAACAGTTTGTCTGGGTGTGTGTGACAAATCACATCTGAGCCGAGGGGGTGACAAGGGCCAACAAATCTTGGTAGGGATCCAGATAGCCTTCAATGTCATATTTCACATTTCTGCTGAGGTGAATATAAACAGCTGGGGATGGGGGAAATAAGACATCTAGCATTCACTTCCTTCGTAACTTACTTGTTTTACATCTTCCTTCCATTACTGAATAAATAACGATTTGGTGTAGGATTCCTAACCGGTTATAACAAAGCTCAGTAGAAGAGGAGATGGTGGTACCAGAAACAGGAAATATATATGGTGACTACAACAGCAAATATGGCAACTAAATGTTATGTAATTATAACATCCAAGTTTGACCCTGAAGATGAGATAAAAAATACATCTCTCTCTCTTTTCTTTACAGAGGCAGGGAACTTTGAATCTTGAACTTCATTATCCTTAATTGATATGTGGATTAGATTTGCCTTTTTCCTCTTCTCATTTATTTGTTCATTAATTTATTTATTTTTTATTTATTTTTAAACAACAGATGGCTCTTTCAGTTTGAGTCAAGAGAAAAAGGATATATTCAGAATTGAAGATCATAGTGAAAAAGAGAACAACACTGTTTTAAAAGAATTGAGGCTTCAAGAGGTGAAGTGACTTTTAGGGAACAGAATTAAGGCATGTCTTTGATATAACACACATATACATATGATATTTATATTTACATATGTTTGTATGTATAAATATATATCTATAAACACAGATATATAGAGATATAGATAGAAATAGGTGTAGAGATAGAAACAGATAGATGTAAATATTACTTAATCTCTTCTTGGATACTAGAAAATCTGCTGAACTGTTCAGTGGAAAGTAGGAAGGAGAGGAAGATTAAACATCCTCTAACATCCTATAATAAACACAAGGTCATATGACTTATTAGATTATTGTTCTGGGTTATTAAATAGCACCCGAGAGACAGGAAAGAATTCAACATGATAAGTATTAATATCAGTGGCTTTGGAGTCAGGGGACCTATATTTGTTTATTTGGGGTTTGCTATCTCTTGGTGATTACCAAAAGGTGACACTGACCCAATTGAGCCTCAGTTTCCTCATTTGTAAAATGAGGTCATTGGGCTAGGTGACCTCGAAGGCCTCTTCCACGCTCTAAATCTATATGCTGATATGCCAAGTTAAACCAATTTTCCTTACAGTTTTCTGAAGTCAATTTACCTGTCCATGGTCACACAGTTAGTAAATGGCAGGCCATGAGTGTTATCTTCTTATTTCCTTGATGGAAAACTTGAGGCAAAACAATGTGAGATCTCAATGTTGTACAGCAGAAAGATTACTGGATTTAAGAGTTATAGGAACTAGGTTCAAGTCTTGGCTCTGCCGTTCTTGGACAAATCACTTCAATTCCCTGGGCCCCAGCTTCCTTATCAATAAAATGAAAGGTTTGGACTTCATGATCTCTAAGGTCTCTTCAACTCTAAATCTATCCTCTAGGCAGGTATTCTTTCTGGACCCATTAGAACAGTCTTAATTTGGTTATAAAATTCATGTCAAATGCCCCTACCTTCAGCAACATAGCTCCAGCAGAACTGAAAAACCATTGTACAAAATGAACAGAGGGACTTCCTTCCTTTCAAGGAAAACAATCCCTTGCTGCCTATTCTGAGAAGCTAGTGAGTTTGTTTAAAATAGACTGTTGCTCTCTGTCCACAGGTGTCCAGCTTTAATTGGCAAATTAGTGCCAGCATGGAAGAAAAAAGACTAGGTCCTAATTGGAGGGATCCTTAGCCTCCCACCCTTCCTCTTAGATACCATCAAATGAGAGAAAAGAAACAGAACATATCTCCAGGCAAATGGAAGTCCTCAGAGGGAGTGTTCATAAACACTGAACATTCTGCACTAACTGCACTTAATCTAATTACTTTAAAGGTGAACAGAACATTCAAACTTCATTTACATAACAGCAGTCCTGATGTTTGTAAATTGTGCAATCAATTAAAATGAACATATGCAGGGGCTGAAATGAAACATCGATAAAACAGGATTAATCAAAAGCTTATCATGAGCAATATTACTTTTAAATCAGACTGGAAGAGCTCTGTAGGGCCATTCCCAAACTGATGAGTTGAAGGCTATATTTAAATTGTTAATCATTGTATTAACTGGCGCCATTAAATCTCCTATGTTCTGATGACTGCATTTCCCCTGAGGTCAGAATTTCATTCCTTGTCAGGCCATTTTTCCATGATATGAAACATCATCATCATTCTTTTCTCCATTACCATACTTGGTATTTGAAGTGCATACTTGGATACTTTGATGGAGTTGAGATCTCCAAGGTGGGTACTTAGTCTATGGCTGCCCCTCTTGCATGACCTTTATTTATGTTCTCTCATAAATCCAACACAAGGAGTTCACTGAACAAATTGTGCCTTTTTTACCTCTTTCTGGTTCTTTTGTCATTGTTTGGGCACCCACAGACCATGCAAGTATTTAATAAGAATAATGGATTACATTTTTCAAGAGGCTCTTTGGTTTTTTTAGAATGACAAAGTTTTGAAAGTATTTTGCATACATGATCTCATAAGAACTTCTTAAAAATCTTATAAAATAAACATTAGAGTACCCCTATTTTAGAGATAAGGAAATTGAGGAAGAGTAGGTTAAGGAGACTTGCCCAGGGTCTTATAGTAATCTATCAACAAACATGTGTCAGATACTATGCTAAATGCTAAGGATAAAAAAATATCGAATAAAATAATCCCTACTTGTAACTTTTTACCTGTCCACATAAATTCACATATAAATATATACAAATAACATAAAGAAAGTAAATGAATATAAATATAAAATCATTAAATACAATGTTGTTTGGGAGAGAAGAAACTGAAGGTGTGGGAAGTGAAAGGGGAGAAATTAGCAAAAGCTTCATATAAGTGATATTTGAGCTGAACTGTGAAGGAAGAGTGGGATTCTGTGGGATGAGGGTGATTTTCAGTAATAGAGAAAAATCAATACAAAGGTAAGGTGAAGCAGGATGGAAAGTTGTGAGGAAATATGGAAAAGAGTAGAGCACAGTGGGGCTAAAAAGATAGGTTTGGGATTAGGTTGTATAGGACATTGAAAGCTAAACAGAAGGGTTGATACTTGCTCCTAGAAGCAATAAAGAATTGTTGAAGTTTGTTTTCAGTAGGAGAGCAACATGGTCAAATCTGCATTTAAGGAAAAGAATTTTATCTTTAGAGTAGAAAAAAGCCTGAAATGTTGGAAAAAATTAAGGCCGGAAAATCAATACCATAGTACAACAATCAATGATGAGGATCTGGATTAAGATGGTGGCTTTGCAACTCAAGAGAAAGTGAAATGTAAAAAATGTGGAGAGAAAAATGAGATATATCAAATGGTTGGATATGTAGTATGAGGAAATGTGAGAAGTCCAGGATAATGCCATGCTTATGAAATTGGAAGAGTAGAAGGATGGTGATACCTTAAACAAAACAAAACAAAAAAAAGGGGGGAAATTTGGAAGAGAGAAGGGCTGAGAATAAAAAATGAGTTGATATGCCTAAAGGACTATCAAACTATGCAGACCCTTTGATCCAATAGTGCCTCTACTGGGTTTGTATCTCAAAGAGATCATAACAAAGGGAAAAGGCCCCACATGTACAAAAATAATTGCAGCAGTCCTTTTTGTAATGGGAAGAAACTGGAAGTTGAATGGATACCCCTCAGTTGATGAATGGCTGAATAAGTTATGGTATATGAATATTATGGAATATTATTATTCTATAACAATCAGCAGGATGATTTCAGAGAAGCCTGGAAAGACTTACATGAACTGATGCTAAGTGAAGTAAGTAGAACCAAGAGAACATTGTACACAGCAACAATAAGATTATGTAATGATCAACTGGGATGGACTTGGCTCTTTTCAACATTGAGGGATTCAGACCAGATCCCATAGATTTGTGATAGTTTATGGGTACTGAATGTGGATTGAAAGATAGTATTTTTACTTTTGTCGTTGTTTGCTTGCTTTTTTACTTTTTGATCAGATTTTTCTTATATAGCATGATAAATGTGGAAATACGTTAAGAAGAATTTCACATGTTTAACCTATATTGGATTACTTGCTGTCTAGGGGAAGTGAGGGAGGAGGAGGAAGGGAGAAAGATTTGGAACACAAGGTTTTGCAAGGATGAATGTTGAAAATTATCTTTGCATATATATTGAAAAATAAAAAGTTATTATAAAAAAAAGTTAAAAGGCAAATAAAGAAAAAGAAAAAGAAGTTCAGTTCTGGAACTTATTAAGTTTCAGGTGTCTCTGAGACATTCAGTTTGAAATATCTAATAGCCAATGAGTATTATAGGAGTGGGACTCATGGGAAAAACTACAAGTCTGGATATATAGAGACATATATTAAGACACAAGGAAGGACTGGATTTAGTGATCTGGAAGTCTTCTGCACAGAGATAATAGTTAAACCCTTAGGAACTGATGAGGTTATTAAGAGAAAGCATAGGGAAGAGAAGAGAGACTGGGACAGAACCTTGTCCACCATTAGAGGGCATTATATGGGTGAGGAGCCAGCATAGAAAGTGAGGAAGGAGCATTTGGGCAAGTAGAAAGAGAATCAGTTGTCATGATAGCACCCAAAGAAGATAGTATCCAAAAGGAGAGGGTGGTCAGTGGGAACAATGCAGCAAATAGGTTGAGAATGATGAAGACTAAAAAAAGAGCATCAAATTTGATAATTTTTTGGTTAGCAAATTTGGAGAGAACAGTTTCAGTTAAACAATGAATTTGGAAACTAAACTGTAAGAGGTTGAGATATGAGGAGTAAAGGAAACAAAGACCGCAAGTTCAATTGGCTTTTTTAAGGAGTTTGGCTGATACAGAAAAAAGAGATATAGAACAATAGCTCGAGGGAATGATAAATTATAATAAAAGTTTTTAAGGAAAGGAAAGAATTGGGCAGCTTTGAAGCTATTAAGTGTTTGGGGTGGAATTCCAATGCAAGTCTTCCTGACTTCAAACCCAGTATCTGCTGGGCTATCTGCTATGCCAGGTTGCCTCTCTGGCATTAGTCTACCAAGTTGTAAAATCCTAAGTGCTTACTGGTAAGCAAGTTATATGGCTGACATCAGCTACAAGCCCACTCTCTCTCTGTTACCAGTTCTTAATCTTCCTCATCCATCAACGACAGCCGAATGGTATTGATAAAATAGTTTTGGACAAAATGAAGATAAATTTATGGAGGAGGGTTTTTGGGAGTAGAGGACATGCTAGAAGAGATACAAGGGAATAATTTCTTCTTTATCCTATTTTATAGGGGTTATCAAGTCTGGCATGTAGAGACTTAATAAATGTTTATTGATTCATTGATTAATTGAATCATTAAACATGACTAGTTTCAAGAATGAAGTTTTCCCTTTCTCCCCCTCTTTGTTCTCCCTCATTCCCTGTATGAACCCCTCTTTTATTTACAATAATAGAAATACTTGGCTGCTGCTGAGCTTGCATTGTTGTTTTGCTATTTTTGAAATAATAGAAAACACTGTGCATTCTCAGATTGCTTGTGACCTTCCTCTGTTTAATCAAAGCACTTAAAGTAATCAATAGGTAGCCTAATGTTGATTGATAGATTAGCTAGCCAGTGACAGAGGTCCCAGGGCCAGGGGTAAGTGTTCTTACTCTGTTAAGTCTGTTAAGTAAGACTGTTAAGTCAACACAAGAAATAATTCTAGGCAGGAGTCTGACCATAGAGTTTAGAGTTGAGAGAGGCAGCAGAGGCATACCCTCTCATTTTACAGATTAGGAAAATGAGGTCCAGGAACATTAAATGGCTTTCCCAAAGTCGCATTCATCCTAAATAGTAGAGTCTAAGGATATAGTATCCACATTTGTTCTGCAAATGACAGAAGAACAGCTCCATGAAGGAAAGAACCATATCTCACATTTGGCATCTCCCCTAGAACCTACCATATAGCAGCTGCTCTATCCACAGTAGACATTTAATGCATTTTTATTGAATTTAATGCATTGCTGAATTGAAAATTATTGAATCCCCAGACTGTTATTTAGCGCCTCCTTCATTACTTCATAAGCAATACCTTAGAGGGTAAGGTATAAGGAAAAGGGGAATGTGCTCATCTTCAACATGCACTCAGCCAACCAGTGATCTTGGTGGAAAGAGGGAAAATATGCAGCCTTTTCCATCTAGGGATCAGCTCACACATTAACATGCACATATTTTTATGAGGCCCATAACTATTTGGGGGTCTCCTTGTACACTGGGGTCTCATTCCTGCATGTAGACTCTTACTGAATTTTCCACTTGAATGAACAGGTTCTTGACTGCAATGATTGCCATAGTTACCTGGATTCTCACCTCCGTACACATGTATGCTACCTGGATAGATCGGAACTGAAGGACAGATATACTTAATTAATTCAGAAGAAGCAGTGTCAGTGAATGGCAAACTTATGTATGCAGCTTGTTCCCCACTGCTCCCCCTTTCTGAAGAGGTTATTATGTGGGTGTTTTCTGTTGAATATGGCAAAGAAATCCCCTGAGAGTAAGTCTGGAGGAAAGATAAAGTAAATGGCTTCATGACTCCAGATATCCTGGGTTCCAGGCTATGGTTGTCCAAGAGACACAATGAAGGAAGTCACCCTGGATTCCTAGAAAAAGAGGCTTAGAATGAAAGGAAGGAAAGAGAATGGGCCTTTAGTAAGTACCTACTATGTGCCAGTCACTGCTAAATGCTTGACAAACGTTATCTCCTTTGAAGCTGTATATCTCAGCCTTTGCCCAGCAGCTGCACATGGCAATCACAAATTCGGGAGCAAGGAGGAGAACTGCCCCTTCTGCCCACCAAGGCACTTCCTAACTTGTATGATGCACGATTCCTAGTGAAATATCAAGAAGTCAATAATCCAGCCTGGGCAATTCATGGCAATGTTGTCTACATATGCAGAGTTCCAGTGTTAAAGGTGTAACGTGGGCTGATGTCTCAATTTTTAAAGGAGGAAAAGATGTCCTGGAAACCAATGACCTCTGATAACATTCTTGAACAGATTGCTAAGCTCTGGGCATATAAAACCAAAAATGAAAAACCTTACCCTTACCCATTAAATATCCACCAAAGAATATTGATTAAATGAAGATAAGACCCTGGTGGACTTTTACATGACACTATTCTTGGCTCTGCCCTTGACAACATTCTTGTCAACAATCTGAATACAGTGATAGCTGTCCAATGGAGAAATGACATTAAATTTGGAAGGATAGCTAATGTATTGGATGACAGAGTCAAGATTCAACAATGTCTAAATATAGCTGAAACAAACAGGATGAAACTTAGCAAAAATAAATGTAAAAATTCAGTCAATGATTTTTAAAATAAGTTGCATAAGCACAGGAAGGGAAGATGTGCAAAGAGTGGCTGCACAGGATTCAGAAAAAAATACAAAGAAAGAAAAATAAAAAAAATATTGAAGAAAGTATTGAACTGCTCTCTGGTAAGTGTGATCAATGAGAGGGAACTGGTTGGCCATTTTCCCAGAACTCTGCGATTTTTATCCTAGGATTTTCAAAAGATAACAAGAACGAAAATCTTTAAGGGGGCAAAGTCATCTTCTTAGAAGAATCGAAGAGATACCCAGAAAACCAGCAAAAAGGGAATAACTCCGAGATGGGAGAATTATGGTTAGTTGCTCCAATGGAAATCAAAGGCATAAAGCAAGAGAGAGAAGTATAGAAATGATAAATGTGTATACTATAAGAACCTTTGTCTTTCTTCATTTTGCAGTGAGTTGAATGCCCAATCCCTCCATAGTTTCAGATTCTAATCTTTGCCATTCATCAATTACAGAATGTAGGTGATAAAAGTTTTAGACAAAATAAAAATAAATTTCTGAAAGAAAGTTTTGAATATAGTAAGAGGCATTCTAAAAATGGGAAAAATATCTGTGATATAGCAAAAGTCCCTGAGAAGTGTCTATAAGTTCCTAATAACTTTCCTAAGAAAATTGATATAAACTGGATCCAATGATTTTTCCATTCTATTTTTTCTTCTACTACAGCCTATAATGCTATGAGCAACGTAGTAGTCACATTAGTTTATCTTACAATAGATGTCATGCTTATCATAAAGCTGGGAAGGGACAGTTAGTACATTGGAGGACAAGGTCAGAAGCAAAAAATACCAGCTCTATATAACTTGATAGAATTTAAATAGAGATAGATGTGGCCATACATTTGAATTCATAAAATCATTGTCACCAATAAAAGACAAAAGACATATGGCAAGATGTCTGTACTTAAAAGACCAGGGACATTTTACAAATTCAATCTGAGTCAAAATGATCACAAATTCACCAATAAAGATAAAGTGATCAATTTTGAGCAAGTCAATTAGGAATCTCTGTGCCTCCATTTTTTTTGTCTTGTCTTTTTACTTTTATTGCTAAAGATATGTGTGTGTATATATATGTATATATATAAAGATTATGTGCATATATATTACATCACAAACACTGATAGATTAATCCTACTTCTCAAGAGGTCTCTTGTAACAAAGTAAAACAGGTAAGTAAAATGAATAATATAGTGATCTCATCTCAAAGTGCATGCAACATTTCACATCTGCAGCACTCCCACCTCTCTATTAAAAAAAATCTGTTTACTTTTCCTCCCACTCCCAACTCATTTGAAAAAAAGGAAAAACAAATTTCTTGTAACAGATATGCATAGTGAAGCAAAACAAATTCCCTCAATGACTGTATACAAAATTACATGTCTTATTCAGTATCCTAAATCCATCATCTCTCTATGATGGCTAGCCTTTTTTTTTTTTTTTTTTTTTTTGCCATCAGCTTTTGGAGTCATAAATGGGCCCCAGTTATGTCACCTATAGAGTAAGGGGTATGAGGTGGGCTAGATGATTTCTAAGGTCCTATCTGCCTTTCAATCTATGGTTGTATTGAGGGGGATATACAGTTTAAAACACAGCTGGACTATTGATTATATTTATTTGTAGGTACCCCATTTTATTTTATTTTTTATACATATTTCCACCTTTATCATGCTGCACAAGAGAAATCAGATCAAAAAGAAAAAAAAAAAAGAAAAGCAAGCAACAATAAAAAAGGTGAAAATACTATGTTGTGATCCATGTTTGATCTTCTCAGTCCTTTTTCTGGATGCAGATGGCTCTCTCCATCACAAGTTTATTGGAATTTAGGAAGAGAAAGACCTGAATTCAAATCTGATCTCAGATACATAAACTGTGTGATCCAGGTTAATGCTCTTTGCTTCAGTTTTCTCATCTGTAAAATGAACTAGAGAAAGAAATAACCTCTCCAGTATCTTTGCCAAGAAAACTTCAAATGAAATCACAAAGAGTGGAGCACAACTAAAATGACTGAACAACCACAAATTGATCACTGTGATAGAAT
Source organism: Antechinus flavipes (assembly GCF_016432865.1). NCBI lineage: Eukaryota > Metazoa > Chordata > Mammalia > Dasyuromorphia > Dasyuridae > Antechinus > Antechinus flavipes. The sequence goes on along the minus strand of NC_067399.1, from coordinate 221,502,738 downwards.
AAATTGATAAATCCAGAGGAAGCTAATCAGGATGGTTAAGAGTTTGTGTCTCATTGAGAACTGGGTGGAAGAACTAGAGATGTTGACCCCACAGAACAAGTGGGACTTGGTAGGATGTCTTCAAGCACTTGGAAGGTTGTCATGTAGAAGAGGGAATTTGATTTAGTTAGCATGTTTCTAAATGGTGTATTTAGAAGTAGAAGAAGCCTTAGAAACCATGAATCCAACCTCTCATTTTATGGATGAGGAAATCAGACACAGGGAGAAAGCGATTTACTCAACATTATATTGGGAATTAAATGACAGAAGTGATATTTAAATCTGGGTCTTCCAACTCTGGATCAAATACTGTTTTCAATTTCCTCTATTGTGTCATAATCAGGAGCAATAGGTAGAAGTGTAAGAGAGGGAAATATAAGTTTGGTGCCAAGGTATCCAAATATGGAATAGAATAGACAGATTCAACAAAGGGATGTAGAGAATCCCTTTCAGTCTGGACATTTTCATTGACTGTCCTTCATCCTTGGAATATCCTTCCTCATCTTTATCTCCTGGCTTGCCTAGCCTCCTTTGAGTCTCAGGGAACATCCTACCTCCTACCAGAAGCCTTTCTTGATCACCCTTCATTTGGTATCTCCAATTTATCTCATAGATAGCTGGTTTGTATAGAGTTGTTTTTATGTTATCTCCCTGTCTGGGAGCTCCTTGGAAGATAGGGCTGTCTTTTACCCTTTTTGTATCCCAGGGCTTAGCACAGTGACCAGCACATAGTAGGTATTTGAGTAAATACTTGTTGGAGATATTGTAGAAAGGGTTGAGAGGGTTCCGATTCTGGCTGGACTAAACTTTGAGATGCCTCCAAACTCTATGAAACTGTGATTCTATGAAATACAGGCAACAGTCCCCATTTCGTGCATTTTCTTGTTTGCCCTTTTCTTTTCTCATTCTTCCGGAAGCGGGGTTTCACTGTGTAATTAATTATACTGGCATATGCAATGAAAGGAGCTATGATTTAACAAGTCTGCTGTAGATACTGATAAATTAGATGTATGGTAGGGGGAATGTGGAGGCAGAAAAGGGAAAATCTGTTTCCTTCTCACTGATCAGCAGAAAAAGCATTTACCCATTAAAAACAATATTTTGGTGCTTGGCTCTTCTGTTGACAGGCTAGCCCTACAAAGTCTGTTTATCCCATACTAAGGTGATAATATGATATTGACCCTATATGTAAGCTGTCATGGGGACCTCTCTATAGAGTATTAGAAATCTCCCAACTGTGAGAATTTTCTAATCAGATCAACAAAATGGCCAAGCAGTTAAGAAAATGAGTTCAGGACTTTGGTGGTTCATAAAAATATACTGAATTGTAGATTAGTTTCTGGAACAGAGAAACTATAAGAAACCAGCAGGATTTCATTTCTGTGTTGTACAGAGAATGGACAACCAGTAGACAGGAATTTTGGGAATATAATAAGTTTGTAATTTAGAAACTGTCTGGTTCATTATCAGGGCATTATCATATTCTTCCATTAAAATCCTACTGTGATCTTTTCATTTCCATTTTGTGAAGCTCTGGCAAGTCCCAACCGAGCTTCCTAAATATAATTGTAGTTTAAGGCCTTAGTTATGGGTGTGGTGATATACTATGTTTCTGCCATCTGAGGGACCATTCTGGCCCAAGATGGAGAAGTTTATTATCAGGAGATGGGTAGTAGGTAATGGATGATTTTTTTGAACATGAAACTATCTTTAATGAATTGACACACTCTGAGTGAAGATTAAACTTTTTTCCTCTTTATTTTTCTTGATTTTGTTTTTTAAAGCAACACGACTAAAATGGAACTATGACTTTATATGCATAACTTCCCATGTATCTTATAACTTTACCTTCTCAATGGGTGCAGGAGGTGATGAAGGGAGAGAAATAATTTGGAACTCCAAATTTAAAAATGGATATATAAAAAAGAAAGAAACTATTTTTATTATGGTATAAAGAGACTGGTATATATTGTCTGTATGTCATTTTGGAAAATCACTTAAGGTCTCTGGTCTCAGTTTCTTTGTCTGAAAATTGAGAAAGTCTCTGGCCTGGATTGATTCTGAAATACTTTCCCCATTTCTAGACCTATGAGGAAAAAGATCACTCATGTACATAAAATCATGAAAATCCTTGTAATAGTATCATACTGAGAAGTGGTAATATATCTTAGACAGCCAGCTTGGGAATCAGAAAGGCCAAACCTGCCTTGGATATTTGTTGATTGTGTGGCCCTGGAAAAGTCACTTCTCAGAACTCTAGGCAACTCTATAAGAGGACAAATTGAAGAGAAGGGATTGACCATCATTGGTTTAAAAAACCGTTTTCTCTCCAGTATGGTTCCTATAATATCAAAATCATAGTTTTTGTACTGGTCTGGTTCATTATCAAGGCATTATCATATTCTTCCATTAAAATCCTACTATGATCTTTTCATTTCCATTTTGTGAAGCTCTGGCAAGTCCCAACCGAGCTTCCTAAATATAATTGTAGCTTAAGGCCTTAGGTATGGGTGTGGTGATGTACTATGTTTCTGCCATTGAGGGACCATTCTGGCCCAAGATAGAGAAGTCAATTTATCTACTCATTAGAATATAAGATTATTTCACCTGTTGCAACTATGTCCTCAATATCCAACACAAAAACACTTATTAAATACTTGTGATTCGCTGACTCTAAAATCCTGCTTAAAAGCTACCCCTCTCTCCCAGAATCCCTCCACTCACTGATGTGCTCCCTTCTTGGTTCTTTCTGTGCCCTGATCTCCTTCCTCAGCTCTCCTCTCCATGCCTGAAGTTTATTCCATAACCATTCCTAATTCTTGATACAAGAAGTCTTTTTGGCCCTTTTTATACGCCCTTTCTCCTCAACTGAGCACATTGAGGGCAAGGTCCATTGCTGCCCTTTTTCAGTGGCTTCCCCTTGCTGCCCCTGATACATGGTACAACATTCTACATACAGGCAACAGCCCAATAAGTATTGCTCTTCAGGGGTCAGAGACAGTGCTGCATTTTCAATGAAAGATAAGCCAGAATATTTTTGCCGACAACAATCCTCTGGTCCACATTTTTCACCCTGTGTTAAGAAAATGAATGCAGCCATAAAAATGATTATTGTACTCTTCGATGATGGCTGAGAGGAGAAAACAAAGCAAGACAAAAATCTTCCCGGGTCAGAAAGGCAGAATCATGTTCTTCTAGAGCTCGCAGTCCCTTTATAAGGCCATTACTGCTGAACGTTCCTTGGTATTCATTTCATCCACATTTCCTTTATTTTTGGTAAATTTCAGGAAGAACATAACATATGGGAGACCAGGGATGATGAACTGGTATTGGTTCCTATATATCTTCTCTGCTCCGCTAAAACCACAGCCACATTCCTTCTGGAGGCATTTTGGCAGTAGGTGATGTGATGAATGTTCAAATATAGCTTTGTAAAGTGGGGCAAGAGCCCATGGGGAGAAATGATACTCTGCAATACTGCTTTTAAGTCAAAGGCAAAAAAACCAAAGGAAAGCTAACATTACAGAAAACAAAGTAGCAGAGGAGAAGGGAATGGGAGACAGGATAGCTTGGTCCATACTAACCCCAAGGAGGAAGGAGCTAAAGTCTGTGATGGCCTTATTAGTCATCCAGATTACAGCTTCTCTTTCCCAAGGTCTTCTAAATTTTCTCATTTTGCATTGTTCACCACACTCCAGTGAAGCACGTCAGAATGATGGTGTCACTGATTCTCAACACATTAAGAAACTGGGGCATAGAAGGCCAAACACTTATCATGGATTAATGGATTGTGAGAGAACCAGAAGGAACTTCAGACAGTATCCAGCCCTATGTCTCTATCCTGTTTTGCTAATGAAGAGGAAATGATGGTCCACAAAAGTGAAGGGAACTGCCCAATGCTACACAGGTAATCACTGGTGCATTTGGGGATAGAACAAAACCAAAATCACAAAATGTCAGAGTTGGAAGGAAGTTCACAGACTAGCTTGGGTGAACAAGAATTCCTTCTATAACATATCTAACAGGATCATCTCGTTATTGATCAAAAACCTCCAGGGAGGAATAATCCACTCCCTTCTATCCTACCTCTTTTTATATCCCATTCCTAGATTCTTCAACTAATCATCCTGTGGTCTGATCTAAAGTTTTGCATCAGGGAAGAGGCAAAGGAATAAGTATTGATTGAGGCCCTAATATGTGCCAGGCACTGTGCTAAGCACTTTATAATTATCTCATTTTGATCATCACAATACATCCTGGGAAGTAGGTTCTGTTACCATCACCGTCCAATGTGAGTTCGGATCTGAAGTTGAATTTAAATTAGGGCCTTCCCAGCTCTAAGCCCAGGACTCTATCCATGGCCCTACCTAGCTGGACGCTCAAGGTTATCAAAATCATACCCAGTGCAGAACTCAGAAATGAATTACATGGTTCCTGACTGGATGAAGAACAGCAGGACAATGCCCTCTCTGGTCCATAATCCATGCTTTTCTTATTGTAGTCTAAGAATATTTTATTTATTAGCATATCACATTGTTGAGTCATGTGGAAAATGTAATCTGTGAAACTCCCCAAATGGCTGCCTAACCATACCTCCCTCATCCTAGGCAAGCTCTGTGGTACAGTGGATAGAGCATAGGGTCTGGAATCAGGAGGGTAGGAGTTCAAATTTGGCCTCAGAAATTCACTTCTTGTGTGACTCTGGAAAAATCACTCAATTTCTGCCATAGTTTTTTTATCTGTAAAATGGAGCACCTACCTTCCCAATGGTTGTGAGATCAAATGAGATAATAATAATAATAATAATAATAATAATAATAATAATAACAATGATAATAAAGAACTTAGCACAATGCTTGCTACACACTAAATGTTATATAAATGTTGGTTATTATTTTTAGCTACTGGGAGTAACCTTTTATCAAGTTGACACTGAACTGAGGAGCACACTTCTTATTTTGGCCATTGAACCAATTCTAAATGCACCTAATGTATACCTTAACTAGCCCCCATCTCTCCATTTTTTTCCAGAAGAATAAAATAAAAGACTTGATCTACTGCTTCATTAAAATTTAGGTAACTGAGGAGCCCTAGGTGATTGAATTACAGTTTCCACAGAGTCTGAGGTGAAGGGGTTATAATTGTGAGAATCTCGATCTCTAACTTAGGGTCCAAGTCTCGGGGGAATCAACATCTTTGAGTTCCCATCTTTCCTTACTTCCTAGCCCTCCTTTGTTTTAAAGCCTCAGTTTTGTCACTATTTAGTGTGAAGACTCTAAGACTCCACAAGACAGCCTCTGGGTAAGGTCTCTCCTAGTTGGGGTGATGGCTGTGACCCTGCAGGAAGAGAAAGGCAAGGGTACAGAACCCTTTTTTACTCACTGAGCCCTGACATTTCCCTTTATTGGACAGTGACTATTTTCTTCTCTATTTTTTTCTCAGTGGTTAAGTGTCATGTGGGTTGCTGCTTCATCCTCCTTTAAAAGGTCTCTTGTTAATAATATTCAATGACCAAGGTAGTTCTTGATGTGCTAATCTAGTGTCATTCTCTCTGTCTCTATCTCTTGTCTCTCTCTTTTTCTTTCTCTCTCTCCATCTGTTTCTCTGTTCTTTCTTTACCTTGAAAATGAAATCACCTGAATATTTGGGGTACTAAAGGGAACCTCTGTGAAAGGATAATGGTATCAGCTTGACTTCCACCTTCCCATATGCCATGACGACTTCATATTATCTCCTACTGTAGACATACTATCTTATAACTGGAAACTATCATGAATACCATTTTGCTTATTTTTATAGCTTGGAGCTGTATTTAAGGTGCCCATCTTTATGGCCTTCTGCAACACGAATAAATAATAAAATACAAAAAGATCAGAATCTCATTGACTGTACTTCCACACCATATCTCCTTTGCACCTTGCCTTCACCACAGGGAGATGCTTGGGGAGGCTTCCCTGGCAAAAGGCAGTTTTTTTTTACTTAATCCTAGAATTCAGAAAACATCATGAGTGTAAGGCTATATCTTGTAGACCGGCCAGGAGAACTTGTTTCATGTGCACTTCAGAATAGAGAATTGTAGAGAAAACCTCCTGGGCCGACACTCCCTACTTTTCAGCTTTATTCCTTTGCTGGCAAAAAAGATTTTCTTCTTCGTCATCATAGCCACAGCTCTGTGTGTGGGCTACTTAGGCCTCTTGGTCATTTAACATGAGTTAAACCAAATTGTGTGAGTGAGTGAGTGAATGAGTGTGTGTGTGTGTATGAGAGAGAGAGAGAGAGACAGAGAGGAAGAAGAGGAAGAGGAAGAAGGAAGAGGAAGAAGGAAGAGGAGGAGGAGGAGGAGGAGGAGGAGGAAGAGGAAGAGGAAGAGGAAGAGGAAGAGGAAGAGGAAGAGGAAGAGGAAGAAGAAGAAGAAGAGAAGAAGAAGAAGAGAAGAAGAAGAAGAAGAAGAAGAAGAAGAAGAAGAAGAAAGAGGAGGAGGGGGAGGGAGGGATCTTTGTTTAACTAGTCATCACTATGAATCTACATTTCAGAATCACGTTTTTTTTCAGCTAACCCCAAACCAAAATGACTTTTCATTCCTCAAAAGGAAGAAGCCATAGAAGGGATCAAGAACTAACACTCAGCAAGTCATCTTGTTATCTCTGTCTATCAATTGGCCTATCAATCTATTGATCTGTATTTCGTCTATATCTGTATCCTTAGTTTTCTCCTCTGCAAAATGAGCTGCAAAAAGAAATGGAAAATAATTTCAGCATCTTGACCAAGAAAACCCCCCAAAATGGGATCATGAAAAAAATCAAGAAACAACTGAAATGACTGAACAACAACAAATAATATAATAATGTTATGTTACATTATATAGCATAATAAAACTGTATATTATAGCATATATGTATATAAAGAAATAGACATTTATAGTTATTCTGTCTTAGAACAAACACTATTTTATAATAAAGCTTTATTTCTGTTTAAAAAATGTCTTGGTAGATAAATAAATGCCCCTAACATGTCAATCATAAACATATAATCCTTTCAAAAAAGGAAAATGAAGCTATCTTGGCATGACCCTACTCCTGATGAAGCCACTCTAACTTGCTAGGATCACTATTTCCTTTTCTAGGTATTTATTAACTATCCCCTTAATAACAGTTGCTAGAATTTTGCCAGGAATTTAAGTCAAGCTTATAACTTACTAATTCACCTTCTTATTTACAAAAAAAATTAGAATAATACTTGCCCTTATCCAAGGCTCTCATTCTCCACAAATATTTCATTTGGCATTCTAGAATGTAGTTTATCTTCCTCTAGTGAGATGGTTCTTCTCTCTTATTCTTTTCCTATTAACCTTAGGTTTCAATCTCTCTACTCAGACTCCTAATTAAGGATTCTCTCTACAACATTATTCTTTCTTTTCCACATCGTGGCAGGGCAAATCAAGTGCCATCTTTGTATTATTTTTTTTTCTCCCAGATCTTAAGAGTTAAATTATATCAAATGAAATTGTCCCAGTTAAGGACACTTGGATCATTAATTGGCATTTGTAATTGAATCTCCTAAAAATAATCATAAATTACATATTCCCCATTTGAAACTTCTTTGTGGATACACTTCCCTATGGAAGCTGGTAGTAAATGTGCCATGGGTTGCTCAAGTTTCCATTATTGAAATGTGCTAGTTACTACATAAATCTCAGATTCCTCAATGCAGATCGCCATTGAATCTGCTGAACAATGACATGGAAATTCTTTTTATCACAGGCCCGGGATGAAGACAGATGAACTTGGTGGAAACAACGCAGAAATGGGTATCTGCCCCCATCTCTCATTTTCAGGGTGATTAATGAGATGGGTACAATTTTTTTACTCTGCTTGAAAACATATTGAGTTTATGCCTCTTCCCACTATGTTAAATATTGTTTCAGAATTACATTATCTCTCAAACAGATGGATGGGCTTGGTGCTATGCATACTGCTGACAGTTCTCCTCAAGCAAAACATGGATTGGTGAGGGAGTCATTCAGCCATGATTACAGGAGGAAAAGAGGTGAAAAACACAGTGGTCTGGTTATAACATGCAAGTCTGCAGATATTATAAAGGCAAAAGGATGAAACAGAGTCCCAAAGGAGCTCTTTATGGAAAACAAGTCTGTCTAGATGGGGAAATGATAAATAATAATAACAATACTATCTGATATTTGCAGAGGGTTTGATTTTTTTAAAAAAGATCCTATAGAGACATTTTTATTCTCATCATAACCTTGTGAGGTAGGCAGAATACAATAGACACAGTATTTTGGAAATTAAGCCCAACCTTGAGAAGCAGAGCATCAAAGGAGATAAGAGTCCTTTCCCACAGATGGGCCCTAATTATGCAGGTAAAAACTCATTGCCTCAGAAAGGACAGAGATAGTTAGTTACATGGGAGTTCAGAGAATGTATCTAAGAGAGATAAAGTATAAGATCAAAGAGGAGAAGGGGAAAGAATAGCTATTTTAAATCACTTTACTTACATAGAATATAGTGAAAGGGACAGTTTGACTCCACCATGCTACAGTTACCTTTTTCATCATCATAGTTCATAGAGACAGTCAAAGTTTACAGAGTACTATCTATATATTATAGCATTTGATCCTCTAAATCATTGTTCAAGGTCCATTACAGGTGTCCCCATTTTATAAAAAAGAAAAAGACAAAAAACAAAACACTGAGGCTTAGTAGGATTAAGTGACTTTTCCATTGTTGGTTAGCTGGTTAATGTCAGGGATGGAATTGAAACCCAGCTCTTCTTGATTCAGATTTACTATTCCATCCTCTAGAACATATTACTACTGAAATTACTTGGCAGTTCCTAAAAGTGTTAAGTTGGGCTGTTATAGTTTTTAAGATTTTATAATTTGATTTGTATGTGTGTGTGTGTTTGTTCATGTTTGTGTGGTGGTGGTATAGCTACACAAAGGGGTAGGTCTGGACCCCTGGGGAATAACATTACTGAGAAGAGGAAGGATCAGCCATTTCTTAGAATCCCATTCTATATAAAAGAGGAAAGAAAAGGGGCTGGAAATACAGGATTTAAGGTTGGCCACCTTCTCAACACCTTAGAGCTACTTGAAGATACTTCCTAAATAGGGAAGGTCGAGTTACTTGAACTGTTATTCTTGTTGTTTGTCCTTCATTCTTAAAGAGGATCAATGATACCATGAATGAAATGACTTGTGTGTAAATTGGATTTAAGTGAGGAAGAGAATGGGACAACTGAATTATAGAAGCAAAGGATCAGTAAGCAGCAGCTGCTTTTCTCCATCACTTTTCTAACGTCTGGACCATAAACAAAGCAATAAATCAAGCTTTGATTTGTAGCAATAGTTGATTTCTATGGCATAAATGCATTGAAAATAGCTGGCTCCAGGACACTCTTGAGTAGACCCTTGGGAGGGCTGCAAGCCTGAATATATTGAGTTATAATTGGGGCAATAATTTGAATTCAAGAAGCACATGGTCAGGGGTCAGGTGAAAGGCAGCCATAAGAGGTAGCACATTAGTGGATAAAGTATTGGGGTTGGAGTCAGAAAGAGTTGTATTCTAATTCTACTTTGGTTATTTCTTAGATGTGTGACCCTGGATAATTCACTTAATCTCTCTCAGTTTCCTTGTCTATCAGATGAAAGAGTTGGACTTCATGACCTCCAAAGTTCCTTATAACTCCAAATTTACAATCCGTTCATTCCATGCCCTATGAGGCAGATAGCAGAGTTAAAAAGGAATATTGGAAGAAGTCAATAACAACCCAATTCTGAGTGTGTATGTGTGTGTGTGTGTGTGTGTGTGTGTGCGTGTGTGTATGTTTAAAATCATGAATTCCATTTAAAAACTGTTATAGAAGGCCTAGAAGAAAACAAGATTGAGAGGTAGAGTAAATCTAACACTCAAAAGAAGGACGTTTAATTGAAAAGAAGAAAAAATAAGTAACTTCTGTTCAGCTCAGCAGCTGAAGTTTCCCCACTGGGTATGTTTACTGGTATTCAGCAGGGGAGGAACCATCTAAACATTGAAGAAATACTCAGCCCGCATGTAATGTAAGTGGCTGCAGACTCTGTAAGCAATGCCACAAGGAATTCCCCAAGACACACACACCTGAACTAATGAATCCTGGTTTGCTACAGATTTGTGGGTAGATATCCTGGAGTCAATTCTCCACTGAGAGGTATTTTCATCCTCATCAGACAATCTTTCAGGTAAGTCCTCTTGGGCATGACTGCCTAGAAGAAGGGCATTGGAAGGAATGGATAGAGAGACTCTTAATGAACTCTTAGTTAGTGGCAGTTTGGGGTCAACAAGATATGTGTTTTAACAATTAAGTTCCTTTCAGGATATGTTTACTAAGAGTCTACTATGTTTCAGATAGATGTGCTAGGTTCTGGCAATCCACAACATGGTCTCTCTGCCCCCAAGTCTTCTGAGAGAGGGATAGAGGCAGGTGAGAATAATGCAAAATTAGGGTAGAGTGGAGGAGCAGAACAGAATGAGAGAAAGTACTCTAAGAAAATTTGAGAAAGAAGGAAATAAATTTTGATTGGAGAGATTAGGGAAGTCTAGAGAAAGAAAGTGATGGTCACTTCCCTTAAGGAAGATAAAGATTTAAAAAGTCAGTGAGAAAGTGAATTCAGGTATGGTGGATACGCTTTGCAAAAATATGGTGACTAGAAGTAGCACGTTCAGTTTTGGGAATAGTTGGCATTTCAGATTGGCAAAAATGCTAATATAAAGTATATGAAGGCTAGAGGATGAATAATGAGAAAAAACTGAAAAATAGTCTTTTTCCAGGTTGTAGCTTTCAATGCCAAGCTAAGAAATCTCAATTTTATACTAGCGGTAATAGGGAAATCATTGAAAGTGTTTGAATTTGAGATTGACCTGGCTAGGACTATGAAAAGAGGTAAGGAAACAAAGATTAATTAAGCAACTATTATGTGCCTGATATTGTGCTAAGTATTTTACAAATATTTCAATTCTCACAACAACTTTAGAAGACAGATGCTGTTATAATTATCCTCATTTTGCCACTGAGAAAATTGAAGCAGAAGTTAAGTGATTAGCTCAGGGTCAACAGCTGATAAATGTCTGAGGTTGGGTTTGAACTCAAGATTTCTTGACTCCCAGGCCAATATTTTATCTACTGCATCACTTAGCTACCTGTGCAATAAGAAGCTATTTATAATAGCTTTGAGAAGGTGGGGACAGGAGAGTTAGGAAGACCAGTGACTCTATTAAAATGGACTAAGAGGTGTTAAGGGGCTAGAGTAAGAGAGTGGCCATGTGAATGGTATGGGAATAGACTCAACAGAACTTGGCAACATACTGGATATGGGGATGAGAGAGAAGACAGAAGAAAGGATGACTGAAGTTTCAAGTCTTCTTGACTGGTAGTGCCCTACTGATGGAGATTAGGAAGAAAGGGGGGATTTAAGGAAAAGACAAACACATAGAATTCTGCAAAGGCTACTTGAGATCTATACTACCTCAGAATACTGGACATGTTGAGTTTGAAGTGTCTGCAGGACAGGCAAGATGGAACTGTCCAACAGATAGTTAGAGACAGGACTGGACCTGAAAGGACCGAGAAGGAGTAAATTCATGTCTAAGGGAGTCATCTGCATAAAGGTGACAACTTAAGTGGACATCTAACTGTGGGATTGGATGACACTGATGGTGTAGAATGTAGACTGAAAGGAAAAGAAAGCTTAGGGTAGAGCCTTGGGATATTGAAGGAGGATGACAATGAACCAGGAAAGGAGCCCTACATGAAGCATTTAGCCATGGGAAGGAGAACAAGGAAAGAGTGATATGATAGAGGGTAAAAAAGAAAAGTGTTACAAAAAGACTAAATTATGTGAGGGCTGTGGGCTCTTTCTAGACCATGACTGAGGGCAAAACAGAGTTACTGAGGCTGAGGAATATAGCCTTCTACACATTTAACATCAGAAGAGCTACTCCCACATAGTACCTTGTTTTTCTGTCTCCCCCTATGACTAGCAAACTCCCACTACCTCTCCTACTCCCTGTGACATTGGATCACCAGATGCTTGAATCACCTTCTCTTCAACTTCCATTTCCCATATTTTCCATCTCCCTCCATATCAAGTCTATCATTTCTATATCTTATGTTTACTCTGTCTATTCATTTTTGGTATCCTCTAGGATTCTCATTATATTATCGACATTTTCCCCTTTATTTTAGACCCCATTCTTTTATGTTTCTACTATGTTCTGATCCTCAAAGAGATTTTCCTGGCTTTTCCAGGTCATACTATATCTTTGACCATTCTTTCATCCAGGCATTCATTGGCTGTATCTTTTCTAATACTACACTCTCTGATACTCCCTGACATTCTGGACCTACAGGGAAATTCAGAATAATTCTTGTTCCTAAGTGCCATATCCAGGCTATCTCTTTACCATTATAATTGAACAACCTCTGCTCTTTTGAGGTTGGCCCTTGTCAGATTCATCATTCTGGTCATCCTTCTCATTCTCCTCTCACCAAAAACTGGACTCTGCTCCTGGAACCAGCAATTCTTAACTTTTGCATTGTTTTGCCTGGCACCTCCTACCAAAGCCTTTCTTGATTCTCTCTCATATCCTCTGTTGTTAGTTCCCTTCTGTTTCTTCAAATTATCTTTTTATTTCTCAATGTGAATTTTAATTCCTTCAGTTGAATTAAAGCATCTATAGAGGATTATCTATTTCATTTGTGTGGGCATATTTGAATATATATATGCACGTGTTTATACATATATACATATAAACATGTTTAAGATGCCAGTCCTTTTCTTCCTCTTCCTCTTCCTCCTCTTCCTCCTCTTCCTTTCTTCCTCCTTCTCTTCTTCCTCCTCTTCCTTCTCTTCCTCCTCCTCCTTCTTCTTCTCCATCTGTTTCTCCACCTGCTTCTGCTTTTGATTCTTCTTTGTCTGCTTTATCAGCTGTCTTCTTCTTCTTCTTTTTCTTCCTCTTCTTTTTCTTCTTTTCTCCCTCTGTCTTTCTGCCTCTGTTTCTCTGTCTCTGTCTCTATCTCTATCTCTGTCTCCCTGTCTCTCTCTCCTTCCCTTCATTTCTATATATAATTATGTATATAAATATTTGTACTGGTCCTGTGAGCTCTCTGGTATAGAGACCTTCCAATAAAGGAATTTATTATATCGATGCACACCAGTATTTTTTGTGTACCTTACAATCTTATATAGTGGCCTTGAGCACTGAGAAATTAAGTGATTTGTCCAAGATCACATATCTAGTATATATCACAGCCAGTACCTTCCTGAACCCATGTCTCTTTGACTCTGAGGCTGCCTTTTGCCTTGCATAAGATAGTGTTTTTTGAAACAAATTCAATGGAATGATATAGTGATTTGTTTGTATTATCTCATTTTATCCTTAGAACAACCATTTGATGTAGAATACTCCTCCTATTTTACATAGGAGAAAACTAAAGTGCACAGTGCTTTGTTTCTACTCCTATTGCTCCCGCAAGGTTGAGCTGAGCCCTGAATTCAGATTTTGTAACTCCCAATTGAGCAACTTTTCCATCCTATCATCCTACCCTATCTAAGGAAATGCCATTTTTCTGTATCTTTGCCACATCATTTTTATCAGGGTAAAGCAAATGAGGAAAAAAAGCTAAATTGAGAATGAAGATGATCTTGAAAAAGCAGTCTATACACATATTTCTCTTGCATTCTTGAAACATGTTAGAATTCTTAACCCTCTACCTGGAAAATAGTAGGTACTTAATAAATGTTTCTTGACTAAGAGAAAAGTGGTTCAACAATATGTCTTCTCAACACTTTTATTCATCACTGAGATTCCACTTCTTTCTTCCATCATTCACTATAGAATGGCACCTCATTCAAAGATTCAAAGAAGACAGTGACAATGAATTAGAATCTAGCCTTCCTAACTCATTCCCTTTTTATTCCATTTATTTTCTTTTAAAAAATCGCAAAAATGCAAAATACTTAAGTTAGGAATTGTAAGAATGACTCTGTATTAGGTGGGGGAGGAACAGAGAAGATGGAGGTGAAGAAAATGGATTTATTAAGGCATTGAATGCTGATTTTTAAATTTAGCTTTTCTTTTCCATAATTTTTCCCTTCATTGGTTATATTTTATGTTTCATCATATTCTGCAGTACATTATAGGTTATTTTATATTTATGTATGTATCATGTTTCTTTCTTATAAGCTTTATGAGGGTAGAGACCTAGTCTTATTTCCCTTGTACCTTATAAAATATAATACTATGGATATCTTGGTGGTGGTGACAGAGATAATTGTAAGCATTATAGTTAGCATTTATATCATACTTTAAACTCTGCAAAGCTCTTTGTAAATATTATCTCATTTTATTCTCACAGTAACCCTGGGAGGTAGATGCTATTATTATTTCCATTTTACAGATGAGGAAGCCGAGGCAGTTAGAGGTCAAGTGACTTGCCCAGCATCACACAATTGATATATGTCTGAATCAGGATTCAAACTTTGGTCTTAGTGACTCCAGAATCTATTCTCTGTGCTACCCAGTTGCCTTCAGTAATGTTTATTAAATAAAAGATTGACTAAATGAAGGAATAAACAAAGATTTGGAATACAAATACTTTTGATTCAAAAGAAGAAGTATCAAACATCTGCTTCTCCGTTCCAGTGTTTCTATGCAAAGATGAAGGAATCTTAGAACTTAAAATAAACATGACTATTCGCTTAGAGCCAAAGCAAAAGAAAAGCCAAGAAGGGGTATCTGGTAGGAAAAGGAGTGTCATTCATTATATGTTTCCCTTCCTTTCTTAACTCAAATAATGACAAAAGTCTGCTTTTATTTAATGTCAACTTTCATCTGCACTGGTAATTTTAAAGACAAATAAAATATTATATTTTTAAGGTTTACCCACCATGAGCACCAGGTCACTGCTTATGGCTGCTGTTTCCAAAACAAGAAAATTAATTGTGCTCTCACTCAATTATATTTGTTGAACCTGAACTAAATACATAATTGTGGCATAGGAAAATAGAAAACATATCCCTGCCCACCAGGAGCTTCCAATCTAGAGGCTCTATTTCATACACTGAATAGTGCCCTGAACTAGGGTTAGGGAGACTGAGGTTCAAATATAACTTCAGGCACTTCCTTAACTGTATGTATTATGAAAAAAAGTTAACCAATTAGAAAACAGGATTTCAAAGATGAAATTAACTCTTTGAATATTAGAATCAGGCAAGGGGAAGTTAATGAAGCTGTGAGAGATCAAGAAATAACAAAATGGATTATAAGGAATGAGGATGTGCAACATAAGAAAAATTGTCCTGGAATAAAAGAATATGAGGGGAAAGTAGAAATAGAAAAAATTCACTGATTACCACTTCAAAGAGATCCTTTGTGGAAAACACATAGGAATATTATTGCCAAATTTTGAAAATCCCAGATCAAAGAGAAACTTTTGTAAGAAACAAGGAAAAAACAATTCAAATATACTGGAGCTACAATTAGAATTGTACAAGACTTATCAGCAACTTTAATAAAAGACTGCAAGTCTTAGAATCATACCAACAGACAAGCAAAACACTAGACCTGAGGCCAAAAATATCTGGTAAAATTTTCTTTTAATTTTCAATAAGAAAAAACAGACATTCAATAAACTTGCAGATTTTCAGGCCTTTATGTCAACCAACCCAAACTAAACAGAAAATTTAACATGTAAGAACCAATATCAAAGAACAATTTTAAGGAATTCAACATGGACAAACTGTTTAAACATGGGCAAATTTTCCCATATACACGGAAAATGTATATTTTATGTTTAAGATTTACATTAACAATAGTGTAAGCTCAAAAGAAAAATTAGCAGAGCAAAGGTAAAAATAGTAATTGTGTTATACAAATGAGGTACAGAGGAAGATTAGACGCAGAGGCATTAGAGTGGGGAGGAGGGCTCATAGCTCTGAAAACCTACTCACATAGGGAATGGGTTCAATAAACAACAAAGTGCTATATAAATACCAGCTATATTAATAATAATAGTAATGCTTATTTTAAAGTATACTTAAAGTATAATAATAATAAGGCTTATAATAATTATCTATCTGGAAAGACAAGAAACCCACGAACCAATTTTGGAGTAATATTATGAAATCATAGAGTTAGAACAATCCCTTTAGATTGCCTTTATTTTACAAAGAACTGAGATCTAGTGAAGATAAGTGACTTGCCCAGTATATGTACACTAGTAGTAAGGAGAGAACATATATTTCTGTCCTATATTGATAATGATATGAGGCATTTATATTGCAATTCTCAGTTTTGTAAGGCATTTTAGAATTTTCTCATTTGATAAACACAACAATCCTGTGAAGGAGATATTAAATAAATTATTGTCTCCACTGAGGCTCAGAAGGCTTAAGTGATTTGCCCTTGGCCAGGAAGCAACAGGATTCAGATCCAGATGTCTCAACTCCTGAGTGCAATACTTTTTCCACTGCATTGTGATTGCCTCCTCTTATTTCTTGCTCATTTAATAAGATGATAAATTATGCAGCATAGATGATATAGAATAGTTTTAATAAGGTGATAATTGTATAGCAGAGACAATGGATAGAAAAAGAACCAGAAAAGAGAGATCAGTGTGGGCTAATCATAAGATTATAGGCATAGAATTGGAAAGAATCTTAGATGTGACTTAGTCTAATCCTTTCATTTTACAGATGAGTAAATTCAGACCCAGAAAGGTAAAGTGTCTTCCCTGAGATCCCATAGATAGGAAGAAGCAGATCCTTTAAGTTCAGCTCTCTTTCTACTGTATCATAAAGATTTAGAAATACAAGTCTCACTAATCATCAGAAAGGTCAAGCAGTTTGCCCAGATTAACACAGATGGTAGCCTGGAAATATTAGAACTCAAGTCTTCTGACTGTCAACTAATTTTCTTGCTCCTAAACTAGATATGGATAAGTAGATGTGGAAAATGAATAAGGAGAAGGACATTCTAGGATAAAGATGGAAAAACATGAGCAAACACATAGAGGTAGGAGTGAAATTATGTGAAAGAAAACATTTTTTCTCAGTTTTCTTTTCAAAATGGAAATCAGTAAGTGTTGAAAACATACAAATCAATACAGCATCTCTATTCCTGTCATTTTAACTGAAAACAGTTAAACCAGCAGGCTTCTTCCATGGAGCTCACAAACCAACCAAGAATCAGTTTAAGAAAAACACAGGGGTAAACATCCCACACAATAGAAGATACAAGGAAATTCTTTGCTCATAGGAGCTTCCTGTTTAAAAGCAATTACATGTCAACATCAAAAGGGATGCGAAATAAAAGGAAAGTTCAATTTGAGAAAGACTTTCACAAACCAATGGGGAAAGAGGAATAGATTTTTCAGTTTTTCCCTAGATCTTTAGGAAATTATATATGTATGTGTGTGTATATATATATATATATATTCTCATTCTCTCTTTCTCTCCCCTTCCCTCCTTTCCTTCCTCCCTTTTCTCCTCCTCCCTCTCTCTTTCCCATCCTCCCTTCCTTCCTCCCTCTTTCCCTCCTCCCTCTCTCTTTCCTTCTCTCCCTCCTTCTCTCTCTCCCTCCTCCTTCTCTTCCTTCCTCCCTCCCTCTTCCCCCCCTCCCATAAGCTTGAGTGGACTGAACAATGTGATCAGGAAAAAAAGAGTTCTATTTCTGAACTGGCTATCATGGACACCAACATTGATACAATCAGGCCAACTTCCAGTTTTCTTTTTCTCTGTTTATCTATCAATATGTTAGGTATTATTTTGATATCAGCATCCATAAATTCTCAGTATCTTTCCCTTGAATTTGGTTAAAGTACAGGCCAGATAGATCAGTTGGCCTTTGAAGTGGTGAATTCTTACTGACTAGAGGTATTCAAATTGGAGACTGTGTAGACATACATTAGAAATGCTGTTTAGAGGAGTCATGCACTAGGTAGGGCATTAGTGATATGAGCTCTAAGTTCCCTTCAGACTTTCATAGTTTATATATTTAGATGCAGAAGGGGCTTACTTCACTGGGCCCAATCTCCTCATTTTATTGGCTGATGTCACTCAGGTACTCAAGAAGAGAACTAAAATTTGAACCCATAGCTTCTAACTCCTAATGCAGTACTCTTTCTACTTCACCATGATTAATAACCAAATATTCCTTTGTGAACCCACTATAAAGTGATACCCATCCATCCAACCCCCAGCTGGAGCCCAAGCATCAGTTATTTTTGCCTATCTGTATAAACCTTTAAGGCTTGGGTTCTTACCTTTCAAGATGCCATTATCAGTTTAGGCCATAAAACTGGGTCATAGGGGAAAGAAAAAGGAAAAAAAAAACTAAACTAAAAGTACAAATCATACAGTGTCTTATTAATGTACTACTCTCTTGTAGTTTTTTTAGTCTTCTGCTACCAGAATCTTTTGATGATAAAAGAATTAGATCATTGGAGCCATTCCGTGATGCATCTGCCAGCAGCTTTTCATCACCAGCATCAGTCTGAGTTGAAAGGCTGAAGAATTGATTGGTGTGCTTTGGCTTTCTAAATTCCTTTTATTTTAATTTCTTAGTTTTCTGGCTGTCGGATTTGTTCTTATAGGTAGACATTTATGATGTCTGTCTCTTTTGTAGAGAAAGCTAAAGAAGGGAGAACAGAGAGAGAAGGAAAAAGATAAGGGAGAAAAACAAAAAGGAAAGAGAAGAAGAGACAGAAGAAATGAAAAAAAGAAAAAAGAGAAAAATAAAGAAATAGACATAAGGAAAGAAAGAATGAAAGGGAAAAGATAAAGAAAGAAGGGAGGCAGAAAAAAGTGAAGAAAAAGGAAAGGGGAGAAATTAAAAAAGGGAAGTAGAATGAAAGATAATGACAAAAGGTAAAAAAACAAAGAAGGGAGGGAGAAAAAAGAAAAGAAAAAGAAGGGAGGAAGAAACAAGAGAAAGGGAAGAAAATGCAAAAAAAGGCAATGAAAAAAAAAAGAAAGAAGGGAGGGAAGAAAAGGAGTTAGGAAGAAAGAAAAAGAGAAGTAGAAAAAAAGGGGAAAAGAGAAAAGAAGAAACAAGGAGAAAGGAGAAAGATAAGGGGGAAAGAAAGAGAAAACAGAGAAAAAGGAAAAAGAAAGAATCAGGAACAAAGGGAAGAAGAGAGTCTCTTACCCATTCCTATATTCTTTTACTTCTTCTATGTGCAGTCCCATAGGCCTCCAGCTCTGCATTATTGTCTACCTGGGGCCTCTCAATCCTTCAGCAAAAGCATCACTGACTTCTGCTAACTTTCTGTGTGTCCTGGCTTGTGTTGTTCCCCTTTTTTATGTACAAGGAATGTTTGAGTATTTCCAGCTGGGACAGCAAAACCACACAGGAAAGCATCAATCCCTCTCTCTGGCTTCTAAACTGCAAATCCTTAAATCAGCTTTCCCTTTTGTACAAACCACTGCAAATCTTTCAGGAGGTGCTTCAATCCACTTTGGTGGAATCCAGGCTCACATGTCCTAACAAGGCGTTATGTACTTTTACATACACTCATATCCTTGATGTCAATTTAATCTTTACACTTGGGCACTTGCCCAAGATCAAAGGAGGGACGGAAGAAAAGTGAATGATAGTACAGCATTCCTGGGTCTCTAAATACTGAAATGCTGCAATATCATGATGGCTTCCTTTTACATATCACTTTAAGGTTTGTGAAGCACTGACTATATCTTATGTTAGTTCAGCCTCCCAACAACTTCGTGAAGTAAAGATTGTAGATATAATTATTCCCAGTTTCTTAGTGAAAAAAAAATAAGGCTTGGAAATTTTGTTGCTTGCTCATGGTTTATTCGTTCACTTATTCATTTATTCAACAAACACTTATCAGTCACCCATATGTGCCAGGCAGTGTGTTAGGAAATGAAGTGACAGAAATAGAATTCTTCTTGCCCTTAAGGAGTTTATATACTACTGGGGAGAAACAACGCGTGTGTGTATGTGTGTGTATAATACACACACACATATACCAGAAAATGAAATACAAATGTAAAGCATATAGAAATTTAAAGGAAGGGATGGAGTCAAGATGATGGAGAGAAGCCAGGAAGTTGCCTGAGTTCTCCCCAGTTTCTCTGGAGAACAACAATAAATCAAACTTCTTAATGGATTTTAAAGTGAGGGAACCCACAAAAAGACAGAGTGAAACAATTTTCCAGACTGAGATAACTTAGACAAACTTGGGTTTGTCTGACTTGGGTCACAGCCCAGAGTAGCACAGATAAGCAGCTGAGAGCTCTAATTCCTGGCTCAGCAGGCTAGCTATGAGACTTTCAGCTCAAGCACAGAAGGCAAATTGCGAGCCTTAGAACAAGTATGACTAGGTTGGACCACCCCAAGACAATGGGCAAGCTGGGAGAACCTCTGCCCCGTCATGGAAAGCTGACCAGAGCCCTTTCTGCTAGCACAAGAACCTTGAGACAGTACATCCTGCACTGTAGGAGCTGAGCTCAAATTTTAAAATGAGCAAATAAATTAAAAGACCCCTGACCACAGAAAGCTACTATGGCAACAGGGAATATTGGAATACAAATTTAGAAGAGGATAGCAATGGCTACATGTAAAGCCTTCAAAAGGGAATATGAATTAGTTTTAACCTAAAAAGTCCTCTTGGAAGAACTCAAAAAAGACTTTAAAAATCAAGTTAGAGAGATAGAAGAATAACGGTGAAAAGAAATGAAAGTTATGCAAAAGAATTATGGGGAAAAAAGAGTCAACAGCTTAGAAAAAGAAGCACAAAAATTGACCGAAGAAAACAATTTCTTAAAAAAAAAATTGATCAAATGGAAAAAAAAATATGGAAAAAAAATTAAAGGAAGGAAGTAAGGAAACATTTATTAAACACCTATTATGTTCTAGGAATTATGTTAACTGATTTGCAAATATTTTCTCATTTAATTCTCACAACCCTGAGGAGTAGGTGCTATTATTATCCCTATTTTATAGATAGAAAAACTGACTTGGTCAGGGCTGCATAACTAGTGTGTATCATTGTTGAAGTATATAATGATCTCCTGGTTCTGCTCATTTCACTTAGCATCAGTTCATGTAAGTCTCGCCAGTCCTCTCTGTATTTATCCTGCTGGTCATTTCTTACAGAACAATAATATTCCATAACATTCATATACCACAATTTACCCAGCCATTCTCCAATTGATGGGCATCCATTCATTTTCCAGTTTCTAGCCACTACAAACAGGGCTGCCACAAACATTCGTGCACATACAGGTCCCTTTCCCTTCTTTAGTATCTCTTTGGGGTATAAGCCCAGTAGAAACACTGCTGGATCAAATGGTAGGCACAGTTTGATAACTTCATGAGCATCGTTCCAAACTGCTAGGAGCTTACATTCTAATGGGGGAAACAATATGTAAATAATGAGCTACATATTTGATTCCGACATATGTCAAGGGTAGAGAAAAATGCCTCTCATCTTCTAACCCAGATGAAAACAGTTTAATTAAATGAATGGAAATGAACTAAATAAAAAACCAATTCAGCTAAGAGTCTTCTCTTCTAAGGAGAAGCCAGGAAGCTAAGTGGAAGGGAATAGTGGAGGGACAGATTAGAATGTGAGACAAAGCTACAGAATATGAACCAGATTTCTATAGAAGCTGGTATTGGCTATTCTCTATTTTAACTTTCCTTACAATAGCCAATGGCACATCAAGTATCATCTCCATTTATAAATGAGGAAACCAAGACCCAAAGAAATTATGTGATCTTAAAAAATGTTGATGGATATATTCTGTTTTAATATCACTTTCATTTCTAAATATATCCTTCTTCCTCCCTTACTCAGCTAATCTTCCCTTATTAAAAGAAAATAATAATAAAAGAAAGATTAAACCTTCAGCAAAATCAAATAACATACCAGCAGTGTCTGATAGTATATATAATGTTCCACAGCCATAACTCCTCATTTCTCTCATAAAGAAATTCCATGTAATTTTGAAAGTGACAGTAGTACCTTATGCCTTTCAAAAGAATCTGATTATCTCTGTGAATGCCAATGGTACCATCTCTCAGTAAGAAACAGGGTGTCCCAGGGCAACAACACTGAGTTTAGATGACCAAATGTCTGGGAGTAGTCAGATAGACTCCGGTGCATAAATGTAAAAGGATGTTCTAATGCCATTAAGACCAACAAGCATGAGAAATGCAAAGAAATCTGGAAAGCCCTTTAGGGAATAATGTAAATGGAAAAAGCAGAAGCAGGAAAAGGGAGTACATGCTCCCTATAACCATGTAAGATGAAAAGTGTATGAGAATGGGAATCTGGAGGCAGTGACTGAATAGTTGTTATGAGACTTTATGCTTTGAAATCAATCCAAATATAAACAGATACTGAGCAAGTTGGTTTTATTAATATGCCCTGTTAATATTTTAATAAAATATTTATTAGTAAGCATGATAATAATAGAATCCTCAGTGGCTCCCAAATGTTTCTTGCATATAAACCATTTTTTAGATTGGCTGAGAAAGCCCGCTACAACCTCGCTCCAGCCTATCTTTACTGACATTTTATCTTCCTCCCCTTTACACACTCTGTTTTAACCAAATTAGTCTCCTAGCTGCCCTCTGCATTTTAACCTTCTATCTCTCACATGTATACACAGACTGTCTGCCATTAGTGGGGTGAAATCTCCCTTCATTTCTGCCTCTTAATAGTTAAAATCTTTTGCTTCCTTTAAGGCTCAGTTTAAGTACCACATCCTCTGGGAAGACTTTTCTAAATCCTCTAGATCAGGGATAGGGAACCTTTCTTTTTCTGCTAAGGGCCATTGGATATTTATACTTCATTATCAGGCTATATAAAATGATCAATTTTAAAACTCAAGCAATGGGGAGTTGTTATACCTAGCTTTCAGCTCATCATAGCCTGTGGTTGCCTTGACGGGGCCAGAGCAAATGATTTTGTGGGTCTTTTCTCATTTAAAATCATGTTATAGTTACTTTTGTGCTTATGGATCATATCATTTAGGAACATCTTTATTCCTTGAGGACAGAGAATGGTTTTTGCTTAGTCCTTTGGTTACCAATACCTAGAAGGGCACCTTGCACATAGCTGACAATGAATAAATACTCATCTACTTGAATGGTTGGAACAAGAGTAGTTATTACCATTACTAAAGTCATCTTAGAAGAAGGTCTCTAATGGAGTTTCTCAGGGGTCTGGGATTGACCTTAGTTTGCTTAATAATTGTTTTTCAATCAATGAATTAGATAAAGGGATAGATGGCCCAAAATTTTCTGATGGCACAAAACTAGGAAGAACAAGGTTAGAACATTGGGACAGTTATAATAAGATTAAATTCATAGGGACCAATGAAAAATTTATCCTAGTATAACATGGTAGTTCAGTTGTCACTTATAACCTCTGAAATAAGTGGGCAAATCATTTAAGCTCTCATTTTTCTTGATTATAAAAAATGAGAGGTTTATACTCTGTAGATGACCTCCAAGGTCTTCATATTTAACCATGATCTTTAGAATGTCTAGGGAGTCTAGGTCTCTCATAGCTGGATGACATGTGAGGTTCTTAGTTCAGTTTTGGACACCATGCTATGTGAAAAGCTAAAGAGCAAATATGGGATGGACAACCTGGCCCATGCCATGTAAGAATCTGCTGAAGGAGTTAGGGCTGTTTAGCTTGGAAACAAGACTTGCTCAAAAAGTAAGAAATAATAGCTATCTTGAAGTATGTGAAAGAGAGACTCGTTCTTACTAGATTTGTTCTTCTAGGTCATAGAGGACAGAACCAGAAGAAATGTGTATCAAGGAAAGAGAAGACAACTTCCATTTCATATTAAAAAAAAAAAAAAAAACTTCCTCAAATTAAAGCTTTCTAAAGCAGAATGGGAGTGTTGGGAGGGAGTAGATTCCTTCTCATCCAATTAAAATGTGGATGATGATTTCTTAAATAGGGCAGCTAAATAGCACAGTGGATAGAAGCCAGTCCTAGAGTCAAAAAGACATTAGACAGTTCCTAGCTGCATGATCCTGAACAAGTCACTTAGTTCATCTCAGCTTCCTTATCTATAAAATGAGCTGGAAAAGGAAGTGTCAAACCATTCCATTTTCTGTGCCAAGAGAACTCTAAATGAGCTCCTGAAGTCTGTGTGGACAAGACTGACATGACTGGACCACAATAATAAATATGTGAGAGTGAATTTTTGGTCAAATGGGGGTTGTACTACCGTGGTTGGAAGCTCCACATAATCCATATAAATATGAAATTCTTTGATTCCATGACTGTTTTCTTCCCATTTCTAGTTGAGGACCTATAAACTAAGTCCATTGTTTCCTGTTTCACCACTAGTTGACATTCTGAAATCTGTAGTTTCCCTCTAGCAGTGTTTGAGATTTCGATAGTGTTTTGTTTTTAAACAAAACAAGCTTTTTATTAGCAAAAGTAACACTTTAACTAGTTCTTATTAAACGTCAACTTGGAACACTTTTCCCAGAAATGTTTTCTCTTTAGTTTCTAAGCAAATTTAAGATGAAAAGCAGCTAGTCCCTTGCTTGCTTTTAAAAGAAAAAGGGATAGTTGTGAGATTGCTGGATGGGAGTTAGGAGGTATCTGGGTTAGGATTATGCCTTTGACCCTTACTAGCTATGTGGCCCATGGGCATGTCAACAGCCTTAATTTCCCCTTCCATAAAATGGTGATAATAATACCTGAGCTAATTCTATCACAGACATTCTAGTCAGATAATGAACAGATGATGCTTTGCAACCCACAAATTGCTATGTAAATGTTCGTTATTATTAAGCAATAACTTATAATATACAGAACTAGTTTCCCTATTTATCTTAATACTACCTGGCTGGTGGGGAGTTAATAATTTCAATTCCTCTATATTTTCTGAAAAGATGGAACTTTATCAAATTGTTTTGAAGAAACCAGGGCTTCCTTCTGGTGTTGAAAAAAACAGCAATAATAAACTAGTCACTTTCAAATTCAATTCAATTCAATAAGCATTTATTAAGTTCTCACTATATGGAAGGGAATTACCTAGAATACACAAAATCAAAACAGCCTCAGCCTTCCAAGAGTTTACACTCAGCTGGGAGATATGCCATGTATATAATTTCAATATGTCAGTCAATGGGGTAAGGGTCATATGTTTGCCACTTTTTCTTTTCAACAGGATTGCCTGGATATTCTAGTTTCTGTTCAAATCACAAAATCTAGGCTCATGTTAAAGGGATGACAAGAACAGGGATGCAGGAGGTATAATAACCTTCATTTGGGTCATTGCTAGGTAGCACTTGGATAACTTTTCTTACTGCCAATATTCTACCAATGGTATAGATTGATCCCGTGTGAGTCAAGGAACACTAAAAGCACTGAAGGATTGGATGTAAGTATTAATTGGAGAGGAGAATCATAAATAGAAGTGGCTAAAACAAATTAGCAACAATGATGTTAAGAACAAAACATTTTTGAAGGACTTGAGAGCTCTGGTAAATACAATGACTATTTGTGATTCCAGAGGACTGATGATGGAGGAGGCCATCAACTCCTAACTGAAAAGCAATAGATTCAACATATTTAGACACAGCCAATGCAGGATTTGGTATAACTTGTCCTTGTATAATGCTGTAGGAAGCTGAAGCCAGAGGAAAACCACTGTTCTCTTTAGGCAAGTGGGAGGTGGGGTAATTTGGCTAAAATTAAATCTACTCCCTTAAACATTGTTAGTTTAGGAAAAAAATCTTAGGTTTATGCTGTGCTCCTGATCACAATATTTAATGGAAGACTATCCCAAGTTATATATCAAAATCATCATCCTCATCATCCTCATCATCACTAGTATTTACATAGCACTTATTATGTGCCAGACACTATGCTAAATACATTATAATTTCCAATCTTCACAAAACCCCTGGATAAGTGCAAATGTACCCATTATTTTTAAAGATGAGGAAACAGAGGCAGTCAGAGATTGTGACTTGAACAGGATCACATAGCGTGGATCTCAGGCCTTTTTAATCCCAGTCCTGGTGCCCTATCCATTGTGCCATCTAGTTGCCCTATGGAACTCACTTTCCACTCATTGCCAATTCTACAATTAAGACCTGTAATGAATAGTGAATTAACCTATTTATTCAATATACAGAGTGAATAAACTCTCTATTGGGAACAAAATAAGGACTCAACCATGAAAGGGAGTCTCAGATCTCACGCAAAGGGAAATTACCTGAGGTCTCTGGTAAGCTAGGAAAGGGGACAGGATCAAAGTGTTACTTCCTCTACATGTTGGGTTTCTTCAAGTGTTGGAAAATAGGCTTGACCTGCTAATTTTCTCTCTTGAAGTTGGAAGTCTGAAATCAGGATCTTTATTTTCCCAAGCTCTCACTAATGCTGCCCCTTGTACAGGTAGATGGCACTGAGTATTCAATCTCTACCAATGAGGAATATCTTATGTAAATGGTCTTCAAGTCATGGGTTCCATAAGTATGTTTGTTTGTTTGTTTGTTTGCTTTAATTCTCTTCCTTCCTTCTTACCCCCTCACTTCCATATTTATCACGGTGGGCATTAGAGGGGAAGAGAGTTTAAGGATTATGTTCTAAAATAGATGAGAATAAAAGAAGAAAGACCACAGACCAACAGGGCAAGAGGAAAGAGAAAAAGCCATCGTGTGTAGACTGGAGTAGCTTCTGAGCCATGGTCCTGTTAGATAGACATGGGGAGTCAAACTGTTGGCCAAAAAGCCAAGCATCTGAGGGAAATGAGGGCTGATGGCAGGTAAGAATGTAAAGTCTTCTGCAATAGCATCAACAGTCAGTCTCAGGGTTGGAACTTTCCTCTTTGATGGTGGGATTTTCCAGGCATTGTGACTAAAGGTGGATAGGAATAAGAAATAGCATTTACCTAGTGGTGATGTATGTGTCCTATTGCTTTAATAAGGACTCTGGGTTATGAAATCCCTTCTATATTCATTACTGTTCTGAATCAACATTCTTCAAATTAAAAACCAATAAATTTATAACCAGAGCAAAAGGTGGCACCCAGGGAATGCAAGACAAGTCAACAAGCAATTATTAAGTGCTTTATTATTTGTCAGATACTGTGCTAAGGGATGGACATATGACTACAAGCAAAAAGAAACACAGCCCTTACTCTCAAGAAGCTAGCATTCTAATATAATAATATTGTAATTATATAATATACACTTATTATGTATATTATTTTTATATATAGTATAATACACAAAAGGGAGCTGAAAAGGGGAGGGGGAAATGTGATGATACCCATTAGTCAGCATAATGGAGAAGCCTTATGAATCAAAAGAGAGATGGAGAGGAATAAGATATGGCTGCCTGGGTCTCCAGGCTTGTCCCTAAATGGGAGAAAGCATATGGAGATGCAGGAGAAAGGTTTTAGGTATAGAGAGAAGTTCAGGGCAACTGACATATGATGGCCAACTCCTTAGAGTAAGAAACAGAGCTGGGAGGTGAATGTAAGAGCAAAAATAATGGGCTATTTGTCTGATAATACTGAAAGAAAACATAGGGATACCCTTGGTATGCTCATGAGGTTGAGAGTAATACAACCAGCACAATGGGTGGGCCCTTTGTGGTAAACTTGAAAAGAAAACCAGACCAAGAGAATATAGACAAAGTGGGTAGACACAGATGACTTTCAATCTGTATCAGGAGGAGTGGAAGGGAGATCACAGATCCATCAGAGTATTTGGATAACTGAGCATAGGGATGCTAATACAGAATATGAACCACAACCCCCTTTTTTTCTCTAACTCAATAAAAAAATTCCATGCCTTTTCAATTAAATTTTTAAATCTTAGCTCTGCAAAGATTTAACCAGTTTAAGACATTCCTAGGGAAATGCTCCCTTCCAAAGAAATGGAATTATTAAGTTCCTAGTTCTCTTTTTTGATATTTAGGTGAATGACTCAGAATAGTCATGAGGCCGTCTCTCTGGCAGCGGCTCCAGGCCCATTTTAAATAACGTATCTAAATGTTAATATACACTTAAGACAATGCTGCAGCTCATACTCTCCCCAAATTGATTCATTTTGCAAGAAGTCTGATGCAATTTGCCCAGTATAAAAATGTCTCTGATGATTAGGGGAACTGAGGGGGCAAAGTTGTCTTCGTGATGGGGATGGAAAGCAAAACAAGATGCAGTTGGGGAATTTGCCAGAATTAAATGAAATTTCTCTTTGGACCAGCAGTTTTTGGAATGACAGAGCTAAGCGAAAAACAAACACAAGAAGAGAATCTCTGCCAGTAACAGAAAGTTTGGGACATTACATTTTCAGAAAAAGATAGAAATCCTCTGGAAAGTGCAATTGGAGAAGAGGGGCTTGTCTGGAGTCTGCAAATGGGAGAGATCTGCCAAACTGTGCTGGGCAGCTGAACCTAAAGATACAGAAATGGTCTAGAGTGGGACAAGGAGATGGGCTGGTAAGGGTTCTCATCTGGGAAGCAAACATCTGGGCTCTAGACCCATTTTAGAGTTCTAGACCCATTAATCAGCTGGGAAACTTTGGGTACATTAATTAGCTCTCTGACACTGCTTCTACATCCATAAAATGCAGAATTTAGCCTACATAACTTCTCTGTCCCTTCCAGTTCTAGCAAGTATTGGATACAAATACAGCAGAAAACCAGTGGCTCTGAAGTCAAAGAACTGTGTTCAAATACAATCCCTGAAATTTAAGTATTTGTGTTGCTTTGGACAAAGCATGTGACCACCTAGGAAATGACTTTTTTCAACTATATAATGAGGGGACTCATTGATCTCTCATGTCACTTCTAGCTCTAGACCTATGATCTTAGGACCGATGGTCTCTGAGTTCCTCTCTAGTTGCGGATCTATGATAAGTCTCTGACCTGTCTTCAATACTGGCTCTGCCATTTATTAATTTATGACTGCTTCTCTGGTCAATCTCTCTCTCTGGGTCTTATTTTTTCTCTTCTATAAAATGAGGGAGCTAAACTCTTTGGCTTGTAAGGTCCCTTCCAGCTTGAAATTCTATCCTGGGAATCTAAGGAAGCATAGGATTCAGATCATGGGAAATAACAGTCCTCCTTTTCTCTTCCCTGGCCAGACCACCCACATCTGGGGAACTGTGCTCAGCTGTGCGTACCTCAATTTGGGAGGGATGATGACAAACTAGAGAGAACCCAACAAGATGGGCAGGGATCAGGGAATCACCACTTGGGCAAAACAGGGGAAGAGAAATGGGCTGAATTTAGAATCTAAATAGAATTTAATTTCTATTTTTCCCTCTGCTTCTAGAAAATCTAGCCAGTTTGAAATGTTATCTCTAGACTCTTTCTCTGACCATGGTTTTCAGGTAGTACAATCTACTTTAGTACAAGTCTTGTAGTGGAGATGCCATTTATAAATATAGTAGGATATCATATATAATAGGCAGTAGACTTGCCTCAGAATATAAAACTGTGACCAAAGGGTATGACTGAGAAGATGGCAACAGAGAGGCAACTGAACTCACCAAAATTCTGAGAGAAGTCTTCTGAGAGAGTCATTTCACAAAGAGCCTTTGTTATTCACCATATTGTATCCCAACCCTCACTTCATCTTAACTTTTCTAGCTTCAGCCAGCTGTCTTAGCTCCCTTGGATTTGGTTTCCCCATGAACTCTGGCTTGATTTGCCACAGAATATTGTTTATTCTTTACTGGGACCCCTTCCAAATATTAATCACAACTTGGACCAGACAACTTTCATTGCCTCAGGCTCCCATTCCTTCCCCCAGGCCCACATAATTGAGCATTAATCACCTGTGGGGAGGGAATGCCCCTCTTAGCTACCTCCTCTGCCACCAGGGAGTGGGGATTTGATAGGATTGTCTCCCATCCAAACCAAAACAAATCTCACCTCACACTTGCATCTGTGCCATTGTTTCAGCTGGAAGACTCTAGAGACTAACCTGCCCTTGAAAGAGTTGAATAGTTCTTCTCTAGGGAGCACATAAAACCTTGGAGAAAGCGAATGAAGGGTTCTGGAAATGGATGGAGTTAACTACCCTGCCTACCTGCATCCCAATGAGTTTCTTATCTCCATTCCAATCATTTCATCAGCTAGGGAAAGAACCTCATGGGGTCTCTGGCCCAGTGATAACGCTTTAGTTTCTTATATTTTCAGGTGACCTTGTCATATTCCAGCAGGTAGGACAAATAAGAATAACTGACATTTGTTTTGGGAGGTTAGTTTTGGAATCAAAGGACCTGGCTTCAGATCTCACCTCTGTCACTTATTATATGTATTGCCATGGGCAGATCATTTAAACTCTGTGCCTCACCTGTTTATAAAATGAGAATTTGGACCAGTTGACTTCCTAGCTCTAAATATATGATCCTATAAATTTAAAAAATGATTCAGATTTTGGAAAGCACTTTACATCTATTATCTCTTTTAAACCTCATGGTAGCCCAGTGAGGTAGGTATCTCCATAAATAAGGAAACTCAGTCACAGAGAGGTTAAGTGATTTGCAAGTAGACATATGGATAGTAAATATTAGAGGCTAGATGTGAAGTTCTTCCTGATACCCCCCAGACCCATGCATTTTCTTTTATCTTCCCTCCTTCCCTCCCTTCCTTCCTTCCTTTCTCCTCTTTCTCTCTCTCCCTTTCTTTTCTTCTTCCTTCCTTCCTCCCTTCCTTTCTTTCTTCTTTCATTCCTTCCTTTTTTCTTCCTCTCTCCTTTCCTTTCTTCCTTCCTTCCTCTCTCCTTCCCTCCTTCCCACCTTTCCTTTCTTTCTTCTTCATTCCCTCTTCCTTCCTTCCTTTCTTTCTTTCTTCCTCCCTTCCTCCCTTTCCCTCCTTTCCTCTTTTCTTTCCTTCCTTCTTCCTTCCTTCCTTCCTCCTTCCCTCCTTTTTTCTCTTTCTTTCTCTTTTTTTTCTCCTTCTTTATTTTCTTTTTCTTTTTTGCTTTTGGAGGCAATTGGGGTTGAATGACTTGCCTGTGGTCATACAATTAGTAAGTGTCAAGTGTCTCAGGTCAAATTTACTTGGGTCCACCTGACTCTGGAGCCTGTACTTTTTTTTACTGCATCACTTAGCTGCTCCTCAGTATATTTTCTCTCATGCCATGTGCTACAAAAAATGAACTCTGAGGTCCAATAGTTAAATGTCTCAAAGACTAATGATTAGCATTTTACACAGTTGGGAGGGAAATTAAGTTCAGAGTGAAAAAAAAATCAGAAAATATTTAAGTAACAGTTGGAGACAACGCAATTGAAATTCTTCCTAGCTTGTCTTTATAGATAAAAAGCACCCCAGGAGTCAGTGTGGTTAAATAGGGCTATAAAGATTAGTAAACTAAGGAGAAGCAGGGTTTTTGATTTTTTTTTAACTTACAACACAAAGCAGAAACTTAGAGTACAAGAAGATGGGGTGATCTATAAAAAACAAAGAGAGAAAATAGCCAAGGTAATGAGAGGGGCTAGATACATGGCAGCAAACAGTGGTCAAAGTCAAGCTTTGGAGAAACATCATTTGTGATGTAATACAAATGAAGGTGAAATGGGCCATGCAAAGTCATTATATCTGGGAAAGCACAATCATAAATTACACCTCACATTTATTCAGTGTTGTATAGTTTACAAAGTACTTTCATAATCACCTTATTTCTTCTTCATGATAGTCATGTGTGGACAATCCTGTGGTAAATAACGTGTCATTTCTATTTTATCATTGAGCAAGATGACCAAGTGTCCCCTGGAATAATATTTCCCATAGCTTTGGGCTGCATGATGAAACCAAATGTAACAAACAGTCCATATAGGAAGAACCAAATGGATAAAGAATGTTTGCCTTTTAGGCTATGACAAGCAGGTGGATACAGAGCTGGCCCATTTGTATATGATCTTGGAAAGATTTTTTCATGGACAATGAGTTGAGTTCAGACTTATATAAGAGGAGGCAACTGGGGCTGAATTGCTGGACTGGATAGCACTTCCAATAATCTCAGGTTGATCCCTATAACAAAAATTCATTCTTGCAATGTCATTTTTTCATGGTGATGCTTGATGACTTTGGGTCATGGGACAGCAGAATCATCCAAGAGTCAGAATTATGGGTCTGCCAATGGACAGTGGGGAGATATGTGATAAGCATGAGACTGAAAGATATATGTGACTGCAAGATATCCAGATATTTGAACACAAAAGGTAGGCTTGTTATGGAGTGAGAACAATTGATAACAGATAAATAGATTGTTACTTACAATGATGTGAACAGAGTCAAGGTAAGATCTTAAGCATGTTTTGCAGACTTTGGATCAATAGGGGGAAGATGGTCCATAGACAAAAATCATATAGGTGGTTACTAGATTTCTCAGTGAATAGAGAATTGAACCTAGAATCAGACATTTACTATCTGTGTGACCATGGAGAAGTCACTTAGCTCCTTTCTGCCTCAGGTAACTCATCTGAATGGATAATAACAGAGTTCTTGTGAGTATTACCCTTTCTTACCTTCCCTTACTCTACGTTATCCTATTGACATTTCTCTGTAATATAATTCATTGAATTATTAAAGGTTGTTTGGGTCACTTTGGGTTGCTAGAGTAGCCATTCTAGATGGCAGATTTGGCAGGTTGACTGGATGAGCATTAGCTTTAAAAATAATGGCTTCAGAGGTCATGTGCAGACAATAAAATGACCTCTTGTTGTTCTTGGAACAGTTTCTCTAGAAGTTGGCATCTTGTGCTTAGTATGCATCAGGAAGAAAGCTCCAAATAGACACTTTGGGTGTCTGTAGGTTACCATGATTTGGAACCAAATTCTAGGCACTAGAGAAAAATATGTCTGTGGCCCAATTAGCTTGTCACTCATTAAAGTCAGTAATCAAGAAAAATAGCTAATTGGCTATAAGATTCTCCCAAGAATTATACAAGTCAGGCAATGTGGTATGCAGAAAGAACACTGGATTTGGAGCCAGAGGACTCAAAGACTTAGCTGAGACCTTTCTTCTCTTTGGCTTTTATTCTCTTCCATGTAGCATGGAAGCTGGATGATGCAGGGATTAGAGCACTAGAATTAGGGTAAAGAATAACTGAGTTCAAATCCAGCCTCAGACATTTATTGTATAACTCTTGCTTAATCTCCACCTGCTTCAGTTTCCTCATTTATAAAACATGGATAATAATACCTTCAAATGCACTTTGTTGTTGTGAGAGTAAAGTGAGACATTGGTAAAGTACTTTACAAATCTTAAAGTGCTAAACAAATGCCATTATTGCTCTTGTTATTATAAAGTAACAACTGTTTTCTTGCTGTCCTCACACAAGATAGTTCATGTCATTAAATTCTCATCAGATGTCATCATTTTTGACTTTTCACTATATATCATTCAAGCTTGGAATGTTTTCCTTCTTTATTTTTCCCTCCAGCACTCAGCTCAAATCTCACCTTTTGCAGGAGTCCTGTCCCAATCTCTAGTTATGACTTCTAAAATTATCTTCTATTTACAAAGTATATATTTTCTGTCATTTTAGTCATTTCTGATCCTATTTGGGGTTTTCTTGGCAAAGATACAGAAATGATTTGCCATTTCTCCAGCTCATTTCACAGATAAGAAACTGAGGAGAACAAGGTTAAGTGACTTTTCCTGAGTCACACAGTTAGGAAGTGTCTGAAGCTGGATTTGAATTCATGAAGATGAGTCTTTCTGATTTCAGGAGCAGTGTTCCATCAGTGGATAGTGTGTTATTTAGCTACCCCATTTACTGTACATAATTATTATATTGCTGCCTCCATTAGAATTTGAGATCTTTGATACATGGACTAAGACATGAATAAACTATGTTCTTGATACTAATTCCTTCTCAGCAACTTCATGTTCCGGCTTGAATTTTATTCTGGCTAGTTTGGTTCTGACTCTGACATTCTTATATGCCATGTATTTTTGTCTTTCCAGTCATAAAAACAATGGTTCGTATATACTAATTGCTTAATAAATGCTATCTAATTGAGTGGCTTAACTAATGTTATCTGATTGAATGACTTTCTTCCTCCTGTGGTTAGACTAGATAACCTTTAAAGTACCTTCTACCTTTAAATCTAGGGGTGTATGATTAATAATTTATACATTTAACAGACACTTATGTATCTAGGAATGTATGATTAATAATTTATATATTTAATAGACATTTATTATGCACCTCTGTAAGGCATATATGTAAAACTACATATGGGGCGTTGCGCACATGCCCAGGAGTCCTCAAGGAATTTCCATTCTACTATATACAAAAACACACAATAGCAACTGCCAAATAAATTGAATTGGGAGAAAGGATTATCAGTTTGGGTGACTAGGGAAGGCTTCACATGAGAGAGAGCCCTTTAACTTGATCTGAATGACCATTTATCACTGAGTTATTTTATAGATATAGATCTAAGATTATAAGATTCTATAAAAGGATGCTGTCTGTGAGGTAAGGACA
This sequence comes from Antechinus flavipes, assembly GCF_016432865.1. NCBI lineage: Eukaryota > Metazoa > Chordata > Mammalia > Dasyuromorphia > Dasyuridae > Antechinus > Antechinus flavipes. The sequence goes on along the minus strand of NC_067399.1, from coordinate 221,468,180 downwards.
GCCAGGTGACACAGTGGATAGAGTACCAAGCTTGCAGTCAAAGAGACTCATTTTCCTGGATGAAGAAAATGGAAAGCCATTCTAGTATCTTTGCCAAGAAAATTCTAAATGGGAACATGGAGAGTTGGAAATGACTGATAACAATTGAACAACAATAATTGAAAAAGACAAGGAGATGAGAACTTCAGGCATGGGGAAAAGGAAGAGGGGGTGGAAGAGCTCGTGTGAGGCACAAAAATGAGGAATGGTGGATTTGGCCCCTCATTTGTCTAGTTTGGTGGGAAAGTAGAGTGGATGAAGGCAAGTAAATAGGCTGGAAGACATTCTTTTTCATTTACTGTCTTACAATGAGACAGCCTAGGGAGAACAAAGAGCTCCCATAGAGCCAAAGAAAGGAGATTTTCCCTCTGCTCCTCCTTTAGCTTTTTGCTTTAAGAAGGCCAGATAATGGTTGTCTGAGGAGGTGAAGCTGCTACATAATTCCAACAAAAAGTCTCCCCATATTCTTCTCCCATTACTTTATCAATCTTCCTTAGACATTTCAACCTACCCTAAGAAGTCGTGGCTGGATTATTGTGCATTATATTTTTATACAAACTATAAATTGCTACAGGATGGGTTCTTTTCTCTCCATAAGTTCCTAGAATAGTGCTAGGGGCAAAAATGGGTGTCTAATGAGGCTTCTTGTGACACAATGAAGATAGCACCTGATGTGGAATCAAAGGGCCTGGTTTTGACTTTGGGCAAGTCACAACTTCAGGGCCTTAATTTTCTCAGCTGGAAAAGGAGAGGATGGAACAGATAATCATTGAGGTAACTTTTAATTCTAAGTCACTTATCCTAATGATGTTTACCAATAATACTGATGCTTGTGGGATAGGAAGTAGCTGAGGAAGCCTTTTTAAAGTACCTACTATGCGACAGGCACTGTGCTAAGTGCTTTACAAATATTATCTCATTTGTTACCCTGGGAGGTAGACGCTATGATAGTATCCATTTTACAGTTAAGGAATCAGAAGCAGGTAGAGATTAAGGGGCTTGACCAGGATCACAGAGCTAGTAAATGTCTGAGACTGGATTTGAACAGGTTTTCCTGCCTAAGAACCACCATGGGGATGCTTTACCCACCTCACTCTGCATTCATTGCCTCATTTCATAGGACCCTGAAATCTTAGGTTGAACAAACCAAAGAAGGTAAGGCTTTGTAAACATCAAAGAGCCCCCCAAAATGCCAGCTATCATCACTAAGCCACAATTCTGTAAGGTGGAAGAACGGTGCTCTCAGGACGGAGAGTTCAAGGCCCTTAAGGGAAGTTGCCTAAATGCTGTTGATAGAAGTTGATCTCCTCCCATGACCTGCTCCACCTGCTGCTGTCAGAGGCTTCTCCTCCCTTTTCCTGAAGTGACCTCTCACCTCCTGAGTGACCAATGGTTGGGATGCCCAGATTCACCAATCACACATCCATCAATTTGATACCACTCAGCGCTCACACTCCTGACTTACTTTGACTTCTCCTCTGAGCAGACGGGGCACTGAGCGCCTGACTTTCTGAGTGGATTTTGCAAAGCTTTTGAAATTTTAAATCCCTTGTTTGATTCGGCTCTTAACTAAGGCTCTGGACCATGAGAGAACTCATTTCTCTTCTAAAGGCAAGGGGCATTGCCAAAGTTTTTGAGCGCTGTAAAGCGCCTATAAGCAGCCAGGGTAATGAGAAACAAAGGGGCTGCACCAAGTTATGGAAGGAATGCATGGGGGGGGAGAGGTATGAAAATGTCATGGGTCTTGCCTTTCTTTCCTGCTGTCCTTGCTCCACTGTAGTGAAGAGAGGGGCACTGGTATCCCCCGGCTTCTTTAGTCTCTCAGAAAAGGCTAAGTATATTAAACTGGTGTTGGTCCAGCAGGAGGAAAGATCTCACAACACAGGACAGCTGTATGGGGCCTGCTCTTGAAATGTTTAATAATGTTTTGCCTCCGGCAAGGTTATTTCTCTTCTTAGAGTTCACATTCTCCATTTAGACATAGTTAGAAGCTGCCTCTTCCCTTGCCTAATGAAGGTTAACCGAGCCATATTAATCACTCAGTCAATCAACAAGATTTATTGAGTACCCGATGATGTGTCCTGGGAGGAGGGTGTGAGTATGGAGAGTAAGTGGAGTAACTGACAGCCTGTCCAGGTGCTAGAGATTCATTTGTAACCTTGGACAAGAAGCACGCTTTCCAGAATTACCTCGTCTGAAAAATTTGAGGTTGAGGGGGCGGGGTCTACATTTCAGAGTGAGAGGGATTACATATGATGCAATAGGAAGATGTGGGCCTAAGGCTCAAATCCAGCTTGCACCACCGCTCTATTTTCCTTGGTTGTAAATGAAAGAATTTCACTTAGATGACCAAGAGCATTAATCCTGTCCTCTTGATGTCATGAAATGGATGGCTCCCCTACCACCAAAATCTTAGTGGGACTCATTCAACTCAATTTAATATGCGTTTATTAAGTGCTTACTCCATGTCAGACACTATACCATATTCTGGGGAAATTGATAGAAACAATATGGTTCCTGCCCTCAAGAAGCTTACATTCTGCTAGGGGGAAATAACAGGCATACCAACAAGTAAATATAACATATTTATAAGGTAAATGCCAAATAATTTGGTAAGGTTGGAAGGGAGAAATGACGAGAATTGCAGGAATCAGAAAAGGCCTAATATGGAAGAAGGCACTTGACCTGGACCCTGAATGGAGCTAGGACTTCCAGGGAATGGGAATGAGGATCAGGCACATTTCAGGCATCTGAGATGGCCTGCCCAAAGTCTCAGAGACAGAAGATGCACTTGTGCCTGGGGAACAGGAAGTTGTCAGTTTGGTTGGAACATAGTGTTCATGAAAAATAATGTGACATGAATCTGGAAAAATAAACTGGTACAGAATTTTCCAATGGCATATTTTAGTGGCTCTGCAGAGATAGACCTAATAGGACCCCTCAAAATAATTCTAAGCCCGAAATAAAATGGAAAACAATACCACTCCCAAATTGTGTTCTTCCTTTTGAGAGGAAACCGTTTCAAACATCCTAAATATATGGCATTACATATCAACCCCCAATTCCAGTCAGAGAATGTGGACCCAGTAGATGTCAAAGGCTCCTGAATAAATTAGGATGAGATTCTGGACCCAGAAAAATCAACTTTTCCATGAATGGAGGCAGCTTGTTGAATATTGAAAGTTCTACTCTGGCAAAGGGCTAACGAATCAAGCAATCTTTAGGATAAAAGTCCTTTGTACCCCAGCAAGCTCTGTCAGAACAGCTGCTCCACTTCCTACCACTGATTTTAACCAATTCCTCTATAGTCTCCCTTCCTACATTGTTGACTTTCTGGTCCTTGCCCATTTTGGATTTTCTCAATTCTTACTTAACTAAGTTCCCTCATCACCAGCTCGAAGTGATTCCTTTGAAACTTGCCAGTGTAGTCTCTTAAAAGCCGCTTTTTGCCCATATACTGATACCTCCTGCTACCATAACAGCCCTGGGCTATTTGACACTGAATAGCATTTCTTCTCTCTCCCCCATATCAAAGTCAGTCTTGCCTTTGAGGAAGGGACCCCTGGTTCCCCAGCATGGTTCCAAATGGAACCAAGCTGTGACAACTTCATCTTAGCCATGAGCACATGTCAGGCTTCTTTCCTTTTAAAAAAATGGAAAAAAGAAAAGAAAAAAATAATTAATAGAGGGGAAGCCCAGGGCATGAAATAAAAGTGGATATGATACAATATTAATGTGAGGTGCTAAGTATTTCCAAAGGTATAAGGGAAGACTTTTTGAGAATTCTCTTGGGAGAGATGGTGGTGTTTACTTTTAACATAATAACATACTCTTGAATTATTCCCTGAGCAAGAGGTAGAAGGAACAAGGGACTTATGAGCTAGAGTGGTGCAAATGTAACCAGGTAAGTGTGTGTCTATGTGTGTGTGTTTGTGTAAAACACAGAGTTAATTAGTGCCAAAGAGATCTGAGGACAAGTCTACGCATAGAAAAAGGGGGTGATCAATCCATTAAGGAACCTTTAAAAGCAAGGACAGAGAGAAAAAATACACAATCAATGAGTAAGATCTGGATGGGGAGGGGGACTGGGAGGAATCAGAGTCTAATATATATTAGATGAAGATAGACTTAGGAAGCTAAGGAAAAGTAATTTGAGGCTCTTAGAATTTAGGAACCCCTGGTTGACACTGGGGAACAAAGTTTCTGCTGAAAAGATAACTTTTACTTCAATGTAAATAAAATCAATTTGAAAAATAAAAGATTTTATTTAAAAAAAATTTACCTTCAGATTTGAAAGGTCTGGTCTACTCAGGAAGGGTGGTCTATTCAGAGTATACAAACTAGGGACCAAGGTTTCTAGGACATCATGCAATGAAGACAGTGATATCAGACAACAGGGGACAATGGAAGGACTCATTCACAAGCTTAAATCAAATAACATCTGACTCACTCTCACCTGTGAGTAGTGTGTACTTCCAAACTCCTTCCTGTTAGAATTAAAGAAGGCTTGTGTACTTAAACTAAGCATGTGTATTGTGCCATGGGGGTCATCTACACTGGAGGCAGGAGAGAATGTATCAGGAAGGAGAGGAAAGCTAGAATACTGAGATGAATTTGATAAGATTCAATTGAATAAATGTAAAATTTTACACATAGGTTAAAAAAATCAACATCATAAGTACAAGATAAGAATCTGCGGCTGACATTTAGTTCATCTGGAAAAAACGTAGAGAGTGTACTAGAAGGAAGAATTCCTTGAAGGAGCAAGCAGTGACAACTGAGGAAATCTAACTTTTTTCAAAATGAGGTAATGAAAATGAGGTAACAAGAGAAGAAGCTTTATTTCAAAATAAATGTTATTATTTTTGTATGCATCTAAATTCCAAGTGCATTTGAACAAATAGGAAAAAGTTATAGTTGAATTAATCAAAAAAAACTTGTATCTGATCTTGTTAATGAGCTATAAGCTCAACATGAGTCAGTGGCACAATAGAGCAATGAGGAAAAAACAAAAACAGAACAGGAATTTGGATCTACATTGAGACATGGTAGCCCCCCCCCCAAAGGGGATGATGATTTTATTTTATTCTGTCCTGGTTAGAACATACTTATAATACTGTATTTAGTCAAGGTTGCATTGTAAAAATTACTTTGTGGATGGAGAGTGAAAGGAATAAACATTTATATAGCGCTTATTGTGTGCCAAGTACTGTACTAATTTTATAAATATCTCATTTAACCTTTACAATTTCCTATGAACTAAGTGCTATTATCAGTCCCATTTTTAAAGTTGAGGAAAACTGAGACAAATTAGTTAAGTGACTTGCTCAAGGTCATATAATAAGTGTCTGGGGGTAGATTTGAACTCAGATCTTCCTGGCTATAGGTCCAGCACTCTATCCATTGCACCACTAGCTGTCTCATTATATTGTAGGAAGGACTTTGATGAGTTGAAGAGAGTTCAGAGGAGAGTAAGAAAGATGATGAAGGACTTTGAAATGACCTTGAAGGTCAGCAAGTGATGACTGGATGAGTACTTGTCCAGTATGTTAAAGAAGGAGATTCTTATGTGATAATGGATTGGACTTGATGGATTTCTGAGGTTCTTTCTTAATTCTGAGATGATTTATTTTTGTTTTGTTCTGGTGGTGGTGATGATGGGAAATTCTTGTCCCTTATATCACATGAATGTGGAAAGCTAACTGTGGTAGGAGTTTGGGAGCCTTCTGTTCAAGGGTTGTCATTAGAGAATTCCCCATTTCATCACCCAAATCAGGGAAATGTAATAATATAACACAGACTATAAGACAGTGTGATAATATAGCACATACTGAGAAAGCAGATGGAGAATGGGTGATTTACCTAACAAAGACACGCAGTACTTTCTTTTCTACTAGAGTGGTTTGGAAGCTAAATTGTTCTATCTTCATTATTAGTGTTGTTATTATTTCATTATTATTATTCTAGTAGAACAGTGCAGCTTGGTGACTAAATATAGATGAAAAATTCCATATATTAAATGCATCTTTACAACCCTATGTATATGACACTGATGATTATGAAGTTCAATGGGAAGCCCCATCTTCCAAGGCAAAGGAAATACAGGTGCAAGATGTCCCTTTGCCAATTAGCCAACAATCTGGGACATCTTAGAGTAAAGTATCAACAAATAGCAAAGAAAATGCAGAGAAGGAAAAAAAATAAAAGGAAGGAAGAAAGAATACCGAGCCTTCAGCTGTCAAGTCTCTAAGGTCAAAACTGGCAGAGGCTGATGGTTCTTTCATTTATATTCCTTGACATCTGTCAGCGAAGGCAATCGTGAGTAAAAGTTGTAGCTGCCAGGAAAGGAATTGTCTTTTGTGTTTAGTAACAACCTTCACAGTTCAGGTGCAGCCTGACAGCCTCTTCCTGGCCATAGGTGGGATTGTCCATTGACTCTGTGGCTGGAAAGAAAGGCTGACAACCCCTAATTCATGTTTCTATGTGCCTTTCACCAAGTAATTTCCTCACAACAAACTTCTAATTCCCCAGTTTTTGGAGAGGAAACTGAGGCACAGAGGTGCAGTGATCTTCCCAAAAAAACACAGCTAGGATCTCTTAGAGCCAAGACATGAACCTCAGGCATTCTTTCCACTCTAGTCTTCATGGATATGGAATTAATATTTCTTTATTAAATTTGAATCTTTAAACCTCAGGGCCTGGGTTTTTGGGATAGTCTCATGTCTTGGGATTGCATTCAGATGTCAAATAATTCAAACAAAGGGAAGCGATGTGTTAGAATGCACAAGATCATTGGGATAGAAAAAGGCATACAAAACAGCTAGGAACAGTGCAGAATAGTAGATAGTGAGAAAACCTGTGTTCCATTCTCATTTTGACACTGTGATACTGGCTAGGGTTGCTATCTAATTGCAGGATTATTGACATTAAACTACAATATACCCTAAGGGGGGAAAATCCAATAGCATTTCAGTGGTTCCTTTTCTAATCCCCAGTTTTTGAGGTAGAAATGGGAATAATATTCCTTTTAATACCTTCCCTGCCCAGGGCTGTTAGGAGGCTCAAGAGTTAATTAATTAATGCAATGTGTTTTGTAAGACTTTTCAAGCAGCTAGAGATTGCAGTAGATACAATATTGAACCTGGAATCAGGAAGGCTTGAATTCAAATATAGCTTCAGACACTTAATTAACTGACCCTAAGCAAGTCATTAACTCCTGTCTGCCTCAGTCTCCTTATCTGTAAAATAAGGATAATAATAACATTTACCTCCCAGGTATTGCTTTGTGAGTTTTAAAGTGCCATCTAAATGCTGGTGATGATGATGAAGATGAACATTCAAATGTTATATAAATTTCAGCATTTATTTATTATTAACAACAACATTGAAATGCTTTAAAATGTCAGATTAATCCAGCTTTGCTGTTAGTGTACTGTGTAATTTTGTGTAGGTTGTTTAAACTCTCTGACCTTTAATTCCCTCAACTATAAAATAAGGGGATTGGATTACATGATTTCTAAGATTCCATCTGATACAACACTCTATGGGTAATGGAGATTGGGGAATATTACATTTTTTAAAAAAATCATTATTACAGCCCTCCTTTTAATAAAAATTGTGCTCAACATAAAAGCTTTTACTGTGTAACTATTAGTATGTTATTCAAAATAACTCGGGGGGAAAAAAGAGAATAGTTGTCCCTGTGAATGACTTTGAAAGTCAGGAAAAACTCATCTTGCAGTTAAATCATGGTGTTGCCAGTATTCACATATGTCAGTTTTAATAAATGATCCCCTTCATTATCATGATTTCCATTTGCTGTACAAGTAAATTCAATGGAGAATTTTGGCTAAGGATGCCAAATGGCAGGGGTAACTGATTTCCTCATGCTGGCGAGGATTGCTATCTAACTGCAAGATTATTGACATTAAAAGTTCAATATATCCCGAGGTGGGAAAAATCCAATAGCATTTCAATGGTTCCTTTTCTAAACAGGCCTTAATCTTAGAGAAACATTTCTAAGCATTCCAATTCAGCCACTTTGGAAATTTGGGCAGGTTCAGTTTTTTCGTCTGTAAAGTACATCTCAAACTCAACATGATCCTATTCACATGGTTCAGATGAATTTGGATATCATGGTCCATCCACATCTATTTATCCTGGAAATTAAGGTTCTTTAAGATTATGTTCAGATTTCTCATTAATTAGTACAGGCAGGAAAGATATTTGCAACTCCTTTTCTTTTTAAACTCTATTCCTTTCTGGAACAGATCTGCAATAATCCTGAGGTCTGTACAAAATAACAACTGATATTTATATAACCTTCATGTTTTTTGCTTGGTAGTGAAGATCAGTGGAACTCCCTAATCTGCTGGTCTGAGGCACTTCCCATGGAACCTGTCATAAGTTTGTAGCCTTTTTTTGTGGTAAACACAATGATGTAAGCTTTGTTGAAATGGTACAGATCATTCTATTTGGCCATTGTTGGTGAGGGTTGTTTAGTTATCTCAAGAAGGTGCAAGTCCTGCAACAAGGAGAATCTACCAAACAGGAGTCAATCCAACAGAACACAGATTGCCCTGATCATCTTCATCACATATATACATTTTGAGTTATATTAGTATTCCTATTTTACAGATGAAGAATACAAGGTTCAGAGAAGTTTAGACTTGCTCATGGTCACAAAACTTGCAAGTGTCAAAGGTGGAATTTCAATTCAGGTCTATTTGATTCTATTCTCTAAAACACTTCCTGCATAAACAGTTGGAAACAATATCCTGAAAGGGTATGCAGACAGACATGGAACCCAAGCTAAGTGTGACTAAAAGTGTTCTCCTAGAAGAGGCAGCCAAAATTCCCATTTTAAAAAACTCAATGACATGTCCAAGATAACAGAAAATCGAGCATGGAAGCTGGTTCAATCACCAAACTCCTTCATTCTTACTACATCAACATTGATTTGAATTCTACCCACTCCACTCATTCCCACTCAGAGTCTTCTACTTCCTTGAGCCTTCCCTGACTCCTCTTCACTAGTTAGATTTTCTCTTTTCCCTAATTCCAGGTCCTTTGTCCTATTTAGAGTCCTTGAGTTAAAGGGAACCTCTGAGGCCATCTAATTCAGCTTCCTCCTTTTGCATTCCTTGAGAAGTAGGAAAATGTGATGGTTTGTCAAGATCATCCAGGTAGCCAACATGAAAGGCAAAATTTGAACCCAGGTCCTCTGGCTCCAGAGTCAATGCTTTCCCCCCTTCATTGTTTCAGGCATTCAACATGTTCAGATTTGTATTACTTTACCTTCCTTAACCCCCTATTTGAATTAAATATTTGAAGTGTATTTTAGCCATGTTTTTATCTTGCCACAGAATGTTATGTCATTGAAGTCTCCAGTTGTTAGGTTCCTACACTAACGTAAGAATTTTGCATATATTTTAATAAAACCTTTTTATTTTCAAAATACATGTAAAGATAATTTTTCAACATTCGCCCTTGTAAACCCTTGTGTTCCAAAATTTTCCCCTTCCTTCCTTTTCCTTTCTCCTCCTCTAAACATCAAGTCTATAAAGTAATAGGACAGTTGAGTAGGAATATATTGACATGATTGAGTGAGTTTTGCACTAAGGTGGGAAACTGCCATGTCTTTATTATCTACCTTGACACTGCATTCTAGGGTTCTCCTAAACTTTAGGGTCATACCTGTATCTTTGCCTTCTACACTACTGAGCATTATTTCACATGATACACCGCAAGGATCCTTGGGCCTTGCTACCTAAGGATGTGTGCAATTCTTCTAAACATATTTCCACATTTATCATGTAGCACAAGAAAAAGAAAATCAAAAAGGAAAAAAATGAGTAAAATAGCAAGTAAACAACAAAAAAAGGAGAAAATATTATGTTGTGATCTACATTCAATCCCTATAGTCTTCTCTCTCCGTGCAGATGGCTCTCTCTATCACAAGTCTATTGGAATGGGGCTGAATCGCCTGATTGTTGAAAAGAGTAAAGTACATTAGAGTTACTCATCACATAATCTTGTTGTTTCTGTATATATTTTATATAATATTTGACTCCCTCATAGTGATATTGTTTTGTTCCTCTTTGAGGAACAAAATTTGTATACATATATTATTTTTATATTAAATATTGTATTTGTATACATATATTGTATACTTATAAACATATATTTATATTATTATTGCATTTGTATACATATATTTATGTTATATATTGTATTTGTATAATGTATATGCTATACATCACATCTACAATGTATATGTTAGGTATAGTATCACCTTGAATAATGTAGACGTTATAGGTTACATATATAATATATGCATTATCCTGGTCAGTGTATGTATTATATACACATTATCTTATATAATGTAGATATTATAAGCTGCATATATAATGTATACATTATCTTGGTCAATGCATATATTATATATGTATTATCTTGTATAATGTATATATTACGCAGTGTATATAATATACACATTATCACATGCACACAAACACACAGACAATACATTATTTATATATATGCTGCATCTTCCCAGTAGAAAATCAGCTTCTCAAGGGTAGGAAATATTTAATTTTTATTTTCTTTCAATTTACTGTGCCTAGAACAGTACTTGACACCTATTGGGCATTTGATAAATGCTTACTGAATTGAATTTGGTAATAACAATTTAATAAGTGCTTTTGGATTTTTATTTATTGAATTAAGTAGCTTTGGCTACTTCACTATTAGGAATAGTGTCAATGTGAAAAATATTCTTTCCTATGATCATCGTTACATCTGTATCTGATGCTTTTCTATTTTACTGCACTGGAGAAGTTCCACTGTAGGTTTGAATACCAAAGTATTTAGGTTATTGCATTGTTGTATGTTATGTTATATAACATATATCATATTGTTCCCTCTGTTCTCAGTATAGTGAAGCTCAAGATATTTTTCAGCACTTCTGCCTACCTCTGGGACAAAGTGGACCTTCCCAATCGTGACTTAGAAGACTGAGGAAAAAGCACATCTTCTATCCCCTGACGGAGAGAAGGACCAGTGAGACAAAACCACAGCTGCATTCCTAGATATGAGCAACATATCAATTTGTTTTGCCAAACTCTATCCATCTATCTGTCTGTCCATCTATCTGTCTGTCTGTCTATCTATCTATCTATCTATCCAATAAAAGAATGCTTCTACTGGAAAGCAGGACAGCGAGAGCAGATAAAATAGTGGAATGATAAACATGGGAAAAACAAAACGAGTTATGCAGTTTTAGTCACTGAAATTAATTTAACTTTAATGGTCACTAAACAAGCTTAGGTGTTTGTATTGATGTCCAATATTAAATTTTCAATAAAACATTTAATTAAAAAAAGAGAGCATTGACTTTATCCTTGCCTGATGTGAGGAGTAAATGAGATCTCTGTTGCTTCTTTGAAGTAATAATAGCTCACTTATAGATGGTTTCAAAGCTTTACAGAGTGCTTTCTTTACAATAATCCTATTAGTTAGTACAAATAGCATTATTTCCACTTAATATCTGTTGAAAATAAGGCTCATAGAAGGTAACAAGACAGTTGAGTAGGAATACATTGACATGACTGATGCTGGTTGAGTGAGTTTTGTGCTAAGGTAGAAAACTGCTGGGCCTTTATGATCTACCCTGCCACTGCATTCTAGGGTTCTCCTAAACTTTAGGGTCATACCTGTTTCTTTGTCTTCCAGACAACTGAGCATTATTTCACATGATACACCATAAGAATCCTTGGGCCTTGTTACCTAAGGATCCTTGGATCACAGCAGGGAACCCTTAAGCCTTTTGGGTCTTTCCAATAGGCTTATAACTTACTAGTCTTTTATATGATGTCTCCCCGAGTTAGAATATGAACTCTGTGAGAGCAGGGACTTTCTTCCTTTTAAAAAATCTACATGCATAATATTAATTGTTCATTGGCAAGCTGAGTCAACATAATAAAAATGACAATTCTACATAGATTAATTTACTAAGTGCTATACCAATCAAACTATCAAACATAATTTGATAGAGCTGGAAAAAAAATGACAAAATTAATCTGGAAGAACAAAAGGTCAAGAATATCAAGGGAGGTGTCAGAGCAATACCAGATCACTATATTACAAAGTAGTAATCATCAAAATAATTTGTTACTTCCTGATTGATTTGAACTCCTGATTTCTGGCCCAATGCACCACCTAGAACCTCTAGCTGACAGGAGTCCTCAAACTTTTTAAATAGGGGGCCAAGTTCACTGTCCCTCAGACTGTTGGAGGGCCGGACTATAGTAAAAACAAAAACCTTTTTTTGGTGGGCCTTTAAATAAAGAAACTTTATAGCCCTGGGTGAGGGGAATAAACGTCCTAGTAGTTTGAGGACCCCTGCCTTTAACATTTAACAAATTTTTTTATGTTGATTGATTCAAACACTGATTCATTCATGTAAACTTCTGCATCCTACTAATACTGACTTGTATACCAAAGGAGTGGTATAATAAACATTTTCAAAGACATAGGATCAGGAAAGGAGAAAGTTTGGTCCTATACTGCAAACAAGGTTAACAGATGGACAACTTAAGATGGACCTCCAGGAAATATTAAAGCCCAAGAGGAAGTCTTCTAGTCCCTTTCTGGTAGATCCTCTATGATAGGTTTATAGAAAAATATAAGCAAAAATTAAGGAGACCTGATAAATAGAAGTATGTACAGAATGGTTTTACATACACACACACACACACACACACACACATTTCTACTTCATGATAGTTATCTCGAGGATAGAGGAAGGTCGGTTATGGAAGAAAAAAGGTTATGTGAAAACTTTATTATATTTTTAAAGGAATAATGGTAAGTTGTACACAATAAATTTACAATTTTATGCATAATTATCTTTTTTCTATTTTCTGTTATGAAATGCTTGCTTTATTTCTTAAGCTCAGAATAAAATACATTTAATTAAAAATAATTACATCAAATAACATTAGAATCCCAGAATTGGTGAGTAAAGAGGATCCTTAGTTAGCCATTTACACATCTGAAAGATAGTCATCCAATCTCTGTTTGAAGATCTCCAAAAATGGGGGTTGCATGAGTAATAGATTGAAAAAGAAAATAAACTCCTTGAGGGCAGGGTCTGTCTCATCTTGGTTGCATTTTCATTTCTAGCACTTAGGAAATTGTCTGATGTGTAGTATTTGCTGAAAAATAAATGCACGGCTTGTTGATTTGCAGTGAGTAGAATAAAAAGGTAATGAGGATGGTTGCAACTTGCACAGAGGAGGGACGATCTCTTTTGATGAAATCAAGTATCCATTGATCTATCAAAGTATTTAGAATCCATGAAGCCTTTTTTTAGCTTCAGTAGTTCAAAGGATGGGCAGCATCTAACTCTCCAGGAGCTGATTTTCACATCCACCCATTGTGGTATACAGGTCATGCTTAATAAAGTCTGGGCTACTGGAGAGCTTTGATTCATTAAAACAAAAGTGTGTGATGGAACACTTAGCCCAAGAAAACTTCTCCCGAGCTCTTAAGACCTGAAGCATTACTGACAAGTCCGGGATCAGTGAATTTCAATGAGTCTGTTTTGCCCACACTCTGGTGCTTGATTTTACACTCCTTGGCTCTTGTGGTCATTCTGGCCAGATGAATGGGTGACCAAGTCTGGCATTTCATTTTCTCTGTCCCTTCAAGGCTACCACTAAAACCAAGCAACTTTGGCAGAGATGATCAATTGTGCTTTGAAATCCATCGGGTTTCACGCAGACTCTTCTGTCTTCCTAGAGCCAGGAAGGGAGGCAGCTGCAGTGACTCTGTTGCAGCCGCTTCCAAGCAGGATGCTGTGACTAACATCACGGACTAATCTGCGTGGCTCACCAGTGGCTCACCAGTAGCTCACGACTTCCCGGTTTCCTGCGGACTACGTATTGCCCAAATTATAATTCCTCGACCCACTCCTCTGACTCAAGCTTCTACAGCTTATTATTTATTATTATACCTTCCTGCACTTTATTACGACAAACACAGACTGTTTTTTTTTTCCAAAAAGCAATCTCTAATCACTCTTTTATTATGAGAGGAAGCCAGCAAGATTTGTAATAATCACTGTCATTATTACTTGGCTGTGCCTTTTGATGCATTGAGAAGAACAGAACTTCAATCACTAGGACATAGGACTGAGTTTTAGGAAGTATTTGATGCTTACCCCGGCCTATATTTTAGACAGCCTCCCAAAGCCATGACTTATCTAAGGTAGCAGGTATTGAAGGATCTTGCTTCAAAATCATACTCCTCCCCTTGTTATTGGTATGGTGTTAGGTCAGACAAGTAGAACTGAGACCTCCCCATCTACTGATGAGCTATTTACCTCTACTCTTTAGGTTCTAAGTACCATGACATTAAAATAAGGAAGTTGGAACTTTGGCTATCTCAGGACTCTAAGCTTAAATGACCTGAGAAGTAGGATAATGTTAAGATGGCAAGCATGCAACATGGGCACATGTCCAGGGACACACATCCCGTGGATAGAGCCCATGAGCATAGACAAGAGCTTCTGTATTTTTCAGATAAGAGACGTGTTAGGCAAATGCCTTTGTTTGCTCTGGGAGATTTCTGCCCTTGCAAATTTTCCAAGAGGCACTCAGGGACAATTCTCCCAAATACTGCAGTGGACTATTGATTACCCCTTCAGCTTGCCACCTTCCCATCTCACCATGTATTGATCTGTGCCTAAGGTGGGTAAGATAGTTCTGCCAAGCCCACAAAACTAACCTTTTAATTTGGCTTTTTGGAGTTGCTTTTAGTTTTTCACTAAACTAAAAGGGAAAACTCCAAGAAGAGATCTTTCTGTTCCTGAGATGCCCTGCAGAGAGGGTGAAACCTGGTAGAAGCAGGACTAGGCCCCAATACCCTTGTAACATTCATAAAAGCTGTTTTCAGTATCGTGTCTTCAGCAGGAAGACATTGTTTTGCCTAGGGTTGCTGTGCCAGCATTGATAGCAAAAGAAAGCATAGGATAAAAAGCAAAAGATTAGGAAATAAGGAAAGTTCCAAGTTAAAATCCTACCTCAGACATTAGCTAATAAGTAAACAAGTCAATTTAGTTCACTAAACCTTAGTAACAAAGGGCAGTAATAAAACCTATAAAATCTACCTCAATATTACTGATGACAATAATACCTTTATATAGTGCTTTAAGTTTTCCAAATCATTTCACAGAAGCTGTCATTTGATCTGCACAACAACCCTGAGTACTAGAAACTATTATGGTTACCATTTACAGATGAGGAAACTGAGGCAGAGAGTATGTAAATGATTTAGCCAGGTGCACACAGCTAGGAAATATAGGAGGCACTGTATTCTCTCCATAACTTCTTGTGAGAAACAAATGAGATAAGAATGAAAATCACTCTAATATAAACCTCAATATTCTAAATTATCAGTATGAATTATCATTCTAAGTGGCTGTATGTGCCACATATTTGTTCCAGTTTTTTTATAGGGATTTATTAATGTGCTAGTACTAGAGAAGAAAAGACAAAAAATGTCAAAGTCTCTATTCTCAAGTATCCTACCAGACTACATAGTAGCTGATAATGGCTGATATTTATATAGTATTATTTTAGAGAGACAGCATAGATTAGTAGATTCAACTATTAACTATGCCCTTTGAGGCACCAAGAACAGAACTTCTGCTTTCTTCTGTCAGTTTCTGAGCCCAAAAAAACATGAGTTCAAGATGTGATTTTGAAATACATGTAAATGACTTTGGTCAGTCTCTCTGGGTCTCAGTTCCTCATTGGGAAGGTGCTGGGCCAGATAAAAAAAAAGTCTCTCCAATTCTAAATCCAGCATCTTATAAACGGGCTATATCTATAATTATGGCCCAGGCATTTATAACTTGTCCATGTCCCAGGAGATTCTCAAAGACTATAAATTTAAAATGAGCTGCCAACCCACATTAGAAGAAAGGAAGAATTTCTACACTGGGAATATTCTTCCAATAAAGTCAGAGGTATGGCCCAGTACAAAGGAACACAAGTCTGGCATGATTTTTCATCACTGTGCACCCATGGATCTTTGACTTCAACAGGACACTGAAAGAAGCTCCCAATCCTTTCTAGATCAGTTTTTCAATAAGACCCTTTTGGTATGAGAAATTGGGCAAACTAAATTCTTTGCACTTCACTTGTTGGCAGGACTCTTTGAGCATTCGATTTTCTCTCTGCTCTGACCCTTACATTATTTCTTGGAGACTTTTTAAATAAATGAATTCTTATGCATTCTGGTCTATAACTGGTCCAGAATTTAATTGAAGTCTTATACCTAACAGGAATATTTTCTGAAGCCTTAGAGGACTAGCATATGGGCTGTCAACTTAGAGAAAACAGATGTCACTGCCAATTGGCACCTTTCTTTTGTCCCCAGATCTCTCCCAATTTCATGGCCATCCACACATAAGTTGTCCCCTGAGCTGATAAGCCCTCTCTTACCCATACTGTTAACACATTCTGCATATACCAATACCAAACTTTCCAAAGCTCATTTGGAGAGAAGGACACTGGTTAGTCATGAAAAGGAAAATGAGAATATTAAGTTTAAAACTCAATAAAAGCCCTTCAGACTTGAATCATATTCTAAAGTCTTTGGCTACCTTATCTATCCCACTTCTACAAATGCAATCCCTTGCAAACTGGACTCCATATGGGAAGCAGCAGCTGCGCTGGAAGAAAACACAAATCCATGTAATTGCTCTGGTGAAACAGTAGGCCACCAAAAGCTGAGGCATGTTTGGCTTCCCCTGCTCATAGAAGAAGCTCTTGGCTGTAAAGTGATTTCCAGTCACCTGGAAAAGTCTCTCTGCCTAGAGCATTGAGAACTGCATACATATATATACACATATACACACACATACACATATATATGTATAAATATGTGTGTATACATTAGAGAGTTCTGCATATACACACACACACACACACACACATATATATACAGAGAGAGAGAGAGAATATATATACATACAATTATAAATATACATATATATATATTTGGAGAAAAAGGTACCATAATTTCATTTCTGATGGAAGATTGTCTGCAAGCCCAGCAAAACATTCAAAGTTCAAAAGGGTTTGAGGCCCATGAAATTACAAAATGGGTCAGATATGCTTCTTTCAGAGCTGAACAATCACATTTTATCTCTGTACCATATCAGAAAATAATAGAAGTCACCCAAAAAGAGATTTTAAAGATATTTATAAATATCTACTCTAATAGTAGAAGGTTCCATTTCCAATTCAATTCAATTCAGTCCACTCCATTATTTATTTTTATTTATTTATCCATCTATTCATCCATCCATCACCTATCTATATATCTATCTACCTATCTACCTATCTACCTATCTACCTACCTATCCATCCATCCATCCTATCCATCCATCCATCCATCTATTCATTTTATCTATCTATCTACCAACCAACTTACTATTTGCATTGTGTTTTCAAGAGCAAAGCTAGAAATTTTGACTACCCCAAAACCATTGCAGAATCTCTGGCCCTACTTCAGAGCAGCCACGTCTTCCAAAGTCATCAGACCATAGGAGCAGAAATGAGTGTAGATGCATCCGTTTTTACAATCAGAGTCTCTCATTTAGCCAAGCCTGCTAGCATGACACCTGGTGAAGTAAGTTATATAGAGAGAGCAGTAAGAGGAGTCCATACAACTATCCTGCTAGTTTCTGTACTAGCTAATTAAGTAGGGGAAATTTGTTATAACTATCTTTCAGGTCGTATCCCAGAATGAGGCAAATTGCATTTGACCCTCAGTTTGCACACTGGCTCCATTGTAATTGCAAAAGGCAACAGAATTTTTTGCACTCTTAAAATATAGGGCCAATTATCTAACCATTATGTATACCGATGGGAAGGATAAAGCAACTGGGAGAAGTCTCCTTTGTTCTGACTCAAGCTTGTTTTCCATTGCTCTCTGTACTTTACCCTTCAAGCCAAAGCCTCTGAGGACTTAATATGTAAGCAAGTTCAGAGATTTAGCAGAAGTGGGCCTTGTACATAACCGGAGTGTTTCTGGATCCTTTGGTCTCCGATAATACTCCATAAGAATATCTGCAGTGCCTAAGAGAATACTTGAAGATGATACTTCAGCCCTAATAGTGTGACTTCCAGATTAGTTTCTTACCCCTGAGTCTTGTAGGAGCTTTCTGGATACTCATTTTATCCATGCTTAGATGTTTCTCAGTTCTTTCCCCCTGCTGAGGCTTTCCTTGTGAAAGTCCAGTTTCCAATGTCATAAGTCACTTTAATTTCTCTTTCAAACCTTCTGGCCATCTCTTTTCTTCCTGGCTCTATCTGGTTTTGGGTCAATAATCTTAAATACCCAACTATTAATTGTCCACTCAAACAATAAGTTCTTGGATCTTGGAAAGGCAATCAGCCAGTGAAGTTAAAAGGACACCGGGCCCTTACCCTTGCTCAAAGCTGTAGGGACCCCCAAAGGGTGTCAGCAGTAATGGGCCAATCTGGACCCTCTCCATTAAAAGATCATTGTAATATTTGGAATATACTTAGGTACCCTGATAACTTATGACAAAAGATAGCTTAAAAATGGCTTAAATGAAAGGTCAGACTTACCCAGGTATCTCTGGATTTGGAACCAGCAGGATCTCTCTCCTAGCTTCATTGTGGGGGAGGAGTTGGGCCATGTATCTCCCAGAGGTTTGGAGGTCCCTGTACACTGACACTTCCATTGTGCAGTGCTCACTGTTGCTCCTCATCCAAGGACTCAGAATGGTATGTTTGGTATTTTCAGATGTATTGAGGAGAAGGAAAGAACCTAGGGAGAAAAATGGTGAGAGTTGAGTTCTAGGATGTGTCCAGAATATTAGATCTAACAGGAACTAATTACTTCTGGAATTTAAGGATTCGGGATCTACCAAGTCAAGCAAAAAAAAAAAAAAAAAAAACAAAAAACCCACAAACAAAACATTTATTAAAGCACTGTGCTAAATGCTGGGGATTCAAAGGAAGGCAAAAGTCGGCCCTTGCCCTTAAGGAAGCCATGGACCAATGGGGAAGATAACAAATAAACAAACAAACAAGAAAAATACAGAATTGGAGAAATCATGAAAGAGGAAACAAACATTAAGAAAGATCCTATGCTACTGGGATAGCAGTCATGCAGAGGAAAGACCTAGTTTTATAGATGGAAGATTTGGATTATAGCTTTAACTCTCCAACTTCCTGAACTTAGGAAATCAGTTTGGGTCTCAATTTCTTATTCTATAGATGAAAAGGATTTGACTAGGTGGATTTTCATGGAATTTTTTGGTTTGTTTTGGTTGTTTTTTTGTTTTTGTTTTTTACTAGTCTAAATCCGCAGTTTAGTTGCTAAATGAGCACTTAATGCCTACTATGTACCAAACTTTCTAAGCACTAGTGCTGGAAGGATGGTTCTTGATTTTAAGAGATATGATATCAAGACTCATGAAGCTTTCCATAATTTTTCACAACTTCTTCTCCCCTTGCTCCCACTTTTTCAGTCTTCCTTTACCTTCTTTCACCAATCCATATATACTTTGATACAGGGATGGATACTAACCTCTTTACTGTTTCCTGAACAAATTCTAGGCATTGAACAAGTTCTGTCAACCAGTTCTGGGCATTCAAGCCTGGAGAGGTTTTTTTTCCTTATCTCTACCTTTTTGTTTCCTTGTCTTTAGACAAGGATTTTACATTCTACAGGATCCCACTTTCAAGTTCCCCCTTAATGCTAGTCCCCTTCCCTCCCATCAGTCATCATCCATTTATCCTTAATCCAACTTGTTTTTACATGGTTCTTTCTTTCTTTCTTTCTTTTTTGCTGAGGTAATTGGAGTTAAATGACTTATCCAGGGTCATACAGCTAGGAAGTGTTAAGTGTCTGAGGTCAGATTTGAACTCGGGTTCTCCTGACTTCAGGACTGGTGCTCTATCAACTCCACCAACTAGCTGCCTGTATGTGGTTCTTTTCATGCAGCTTCTCCTATTATATAGCAAACTCCTTGAAGGCAGGGACTTTTACCTTTCTTTAGCACTTAGCACAGAACTTATTAAATAGTAGGCATTTAACAGATATTTACTGATTGAATAACAATCTGCAAAGGAAGGTACAGAGTTAAGTAAATACTAAATAATTTATTGTATGTATGTATATTATGTAAGTATATTTACAAATATACATATATATTTACATTTATATATATATATATATAATTTGTAAATATATATATTTCTGAGGGGGAGAACAAAGTGTGTGTGTGGGGGAGAGAGAGAGAGAGAAGAATAAGAAGGAGGGAGGGAGGGAAGGAGGAAGAAGTTAATCAAATTTGAGCAAATTTGCTTTCATCTTTAATAAATGGCAAAAATAATATGTAGTACAAAGAATTATTTAAAATAAAATTTCTTTATGATTTATTATCAGTAGGTGTTTGTTATATTTTACATTATATAAGTATATTTTATATACCTATTTTATATACACATATACCTATGGTTGCATAAAAATTTCTCGGATGAAAAGGAGTCATGAGTGGAAAATGTTTAAGAAGCTCTGATCTACAGATTCAGGTAGAATCAGAGATGGCTCAAAGATTAAACAACAACAATCTTTGTGTGTACAAGTGCACTCTTATATTACCTTCTTTATACATGTATGTATATATGCACAATGCATATTATAATGTCCGTATTCTTTGTATTTTCTCCAGTGTTTAGTAGGTACTTAAGGAGGAGAGAGCCATCACATAAGAGATGGCATTTGAGCTACATCTTTAAGGACGATGGGGATTCTAAGAAGCAGAAGTGAGGAAAGAGATTCTAGAGAAAGCATCCAGCTAGTTCAAAGGTATGGGCATGGGAAATGGTATATGTGAGAAATAACAAGTGGGCCAATGGATGGTAGAATGTATGAAGAATTTCAGTAAATATGGCTAAAATTCCCTAACTTTTCTGATCTTCAGTTAATTGAATTGGAGCTAGGGTTAAGACATGGAAAAGAATGCTTAGGGAGAAAGCGGTTTTAGAATTACAAATAGTCAAAGGATATAAAATAAACAATTTTCAAAAAAAGAACTTCAAATTATCACCAATTATATGGAAAAAAATAAGCTCCAAATCACTAATCAAAAATACACAGGTTAAACCAGTCCCAAACTTTTTCCTCGTTTCCTCAGAATATTGAAGATGATAATTAAAAACAAAACAAAACAAAACAAAAAACAGAACTGATGAATGTTAGAGGGGCTGTAGGAAGATAGCCAAAATAATAGAGCTGTCATACCATCATGTAAAACACTTTGTAGAATTGTAAGTGAATAAAAAAAAAAAAATCACGAAGCATTTACCATGTGTCAAGCACAGTTCTAAAGCCATTGGGAATACACTTTTTTAGAAAGTCCTTATTTTCAAGGATTCTCATAAGGGAAGATAAAACATACAGAAGAAAGGTGACAGAAAAAGGGAATTCTGTCCTCTGGAGATAGAAAGGAGATGGAGAGTGGGGCAGAAGCAACAAGTACAAGATGAGATGAGGGGTATATGGAATGTGAAACTGACCCATGGAAGGAACTATGAATCTCTCTCTTTTTTTTTTTTTTAAATAACTTTTTATTGATAGAACGCATGCCAGGGTAATTTTTTACAACATTATCCCTTGCATTCACTTCTGTTCCGATTTTTCCCCTCCCTCACTCCACCCCCTCCCCCAGATGGCAAGCAGTCCTTTACATGTTGAACAGGTTGCAGTATATCCTAGATACAATATATGTTTGCAGAACCAAACAGTTCTCTTGTTGCACAGGGAGAATTGAATTCAGAAAGTATAAATAATCCGGGAACAAAAACAAAAATGCAAGCAGTTTATATTCATCTCCCAGTGTTCTTTCTTTGGGTGTAGCTGCTTCTGCCCATCTTTGATCAATTGAAACTGAATTAGCTCTTTATCGAAGAGATCCACTTCCATCAGAATATATCCTCAAACAGTATCGTTGTTGAGGTATATAATGATCTCCTGGTTCTGCTCATTTCACTTAGCATCAGTTCATGTAAGTCTCTCCAAGCCTCTCTGTATTCATCCTGCTGGTCATTCCTTACAGAACAATAATATTCCATAACGTTCATATACCACAATTTACCCAGCCATTCTCCAATTGACGGGCATCCACTCATTTTCCAGCTTCTAGCCACTACAAACAGGGCTGCCACAAACATTCTTGCACATACAGGTCCCTTTCCCTTCTTTAGTATCTCTTTGGGGTATAAGCCCAGTAGAAATGCTGCTGGATCAAAAGGTATGCACAGTTTGATAACTTTTTGAGCATAGTTCCAAATAGCTCTCCAGAATGGCTGGATGTGTTCACAATTCCACCAACAATGTATCAGTGTCCCTGTTTTCCCACATCCCCTCCAACATTCCGCATTATCTTTCCCTGTCACTCTAGCCAATCTGACAGGTGTGTAGTGGTATCTCAGAGTTGTCTTAATTTGCATTTCTCTGATTAATAATGAGTTGGAGCATATTTTCATATGTCTATAAATAGTTTCAATTTCTTCGTCTGAGGAATTACGAATCTCATTAAATTTCTACCTTTTGAGCTAGTACTTTGAGTTACTGATTTACATGCCTCAAGGAAGTCAAAGGAAGAAGGTAAGTTCTATAATCAATCAACTAGTCCATCAACAAGTATTTATCAAGTGCCTACTAGATAATGGAGATAAATACAAAGAATGTTTATATTCTAATATGTGTGTATGAATATATATATATATATACATACACATACACATACATGTGCATATATGTATAAAGAAGGTAATATGTATTCATGTACACACACATATTGTCATTATTTAGTCATTGACTACATTGCATGTCTGACTCTTCCTGAGCTCATCAACCAGAACTTCCTAAACTTTTTCCATTCATGACTTTTTGCCATAGAAATTTTTATGTGACCCTAGGTATATAAGTATATAAAATAGGTAAATAAAGTACAAATCAAACTGATAATAATTCATAAATAAATTTTTTAAAACAATTCTTTGGAACACATATAATTTTACCATTTATTAAAGATGAAAGCAAATTTGCACACTAATGAGATGAATGTGCTTATTTTTACATAAAGTATTAAATCTTGTTGGAATATCTGATACCTTTTATTGTTGCCAAATTTTTTGTAAGCCCTCATGCTTAGTTACATGACCCCATATGGGGTTATGATCCACAGTTTAAAAAGCTTTGCCATAGACCATACAGTCCATTGGGTTTTTTTGGCAAGGACACTGGAGTAGTTTGGCCTATCCTTCTCCTGTGAATTAAGGTAAACAGGATTCAGTGACTTGCTAGTAAGAATCTGGGGTCACACTTGAACTACAGGCCCAGGGCTCAGGATCACAGAGTTTGCAAGTGTCTCTCCATCATATTTGAAGACAGGTTTTGCTGACCCCACACCCAGGGTTCTAGTTACTGAGCCACCTAGATGCTTCATATAAATGTATAAAAAATGCAAAGTCATTTGGGAGGGAAGGCACTAGAATCTGAGGGTTTTAGGAAAAGCTTCATCCAGAAGATGGTTACTGAATTGCATTTTAAAGGAAGAGAGAGAAATCCAATGAAATGGAAAGGACAGAATGCATTCCAGGTATATGTTGTGACCACTGCAAAGGCTCCAGGAAGAGAAATGGAGTACCGATTGTGAAAAGCAGAAAGAAAGCCAATTTAGCTGGATCTTAATGTAGAAAGGGAAGTAAAATCTAATAAGAATGATAAAAATGGCATAAGAATGGAATGGTAAGATGAGGTCAGGTTTTGCAGGGACTTTAAATTAAAATTTATATTTTATCCTACAAGCAGCAAGATGATTAATTTTTTTATAGTAGCAAAGAATTGGAAACAAAGCAGGTTCTAACTGAGGAGGTAATGGCTAAACAAAAACTGTAGTATATGAATGTATTTCATTAGTATTATGCCATAAGGTCTATGGATATAAGGAATGTGGAGAAGCATGGGGAGACTTGTATGACCAGATACAGGGCAAAACAGAAATAACTCCTGAACAGTATACATAATTATTTCAATGATGAAAAAAATAGCATAAATAAGTAGTCAGACTGATTAATTATAATAAGCAACCTTGATCTAGCAAAATGATGATGAAGTATACCTCTCATTTCTTAAAAGATTGAAATGTGAGTATAGAAAGTTGCCTACACTGTCAGATGCTGCCTATATAAGCTGGTATTTCTTAATTCCTTTTTTTTTTTAATTTCAAAGGAGTATTCAATTAGAGATAGTCATGGAGAGATCATTATACCACCACCACCACCAAAAAACAAACCCAAACCTAAAACCCAAACAAAACAAAAAAGCCAAAATAAAAAATTTTTAAATAGATATGATTAGGATCAAAGAATCCTGCCTATCTGCCCCTATCTAGCCTCTTCATTCTATGCATAAAACCTTCTCCAATGCCTCTTCTTCCTTCAAATCCAATAATCCCATGATCTATCTCATAACTGGTCAAGAATTTAGAGAATATTTAGTGCAGTTTCTGCAAAACAGGGCTAGAAACCGCCACAATATCAGATAGACTGTTGGTCTTTCCTTGTACTTACTCCCAGTTAGAAAAAAATATCTTAAACTGTCCCCCTGGAATGAACCAACCCTAATTCACCATACCACATGTTACACCATTTGAATGGCTCTGTCATCGATTTCCAAGAAACATATGTTAGAGAGGTTCTCTGTTATAATAAAAAGTCTGTGCCATTTTACTGTTTCGAGCATTCCTTCTGACATATTAATTTTATATGCACCTTTTCAACATTAAAGTTTGAATGGCTTTATGCTACATCTTTGCCAGGCTAATTCTATTCCAATGATGTCTCTGATTTCCCCTCTGGGAATAAACTAATGAGTTCTTCACCCACTTCAGATCCCTTGGGGTAATTTGAATTAGCCTTCTTTGGTTGATAACTAATGTATCAGATATTCAGGGGAACTAGCAACTAAAGATAAAGTATGATTCCTATGGGAATGGAGGATTCCAACCACAAACATCATTTTTAACTCTACCGTGCAGGGAAACTGTAAGTCCTTCAAGGACAGAGAATATGCCTTAGTCGTCTCTCAGCAAAAAAGTCTCCCTGTCCCCAATATATTACTTATGTATTTACTCCTAATGTTCATTTTTCAAAATTTTGAGATCCAAATTCTTCTTATTCTTCTCATTCCTCCCCTCTCATTGAAAAATATATCAATTGATTTATCAATTACACATGTGAGAAGTCATGCAAATATATTTCTATACGAGTCTTGTCCAGTAAAGAGCTGTCTGTCGTCTTCTTTTTCATTTTTAAAATTTTGAGGCAATCAAAGTTAAGTGATTTGCCCAGGTCATCCCACTAGTAAATTGGTGCTTTGTCCATTGCATCACCTAGCTGCCCCTTCTAGAAAAGAATCTTAAATATATTGGTTGGTTGATATATCTATTGAATTGAACCACATAGTGTTTTTTACCCAGGAATGGTAAATTTCCTTGACAATAACCTACATCATTGTTGTTCCATATTATTGATGGGAAGCTGGTGTTCAGATAGGATGTAGGAAGAATTTAGATCACTTCATTTCAATTCAACTCAATTCAATTCAGTTCAATATAACTGTTGGAGTTATTTTAACAAACATGGGGTGGGTTAAAAAGTACTGGATTGGGAATCAGAAGACCATTAAATCCTAGTTCTCTTACTTACTGGGTGATCCTGGCCACGTAATTTAACATTTCTGTGCCTCATTTCCTCATTGATATAAAGAGAGAGTTGGAGTAAATGATTTCTAAGGTCCCTTATATCTAAATCTATAATCCTATATGAACAAATAATTATTAGGCTCATTCCAGTTGCAAGATAAAGTCCTAGGTTCTGGGAATTCTAAGACAACATTCTTTATCTTTGAGGAGCTTACTTTCTATTGGGAGAAAAAAACTGGTTTGGGAACTCCCTCCACCAATATGTTCTCAGCCTAACTGTAGTTTAATATCTTGGTAAAATCCCTGAAACTCACAGAGGATAAGTGATTTCTCCAGAGACTCCTGAATTTGAATTTGGGTCTTCCTGACTCCATACCCTCTGTACTACATTATGATGCCTTTCACAGAATGTATTGCATAAGTAAGCAAAATGAAATTTAAAAATGGGGAAAGAACTAACAACTGGAAGGGACTGGGAGAGTTTTATAGAGGAAGCAGCATCTGAGAAGAACCTAAAGGAAGATTAGGAACTTTAAGGAAAACTAGACATAGGGTTTGTCTTAGGGGAATGACCATAGGGGAAAGGCCAAATGTGAAGTTGAAGGAACAGTGGGCCATTTTGACTAGGATATAAAATATCAGCATGGAAATAGAATGTCAGAGCAGTATCAAAAAAGACTATGGAGGAAGCAAAGAAGCGGATATATGCTTTCTGTACTCATTTAGTAGTGCTTTGAACTAAGCTATACTTGGGCAAACTTTGTGCCGATCTATTAATGGCCCAAAGAAAGCATCTAGTCCAGGTCTTGGCGGAGGGAATGGAGAGCAAGGTGATCCTGGCCCAATGAGTGTCTCTCCCAGGTCCTGGCAGGGAGATGGAAGATCAGATTGGTCCTGAATAAATGTCAAGTTTCAGTGTATTCATATTCTCCCGTACCATCACTCCATCTAAATCACATGGGATTAATGAGGGGGTAGAGTGGGAATAGAAGGTGTTCCTAGACATCTGGGGCAGATATCATGAAAAGAAATAGAATTTCTGCTAGCTTTATAAGGAAAATGCATTTTGTGAGATGAATAAGGATTTCTTTAGCATCGATCCATATATTATCAGATATGGAATGGATTCTTGAGATCATCGTATCTAATCCTTTCATTTTAAAGTTGAGGAAACCAAGGGCCAGAGAGTGACTTATTTAATTTCACTTAGCTAATTAAAGGCAGGAACTTTAACCCAAGTCTCTTCTTAATCTACGATTCTTTCTATTATACTTAAAGAATCAGGAGACTTGAGTTTGATTACTGGCTCTGCCCACTTTGAACAGAGCAAATTGACTTTACTCTTCAGGCCTCTGTATCCTCGTCTATAAAACGGAGGTAATAATATACATTTTACCAGGATACTGAGTAGATCAAATAAGATCATTTATGTGAAATCCACTGCAAATCTTAAAGGCTCAATGAAAATGCCAGCTATCATTACCACTATTTTTTTTGTCATTCCCTAGGTTAAATAATAATATTTTGTGATGAATATTCTATTAGCACTATTCCATGACTGTAAGTCACTGAAATCAGTGAAAATAAGTCACTAAAGAAATGTCATTAAATGAAATTTACACCATTTAGAGGGAGATGGAGAGGGGGTGAACAGGTTACAACATATGACAAATAGGAAACTATGAAGAAGAAACAAAATCAAGCTGTATCACCAAAGTGTATGATAGAAAAATAAAGCACAGGCTGATCATTTGATGAAGACCTTTTTTGTCAAAAGAAGGCAAGGGAGTTCCCAGGTATATTAGGTATACTCTTTTTGGGCAGTCGAGGAGTAAATGAGAACAACAGTCACATAGGATGGATGTGAGCAATCTATAGAATAGCATTTCCATATGAGGACAAAGACTTAAGAGCATGTCAGTTGTCTTAGTTTAGTTGTCGTAGTTCTACAAACCAAGATAATGATATTGAGCACTGAACTCATAAACTATAAAGATTAAACAAAAAAAAAGAAGTGGGTGAAAAATAATTGCAAGCCCTATGTGCCCATGCTTAATGAGCTAATTAATATTAACTTCTCTCCAAAGGAGGAGTTTCCCCTTATTTTTGAACCTGGGCTGTATGGTGAGGAAAGGAGAAATATGTTAAAGAGGAATATGCAATGGAGAGACCAAGAAAACTGTTAATTTTATCATCCTCAGCCAATGAGGTTTGCAAGATGGACTTTGTACTTTGGGATAGGAAATAAAAGGCTCAGTCTCATATCTCCTAAGGAGGATCTTCCCAAGGATTGTTGTTGGATGAGATGGTTTATGTGAAGTCCATTGCTTGTTAGACAATCTCGAGTTTCTTACAAGAACTATAAATAAACCAACTTAGTTCGTATACTCCTGAGTCATTTTTATCTTTGCAGCAAATTTCTCACAATGGATAGGCATGAATAGGTTTTGATTTGAACTACTGGAGACCCCATCTAATGCAAGGGCTTTTAAGCTAAGGTCTGTGAATTTTTTAAAATGTCAATAACTGCACTTCAATATAATTGCAATACTATGTATTTCATTTTATGCATTTAAACATTATTTGAAAAGGGATCCACAGATTTTTCCAGGCTGATAAAGGAAGGGTCCATAACATAAGAAAAGTGAGAACCTGGCCTAAAGTGATCACAGATCAGTGGTTTTTTTCTTGTTTTCCATGAAAACAAATAAACTTAATATCTTTAATCTTTACATTATCCATATTTCTCAGTGTATCCCTTCTTCCTCACACTCTCCAAGAGTAATTCATTATAATAAGGAAGGGGAAAATTCAGCAAAACTAACCAACATATATAGAAAAATCTTATGTGATTGTTAAACATTCCATTTCTACAGTTCACTACTTCTGAAAAAATGGAGGGGCAGGGAGGAAAAAGTACTTTCTCATAAATCAATGAAAAAATATATTAAGCATTTATTATATACCAGGTACCAAGTGAAATATATTTTTATATTGTAATTATATATGGATATAAGTAAGCAAAATAATCCCTTTCCTCAAGGAGGTTATATTCTAATAGGGGAAATCAACATATACAGAGGAGTAGTGGTTGAGGATGAATGTTTTAGATAGAAAGGTTGGAGAAAATAATGATTGGAGAGATGGTACAACTGACATATTGGAAATGGGGGGAGGGGCTGAGTACATAAATGGAATATGAGATGGAGGCAACTTTATGATGAGTTTGGATCCAGACCCAAAGTTTGAGAACCACACACAATATAAAATGAATGCTAATTAACCAGAAAACAAGAATCTCAGTGGTAGGAGCTTGAGTTTTAGGTCAAAGCAGGACTCTAGAGCACAGAAAAGAACTCAAGGTGGGAGGGTTAGAGAAACATGGTCATTATAATTTTATCGCATTTAATTGCAATTGTTTTATTTTTGTTGTTCCTTCCTTTTACATTTTTGTAGCTGTTGTGTATAATATTTTTCTGTTTTTTATAACTTTATTTTGCACTGGATAATGCCTTCTCATGCATTTCTGAATTATTATTGGTCACACAGTGATTCCTTCCATGCAATTGTGGCAAGATATAGCAAGTGATTAGGCAAGAATAAAACCACTGGCTAAAAGTAAAACAGGCCTTTGTTTCTCATCTCAGGATGGTGCTAGTCCATCCCATCTCTCCAGTCCCCTTCCCAGGAACCTCTGGATCGGGCATTCACAATAGAGTAAAATTTTCCCTAGAGCAGCTACTAAGGAACTCAGCCCTGTTCACAGGATCACAGAATTATAAATGAAGTTCACTTGCACATCATACCTCCCTGATGTCATGGTCCTCTTTGAGAGTGAAGGACAAACAACTTCCTGTGACTAAAAATGATCTGGTCAATTGGAAAACAGACTCCTTCCTCCCTCCCTCCTTTCTTTCCTACTTTCCTCCCTTCCTCCCTTCCTTCTTTCCTCTCTCCCTCCCTTTCTTTCTTTCTCAATTCCTCCCTTCCTTCCTTCCTTCTTTTCTTCCTTCTTTCCTTCCTTCCTCCTTCCTTTCTCCTTCCTTCCTTCCTTCCAATCTGATTCTCATTGGCCATCAATAGGTCCTAGGTCAAGCTCCATTTAGTCATTGTTTGGATACTGATAGGCTTAGATTGAATGTAAATAGCAATCATTTCTACTTTGGCCAGAAACCCTGAGGTTTCATTCATTCATTTTGTTATTTATTTAGAATTTTTTGGACTAGAATAAAGATGAGATTCTTTGACTCAATTGCTACCTAACCTTCATCACTGAATGGGCTGCAGCTTCAATTAAACTGAGACCTGTTGAAAACCTTAGCTTAAAAGAGCCAAGGTCTCCCATTTCATCCAGGGCCATCTCCAGTGGTCCTGATCTATCTCTGGCCATTAGACCCAGATGGCTCTGGAGGGGAAAGTGAGGGCAGGTGACCTGCACATCCCTCCCTCACTTAAATCCAATTCACTTGCATGTCACAGCATTATCTCCCTGAGGTCACGGGCCTCTTTGAGAATGAAGGACAAACACAAATGTAGTGCTGAAAGGAACCTGGAAGGTTTTCCAATATAACTTCCCCCTCTTACAAATGAATAAACTGAGGCTCAAAGATGTTAAATTGCTTGCCTAAAGCAGAATTGGGATTTTATTCTAACTTTTTTGATTCAAACCCAGTGTTTTTCCAATTATATTACATTGTCTTCTCTTGGATATTCAAGGATCTATCCCAATGTCCAGTGCACAGAAGCTGTTTACTGTTTATTGATTTGATTTGACAAGATTTTAGGTAATAATAATAACAAATCATAATAGGCAACATTTATATGGCACTTACTATGTGCCAGACACTATACTAAGTGCTTTACAATTGTTTTCTCATTTGATCCTCAGGATCAAAATATAGGAAAATAGAATATCATTCCCATTTTACAGGTGAAGAAATGGAGGCAGACCAAGGTGAAATGATTTACATAGAGTTGCACAACTAGTGAGTGTCTGAGGCTGGGTTTGAATTCAGGCCTTCCTGACTTCAGTCCAAGCGTTCTAACCACTGTGCCACCCAAGCAGGATACCCAATGCAGGATTCTGTGAGAGTTAGGGAATTTGGGGAATTTCCAAGAGCAGAGAGTCCATGCATTGCTTCTTTAGAGATATATGAGGTTGGTACCAATTATTTATTTTCTGGGAAAATTCCCAACTGTCTATTTGGTTTGATATTTTATTAGTTCTTCTTCTGAGAAGCACATAGAATAGACCCTATTTTACAGATGAAGAAACTGAGACTCAGAAAGTTTAGGGTGAATGTAGGAGAAGAATGGTAAAGATCACTCTTAGGGAACATGAATTCCCATCTGAAATGAGAAAGTCAGGTTTAGGAGGGGGTGGAGGGAGGGAGGGGAAAAAACGAAACATAAGCAAGTGCAAGGGATAATGTTGTAAAAAATTACCCTGGCATGGATTCTGTCAATACAAAGTTATTATTAAATAAAATAAAATTTAAATAAAAAAGAAAAAAGAGAAAAAAAAAAGAGAAAGTCAGGTTTAATCTGTTCTCCTGTTACTTATCCACCACTGTTCACTCTTTTCTGAGCAAGAAAATGCCTGGGAATTCTGCCCCAGTAATTCAGTATCTCAATAGGGCATTCTTCCAGAACTGACTAGAAGATGGATTATTTCCCCAGTTCTAATATGTGAGATGATGTTTCTATGAATCTCCTTTTTGTGAACCAGACCTATCAATAAGAAGCTAACTTCAAGGTATTTTCACTTAAGATGAAACTATCTAGTTGATTTCTATCTCATCATCAGCACTAGCTCCATCTCCAAAAGAGCCCATCTCACAAGCACTTTTGGATGCTGTCTCTGTAAATCTTTTACATTCTGTGAGAATCCATATCTCCTCTCTGTCTTTCCTTCTTTCTCTCCACTCCTCCCCACCCGTTTATTTACTCAGAACAGCTTATAGCTATAAGGAGCCTCCTGGGACCTTGCTAATTAAGAAGGATTGCCCTGACTTCAAACAGACTTCCGCCAAAATGTGGACAGCCAGGGAATTGAGAGGAAGATGAAAGAGCACTTTGTCTCACATGTTGCCAGCATCATGTTTGTTGAGTCTCGAGTGAGATGTTCAATGGGCAAATATGGGAAAGTAGCTATTTCATCTCTGGGTGGGCACTCAGCGTGGAAAGAATCCAAGGAAACAGTAAATGGGTCCGTGGCCATTCCTTAAGCCAAGATTTCCCAACTCCTGCACGGTGGTTGATTTTTTGCACACTGCGAATGCCTCTGGGATTGTCAGGGCATAGTGACTCTGAAGTCTGACTTTACCATTTTTGTTATACATAAGATAAATACATATACAGGATGTCCCAAAAGTTTTGATGCAGTTTAAATCTTTAATAACTTAAGAAATATTTAAAATGTCAAAATTCAATATAGCCACTATCTTGTGCTTTATATTCCTCTGGTCATTTTTCAAACTGTAAAAACTTTCATCAACTGTTACGGTGAATCCTGGAATACAAATGCTCCATTTGGCATCTCCTCTGGCTCAGCTTACCAATAAGGTAGGTATGGGCTAAGCCAGAAAAGTCCTCTTTCTGTTTTACCTGAGTGCAGACACACTGTAGGGATGATGGGATCAACTTTGAATGGGAGATCAGCAAAAGGAACAGCTGTGTATAGGGGGATTCTCAGGGGATGTGAGAAAGGGGGTACATAGATGGGCTGTAAATATGCCCCTGAGGTCCATCTTCTCTCTTGTCTTCTCACAAATAAACTGATTAATTTATTAGTCTCTCTCATGAAATTAACTTGTATTGACTTATTTGTTTTATTTATTTTTCTTTGCAAGGCAACTGGGGTTATGTGACTTGCCCACAGTCACACAGTTAGGAATTATTAAGTTTCTGAGGCTGAATTTGAACTCAGGTCCTCCTGACTTCAAAGCTGGTTTTGTATTCACTGTACTATCTATCTGCCCTGTATCAACATATTTGTGCATCCTTTTTCTTCTTTCTATCACTTGAATTTAAGTTTTTAAAGGGAAGGGATTGTTTCATTTTTCTCTTTGTATTCCTAGTATGAATGCAGGAAGCATTTAATAACTATTGTTGATCAATTGATAGTTGGAGATTAGGAGTAATTTTCAAAATAAAATTTGTTTGCTTTTTGTAGTGTCAAGGAACTTGAAATTCAATGGATGCCCATCAGTTGGAAAATAGTTGAATAAATTATGGTATATGAAGGTAATGAGATATTATTATTCTATAAGAAATGATCAGCAGGTTGATTTCAGAAAAGCCTGGAGAGACATGAACTGATGCTGTGTGAAGTGAGCAGAACCAAGACAACATTACACACAATAACAAGATTATGTGATGATCAATTGTGATGGACTTAGCTCTTCTCAACAATGTGATGATTCAAGGCAATTTCTAGAGACTTGGGATGGAAAATGCCAATCACATCCAGAGAGAGAAATATGTAGACTGAATGTGGATTGAAGCATAGTATTTTCACCTGTTTGTTTATTTGTTTTTTCTTTCTCATGTTTTTTTTTCCTTTTAGTCTGGTTTTTCTTGCACAATATGACAAATATAGAAATATGTTTAAAAGAATTGTGCATATTTAACCTATATCAGGTTGCTTGTTATCTTGGAAAGGGGGAGGCAAGGGGGAAATGGATGTTTAAAACTTTTTTTACATGTATTTGGAAAAATAAAAACTTTTGGAAAACATTTTTTTACTTTGTTTTATTTTGCTTAGGGAGGATGAGACAGGCTGGTGACCAGGGCATTGAAAGATCATTGATTTGCCTATGGCCATACAACAGTTCTTTGCCAGAGACAAGACCTGAATCTCTCTTTCTAACATGTAAGGCAGTCTATTCTAGAGAAAATCAGGGCCTTTTAAACTTTTTTTAGAGTAGATCATGCTACCTCTTCTGAATAGAATCACTGAAAAGAAGCAAAAAAAACCCCAAACTTTAAAATGTTGAAGATGTATAGAGGAGAATAATACTTTGCACCAACTGGCTCAAATGAGATAATGTATTGGAAAGAGATTTGTAAACTGTTAAGTACTATATCAATGTAAGGTATTCTAATTATTAAAAATCAGCTGTTCACCTTAGTTTAGGGGAAGGTAAGAAATAAAGGCAATGCACAGGGAACCAAAGAAAAACAATGAAGGAAAAAAAAAGTTGAAATTTACTGTTTGACTCAATATTGAGGTAAATTCTTATTGGGAGGCAAATTACTTAAAGGAAAAATTCCATTTTGCAAACAACTACTCTTTAGAGTTAAAAAAAACACTTTAGATGTGAGGAAGCTCAACATTTTTACTTTGCCTTTATTCCTAGCCAGAACCATGAATAGGACTAGGCCATAGGACTGATACTCCTAAGAGTAGAAATAACTGAACACATCTCCTAGTAACTCTATATTCAATGGTCAGGTTGATATATGATCTCACTGATATAGTCAGTAATTCATCCACATCTGTCTATCCCTAGTGACTCTTGCTTTGTGAGCTCGTAAGTTCACTATAGAAAATCCACCTACTGTGCTGGGTCTCTTGACATCATGAAGAAAAATATTTAGCTAAAATAGAAAGCAACATCAGTTACAGACCAGAAGAGCTCTTCTCTGACCCTCCTTGTCTCTTCCACAATGGTCTAGTATCCTGAGTTCTCAACTTGACTGAAATATCCCAGGTACCAAAATTGCCAGTTATGGCTGTGCTCCCAGTTCCTGTTTGAAATTCATAATGATGTTTTTCATTATATATAATGTGTTTTGGACTCTGATTACCTTAAATACCATTTCCTTTTTTTGCACAGCTTCATAGCTACTGAGATCAGGTGCAGCAGCTTGGCTCACAATTCTTATGGTTGAATTATATCATATGGCAGCCAAGACCAAACCTCAAATATTATTGCATTGAATCATTAAGAATAAAGAAAATCCTCAAAAGAAAAATTTTGCAGGTTTCCTCTGCCCAGGTACATAAGAGACCTATTGACCATCAGAGATAAAAGGATTTTCAATATCATCTAGTTACTTCATCACATATAGACATTGTAAAGATAAAGAAAAAAGATATTCAAGGAGATAAAGTAATTTGATCTTGATTACACAGTAAATAATGTCACAGAATCAGAAATTCAGGCTGGACAGGACCTTAATGGTCATCTAGACCAGAACTTAAACTTTTTCTATTCGCAATCCTGAGTATATAGGTACATAAAATAGATATGTAAACAAAATATTTATTGATAATAAATCATAAAGAAAAATTTTTTAAACTTTTTGGTATACATGTAATTGATTAAAGACAAAAGGAATTCTGCATACTGATAAGATTGATGTATTTATTTATTTTTACTTACCGAATTAAGTGGAATATTTGATATCTTTTGCTACCTTTTACTGTTGTCAAATATCCCACAACCCCCACAATCAATTATATGATCCCATATAGGATTGTGACTCATAGTTTAAGAAACTTTGAGTTAACCCAACCCCCTCATTTTATAGAAGCAGCTGCAGGTCAGGGATAGGAAGTGAACTCCCAGGTTCACACAGTTAAGAAGTCTCAGAGGTAGTATTTGAGGTCCAGTCTTCCTAACGCTGATTCTTCTACTATTCTACACAACTTCATAAGGTTAAGCTAGAGCCAGAATGCAGGTTTCCTATTTATGTAATGAGTTTTCTTTTGTCTTGTCTGATCTTTCTAAAATGTATTATTTTCTAGCAATTCTTTTGACTTCAATGGAAAAAGAAGTGAATACTCTTTTAATCAATCAATCAATATTTATTAAGCTCCTACTATGTGTCAGGCATTGTGCTACTTGCTGGTGGTTTTAATGCTAAGTGCTTTTAGAAATATAATGATTTAAGGACTTCATCTGAGTAGGGAAACAAAGAGATATATTTTCTTTGCAATGCTAACTAATCTTCATAATAATTCCTAGAAGTCCGGAGTTTTAGTGAATCAGAGATCACTATGAATCACTTGAATTCATTCCTCAGTCACTTGATATTCATTCATTCATTCATTCATCCATTCAACAAACATTAATTAAATGACTAGTATGTACAAAGCATTTTGTGAAGTCTTGGAATCCCTGATTCAATATTAGGTTTATCTAAGAAATACTATGAGTACAATGTTGAGCCCTGGGGAGACACAAAGTTCTGATAAACATGGTCCCTGCCCTTATGAAGTTTGATACCCAGTAGTGATAAGGGCTTATTGAATAAAGTGCCAGATCTGAAGTCAGAAAGACCCATTTTCCTAAATTCAAATCTAGCCTTAGACATCTACTAGTTGTTTGAGCCTGAGCACTTAACACTACTTGACACAGTTTCCTCATCTATAAAATGAGCTAGAAGAGAAAGTATTAAACTACATCAGTATCTTTGCAAAAAAAAAAAAAAAACCCCAAATGGGGTCATGAAGAATTTGATATAATTGGAAAATGACTAAACAATAAGTGATATGAGGCAGGCAGGAAGGAAGAGAAGAAAGAAGATAGGAAGTTTATTAAGTGCTCTGTGCATTTCAAGAAAGCAAATTAACTTTTTTCTATATATGTGTTAGGGTTTTTTTTTTTAAATCAATAAATTACCCTTAAGAAAAGAAAGGGTGAAGAAAATAATCTCTCCCTACTCTATGTGTGTCCTGAGATGTCAGCAAAAAAGATAATAAAAGGAAAAGCAGATAAATGAAAGGAATCAGAAGCTAAAGTGCTGAGCCCCTGTTTCTCTCTTACTAGCTCATTTTGGTAATCCTCGAGGAAAATATAAAAGCACTTGACCTGACTAGAGGGAAAAGGAGAAAACCAAATGAAAAACAAACAATTGATTTAATTCAATGAGGGAGAAAAAGGGAGATAAAGGAGAATTTGCAGCAGGAAGAAAAAAAATAATAAACTCAAGATGTCTTTGGTGTAACAAAATCTAGTTAGAATAGTAAGAAGCACAGAATTATATTTTTCCTTATTTTTTTGGACAGGTTGAAAGCCTTTACAAAATTGGCCGGCTACATCCCAGAAAGTTGAGCCAGTATTCAAAGTTTCCAGGGGCCGTCTTTCCAAACTTCTTCTTGGGAAAGAACAAAAAGGTATAGGAAGGTTGTCCCTCCAGAAGTGTCCAACTTTATTCTAGAAGAATGAAAGTCAATGGGAATGAATGCTACAAATGCCCATAACTTTTACTAAGAGCAAACAGAGCATTTTAGATGTGAAAGTAACTCGAGATCAATTAGTCAGGTCTCCTTTTAAAGAGAAATTACTCAGAAAGGTTTGGTGACATACTTGAAGTCATAGAATTAGTTACTATCAAACCTAGAATTAAACCCAAGTTTTGGCTACTGGCCTGTGCTCTTTGTATTACATCACACCACCCATCCTTTTCCTTAAATTGAGGGCTTTCAAAATGTGATTCACATATTTCCAGTGGTCCATGGGATGGTATTGAAGTTTGGAATCTAACAGTGATACACCTTTGTTTTAGGTATGCATTAATAAATTAGTATGGTGCAGTTGAAAGAATTGGAATTTCAAGAACCAAGTTTACTCTGCCATTAGTAACCTAACTTAATATATTATCTTTTTTACCCCTGTCTCTCTACTTGTTGAATGACTATAATAGTACTTATCTTACCCATTCCCATAGGGTTATTGAGATGAAAAAAACTTTATAATTTGTAAAATATAATTTGTATTTTACTGTTGTATTTGTAGTACTATTTTATAAGTATCTTATATGTACTTTTATACATATATTTTGTCTCCTCTTGATAGAATGTAAGCTCTTTGAGAGAAAGGTCTATTTCATCTAAGTCTTTAAACTTCCAGCTCCTAGTAGAATTTCTGGCACTTGATAAAAATACTATTATTATATCATTACAATATAAATGATAATAAATAATAGTAGATACTTAATACTCATTTTCTGGATTAATTGATTGGTATGAACTACTATTAACCAACAATCTAATAAGTATTTATTAACTAAAACACCAAAAAAATAGATCATATAAGCCATTTTTGGTTTTATCAAGAAAAATGACCATCTTTCCTTTTGTCCAAGAAGTACTATTTGTTTGTTTTTTGATAACAGGTGCCAGAAATTCTACTAGGAGCTAAGGGTTTAAAATCAACTTGGAAGAGTCAAGAAGGATGGATAGAAGAAGAGAGATAGTAGAATTTTTGAAGAATTACAGAATTTGGAAGATAGTTGGAGATGTCTAGTTTAAGAAATGGCTAAACTGGGAAAATAGAAGAGGAAGGGATAGGAAAGGAAGGGAGAGGGAATAAAGATGAGAAGAGGAAGGTGAAGGAGAAGGGGGAAAGTGGAAGAGGGTGGAACAAGGATAGAACCTTGGGCAATAATAATACCTCAAAGTTCTGGAAGGATATGAAGAATCAAAAAAAAAAAAAAAAAGGAAAAAGAGAAGGAATAGAGCATGTGCAAGATATGATATCTCTGAAACCAAGGAAATATAAAGTATTTAATACAAAGGAATAGTAGCATTAGATTTATAGAAAATCAGTGTGATATAGTAGAATACTTGATTAAGAGTGAAGTAGTACTGTATTCAAATTCTGCCTCAGATATTTTCTTGACATGTGATTATGAGTAATTCATGTCATTTTCTCTAGGTCAAATTTTCTTTATCTGTAAAATGAGGGGATTGAGACCCCTTCCAGATCTAAGTATCTAATCCTATGACATTCCAAGAGGAATGAAAAAAGACTAAGGACTTGGTGTTTAGTATAAGAGGGTGGGTGTAAGTCAGATTATAATGGGGGAAGAGAGAGGGAGAGTGAGGATGGGGAGGGAGAGAGGGAGGTAAGAGAAAGACAGAGAGAGAGAGGGGGGAGGGGAAAAGAGAGAGAGGAGTGGGGAGAGAAAGAGGAAGGGGGAGAGAAACAGAGACAGAGAGAGACACACAGACACAAAAAGAGAGGAGGGAGAGTGGGGGAGAGAGAGACAGAGACAGACAGAGAGAGAGAGAGAGAGAGGTGGGGGGAAAGATGGGGAGAGAGAGAGACAGACAGAAAAAGAGAGGGGGGAGAGTGGGAGAGAGAGATAGAGACAGACAGACAGAGAGAGAGGTGGGGGGGGGAAAGATAGGGAAAGAGAGACAGACAGAAAAAGAGAGGGGGGAGAGTGGGAGAGAGAGAAAGAGAGAGAGAGAGAGAGAGAGAGAGAGAGAGAGAGAGAGAGAGAGAGAATATGTATGAATGTGTATGGGGAGACAAGAAGTCTATGCATTTGGTAAGGAACCGGTGAAGGGAAAGAAAGAGATTCCATAGTAGCTGGATAGAGTCACAAAGCCAGTGAGAGTCAGAAGCTGTGGAGTTGGAGGCCTTTAGTTCAAATCCCATGTATTAGTAGCTGTATGATCTTAAACCTGTCACTTTTCAGAAACAGTTTCTTTATTTGTAAAATGAAAGTGGAAGCGTATTGAAATAGATGACCTTGAACATTCTCCAGAACAGCTGGAACTCAGGCTCTTCCATCATATCATGCTGTTTCTCATTGACACAATTGGATAAAACTTCATTCATTCCTCACATTTTGGATGTATGTATAAATATGGTCTAAGAGCAGACAGAGTATCTTTAGCATTTGACAAATTTTGGGCCTTAAAATTGATATGTGAACTTCATTAGCGTGGGTGCTTACTTCCAGAACTATGTGTAATATGGAGCCATATTTTAACTGCATTTCTCAAATGATTGATGCAAATTATATATACTTTTAAATTAACCTATATGCTTTTTTATATTTATAAATTTGTGGGCTTCTACACGGGTTTTCCAAGTGATAGCTTTTTAAAATAGTCTATGAGGGAAATGGGTTTAGAGGCATAACTATCACTTTATGGGCCTTCCCATGGAAATTTTCAACATAATTATATTCAGGAAAAAAAGAAAAAAACATTAAGTATAGAAATATGTAAATGAAGTTTGGCTAAATTTGCATTTTCAATAGAGGTCTCTTTAGGGTTGTCTTACCTGAAGGAACTAGGGATGATTAAAAAAAAAAAGGGGGGCATTCTGATGAAATAAGATCTGAAACAGAATGCTAGGTTAGTTTTTGAGTAATGGGGCTATAGGACTGTGAAAGACAGCTTCCCCTCAAAATGCAAAACACAGCATTTATCATGGGGGGTGGCACAAGTTTTCTTTGGCCAAGCCAATATCCAAGAATCCTCTGGGTGCATTTGAACTATCACAGTTCTTTGAGAGCTTAAATTTAGATTCTGATTGTCTGAGTATGGGATCTATATATACTCCAATACAGGTAAATATTTTGGAGAAAACTGTGGTCCAGTGATGATCTTTATTATCTTGTAACTGCTTAATTTAGGGTTACCTTGGAATGTCATAGGATTAGATACTTAGATCTGGAAGGGGTCTCAATCCCCTCATTTTACAGATAAAGAAAATTTGACCTAGAGAAAATGACATGAATTACTCATAATCACATGTCAAGGAAATATCTGAGGCAGAATTTGAATACAGTACTGCTTCACTCCTAATTTAATGGTATGTTAGAACTTACTAGTAACAGCACAACTATCAGAGTTTCAATGTGAACATCTATATCTTGGAAATCAGCAAACAATACAAATCAAGGACTCATTTATTGTTTTGTTGATTGCTTAGACTTAAGAAAGTGATGAAGGAAATGTTAATCATGTATATTAAATGTAAAAGTGTGTCTCACATACATTTCCTGCCCTCTAGAGAGCCAGTTGTTAAACATTAACACTACACTCCAGTTTCCCATGCCTTCCTCTCACTCCACAACCTAGCCCCTACTAGATTATAAGCAATAGATTTAAAGTTTCACATATAATCATCATTTTTTCCTATTCTACTCTTTTATGGAAATGCTTGTTTTGTTTTTTAAGTTCAGAATAAAAGAAACAAAATTTTAAAAATTTAAATTAAAAAAAAAAAACACCTGTGCCATGTGTATTGTTACAACTGTGGTATCTAACATGCTGCTTTGCAGAGAACAGGTGCTTAATAAATCTTTTTGAATGAATGAAAGGGGCAGAAGAACCAGGTATCTAGGGCTAGAGAAAAGAAAGATTCATAAAAGTATAAAATTATATTGAATTAAAATAGAAGTTTTAGCCTAAAAAGAAGATAGACTTAGGAGGTCACCAAGGAAATAAATCTGGGCCAAGAGAAGTTCTTCTTCCCATTCAGGAAAAACCAATAATAAATGAGTCTTGGGAAAGACTAGACAGATTTATCCCCATTTAATGAGGAAACCAATCAGAACTGTCTTCAAATAGGACTTTTTCTTGACAATATGGCTCTGTGATGACCTAACTTGTAAACAATTTTAAAAAATTAAACCTATATTATCTTTTCTTTTTCTGCTACTTAAAGAGACAAAAGTTGGTTTAAGGGATAGAGTACTAGCCTTTGAATCAGGTAAAAGATGGATTCAAATCATGTCTCCCAAAATTTAGTTAATGCTGTAATCCAAGGTCAAACATTTGATGTTAATGGGTCTCAGGTCACTCTCAATTTATCAAATGATGCACTGCTCAGGATATACTTTGGAAAAAGAATTGCAAAAGTTGATAAAATCATTACTTCTTCAAGAAGAAGGGAATATCATACCCCAAGGAGATGCAAGACAGAAAGAAAAGTTCCATATGTATCAAAACAGTCGTAATAGCACTTTTTGTGGCAACAAAACAAAACAAAACAAAAACAAAAACCCAAACAAAAAAACCTGTAAGAAAGTAGGTATCAACTGACCAAAGAAAGACTAAACAAATGGTGATGCATGACTATATTGGGATATTATTGTGTTGTAAGAAATGAAAACTATAAAGAATTCAGAGAAACATGGGAAATGCTGTAAATTCAGAGAAACATGGGAAATGCTGTAAAATGAAGGAAGCAGAGTCAATAAAACTATAGATAAATCTACAATAATGTAAATGGAAAGCATGAGACAAAATTGAACTACGGATTATTATACACAAATAAGCTCATTTACTTTTTTATTTGTAATTATAATAAATAAGTCTGGTTCTAGAAAAGAGATGAGAAAATGTATCTTTCTCCCTGGCTGGTCTTAATGAACTGCTTTTT
Source organism: Antechinus flavipes (assembly GCF_016432865.1). Lineage (NCBI taxonomy): Eukaryota > Metazoa > Chordata > Mammalia > Dasyuromorphia > Dasyuridae > Antechinus > Antechinus flavipes. Next base: position 221,426,180 of record NC_067399.1, on the reverse strand, counting down.
TTCCTTTCTTATTAAGAAATTTTTGTCTCCAGGAAAGGTTCCGAGTCTAGAGAAAGGAAAGGGACATTGTTAAATAGGAATGTAATGAAAAAGTAATAAGGATCAATCAAAAGTAAATAAAATAGAAAAAATTGGTCTAAGTATGGTTTTTTGTTTTATTTATTTGCTTATCTATTTAATTATTTGCTTATTTATTAATTTTGGTGTCCCAGTGTATTATGATGAAGGGTATAAAAATAGGGCAAAAAAGTATTTCATAAATCTACAGCTAAAAAAGAAATCTATGAAGCCTTTGAGTGATGATGGCAAGAAGATTCAGCATCAGCCACCATCAAACTATGGTTTACACTTTGCGTTATCCAACTTGTTTTAGGGGGTGATTTTGGCTAGCACAGTGATGACTATAAGAGGCTATCTCTGAACCAGGAAATGGTAGCCAATAGGCCCAGAGATAGGGACTGGACAAGGGATTTCAACAATATGTGAAATTCCCCCTTCCTACCATAGATTGCCATCTTGTCAGCAACATATAACATAAGAGACCAGCCAGGAGCATTGAGAAGCTAAGCTTCTCATTCAAGGTCACCCAAATAAAAACTGTCAGTAGCAGAAACTAAACCCAGTTCTTCCTGCCTTTGTGGTTGCTTTCTATGCACTGCACCATGCTGCTTGGGATAATCTGTTCTAAAAGGAGTTTTCTCTCCAAGCAGGTTTGTGCTGATTGCGTTTCTCAGGGCTTTATTTATAAATGTCTGGATTTGGTCTCAAGGGGACCAAAGGAGACTCTATCTGTGGGTTGCAAACTTAGCTTGTTTAATGCATTTTGAGCCATAAATATTCCTCTTTAATTCCCCTTGTCATAAACTTTCTTCCAACATATTGGTTACCATGTTCCTTTCTATGAATGTTCCATTGTCATTCTCTAGCCCATTCTCATAAGACACAGTGAACTGATAAGCAGTATTGAGCACTAACAGTGTAAAAAGACAGGGTTACACTTAAGGGTCTGGGAAATCTTTTAACTCCAAGTCTGTGACCCAAAGATCCTGGAGCAAGACCTGGTCCTAAGCAGGATAAAAGTCACAGCCTCCACACTCTGGAAATGGCGCAGTAACTGGGGTGATGAGACATAAGAACATGGCAAGTTAAATAATTTAAAAGGTAAATAGAAAAGCAGTATCTCCATCATTGTCAACAGATGAGTTGTTCAGAATAAGTGCTTTGAGTTCAGAGACAGATGAAATTTCCAGGCTGGTATGTGTGAGAAGCCTTCTGGTGGAAAAAGGAAAGAAAGGGAGGAAAATTGTTAAGTCTTCCGCCATATCTGATTCTTTGAGACTCTGTAGGCCATAGCATGTCAGTACTGTCTGTAGGGTTTTTATGGCAAAGATAATGGAATGGTTTGCCTTTTTTCTCCAGTTAAGGCAAATAGTGGATAAAAAATTTGCCCAGAGGTTCTGATTCCAGGCCCTGTGCTCTATCTACTGTGCCACCAACTGTATAGGATGTAAAGGATTTTGATAAAGAGGAGGTAATAGGGCAGTTGAAATTACATGAAAAGAGGCACACTTTAGGAATATATGAGACCTGCCCAAGTGTAGATCAGTTGTTTTTTAATTTTAAAAAAATATTATTTATTTTTAACATTAATTTTTAAAAAATTATTGAATTCCAAATTCTCTTCTCTCTTTTTACCCTCCATCAGACATTGAAAAAGCAAGCAACATATCAATTATATATGTGAAATCTTGCAAAACATATTTTCATATTAGTCATGTTGTGTAAAAAAAGGCAAGAAAAATAAAGTGAAAGATATTACACTTCAATTTGTCTTAATGAATTCATTCCCTCTCTGGAGGTGGATAACATTTTTAAAAATCATGAATCCTTCAAAATTTAGATGAGTTTTGATAGAGAAAATAATCCTAGATGAGAAGGCCTTGAATTTCAGGCTTGAAGTTTAGATTTTATCTTGAAAGTAACATGGAGTCAGTCTATGAAGATTTTTGTTGGGCATACTATGATTGCAGGTGCTGAGTTGACATGAGGAAAGGCCCTGATATGCAACTTTGCCATAATCCTTGAGTCTTTTCTCATTTAGCTTACAAATTAGTTTACACAGTTGCCAAATCTTATTATTTCTACCTGCACACATCCCCTTTTGTGCATTCATACATTCACCAACCTCATCTAGAATAGTATTACCTTTCATCATGAATATTGGGATAGTTTTCTAATTTGTCTCTTCCTGTTCTAATCCATTCTCTACACAGATCAAAATGATTTTCTTAAAACTTGGGTCCAATTATGTCACCCTTTTAAATATCACGGGAAGTCAATTATGTTCTATCACCTCTAAGATAAAATATAAACTTTTCTTAACATTTAAAGCTTTTTCAACATAGATCCTTCCTATATTTCCATTCTTCTGTCATGTGATCCCTCTCTACAAAACTCTAAAAGTCCACTACACTGACCTCCTTGATTTTTCTCATACAAGAAAGACCATCTCCCATTTCTATGCTTTGGCAAGTTTTTGTAGGCTTTCCCTTGTGCCTGGAAAGTTCTTCCTTCTCATGGTTGCCTCTTTTATATCTTGGCTTCATTCTTTATTCAAGACTTGGTCCCTCTAAGGCTGCCTTCTGTCTATTCTACATATACTTAGCATATACCTATTGAGTAACATGTCATCTTTCTTATCAGAATGTAAACTAGAATCTTTCATGCTTTGCACAGTGCATGGTTCATAAAAATACTTCATAAGTGAATGTTGATTAAAGAGACCTAACAGGAGATTTTTCCAACAGCATGTGTAAGTAGCAAGAATGTCAATAAAAGGTAATAGAAGGGATGAACCATAATCAAAGAAAAACAAATTTGACAAATTAAATGAATGAATGAATAGTCAATCAAGAGAGGAGTTTGAGATACCAGAGGATTAGATATTTAGTTTAGATGATTAGAAGAATCATCTTCTGGCATGGAAGGGTAAGTACCATTATCCAAACTGGAGAAGTCAGGAGAGAAGCTAGTATGGAGGGAAGGTCTTGTTTATGACTCTAGATGTCCAGAATGTGAAGTAGTGCTAGAACATCCAAGTGGAGATGGTTTAACAGGTGATGGGGATATTCCTATGAGTAGATGGAAATTTGGACTATAGTTTTTAGAGAGAAGCTAGAACTGAAGCTATAGATGTAAAATATTCCTTAGCAAAGAGATCCTAATAGAAATTTAGTTTAACACAATGTCTAGAATATAGTGGGTATTTAATAAATGTTGGTGACTAACTGCCTGAGGATCAAGAGAGCTAAGAATCATTAGTTTTGGGGGGCAGAGCCAAGATGGTGGAGAAGACAAACAATTTTTCTGAGCTCTCCTACTATCCTCACACTAATTATGAAATTCAGCCTCTGAAATAGTGCTGGACTGGCAGAATCCACCAATATTGCAAGTGCAGCAAATTACCAGTAGAAGATCACCAGAAAAGGTCTGTTTTGATTGGGTGTGGGCATGGGAGGAGACTAAGCACAGGTAAAGAAGTAGAACATGGAGCCAGTGCAAGCTGAGTAGACTGGGGGCAGAGTGCAGTCTCCACGGGGTGGGGAATCTACAGGAAGACTTTACCACAGTGTTGGCTACTTTGCCCTGGTTGCAAGTCAGTAGATCAGCAGAGAAGTTATAAAACATCCCACAAAAATGCAAAAGGTAAAGCGTGTACCCCAAAGCACTGTAGTCCCAAGGGACCTGCTCACACCCACCCAGCACCAAGAATGACTCAGCATGATCCCAGCACAGCCTTTGCTGTTTCCTGGTTTGTAGAGGAAGCTTGGAACTTCCTTGCCCTAAAAGCAGATCCCAGCATTTTTTTAAAAATGAGCAAAAAGGCAAAGCAGGCTCTAACTACAGACAGCTTCTGTAGTGAAAGAAAAGAATAGATTTCAAAGGAGATAATCAAAGGAGGATATCTGAGAAGATAAAAAGCAGACTGCCCCCAGATGAAGGCCCAAAGGGTGATATAAGCTGGTCTCCACCACACAAGGCTCTCCTAGAAGAAATGGAAAAAGGATCTTAAAAGAGAGCTAGGAGAAAAATGGAATAAGGAAAGGATTTGCAAGAGGGTTTGGAAAAGGAATGTAACTTATTAAAAGAAAGATTTGATAAAGTGGAAAAAGAAAACAACTCCCTGAAATGTGAAATGGAAAAGGTAAAGAACTCCCAGGAAAACAGAATTTGTAAATTGGAAAAAAAAATTCCATAGAACAAAGCAACTTATTTTAAAACTCAATTGGACAAATACAAAAAGAAGTAAAAAAAAGTAAATGAAGAAAATAATTCATTAAAAATCAGAACTAAACAAATGGAAATGAATGACTCGATGAGACATCAAGAACCAATCAAGCAAAACTAAAAAAATGAAAAAAATAGAAAAAAATGTTAAATACCTACTTGGGAAAACACCAGACCTGAAAAACAGATCTAGGAAAGATAATTTAAGAAGTTTTGGACTCCCTGAAAATCATGATAAAAAAAGAGCCTAGACAGCTACTTCTCAGGAAACCATCAAAGAGCCCTAACATCATAGAATCAGAAGGTAAAATAGCCATCAAAAGAATTCATTGAATACCTCTTGAAAGAGACGCCAAAATCTAGACATAAAAAGTGAGATTATAAATAAATTAGAAGAATATAGCATAATTTACCTCTCAGATCTGTGAAAGAGGAAGAAGAAGGAATTTGTGACCAAAGAAGGAATAGAAATCAGTATTGATCACAAAATAGAAAATTTTGATTATATTAAGTTAAAAAGTTTTTGTAAAAACAAAACTAATGCAGACAACATTAGAAGGGAAGCAATAAACTGGGAAAACATTTTTACACTCAAAGGTTCTAATAAAGGCCTCATTTCTAAAATAAATAGAGATTTTACTCCAATTTATAAGAATTCAAGCCATTCTCCAATTGATAAATGGTCAAAAGATATGAACAGACAATTTTCAAATGAAGAAATTAAAACTATTTCTAGCCATAGGAAAAGGAGCTCCAAATCACTATTAATCAGATTAATGCAAATTAAGACAACTCTGAGATATCACTACACACCTCTCAGATTGGCTAAGACGACAAGAAAAGATAATGACGATTGTTGGAGGGGATATGGGAAAACTGGGACACTGATGTGGAGTTGTGAACGAATCCAACCATTCTGGAGAGCAATTTGGAATTATGCTCAAAAAGTAATCAAATTGTGCATACCCTTTTATTCAGCAGTGTTACTACTGAGCTTATATCCCAAAGAGATCTTAAAAGAGGGAAAGGAACCCCCCCCCCTCCATGTGCAAAAATGTTTGTGGCAGCCCTTTTTGTAGTGGCCAGAAACTGGAAATTGAATGGATTCCCATCACTTAGGGAATGGCTGAATAAATTGTGGTATATGAATGTTATGGAATATTATTGTTCTGTAAGAAATGACCAACAGGATGATTTCAGAGAGGCTTGAAGAGACTTACATGAACTGATGCTGAGTGAAATGAGCAGGACCAGGGATCATTGTACATGGCAACAACAAGACTATATGATGATCAATTTTGATGGACGTGGTTCTCTTCAACAATGAGTGGATTCAAACCAATTCCAATTGTTCAATAATGAAGAGAATCAGCAGCTACACCCAGAGAGAGAACTATGGGAAATGAGTGTGGACCACAACATAGCATTTCCACTCTTTCTATTATTGTTTGCTTGCATTTTTGTTTTCCTTCCCAGGTTTTTTTCTTTCTTTTTAGATCTGATTTTTCTTGTGCAGCAAGATAACTGTATAGCTATGTGTACATGTATTGGATTTAACATATACTTTAATATATTTAACATATATTGTCTTACCTGCCATCTAGGAGAAGGGGTGGGAGGAAGGAGGGAAAAAGTTAGAACAGAAGGTTTTGCAAGGATCAATGCTGAAAAATTACCCATGCATATGTTTTGTAAATAAAAAGCTATAATAATTTTTAAAATTAATTAATTAATTAATTGAAAAAAAAAGAATCATTACTTTCATTTAAGTCTGGATTCATATGCCTTCTCCCATAAGAAGCTTTTCTTGATTCTCTCATTTGTGAATACTTGTTACATTTCCTTCCTCCTTAAAATACTATATTTATCTTTTTACATGTTGGATTTCCATACCATTGGCCAAGTAGAGTATAAGTTCCTGAGGGTACCATTGTCTGTTTTTCTTTTCATCCTTGTATACACAATGCCCAGCATTAAGAGGCATTTAATAAAAGCTTATTGGATTTTGATTCGATTGAAATACCAGAATTGATTGGCTATTCTGAGGAGTGGTCATATTTAGAAGGTTGAAAGAGAAAAAAAATCCAGGTACAACAAATAGCAGGAATAATCAGAGTTATGAGAGAAACAAAGTAGTCCAGAATGCTAAGGAACCAAGATCCCAAAGGAAGGCAATCAATGTCAAATAATACAGAGAGAATGGTTGTTGTAAAGTCATCAGAAGGTTACTGGTGATTCTATAAAATATACTTTCATCAGAGAGATAGAGGCAAACAGCAAATGGCAAGGGGCTGAAAGAGAGAAATGATGTCATGCAACCTCTCAAAGATTCTATTTCCTCATCTATAACTTTAGGAAGTTGGGTTAGGCAGTTTCTAAAGTCTCTTTGAGTTCAAAGTACTGGGTAAAAGAGTCAGAACTTGAACCCATGGCTTTAGAGTTTAAATTCCAAACTTTTAGCATCATATCACATACATACCACCTCCCAAGATGATGACACTAACATTGAATAATCATCTTTATATTCACTGTACTGTACTGAAAGTTGAAAGGTAAAATAGGCAAGAAATATTTATCCCTGCAAACTCTGGATGTTACTCAAACACTTGAATTCAATAAAAAGTCAGGCAACAAGCATTTATTATGTATCTACTGTCTTAGGCAGTAGAGATATTAAGCGTAAGATGACAGTTCAATTTTTTAACAGTAAGGTGAAGGACTATTTTCCTCCTTTCCATTAATTCATTTTAAATTGAAAAATCATTTGGGAACTGGAAAAGCAAGAAAGTAAATATTTACTTTCCATTCTATTAATGCTTAGGAAAGGGGAGGTAAAATCTGAATAACTCATTATTTTAAGAGGTGTGTTTGTGTGTGTGTGCGTGTATGTGTGTGTGTGTGTATGTGTGTTTTGCAATGCTAAGTTGCATTTTAAACATTTATTAATTTATGTATATATGCATTTTTTAAAAATCACAATTCACAGGTAGAACTCTTCAATGGAACCCATTGTCTACTGAATAAAGTCTGAACTCCTTAATCTTCCTAATTTTTATTTAGTCTGCCAGTTTTATATTTCAAGTTGGGATCCCATGGGGCTAAGAGAGGAGGAAGAAGTAGATACTGACTGTTATAGGATGATTTCCTTCCTATCTTCTCTGTTGCAGAGACTAATGGAAAGGAGGTACAAATGATAATAATTATCAGTGAGGAAGTAGAGGGATAGAAGAAGTAGAGGGAAGGGTAATGGTGCATATTATATGAAACCTGTGTGTCATATATTCAATAGCATTCAAAGAAAAATTAGCACGTCACCAGTTTATGTTTTCAGTAAAACCCACTGAATGAGGAATAGATTACTGGAAACCACTGAGGGAGAATCTATGCCGGTGACTAAAGAGATAGAGGGCTTGATTGTCATTGTGCTTCCTAGCTATTTACAAAAAGAATAAATACAAATAAGTATAAGGCAATGAAATACACAATAGCTAGGGAGGAAGGGCTCTAAGAATTGAAGTGGGTCTTTTTAACCAATCGCTATTCTCATAAATTCTTCAATGAGACCACAATTTCCCACCTGTGAGTCTTTATTCATTCCCTATTCTAGGGATGCCCTCCTCCTTGTATCCATCAGAGCTTAGTGCAAAAGACATCTACTTCAGGAAATTTGTCAGGATGCTCCTAGTAGGAGATTTGATCTCATAGTGCTTTGTTCATCGCCAAATGCATTTATCATATGGTAAACTATCTACATATTGATACATGTCTTGTGAAACCCTCTGGACTGTCAGCTCCTTGAGGTAAGGACCTGGTCTTATTTTTTCCAGGTTTCCCCTGAGATGGAACAAAGTATACTGCTCATAATAGACATAATAAATAATAAACATTTGTTGAATGAAGAACCAAAAGAATTAAACATTTGATAATATATTGTTCTTTTTGTGTTTGCTTTGTTAATATAATTATATGTCTTTGTTGCTGAAGAAAAATACAAAGCATCCATAATGTGTTGAATTTAAATAAGACAACTTAAATGTTGATTGTTTTGGTTGATGGTGGTTATCGTTTTAGCACAGCTTGGCAAAAATATCCGAATACCCATAACTAACATGATGGATTGGATATTGTTTGTCTCCCAAGGACTTCGCAAGTTTCTGCTTCATTTAACTTTGACAGCAAAATAACCACACCTGACCTTCCAGATTCTTTTTTCCTTGGGTTTAAAGCACTGTTTGTTTCTATTTCTCCTCCCTTATGATAGCTCCTCATTCTCTTGTTCAGAACACTACTCACACCTCATCCCCTAATCTTCCATGGCCCTGGGCATGCGACTCGTGGGCACAGTAGAGAGAGAATTGGGCCTGGAGTTGAAACTCAGAGTTCAAATTCAGTCTTGGATGCTAAATAGCTCTATGACCCTAGACAAGTAATTTAATCTCTGGCTGCCTCAGTTTCCTTTCTGTAAATTGGGATAATAATAGTGAACATCTTACACCAGGATTGTTGTGAGAATAAATTCAGATAGCATTTGCAAAGCACTAAGCAGAATGCTTGGCACATAATAGGCACTTAATACATACTTATTTCCTGTCTTTCTTCTCTCTTTCACCCTTTCACTAGGTGATATCTCTAACTCCTACTCTCATCTCTGTGTTAGTGACTCCCAGAGCTATACAGTCGCTCCTAATCTCTGTCCTGAGATCTCATATCACCAACTGCTTGTTATACACCTCCCTCTGGCCACCTTAAATTCACTATTCCTAAAACAAACCTTTTTAGTCCCTCCCCTCTCCTAAATTCATTCCTCCTCCTAAATTCTTTATTTCTGTTTTAAGAACTGCCATCCTTCCATCATTCACTTAGGTTTGCAACTTCAGGATCATCCGTGACTCTTATGTTCCTTCATTCCCCACAGATACCCTAGTACTAAGTCTTATTGAGTCTACCTTGACAGAATCTCTTAATGTATCTTGAACTTGCACTGTCACCACCCCAGTTCAGGACTTCATTACCATCACCTGGACAATTTTAATAGCTTTCTAATTAGGGCCCCTGCCTCCAGGCTCACTTCTCCTTAAAGCTGCCAGACTGATATTCCTAAACAGATTAGATGATGTTTCTCTTTTGCTCAAGAAGATTCACTGATTTTATTGCTTCTGGGGTAGAATAAAAATTATTCTATTTGATAAGCCCTGAGTTCAAATGCAACTCAGACTTAACACTCACTAGCTGTGTGACCTCAGGTCTTCAAGCACTTAACCCCAACTGTCCTATACCTCCCAAAAAAGCAATATGGTTTCACCCTCTTTCTAGACTGATTTCAAGCTACTCTTCTTCACTCACTTTAGGTTCTACTAAACAATCCTATTTACTGTTACCCAAGCACAATATTCTATCCCTTATCGCCGAGGCTTTGAACATTGCCATTCTCACTTTCTTATCTTGGAATTCCTAGCTCCACTCTGACATGTGTCTGTTAGAAATAATGTATTATAAAAATAAGACCTTAATACTTGAATTATCTATCTTTTAGGGTGGTTGTAAAGTAAAAGTTCTGTGTATCTTAGAGTTCTGTATATAAAAATGTGAGTTATTATTTTCTAATATATAATTCAGAAATCCTTTTTTTAAAAATAACATTTTTGGGAAAAACAAAAGCTATCCAACATCCAATTCAGGGGTTTTTAACAAGGGCTCTGTAGATGGATTTCAGAGGATGAAAGCCCATGAATTCAGATAGAGAAAAAAATTGACATCTTCATTTTCACTAATCTCTAACAGAAATTTAGTATTTCTTTATTTATGAACATAGGCAACAAAATAGGATTCTGATAAATCCATAGTTTTTATCAGATTGCCAAAGAAGTCCCTGATACAAATAGAATCCCCACTCTAATTGAATACCTAAAATGATGGCAGCCAGTCTACTGTCAGATAGTTCTGGTTTTTAGGGAAAAAAAATATTATACTGAATTGAAACCTGTCTCCTTTTAATTTCCATCCATTAATCCTAAGTTTACCTTCTGGGGCACTACAGAATAAATCTTTCTGATCTTCTAAATAATACTCTTGAAATATTGGAAGACAGTAATGTTTCTCACGAATCTCCACTTCTTCTAACTAAACATATCAATGGCTTCCACTGTTCCTCATATGGCAGTCTCCAGGCTCCTCAGCATCATTCTTCTTCTCTTTGAGTCCTCCTTTAAATTGTTACAATTTCTTTTAAAATAGCCTATGTAGGATCCAACCTAATTCTACAGATGTGGTATGCCTAGCAAAAAGTCCAGCAGAGCTATTATCCATCATGCCCTGGGCACTGTCTAGCTAAATTGTGTAGCTGTACATCCCAATGGCTTTTGAACTAGCCACATCATATCTGGGGTGGAAGCTAAATCTGTGGTCAAGAGAACACTTCAATTCATTTGTTTTCATAGGAATTCTGCCAAACTAGGCTTCTCCCATCTTATAATCCAGTCTGACTCAATTCCAAAAAAATATTTATTAATTGTCATGTATAAAGTAGTTTGATATGGTGGAGAGAAAGTTAGCCAAGTCTGGTAAAAGGGAATTCAAGTCCCATCTGGCATATACCATATACAAATCTCTCAATATCTCAGTGCTTTAGGCTAAAGTTTCTTAAATTATGGGCTGTGATTCTATATGGAGTTTTATAACTGAATATAGGGATTGTGAAATTATGATTTATTAGCAGTAAATGTTTGATTTATATAATTATTTTATATATTCACATACTTGAGGTCACGTAAAAATTTCTTGGGCTGAAAAGGAGTGATGAATGGAAAGTTTAAGAAGCTCTGCCTTTAACAGCTATGGATTAAGTGTTTACTTACATTAGAAGGATTTCTCTAAAATGATGAAATTATAGCTCTGCATGATATGCACAGGTGTATGCTCTATGTATACAGAGTGTCACAAAAGCCTTATTGAAGTTTTAAGCTTAAAACTGGAATATCTTGTGTATTATACATGATCTCTCTCTCTACATATATATACATAAATATATATATATATATCATATACACTGTGGTATGTGGTTTTATGTATATATGCATACATAAATATATAACATATGTGTATTTCACTACTGTATGTATAATGTATCGAGATGTGCATATATGATACATATATGTACATATGTTATGTTTATATGTACACAAGTGTTTATACATGGTATATATACTTACACATATACATATATATGTGCACATGTATACACATGTGTGAAAAGTATTCCTCTACCCATTTATATCAAGACTTTCTCTGCAACTTAAGACGCTTGCAGATTTTTTTTCTGAGACATTGAGATGAAGAGACAGGTCATTGAAAATATTAGGTAGATGTAGAATAGATGCAATGTAGGTAGATACAGAGACAGAGAAATATATGTTAGAGGGGAGATAAGGAATGTACAAATAAGTATAATATTAAGAAAAATGAGGAGTGAGAGACAGACTGGGGAATTTAAGGAGGGCTTCATGGAGAAAGAGGCATTTGAACATAAGCAAGATTCTGAGAGGGGAAAGTAAGGTGAACAGAGAGCAAATTTACGACCTAGAGACTGGAAGGTGGGAATGTAGGGAGGTGAGAAGTGGAGTGCTGAATGTAGGGATTAACAAGAGCTTCTGTTTGGATGGAGCAGATGAAAGAGTAGCATGAAATCAGCCTGGAGAGGTAGGTGGGAGTCAGATCATGGTGGGGCCTAAAATACCAGATTATGGTGTTTGTATTTCTTCTCGTAGGGTACAGGCAAAAGGAAACCATTGTGTACATTTCCACCTGCTAAATCTTGTTGGAATAACCTCAGATCTCATTCTAGAATCTTACATTCCCAGCTGGAAGAGATCTCACAGACCATCTAGTCCAATTCCTTCAACTTAGAATTAAGAAAAATGAAACAAAGGGAGGTTGAGTTACTTGTCTGTGCTAAGACCACTTGTAATAGAGCTGGGATTCAAGATTACTTCTTGACTCCAAATCCCAGCAGGCTTTTTAACTACAGGATAGGTTCACCTGGATTATAGGTGGCCACTGAGTCCAAAATTTAATTCACATTCCAAGGATCTTTAGGATGGGTTTAAAGCCTTGTGGCTCTTCAGCCACACTGCTGATTGTGCATCCATCTTGGTTCAGAGGATGGGGAACAGGTAGAGGAGACAAGCAGAAGCCATGGTCTCATCTAATAAATGACTCACTCGGTAAAAGCCGCATCTCTCTGTCAACTAATAGAGGTCTCTAAAATTATGACACATTTTTTAATATGATCAGCTTTCTAATCTTCTGTGTGTCTCCATATTCTTAATATTCCCCATCGAACCTTAATGAGGTGCTGCGTCTTCATTTTGTGGAGTATTATTTCTATTAATTTATCACCTTCAGTCCCATGGGAGAACATGTTACAGAAAGGGAGTCATAGATAAATTACTGTAAAGCATATTTATTTAGCACAATCTAATGATTTCAACAGTCAGTGAATCAAAAATTAATAAATCCTAAAGGGATGAGGGACACATGGGTGTAAATATGTGTGCAATTTGGGAAACAGATCACCTAGATTCACTAGAGAGCAGCGGAGATTTTGTGTCCAGAACACAGTGCTGAAGCACTTTAGAAGGCTACATTAATGCATGTGAGACCTCAAAAATCAATCTTCAAAGAGTAACACGATAGGTAGCAGTGAAATTCTTACGCAGAACAAGAAGCTCTCCACTTAGAATGGCCTCCCCTTTCTGCTTGCTGATGCATGCATGCGTGTATTCATTCACTTAAAAAACACTCAATTAAGAACCTGCTTTTGGGCCTCTAGATAGTAAGGTGAATAAGAGCACTGAGCTTGGAGTTAGGAAAACATCTTCATCTGGACTTAGACACTTACTAGCTTTGTGACTCTGGGCATGTCACTTAACCCTATTTGCCTCAATTTCCTCATCTGTAAAATGAGCTGGAGAAGGGAAATAGGCAAACCACTCCAATATCTTTGCCAAGAAAACCCCAAATAGGGTCATGTCACACATGGACACAATTGGAATGACTGAACAATGAAGGAGCAAATGACTCAGCACATGTACTGAGAACTCTGCTGAAGTTTAAGAATAGAAAGACAAAAACTGGAATGATCTCTGTTCTGAAAGAGCTTATATTCTATTTGTAAACATGTAAATAGGAAATAATAATAAAAATTTAATTTCTGAAGGGAGGACTGTAAAAACAGAAGAGAGCAAAATATGCTTCCTGAGGAAATAGCCCTTGAGTTGGGCTAGTTATTTCACAAGGCAGAGAGGAACACAACACAATTTCCTGACATGGGAGAGAGCTTGGACCAAGGCAAGGACACTTGGGATGTGATGACATGAATGGGGAGAAGCAGTGAGACTAGTCTGACTAGAGAACTGCAAGGAGGTGAGCTGGATCAAGATGATCAAGAGCTTTAAATAGTCTTCAAGAATAACCAGAAGAATTAGAGTAGGCAATGAGAAAACCAAATTATCACTCTTTGCAGATGATATGAGATGGTATACTTAGAAAACCCCAGAGATTCTACTAAAAAGCTATTAGAAGAATAACCAGAAGCAGCTTGTTGAAGGGATGGAGTGTCAGGGAAGAGGAGGTAAGGGTTGTCAGGGAGACTCACAGAGAAATGTGTCAGTCTGAACCAGGCTCTGAGAAAGATGCTCAAGTGAGTGTGGAAGATGCTGAAGATCCTTACCAGTGGCCAGGTCCCCATTCCCCAGCATGGAGGGAAAATTGGGTTCCCTGGCACATAATGTTTGATTTGAGGGAAAAGATCAACTTTATATGCTCAATTTCCAGTATTAGTCATCCAATGTAAGTATTGTTATTTAGAGTATAAGTTAGAAGGAGACATCTTAAGATGGCATAGAATTAGTTTAATCTTTTTTTCAGTTGTTTATGACCTACTGGAGTGCTTTACCATTTTCTTCTCCGGCTTATTTGTCAGAAGAGAAAACTGAATCAAACAGGGTTAAATTGCTTGTCACACAGTAGTAAATGTCTGAGGTCAGATTTGAATGCAGGAAGATGAGTCTTCTTAACTCCAGGCTAGACACTGTGTCCATTGTGCTACTTAGCTGCTTATGACATAGAATACTTAAAATAACTAAGACCCTCTGTCTTTTTGTCTCTCTCCCCCTGCTCCCACTCTCCCAAATGTAATCAATTAAAGTAGATCTGTACCTCTTCTCCAACTTCAAGTCCTTTAGATTTGTCTGGGGTATTTAAAGGTTAAGTGACTTGTCTAGGGTCACAAAATAGCATGTTGCAAAGTAAGACTTGAATCCAGAACTTGCTGACTCTAAGCCTCTGTCATGCTGCTTTTTGTGGGTACTCCTAAAAATTTTAGGAAAGATTTTATAGGTTTTCCAAAGTCTTTCAATTATGGAGTTCACTATTCTAAGTAAATCAAAATGGAATTATGATCAATTGACCAATCAATCAATAAATAAACACTGATTAAGCACCTTCTGTGTGCCAGGACTATGATGGAAGATAAAAAATAAAACTGCTGCTTCTTTCAACATCCTTACACTACACTGGAGACAAAGGGCAGATATTTAAGCATACACAAAATCAGACAAGATAAAAGAGAATCTATGTGTGTGTGTATTTGGCAGAAGGTACTAGAACCCATAGGAATCAGAACATATAGCACTGAATTGGGAGGGGACCTCAGAAATCATGTGGTCTAAACCTTCTAAACCAATGCTAGGTGTTCTACAAGGTGTCAAAGTGGCAGATCGCCTCAGTATGACCCTAATCAGATAAAGATGTATTTGGGAAATGTTTAACAAAAGAAGTAAAAATACAATACAACATAGATAATGCTAATTTATAGTTTTCTATGTTAATGTGGAGAGGAAATCCATTCTGAGTTTGACAGCACTGCTTTATACTGCACTGGTCCCAAATGAATTTCTTCACCATCACTATAGCGACCTCAGCTTAGATAGATAATGCAAGCACTGAGCATTGACTTCAGTGGCAGCGGAGGCACTCAGGTGGGAGAGCAAGGCTATCTGCCAAAGATAAGAGAGAATCAGCAACATTCCAGTTCTGGAAAAATCACTGGAATTACATGCCACAAGTCTAAATCACCCAATATGATTTTGAACCTCTGATTCAAATACAGAGACCTTGCTCCAGTTTTCCTAGGACCAAAATGGTTAGATTTGCAAAGGGCATGTATTTTTCCTCTGGAAGGATTGGAGATGAGGTGGAGAGAAGGAACTAGATAACTGGAAGGAAGCTCATGCAAGTAGAGTTGTTTTGAAAGTTAACTAGATACTTGCCTAATATCAGATTATATGTTTGTAAAACCTTAACTTGCTCCCATCTCTGGGTAAAATGCATGAGCAAATGCAGGAGAAATTTAAACAAGAGAAGGAGAAATAGGATACTTTGATCATACAAAAACGGGCAGAATCATTCTCATTTCTGAAGTAGGAAAAATATCCTGAGTAAATGCATTCCATATTTAGCCCCTTATTTGGGCTCCCTCTCCCAAGTCACCAGAACCCCTCCATGGGGGTCTAACCCTCACTCACTCAGACTTTCACAATTCCATAAAAAGATTCTCTCAAAGATCCATTCACCTCTAAGTTAAGTATTTTAAATGCCTGTTCACATTGACACTCAGTCAAATCAGCAAAAGATCACTGAATATATGTTATGGGTTTAATGAACTACACAGAGGAGAGATTCCTATCCTTTAGAAGGGAGAGCAGTGATGGCTGACCTCAAAAAGCATCCTGGATCACAGAGACTAAGGTTTAAAGGGGACACAATTTCTGAAAAGAGAGGCATCCTGTTCACCCTTTTTGGCAGTCAGCTTTTTTCTTAAGAAACTGGGTTCATCTTGTGTTGACTTATCCAAAAAAAAAAAAATCTCTCTTTCAGCGACTGATAGTTATTTCCCTACTGAGAAGTATGTGGGCAAACCTGGAGGGAGTTAGGAAAAATAAAACAAATAACAAATAACAAAAACAAACAAAAAAAGGAACCAGAGGTTCTTCGGTACTTCAACATGGCAGCCTATTCTAATGCACCTGGTAATCTCCATCCTTGATTATTAGACAATATCTAAAGTCCCTATGAGTGGCAGAGAGGGCTCCCACCACTGGGTAGCTCTTTAATGTTATGGTTGATTTCTCCTGCTCCCTTTTAAAAATAACTTGGGGCAACAGTGGGAAGAAAACTAGTTTTGGAATCAGAAGGCTTTGGTAAAAACCTACTATGACATTAGGTGTGTGTGTGTGTGTGTGTGTGTGTGTGTGTACTTATGTGTGACACTGAGTGAATCACTAAATTTCTTTGAATCTCAGTGGTCTTCATCTGCATTATGGGAATAACCATAATAATTGTATTACTTAACCCACAGGACTATGGTTTTTCAGAAATCTTAAAATGGCATATAAATATGATTTGTTATTCCATTTTTGTTCACCTAATAGGATAATAATAGCTAGTATTTATATAGCACTCTGTGGTTTGCAAAACACTTCATAAGTTTTATCTCATTCTATCCTTATGGTAACTGGGAGGAAGGAGCTATCATTCCTATTTTATTCATAAGGAAACTGAGACAGAGAGAGGATAAGTGACTTACTTGCCCGGAATCATATAGCTATAGAATCTTTGAGGTAGGAAATGAGGTTAGGTTTTTCTGACTCCAAGTCCAGCACTCTATCAAAGAACACCAAGTAGCTGGCCATAGGATAGAAGGAAATGAAGAAGAAAAAGAGGAAAACAATACAAGAAGAGTGATGACAGTAATACTTTATGTCTTTGTAAGCTAGTAATATATTAAAACCAAAAAGGACTTTAGTGATCTAGTCAAATCTTCTCATTTCAAGGATGAATAAACTTCTCATTTTGAGGATAAAAAATAAATGAGGTCCAGTGAGGTTAAAAAAATCCCTTTCTGTGTTTTGTTTAATCTATCTCTTGCATCATCAAAGTTTACTTGGTTTGGTAGCTGTGGCTGAGTCAGGAGGAGACAAGATAAACCCCAAGTTGGATGGTCCCACGTTGCCTGCTACCTGAGATGGCTCTCCTTTTTTTTGGTACTCATCCCTTATTCAAATGGTCTTTGTTTATTATATAATAAGCACTTAATAAATGCATGTTTATTGAATGATTGGCTGATTTGCTATAAAGAATTCAATATGACGAAAAATTATATTCTCTAAATCTAACACCGTTGCTTGATACTTGATTCATACGGAGGTAACTAAAATTCCTGTTACTTTCAGAATAGCCTAATGGGAGCAAGTACTCTTGCAGCATGCTGTAATGTAGGTAGAGAATTTTTGTGACGTGTTTGGGGAGAGGGTTAGTAGATTAGACTATTTGTTGTTGCTGTTGTTTACTAGTTTCAGCTACATACCCTATTGAGGATTTTCTTAGCAAAGATTTTGGAGGGGTTTACCTTTGCTTACACAGATCTTTTTGCAGATAAGAAAACTTGGGCAAACAGGATTAAGTGACTTGTCCAGGGTCACATAGTGGTTAGGACCATATTTGAACCCTTGAAAATGAATCTTTCTAACTCCAGCTCTGTCACTCTACTCTGCCATTAGCTGCCCCCATATAAGACCACAGGGAATCAGAATGAGGTAGAGGTTCAGTGGACTTCTCTCATTCTTACATCTGCTAAGGGTGGGACACAATATCTTAAACTGAAATGAATTTGAGTTAGACTAAGCATCAACTGCCTGGGACTTTCTGTATTTTAGCTTTTAATATCTTGTGGAACTTCTTAAGCTTTGAATTCCCTGAACAGTAACTGCTCGATTCTGTGATCTGCAGATGCCCTGGTTTCATCCCAGTCTGGCTTTTGGCTGTATACTTTCTCTCTTCCTATTTTGGTCCCTGCCTCTTCAGTCCCCAAAGAATGACTAAGAGATCTTCATAACCTTCCACTGGCAAATTCTGTCCTGCCCAGAGAATACCAAGGACTTACCATCTTGTTCAACACATAGTAGGCACTTATTATTTGATGGTAATTTTGTTAAAGATCACGTAACCCATTAAGGCTTAGAACTCAGATGCCCTGACACTCAAGTCTATTACTCCTTCCTTGGATCGCTGCTGTCTCTTCCTTTTCTCTTTAATTATGTTCATTGAGGAAGAAAATCTGTCTATTGGTGCTTCATCTATCCTTCTGTACTGATAAACAACATAGTTTTTCCAATGCCAGCTATGAGTTAAGGTTAATTGGACTGCCTGATTTCAGGCACTCCTTTCAGAAAAGAGTGAGAAAGGATCCCCTGTTTGTCACGGGAACAAGGAAATCCAGGGCAAGTCTTTTATGAATATAATTTTACATTAAGTTCTGGTTATTGACCATATAAAAACTAGTTGTTGTCTGAGACGCCCTCCAGCCCTAACAGTCTGTGATTCTTTTAAGTATAAAAGTACCATACGCTTTGGGCCTTTTAAAATTAAATTACAGATCTAGTGGCAGACATATGCATGCACATGTGCTTGCCCTAGAAAACAAGTTATCAACTCCACCATTTAGAAAAAAAATGGAATAAATACAACAGACTTCTACATAGATAAGAAAGGAAGAAATGCATGGAGATGAATCTAGATTCTAGTCTGCCCATGGAGTCACTGTGTGATTTTAAGTCTTCTTTATTCTTTATTGCACACATTTGGAAAATTAAAACAAATTTTAAAAACCCCAAAGATTAAGTAATTTATTGTATAGCTCTTATGTAGGCATTTATATAGAAAATTATAGGTGAGAGGTAAAGGACAACTGGAGAAAGAAATACTTCTCTGCCCATACCTTCAGAATATGAGCATTGTTGGCTAAGAATGGTTTCTTTGGAATGACAATTAGAATCCCTTAGTCAACCCTAGTCTTGCAAACAGCTTTTTTTTTTGTTTTGTTTTTTGTTTTTCTGCACAGGGAAGGAGAAAAAGGGAAAGAGTAAGATAATATATCCCTAGAGTCCTACCTTGTCTGAGAGAGTAAAAATGGTGTTGAGGGAAACTATATTAATACCTCCCCTTTATATAATACATTAGGATCTGCATCATGCTTCTAAAATAGGCAGTGAAAACATCATTATTTCCATTTTGTAGCAAATAGTCACTACAAGTGACTACAAATCACTTCAAGTAGCAAATAGTCTACAACTGATAAAATAACATCCATCAAAATTAGTACTCAGATCCAAAGCTTCTGACCCCAGGATTGAACTCTTTCTAATATGCTGCACTGTGTCTCTTACAGTAGAAAGAGAATTGAACTGAGTGAGAATCAAGAAGACTTGAGTTTGTGTTATATCTCTGACAATTACTGGCTCTATGATTATGACCAAGTCACATATATATGTGTATCCCAATGTTCTTAAATGTAAAATATAAATAGTAATACCTGTTTTACCACTATCATAAATGTATTTTTGAGGAAAGTGCTTTGTAAATGGAAAGCAATATATAAGCCTATCATCAAATTATTATTATTTAATTTTAGAGTTCAATTATACTTTAGCTATCAACTAATATAATCTCCTATGAAATATTGGGATCTTCTTTATATCTCCAAAAAAATAGTCATTCAACCTTTGCTACTAATGACAAGAAGCTCACTACTCACTGAGATAAGCGGGATTTCATGCCATTCCATCTCTGGATAGCTTTTATTTTTCTTATATTGAGTGACATTTGCTGCCCTGTTACTTCTAGTCCTTATTTCACCATTTGAGGCCATATACAATAAAGCATTCTCTCTCTTTAGCCCTTCGAATATTTGAAGACAGATTATTCTTCTCTTTTCTTCTTTATGGTAAAAATATCTTCCACACATTCTCTATATACACATAGCATGAAATTTTTCAGCCCCCACAGTTTCTGTCATCATGCACAATTTGGGATGGGAAAAAGGGGAATAGTGATTTCATTGTTGTAGGTCTCTCTATCAATTATTCTGATCATGTTCAGTGACAAAACTTCCTCTAACAATACAGATCAAGCAACTATTCTGCGATGATAATCATAGAAAATTACTTAGGACATTAAGAGGGTAGTTGACTTGTCTAGAGTCACATAATCAGTATTTATGAACCCAGTTCTTCATGATTCCAAGGTCAGTTCTCTATATACCACATTATGTTACTTCTTACAAGATAGGTACTCTATAAATACTTGGTGCATAAGTTTATATAAGTGGCTTCATTGCCCTTTAAACTTTGTCAATTTTCCTCTAAAGATTTTTGTTGTTGTGAGTTGTTTTTTCAGTCATGTCTGACCTGTCCATAATCCCTTTGGAGGTTTTCTTGACAAAGATGCTGGAGTGTTTTTGCCATTGCCTTCTTCAGCTCAATTTACAGATAAGGAAACTGAGGCAAGCAGGGTTATGACTACCTATTAAGTGTCTGAGGCCATATTTGAACTCACAAAGCTGAGTCTGCATTCCTCCAGCATTCCAAAGAGACAATTCCATAACTGAATTTTGTATTGCAAATATAATCTTGTCTGAACAGACTACAATGGCAATAACCTTTTTAGTCTTCTGAACATTGTTATTTGCATTTGTAGATTTAGAATTAGAAAAAAAAAAAAGAAGAAAGGAGATAAGGATCTATTAAGCACCTAATATATGTCAAGCACTGAGTTAAGCACTTTTACAATATTGTCTTATTTGATCTAAGAGACCTAAAAGGTAATTTAATCCATACTTTTCACTATCAGAAAACTGGGGTGCATGAAGCCTCAGTGATTTGCCAAGATTGGATTGTGATCTTTAGAGGTGGAATTTGAATTGAGAGCCACTGAATTAGAAATCTAGCTCTCTTATCAGAGTACCACCCTTTCTAAGATCACATTAGTCTGGTGAGGGGAGGGAAGTGTATTTTGATAGAACCTTGCCTATTTCCTCTGGGTCATCTTGTTTTTGAAGGTTCAAAAAGAAGACAGCTTTCTAATATTTCAGATTTAAAAGTTCATGCTACCCAAGGCATCCTGAGGGATCTCTCTGTGAAAAGAAATAATATTAACGAGTCAGAAGGAGCTGTTTGACAAATGAATGAATGAATGAATGATTGAGTGAATGAAAGGACCCTATGACGGTAAATATGCAGGGCCCCAGAACTGGCGGATCATAAATAAACCGTGCACCTTCGGACTGCCACCAGCAGAGCCATCAACTTTTAGGGGGCAAAGAAGCATAGGAGGTGTGTGAATAGGGAGAGTGAATGCAATGCAAGATAGGGAAAAGGAGTGAATGCACAGGAGACTCCAAGAAGCAGCAGATTAAAATATTTGGCGATGATATTCACCAGTCACTGAACAAACAAAAATAAGCCCTAACCAACTGAGAGGGTGCCCCCAGTGATCTGCATCTTAAGTGAGATCATTCTGTGGCACATGCCTCATGGCAAACCCCAAGTTCCCTTTCTGATTGTTAGAGGCCATATCTCTGGTAGCTTGGCTTATGGTCTGGAAAAGCAGGCTGGCAAAAACAAAGCCAACTTGGCCCAACCTGATCACTAGGATAAAGCAGCAATTTAACAGCCCCTTACAAAACTGATAGATTGTTATTCTGAACATAAACTCTGTTTTACTCCTAAAAGGATTTTATTACCTTTCGCATATGAGTTTGATACTTCACCAGATTAAATTAGAGCAGTTAAAAAAAAAAAAAAGAAAGAAAAAACTATTAACAGTCAAAACCTATGCGTGACTGCACCAAATTAGATTTTACTGTCTTGAGTGACTTTCTTCCCCCATTCCTCTCTCCCTGCTCTCCATAGACAACTGTAGAGTGGACCATTGCTGAGATCATCTAAAGGAAAGTTCAGAGGTTGAATTCTTCCTTGAGCTTCTTGGGTAGCATCTAAGAAGAGCCAGCTCTTTGAGCCTGAACTTATTGGCTTTCTCAGTTCCTTCACTGTTCTGATGAAGGTCTTTCCTTGGACCTTGGTCAATATCTTTCCTTAAAAAACAATTTCAGAATTGAATTCTATATTCCAGATATAATCTGTTCTGAACAGAGTGCAGAATCTCTTCATTCTTCTGGATGTTAGATTTAGGACTAGATTTAGATTTAGGGAAAGAAGGAATAAAGGAAATAAAGAAGGGAAGGAGAGAGAAAAGGGAAAAAAAGGAAGACAGAAGAGAAAGAGGGAGGAATGAATGAGTGAAGGAAAAAGGGAGGAAAGGAAGGAAGGAAGAAAAAGAGAGAAGGAGTAAGTAAAGAAAGGAAGGCAACAGTAAGGAAGAATGAAAAGGAAGGCAAACAGATTAAATGACTTGTTCAGGAGCATTCAGTCTGAAGGTGGATTTGAATTCAGATCTTCCTAACTCCAGTCCTACGTTGGGATTATGTAATTATGAATGAGTCTGTTCCTGTATTATTAATTCTAGGCAAGATGATATGCTATAATGTTTAGGGTGCTCTATTTGGAGTCAGATTCAAATTGTGACTCATACTTACTAGCTCTGTGATCACAGACAAGGACAGTATGTGTTGTGACTAGATCATTGGATTTGCAGTCAGGAAGAACTGGAATACTGTCTGGGCAAGCCATTTAACCTTTCAGAACCTCAGTTTCTTCATGTGTAAAATAAAGGGTTGCAATCAATCATCCTCAAAGTCCCTCCAGTTCAAAATCTATGTTCCTATAAGTAGATCACGTAATCTAAGTCTCATTTTCATTATCTTTAAAAAGAGGAAAATTATACCTCCAAAACTGTTAAAAGGATGAAATGAGATAATATGTATATAACACTTTGCAATTTTTAAAGCACTACATAGATATCAGTCACTACTATTAATTACTGACTACCTAAATTTTGCCAGTTGAATTTAACCTCACTTCCTATTCTTACAATAAGACATCATCCCATCGCACTGGATATTTGTAACTGGGGCATTATCCACTTAATGACTTGGACATGCTGAGTTTTTGCATGTGGTTAGCAGGAACCAAGAAGGTTTGTGAACTTAAGATGTTCCCTGTTTATTGGAAAGAGCTACCAATGTTAGCAGAATAGAGAATTTACTGAATTCCTATAAAAGTTACACATGCAGGCAAAAAGGGCTCTTAAAAGGTGAGGAATAAAAATCATGCCTTAAGCTCACTGACTTTGCAAGGCAGGAATGCATTCCTATATACCTTCAGAGTTCAACTAAAGAGTCATATAACCTACGGGTTTTAAGACCTCCTGTGCAGTGAATAGAGCACTGGTCCTAGAGTCAGAAAAATTTGAATTCAAATCCAGCTTCACTAGCTGTGTCACCCTGAGAAAATCATTTAACCTCAATAGCCTTGTCTAAATGAATGAATGGATATATATATACACACACAATATAAATACATATACATTATAAGACCTCCCATATTCTACCTAGTATATATTTACCTTTATTCCTTATATCCCCTCTATAAAGGAAAAGACTATTTCAATTTCCCTTCTATTATTGGTAGCTAAAGGAGCTGTTCACAAAAAAGGTGCTTAATCATAGCAAACATTTATATGTCATTTTAAGGTTTGCCAAACATGTCACATATGTTATTTCATTTGATTCTGACAATATCCCTAGAAATTAAGTGCTATTATTATTTCCATTTTAAGAATGAGGAAACCGAGGTAAAGTATGAACTTTATAATCATAATGCTGCCATTCTGAATCCAAGTCCATTGTTCTAGTCATGTCAACACCTTAAGTGTTGAATAAATACACTGATTTAAATATGTATGAAGTCTTTATTTGATTTATAATACTTTATTCTCACAACTACCTAACTTAAATCATTGTCTATTTATCTGTTTAGCAAAGACAAAGCAGGGGTCCAACATAAAGTCTTTGTGTGGAGACTTGAATTCTTTGCCAATAGCCAGCTTAATTTCTACATCTTCAAGTTGATGGTAAAATGTTGTCTTAAGGTTTCTCCCAGCTTTAGCCTTCTAGCCCTCTAATGAAATTTGGAGAAACTTCTACTGCCAGAATTCAAAGAACAAGTGAATTTTAGAGCATGTTCAGAAAGTGAATTACATATGGTAGAATTTGGGACTTCCAAGAAGGCCTGGCTTATGACCTCTTCTTGATTGGGGAACAGATAGTGAAACATTTTTCTCTTCTCAATAAAGACATAAAGAAGTTATGTAGAACAGATAGTCACATACACTGGATTTGAAGTCAGAGGCCCTGAAATCAAGTCTTATTAGTACCAAGATTTTCATGCAGTGTGACTCTAGGGAGAAAGTCACCCAAACTTTCTAGATTTTGCTTATCTTCTCAGTAAAAAGAAGGCTAAAATACTTAGATCCTTTCCTTCATAGAATTATTAAGAGTATAAAATGCAATGTGAAAAAGAGATTAAATGCGATATAAATATGATTTATTATAAGAGGAGGAAGAGGAAAGAGAAAAAAGAAGAAGGCAATGGGAGAAGGAGGAGGGAGGCTGGGTGACCACTTATAAAAGATGTGTAAAAGGGGCTATTGTAGAGGAAGGAAAAGAACAGAGAGGAAAAAAAGAAGAGCAAAACATGCTACAGTGTGGGGGCAGCTGGGTGGAGCAGTGGATAGAGCACCAGCCCTGACATCAGGAGGACCTGTGTTCAAATCTAATCTCAGACACTTAACACTTCCTGGCTGTGTAACCCTGGGCAAGTCAGTTAACCCCAATTGCCTCTGCAAAAACAAAACAAACAAAACATGCTACAATGGACGGAGGACTGTTATTGGAGTCAGGGTAGATTTGAATTCAAGCCCTGCTTCTGACAAATGCTATCTAGGCCACCATGTTATTTAGCTTCTCAGTGAGTGGCCCAGGCTTTTCTGAATCAGTGGAGAAAGTTCCATACCCTAATAAATTCACAATCCTGGCCCATAGGAATAGTGTCTCAACCTCTAGTTCAAACCACTGAAAACATGTGGCCAGATCATTAAGGCCAGAGTAAAATGGTAGATATCAAACCATTATCTGTATAATTGAGGTCATATATTCATTTACTTTTTTTTTTTTTATTAATTATCCAACCACTTGAAAACCTGCTCTATTCTCAGGAATTGTAATGTAACGGTGTTCTTTTTTCCTTGAACTATCTAGATAAATTTTCTTAATTCTCACTAGCTAGCTTTACAGTACAGGCTTAGACAATTAGTATTAAATATTAGGCTTGGTGATATATGTGCCTTGTTCCATCTATTTGGAGAATATTTTACCACAAAAAATGGGATTTAATAACAGAACATTGAAAAAATTTGACAAGAGGATGATTTACCAGTGTATATATTATGACACATTGAACTGCAGAATGTTTCGGTTAGAATTGGAGTCTTTGAATATCCGCAACCAAGCAAAAGCAAGAAAATCTCAGGAAAAATAAAGGCATCTAAACATCCATATGTCATTGCTGCAGTGGGGGCTGGAGGCAAAGTGTGATCCCTGGCCCCCCTGCGACAAGACTCTGCAGTAAGCCAGCTCCTCGTTGAGAGGCACTGAACTGAAAAAGTGGTTAATTAACAAAAAACTTAAAATTCAGCGATGAAATTATCTTTCTCGGTGACTGATAAAAGAAGTATAAATAATTCAGTTTCTCCCACAGTTGATTGAACATGGTACCTTTGCCCTTTTGTCAGGAGCATAGAGACTTTTCTCTCTTTCACTGTTGTGTTGTGCAGCACACACACACTTATATACACACCCATATACACCTGCCTACACACACACACACACACACACACACACACACACACTCACAAACAGAGTCAGAAAAATGAGAAGGGGCACAGAGAATTTAACTGAGAACTGGTTTCGGTCAGTAATTCCCAATGCAAACTGTGTGTGTGTTTCAAATCAGTTCTTTCTCATAGAGCTCAGTGATTGAGGTATTCAAATTCAGTGGCAGAATGTCTGTCCTTCTTCCCAAACAATCACAGAATCTCAGAATTGAAGAGTTTTAGAGGCCATCTAGTCTCACTCCATCTAAAATATGAACCCTATCTGCAGCATCCCTTCAAATTTTCATGTAGAAATGATCACAAATCACTCCTTTAAAATTATGTCTTCATCATTTAGCTTTGGTTTAAAAATGACTGATGATGGGAAGCTCTACCATTCAAATCCATTTTATTTCTTTCTGGACAGTTCCATTTTTGAGGAAGTTTTTCCTTAAGTTTAGCTGAAACCTTTTTTTTAATATCTTCCCAACATTGGTTCTAATTTTTCCCTTTAGTAACCGGTGTAATCCTCTTTCCATGGGATAACCCTTTAAGGAAGTTATAAAGTCTTCCATTCTCCTGGTTAAATATTCCCAATTCTTTTAGCTCATCCAAAAGCCAGTGTTCTGAGTTCTTTCACTATCCTGGCTTCCCTCTTTGAACATGAGATAGTTTGTCAGTGGTCACCCAAAACAGAACAAATATTTCTATGCATAGTCTTATCAAGGCAGAGTGTAGCAAGATTCTTATCTTTGTTCTCAAAAATATATACTTATATTAACAGATAAAAAATTCATTGTTTAATTAGGTTGCTAATTCATACTTTTAACTCTATGATCCCCTACAGTTTCCTGGCATTTGTTGTTGTTGCAGAAATTACTAACATGAAAAGCTATCTCCAGTCATCTTGATCTATATCTTGCCACTGTTCCCAGAAGTCTCTGGAGGGAAAAATGAGGCAGGTGACCTTGCACAGCCCTCCCTCACTTAAATCCAATTCAATTGCATGCCATGGCATTACCTCCCTGATGTCATGGTCTTTTTTGAGAAAGAAGGTCAAACAATAACAATCTCAGCATGAATTACTCTCTAGTCATGTTTTCACAATCTTATGCTTGTATAACCAATTTCTGAGCCCATTTATGACAATCAAGTTTTGTGTTACAAGATTTAGTCACTTTAGTTAGCCAAGACTTTTTTAGATGCCGATCTATTGGGCAGCAGAATTAACTTTTTCTCCCAACTTGCTTTTATCTACAACTCTGAGAAGCATAAGAGCTGATGAATTTACAGGCTATTATATGAGATCCTAAGAAAAACACAAAATAGATGGCACCAAGGACAAAGCCCTATAACATGCCTAGGGAACTCCCTCCAGATTGACCTTGACCAATGAATCACTATCCTAAATCAGATTGTTCAACCAGTTTGAATTCACTTAATTGTTTACTTATTGAGGAGCATTTAATGCAATGAAGAGTTGACACTGGAACCAGAAAGACCTGAGTTTAACACAAACTGACCCAGGAATATCAATTAACCCCTCAGTGTATTTAGATAATTTTTTAGCGTAAAGATGATCTTGCCCAGCCCTCCCTCACTTAAATCTAATTCACTTGCATGTCATGGCATCATCTCCCTGATGTGATGGTCCTCTTTGAGAATGAAGGACAAACAACAACAATCTCTGCAGAACAATTGTAAAACTATATTGGTAACTCTTCACTAGGAGTTCCCTATGCCATTGAAATAATAAGTTTGAACCCAAAATCCTACCTCCAACCTAGAACTTATTATCATTTATTCTACCTCTCTCCATTTTGTCCACAAAGACATCATTAATGACTATGCCAAATGCTGTATTGAAATCCAGGTTTCTTATACCTATTGCATCCACCTTGAACAGTTGCTTTGTCAAAAATAAATTAGGTTTGTTTGACATGACTGATTTTTTAAGAACCAATTCCAGTTCATGGTGGTCACTGCTTTCAATTATAAATGCTTACAAATTACTCCTTTAAAAATAATTTAAATCCCTTCTATATTTAATGAGAATCAAAGTTGAGTTCACTGACTGTAGTCTGGTGAATCTAATTTCTTCCAACTTTTGAAAATCAAGACAATATTTTCCTGTCTCAGGCCTATGGCACCTATTCTATTCTACCCTATATTTCAAAGACCACCAACAGGAGTTCACTAATCATATCAATACATTAAGTATGCTGGGACAGAATTAATTCAACTTTTATTGTTATTCAGTTGTTTCAGTCTTATCCAACTGTCTGTGAGCATATGTGGAGTTTCTTGGAAAAGATATGGAATAGTTGGCCATTTTCTCCAGCTCATTTTATGGATGAGTAGCAAAGTTAAGTGACTTGCTCAGGCTCACACAGCTAGTAAGTGTCTGGCGCAATATTTGAACAGAGGAAGATGAGTCTTCCTGACTTCAGGCCCACCATTCTAACCATTGTGCAATCTACCTACTGGGTGACAAATTTCCTGAGAGCTGATAAGTGTTATTTTAGCTGGAAATATTAAAAAAAAAGTCTTATTAATCACTTACTAAGAGAAAGCCCTTCTGCCAGGTTCTGAAGATACCAAAAACTCTCCAAATAGCTTCCACCAGGAAGGAGCTTATCTTCCCCTGTTAACTTCATGCTTATCTTGGGTTTCAGTTTCTTGCTAAGCATATTTGTTTTGCTTTGATGTGGGTCATTTCCCTTATATTTTCAATTCAAATTCTTTTAAATTAGATCTGAAAATATATTTTTCCTTACCCTCTTTTTATGTACTCTAGCCCTGGCCAATTAGCCATCATTCTTAAATCTTAAGCCCTCATCTAAAAGTCCAAAATTCTTCCTTGAATACTATCTTTTTCTCTACTCATCTAATACCTACATCCTTCCTTCAATTTTAAGGCCCTTACTTTCAATGAATAGCAGTGATGAAAATTTGTTCTCCCTAGATTTTATGCTTTTGGTCCATAAAACCTGTTTTAAATGATCAAATAGCTCAGAATTAACAGTGAACATATATATTATAACTTCTCTAACCAAAAAGAAGAAGGGAACAAAACAAGCTGTGCTTGGCTGCCTTTTTTCCCAAAAACCCTTGTACAGTTTATATACCTTTTAGGCTTTATTCATGGAAAAAAGTATCTTTTTTAAGTATCTACTTTATACCAGACATAGTGTTTATAGATATTATATCATTTGTACCATATAACCACCTGGGAAGGTAGGTGCTATTTTTATCCCTGTTTTACAGTTGAGGAAACTGAGGAAAATAGAGGTTAAATAACTTGCCCATAGTAACACAGCTAGTAAGTATCTGAAGCTATATTTAAAATTTGACTGGTGCGCCAACATTTTATCCACCGTGCTTCACCTGTTTTGAGTTGTGTGTATATATATATATATATATATATATATATATATATATATATATATATATATATATATAGACAGGAACAATGTCCTAATTATGCTTTGCACACATTAGGCCATTAATGGTTGATGAGTAAATGACATGGATTTGGGCAAGTCATTCTCTACAATATGTCCCAGAGTTTCCTCACTTGTAAAATGAAGATTTAAGGTCAGTGGTATACCCATAGAAATAGAAAGGAAAATGAGTTTATCTTTTTTTAGTACAATGTGTTATCCCAAGATAAAGAATCTCCACCGCACACCTGATCCCACAGAGAGAGTAAGGGGTAGAAAGAAGGAAAGGGGGACAGAGAATTTAAGTATGTCTTCTGGGTAACCTTGTCCTGCTATGCAAATATTTGCATCAAATTAGAAAGTTTTTTTTATTTGATTAGCAACAAATTCATATCCAAAAGTAGCATAGACTTTCTCTCCTTCCCACTCTCCATTTTGATCCTTCAATGACTCAAAAATCTCCAGCTATTTCTCAGGGATACTATTTGAGTCATCCAAGTAGGAATAGGAAATTCCTCCATAGAGAAACATCTCAACAGAAGAAAAAAATTGCTTAGTAAAACAAAAAGAACAGCAAAACCTGGTGAATGATAGGCTACTCATTGACAGAAAAATGACTAAACAAATTGTAATAACTGAATGTAAAAAAATATTATTGGGTCATTAGAAACAATGAATAATGTAAGGAACTCAGAAAAGCATGAGAAGATCTGCAACACTGATTCAGGATGCAAACAAAATAATATAAACAGTAACCTCATTGAAAGGCTCCAGAAACTTTGCTGAACTATTATACCTATTGTTCTAAAACCTGAATAATAAAAAAAGATACACATTTGTTTCCCCTCTGTAGAGATGTAAAGGTACATATGGATACACACATACATACATACACACAATGATTGACATGGTAGTCACATTAGTCTTACTGTATCTCAAAAAAGTCTAACTATTTTATAAAAACCTGTTTAATAGAATAAGTCAGAAATACTAGAAAGGAACATAATATGAAAACAAAAGAAACTGACAATATTGAAAAAAATCAACAAAGCAGGCATTTAGAGGTAATGGGCTACTTTAGAGAAATAGATAGCCTTGGAGACAAGAAGACCTGGTTTAAGATTTGCTATTGACACATTCCAGGAATATGATGGAGAAATCACTTAATCTCTCTAAGGTCTCAATAGAGCCAATAGAGTAGAAGTTTAAGAACAGTTGAGGATGTTCAGGGGCTGCTAGGTGGGATAGTAATAGAGTGTTGGGCCTGGGGTCAGGAAAACTCATCTTTCTGAGTTCAAATCCAGTCTCAAGCAGTTACGTGTGACCCTGGGCAAATCACTTAACCCTGTTTGCCTCATCTGTCAAATGAGTTGGAGAAGGAAATGGCAAATGACTCTAGAATCTTTGCCAAGAAAATCCCAATAAAGTAACAAAGAATCAGACATGTCTCTGCAACAATAGGTGATACGTATTCATAGAAATTTCAATACCAGAAGTTCCTTTTAAACAATGAAATCATGAGAGAAGATGGCGGAGAGGAGGCTCACAGTTGCATAAGCTCCGCGCTTTCTCTCACTATCCACTTCATTACAAGCCTCTGAATCAATGCTTGACTGAAAAAACCCCACAAATAGTTACCAAGAGAAGCCATCCTTGAGATCCGCCAAGAAAGGTCTGTCTTTACTGGAGGGCTGGGGCGGTTTTAGATCGGGCGCAGGCGGTGGGCAGCGGCAGTGAGAGCACGGGAGCAGACTGGAGAGGGGGTGGGGAGTGATCGCAGCTGTCTCTGCGGGGAGAGCTTCGCTACAGGTTTGGAACCTGCAGCAAGTCAACAGCCCAGCAGAGAAGCTAAAAACACCGGGGCTGAAGAACACAACCGCAAACAGCTGGAGTCTCTCAGGACCTGGCCGCCCCCCCCTTCCCCCCCCTCAGTGACTCAGCACGCTTTGGGATCTCAGAGCGCAGGCGCAGCACAGTCCTGCTAGTGCCTCACTGCTGCCACCTGCAGTCTGTAGAGGAAGCTCGATAACACACCCAGCCCCCCCCCCCAAAGAAAGACTCCAGTTTTTTCTGTTTTTCTTTGGTAGTTTGTCTCTGATTAATAGACAGAATGAGCAAGAAGCTGAAGAGGACTTTAACCCTAGACAGCTTCTACACAGATAGAGAGCAGACTCTAAATCCTGAGGAGACTAAAAACAGGCAGTCCCCAGGTGATTCCCCAAAGGAGGAGATCGTCTGTTCCTCAGCACAGATGAACCTCATAGAAGTGATTAAAAAGGCTCTCACAAGGGAGCTAGAAGAAAAATGGGGAAAGCAGAGTGAGGCTTGGCAAAAGGAGAAGGAAGCTTGGGAAAAGGAGAGGGAGGCTTGGCAAAAGAGCCTGGAGAAGTCAGTTAAAGAGAGAGTGGATAAAGAAGTAAAATCCTTGAAAAATAGGATTAGTGAACTGGAAAACAAAATTGGCGAAATGGAAAAAAATTCCACAGAACAAAAGAACTCAATTGGACAATTAGAGAAAGATTTTAAAAAAGTGAGTGAAGAGAATACTTCACTGAAAATCAGACTTGAACAAGTGGAATTGAATGACTCGAGGAGACAAGAAGAATCAGTCAAGCAAATCCAAAAAAATCAAACAATGGAGAAAAATGTGAAATACCTTCTGGGGAAGACAGCAGACCTGGAAAACAGATCCAGGAGAGACAATCTGAGAATCATTGGACTCCCAGAAAAACATGATGAAAAAAAGAGCCTGGACACTGTCTTCCAGGAAATTATCAAAGAGAACTGCCCAGAAGTCATAGGAACAGAGGAAAAAATAAACATTGAAAGGATTCATCGATCACCCACTGAAAGGGATCCTAAAATCAAAACACCAAGGAATATAGTGGCCAAATGCCAGAACCCTCAGATGAAAGAAAAAATATTGCAAGCGGCTAGAAAAACCCAATTCAAGTATCAAGGAGCCACAATAAGGATCACCCAGGATCTGGCAGCATCCACATTAAAAGATCGAAGGGCCTGGAATATGATATTCCGAAAGGCTAAGGAACTTGGTATGCAACCAAAAATAACTTACCCAGCGAGAATGAGCATCTTTTTCCAGGGAAGAAGATGGACATTCAACGAAGTAAGCGAATTTCATCTATTTCTGATGAAAAAACCAGAACTTAACAAAAAGTTTGATCTACAAATATAGAACTCAAGAGAAATCTAAAAAGGTAAAGATTAATCTTGGGAACTATATTTTGACTATATAGATGTATAAAGAATACATGTATACCTTGTTCTAGAAATTGATGTGGAAAGGACATTGTACCAGAAAAAGGGTAAAGTGGGGGTAGTACATCTCATGAAGAGGCATAGGAAACCTATTATATCTGAGAGAAAGAATGGAGGGGGATGAATATAGTGGGTATCTTACTGCCCTCAGAATTGGCTTTAAGTGAAAAATCTTAAGACATATTCAATCTATGGTGAAACTTCTCCCATCTCATTGAAAAGTGAGAAGGGAAAAGTGGAAAGGGAAGGAATAAGCTAAGCGGAAGGGAATACGGGAACTGGGAGGGAAAGGGGTAAGATAGGGGGAGGAACTCTAAGGCGGGGGGAGGGACACTAAAAAGGGAGGGCTGTGAGAAACAAGGGGTGCTCACAAGCTTAATACTTGGAAGGGGGGAAAGGGGAAAGAAGGGAGGAAAGCATAAACCGGGGTTAACAAGATGGCAAGTAATACAGAATTGGTCATTCTAACCATAAATGTGAACGGGGTAAACTCCCCATAAAGAGGAAGCGGTTAGCAGAATGGATTAAAAGCCAGAATCCTACAATATGTTGTTTACAGGAAACACACCTGAAGCGGGGAGATACATGCAGGTTAAAGGTAAAAGGTTGGAGCAAAATCTACTATGCTTCAGGTGAAGTCAAAAAAGCAGGGGTAGCCATCCTGATCTCAGATCAAGCTAAAGCAAAAATTGACCTAATTAAAAGAGATAAGGAAGGACACTATATCTTGCTAAAGGGTAGCATGGATAATGAAGCACTATCTATATTAAACATATATGCACCAAGTGGGGTAGCATCTAAATTCTTAAAAGAGAAACTAAGAGAGCTGCAAGAAGAAATAGACAGTAAAACTATAATAGTGGGAGATCTTAACCTTGCACTCTCAGAATTAGATAAATCAAACCAGAAAATAAATAAGAAAGAAGTTAAAGAGGTAAACAGAATACTAGAAAAGCTAGATATGATAGATCTCTGGAGAAAATGTAATGGAGACAGAAAGGAATACACTTTCTTTTCAGCAGTTCATGGAACCTATACAAAAATTGACCATATATTAGGACATAAAAACCTCAAACTCAAATGTAGTAAGGCAGAAATAGTAAATGCATCCTTTTCAGACCACGATGCAATGAAAATTACATTCAACAAAAAAGCAGGGGAAGTAGACCAAAAAATAATTGGAAACTAAATAATCTCATACTAAAGAATGATTGGGTAAAACAGCAAATCATAGACATAATTAATAACTTCACCCAAGAAAACGATAATAATGAGACATCATACCAAAATGTATGGGATGCAGCCAAAGCGGTAATAAGGGGAAATTTCATATCTCTAGAGGCCTATTTGTATAAAATAGAGAAAGAGAAGGTCAATGAATTGGGTTTGCAATTAAAAATGCTAGAAAAGGAACAAATTAAAAACCCCCAGTCAAACAATAAACTTGAAATTCTAAAAGTAAAAGGTGAGATCAATAAAATTGAAAGTAAAAAAACTATTGAATTGATTAATAAAACTAAGAGTTGGTTCTATGAAAAAACCAACAAAATAGACAAACCCTTAGTAAATCTGATTAAAAAAAGGAAAGAGGAAAATCAAATTGTTAGTCTTAAAAATGAAAAGGGAGAACTCACCACTAACGAAGAGGAAATTAGAGCAATAATTAGGAGTTACTTTGCCCAACTTTATGCCAATAAATTCGACAACTTAAATGAAATAGAAAAATACCTCCAAAAATACAGCTTGCCCAAACTAACAGAGGAAGAAGTAAATATCCTAAACAGTCCCATCTCAGAAAAAGAAATAGAACAAACTATCAATCAACTCCCTAAGAAAAAATCCCCAGGACCAGATGGATTTACATGTGAATTCTACCAAACATTTAAAGAACAATTAACTCCAATGTTATATAAACTATTTGAAAAAATAGGGATTGAAGGAGTCCTACCAAACTCCTTTTATGACACAGATATGGTACTGATACCTAAACCAGGTAGGCTGAAAACAGAGAAAGAAAATTATAGACCAATCTCCCTAATGAATATTGATGCTAAAATCTTAAATAAAATATTAGCAAAAAGATTACAGAAAATTGTCACCAGGATAATACACTATGACCAAGTAGGATTTATACCAGGAATGCAGGGCTGGTTCAATATTAGGAAAACTATTAGCATAATTGACTATATCAATAACCAACCAAACAAAAACCACATGATCATCTCAATAGATGCAGAAAAAGCATTTGATAAAATCCAACATCCATTCCTAATAAAAACACTTGAGAGCATAGGAATAAATGGACTTTTCCTTAAAATAGTCAGGAGCATATATTTAAAACCATCAGTAAGCATCATATGCAATGGGGAAAAACTGGAACCTTTCCCAGTAAGATCTGGAGTGAAGCAAGGTTGCCCACTATCACCATTATTATTTAATATCGTATTAGAAACACTAGCCTCGGCAATAAGAGTCGAGAAAGATATAAAAGGAATTAGAGTAGGCAATGAGGAAACCAAACTATCACTCTTTGCAGATGATATGATGGTATACCTAGAGAACCCCAGAGATTCTACCAAAAAGCTATTGGAAATAATTCATAATTTTAGCAAAGTAGCTGGCTACAAAATAAATCCCCATAAATCCTCAGCATTTTTATACATCACCAACAAAACCCAACAGCAAGAGATACAAAGAGAAATTCCATTCAGAATAACTGTTGATACCATAAAATATTTGGGAATCTATCTACCAAAGGAAAGTCAGGAATTATATGAGCAAAATTATAAAAAAGTCTCCACACAAATAAAGTCAGACTTAAATAATTGGAAAAATATTAAGTGCTCTTGGACTGGCCGAGCGAACATAATAAAGATGACAATACTCCCTAAACTAATCTATTTATTTAGTGCTATACCAATCAGACTTCCAAGAAAATATTTTATTGATCTAGAAAAAATAACAACAAAATTCATATGGAACAATAAAAAGTCGAGAATCTCAAGGGAACTAATGAAAAAAAAAATCAAATGAAGGTGGCCTAGCTGTACCTGATCTAAAATTATATTATAAAGCAGCAGTCACCAAAACCATTTGGTATTGGCTAAGAAATAGATTAGTGGATCAGTGGAAAAGGCTAGGCTCACAAGACAGAATAGTCAATTATAGCAATCTAGTGTTTGACAAACCCAAAGCCCCTAACTTCTGGGAAAAGAATTCAATATTTGATAAAAACTGCTGGGATAATTGGAAATTAGTATGGCAGAAATTAGGCATGGACCCACACTTAACACCATATACCAAGATAAGATCAAAATGGGTCTATGACCTAGGCATAAAGAACGAGACTATAAATAAATTAGAGGAACATAGAATAGTTTATCTCTCAGACTTGTGGAGGAGAAAGAAATTTGTGACCAAAGATGAACTAGAGACCATTACTGATCACAGAATAGAAAATTTCGATTACATCAAATTAAAAAGCCTTTGTACAAATAAAACTAATGCAAACAAGATTAGAAGGGAAGCAACAAACTGGGAAAACATTTTCACAGTTAAAGGTTCTGATAAAGGCCTCATTTCCAAAATATATAGAGAACTGACTCAAATTTATAAGAAATCAAGCCATTCTCCAATTGATAAATGGTCAAAGGATATGAACAGACAATTTTCAGAGGATGAGATTGAAACTATTACCACTCATATGAAAGAGTGTTCCAAATCATTATTGATCAGAGAAATGCAAATTAAGACAACTCTGAGATACCACTACACACCTGTCAGATTGGCTAAGATGACAGGAAAAAATAATGATGAATGTTGGAGGGGATGCGGGAAAACTGGGACACTGATGCATTGTTGGTGGAGTTGTGAACGAATCCAACCATTCTGGAGAGCAATCTGGAATTATGCCCAAAAAATTATCAAAATGTGCATATCCTTTGATCCAGCAGTGTTTCTATTGGGCTTATATCCCAAAGAAATACTAAAGAAGGGAAAGGGACCTGTATGTGCCAAAATGTTTGTAGCAGCCCTGTTTGTAGTGGCTAGAAACTGGAAAATGAATGGATGCCCATCAATTGGAGAATGGCTGGGTAAATTGTGGTATATGAATGTTATGGAATATTATTGTTCTGTAAGAAATGACCAGCAGGATGAATACAGAGAGGCTTGGAGAGACCTTCATGAACTGATGCTAAGTGAAATGAGCAGAACCAGGAGATCATTATACACTTCGACAACGATATTGTATGAGGACATATTTTGATGGAAGTGGATTTCTTTGACAAAGAGACCTGAGTTTCAATTGATAAATGACGGACAAAAGCAGCTACACCCAAAGAAAGAACACTGGGAAACGAATGTGAACTATCTGCATTTTTGTTTTTCTTCCCGGATTATTTATACCTTCTGAATCCAATTCTCCCTACGCAACAAGAGAACTGTTCGGTTCTGCAAACATATATTGTATCTAGGATATACTGCAACATATCCAACATATAAAGGACTGCTTGCCATCTAGGGGAGGGGGTGGAGGGAGGGAGGGGAAAAAAATCGGAACAGAAATGAGTGTCAATATAATGTAATTATTAAATAAAAAAACTTAAAAAAAAAAAAAAAAAAGAATCTATGGATGGCGATTTTTCTTGTGCAGCAAAATAACTGTTAGGATGTATGTATATATTGTATTTAACATATACTTTAACATATTTCACATGTATTGGTCTACCTGCCATTTAGGGGAGGGGGTGGGGGGAAGAAAGGGAAAAGTTGGAATAGAAGGTTTGCAAGGGTCAATGCTGAAAAATTATCTATGCATAGGTCTTGTAAATAAAAAGCTATAATAAAAATAAATAAATAGAAAAAAAAAAAAAAACAATGAAATCATAACCAATCAAAAAAGGAAAAGAAAGGTAGACTACCACTAATTTTTTTTCTTAGAAGCATTTCCAGATTTAGTCAAGACATTCCCATATAATCATCTATTAGGAAAAGAATAGAATGAGCTGAATTTCATAGAAGCCTATATACACCTTATCTGATTTTAATTTACTTAATTTTACTCTTAAATTCTCATTTTATCTTGAAGTGCTCATTAGCCCTTAACACTACCATGTAGTGTTAACATTAATAATTTATATTTATGTGGGGCATCTCCAAAGTCTTAGTGTGATTTTAAGCTTTATTAATAAGCTTTAACAACAAATTTCTAATTAAGTTTTATTAACAAACTTTTTATAGCTTGAAACTGCACTAAGACTTTTAGAACATTGTGAATAGCACTGTTAGGTTTTCAAGGTGTTTTCCTCATAACAACTATATGAGATAGGTATTAATAGTACCATTATCACCATTTTGTAGATAATAAAACTAAGATTCAGGAAGATTCCATGATGAGTACAAGGTCAGAGCATTATACTTTTTCAGAGCTGGAAGGTCTACCTTCAGTAACATATAGAATAAGAGATCATTGATCCTTCTATGAACCCAATTCCTTCTCAGAGAGCCCATTTCACTTTTGGACAGAGGTCTATTCATTATGCAGTTTTCCCTGGTACAGAGCTTCAATATGGATTACTTTTACTTTCACTCAGTTGCCAGTTTGTTTCCTAGAACTAAGCTGAATCAAGCTAATCTTTCTTCTGCAGGAAGATGCTTATCACACATATTTCTCCTTCCCCCAGCTCAATAAATCTTCTCTTCTCCAGTTCCTATTTTCCTTGGAGTACTCTTTATAGATCATGATGCTGAGGTCCTTCACCAACATCATCACCAGTATTTGGATAGCACCCTACCTTATCAATGTTCTCTCTGAACTGACACTTAAGTAAGCAATCAACAAGAATTTGAGGGAACGATTATGATATGTCAGGAATTGTTCCAAGAACTGAGGATGCAAAATCAAGAACGAAATAGTTTCTACCCTGAAGGAAATTACATTCTATGAAGAAAGAGACAAAATGAACATAAGTGAATAAATAGATATAGAATACATATAAAAACTATGTAATTTTGGGAAAGAAGGCATTGGGCCTGAGTACTGAATACAAGTCAGTAGAACTTCTGTATTCAACTGCTTCAAAAGATGCATTTTGAAGAAAAAAATGCTTTAGCACTTGATCCTTGCTTGGAACTCGTAGCACTTGACTGTTTCTTGGTAAAGTGGGAGGGATGTGAGGCTGGCTAAGTGTACTGCCCAGTCCCAGCAGGATTATCAAGTTGGAGCCCATGACTTCCCCAAACAATAGTCCTAGAAGAGGAGTGGATGATATGCTCACCAGGAGAAGAAGCAGCAGAAATAGGAACAGCTCTATTGGCTCAAGCAGCAGCAGTGGGACCCCAAGTGGAGGGGTAGCCTTAAGCCCCTGGAGATGGCCAGAGCTCTGGGGAGTGGGCATGCAACCAGAGCCTCCTTCTCCATATCCAGGACCTCATTCCTCCAAGGAAATTTGGACAGCATGAGGTTCCGGGGAGTATAAAGGTTGGAGTTCCTCTCACAATATAAGTTGAATCAAGAACTGGGCTGGGCTGGTTTGTTTCTCTCAAGCTGGAAGCCCCATTTGTCCCTTTGGATAATTGGATGGGGTGGGATCATTAGGCTGTGAACTAGAAATGTACTCTTTATGGGAAAAATTTTTGTGGTACTCATTGTTTTTGCCACTTGTCATGCCTTCTGGAAGCAAGTAACAATGAGGATGGAGTACCACTGTGGTCTACATAAGGTCTGACCAAAATAGAGTCCACTGAGGTTTAAAGATGCCAACTTCTCTTCCCTAGGTTTAAAGATAATAATTTAAAAATACAGCCCAAAATTACTTTAGGAATTTTTTTTTCCTTTCCACCTTCTTTCCCTCCTTCCTTCCCTACTCTCTCTTATTCTTTCTCCCCCTTTCTTTCTTTTTTCAAATCACACTATCACTCACACTAAGCTTGAAACACATTCAAAGCCCTTGCTCTTTTCAGATGAAGTGCTATCTAGCCATACTTCTCCCCATCTTGTACTTATGGAGTCGATAGCTAATAAGACATTAGAGCCTACATTAAAAGCCAGCTCTATTCTGACTAATTACAGGGATCTTTGCCCTATGTCTTATAACTATCCTCTCTTCTTATTACAAGTGAAGAAATGCTAACAAGAATTTTTGGTTAGATATTACTCTAAGAGTTAAGAGTAAAACCAGAGAGAAATTCCAGGTAGGATAGTTCTTAGATCAGTATTCTGTTTGATATCAGATTAATCAAATGTTTTTTGAGTACTTCCTAAATCCAAAATAAATTGGCTTTGCAGAAATTAAGTAGGTTGAAAAGCAGTTACCTAAAAGAGATTAGAAAATGTGAAAATCAGTTTCAAGAAGCATTTATTTACTTAACTGCACTTACACATTGCTTGGTCTTCACTCAATGTATTCTCTTTCCCACAATGGAATGTAAGGTCCTTGTAGGCAGGAATTTTTTTTTTTTTTTTTTTTCCCCTTTCCAGCTACTAACAATTGGCCCTGGGAAGGTACTTAATAAATATTTATTGAATGAAAGAATGAATGAATACAAGGCTTTGGGAGAAAGGAAAAAGGATTAGGAGCCCAAGGACTGCCCAATAGGATCTGGCCATCTAATTGTGGACTGAGCTGTGGAATTCAAGTGATAC
Organism: Antechinus flavipes; assembly: GCF_016432865.1. Classification (NCBI taxonomy): domain Eukaryota; kingdom Metazoa; phylum Chordata; class Mammalia; order Dasyuromorphia; family Dasyuridae; genus Antechinus; species Antechinus flavipes. Next base: position 221,385,803 of record NC_067399.1, on the reverse strand, counting down.
AATTAGGGGACAACTTAAAACTTTAGAGCTTCTAATTAAAACACTTTGCACCAAGTCCCTAAAGAGGCTGACTGTGGGCCTGATAACAGCAAGGATTATTTATTTATCCTTAGACTCCCAGAGGCACACTAAGAAATGCACAACTGAGTTCTTTATATTCAGGAAACAGCAATTAAAACGTCATATGATTCTCATTGAGAATGAGAAAAACTCAGAGAGAAGGAAAAAACAACAGAAAGATGAATTCTCTGGGTATGTGGGAAGCAGCAGACCCAGAAGAAAATAGTCAAGCAAAGAACCAAGAAGTCAGGAGGGGAAAAGACATGTGTTATGGGGTGGGTTTTTTTTTTTCCATTTGCTCTCTGCTTCACTAGAGTTTCGGGGGGATGAACAGAATGAGTGGAAATTGGCCAAGAAGGAGATTATTTTGGGCATCCAGCAGGCTGTTTGGGCAGAAACTGTTCCTGCTCACACATTCTTACCTGAGATAAATATTAGGAGAAGAAAGGGTCAAGCCTGAGCTCTTGGTCTTAGAGAGTTCTTCGAGATTAGAGTTTGATGAATTTATGTATTGTGGGCCAGTGGAATATCTCATAAGCTAAAGTTATATTCCCAGGTCAAACACCTTCTCAGCTGGAAGCTAGCTATCCAGCAACTGATTTTCAGGGAAGGTTCTTGGGGAGAACAAAGGAAAAAAAATCTTTTCCTTCCCTTATCCCCTCCAAGTCCCCATCTTTTTCTGCTGAAGTCATTAACAAAAAGGCAATATGGATTTACTTGTTTCATAGAGCAGATATATCTTTTCATTCATCTGATTTTTAAAAAATGGAAAGCATGGAATATAAAAACTCTGCTTCATGAATATAATAAGAAATAAAATTTTTAAAAAGCTTAAGGTCTATCTATATTATTAGAACCAAGCAAAGAATAAAAGAAACTGCATTGTGGTGAAGAAATGATTAGATGAGGAAGAAAGAGAAACAGAAAAGCAGAATCATAAAAACTGCAGAGAGATAGGTCCCTTCCTCTCACTTTGTGAGACTAGGGGCAAATCACACAGAGCTTCCTATCTCTTCACTACCACTTGCCTCCATTAACATTTTTATAGAGATGAAAGGTTAAATGGAAACCAGAGGCCCAATAGAGACACAAACACATGCACAGATAAATACAGAAGCACATATATAGAGAAATGGCAAATATGCCACAAAATTACCTAGAGACTCACAGGGGAAGAGACATAGACACATACAGATTGCTCTTGGGGAAAACAAAACAAAACAAAAACCCAACCATCTGGACTAGAAAGATGGGTATGTTTTGCTAGAATTTATTTGTTTTAAAGTGTTTTAATTTCTAGGGAAAGTTCAGAAACACGGAAAAATTTTCTCAATTTTAAATGATGAAAACACTAAAATTGTTCTTCCAAAAAGTAGAATTGTAGCCTATTTCTTCTTATTTTATTGTAACTTATATAGGACCTGTGGTTTCATTAGTATAAGCACTCCCTCTTTTAATGCAGAAGAACAACTTAGTCTCAGAGTTTCCTGGGACACTGAGGATAAGAAGTTAGAGTTATCTAAGGTCTCATAGATAGTATATATCAGAGGCAAATCTTGAACTTGGATCTTCCTGATTCAATATACTGTGCTGCCTTTAACATTTCATTTTGTAGAGGAAAATGTTTGCCCTTATTAAGCAATCATTTCTATCTTGCAGTAATCCTAGATAATATGACTAAAGGTTTTTTAAAAGTCAAGAGGTGTTTGTTTGTTTGTTTTTACAGCTATAGACATAAATGAGTATCTAATTCCTTAGCAAGTGTCCCATGGACTGGGTGAAATAAAGGCAGAAATCCCCATTGTTGATATAAAAACCACCAGGAAGCTATTAACACACAGGTTCACAATAATGCTTCAATATTTCAATGGCTCTGTGATTTAACCAACCTAGGAACTATATTTAATGCTATAGATTGCCCTTCATTCATCTGTACCCTTCTTATTTAAAATAATATTTTATTTTCCCCCAATTACATGTTAAAAAACTGTTTTAAAATTTTTAATTTTAAATTCTACCCTTCCCTTTCCTCTCCCTGAGATGGGAAGCAATCTGATACAGGTTATACATGCTAAATTATATAAGACATTTCCATATTAAGCATTTTGGAGAGAGAGAGAGAGAGAGAGAGAGAGAGAGAGAGAGAGAGAGAGAGAAAGAAGAAGAAGGAGGAGGAGGAGGAGGAAGGGAAAGGGAAGAAGGAAGACAGAAAGTCAGAGAGAGAGAAAGGAAGGAAAGAGAGAGGAAAGGAAGAAAAGAAAGAAGGAAAAAAGAAAGAAAATAGGCATAGGTTTGTATTCAGATGATGTCAATTTTTTATCTGATGTAGATAGCATGTTTCATTATGAATCCTTTGGGATTATCTTGGATTATTGCTAAGAATGGTTAAGCTATTTACAGTTCCTTATCTTATAGTATCTCTGTTATTGTGTACAACATTCTCCTAGTTCTATTCACTTCACTTTGCATCAATTCATGTCTTTCCAGGTTTTTCTGAAATCATCTTTTGTATTTATTATTTCTCATAGCACAATAATATTACATTACTTTCATATGCTACAATTTGTTCAGTCATTCCCCAGTTGATGAGCTTCCCTTCAGTGTCTGATTCTTAATCACCACCTCTAAATATTTTTGTATAAAGGCTCTCTCTTCTCTAACCCTGAACTTCTGTTGAGATTTTGGTCCGTGTTTTCCCAAAGATCTTCCATTGTAGATGAACTAATGTGTTAGGGACTTTCTTCTAGATCGTTTTTTCCCCTTGCCCACTTCAAGTGTACTGATAGAGTGACCCACTTTTATATAAATAGCAGATTCAAATCTATAACTGAACCAGTGAAGCTGGGACAGAACTGCCAATAGCTTAAAACATTGGTTATTGTCAGTCACATCAAGCTCTTAGTGACCTCATTTGGGATTTTCTTGGCAAAGAGGCAGGAGTGGTTGATATTTCCTTCTCCAGCTCATCTTACAGATGAGGAAACCAAGGCAAACAGGCTTGCCCAGAGTCACACAGATAGTGTCTGAAGCCAGATTTGGACTCTAGGTCAAGCACTCTATTCACTATCACACCCAGCTGCTCTTTTGTTAATGCCCTAGTGGTTCCAGGCAATAACTAGCCGGATACACAGGAAACAAATCATGTCTTCCTGGAGAGAGGAAGAGACTCCAGAGCTGCAGATTTAATCCACTTCTTGTTTTCTGTTGCCACTTCTCTCATGGGCCTTCTTTTACAGCATTTTGTTTGTTTGCTCTTGTCTTTCTGATAATAAGGCATCATGATCACTGCATAAAATTCGGAGAACAGCTGTCTTCTGTTAATTCCTTACCCGATCAAAGCATTCTTATGGGTTCTCACTAATTCACGGCCCTTTCCTTACCTGGAGGGATGGTAAAAGCAATGATTTTCTTTTTTTTTTTTTTCATATTTTGCTATTATGTAGTGCTTCCTTTTTTTTTTTTTATTTAATTTTATTTAATAATAACTTTGTATTGACAGAATCCATGCCAGGATAATTTTTACACAACATTATCCCTTGCAATCACTTATGTTTCGTTTTTTCCCCTCCCTCCCTCCCCCCCCCCAAGATGGCAAGCAGTCCTATATATGTTAAATATGTTGCAGTATATCCTAGATACAATACGTATTTGCAGAACCGAACAGTTCTTCCGCTGCACAGGGAGAATTGGATTCAGAAGGTAAAAATAACTCGGGAAGAAAATCAAAAATGCAAATAGTTCACATTCATTTTCCAGTGTTCCTTCTTTGGGTGTAGCTGTTTCTGTCCATCATTTATCCAATGAAACTCAGTTAAGTCTCTTTGTCAGAGAAATCCACTTCCATCAGAATACATCCTCATACAATATCGTTGTCGAAGTGTATAATGATCTCCTGGTTCTGCTCATCTCACTTAGCATCAGTCCATGTAGGTCTCTCCAAGCCTCTCTGTATTCATCCTGCTGGTCATTCCTTACAGAGCAATAATATTCCATAACATTCATATACCACAATTTACCCAGCCATTCTCCAATTGATGGGCATCCATTCATTTTCCAGTTTCTAGCCACTACAAACAGGGCTGCTACAAACATTTTGGCACATACAGGTCCCTTTCCCTTTTTTAGTATCTCTTTGGGGTATAAGCCCAATAGAAACACTGCTGGATCAAAGGGTATGCACAGTTTGATAACTTTTTGGGCATAATTCCAGATTGCTCTCCAGAATGGCTGGATTCGTTCACAACTCCACCAACAATGCATCAGTGTCCCCGTTTTCCCGCATCCCCTCCAACATTCATCATTATTTTTTCCTGTCATCTTAGCCAATCTGACAGGTGTGTAGTGGTATCTCAGAGTAGTCTTAATTTGCATTTCTCTGATCAATAGTGATTTGGAACACTCTTTCATGTGAGTGGTAATAGTTTCAATTTCTTCATCTGAAAATTGTCTGTTCATATCCTTTGACCATTTATCAATTGGAGAATGGCTTGATTTTTTATAAATTTGAGTCAGTTCTCTATATATTTTAGAAATGAGGCCTTTATCAGAACCTTTAATTGTAAAGATGTTTTCCCAGTTTGTTGCTTCCCTACTAATCTTCTTTGCATTCCTTAAAAGCAATGATTTTCAAGTCCAGGGACTAGGTCTTATGTTTGATAGGCAGTCTGGTGTAATAGAAAGAGCACTGGCGTTCACAAAAGACCTCTCCTGATTGGCCCTCACTACCGGCCTTGCATTCAATTCCCTTGAATTACTTTACGTATATTTTGTTACCATGCCAAAAAACAAAAAAAAACAAAAAAAAAAAAACTGGATTTGGAGTCAGTAGTCCTGGGTTTGAATTCCAGTTTTGTTACTTAATACTGATGCTATCTCAGAAAAGACATATAGTGTTCTTTAAACCTCAGTTTTTTATTTGTAAAAGGATAATGTTCTCAGGTTCCTTACAACTCTCAATTTATGCTAGATGGCTAATCAGAAGCAACTGAATCAAACCCCTTCATTTTAAAGATGAGTAAAAAAAGATGCAAAAATGTTAAAAGACTTGGTTTAGGTGACAAAAGTCATATGCTCAGAAACCTAGGCCTCTTGACTCTAGGTCCTGAGCTCTATCAATAGGTGATAGTTGAGCTGGACTTGAAAGTTTGTTTGGGGATTTTTTGGGAAGGGGGTAGGGTATTCCAAATATGAGAGAGAGCCTATAAAAATATACACAAATTCAAGATGGAATGTTGTATATTTTAAATTGCAAGCAGTCCTGATTAGCTGGAACCCAGGATATAGCAAGAGGAACCACACGAAATAATTGTGGAAAGGGAAGTGGGCTCCAGAATGTTTTAAAATCCTGGCTGAGGATACCTTCAGGAAGAATTATGTCTAAAAAGTGCTCCAGAAAGTCCCCAAGAAAAGTCACATATGCATAAATACAAGTTATTACATTATTAATGGACTGCTCTGCTACTTCAGAGAATGCAACTGGGCAGAACTTGAGACTCTGGGAATAGCAAACACAATTTCATTTTCTCAGCTTAATTCTGCTAGGCTGAAGGACTTTCTGAACCAATTCTATGCTGATAAAGTGAACTTTCTTTGTTGAAGAACCTAGATGTCGTGAAGTGGTCATTCCCGGTGAACATTTCCATGGAACTCAATTAAGGCAAAGTGATTGTAGTTAGTCTTCATGGTGAAGAGGGGTTTGCTGATGGGAGGGGGAAGAATCCATAAAAGGTCACACTGTCACATTAAAATAGCTATTAAAACACCTCATCCAAGAGAACAGTTGTCTTGTCTCACACAAGATTCCGTACAGACTTTCATTGCAGAGTCCTCCCAGCCTCTTTTCTTCTTTGATGGCAGGCTGTGGGTGTTTTAACCAGCTTCCATCAATTTCCATTCTTCCTTAATTATCTCATGAGAAGCCAGGGCATGTGAGTTCAGGTTTAAAAAAAAACTGATTTATGTGTTTTTTTAAGATTTGCAAAGCTCTCTTTCCTCTCCTCCCCTTCCCCCTCCCCCCTGCCTCTGTCTCTATCTCTCCGAGTCTCTGTGTCTCCCTCTGAGTGCCTCTCTTTCTCTCTCCTTCTCCCTCTTCCTCTCCCTCTCCCTCTCTTTCTCCTTCTCCCTGCCCCCACCATCTATCTCCAAATTCCTATACAGTACAATGACTTCTACCTTGGGGTCCTGTCTTCCAACCCTACCTCCTCAGGATCAGAAGTAGCTTTTTTTTTTTTCCCCTGGGAGGTAAATCATTCTCTTCTTCTCTGGGCAGTATCTTTTACATTATCGTCTCCTCCCCCCACAATAGTCACCATATTTCTTGCCTCATGCCTCTTCCTCCCCCTTCCTCATATTATTCCTTTTTTCTTTTCTTATTTTTTTTTGGGGAGGGGAGCTGGCAAATAACAGCAAGACCACTGCATATAGTAGAGAGTAAGGATGAACATGTAGTCAAAGTACTGGATTTCAATCCTAGCTCTGTCATGTACTATATTATAGTTATAGGAGATTCTTGGGGGAGGATTTGGTTTGTCCAAATCTTTTGACTAAGTCTGGGCCTTTGTTTTCTTATCTGTAAAATGAGACACTAAATGAGTCTAACAGAATCACAAAGTTCCTTCCAGCCTTAGGTATATGACACCATGAATATCTCTATATGACTTTAAAGTTTTCAACCTACTTTCCATATGTAAATTCCTCCATGTAAGTCACACAGAAATCATTGAAATGAGGAAGCTATGACCCAGAGAGATGATGGGAAGGGCATGAAGTTTTAGTAAGTGTTAGAACACAGGACTTCCAACTCCATCTCCAAAATTTGTTTCTCAATATCAGCTTACCTATCAAGTAATTTGTGTGAGTTATGTTCTTTGTTAACACATTTGGGGTTTTCTTGGCAGAAATACTAGGGTAGTTTGCTATTTCCTTCTCCAGCTCTTTTTCTAGGTAAGAAAACTGAGGCAGGATTAAGTGACTTGTCTTGGGTCTCACAGCTAATTGTACTCAGGAAGATGAGTCTTCCTGACTCCAGGCTACTTTATCATCACCTAGCTGTACCATAATTCCCACCTATTACAATAGAAGAAAAGTGTTCCTTTCAAAATCTATTGGAGAGATTTATTTATTAATTCATGAATTCAACCATTTGCTTGGTATCTCAATCAAGTGAACTAAAGGAGATGTCAAAGCACTCCAATATCTTTGCCAAGAAAATTCCAAATGGACTCATAAAGAGAGTTGATCATGACTGGAAAACAATTAAATAGCAACAAATGGTGTACTGTAAAAGTACCCCCACAACCTAGAGGATGATACTCATGTCCCTCCAGATGTCAGGGTTGAGCCTTAATAGCTCAAGAAACAGATCTAGAACTAGAAGGTGTCCTATTCTAATTCCCTGATTTTTTTTCAAAAGGGGAAAGTGAGGCAGTAGAAGGGTAAAGATCACATAGGTTATTGAACCCGTGGCCTCTGACTCTAGAATTGATGCTCTTTCTCTTATACCATGAAGCCTCCTAGTCCATCTTTTATTTATTTAACATGGAAGTTGGAGTTTAGGTGATTCCAATCCCACTGCTGCTGCTTGTTACTGGTTTGATGACAGGGGAACACACAACCTCTCTAAGGATCAGTTTCTACTGATCAGTAGTTTGAACTACTGAATCCTAAGTTCCTTTCCAGTTCTAAATCTATGATTGTATGACGAAGAAAATTCACAGGTATCCTCTGCTTTCTCCTGCAATGCGCTCCTGAATTTTCCCTATTCACTGAATAGCCTGTAGTTATGTTCTTGTGTCACTAGATGGTGATCATGCATTGGAAAGATGAATTCAATTTTTTTTCTTTTTTTGATAGGGTGGGGTAGTTGGGTGGGTGGGATGGAATCTTCAGCCACCTTAATCTCTTTCTAGTCCAAGTCTTCCTGCCCAGCTAGCTCCTCAAGAACTCTCTACTCTTAACCTACACTCCCAATCTACTTCTGCTTTTGGCTCCAGTTGAGTTCTTCCCTCAGTTATCTGAGAGCACTTGTAGTTTCTGGGTTTGCTTCTAATTCAGGTCAAGTGACAGCTGAGTTCCTTGTAGTTTCCATAGAGCAGTTACTTACAGGTTCCTATTTCAAGGGAACTACAACCTTTCTCAATAACTCTGAATTTTTAGTTTGGCCAAGTACCTGGGTTCCTTTTTGTTTCCTGGGGCTCAGCTATATAGTCTTTCCTCAATTATTCAGAAAGGCTGTCTTCACTTTAGCCATTTGGCTCATGCAAACTCCTCACAGAGCTTGGAATATAGTTCAGATGAGATATAAAACATGGATCTCCCCACTCCTCCCATCAATATCCCCTACTCCAGCAGCATATGTGCCAGGAAAACTCTAAACTTCCATAAATAATTTCCTAGATCATAGTTTTGCAGGTGAAAGGAATCCGAGAGGTCATCTAGTCACTTCCTTCATTTTACAAATGAGAAAACTGAGGCTGAAGGAAGATTGGCTATTGTAAGTGTAGCAAGGACAGCTAGGGTTGCATGCAGGGCAGGGGAATGGACTTGGAGTCAGAAAGATTTGATTTCAAATCCTGCCTCAGACGTTTATCAGTTGGGTAACCCAGGTCAAGTAACAGTTTTCTTTTGAATCTCACTTTTCTCATCTGTAAAAGTAAGGATCAAATGAGACAATACTTGTAAAATATTTTGTAAATTTTAAAGTGCTGTATAAATGCTAGCTGTAAAGTAGTAGACACAGCTTTGGAATCCAGGTTCTTTGACTACAAGAACAATATTCCATTACTCAACAGTTTAGAGACTGAAGAGACCTTACACATTATCCAGTTGAACCTATTTATCTTAAGGCATAGAGCAGTGAAGTCATTTATTGAGGTCCCTTAGATAGTAAGTTTAAGAGTTGGTGTTTAAGGAGAATCAAGATTTCTGAGTAAATGCAGGGATTTGCCCAAGTCCTTCCTCAACCCTTCCAAATACCTTAATAACGAATCTAACAAAGTCTAGAGTGGCAGAACCCACGAAAGGTCAGTGTGAACAATTTTCCAGCCCAAGATAAGTTAGGTTGGCAGGAAAAGTCTGTTGCACCAAAGGTCTGTTGGAGTGCAATCCAGCACAGGCTGTGTTAGCATAGACCCCATCTTTACAGAGGAGACCAGCATAGATCTGACCTCAGAAAAACAAAAACAGGACTCGGACAACTGAAGCAATGGCAACAAGGGCAGTTTCCAGACCTCTCAGCCCACAGATATCAGGAGCACTGGACTGCAATGGACAGAAGCAGATTTATGGGATCTCTTTGCCTGGGGTAAGATCTGGGTCCTAGTTCTGAACCTAAGTTCTTGCGTAAGGAGGAACACTAGCACAGCAGAGCTTGCAGCTGTAGGGGAGCAGGGACCCTGCTCACAATTCCAGGACAGAATAGAGAATTTGTTGGTAGTTCACAAGCCACGCTACAGAAGAATAGTTAACACCTCTCCTTAGATCATACCACCTTGGAAGAGCAAAAAACTTAGAAGTCTTCATAATTATTTGTGAAAACATTTGCACAAAAAACCTAAAGCTATAAGTCTCCATAATTACCTATGAAACAACTGCACAAGAAAACTTGAAGCCTTTTCTACTTGGGAAGTAGAGCCCCACTTTAACAAAGAGTTAAAAGTCAAAAAAAAAAAAAAACAGGTTGAAAAGGAGTAAACAACAGAAAAATTCTAACCATAGGAAGTTATTATGGTGACATGAAAGCTCAAAACATATACTCAGGAGAAGATCATAAACTCAAAATTCCTACATCTAAAACCTCAAAAAAAAAATATTTACTCTCAGGCCATGGAAGATCAAAAAATGATTTTTTTTTTCTCCTGAGGCAATTGGGGTTAAGTGACTTGTCCAGGGCCACATAGCTAGGAAGTGTTGTATCTGAAACTAGATTTGAACTCAGGTCCTTCTGACTCCAGGGCTGGTGCTTTATCTACTGTGCCACCTACCTGCTCCCAAAAAAGATTTTTGAAAAAAAAAAAGTAAGAGAGGTAGAGGAAAAATTGGGAGGAGAAATGAAAATGATACAAGAAAATTTTGAAAAAGGAGTCAATGGTTTGGTAAAGGAGGCGCAAAAATTACTGAAGAAAATAACACCTTAAAAAAAGCCAGAATAGGTCAAATGGAAACAAAACAGGCACTAGAATTCAATGAAGAGAATAATGCTTTGAAAAGTAGAAATGGCCAAGTAGAAAAAGTGATAGAAAAGTTTGCTGAGAAAAATGATTCTTTAAAAGTTTGAATAAGGCAGGTAGAAATAAAATGCTTTATGAGAAATCAAGGAACAATCAAACAAAATCAAAAGAATGAAAAAAAAGAAAAGAAAATGTGAAATATCTCATTGGAAAAAGAATTGACCTACAAAATAGATCCGGGAAGGAAAGAATTTATGGCCAAAGAAGAACTAGAGTACTACACTATGGAGTGCAAAATGGATAATTTTGATTATATTAATTTTAAAAGCTTTGCACAAAGAAAACCAATGCAGACAAGATTAGAAGGGAAGCAATAAACTGGAAAAAAATTTTTACATCCAATGGTTCTGATAAAAGCCTCATTTCTAAAATAAATAGAGATTTGACTCAAATTTATAAGAATTCATGCCATTCTCCATTTGTTAAATAGTCAAACAATATGAACAATTTTCAGATGAAGAAATTTAAACCATTTTAGTCATATGAAAAAATGCTCTAAATCATTACTGATCAGAGATATGCAAATTAAGATTACTGAGGTACCACTATACATCTCTCAGATTGGCTAAGATGACAGGAAAAGATAACGATGAATTTTGGAGGGAATGTGGGAAAACTGGGACACCAATACAATGTTGGAGTTGTGAACTGATCTAGCCATTCTGAAGACCAATTTGGAACTATGCCCAAAGGGCTATCAAACTGTGCATACCCTTTGATCCAGCAGTGTCCCTATTAGGCCTGTATCCCAAAGAGATTATTAAAAAGGAAAAGGAATCTATGTGTGCAAAAATGTTTGTGCCAGCCCTTTTTGTCTTGACAAGGAACTGGAAGCTGAGTAGATGCCTATCAATTGGCGAATGGCTAAATAAATTATGGTATATGAATGTTATGGAATTTTATTGTTCTGTAAAAAATGATCAGCAGGATAATTTCAGAGAGGCCTGGAGAGACTTACATGAACTGATGCTAAGTGAATTGAGCAGAACCAGGAGATCACTATACATGGCAACAGCAAGATTATGTGATAATCAATTCTGATAGACATGGCTCTTTTCAACTGTGAAATGATTCAGGCCAGTTACAATGATCTTGTGTTGAAGAGAGCCATCTGTATCCAGAGAGAGAACTGTGGAGACTGAGTATGGATAACAACATAGTATTTTCATTTTTTTATTGTTATTTGCATTTTGTTTACTTTCTCATATTTTTTCCTTTTTTGATTTGATTTTTCTTGTGCAGCATGATAATTGTGGAAATAGTAGAGAAGAATTACACATGTTTAACATATATTAGATTACTTGTTGTCTAGGGGAAGGGGTAGGGAGAAGGGAGGGAAAAATTTTGGAACACAAGTCTTTGCAAGAATGAATGTTGAAAATTATCTGGGCATATGTTTTGAAAACAAAAAACTTTAATAAAAAAAGTTCAAATAAAAAAAGAAAATAGATGCAGGAGAAATAATTTAGGAATTATTGAGCTGTTTGAAAGTTGTAATCAGAAATAGAGCCTAGACATCATCTTTCAAGAAATTATCAAAGTTTTCCTAAAATCACAGGGTAAAATAGAAATTAAAAGAATCTACTAATCACCTCCTGAAAAAGATACCAAAATAAAAACTCCCAGGAATATTATAGCCAAATTTCAGAGCTCCCACATTAAGGAGAAAATACTCCAAGCAGCCAAAAAGGAACAGTTCAAATATCATGGAGACACTGAAAGAATAATACAGGATTTAGAAACTTGTACATTAAAAGATCAGAAGGCTTCAAATATGATATGCTAGAGGCTAAAAAAGCTAGGATTACAACGAAGAATCACTTACTTAGCAAAAGTAAGTATAATCCTTCAGGGGAGAAATGGATATTCAATGAAATAGAGTACTTTCAAGCATTCTTGATGAAAAGAGTAGAGCTGAATAAAACATTTGACTTTCAAATATAAGATTCAAAAGAAACATTAAAAAGGTAAATAGAAAAGAGAAATTATAAAGGATCTTATACTGCTAAACTGTTTGTATTTCTATAAGGGAAAATATATTTATAACTTTTAGAAACTTTCCCATGATTGGGACAGTTAAGAGGTGTATACCTTGATAGAAAGCAGAGGTATGAGTTGAATATGAAGATATGATTACCTAGAAAAATGAAATTAAGGGATGAGAAAGAAGAATGCACTAGAAGGGGGAAAGGAAAGGTAGAATGTGTGTGTGTGTGTGTGTATGTGTGTGTGTGTGTGTGTATGTGTGTGTGTACGTACTCAACAGAGGAGGAGAAAAGGGGAAGAGGGGAAGAGGGGAAGAGGAGAAGGAAGGGGAAGGGAAGGAAAGGAAAGGGAAGGGAAGGGAAGGGAGAGAAAGTAGGATAAACAGGGAGAAAATAGGATGGAGAGAAATATATAGTTGCTAAGTTTCTTTGATAAAGATCTCATTTCTCAAACATATAGAAAACTGTAACAAGTTTATAAAAATAAGATCTATTCCTTAATTGATACATGATCAAAGGATATACATAGACAGTTTTCGGACAAAGCAATCAAAATTACCTATATTAAAAAATATGTTCCAAATCACTATTGATGAGTCATGCAAATTAGAACACTATTGATGAGAGACCTGCAAATTAGAACAACTATGACTTACTACCTCAAACTTGTCAGAAAAATGACAAATACTGGAGGAAATGTGGGAAAATTAAAACACTCATGTACTACTGGTGAAGTTATATATTTATTCAACCATTCTGGAGAGCAACTGGTACTATGCCCCAAAGACTATAAAACCATACAAACCCTTTGACCCAGAAATACTCAAAGAGAGAAACTTTGTGAGCATTCATCTGTCCAAGGTATAATTTCCATTCATCCTCAACAAGGGTGGTGGGCAGGCCTGAAATTTCCCATAGTAAATGCATTTGGCTCTCCACCAAAAACCAGTTCATGTTGCAGGAATCTTTTCTGTGCAGAGAGATGTGCTTCCTCAAGCAGAGGGCAGAGATGGCCTGTATCAATATATTGCATATATATTATCTGTATCAATATTATTGCATATATATTCTCTGTCCAGATGTCTGAGGCTAATATCTTTCGGGCCAGATCCTCTTGCTTGATTTCCCCAAGCAGTCTTACAGGTTCTAGAGAATCTAGAACTGAAAATAACTTTTGACATAATATAGGGCCAAATCCCTCATTTTCCAGATAAGGCAACTGGCATCCAGAGGTAATAAGTGATTTACCCCAAATCACCCAGATAATAAGTAGTAAAACTGGGATTAAGATTGGATTCTCTGACTCCAACTCTAAAGCTCTTCCCACTAGGCTGTGTTATTAACTAAGTGATTCCAGGAACAGCACCTAATTGTGGGAATGGCCAGATAGGGAAATAAGTAGAGTTGGAAAACTTGGAGAGGGCCATTGAAAACATTATAGGTTGTGGTAGACGCTATGATTTTTGAAAATATTCTAAGTTCACTAAGAAAGTGATTCACAATATTTAAAGTCTTTGGTCTAAAGATCCATATACCTCAAAGGGATCAAAGAAAAAAATAGAATCATCTACACTAAAATGCTTATAGCATTACTATCCAAGTAGAATAAGGTGCAGCAAAATAGAAACAAAAGTAGATGGGTGTTGACTGGACGAGAAACAACCAAACAGGTACGGTACATAAGTGTTATTACACTGTAAGAACTGAATATGAAAATTTCAGTGAGGTACAATGTAAAAAACAAAGCTTAAACCATATATATTCAAAAGTATGATTATAATTATCAATATAATTAATGGTCAAGCTTGGTTCCAAACACGAAATATTGGAATGCATCTCTCTCCCTTCTTTAAGAGGCAAAGGATTATGTGTGTGAAACAATATATATGCTTGGAGTTAGTTAATATGTTGGTTAGTTTTGCTGAACTGTTTTTTTTTCTTTTTTAATATAAAGGATGTCTCTCTGGGTCAGGAATATATTGAAAAATAAAAGTCATGTCAAAACAAAAGATTGCAATAAAAAAAAAGAAAATGGTTTCTGAAAACTTAACTAAGTACTTCTTCGTACATGTCTTAGAAATCTGAAGGCAAGAAATAAGATAGAAGCCAGTTTATTTTTCTTCCCCTCCACCAATCTCTAAGTGCCATTTTCAGTGAATGGAATAGAAGCATTCATTCATCCAACAAACATTAAACACACATACAGAAACACCCCTACTAGATGCAATGCATTGTACAAGATGACTATAATGGTAGTAAGGAGAATAAAGATCAATTGTATTATAGATCTAAGAGAGATCTCAGAGGTAGATAATTCCAATCCCCTCCATTTTACAGGCAAGGAAACTGAGACCCACATAAATCACACAAGTAATAAATAAATAAGCAAGGTATCAAGTTCAAGTCCAATAATTCCAAATGTAATATTCTTTCTTTTGCATTAAGCTGTCTCTTTAGCTTATAATCTTGCTGGGGTAATATGATGTTAAAATAGACAAATATAATACAAATGAGAATATGATAATTCCAAGATAAACGCACTGATCAAAGTTATGTGATCATAGGAGGAAGAAATCATTCCTAGGTAGGGGAAATAATGGAAAACTTCACTGAAGAAATGATATTTTAGCAAGGCCTTAAAGATTAAGTAGAATAGAAGATCCATAGATAGAACTGGAAATGGGATGTGGAAGAAAGAACTGTTTAGGCAAAGGATTTGACGTCAGGAAAGGTAAATGTGATAAAGTATTGGAAATATTGCAGGAACTCTAACTAGACTGATTTAGATGATACATAGAAAATATGAGGGAAAACAATGCAAGATAATGATGGAAAGATAGGTTAAAACTACATTAAGGAAGGCCAATAATAGAATAATAAGCTAGAATAATCTCTTTCAACTCTTAAGAATATGATCCCATGAAATAGGCATTTGGATGCTATAGTCATATAGATCAGGATAACCTGTGAACCCTTCTGTATCTTTTTAGCTTTATATTATTCCACCGATAATTATCAGCTGCCCTCAGGACACAATTACCATGACTTTTCAGCTGAGCCTGAAAAGATTCCAACATGAACTTTGGTCCCTGAAAATCAATGATGATAATAGCTGACATTTATATAATGCTTTACATAAATTATCTCATTTACTCCTCACAACAACTCTGTTGGCATGAGGCACTATGGTACAAGCCCCATCAGCCTCCTGCACTCTGTATTTTATTTTTTAGCCAACACCTGTGATTTCATCAATATAGGGAACTTAGTTGTGTAAGATCATTCCACCAATTCAGGCTAGCAGTTCTTCTATTAACTTAGATTTTCAGAAGGTTGCCTGAGTACACTGACAGACTTGCCCATGTATCAGAGTCAGACCTTGAACTCTGATCTTCCTAGTTCTAAGATTCATTGTAGAGCTAGTTTACCATGTTGTCATTTTAATCCCAAATAAAAACAAAGATTTTCTGAGTTTAAGTGACTTGTCCAAGGTCACATACCTTAAAAAGTGTCTTGAGTCAGAATTCAAACCTAAGTCTTTCCTGAATTTAGGTTTAGAACTCTTTTTTTTCAAATTAATAATAATAATAATGGCAATGATTCAAAACTCACATTTCTATATAGCTTTGAGGTTTGCAAAGGACATTACATACACCATCTCATTTGATTCTCACAACAAACTGCCCATTTTCAGGCAAGGAAGTGACTTGACCAGGATCACATAGCTTATCAAGCATTTGAGGCAGGATCTTATCCCAAGTCTTCCTGATGCCAGTTTTTAATAAGCAAAAGCCCAGACAATGGGAAATATAGAAGTGTAAAAAATGGTCCCAATGGGATTTAGTAATAGATATCAAAGGGAATTCCATCAAAAACTGGCAAACAAATTAAGGATGAATCTCAGTGAAATATGCATTTAGAGGAGAAGGAAATCAATGAGCACTAGAAAAGAAATTTTGGATGTAGGCTTAGGGTGGGCCTTAAAGTAGGAGTAGGATTTAAAGAGTCCAGAAGACAGATGAGGAATGCTACCCAACTCCTGATAAAGATGTAATAGAGCTGAGATGTAGAATGAGAAATACATTCTTGACAAGACCAATATGTAGATTTTATTATTTTTTAAAATTATGCTTTTTTGTCATTGTAAAAGGGAGTGGATATATATATATATATATTAACTTGAAAGGGAGAGAGTGGGAGTGGAATGCCTGTAATAGGAATCACTGCCACCAAAAAAAAAAAAAAAAAAAAAAAAAAAAAAAACAAGAAGGAGGAGGAGGAAGAGGAGAGAAAGAGGAAGAAGAAGAAAAGAAATGAAAGAAAGGGAAAAAAGAAAATGAGATCATTTAAGTATTTTATTTTTAATGCTCAGAAGAGAACAAAAGGAAATTCATACGGAAGCACTGACAAGCAGGAGAGATCTGAAATTGAGTTGAATTTATATATTTAAAGTAAATTGTCTGTAGTAAAAATTTGTGATTTCATATACAATCTTCTGTTATTTGTATTTGGAAATAGTCACATTTGTTGGTGTTTGTAAGATTTAGAATTAACTGAATTTTTAAAAAAGAGGTCAGAATAGAGGAGGTCATTTAGGGAGACCTTCCATAATTCACTTGGTAGAGCAAAAGGCTATAAGGCATTATTTTGGTCAACCTTAGGTTGCCAGCTTGGATTAAGCTTGATATGTAAATTTTCAATTGAAGTTATCTTAAACTATAATTGGCAGCTTTATAAGTCAGCAGGTTCCCCTTCACTGGAGAACTTAAAGGTTGGATGATCCCTTATTGGGGGTTACTGAAATGGGGATTTTTACTCAGATATGAGTAGCAAGCACTGACCATTAAGATTCTGTCCAACTCTAACTCTGTTTCTGATTTTTAACCTGCTGCTGAAGAGAGAAACAAAGAATATGCCGAATAGACAAACTCATAAAACCATGCTGAGTCCACTACAAATTTATGTTACATAAATTCAACTGGATCCTTATTGCAGCAAGGCAATTCTTTTATATCTTCCTAATGCGTTTGCTCTCCCACTCATCACAGTGGCTTCTCTAAACCATTTCAGATCTCTGCAAGGCTTCAGTAGCACATCCTCTTTCTATCCTCTTAAAATCTCACTTCATGTTTCACTAAAAAATTGAGGCTATTTAACAAGAGCTCCCACTCGTCTCCTCCTCAACTCACTTCATTCATCTTTTCCTACTATCTCTTCCCTTACCCCATCTCTCCTGAAGAGATTGTCTTTTTCCTTATGTGTTTTCCTGATCTTATTGTCTCCCATCTTATTTCTTTGTCTAAATTCTCTCTTTAGTCTTTAATCTCAACCTTTCCAAGAGTCTTCTTCTCTGCTGCCTATAAACTTTCATATTTCTCTATCCTAAAACAAAACCAAACAAAAACCCCACTCATCTAATCCCACTATCCCTGTTAGTTTTCATCCTCTATTTCTCCTTCCCTTTTTAAGAAAACCATCTACCCTGATACTTTTTTCTCTTCTCATTTTCTTTTAAACCATCCACAACTAGTTTCCTACCTCATCACTCAACTGAAATTACTTGCTCTAAAACCACCAATGATCTTTTAATTGACAAAGTTTAGTGGTTTCCCCCCTTAATTTCCATCCTCTTTAACCTCTCTGAAACCTTTTGCATTATTTTATTAGGTACTCCATTTTTGTGACAATTTGTCTTCTGTTTCTCCCCTTCCTCTCTTACTTCTTAACTTCTTATGTTATCAACATCCAGGACATGTCTACTAACTGTGGATGTTCTCCAAGGCTCTATCCTGGGCAATCTTCTCTTCTCCTTCTATAATAT
Source organism: Antechinus flavipes (assembly GCF_016432865.1). Lineage (NCBI taxonomy): Eukaryota > Metazoa > Chordata > Mammalia > Dasyuromorphia > Dasyuridae > Antechinus > Antechinus flavipes. The sequence continues at coordinate 221,367,711 of NC_067399.1, read as the reverse complement.
CTCAACTCAGTGATCTCATCATCTCCCATGGGAGCAATATTTCTCCATATTAATGATTCCCAGATCTCTTTAGCCAGCTATAACTTCTATCCTATTCTTCAATCTTATGTCATTGACTGCTTTTCAGGCATCTTAAAATGAATATCTCACATCCATCTCAAACTCAACATTTTTTGCTGTATGAACTCTTCTCATTATCTTAAACCTTTTCCTTTTTCAAATTTGCCTATTAATGTCTCGGGCAGCATCATTCTCCTAGTCACCCAGGCTCTCTTCAGTGTCATTCTCAGCTCTTCTTGATCTTATTGCTTCCATCATGGCATTTTTCTTTTCTTTATTCTAATAGTAACCATCCTAGTGTAAATGCTCATCCCCTCATGCTTGGACTATTTTAGTAGTCTGCTGATTGATCCTGCCTCAAATATCTCCCCATCTCTAATCCACCCATCTCCATTCAGCTGCCCAAGTAATTTCTTAAAATTCAGGATGAGTCATATAACACCCCTCCCCCTTACTCAACTTTTGTGGTTCCCTATTACCCATAGGATGAAATAGAAAATGCTGTGTTTTACACTGAATGCCCAGGATCCCCTATTCTGTTCTGTACACTTTGTCACAACCTTATTCTATCTACTATTACAAAACCATCAGAGAAGAAAACATAGGTTAAACAAATTTCATCATACCAAGGTCACATTGACTAAGTAAGGGTTGCCACCTAGACTTCCTGGCTCAATCCAGTGTTTTTTGTCCTATGATACATACTCAATGGGGAAAAATGCTTCATGTGAACTTCTAAGTGGAGCTTCCAGCCTTGGCCAAGGTTGGTATTTCTCAAAAAGATACTGTAAATGTGCCTCAGTACCCCTAATTTTTTTTAACTATAAAATCTTATTTTGCCTCATTGTGAGAAAAGGTAAGGTTTCTTCAGACCTACTGAACCATCTTAACTTCCTTATATAATCTTACTTGATTTATGCAATGATTAGGCTGTATCTCTCAAGTTGTCCCAACAACTACAATTTTACCAATGCCCAAATGTTCATCAAATTGTATCTCTGAGAAGCTGCCTTGGGACCCAAAGCACAGGCAGTTATTCCTAGCCCAGGTTATTGGTCACTGTACTAGGTTTTATGCCAGTGTCCAGATGATGCTTATATTAAGCCACAAGAAAAAAAATTCAATTTGTTTTTTATTAAAGTCCAACTGTGGCCCTGCCAGTCAAGCCCATTTATCTCACTGAGCATGGATTGCTCATGTCAACTGGTGATTATTTTGTGCTACCTCGATAACAGGCTGATGATTATCCCAACATCTGAAAAGCTGCCTTTGGTAAATTACATTGCAACTAATGAAGCCCAGATGCGCTTGCTTGTGTGTGTATGAGCGTGCTTGTGTATGCCAGCTCGGGCTCGCTTGTGCTCTCTCTCTCTCTCTTTCTCTGTCTCCCCCTCTCTATATCTCTCTCCTTTCTGCCTCTCTATGTCTCTTTCCCCTTCCTTACCTCTCTTTCTCCCTCTCTCCCCATCTTCCCCCATTTCTCTGTTTCTGTCTCTCTCTCTCTCTCTCCCCATTTCTCCCTTCCTTCTTCTCTCTCATCCCTCTTTCCCTTCTCTTCCCCCTTCCTCTCTCTCTCTTTCCTCCATCTCTGCCTTTCTGTCTCTGCCTCTTCCACCTCTATCTCTTTTTCCCTTCCTCACTGTCTCTCTGTCTCTCTGTATATCTTTCTTTTCCCCTTTCTCCCTCCTTCTCCTTCTTTCCCTTCTTCTCCCTCTCTTTCCCTTCCTCCTTTTCCTTTTCCCTTCCTCTCTCTTTCTCTCTCTCTCCTTCTCCTTCCCTCCCATTACTTCTCCCTCTCTCCCTCTTCCCTCCTCTCTCTCTTTCCCCCCTCTCTCCCCTGCCTATCCCACACCCTTATTGATTCCCTAAGTACATGGCCTACACTATACCCCAATGTTACATTTAAACCTCAGTTCCAAATAAAGTATTCTCCTTTGCTGTGGCTGTTGGGAAATCACATCAGCCAGTGCCTTCCAATCCAATGAGCATTCTCTTCTAAGTTTGATTGGAAGAAAGATAATAGCTCCATTATTTCAATCACTGCAGAAAATGCGTACACCAGGCAACACTTTAATTGGGGATAATAAGAGAGATGAACAACATGTGGTACAGATCCTGTAGGTGCAAGGGCTATAATTTTTTCAATTGAATTAAACCACCATAGAGAAAGAGGAGCCGCCACTACTACTAACGTGACAGGTTGGTTTAGCTCAGACAAAGAAAAGCCATGATGTGATTTGGTGCAACCTGAGGCTTAACGTTGTTTAGTGCCAGAGACTCCAAAGTCCCAGTGGGTAGTGAGTAGCCTGACTGAGGTGGACTGGTCCAGCCATATGGCTAAAATATGGCTAAGAAGCCCTTTCTGCCTTCATCCCATATCTTCAGGGTCTAGGATAGGAAAAGAGAGGAATCAAAGGAAGGCACAGAAATTTCAACTAGTAATTTTAACCAATGTCTTCCTGACCAGAATGTTAAAAATTTCAGCTGATTTACAATGTCATATGCCAGATTAGAAACCCAAGGAGCAAATGTTCCAACACTAGGAAGCTAGTTTGCTTTGTTATTGTTATTGCCAAAAGTTTCTTCTTTAGTTCTTATCTTAGAACAACAACAACAAAAAAATACATGCTTGGATATATTCAACCATCCATTCCCTATTGACTTCAGTTTGCTCATCTGTAAAAATGAGCTGGAGAAGGCAATGGAAAACCACTCTAGTGCCTTTGCCAAGAAAACCCCAAATGGGTCACAAAGATTTGGACATGACTGAAAATGACTGAACAAACAATAAAAACAAAAAACATATTCCACCAAAACTTCAGTTGTTTCTGGATTCATCAGGATGAAGTAGGGCCATTTTGATGTCTAAGAAGCTTCAGATTTGGAGTCAGAGTTTATGAAGGGCTCTTAATCTTTGGTTCATGAATTTATTTTTTAAAAATGTTTTGATAGTTTTATTGTTATTCAGTTGTTTTTAGTCATGTCTGACTTTTTGTGATCCTATTTGGGGTTTTCTTGGCAAAAATACTGGAATGGTTTGCCAGTGGTTTGATAGCTATTTCAACACAATTGGTTTCCCTGGTAATACTGTGTTTATTCTTTTATATATGTAAAAATATTTTACTAAGAAGGGTCTCATAAACTGTACCAGACTGCCGAAGGGTCCATGACATGAGATGAAGAATCTTGAACTACAGCAATCATCAAAGGCCTCTAGTTGGAGGTGGCTTCCTCAGCTTAGATGGGATTCCAAGGGATTCCAACAGATAGAGGTGAGAAGGGAAAACATTCTGTGTATAGGGCCAGGTTTTCCTTCCTTCAAGGTGAAAATATTTTTTCCTCAAAATTATGTCCATTGTTTAGGTCCTGATTGACTCAGATTGAATATAAACAGTAGTCATTTCTGCTTTGACCAGAAGCTCTGAGATCTTCCCTTCCTAGATTCATGAATTTATTTATTTAGATTTTTTTTTTTTTTGGACTGGGTGAAAGAGGAGATTTTTTGCTTCAATTGCTACCTAGCCTTAATCACTGAATGAGTGCAGTCTTAGTCAAAGTGAGATCTGGCGAAAACTTAGCTTAAAAAGGCCCAGGTCTCCCACTGCATCCAGGGCTGTGTGACCCTCAACCCAATTTGCCTTAGTTTCCTTTTCTGTAAAATAAACTGGAGAAGGAAATGGCAAAGCACTCCAGTATCTTTGCGGAGAAAACCCCAAATGCGGTCACAAAAAGTCAGACATGACTGAAAAATGACTGAACAAAAACAACAATAGTGAATAGAGCCTTTCTTTGGGTTCTTCTATGCTTTGACATTAGTCTCCAGAAGCCTTTTCCATTAATGCCTTACTTTCAGAATTCCAATGACTATCACCTTTGTGATCAAATACAGGATATCCTAAAAGTAATAGTGCAATTTTATACTTTAATAAGTTCAGAAGTATAAATGAGACAAATTTAGAGAGAAGAGCATTTGAAAGGTTAATATTTTTAAATATATTGGTATATTTCATTTTATCAAAGACTTTTATTTTCAAAACATATACATAGATAATTTTCAACATTTACCCTTGTAAAACCTTGTGTTCCAATTTTTTCCCTCCCTTCCCCCAACTTCTCCCCTAGATAACAAGTAATCCAATATACGTTAAATCTGTGCAATTCTTCTCTATGTATTTCCACAATTATCATGCTGCACAAGAAAAATCAAATCAAAAAGAAAAATGAGAATGAAAACAAAATGCAATCAAACAATAAAAAAGTGAAAATACATGTTGTGATCCACACTCAATCTCCACAGTCCTTTCTCTGGGTGCAGATTGCTCTCTTCATTATAAGACCATTAGAACTGGCCTGAATCACCCTACAGTTGAAAAGAGCCACGATCATTAGCACTGATCATCGTATAATCTTATTGTTGCTATGTATAATGATCTTCTGGTCCTGCTCATTTCACTAAGCATCAGTTCATGTAAGTCTCTCCAGGCCTTTCTGAAATCATCCTGCTGGTCATTTCTTATAGAACAATAATTTTCCATAATATTCATATACCACAATTTATTCAGCCATTCTCCAATTGATGGGCATCCACTCAGTTTCCAGTTTTTTGCCACTACAAAAAGGGCTGCCACAAACATTTTTGCACATGTGAGTCCATTTCCCTCCTTTAAAATGAGGTGATTCAGGCCAGTTCCAATGGTCTTTGACACACTAGGTGCTTAGTAAATGCTTATGGAATGAATATAACACATGGACAGATGACAGAATGACTGGAAGGATAATATAGGGAAAAGTTGGATGGAATGATTCACGTGTGAATCTTAGGGAAAGAGCAGTTAAGAAAGGAACAAGAAGCTTTGTCTTCACTTTGGAGACTTCTGTTTTGGGGACCATTTGAGATCTTCTTGGACTTCTGATATGTTTCTGAGACACAGCAAGGACACAGTAGGGTCCTTGGATCATGGCTATGACCAGAATGGCGTGGAGGTAACTAAAAAAATTCCTTCACTTACTATTCAGTAATCATAAACAATCTGTGCCTTACTGTGTGTGTGTGTTTGTGTGTGTGTGCACGCGCACACACACACCCACACTCAAAACCATGTACATATATATCTTTGAAGCTTGGAGCTGTAAGTTTCTTTATCTGTAAAATGAAGGGGGTTGGGGTACCTCCTTCGAGCTCTAAATCCCATTTTCAATGGCTTCTCATTCTGGGATCCCTTTGGTGACCCACATAGAAAGAAGAACCACCCATATCCCTTTCCCAGACACTTTAAGACACAAATGCCAAATGAACTGCAATGGACTCTGGTGATGGAAGAAGGGCTTGGAATGCTAATTGGGTAAATAGCTAACATATGCCTCTGGGGCATCATACAGCCTCCAGTCGAAACCTCATTATCCCCCTAAATTTGTTTACTAAATAAATGAGACAACCTATTTATTTATCATGTAAATTCAATTAAAGATCTGATTTATTTACTCTGTGGCCATCAATAGCATCATCATCCACTCAAAAGTCCTGGATCCTAAGGCATCTGGTCTAGTTAGGAAAGAAGCAATGAAAGATGCACCCTTTATCTTCAAAGACTTGTGTACCTGAAGGCAGGAAACCTGGGCTCAAATTCTGATTCAGATCATCTATAGTTATATGATCACAGTCAAGTCTCTTAAAGTCTTGGGTACTGGGCTTCCTCATCTGTAAATTTGATAATGATACTTATAACTCCTTGTTTTTGAGGAAGCATCTGTATAAATTTTAAAGCACTACATGAATGTGACTTGCTTCATTTTTACTGCACTGAAAACTCCTTGAGGGGAGGGACTGGGTCTTTTTGTTCCATAAATTCTTCGCTCAGTTTGCTTAAGCCTATGATTCCCTTTTGTAGAACACTGCTTTTAAATATATTAAATAAAACACATAGAATTACAAAAAAAACCCACCAATAATATTAAAATACAATTAGCAAAAATGTTTGTAAGAGCAAGTTCATGTATCTTAGATTCAAAAACCCTGCATCTAGTCAGAACTATAACTAGGACAGGGGCACTGCACCTTTGTCTCCAGGTGCCAAAATTTAAAGGACTCATTCATTCTCTTGGAGGAATAAAACCAGTTAGGTTGGCATCTACAGAGAAAAACCAATTAGCTAAAGTAGGAACTACCAGGTGGCTAATATTTCTTTCTCTGTCTCCAATATATCTCAGGTAAGTGTCTTTGTAGCACCCTCCACCCTTCATTTTAAATTGTCCCACTACCAAATTGAACTGTTCCAGCACCAAAGGGAGCTGTGGCTCTAATCCTATTTAAACATTTGTTGAGTGTTTGTTTTTAGGTTTAATTCCTGCTCACAGACTTATCTGGCTAATTGCAATGCCTGGTTTTTAATCTAATACTGTCTTTCCCCCTATCCTTTTATGGATTTTTCATCCATCAGTCAATCATCAAACATTAAGTGCTTCTACATGCTAGACACTTTTAGGGGGGGGAGGATTGTCTGAAAATTGTCTCCTTCCTAGACTATGCTTAAAAAAAAAAAAAAAGCAAGAAAGAAAAGAGGGAAAAAAGCTTTTTCTGTATTACCAGAGCTTAACACAATGCCTAGAACATCATAGGTGTCAAATAAATGTTAACTAATTGAATTTTACATAGTGTCTGTCCCTCCTACTAACCTTACATTCTATGGGAGGAGTCTCTCCCTCCCTTCCTTCCCCCTCTGTGTCTGTCTCTCTCTGCCTCTTCTCTTTTCCTTCTTCCCCTCCTCACTCTGTCCCTCATTCTCCCCACCCTCTTTCTATAAATGTATACACAGACAAATGATAGATATTGATAGGGGAATACAAACAGATGAGGGTATAAAGAAATGTTCCATGGAGAAAAGGAAGCTTAAATATAGAGTTTTTTTAAAAACTTTAACTTAAATTTAATTTTCCCCCAATTTGTTAATTGCTTGAAAGCAATTGTTTGTGAAAGCATTTTTAAACATTCACTAAATTTTTTTTTAGTTCCAAATTTTTTCCTTTCCTCCTCCCCTTCTCCTTCCCCACCCAATTGAGAAGGCAAGCAGTTTGCTATAGGTTCTACATATGTAGTTATGAAAAACCTATTTCCATGTGAGTCATATTGTGAAAGAAAACACAGACCAAAAAAATAAAATAAAGAAAAGGTGTATTTTGATTTGGATTCAAACATCATAAGTTCTTTCTATAAAGGGAAATAACATTTTTCATCCTAAGTACTTTAGAATTGTCTTAGATTATTATATTACTGAGAATATCTAAGTCATTTATATCTGATCAACATACAATGTTTCTGTTACTATGTATACTCTTCTCTGGTTTTGCTCATTTTACTTTGCATCAGTTCATCTAAGTCTTTCAGGTTTTTCTGAAAGCATCTTTTGAACATAATTTCAAAGGAAACAAGCAATTCTAATTGAAAATAGATACCATTTCCAGGATGGAGGATAGCCAGTGAGAAACTAAGGAAAATACAAAGATGAAGCACTGAGCAAAAAGGAACAGGAAGATAGCTTGTTTATCTGGACCCTAGATTGTAGAAAGATGAACAATCTATAACGTTAGAAAGATAGGTGGAGACTAGTTTGTTAATTAGGGAATAACAAATTATAGGGATGAAGGGGACCTCATTTCTATAGATTTGATTGCTGGGATCTAGAAGGGACAAGGTGACTTGTTCCAAAGCCACACAGCTCAATGGCAAAGCTTAAGATCTGAAGCTCTGATTCTAAAGTGAGCACACTCTCTATTTTCTGTACCAGAGAGGAAAAGAGGGCATGTACAATATTTCCATTGTGCCCAGAGGAATGAGGTTATAGAGAGGAAGTACTGATCTTGCTCTTCCTGACACAGCCTTTAACCTGAGTGATCACTTATCCACAGCCCAACTAGAAAGTACACCATTTCTTGGCTTGATAGTTTTGAAAGCCTGGAATATATTAGTTCATAACTAGCTTTGTATGCCTACTTATTTTTAGGCATAGTTTGACACATTGATTCCAAAAGGATGTAAAAAGCCCAAGGTTTTCTTAGAGATTCAATTTAATAAGCATTTCTTTGACCCTGAGTTCAAATCAAAATTACTAGCTTTGTAAGCTGGCAAAGTCTCTTAACTTCTGTCTACCTCAGTTTGCTAAACTGTAAAATGGCAAAAATAATGAATAGCATCTATTTCTCAGGGTTATTGGGAAGATAAAAATGAGATAATATCTATAAAGTACTTAGCACAGTCCTTGCCACTGTAGGCATTTACTAAATGTTTGTTTCCTTTCTTCATTAATAAGTATTTACTCTCTGCTAGGGGGTACAAAGACTTGAGTTCAAATATAGCCTCAGATATTTATTTGTTAAGTGACCCTGGCCAAATCATTTAATCTCTGTTGTCTCAGTTTCTTCAAGTTTAACAGGAGATAATAATAGCATCTGCCTCCTAGAAATGTTGTAAGGAAAAAATGAAATAATATTTGTATAAGACTAGTACAATGTCTGCCATATAGTAGATGCTATATAAATATTCCTCCTTTTTCTCCGCCTCCTAAGGATAATGATGATTGTGATCACCAACAACATACAATGATAGAGTTCTGGGTCTGGAGTCAAGAAGACTTCCTGAGTTCAAAACTTGTCTTTGACACTTAATGTGTCCCTAGGCAAATCACTTCACCTTGTTAGCCTCAGTTTCCTCATTTGTAAAATGAGCTGGAGAAGGAAATGATAAATGACTTCAATATCCCTGCCAAAAAAAACCCCAAGTGGGGTCATGAAAAGTCAAACATGAATAAAGATGACTGAATAACAATAACAATATCTTTCCTGCAGGATCACAGATTTAAAGTTAGGAGGGACCTTTGAATTAATCTAGTCTTATCCCCTCATTTTACAGCGGAAGTTTATGGTCAAAGAAACAAAAGAACTAAATGGCATTACTCACGATTTTCTGGCTCTTCTGGACAGATCTTCCCCGACCATGCCAGCTTGCATTCTCCTAGGATGGCCCTAGCCATCTGCCAGAAGCAAAACCAGCCATCTTGGCACTGGCTTAACTTTCACTGACTATGATGCCTGGAGTTTTGGAAGTTGAGGTACAATGAAATAAGCAACAAATCTGGAGGCAAGATGACTCTGACTCAAATCCTGTCTTTGGCACTTACTACTGGATTGACTTTCTAAAGTCAAGCAACTTTTGGAAGTTATTTAACCTATATAGCAAGTTTCTTATCTATAAATGAGAGCTTTGGACTCTTGGTCCTCTGAGTTACCTTTTCATTCTAGATCTGTGATCCCATGAAAGCCCTTTGATTCAAGGTTCAATCATATTCTAATCTATTGACTTGCTGGCCTCAGGCAAAAATTTAGCATTCTGCTTTTGGTTTTCCTACAGATTCCTTTCTCATTTCTATTTCCTTTTCTGCCATATCTTAATCTCCAAACACATGACTGGAGGCTAGATGATGGGGCATTTTTTTTTTTTTTAGCAGGTCTGAAAACTAAACAAAGAGAATATGGAAAACAATTATGTTGTCTACTCAGGCTTCTCCTATCAGAGTTTGTTTTTGTTTGTTTGTTTGTTTTGTTTTGTTTTTGTTCACTTAGTCCTTGAAAAGAAAGATCACAGAGAGGTTATTCAGTATACTAAGTATACTGATTGGGGAGGTAGAGACATATTTCTAAAATTTCTTCCAGCTTTAAAATTCCATGACCCTCTATGAGTTTAGATAAGAGACAGTTTGTTGTAACTAAGGTATTTTTCAAAGGCTGATTTTCCATTTCCACCCAGCACATTTTCAATATGGGATCCTCGAAGTTAAAAGAGAACCCAGATCTGTTTTCTGATCTGTTTTCATTCAGAGGTCTTCCAGCTGTCCCCATTAGGATAGGCCTTAATCCTTTCCCCCTTCCTCACAGAATCTGGAAATGGCTTCATCAAAGCTTCAAAATAAGACTCTGGCTCCTTAAACTTGGGATGGCAAAAAAAAAAAAAACAAAACATTTTGCTTCTTAGGGTACCCAGGGAGCCCAGGATCAGTAAACACATGAAAATTCTCAGGCATTTCCTTTGACAGAAAACAAGAAGGAAAAAAACGGGTGGGAGGAGGGCTGGAGCCAGACAAGTGGGAATGGCAGGCTCTTCAATTATACCTGGAAGCCATGAAACATTAATATTGGCCTGAAAGAGCAGGAGCAGAGCACAGAGGCACACAAGGGGAGCTGAACACTAGCAGCTTTTTAAAGAGACAGAAGTAAACAAAACAACTCAACTCAATACCTGGGAGACTTGTCCAGAATCAAACTGGTTTTTTCATATTAAAGACTGGGGGAAGAAGAAAGAAAGGGAGAAGATGGGGAGAAGCAGTCAGAAAAAAAGAGAAAGAATAGAGGGAAGAATGGAGGATGCTAGGCAGGAAGGAAAGAAAACAAAAGGATACAAAGGGAAAAGGAATAGGAAGGAGTGAGAAATAGAGAATGAGATGGAGTAGTGGTCTCCATTGTATCACATCAGAAAGCTCATCTAGAAAGCATTAACTATGGAGAGAGGCAGACCTAGAGACTCCTCAAAAGCCACAAGGAAGTCCAACAACCTTTCAGTGAATAATGGCACAATAGTTAGTGGTTCTGTGCTTTGCAGAGCCTTACTTGGTATAATCACGGATCCCAGAAATCTAGGCCATTGAGAGCTATTAAAATTATGAAAATGGGAGCACTCCAAAAGTGTTACTGGCTACCATTTTGTTTCAAGATGTCACACTGGACTACAAAGTAAATTGAAGATTTGTCTTGGTACTCTTTATTAGTGCAGATTTTTTAAATTTAGTTTTCCAATTATTAAAGATTTATCATCTTGGTCATATATATCATGGTCATAGTGAAAAAAGCAATGGATTTGGAGACAGAATTTGGTGCTCAAATCCTACTTGTGCTACTTACTCCATGTGTGAATTTGGGCAAATTCTTTTGTACCTCAATTTCCTTATATGTAAAGGAACTAGACCAGACAGTCTCAAAAGTCCTTTTATTTTTTATTTTTTATTTATTTTTTAGTTCTGGAGCTCCAATCCTATGATAAGAGGTTTTTATCTCCCTTTCTCCATCTTCTCTCTACCAGAGGGGAAGGTTTGTGGTCATCACATACTGAATTCTGAAGGAAACTTTTTGTGGATGGCTAGGTGTGATTATGAAAACCATATGCCTGCTATTATGTATGTGAAGCCTGACCATATGCATGCACCCCTTAGGAGGAAATATGGATTATTTATCCACTCTATGTGGAAATCAATCATGCCGACAGCGGGTCTTCTTTGAAGTAAAAGGAAAGAGAGCAAATATACTGAAAGGACATTTGTTTCTCTACGACTAGTTACCTAATAAATAATCAGGAATGAGAGAACACAGTTTGTTAAAAGGAGGAGATGTAATTAAATGAAAATGAAAATGTACCACATCTCAGGAATTCCATTTTCTTCTTCCTCGCAGTATTTTGGTAAGTGATCTAACTTCTCCATGCCTCAGTTTCTCTGTTTCCTTGAAACCTAATTTCAGTTTTGGAATGAATCTCAGAAAATATTTGATGAAGTCCATCTCATCTTGTATGCCTATCCCCCAAGCTGACAATATACAAAATATCTGTACAAAATATCTGTCCTTTTAAGAACTTTCAGTGAGGAATTCCATTCTGTTTTGACATAGGAAGATTTTCTATTAAGCTCAAAATTACCTCTGTATCTTCTACTTAGTGCTCCTGGATCTGGCCTCTGGGGGCTACAGAAGACAAATTTAATCTCTCTTTCCATATAGGCTTTTCAAATACTTTAAAAAACTTATAATGTCCCCTGACCTTTCTTTTCTCAAATCTAAATGTCCTCAGTTTCTTCAACGATTTTTATATGGCATGCAGTTGAAGCCTTTGATCAAAAGCTCTAGACTTTTTCCAGTTTATTAATGTCCTTCCTAAAATGTAGCATCCATAAAAGAACACAGTCCTATAGATGTGATCTGATAGAGCAAGAGAATTATAGGATTATTAGTGCCTTATTGAAGGAAACTATGCCTCTTTTATGTAATGTGACTCTCAAGCTCATTAATTTTTTGTGTTGTCATATACTGATAATTCATATAGAGAATATAGTTCACTAAAACCTCTGATTTTTTTTTAAGATGAATTACTGTCTAGCCACTCTTCCTTAATCTTGTATTTGTTATGTTTATTTCTTGACCCCAAGTGTAAGACTTGACATTTATTCTTGTTAATTATATTGTTAATTATATCTTATTAAGTTTAGTCCAAATTTCTAGCCTCTAAAGAACTTTTAGGATCCTAATTCAGTCATTTGGTATATGTGTTATATCTTTTCTTCAGAGATGGAAGCTGAAGACTCTTTTTCTAAATAAAAGCAAAGAAGGAGAAAATAATCTGTTATTGTTTTCCAAGCTAGCTTGATCATTTGAGTTTAGGACATTTTGCTATAATCCATATATAGACTGAGAAGTATGTAACTGCCCCAGATTAAAGGGAGGGGGAAGACATTAGAGAAATCTTGGAGTAAGTAAAGGAAATTAAGGTAATTTTCAGAATTATAAATGACCACTGATACATTTTGAAATATATTTAATTTTTTATTTAATAGGATCAGAAAATATCACTAACATTATCCTTTCCTTATGGAATATCTAACTTTTCTCACTCAGAACATCACCATCCTACAGGCTATAGTTTGAGAAATATGGCCTAGTACTTAAGAAGAATTAAAAAGACGAGAATTTAAAATGGAAGGAAGCTTAAATCTGAAGCTTTATTTACATAATGCCAAGACATCTGGATGAAAAGTAGAAAATACTTTTAGTTTCCCAGATGACTAAGCTACATGATGTCTAGATATTTGATATTGGAGCATTTTGTCTACATGAAGTTAGATATATAGATGTTTGGAAACACCAGGCAATCAACCAGATTTTTACTTTTTGATCACATTTTTTTTTCCTATTATGTAGACCCAGCCTGAATGTAAAGGTATTTAAAAATGCTGACCTTATGAGTAAAAGTGACCTTCATTTGAGATTTTCAAAGAAATTTGAAGCTGACACATGAGTCTTGTCCAAGTTGAATAGTTTTTAAAATTATTATGAGGAAGAAAATACTGATTCAGTGAATTTCTTCCTATGAGTAAACTCTTTTTGAGTGAGGGGAATAGGATTGTTCAAAGTGAAAGAATAATTACATTAATTTTAAAGTTACATAAGTGAATTAAACTGGTTGGAAGAGACAAAGCTATGTAGACAACGGGGAGAGCTAAGTAGGTTTGAAAGCAGGTTTGCTGAAGCCAAGAGAATTTGAGAATTGAAGGAAAAAAGCCAAGAGAGGCACAGAACTAGAGGCTGCAAGCCTTTTCTTCTTTGCACTGGCATTCCCTATTCTTGAATGCTTTCCCAACTCCACCCCTTTGGAACTTCTGGGATCCTCAATTCTCTTCAAAGCTGAACTGCGGTACTACCCAGGGCTTAGAGTCAAGAAGATTCAAGTTTAAATTAAGTCTTGGACATTTACTGTGTATCCCTGTATACATCACTTAATTTCCATTTACCTCAGTTGTCTCTAATAACAGTACCTACCTCCCAGAGTTGTTCTCAGGCTCAAATGAAATATTTGTAAAATTCACAGTTAACACAGTGCCTGGTGCATAGTAGGCACTATGTTAACTATGCTGATGGTGATGATGATATATTTTTTTTGACCTCTCAGTTGTTAGTCATGGGAACAAGAATAAAGTTAGAAGGGATTTCCGAGATCATATAATCCAACCATCTCATTTTATAGATGAGGAAACTGAGGCCATAAGAAGTGACATGACTTCTTCAAATTCCAATAGCTATTGAGCAGCAGAGCTGAAAGAAGTCAGGGCTTCCTGACTAAGGCATAATCCCATAACACTTTCTGTTTCATTTCAACATTATTATGATTTCCTCTTTGCTGAACTTTGCTAATCATGTGTATCTTATTAATTCCAAGACAATTCAACCCTGTACGCATTCATCAAGAGCCTACCTTACCCAAGGGACTGGAGGTACAAAGATAAAAGTGGAATAGTCTCTGTCTCCAAGGAGCTTTCTTTTAGGGGTGGATGGACAGGGAGATAGAACATGTGCCCAGGTAAGAAAATATCAAGTTACTGAATGAGAGAGAAGGCATTCACAATCAAGGAAATTGAGGGGATTGAGGGAGACTCTTGAGGAAGTAGCATCTGAGACCAGAATGATTCTGGGAGACATACATGAAGGAGTGCATTGTAGGCAGGGTGGGATGGGGTGAAATTGTTAATTATATGAATGCACAAAAATGATTCAGAGAATGTCTGGTGGTATAATTTGGCCAAGAGGTAGAGTACATGAAGGGGACTAGTGAGAAAAAGGGCTAGGAAGGTAAGTCAGAATCCAATTGTGAAAAATTTTAAATGCAAAGTTGGAGAGTTTTTATTTTATCCTAAAGACAATAGAAAGCTATGGAAGTTTTTTGAGCAGGAGAATGTTAAGGATGGACTTATAACTTATAAAAATTTTTGGAAACAGTAGTGGGGAACATGCATTGTAAGAAAGAGACTCAAGAAGCCGGGGAGAACATGAGACTATTACAGCAGTCTTCATATTAAGTGATGTAGGTATCACTGAGGGTAGTAACTGTCTAAGTGGAGAGAAGAGGGGAAATATGAAAAAAAAATTAGGTAAATAGAATTGACAAACCAAATTGAAATTCTGAAACTCAAAGGAGAGATTAATAAAATTGAAATTAAGAAAACTATTGAACTAATAAATAAAACTAAGAGTTGGTTTTATGAAAAGACCAATTAAATAGATATGCCTTAAGTTAATTTGATTAGAAAAAAGAAAGAACAAAGCAAATCACCAGCATCAAAAATGAAAAGCGTGAACTTGCCACTAATGACAAAAAACTTAAAGCAATAATTAGGAGCTATTTGGATGGCAGCAAGTCTGACAATCTAGCTAAAATGAATATTTACAAAAATATAAATTGCTTGGATTAACAGAAGAGGAAATAAATTATTTAAATAGTCACATTTTAGAAAAAGAAATTGAATAAGCAATTAATGAACTCCCTAAGGAAAAAATTTCCAGGGCCAGATGGATTCACAAGTGAATTCTATCAAACATTTAAAGAACAATTAATTTCAATACTATGTAAACTATTTGGGAAAATAGGTAAAGAAGGAGTACTGCCAAATTCATTCTATGACATAAATATGATACTGATACATAAACCAGGAAGAACCAAAAGAGAGAAAGAAAATTAAAGATCAATCTCCCTAATGAATATTGAATAGAATTGACAAGACTTGGCAACAACTTATGAGAGTGAGGGAGAGAAAAGTCAAGGCTGAAACTGAAATTAATAGTTCAGAAATTCAGAGGACAATGGTGTTCTCAATAAAAATAAGAAAGTTTAGAGTTTAAGTAGCTTAAGAGGATTAAGACAATAGATTCCATTTTGGGGTTGATGAATTTGAAATGCCAATAAGACACTCCACTGGAACTATCCAGCACAAACTCAGGAGACAGTTTAAGGTTGAATATATATAATTATTAAAGGTGGTAAATAAAGCCATGGAAATGGATGACATCACCAAGAGAAAAAAATAAAGAAAGAGAAGAGAGTCCAAGATAGTTTACAAACTCTAGATCAATAAGGTTATCTTCAGTTCCTGGGGAATATCTAGAATGAATTATTAGAGATATAACTCTGCATCTCTTTTAAAAAAGGAATAGGAATTATAACGAGATAACATGGTTTCATCAAGAATAACTGATGCCCATAATAAACTTATTTTCTTTTTTTGGTGGGATAAGTTAAGTAGTAGATAAATGGGTTATGCTTTACCTAGCAAAATTAGAAGAAAAAACTTATTCTGTTAGGCCATAGAGAGCAGAACTAGGAATCATAGGTAGAAGCTGGAAAAGGAACAATTTAGATCAGAAACCAGGAAAAACTCTCCAACAGCTAGAGTGTGAGAGTGAGTTCTTCCTCCCCCTCATCTCTTCTCTTAGGACATCTGTCTAAGGCCGTCTTGTTGGTTGTGTTAAAATTGTGATTTCTTTTTTTTTTTTTTTATGGATTGGACAAAATGGCTCTATGGGTGCTTTCTAACTCTAACATTCTTTGATTTATGATTATGATTTTGATTTTATGATTACTGCTATATAAATTCTACCCTGATCTATTCTCATTTTCCAATATTCCTTATAGTAAACCTACTCTATTTGGGTAAAACTTAACATACTCAAAGATAAATTCTGACTCTGTATATTTATCAAGTTGATTTTTTGAACCTAACTTAATCTTTATCTCTATTAAATATAATGACAAGATCTATCCAAAGCCTAACCCATTGTCCATAGAGTGAGAGGAAAGTAATAACAAACATAAGACACATAAAAATAACATCTGGATTGATGTATGGCAGGGAATTTGTACATCCTAAAATGTTATAACAACTCTGAAGACCTTCTTGGAATTCCTGACACTTGAGTGACTTTGCCATTGGTATTACCTTTGATGGAGTTGCTTTACATTGTAATGAACCTGCTCCTAAGAATCAAATAAATAGTAAAAGGAGTGTAGGGTAGTAAATTGGCCCTACTTAGCACCATAATGATGATGACATGACACCAAAGACACAAAACATGTGGCATTTCTACCTGTTCCAATGCCATTCATAGAGTATATTTATCAAAATTTAAAACAATTCCTTAGTAGAGAAACTTTGGTGATGACAACACTGATCACAAGGGTATATGAATTAGATTGAAGATAAGGGTGCTTTTATAATGACACACAAGTGGAAACAGAGTCATAGGCAAGAGATTACTGCTCTTTTTTTGACAACAGTACCCAAGTGACATATCAATAAACCAAAGAGCAACACAAGATGGGTTTTAGATGTAACTTAATCCCAAAGTCCAGGTTAGATAAAATGAGAGTGGAAATATTGAAATTACTTGGATTGGAAAAGGAGAAAACTGAAGAACCTAAAATCACTAAAAATCTTTATTAGCATCAATTCCATCAATTCTCTTTCATAATGTTATGCATGGGAAAAAAAAACCATAGTTTCCAGTTATTTCGAAGGAAGGATGAGAATGCTAAAATGTCTTTTAAAATGATGGCACAAATTCAAACATAGAACAAATATGCCAAAGTAAAATAATTTTAAAAAGCTAGTATTGAGAACAAATATATTCTTTTACAGTATTTGATACAAATTTTAAATATATTTCAGAGACTGAACACAATAGGACATGCTATTGTTGTTGCCATGGTAAGGACCATAGGAGGAAAGGTGGGACTATTAAGGAATATGCTTAAAGGGAAGCATCAACTAATGGCATGGTAAAAAAGCTGGAGAAAACTATTAAAGATCTGAAGAAAAGACAATGCTGGTTATTAAACATCAACATCTAAATATTAGTGATAAAACCTTGAACATCAGATTGTGTGAAACAAATCAACAAAGAAAGACAGGAAAAAGAACCTAGAAAAACAAACATACATCAGAAATTCTAGATACTCTCAACCAACAATTGAAAGCAAAAGTTAAAACGTTAAAAAGCTATAAGGAGTCAAAACAATACAATGTTATGACAACAATAATGAATCAACATGAATAATAATAAAAGTTTACTTAAGAAACAAAGAAATAAGTAGAGAGAGATAGTATCTGCAAAGGGATGTGAAAAATGTCTGGTTGTCTGATCACCGGAGATCTCTTTGGTGCTGTTGCTTATTCTTTTCATTTATGTCCCAATTCTTTGTGACCTATTTGGAGTTTATTTGGCAAAGACATCAGAGTGGTTTGCCATTTCCTTCTCCACCTCATTTGACAATTGAGGAAACTAAGTCAAACAGGGTTAAGTCAGTTGCACAGGGTGACACAGCTAGTAAGTATCTGAGGCCAGATTTAAACTCAGGAAGACAAGTCTTTCTGACTCTAGGCCTGTCACTCTATATACTTTACCACAGCCGGAAATCTTACTTAATAAAAATACACTGTCGGTCAAATGTGAAACAACACAGTTACATAATATTAACCTAATGACTAATAGAAAGGTTACATCAAAGGGGGTGAGTGCAACACTATCTCCTTTGCAAGATTGGAAAGTAATGGGCCTGAATAAGATCCATAATGATTGGCTCAAATGCTTCACAATGACATATGAATTGCTTTCAAAGCACTACCAGCTTTCTGTTAGATACAAGCCTTTATTTCACCTTTCCCAACAGAAGGCAACACACACACACACACACACACACACACACACACACACGCTGTCAAAAGATGAAAACACTAATGATTTAATCTACCCAATCTCAACATGTAAGCTAATTTTGAGTTTATATATTCTCCTATCTCCAAAGTTGTTATAAGGATAAAATGAGATAATATTTGGGAAGGACTTTGCAAAATATAAATCACTATAGGAATACTAGCTGCTATCATTATTGTCAAAATGGAGCCATATGATCATAAATTAAGAGCTGGATAGCTCTCAATATTGTGCATGGCTTCCCAATTTAAACATTGACCCCATAAACATTTAAGAACAATACTTTAAATAGACACTATCAGGAATGAAAGGCATTCAAGATATTGAAGCATAGGCATAGGAGAAAAAAATCAAAGCCATGTGGTAGCAGGATGAAATATATTTCACCCCCATTATCCTGTCTGCTACAGTAGCAGTCCCTATAACATTACCTTGTGGTCATTGCTGTGGAAATGCAGTAGAAATGAAATCTTATAATCAATTGATAGTCAATTAATAAAACAATGCATTGTGCATTCCATCTGCTGGGCACTGTGCTAGGTATTTAAGATTCAAAGAAAAAACTCTACAAAACCGAGATTCCATTTAAATATTTAATTAATTTATTATTTATTAATTAAATTAATTAATCAAAATATTTATTTATATATTATATATAAAATGTGTATGTTATAATTAAAATAAATTAATTAAATATTTAAATATTTTCTCTGTTTCTGTTTCTCTTCAAACATACACACACACACACACACACACACACACACACACACACACACACACACATCCCTTACTTAAGTGAGGTAGGTTTGTGATAAGGGATATTGGAAGAGAGACTGAAGTAAGATTTATAAAGAGTCTATATAAAAAACTGGAATCATAAAATCATAGAATTTCAGAAATGGAGAGGACCTATGTAGCCATTTTATCCAATCCATAGAAAATAGGAGTCACCATTTAATATAACTAACAATACAACCAACATTGACTAATGTCCAAACAGAAGAAGTGAAGGGGAGGGAAAGTCTCTTGTGGTAGCTTTTTCCATTTTGGGATAATGTTGAAAACCCATTATGTTATTCATTCTCTTGTACTTTACAATGCAATATTACAAAAAGCTTCTGCTATCCTTATAGGTCTATTCCACTTAAAAATCCTTTATTATTTATTCAAGAAACTCCAGGGATTCCTTGTTACCTTTTGGATAAAATAAAAACTTTTCTAACACTTAAAAGTTCAAATGTTTTTGCTTTATAGATGTATGTTTGCATGCATAAATGTGTATGCATGTACAAAACACTTATATGTATACATACAGATGTATGCATGCACATACATATATAAGCACACTTGAACATATGATATATACATATGATATGATATATAATGATGATAATTTTTGACTTTTTTATTAAAGCTTTTTATTTTTCAAAACATATGCATAGATAATTCTTTGACATTAATCCTTGAAAAACCTTGTGTTCCAATTCCTCCACTTCCCTCATCCCCTCCCCTAGATGGCAAGTAGTCTAATATTTGTTAAACATGGCAGAAGTATATGTTAAATCCAATATATGCATACATATTTATATAATTATCTTGCTGCACAAGAAAATCAAATCAAACTGCAAAAAAAAAAAAATGAGAAAGAAAATAAGATGCAAGCAAACAACAAAAAGAGTGAACTTGATGTATTGTGAACCACACTTAGTTCCCACAGTTCTCTCTCTGGGTGTAGATGGCTCTCTTTATCACAAGATCATTGGAACTGGTCTGAATCATCTTGTTGTTGAAGAGAGCCACCTTCATCAGAATTGGTCATCATATAATCTTGTTATTGTGTACAATGATTTCTTGATTCTGTTCATTTCTCTTAGCATCAGTTCATGTAAGTATCTCCAGGCCTCTCTGAAATCATCCTGCTTATCATTTCTTACAGAACAATAATATTGCATAACATTCATATACCATAATTTATTTAGCCATTTTCCAACTGATGGGCATCCACTCAGTCTCCAGTTTCTTGCCACTACAAAAAGGGCTGCCACAAACATTTTTGCACAAGTAGGTCCCTTTCTCTCTTTTAAAATCTTTTTGGGATATAAGCCCAGTAGTAACACTACTGGGTCAAAAGGTATGCACAATTTAATAACGCTTTGGGCATAGTTTCAAATTACTCCCCAGAATGGTTGGATCCATTCACAAATCCACCAACAATGTATTAGTTTTCCCAGATCCTCTCTAACATTTTCCATTATCTTTTCCTGTCATCTTAGCCAATCTGAGAGGTGTACAGTGGTATCTCAGAGTAATCTTAATTTGCATTGCTCTGGTCAATAATGATTTAGAGTACCTTTTCATATGACTAGAAATGGTTTCACTTTCTTCATCTGAAAATTGTCTGTTCATATCCTTTGATCATTTATCAATTGGAGAATGGCTTGAATTCTTATAAACTTGAGGCAATTCTCTACATATTTTAGAAATGAAGCCTTTATCAGAACCGTTGTAAATGTTTTCCCAGTTTATTACTTCCTTTCTAATCTTTTCTGCATTAGTTTTGTTTGTACAAAATTTTTTTAACTTAATGTAATCCAAATTATCTATTTGTGATCAATAATGATATCTAGGTCTTCTTTGGTCACAAATTTCTTCCTCCTCCACTGATCTGAGAGGTAAACTATCCTATATTCTTCTAATTTGTCTATAATATTATTCTTTCTATGTAGATCATGAACTTAGTTTGACCTTATGTTGGTATATGGCGTTAGATGTAGATCAATGCCTAGTTTCTGCCATATTAGTTTCCAAATTTCTCAGCAGTTTTTGTCAAATAGTGAGTTCTTATCCCAAAAGCTGGGGTGTGTGGGTTTGGCAAATTCTAAATTATTATAGTCATTGATTATTTTGTCTTGTGAACCTAACCTATTCCACTGATTGACTACTCTCTTTCTTAGCCAGTATCAAATGGTTTGATGACCATTGCTTTTAGTTTTACATCTGGTACATTTGTATTTTTTTTATATTTTTTTTTTAGGAAAAAAAACACTAGAAACTGGGGGGTGGGTAGAGATTGGGAAAGGCCTCATACAAAGTGATGCTTGAGTTGAGCTTTGAAAAATAGACAGGTGAAGAAGAAATTTATTTGACACTTGGAAAACAGCTCGTGAAAAGACAAGGAAGTGGGAGATGAAGTGCCACAAATGAGAAATGGCAAGAAGACCAATTTGGTTGGATTGTAGAATGCTCAGAGGCACAAGTCTGGAAAAATAGTCTAGAGTCAGGTTGTGAATTTCATTAAGAGAAAAATAGGGAAGGCTGTATTTGATTGTAGAAATAATAAGGAAGTAATCACAGTTTCATAGATTTAGAGTTAGAAAGGAGTGTTCAATCCTTTATTTTACAAAAGAGGATACTGAGTCCTACAACTTGTCTAGGGTCACATAGCTAAAAATTATGAGAAGCAGAATTAAACTTAGTTCTTCCTGATTCCAAATCCAGCCCTCCACCATTCCAGTGACATCAAACATATAGCAGTGTGTGGGGAGAAAATGAGGGGAGGATGACACTAAACCATACATAAGCATCCCTGGAGGTATTATATTGACATTATTTGCATTCTGTTATGTTTTTATTTATTTTGTTAAATTTTCCCCAATTTTATTTTAATCTGCTTCTCAGAAGCATCTAGCATCTCTGCACTATACCATGCTATATCAGCACTGATACTTTGGATGAGGTTCACAACCACCTGAAATCTTAAAGTGAAGAGTTCAGTGAAATAGGTAGTTTTCATTAGGGTATCTCTTGATAAGTTCCTTCCAGAGACTTCTGTACTCATCACCAAAAACAGGGCTGCTCATTCCCACCTGCTTGATAGTAGTAAATGAGAAAGTGTCCATGGAATTCCTTACAGTCTTTGAAGAATGGCATCAGGAAAATGTAGAATGTTATTAAAAGTAGGGTACAGGGGATAGGAAGGGAAGAAAAGCTCTTTTGGAAATCAAATCCCTGGTTGAGAGATGACAGAGGTGTGGAATGGAAGTCTCCGCCAGTCTCACAAATCAGACGCCACTTAAGCAGCTACTGTCACCCACGTGGCAAGGGAGCTGAGATTTAGTGCTCTTTCCCAGAGCCATCATATCTGTTGTGCTTCAAAGCATGTGAAAGACTGTAAATCAGTCCCTTAGATGAAGCGAGGCTGCTAATTTGGTGTTGCTGGCCTCCCTATTCCATCGAGCCTTCTGAAATTCCTTAGTAAAGTGAAATGCCCTTTTCTGGAAAATTATATAACAAATCAAATAAGAATAAATTTATTAATTCCTAAAATGGAAGGTGACTCATAAAGGTTTTACATTAGGGGTGGGGGAGGAGGCAGGATAGAAATCTAATGATGGGAGAGGTCTTCATTGGTTCTAATGATCTAATGAGTAATTTGGTCCATTAAGGAGAGCAAGGGCAAGATGTGGCTTTCCTGATTAACGTGGTATCTTATCTGTGTTTTTTAATAAAAGTTTTATTATGGGCTGCTGCTCAGCCCGCTTCATGTTTAATTAAGGCCTCGGAAGCTCCTAGAGAACACTTCCTTCCCATTGACAGATGAAATACTAAACCAACTCCTGTGGGTTAACTGAGTTCTTGTTGTAATATACCAAGTGGAAATATGGGAAGGAGAAGAAAAGGAAGAATTTATCAACATTAAAAATAAAAAGGGAGGGGAAGGAGGACTAATATTTTCTTTCTTTTCTTTTTGGTGGGGGGAGGAAGACTAGACCTCTGACATCATTGGCATTTAGAACTCCCAATGAGAGAACCCCATTTGCCAATGTATATTAATACTTATTCTGAATCTTAAAGTCCTAAAATGTTGCTTAGGGCAATAGGTTAGTGATTTCCCGAAGATGACATAATCAGTAGATGCCAAGGATATGATGAACTCAGACTTTCCTGATTCTGAGAATGATTCTTTATCCATGAAACCATATTGTCTATTGGAACAATCATAGCGTATTAGAGCTGGGATCCTCATTAGAGATCATATAGTCTTACTAATTCATTTTATAGAGGAAAAAACCAAGATCCAAAAAAGGAAGTTGATTTGTCTTAGACAACACAACTGAAAAATGGCAGAATTGGGACTTCCCACTGTACTCAGTGATTTCTGTACCATTATAAACAGATCCATAGATATTGCTGAAAGACTATATCAGGGAGGTGAGACCCTTCTTGGGTCTTATCATAGTCACTGAATGCTACTCTGGAAGGGACTTTAGAGATCATCAAAATGTTAGAAAACAGGATTGTCCCTAAGACCCACAAGGGCAACAAGACAGATTATTTTGAATTTGAAACTCTTTATTTGAGATACTTATGCTCTCTTTAAGGTTGCTGAATGAGCCCCTCTCTACTTGTTACAGTGAACTACAAAAAGCATTTAAAAGACTCTCCCATGGTTGCAATCTTCTCCCATGTTCATGATTAGAGTGGGAAATCAATTACCAATGAAAAAGCCAGTGAAGGGACAAGAGGAAATCTAAATAACATAAAATTTAAAAAATACCAATACATATCCATTTTGTAAAAGGACAAATATCCAGATCTCTGAATTCTACAATGTCATCCCATACTAGGTTTCCCTTAAATGGGGCTAACTTGTACAAGAAAATAGCAGATAAGACAGACTGTGGATTATAAAGTTTTCTTTTGGATCATCATTTATCTTAAACCATTTAGCTGGTTTAAATGTGAGCATTGGCTCCATAGTATAGCCTGAAAAATACTTTTCAGGCTGAAATTAAGATAAACCAGATGAATATAGAGAAGAGAAATGTTGAGTAAACGTTTGGAAAAAATGTTATAAGTCAATAAAATATGAAGGGATTATGAGGAGAGTCAGAACAATAATTGATATTTAGATAGTGTTTGACAGTATAGAATCTCTTTATCATTCAGTATTCCACTGAATCTTCACAATGAAAGGGAATGAAAATATTGCTATTCCCATTTTACAGAAGAAGAAGAAATCCCATCTCAGCCATTATCTGGAAGTCTAATATATGACAGAGCTGGAAAATCAACATCTTTCTGACAATGAGGTCTGTGTGCTTTTCACTACTCTTGCATTGCATCTCAAAGAAGAAACTCTAATAAGACATGAAAAGAAAGAATTTCAACAATGGTAAAGTTCCAGTTGGGCTTAGATTCTGGGAAAATCCTAGGTCATTGAATAGGCTACCTTATTCTGAGAAGAAAAGACTGTGAATAGGGCAAATCAGCCCATGAGAATGCTTCTTTTAACAATCTTGGGAAGGCACCTGAAGTAAGAATGCCTTGCTTTATGTCATGACTAGAAAACTAATAAAGTTTGAATTATTTACTCTACAGAGATTAGATGAGATGGAGGATCAATTTATGTCCAGTGGTATGGTGAAATACAGAGCATCTCTCCATAATGCTGAAGACCTGTTATACCCATGTTATTCATCCTCCTGTACTAATATTACAGCAAGCTTCTGCTGTTCCTACAGGTCTCTTCCATTTATAAATCCTTTATTATTTGCTCAAGAAGCTCCAGGGGTTCCCTGTTGCCTTTAGGATAAAATAGAAACCTTTCTCTACAACACTTAAAGCCCTTTACAATTGAATTCCAGCCTACTTTTCCAACCTTATTGCATATTACAGCCTTTCATTCACTCTCCCTCCTAGCCAAAATTCTAATTCTTGTGGGATTTTTTGCTCACTTTTGTTTCTTTGGTATAAGATATTCTATCTCCTATCTCTATATCTTTTTTAGATTATCTCTCATGCTTATTATGCTTTCCTTTGTCACCTTCACCTCTTGGGATATCTAACTTTCTTCAAAGAGTGAGTTGAAGATCCACCTCCTTCTACACAGGGCCTCTTCTGAACCCCCCCCCCCATCTCTATTGTTAAACCTCTCCACAGTATTACTTTGTATCTTTAAAAATAAATCTGCCTACAGTTGTACACATTGTTATCCCTACAAAAAATGTAAATTCTTTAAGGAGATGCATAGTTTTGTTTTTAATCATCGCATACATAGTACTTGGCACATAGAAAATAAATGCTTGATAATTGCTTGTGGAAGGAATGAGTATATTGATCCAAATATTTCTCTAAAATAAGTGGCTCTCCAATTTGGAACTATGCCCAAAGAGTTATCAAACTGTGCATACCATTTGATCCAGCAGTGTTATTGGGCTTGTATCCCAAAGAGATCATACATAATGGAGGGAAAGGGACCCACATGTGCAAAAATGTTTGTAGCAGCCCTCTTTGTAGTGGCAAGAAACTAGAAAGTGAGTGGATGCCCATCAATTGGAGAATGGCTGAATAAGTTATGGTATATGAATGTTATAGAATATTATTGTTCTATAAAAATGGCCAACAGAATAGTTTCAGAGAGGCCTGGAGAGACTTACATGAACTGATGCTAAGTGAAGTGAGCAAAAACAGAAGATCCTTATACAAGGCAACAACAAGATTATATGATGATCAATTCTGATGAATGTGACTCTTTTGAACAATGTGATGATTCAGATCAGTTCCAAAGGTCTTGTGATGAAGAGAACTGTCTATACCCAGAGAGAGGACTGTGGGAACTGAATATGGATCACAACATAGTATTTTCTCTTTTGTTGTTTGCTTGCTTTTTTGTTTTTTTTCTCATTTCCCTCTTTTTAATCTGATTTTTCTTGTGCAGCATGATAAATGTGGAAATAGATATATTATTGCACATGTTTAACATATATTGGATTACTTGTCATCTAGGGGAAGGGGTAAGGGAAAGGAAGGAAAAATTTTGAACGCAAAGTTTTGTAAGGGTCAATGCTGAAAATTATCTATATATATGTTTTGGAAAAAAAAAACTTTAACAATAACAAAGGATTTTCAAGGATGAAAGAAACAGGACCACAAAGCAGTATACTCTAATTCATGCAGAATTTTGTTGGTCTAATCAGGGGGACATCTCAGAGCTTCTGAGTTTCTAGTTAGGATTTCATTTCTTGGATTCCTACAAGTTGGCATCACTTACAAGATACTCACAGAATAAATGTTTCGTTGAGGAAGATTTCAAGAGAACTGTGATAGAGAAGTACCTCAGCAACCTAGGATGAAAGGTGCTGTGTTTAACACCCTAGCTCTTTAAGAATTGCTTTTTGAAAAATAAGACATGAAGAGGGATGAAAGCACTTCAGATGAAAGGAGGGTCAGTCGATGCTTCCTCTTTTTGCTGGAGTTGAATTGGGTTTGATTTTTGCAGGAGAATGTAACAACCCTAGGAGCTTCATATTGAGATATCACATCGTTAAGCCATCACTTCTGGCCTTTGTTTCTAGTTGCATGTCTGAGAGTGAAACCAAAAATGCCCCCCACTACCAAAAATCAACCAAACAAAAAAACTGACCAAGTTCAGACAATTGGCCCTAGATTAGACTGTCTTAACACTTACCCTTTCCAAGTTGAGATTGGTGACACTTTGATTCAAATCAATCCTGATAATCTTTCACTATTGTATTATATGATATTTTTTAGGTACAAGTAAAATATAATAGTAAACAAAGGTCACTCCCAGTTGGTAAGGATAGTGAGGAAAAGTTAATTTTTTTCTTTCCCTGCTTAAAAAATTAAAAAGTAAATTAAAAACCAAAATCCTTTTAGCCAAACTCCTGTCTCATAAAGCTTTTTAGCAGATTGACTAGTTAAATAGCCACTTAGATAGATATATCAACTTACCTCCAAAATTTTTGTTTTCCTGGAAATGAGTCATAAATTATGACCATCAAATTGTCATCAGAGATATTTGGCTGTGTGAAACTGGGCAAACCAAATATCTCTGTTTTTCAGGTAACATGTAAAATGAAAGGGTGGCACATAATAACCTCTAATGTCCCTTCCAGCTTCCAAATCTAACATCCTATGACTGTCCAGCATGGGGAAGACAAAGAGAAGATAATCAATATCCCAGATAACTCACAACCTGATAGAACAATCTCTACATAATAAAATGTTTATTTTTAAAATCCAAGGCTAATGAAGGGACTTGTAGAAATGCTAAAATGGCCAATGACAGAGTTCTACCTACTCTATGAACAAACTTTTACATGTTGTATACTCAGTAGAATGTAAGTTCCTTGATAACAAGGATTGTTATATTTTGTCTTTGTATCCTCTGTACTCAACACAATGCCTGGTGAAACAGATTGTATAAATATCATTGTCCTCATTTTACACATGAGGCATAGAAATGTAATGTAACTTATCCATGGACACATAGTCATATAGAAATGAACATTATGGTCAATAAGAAATATATGGTAGGGCATCAAGATTTAGGATGGTTGTGAGGGATGATTGTTAAATACTTCAAGAACTCAGGGTGGGAAATGCCAAAGTAAAAACATCCTTGTCCTGCAGAAGTTCTTTACTCAAACAAGATATACAGAAAGATAAATGGCAAAGACTGGATTCAAACTCATTGATATGATACCAAATCCAAAGTATTTTTTGCTATCCTGAATCCCAGAAATCTCAGGGACTCAAGAGCAATGACTTTCCAAATGTGGACTATTGTTGACTCTCTAGGCCTGATCTTATGGCCTTCAAATGGCCCCAAGACCCTTGCTCTAAAACTGAGAGAAACTTGGGTTCAGATTCTTTCTCTGATGCTTATCACTAGTGTGCTCTTAATCAGTCAAAAAAGGCTTAATCAATCATTTAGTCCACAATAATTTATTAACTACCTACTATGTGCTAAATACTAGAAAAACAAAAGTGAAATCAAAAAAGTACCTGCTCTCAGGAGATTTAACGTAAGCTTTAGTTTCCTTATCCATTTTAAAAAAAACAAACAAACAAAAAACAACAACAACAACAACAACAACAACAAAAAAACGAGTGGGATAATAATGTTTCTGCTATCTGTATACCTTAAAACTCTTAGGAAAATATATGCTCTATCCCTTAGAAAATAACAGCTCTTTGGCAGCCTTTAGAGGCAAAGCAGTCATTGGGCAAACATTCCCTAGGCCTCCTTTTAATGTTAAGATCCAAACATCATTGCCAACTCATTTCTTCATAACTAGATTCACTCTCTCAACAATAATTAAAAAAATGACTCTGCGGATAAAACCAGGATCCAGTAGAGCTTGGGGATTTTGCTACTTGAATAAATTTCACTTACACCCAAATCAGTCTGGGAGTTGCTGACTTAGCTTTCTCTAGTGTTCCACTGAAGAATTTATTAGAAGCATCTGGGACCATTAATTGATTCTCACAGATTCTCTTTGGAGACTATTTCTCAACCTACGGCTTCTAAGATAGAACAGAAATACCCTTAATCTTACCTGTGTCACTAATGTAAGCTGAGTTGGGGGGTGGGAGGAGGACCGCTGCCTTATCCTTCAGGCCAAATATAATTCATTTAGTCACCAGAAAAAATGAATAGACTGGGTGACAGTGTCAGCAACAAGAAGTACTTGAGAACAGTTATAGGGCCTTGCAAGAAGATAAAGGAAGAGGGAATATGTGGAGATAAAATTGTGTAATATTGCTTATGTACCTCTTTCTAAAGAAACTAAATGGAGGCATAGAAGTGGGGCTCCATTCTCAATTCTGTAGGGACTTCTTGTTAGAAGTGTATTCTAGTTGTTAGGAAGTGAAAGAAGGATGTGTTTAATAAAAGGAAATGAACTGGCTTTCTATCCTCAGCATTCCTATTGGTCTACCTTTGTACTTTTTTCCTGGTTCACTCTGATACGCCACTGATTGGTTTCTTGTCACTCTGATTTTGATGTTTCACTTTCTGATTATCATTCATTCAATGCTTGGTATATTCCTGAGGGTATTACATTGAAGAAAAAGCTTGAAATTTTACTTTAAACAATAATGTTTTATAACTAGTTACTTATAGAGTTAGAGAAATTTCCCTGTTAATACTGGGGTATTTGAAAATTGGAACAAAGGCAAAGAACTAACTATAGAATCAAAGGTTCATTTCCCAGCTCTGCTATTGACAATATGTATGAGATTTGATGGCTTATTTTAACCATTTAGAACCTCAGGCTCCTCATGTGTAGACTGAATGAATTGGACTAGAGGACAGTTAAGATCATTTCCTGATTTTAATTTTATGATTCTTTTTTTTCTCCCCGGTTACTGACTCAGCTTTTTATTTTTTCCCTCATAAAAGTCA
The DNA here is from genome assembly GCF_016432865.1 of Antechinus flavipes. Lineage (NCBI taxonomy): Eukaryota > Metazoa > Chordata > Mammalia > Dasyuromorphia > Dasyuridae > Antechinus > Antechinus flavipes. The sequence goes on along the minus strand of NC_067399.1, from coordinate 221,338,094 downwards.
TGTTGTGAGAGAAAACATAGATCCTCCCTCCCCCTCCCCAAGCCCCCCAAACCTCAAGAAAAATAAAGTTTAAATAAGTATACTTCAAATTGTATTCAGACACAATCATTTCTTTCTCTGGGTATGGAAAGCATTTTTTCATTTTAAGTCCTTCAGAGTAGTCATGGATTATTGTATTGCTGAGAATAACAGTAATTCATAGCTAATCATCCCACATCATTGCTATTACTTTGTATAATCCTATAATTCTTACATCTGACAGACCATGTCTCTGGCCCACATGGTATCTGGACTCAGTTTTCCTAAAACTCCAATATTTCAAATGCTGAAATATTTTTAAAAGCCCTGTGTTTGTTGATTATGATGTATATATTTCATACACAGTATTCTTTCCAACTCTAAATTCTATAAAACAATTCAATTGACATTTGTTAGTTTCTTACTATAAAAGAAGGAAGGAAAGAAGGAATGGAAAAAGGGAAAAAGAAAAGATAGGAAAGAGAACTTGAAAACAAAAATTCTTATTTTTGTCTATGTATTCTCAGTATCTACTATGTATTTACTATAAGCCAATAGATGGTTAATAAATAATTTTGATTTAATAATTAATTAGGGAACAAATTCTGCTCTCCAGTAGTTTGTAATATACAAAGAAGAAATGAGATTTGCATGCATATCATATAAAAGAGAAGATGATTAGTTGAGAAGTCCAGACAAAGTATTAGAAGGTATCTGTGAAAGCAGAGATCACTTTTATTTCAATGGTGAAGATTAATGTAGAATATTATACTTGAATATAACCAGGACAAAAGGGAGATGTTTTAACATATGGAAATCAATGAGAAGAAAGGAATCAAACCTTTTCCAATTGTGGGATATGGTAAGAGAAAAAAACAAAAAAATGGGAAAATGAAGAACAAAAGCACAGAGGTTTGGTTGAAGGGAGGATCTATGGAGCAGAGAAATGTGAGAAAGGGCTCAAAACATAGTCTGGATTATGTCATGGAGGTTTTTGAATGACAGGGTGAGGAATTTATATTTCAATTGATAGAGAATGGATAAATACTAAAGATGTTTTTTTTTTTTTTTAAAGTGATCTGATTCAAATAATGCATTAACAAGATCACTTGGCTGATACTGTTCAAGAAATGATTGGAAAATGGAGAGTAGAGTGAGGGACCTGGATGGGAAACTAGCTCTAAATGTTTGAATGAGAAATAGAATTAATCAATCAACAAATATCAAGTAACTGTCTAATATATGCTAAGCACTGTGCTTGATACTAGAGATACAAAATAATGAATGAAACAAGTCTCTATTCACAAGAATCTTAAGGACTGGAGGAACTGATTTTCCTTCAAAACAAAGATCTCAGATTTCATCCCATTATATGCCACCATCCTGGGATGCTCAAAGCATTTTAGAACCCTTCTCCTCTGTAATACCCTTTCTCCTGCTCTTTGACTGGACAGATTTACAGTCTGTTGAGAATAAGATAAAGTTAATGACTTCTTCACTTTAAGTAGTCCAAGTACAATGCTCTAAAGAGTATCCACTTATTAAACATTAAAGATGAATAACAAAGAGGACAAGTCTTCTGAATGAATCATGAGAAAATAGGGATGAATCATGAGACAATAGGAGAAGGAGAAAGTCTCGTTAACTGAACTAGTGGGTGCCTTAATCCACAGCTTGTTGTTGTTCATCCTTCATGCTTGAAGAGGACCAATGACATCATAGAATGATGTCTTGACTTGCTTGAGAATTGGATCTGAGAGAGTCAGAGCTGGGAAAAGTTGTCAGTCACACTCTCTTCCAGAATCATCAAAATTCAGTGGCAAGGGAAAAAATCAAGATGACTGGCATTGACTGAGGAAACAATGGGTGACTTTGGACTTTCTAAATTAATATCTTTCTGAGGTTTTAGTTTGTCTGAAGCAGTGTTCATTCAATGGCTAGAGGCTAGATAAGAACTGAGATAAAAGATGACCTAATTTACCATCACAAAATATCGATATCAATGAAGAAGTCACAGGTAACTTTAGATGGAACAATTTCTATCTCACGATTAGTTCAAAAGCAAGACATAAAGGTTTAGAAGACAGGAAGTGAAGGCACTGAACATATATGACTTTTTCAAGTTTATCTGAGAAAAGGAGAGATAAAGAATATAGAACAATAAATGGTGGGCATGATTGGGTCAAGTGAAAGTTTGTTTTAAGGATAAAGGTAGATTACAGTGGGAATGTAGGCAGCATGGAAAGAACCACTAGCACAGAAGACTGAAGAGGAGAGACAGAAGCTGAGAAAGGAGAGACTAATAGTGGGAGCAATCAGTTGAGAAAGACAAAATGGGATCACGAACAAGAAGAGAGACTAAGCATGGCAAGGAGATGGGCCACCTTTTCTTCAAGGCTAGAGCGAAAGAGGAAATAGTGGGAGATAACTTCAGGAGATATAATTTTAAAGGAGAAAAAGTGATATTGAGGAAAATGTTGTCATTTTTTTTTGAAGTATGAGGTGAAGTTCTCATTTAAGAAGTTGTGTGTGTGTATAGTCATATGACTTGTGGGAGGCTTGTGGAGAAAAGAAATGGTTTGGAATAGTCATTCTGGTGAGCTAGACTTCCTCTAGCTCCAGTCAGAGGCACATGAGTAGGAGTGAATGGAGATGAATGGTGGTATTACTGGTAATCATGAAAAACAACAAGAGGTTGGTGAGCAGAATGTAGTATAGAACTGGCCTGGTTCATTCAGGGGTAGAACTAGGGAATGGAGGAGAATACAGTCAATTTTGCTGTAATGCAACATATGCTTCCTAAAAATCACTGTGCCATGCAAAATTGCACAAATTATTCAAAGTTCCAGTCCAGGCAAACTTGGCCAACATTTTCATACAGCAACCTTGCCAATCAAAGCATAAGATCGTATTTAAACAATGAACTTTGAAAACAGGAATGCAAATAGAATCATAATTTATGATTTTTAAAAATTTTCCTTGCTGCAGACATTGGCTAACATATGGCTAAGTCTTTAGTCATAGCAGACACTACATACTATTCTCTACTCTGCAAATTGTATCCCTACTGCCTCCATCAAGGAACTACCACCAAAGCTTTTCTGAAATGGAGTTTTAAACACTAAATGGCAGGCCATAGTTCAGTGTTTTTCCAAAAGAAATAAACAGCATTTTATGTCATAAAGTGAATTTGCACTGTCCAAGCAAAATGGCTTTGTATACTGACAAATGTTATTATGCAGATTGATTTACTCCTAGCCTGACAATAACTTGGTTACTAAGGTTTGTGCAGAATCAGCTTGAAAATTCTTCCCCCTGCTTAAGTAGAGATATAGTCAAATTAAGCAGTTCCAAGAAAAGAGGATCTCTTTGAACACGAGGACCAATGGACAGTAGAGCTACAGCTACTGACATTGGCCTAAAAATCCTTTGATCAGGATCCTGTTTGCTGACCAGAGGTTAAATATGATTTAACTAAGTCCTGCACTGCCATAAGATCCACTAGCCTCCACAAAACTTTTGTTCTTTTAGGGATGGACTGGAAATGTTTACCAATTAGTTCTATGAAAAAGCAAATGAAAAATGCATTTAATCGGCATTATTAACATTTTCTCCATCACTTTCTTAAGTCTAGACAATCGGCAAAACAATAAATCAAGCCTTGATTTATGATGTTAGCTTCTTTTTAAAGTGTAAATATTCCTACTGAAAACTGAACTAATGACTCCAACAAACCCCCACCTCCCTTATTTTAATCCTCCAATCTCCCCCAGGTAGATGCTTTTTTACTCAGGGATAATCACTACAAAACTTCACCCAGAAAATGCTTCTTACACCTCCATTATCTTCCTACAGTTCCCACTTTCATCTCATTTTACAATCAAACTTAAAATCCTATGTCACAATCACTTGAGTCTCTGTGATATACCAGGTGGTAACTATACTTCATTAGTGGAATTATTCAAGCAAAAACTAGATGACTATTTTTGGGGATCCATGGCATTTGGAAACGACCTTAGAGCAATCAGTTGAATTTACTCCTTCCACAGATAAAGACATTAAAATCTCCCCTCCCTCCTGAAATGATATGCTCAAATTCATATAGGCAGAGAGCCGGGGTTCTACTCTACATATGATCCTAAACCATGTCAATTTTGCCCCTCTTAATTTTGGTGTCTTCTCCCTCTTAATTAATTTTTTAAACTTAATCTGTATATAACTTGTTTTGTATATATTTATTTGCATGATATCTCCTCCAATAGAATATAAACCCCTTAAGGACAGGAACTGGTTTTTATTTATTTTTATATTCCCAGCACTTAGCATAGTGGGCACTTAATAAATGTTTATTGATTAATTTTTCTAATCTACCAGAATGTGATTCAATCTGCCAGATATTGACTGTATACTCTTAAAAAAAAGATGAATATAATCTTAGAATTTCAAATTCAGAAGGGATCTAGTGTTTTTCAGATAAAAAAAAACGGAGGTCTAGAGAGATGAATTGATTTATCCAAGCTTTCATGGGATTCAAACTGAGGCCCCGAGACTTCAAATTCAGTAATCTTTCCATGATATTCTACTGCCTTTGGACTAGTGTAGAAGGCACTAGAACACAAAAGATAGTGTGGTGTTGTGTCCTGCTTTCTAGAGCCCCCAAGTTGGGGTGACAAAACATACTATGTTTTCTAGAACCCCCATGCCAGAGTGGATAAAACATACTATCTTAGTGGAGGAGTGATGAGGGGAGACTTCCCAAAATGGTTAAAATATGGAGTCCATTTATTCCAAGGTCTTTCTCCCTTTATACCCTCTTACCCTTATGCAACCAAAACAACACTGTGCATGTGCTAAATATGTACTGCACACGTGGGACCACATGAACAACTTGCTATTATTGCACATAGATTGCCAGCTGGTATCACTCTGCTTCAATCACAACACAGGCTGTCATCTCCCCCTGACTTTTCAGGAAGGCTGAGATCCCTGAGGGGAGATGGGGAGCCTCACCGGACATTGTCAGCAAGTTCCCTCTGGGCTGAAGGATTTTATACCTCACTTAGAATTTCCCCACTGACTGTGGCTTTCTATAGTGTGGGACTTAGGAAACCTGGGTTCAAATCTTGCCTCTAAAACATGCTACTTCTATGACATGAACACAACCATTTGACCTCTCTGAAACTCAGTTTCCATAAATATAAAATTTCATAATATCTGAAGTGCCTACCTCAGAGTATTAAGAAGTTTATGTGAAGTAATCTGAGCAGAATTTATATAAATGTCAGCTGCTATCATTTGGTGGGTTATTTGTTTCATCAGTTATTATTATTTAATGATATCCTTTCCAGGTAACATTTGTATTAGTTGCATTAATCCACAAGAGTGGCTTTATTGGGGGAAATTTCAGGCACCAAAGGACAAATCCATTTTTTTTTTTTGATCATTGTAAGGACCCTGCATCACCCCTCAAATTGCTTACAGAAATGGCCACTCATTTTATATCTACATGGGGATACTGCTGAGGGGAAGACTGTTAACCTTTTGTATTTAAATAGATCGTAGACAAAGGGCTACTTCCCGGAATGTTTACATAGAGTAGATGTTTATTTTTTGGATTTCTAGGCAAATGTTCTTTTCAGTATTTCTTGTCTGCTTCCCTGATCTCATCTGTTTGGTGGCTTCCCACCTGCCGTTCTGCAGCCTTTGGGTCTACTATATCTAAATGCTACAAAATGGCTAAGTCATTCCTCTTTAGTATTTCTCTGGAATCTGAGTCATATCCTAGAATCTGAACAGTACTGTCTTCTATTCAATTCATCCTTCCATATGCCCCCTCTATGAAATGAATTAATCAAATAAACAGATAACCATTATTGTGTCAACTGGCTAATGTGTCACTCTCCCCAATGACATGTTTTGAGCTTTCAGATAGGACTTAGACAATGTTACATAGTAACAAAATAAAACTTGCATTTAGACCCATAAATAACTAGGTGACCCTGAAGAATTTTCTTAGCTTCAATTTTCTGATCTATAACTTGAGGATTATAACAATCTATCAGCACTTATTATGGCTGAGTCCTGAGATACAAAGAAAGACAAAAGACAATCCCTATTCTCAAGAAGTTTATAATCTATAAGGGAAGACAATATACAAAAAGAAGGTGAAAAGGGGGGAAAAGGAAGGAATCACGCCAGGGCAATATGAAGAGGTCCAAAGAAAAATGCAGCTCATGGGAAATGAATACCAATACCACCAAACACCACAGGGTTGACTGTGAATATTACAAGAAATTTCTCCCTCCCCCTCCCCCCCACAGTGGAGTGAGGAGGAGAAAGAAATAAAAAAAATTCTTGTTAATTTGGAAAATGAGTATATAGAGGGAGATGGTGCTACATAAATGGAAGGTTATATGTGCTTTCAGATGAGGTCATTGTATAATTAGTTTTACTTAATTGTTTTACTTTGTTATAAGAGATATGTCATGGATTGGGGCTAATCTGTAAATGGGTTTAATGTAGCAGTTTATGTCAATAATTTTTTAAAATAAGGTTCAATAATCATAGGATCATGAAATCATATACCCCAGAGCTGAAAAGTAAATTACTCCATCTCCTCATTTTACAATTGAGGATATTGAGGCTAGAGGAGTTTAAGTGAATTCCCCAAAGTCCCACAGGTAGCAAATATCAAAAGAGATTTGAATCCAAGTTCCTTGATTCCAGAGTCAATAACTTTTTGTTAAAAGTTGAGAGTCTATTTTTTTTTTTTTAATCTACCTCCAGGAATAATTTCCTCTCATATTTCTATTGTATTTCTGGGCTGCAACAGGTGACTGGGACATTTAGGAAAGGAACCAAAATGTTAGGTAAGTGAGAGAATATATTTGAGTTACCTGAGAAATTTTGGTGAGAAGGAGTTGGCAATGAGGTTAGAAGAGAATATGGCAAATGGAAAAACTTCCTCTTGATTTCCATGTTGAAGCTGGAGATGAGAGGGCCGGGGTTCCAAGATGAACTGTTAACTATCATGAGGCTTTGCAGCCTCAGGATGCTGTCCAAATCAGGGCTTATGGAACACACCTAATTTTGTCCAGAGCTTCAGAGTTCACAACTAAACCCTGTGATCAGACCCATCAAATGTGCCTTTATTAAAGAAAAGACCTCATCATAAAAGAGTCAAGGTTTCCGACCAAAGGCTTTTCTCAAAATCTAATCCAGAAGCAATCAAGTGGGCATTTTTTAAAACCTGAGCCAAAGTAAAAAGTATATCATTTTTCTAAAACAACTGACCTTTACTCTTTGTGAAATGAGCTTCAGTCTTGGGAGATTGAAATAAATTTTTAATTTAAAATTTAAAACTCAGACCTTTCTTCCACTTGTCAGCAACTTGTCAAGCCACTGCACCAGAGGCTGGCTAGACCAAGCTCCTCACATTTTCAAAATCATTTCTAGGGGAGGGGATGAGGGAAAGGGAGTCTTCCTCCTTTTTAAGGCTAATTCTTTTACCTGGACTCTATCTCTTTATAATTTGGTTCCTATGTCACTGCCTTTATGAAGCCTTCCAGGATTCTTCACACCCTTTGGATTTCCCTTTGAACTTCTTCAGATCTTATTGTCAATATCTCTAGCTCAAAACTAAGCACTTACTACTTTAGGCATTAAATCAAGTAGTTTAGAAACTACTTTGGGTTAAGAAACTCCTCCTTTGAATTTATTTATTCATTTATAAAATTGAAAGACAGTTATTTCGAATGAAGTGAATTAGTGATAGTGAATCTGGGAGTTACCTATTGGTTATCAGGCTTTTTCTTTTGTTTTGGAAACAGTTGGAAAATATGGTGGGTTTGGAAATATGTAGATAATAATGTTTATAATAATCTAGGCCCTTCAAGAATAGGGAAAAAAAAACATATAAGGAAAGAACAGAAGCTTGTAGCAGAGAAAGTGTGATAATAATTGGCTCCCTTAGGAGTGAGAGAATCTAGGTTCAAATCTTGGTTCTGCAACCTACTCTGTGAAATCCTTGGCCATTCAGCATTTCCAGGTCACAATTTCTTTACTTTTAAAATGAGAGGAGGGTTGAACTTACCTCTCAAGTCCTTTTGAACTCTCAATTTTAGGATTTATCTTTGAAATGGGTGGATAAATAATTTAGACTTAGCAGCTAGAGAAAAATGTGGGACCATGTTTTTTTACTCCAAGGATTGAATATGAACTCTGGCATTTAAAACTTATATATCATTCTCTTTTACACGCTCTGTTCTCTAGCGAAAATGATCTAATTGCAGTCTCTCAAATGGTATACTCTGTCTCTTGCCTTTATCCCTTTGTTCTGGTTATTCTTCATGCCTGGAAAGTTTGGTCTCTTCACCTCTGTTTCAGAATCCCTATATTTTTTTTCCAAGAAAAAGCTCAAATGTCATTGCCTGCAGGAGGCCTTTCACAGTCCCCTCAGATGCTAATGTCTTCCTTTCTAAGATTACCTTACATCTACTCTGTAGGTATTCTCTTTATACTTATTTATGTTCATGTTGTCTCCTTTCTCCCATTAGAATGTAAGAATGCAAGTTCCTTGAGAGTAAGGAGTATTTTAACTACTCCCTTCTCTACCTCCCACATCCCAGGGACTTAGCACAAAGGTCTATAAGTAAACACTTAATTGATTGAATGTATTGGTTGTTGATTTGGGTCTTTCCTCCAATTGCATCAATCATTCAATCATTGATATTTATTAAATATTATTTACATATAGTGCTAAGGGTTTGAGATATAAATAAAAGTAAAAAAAAAAAATAACCAAATAACCCATTACAATCCTGCCATCTGGTCCCATTCACCTCTTATTCACAACTTCTGATAAATTCTTCATGGAAAAAATATCAAACTTTTTTGTTTACTCCTTCTTTCTTTCCTTCCTCCTCTTTCTCTTTCTTCCCTTTTTTCTTTTCCTTCCTTCCTTCCTTCCTTCCTTCCTTCTTCCTTCCTTCCTTCCTTCCTTCCTTCCTTCCTTCCTTCCTTCCTTCCTTCCTTCCTTCCTTGCTTTCTTCCTTCTCTCCCCATTATGTGAATAACAATAGTATACAGGCACTTATCCCATTAATTATTCCATACCTATCATAATGTTCCACGTAAGGTTTTCCTGAGCCTAAAATGGCAGGACTGTACTTCTGAGTTTCCCCTGAAGCAGTGAGCCCTTGGGAGCATTTCAAAGAAAAAGCATTTTAACTGGTGGGACTAAATCACTGCACACACTTAGCTTCACTTGATCTCCTCCTTTCTCAGTCCTAAGAATTTTCTTTCCCCACTTCCTGTGGTGCTTAGTCTGTAGTATTACCCACCACAGGCAAGCCCTAGGCAGAACTCTGATGGCAAAGGACAAAAAAACAATTTCAGTATAGAATTTTAGGAGGTTAGAACTGGGAAGGACCTTAGAGACCATCTAGACCAACACTCTCATTTTATAGTCATCTGAAGCTTAGAGAGATGAAGTGATTTGTCCAAGGTTACTCAGAACACAGGAATGATTAAAATTCAAATGGTCCCTCATTAATGAATACCTAACTTACATATAAGCCCTCTATATAAATGGATGGGAAGAGAGACTTTGGGTATATGTATCTCCCCTTTCTCTCTGTATACAAGGAAACAACTCCCCAGCATTCACTAATGCAGAAAACTTGCTGGTGATTTACCCAAATAGGTACCAATGATGCAGTATAATACACTGGGCAGAATTCTGAACTTGGAATCAGACATGGGTTCAAATTCTACCTCAGATACTTCATAGCTCTGGACTCAGCTAACCTCTTGCAGTTTCCTCATCTGCAAAATAGACATAATAATATCACTTCAAAGGATGCTTATCAATTGGGGAATGGCTCAATAAAATATGGTATATGTTTGTGATGGAATATTATTGTTCTATGGGAAATGATAAGCAGGATGCTCTCAGTGAAAAAAAAAAAAAAAACCTGGAAAGTCCTCCATGAACTCTAGCAAAATGAAACATATTATATAGAGAGTAGTAGCAATGTTGTGGGATCACCAGCTGTAAATGACTTTCCTATTCAGGACAATGATTCATGACTATTCTGAGAGACTTATGATAAAAAATCCTATCCATACCCAGAGAAGAAACTGATTGTGCCTGAATACAGACTGAAGCATACTCTCATTCTCTCTTTTAACTTTATTTTTTTCATGAATTTTTTTTTTCATTAGGATGGGCATTCTATATTTTCTTTTACAATGTGACTTTTATGGAATTGTTTTGCATAACTTTACATGTGGTTTCTTAATTGGGAGTGGGCTTAAGAGAGAGAAACTAAAATTCAAAAATATTAAAAATAAATGTAAAAAATTGTTTTAAATGTAGTTAGGGAAAATATTAAATAAGTAAATAAATAAATTCTCCCTTCCCCCCAATAATATCACCTAAAGACTTTTGTGGAGCACAAAAGAGATAGTACATGGAAAGTACTTTGTAAACCTTAAAGTCCAAATAAAAGCAAATTATTATATTGGTTTCTTACATTACTTTGTACAGATTAAAAATCAAGCAATTATTGCTTCCCGTTCTTTGCCCTGTACCTGTAGAGGACTGGAACTATGCACTGAGGTCGGGACTGCTGAGCACTTGAGGCTAACTTCTGATTGGATGATACTCTATGGGCATATGCTTGGAAAATGGTCCTTTCCACTATCCGTCCTGGCTCAATGATTGGTGTATAGAGGATTGTAGGAGGGACTAGGGGGTGGAGTAAGCTGGCCAGGGACACACTCTCAGAGGTAGACAAGGGAGAAGGCGCTTGCAGAGATTCTCTTCCATCTCCTTCACTTCCACCTCTAAAGACCAAGAATAAAGATGAACTTTTGCTTTTCCTGACTCTGGCTGATTCCGGGGTATCCTGGGTGCTAGCGCGGTCATTACATGTACCTATTCTATTGCCTCTTTACAAAGCCAAGTGGGAGAAGATGAGATATGCTCCTAGTCTCAAATTGGAACTCAATTATTTTCCCCATAAAATAATGTTATAAATGAAGGTTGGTTTCATAGGATCCAAGATCTAGAGCTAGAAGAGATCTTGGAGGCCATTTAGTCCAAACCACTCATTTTAGAGATGAGAAAACCAGGACCCAGAGACTTGCCCAAGATCATTCAATAATAAGCAGCAGACTAGGATTCAAACTGGTGGCTACTGGCTGCCCTTCAGTTATCTTTCCATAGCACCACAGTTCCCATGCCCTGAAATGATACACTGTATTCAAAGCTCAGTGTAAGTTACACAACTTCTTGTGAATCAATCTACTTTTAAAAAACAAAGAACAGACACAAACCACTATTTTGTAGGAAAATGTCCTTCAAGTTCCAAACAACCAATTCAAGTCAATTCAACCTGCTGAGGTCCTTAATTCAACTCAATAAATGGTAATTAAACTCTTACTATTTATAAGGCAGAATGATCAGCTTGATTCTCATGTATCTGCCTTCAGTCCACTGGTATATGTTACTTTGGTTGAATAAAACCTGTCCTCACATAGATGTACAGTCACCGTATGCTGCTATTTCCTTCCAAAAGGAAACTATTTAACAACAATAAAAACAACAGCAGCATTTACATAGTGCTTTAAGGGTTATAAAGCATTTTGGACAAATTATTTGAATATCATTACAACCATGTACTATAGGTTCTGTTACTGCTTCATTTTACAGATGAGAAAACTGAGGAGGAAGGAGGTTTAGTGACATGTCCAGGATCACACAACTAAGCAAAAGTCTGTGATAGGATTTAAATTCAGATATTTTTGACTCCAAGTCTTGTACTACAAATTAGGAAACCAGGTAGCTGCTTCTAGTTCAAAGATATCCATCAGATAGATTATTTGTATCTGGTGTAGTATCTGGGACACAGGAACTATAAAAACACTCATTCTTTTCACATTGTCTGATATAGTTAAAGGATTTAAAAATTTTATAAAATGTTTTCCTTAAGCTATCTCATTTGATCCTTATAATACCCCAGGTGAAGTGGATAATATAAGTATTATTATCTCCTTTTACAGAGAGGAAACTGGGGCTCAGAGTGATTAAGTGATTACCCAATAGTTGCTTAACTAGTAAGCACCAGAGGCAGAATTTGAACTCACATCTTCCTTCAGATGAGTCCAGCATTTTCAGTCATATCTGATTCTTTGTGATTCCATTTGGAGTTGTCTTGGCAGAGATTCTAGAGTGGTTTGCCATTTTCTCTCCAGCTCATTTTACAAATAAAAAAAATCGAGTGACTTGCCCAGAGTTGTACAGCTAGTATGTATTGAGAAAAGATTTGAATTCAAGAAAATGAGTCTTCCTTCTTTCTTTTTTTATTCTATCCATTGCACCATGTGGCTGCCCACTCTAGCTATTACAGACTAGTAATGCTTCTCATTTACTCCTAGCTGCTAACTGAGGGGATTGGGCATTAGAAATCTTTTCAAATGATTCCTTCTGTATCCATAGCATACTAAGATTCAATTTCCCCAAAGCATTCATAGACCAGTATTTGCAAAACATTTTGAACTTCTTGGATGGAAGATATGGTATCCATGCAAAGTAATGATAATAATAATAATACCAGAGCCTCAGTAGGAAGACACCAGTAAAATTGAAAATGGGTTCCTGGCATCATTTCATTAATCCTTACAAATCCCCTGCGAAGTGGTATTATTAGAGAGCAATCTCACAGTTGTGCTCTAATCTGGTCGAGTTAGAGAACAATATCTCAGACAAGATAATCGCAGATTTCTCAGGCCACAGGGGAGGAAGGCTGAATGGGTTGAGGGGTGGGAGTCGGAAACAAATAAGAAATTTCATCTCAGGTGGCTTTAACATAGAAACTACAAATGAATCTTTGGCTGTCATCCTGAGGCTCTCCCAAAGAAGAAGGTGAGATTTATAAGCAAACTTTCCAGAACACATGCATCATTCATGGCGTCTAATTTTTCATGCATAAATGTTTGAGCTGATATTTAAGATGCAGGAAATCCATGGGGAAGGAATTATAGTGTTTTCTTACAGGAGGGAGGGGGGAAGAAAAACCATCCTAGTAAGATTATTCTTTACCCAGAAGGAAAAGAAAAAAAAAATCATACATTATTTGCTCTAGGGCCAAAATACATGAAAGATTTAGGCCAAGGGAACTGCATTATTTTGCAGAGGGCCATGATTCTACAGCCACTAAGTCACAAGGGGCTGGGAAGGATGCAACTTTCCAAAGAACACTGGCCATTCCATTACAACTGATGACATATTTCCATAGTGAGGACATATTCCCACCCAAAGCCTTTTAATCTTTTAGTTCCTCTGGAAGACAGAAGCTGTCCCTAGGGTAGGGAGCAAGAATCCCACAGTACTGACAAGAGAAGTCTATGCCTTTTACCAGGCTTACTCTCAGACTATCACTTAATCTACAAGGATGACCTTGACTCTAAGCTTCCTTTCTTGTCTATCATCTTGTCTAAAAAGATACCTATAGAGGTATACCCTATAGGTGTCTAATAAATGCTTATTGTATTGAATTAGTTCAAGGAACTGCCTGTCCAGGTAGACAATTAAAGCCAGAATAGACCTTAAGAGTCATAGAGTCTGATCCCCTTATCTTACCAGTAAGGCTACTGAGAGCCTAGAGTAGCTAATTCAAGGACACACAGTTAATTAGTGGCAGAGACTGGGCAAGAACCCAATTTTCCTGCCTCTTAAGCCTGTGCTTTTCTATCATACCAAATATCTTTGGAAATTCAATACTTCAGGGGCGGGGGGAGGAGTTATCTCTTATCCTACATTTTACACATAACAGGACTTTCCCTTTCATTACCCAAATTAAATCTCACAATAGGCTCTTGCTGTCTTTTGAAAGAGATAGTACAAGTGTTCTCATTTTGCAGATGAGGAACTAAGACTCATAGGGGACACATAACTTGCCTAAGGTCATCCCAGTCAGCAAGTTGCAGACCCAGGACTTCAAAAACTGGATTTCTTTATTCTCCATCCACCAAAATGTAATGAAAAAAATTAACCTACAAAATATGAGAGCTGAAATCTAAAGATGATCTCCTGATTCCAACCTCTTATCCTTTCTGATTTTACCTCATCAATTAGCACCTTAGAGTAATATGGATTATTAGATCAGACATGCCACATTCTATAGGAAAGAAAGTTTTTCCTATTCCTCACTGTCTTCCTCTCTTTTATATATAATATACATGTGTATATGTATATATAAACACATACATCTACATACATTTAACACATACATGCATACACATATACATGCATCCACATACACACATATTTTTATGTGGGCAAATTGTCTGCCCTATACAATGTAAGCTCCATAAGGGCAGCAACTATTTCATTTCTGTCCTCATTTTTCTAGTGCCTAGTACATGACCAAGCAATTAATAAATGTTTGCATTATTGATATCAACTCTTGGAAAACAAGGCAAATTTGGAACATGGAGCACTGCTTTGGAAGGATACCTGGGCATATAAAATGAATAGGTAAGGGAGGATGAAAGTCAGGAAGAGACGGAGAGGCAGGTTAAAAGATATGGGAAAACACTGTTTCAGTTGTGCTTCAGGCTATCCTTGGCTTTACTTCAGCCTAGGTTACCTTCAAGTAATTTAAGCATTTTTAAAAATCAAATATATACTTTTTGTGATATGTCTTTGTCTATGATGAAATACCATTTTTCAAAACAGATTGTCATCTGCCCTTCAGTTTTCTCCAGATTGCTGTCTGGGGCACTAGGAAGTTGAGTAATATACACAGGATCACATACTCAGTGTGCCAGAGGAAGAACTCGGATCTTCCTGACTCATCTTTATTCACCATTATGTATGTTGCCACTATTGTTGAGCAGACTAGCACTTAAGAAGTTGAGGCATCAGATATGACATATTTATTTTGATATATTTGGACAAAAAGGCGGAGAGGACAAAGAGGGGCTGCTTGACCACATCTAGTAACTTGGTACGAGCACAGGTGCTCACCTGCAAGAAGCCATAGTCGGAATGCTGGAAGATTTTTTTCTTTCTCTGTTCAAATTTGGCTTTAGACACTACTTATTCCCTGGGTGAATCCAGTTTGCCTCAGTTTCCAGTAAAATAAGCTGGAGAAGTAAATGGCAAACAAGCATAGCATTTCTGCCAAGAAATCCAGATGGTGTCATAAAGAATCAGATAGAACAATGCTCACCAGTATTAGTTCTTCAGGGCTGCCTTTAGTGGGAGATTGGTGGGATAAGAGAAAGTTCCAAGAAGGCAAGGCTGCATTTATTCCATTTTTATGTCCCCAACCAGGAAGACTATGCTATGAATAGAGTTTATGTAGACCATGATTGGAGGCAGGGGATGATTTGTTCAATCCAAATAATTCTAACAGGTACTAAAGAATAGTTTGAGTGTGGTGAGGAAAGAGAGGGGGAACAACTCAGCAGAAAGTATTCCACTCCTTAGATTGGGAGATAACCTTGGAATTGACAAAGGGAATTGGTAGGGAATAGTAAAATAGCTCACAAACCATTCTACTGCGGAGAATTAAACTTAATTTTTCCTAAAGTCATAGATTAGAAATTATTAAGTCCTTTTATAAATGAGTAAACTGAAGCTTGGAGGGGTGAAAGTTCTTTGTCCATGTAACCCAAGTAGGCAAAGAGAAGAATGAGGATTTGAATCAAGACCCTCTGACTGAATCCTGCATTCTTACCATTGAGACTATAATGCTTCCAATATTTTTTTTTTTGCCCTCTTATACCCACCAATGAACAAACATTAATTAAAGCCTTCTTTCTTCTTCCCTTTCCCTTAAGTCATAAACCATTTGGAACTGGCCAAGGATGATTTCAAAGTAATTCGTCATGAAAAGGAAAGGTAAGAATGGGCCAATCCCTTTGACTAAGTTCTTGTAGGAGTGAGACTGTGTCTGTGTGTGTGCGTGCATATGCACATACAAGTGTGTATAGGCAGGATTAAATGCATGTAGTTTAGCAAACCATCCCAGAGGAAGATATCAAAAGTAGGAAAAGCCTAAGACAAGAAATCAGGGAAACTTGGTTCTGCCACTGATTTTGTAGATGACCGTGAGCAAGTTCCTTTATAATATGTATCCTACCTGCTTCCTAATGAAGGTAAAAAATAAGATGAAAGATATAAAAATACTTTGTCAACTATAAAAGAGATATCTAAACAAAGGTATTTGATATGAGAACTATCATTGATTATTATTGGAAGATTAGAATAATTATTGGAAGTGGATATGAGGATTTTCTATTATTTGTTGAAGTATACAATTTTTCTGTTAATTTAACTAAAATCATTATGGTGACCTATGGGAAAATATGATTATATATCTATATATGTTGGTATGATATATCTATACCTATATCTATGTCTATCTGTCTGTCTATTATTTCCAACAGATTTTCTTTATATACAATTGGTATTGTATCTGATCTTAGGTAAACTACTTAGTCTCCCTGGAGCTCAGACTACAGTGACTATCCTCTGCTCCTTATTTTCCCTCAATCTCTTTTATTCTTATTTAAATTCCAGATATTTTGCAGAGATAAGGCAAAATTCCAAGACTCCCACAGAATACAAAGTCTCCAAGTCATAGTATTAACTTCTCATCAGAAAATACAAATGCATTCCTGAGTGTTAGGATCTTTCTTGACCTCCTCTCCCCTCCACCCCCTAGCTACTGGTGTTCTTTTTATTTCATCTACTTTGAATGTACCTTATATATTTTATGTTGACTTATGGGTGTTTATGTTGTAACTCCACACTTCCCAAATCACACTATCCTCTACTTCCCAAGAATGTAAGGTCTTTATGTTCAGGGATTTTCTTATTGTATATATAACCTAAAGGGCACAGGGCCTTTCATTATATAAAGTAAGCTCTTAATAAATGTTAATGGAACAAATAGGTGGATGGATAAATGGATAGATGGATGGATGACTGAGTGAAAGGATAGATGGATGGGTGAATGAAGGTTGCCAAACTGTATGATTTTAGTATAGTTAATCTGTGGTAAAGCACTGAAATGCAAATGAGGAAGGTTAGGTGGCAATGATTGAAAATAGGTTTGGGGACAATTGCGATGACACATTCTTTCATTCAACAAGTCTTTACTAAATACCTACTATGTGCCAAGGAGTGTGGTGGGGATACAGTCACACAAATGACACGGTCTCTGCTTTTAAAGTACTATTGGTGATGGCGATTTTCTTTGCCTAATATATGGAATTAATTTTATCTATGCTTGCTCCCAACTATAAGACTGTGATACCAAGCATAAGAATGAATTCATTCACTTCATTCATTCATTCATTCTTTTGAGGTGACATAGTATAGTTGGAAAAGTATTGAATTTTGAGTAAGAGGTTCTGGGTTTGAATCTCTGTTCTAGCAATTTATTACTTGTGTGACCTTGGGCAACTTACTCTTTTTCTTTGTGTCTCAGTTTCTTCATTTGCAAAAATGAGAGAGTTGGGTTAGATGGAATTTGAAGATGTTCATATATTCATGTATTTGTGCAATATTGGTTTAATCTGTGACTATATGAAATATTAGAAAGGAAAAGAAAGTTCCTACTCTCCAGGAACTCACAGAGAAACATGTATATTAAACAGTGAAGGAACAATGATAGATGGTATGATTAAGAGGTACCTCATACTATCAGATTAGTAAAGATGACTAAAAAGGATAGAATAATGAATGTTGCATAAGCATGTATCTATAGGTATATGTACATATATCTATGTATATACATGTACAAAAATACAAATATGGTAGTTGCTCTTCTTATAGAAAAAAATGTTCAATTGAGAATACTTATCAGTTGAGGAATGATTAAAGGAAATTATGATATGTGAGTGGCATGGTATACTATTGTGCTGTAAGAAACTATGAAAGAGGAGCAGATAGATGATATAGTGGATAGACTTCTGATCCTGAGTCAGAAGGACTTGAATTCAAATATGGCCTCAGACACCTAACACTTATTATCTGTGTGATCCTAGGCAAGTCACTTTATCCTAATTGCCTGGGATGAGATGAGTATGTGATGGGGCATGATGGAGTGAGATAGATTCATAGAAACCCAGAAAGACTAGCATGAACCAATGTAGATTGAAGTGAGCAGAAACAGGAGAACAATTTAATAACAATATTGCAAGGCAAACCACCTTGAAATAAGGTGAATATAATAAACAAGCATGATTCCAAAGTATTGCTGGTGATTTGTGCTTTATACCTTTTGACAGAGAGGTGACGAATTTGTGATTCAGAAGAAGACATATGTTTTTGCACATGAATAATATGGGAACTTGTTTTGCTTGAGTATATATATTTGTTACAGGTTTTTTTTTCCCCTTTTCAACCAGCAGGGAGAGAGAAAACAAAGCTTCTTAATTGAAAAATAAAGAAAAGAGGAAAAAGGAGCTATATTAAGTATAATAGATAGTCAAAGCTATTTGAGCTCAAAGGAAGGAGAGACCATGTGTGCTGGACTATCAGGGAAGATCCCCGGAGGAACCCAGGTCTGAGCTGACCATGAAAAATATGGATAAAATTTGGGTAGCTGGAGGGTAGAGGCAGAATACATATTTCAAAAGGGAAAATGATCTGTACACCAGTTGCTAGACCCTACTCAGATTTATATTGGCCATAAATAGGGTGCCTTCTAGCAAGAAACAGACTTTAAACTGCTTTACTCAGCAGGGTGGGTGGATGGGAGATAGGATGGGGCCAGAAAAAATCCAGGGCTGCCTGCTTGCTATTCAGTCAAGAGGATCAACTTGCCAAGCATCCAGGCAAGCCACATGTTCTTCCCAACCACCTGTGATTGTTGCCACAGTGCCCTGAGGCCTGGCTGCAGCATTGAAGGTACCTATACTTGATAATCACTAGCATCCTCCTCCTAATAACACTTAATAGCTCTGAAGCCAGCCTGAGCTGATGAGGATTCACTGGGAATGTGCTCTTTGGAAGGTCAAAAGGAGTTTTATGAACGCTTCCAAATTTTGTGTATATATGTTTCATGTTTTCTCTATGGTTTGTATATAATGGGAAATTTTATGTCTTCCACCTACCTTTACCCCTCCCATTGTCCATCTTTGGCTCCCTTGTACACATTACTCAACAAGAAGAATAGAAACCTTCAGATCCTAGACAGCTAGGAAGTGGGGAGATCTATACCCATCATGGGGAAAAAGGAGTATACCCTTCTCCCTACTTTCCTTCTCTCTTCATCTCCTTTCTGGTCCACCCAAAGGTCATCATGACTGCTTGATTGCTTACAAGATTTGGATGAGATGAAAATCACTAACTCTTCTCCTTCTGGAGAAATGAAGGATCAGCAGGATTTACCATGTACCCTAATATTGCTTAATGAAGCTCCCCAAGATTTTCCATTCATCTTACTTTCTTATCCTCCAAACTCCCAGTATTATTATTATTTTGCCAAAAGAAAGCATGAGAAAGATACTATCAAAAGTTATTCATAAGAAAGGGTCATGGGCAAAATCCAAAGGTGATTTTGCCCCCTCCCCTCCTACCCTTAGTATTATTATCTTATCTATTTATGTAATCTATGGAAGTATTGGCCCTTGCCATCTGTCCTCTTTCTGTATCCTTATAATTTTGATGAGTTTCTACCATCCCTGCATTATCTCCACCCCATCAGAATGTGATCTCTTTAAGAGTACTATTTCACTTTTTCTGAAAATATCTCCCACACTTACTTATCAGAGTATTTGGCACATAGTTACCACTTAATAAATGTTCTTTTAGTATTTCATTCATTCAGTGAAGATATGTTCTTTTAGTATTTCATTCATTCAGTGAAGATAAAGACAGATTCCACTTGGGGTCCTCATAAAAAGGAACCCTTCAACAGGATCCCAGTCATTCCCATATAACACTTCCCCTTTCCCCAGCTTTGCTTATATCATTGTATGAAATAGATAGTTGGTGGCCTATATCCATTCCCTAATTTGGCAAATAAAGCTGATTGCTATATTATGTTGTGTGAGCTGTGTGCGTCAGCGAGGGAAACTTAGGAGCACTCGATCAAGTCAGTCTAAGCCTTATTTTGTTATAGCATCTTCCCAATTCTCTAGACTCTGGCAAGGCGGGAAATGAGAAGCTATGAGTCACCTCTCATTTGTGACAAGAGACAAAAGTGTCCCAAGACCTCAGCAAGTGGGGTGGAGGTGGAATAATGAATACTTCAGAATCAAGGAATCAAATATGAATTGAACTGTAATCTTGGCTGCAGAACTCAACGGCTGCATAATAAGTGTTAAGAGATTCATCTTTCTGTCAAGCCCCATGAAGTAATTTATTCATTACCATTTAAGGAAGAAGTGAGCCTGTGTGTTTTTTTTAAAAAAAAAAAAGTTTGCTGAATTCCCAAGAGTTGGTTTGGGGAGTAGTGGGGTGAGGAGGTTGCACCTGGAAGGACAGACATTCAAAAGGAAATGCTGAGAAAGGAAAAGGATGAGATAGCAATGTGTTGGAGCAGCAGGTCCTGATTGAGCTGGGGAAATAGCATTTCTCCTTCAGTACTTAACTGAGAAATCAACAAGCTTCAGTTAAAGAATTTTTCAGAGGAAGAATTAGCAAAGTCATTCCTGCTTGAACTTGCCTTGAGGGTTAGATGTATTCAAGAAAAATAGCCATGTGTTAAGTTAAGATGGGTATATTAAATTGCATTTTCCCATTGACTTCCATCATAATTTGAGAGATAGGTTCCCATGTGACTCTGAGACACAATAAAACCTCCCCACTTAGGCATTTGAATATTCATTTAAGTTCTGTGTTTGTTGATGCACAATCTATGGGCATTTAACTCTCTCATGCATCCAATCTGAGAGAAATTTAGTGAGATGGACATGATTGATGAGATCTTAACATATCCATAAAATGCCATATATTGCATATTACAGTATACTGTTCCTCTAATTCTCCTTACATTGGGAGTCCTCATGATTCCATGGAAATTGAATTCCATGCAAATTAAGCAGCCATGTTGACTGTTATTCAGTAAGATTTACTAGTTGGAAATTTTAATTACAAAGGGTGACAATGGACATATCAAAGCAGGTCTGATTAGATGCTTCAATTGTCATTCATTCAAGCATTCATTAAGCACTTACTATGTGCCATGTACTGTTCAGTCACTAGGGAGAAAAAGTCAAAAAAAATTAAGCAGTCCCTGCCCTCAAGGGGCTTACATTCTGTTGGTAACATCAAGGTATTGGTGGTCACAAATTGGTGTTATTGGTGTAAAAGGCTCTGTGGGACATTTTACCAACCAACACAAAGACTAGCAGTCTTGAGAGAATAGCCTTTACTTCTATTCTCAGTGTTCCAGGGATAACCATGAAAAGTTGAAAGTTTCCCCCTCTTCCCCCAATATTGAAGAGGGGAGTTTCATGACTGAGCTGACGCCACCCAGATAACAAGGATGAAACTTTTTGTCTCTCGGGCAGGGTCCCTTATTGAGGCAGAGTGGAAGGAGATTTTCTCCTTCGAGGATTTTCAGAGTTTCGGGATCCCCTCTTCAATATGATTGCTTATAAGTCTCCATCCAATATGCTCCTTCAGTATCAGTCTACCAATTAACATCTCCCCATTTTGAATTAACCAATTAATATCATTTAGCTTTTACAAAGATTTATTTATTAGGAAGGTATAACAAAGACCAAAGGCAACAACTCTGAAACTAAATACACACTCTTTTCTGTAGAGAACATAGAGAAAGGCTAAAAAAATCAAAACCAAAACTGATTCTTCCCATAAAAGAAGGATTCTTTCTTAAATGTCTAACACTTCAAATGTTTTACTAATTTGGATTTTATTCAAAGGCCATCTCCTCCATGAGGTGTTTTTTTGGCCAGATGAAAGCAGATTCTTGCTTGTAACTGCTCTATCTTCCTCTGAGATATCTGATGTGGAATAGCCTACGGTTTCTAGGATAAATGAAAGGCGGAAAGGAGCTTCTCTGGACATAGCATTATTAGGAGACTACGGGTCCTTATCCAGCTGAATGTGCCTATTTTATAGTTTCAAAGCCTTATCTTGAGCTCTTGTTATACTTATAACATATACTTTGTGTATGCCTAACTTTGTATCATATGTATGGATGAACATTTTCCCTCTCAATAGATCAAAAGTCCTTGTGTTATTCAGCTTTATGTTCACTATAATTCTAGGTACATAGTAGGTATACAATAAATGTCTATTAAATAGTTAAATTGGTCATCCAAAAGAATTTGAGTCCCCTGAAGTAGTGTTTTCATTTCTCTTGTAGCTTCAGTGCCTAATACAGTATCTGGCACATTATAGATGTTTAATAACTGTTGATTAATAAATATTTCTTGAACTGATTTGAAGCTGAACCTTAAGTGAATGGCAAATGGTTATCATTATTAATAATAAACAATTCAAATTTATAGGCTATTCAAAGGTTTACAAAGAGCTTTCTTCTCAATATCTAAAGGAGATAGTATCAGCATTATCACCCCCATTTTATCAGTGAGAAAACTGAGACTCAGAACTGTTAAATTATTTATTCAAAAATAATTTGAAAGTAGCTGAGCTGGGACTAGAACTCATGCCTGATGATTTTATGGGAACTAGATTTCCTTAAAAAATTCAGGATGAGCTGTTATAACTTAGTGACACCGTTCCAGTTCTTCAAGATCTAGAATTTAAGGAGGAGGATTAAAAAAGAGTTCCTTTCCCTATTTCTGAAGAGTAGTCGTATCTTAGAAAACAAAGAAGAGCAGTTCAGTCAGGATGGAGGCCAGATAATCAACATAGTGACTTCTTAGGAGAGCACCTTTTGTTAAACAACACCTCCCTTTTTCCATGTTTAATGAATATTCAAGATTATGTGATACTTTGAAAGCTGCTATGCTCCTTATTTCAATCCCTTCTATGGCCATCAGCTTTCACTGCATTAAGAAAGGAACTTTTGGTATTGATAAGATATATATGGAAGGAAGATGAGGAGAAACTCAGTGTAGGTCACCTTATAGGATAAGAGCTATTTCAAAGATAAGCCACAGAAAATAAGAGGATCATAGAAAGAACAGCTTAAAGGGGCTTTAGAGATAATCTAGTCCAATGTATTGTTGTTCCATCATTTTTAAGTTTTGTCCAACTCTTTCTGATCCCATTTGGAATTTTCATGGCAAAGATTATAGCAGTTTACTATTTCCTTCTCTAACTCATTTTACAGATAAGAAAACTGAGGAAAACTGGATTAGATACCTTGTCCAGGATAACATAGTAATTAAGCATTTGAGGCTGAATTTGAATTCAGGTCTTCCTGACTTCAGGCCTGGTGCTCTAGCTGTACCATCTAGATGCACCAAATCTAGTTTAAACCTATTCCTTTAAATGAAAAGAGGTAAAGATGGACTTTCCCTAGGTGACAGTAGCAGTAATAGAGCTAAGATTCAACTCTAAGCCCCAAGATCATAGATCTAGAGCTTATTTCAGATGCCATCTAAGTCCAGGCAAATTAAAAAACAGGTAAAGAAACAGATCCAGAAAGCTTAAGTGATTTCCCAAAGATCACACAGATTCTAAAGAGTAAAGAAGATCTTTGAATCCAGTTCCTTTGATTTTACAACAGTTCTATTTCCATGATACCTCTTCCCTAAATTTATGATTCTCTCCATTATAATTGGCTGCCCTTCTCCCCAACGCTAGAATATTAATAATCTGGGATGTTATAAAGCCCATATGAGATAATAAATTTAAAGCACTTTGCAAATAAAATATTACATAAAAATGCTAATTATTATTATCATTAGCCTCAAATAATCACCACATCTCCAATCTGGTGTGGATCAGTTTTTCTAAATCTAATGAACATTTTATTAAGTCTAGAAAATCAACAACACTATAAAGTGAAATCTGATAATATAGTGATTTCTGACCTGTAAATGCTCACTGAAAATTTAAACATCTGTTCTGCAAGCTGGTTAGAGCTGGCTTCAGCACATTCCTGCTATTAGGCCATATTTGGGTTGGATATGATATTTCTACAACATGGCATAGTCATGAAATTAAATTATAACATCCTAATTAGTTTGATTCACTTCCTATTAACATTTAACAAATCATGGTGGAAACAGTACTGGGATGAATTGGAGTCAGTTGCCTCACCTATAGAAAGAAGAGATTGGTCAAGACAATGAACATTTATTAAGCACCTTTTATGTGGAGAGCAGGATTCTAAGCACTGTAACATAAATAGATCTCTTGTCTGTAGTCTATCAAGGGGGGAAAATGGACATCAATAAATATAATGTAAGATATGCATAAGTATACAAGAAATATTAACAAGTATTATGTGAGAAAAGAGGAAGAAAGATTTATTTGAGTTCAGGGCAGTATGGGCAGTAGTATCATAAAGCTTAGCAGTGCTTAAACTGGGTAGCATCTCAAAGGACTTAAGTTTCCTTATCTTTTGAAGTATTAGTCATTTGGTTTTGCATCTGGGTTTGGGGGGACATGAGGTAAAAGAGTTGGCCTTGGAGAGTAGAGAATCACAGATTCAGAAAATGAACCTGAAAGTCAAAAGCATTTTAGAAGAAAAATAAGGACATGATTGAAGATTCAGTAACTTCTAGTTTATCCTTACAATTTATTAGGTCAGAAGAAGAACTAGGATGACTCAATCATTATATGAACACCAAAGTGAAGGAGCACCCTGGGAGAGCAGTTTATTAGATACCAGATAGAAATGAACACTTAGACCCAGAAACCTGATCAACCAACCTGGCACCAGATGTACCATTCAGGGTGAATCATACCTATAGAATGAAATTACCCTTGGGAAAGGCAGGGCCCTGAACCAGACACTGATAATGAGGCAAACTCATTCCCAGAGCCTTTATTGTTCAATTATAATGAGGCCGTTCTTCTTGGTAATAATACTAATATGTTTGAATAACAAAATCATTTTAATGACCATTTCCTTCTCTATCCTTAGGGCTCCCTCCTCTGCCTTTTTCTTTTTCTCATCCTCACAATGAAACTTCAGAAATCATCAGTATTTACCATTCTTCCATAGACTGATACATTTTGTTTTAAAAAGATAAAATAAAAGACATTCAGAACTGGATTTTCCACTGTCTCTAAGGAAATGTCCCCAAAGACAACAAAATAAATACTATTTCAATATTTATTATATCCGCATCATTCTTTGCATATTGATAGCACCTTTTTCCCACAGAACTCATAATCTTTCTTTAAAACCATTTCTTTAAACCCCATTCACTGACTCACAGAATTACAGAGACAGAAGGGGCTTTATTGGTCTAATCCAATGCAGACTTTCCCCCAAATCCCCATGATGACATACCCAGCTAGTTTATTTATTTGAGTGTTGGACTTGGAAGCTAGCTAGTACAATGGGCACAACACAGGGTCTGGAGACAGGAAATCTAAATTCAAATTCAGCCTCAGATACTCACAAGTTGCATAACCCTAAGCAAGTCACTTTCTGCCTCAGCTTCTCCATCATGTGTTTAAAGACTTCTAAAGAAAGGAAATGTACTGGAGGGAACTCGTTCCACTTTAGGACACGTCTAATCATTAGGCAGTTTTTCTTGATATCTAGTCTATATTTGCCTCTTGTACAGCCCATTGCTTTGGTGTGTGCTCTCTAGGGATAAACATAACAAATCTAGCCCCTTCTCCATGTGAATATCCTTTAAATTCTTGAACACAGCTGTCATGTCCCTTTGAGTCTTCTTTAAACTAAATATGCTCAGCTCTTTCAACTAACCATCACATGATACAGACTCAAGGCTCTTTACCACCTCAGATGCCTTCTCCTAGATGTTCTCCAACTTAATATTGTTCTTTTTAAATTGTGGCAGCCAAAAATGAACATAGTGTTGTCTGAAAAGAGCAGAGTACAATGGGCCTATCATCTCATAGTCATTCAAAAGCCATCTTCTCCAAAAAACATCACTCATGCTTCAATAATGACCTTTCTTACTTAGATATCACAAAGCACTTTAGTTTGCCCCAAACTACTCTTATCATGCAATCTTATCTTCTATTGCCTCAGTTTCTTCATCTGTCAAGTGAGCTAGAGAAGGAAACAGCAAACCACAACAGTATCTTTGCTAAGCAACTCCAAAAAGGATCATGAAGAGTCAAACATGACTGAAATGACCAGACAACAATAACTATAATAGCTCCAATATGAATTTTCCTGATTTCCAGCACTCTACCCACTGTACCACCTAGTTGCCCTTTAATTATGGTTACAGATAAACATATTTTATTTATGGTGGTACTTCATATCTGAGTTTCCTTTCTGCTCTAGTTTCTTGTATAGTATTTTGTCTACTGTGAATACTCAAAAGATGTAAAAAATTGAATTCTAGCCATATGAATTTTGAGAGAAAGATCATGGGAACCTAGAGGTAGAAGACACCTCACAGACCATCTAGTTCAACCACATATGAGGAAAGAGAGAACTACATTGATTTATCATTTTGCAGATGAGACAGCTATGGACTAAAAGGCCTAAATAACTTTACCTAAGGTCATATATATATAGTAAGCTGAAGAATCATAATTCAAATCCAGATCCTCTGATGCTAATCTGGCATTAGGCTAAATTGGGGAATTGGGGGGGTATATTTGATATTTCCTAAAGTGACCCATAAACAGTCAACATAGAGCCCAGAATTCTCTGCAGCTGGGGCATCTATTAGCAAGGACACAGTGCCTCTCTTGCGGCATTAAATAAAGTTCCCTCAAAAATCAGCCAGCTCAGCAAAGGTAAATCAAAATCTCAATTGTGCTGGCTCATGCATTAGTTCCCAGACAAATGAAGAGCAAAGCACTCAAGTCTTGCATATTTCTTAAAAATATAAATAGAAGACAATCAGAGGTTGACTTCAAGTCTAGGATTGCATAAATCTATCTTAAGGCGCATCTTAAATTTTCCTTTTACCTAATTGCTTTCTCAATTTTTTAACTGACCCCTCCTCATGCTCTCTTAGCCCCATCCCTCATTATGGGATTCTCTTAAGATTCAGCACTGAACTTTCCCTTATTCTTCAGTATTTTCAGCCTTTCCCAGAAGTGTTGCCTTCTCTGCATTTCCAACTTCCAGTCTAGAATCCTGTCTGTTATACTATGCAATTATTACCAATGCTACTTCTGGAATAATGGAAAGAATTCTGGCTTTGTAGTCAGAGGACCTAGGGTCAAATCTTGGCTCTTCTCTTACCAATGTGACTGGGGATTTGTTAATCTCTGGAGTTCAGTCACCTAATCTATAAAATGAGAAATTTGGACTAATTGATATCTAAGGTCCCTTCTCAAAATCTTTGATCTTATGTAAATAAGTTGGAATTTGTTCCATCCATTCCATATTTTATCCATCCCAGATTTTAGGATGTGTCAACTTAGATTTACTTAGCACTTCCTTAAAATTGTTATTGTTGTTATTTGCCCTTTGTTGTGAAAGAGGATCATGAAATTAGGAACATGATGCCATTACATGCAAGAGAATTGGATTTAAGTTGAGGGAGGGCTGTGCAAGATCACCTGCTTCCCTTCCCCCTCCAGAGGCATCTGGGTCCAGGGGCAAGATGTAGATCAAGATGACTGGGGATAGTCCAAGATGAAATTGAAGACCTGGGTCTTTTGAAATTAAGGTCTTCAAGAGGTTTCAGTTTGACTGAAGCAATACCCTTTCAAAGATTGCTAGCAATTGAGGCAAAGAATTTTCTCTTTCACTTAGTCCCCTTCCCCCCCTCAAAAAAAATCAAATAAGTAAATCTGGGAGGGGATTTCTGGCCAAAGCAGAAATAATTGCTATTTACCTTCAATCTGAGTCAATAGCGATCCAAAACATTGACCAAATGAAAGTTGGCCTAGGACTTATGGTAAACACAGAACTAATTGTCTCTAAAACCTTCCACTTTGGTGAGAAGTGTTATTTTTGTTTGCTTTATTATTCTATTTCATTGTTTGAGGAACTCCATGGTGGAAATAGAAACTTTCCATCAATATATATCAACAACTCATTTATAAATTGCAATCTTGGAGAATTTCCTGGTGCATTGAGAAGTTAAGAAACTTGTTCAGGGTCACACAACCAGTATGTATCATAGGCAAGACCTGAATCCTTATCTCCTTAAAATCAAAGTCAGCCTTCACTTTCCCTATATCTTACTGTTCATTCACATAGTATCATTATAAGAAAAGGGATTACATAGCACTTTGTAGAGTACTTTAAATAGATTTTTCTCATTTGAGGCATACAACTGTGAGATTATTGTTATAGTTATGAGTCTTCCCATTTTACATATAAGAAAACAGAGTAAGGGGAGCTAAATTGCTTGCCCATGGTCACATAGCTAGTACTTACGTGTAAGGGGGAGAATCTGAAGCTACTTCTTCCTGAATCCGAGTCTAACACTATATATTCTACCCAACACTGCCTCCATGCTTCACTCTTATTATTAGTGTCTTTATCATTCTCCTCTGCCTTTCCAGTCTTCAGACACAGTCTTCAGGCACTTTATAGTGCAGCAAAACCAAGTGGTATGAGGAAAACAGTACTAAATAGAAGATTTGAAAACCTATGTCCTTAAAAAAAAAAAAAGAAAGAAAAAAGAAAGAAAAAGACAACCTATATCCTTGTTTCAGCTTTGTCATTTACTAAGTAAACAAAGATAAGATTTTTCCCTCTCTGGGTCTCAGTTTACTCGCCTAAAGAAATAAAGATATAGAATGAGGTAATGTCTTTAGTTCTTTTTAACATTAAAATGCTATGCCATTGAGTAATATGGAAACATGTTTTGCATGACTTCACAAGTAAAACGAGTATCATATTGATTGCCTTCTTGAAGGGAAGGGTAGGGACTAGAGAGAAGGACAGAATTTGGAACTTGGAATAAAAAATAATTTTTTTTAAAAGATATTGGAGACCAGAAAACACAAATCCATATCCACGGGATCAAAACTTATATGGTAAGGTACCTTAGAGATTGTAAAGATACCTTTACAATCTAAATTGTAAACTGTGGTTTCACACTTTTCTGGACTTTTGATGAAGTAGAGCTAAATGTTACATTTTTAATTCATTCATAAATCTGTATCTTTGGTGGTTTTTGTAATACCTAAGAATCACTACCCTATAGGAATTTTTTTTTTTTTTTTATCTTCTCTCTCCTAATTTCTATGACTTTGTTTTACAAGGCAATTAGAGTTAAGCGATTTGCTCAGGATCACACAGCTAATGTCAAGTGTATGAGGCCAAATTTGGACTCAGGTAGTCCTAAATCCAGGGCTAGTGCTCTATCTACTGCACTACCTAGCTGCCCCTTTTCCTGTTTTTGTTTTTGTGAGGCAATTGGGATTAAGTGACTTGCCTGGGGTCATATGGCTTTCAATAAACAAAAATCACCCATGTCAACTATTTATAAATGCAAACATGAGATGCAAGAGCAAAAATCTAAAATATACTACTTTACACATATCTTGGATGCTTTCTGAACTTCTACATTTCCTCAGATGCTTGAAAACCCCACAACAGCTGGATTCCTAATACTGCTGTCTCTAATATACACTAGGTACAATACTTTAGCCTACAAGTATCTACAAGCCTAAATAACTTTGCTAACAAAATGAGGGTAAATATAGAATACCACCCACTTCCCAGGCTTTAAGGATAAAATAATTGGGTGTATATCAGGTCCTTTGTAACTCTTTAGCAATATATGATTATAACCTTTATTATTAATAATGATTAGAGTCTAAGAGAAGACTTTATGGATTTTCTAAACTTGAATTTTCTAGGGTTTCTTGAGGTATGATCCCTGGAATTCAGAAAGCTGTCACCTAGGATATATACATTCATAAACATGCATATATGCAAGAGGTCTCTCTATCAATATATATCTATTGATATCTATATACATATATAGACATGTTTATCTATTTATTCATTCATTCATTTATTTGCTTAACATCTATTGATCCAGGAAGCTAAGCTCTCCTAAATGTATGTTTAGACATAGATTAACACACTCTTATTTTTCAAAACTACTTTTATCTTCCTTCCTTTTTCTTTCTCCTTCCTTTTTTTTCTCTTTTTTTACTTCCTCCTTCCTTCCATCTTTTCTATTTTCCTGTTTCCCTCCCTTCCTCCTTCCTCTTCTGACTTCCTTCTTTCCTCCCTTGCCCCCTCTCAAAAATGTATAGTATAGCAGTAAAAAATATTCTACTAGATGTGAAGAGACTTAGCTTCTAGTCACAATTATGATAACAAGTGTCTGTGTGACTGTGAACAACTCACTTCATTTCTCAGCCTCAGTGTTCTTGTCTATAAAACGAGAGGCAGGGATTCTATGATTTTCAAAGTCCCTTCCAGCTCTCACAGTCTATGATCTATTATATAAGAGGTCCAATTCGATGATCTATGATCTATAATTCTTCTGGCCTCACAATTCTCAACTCATTGAATTGGATACAAATGATTGTAGATGCTTTAGCTTCATACTAACACTCTTCAGTTACTGTCTCATTCTCCTTTACTCATTGCACTGTGAGAGACACTAAGTTTCCAAATTCTTGGTATGTAACAAGTTGAATGTATCAGCTTCTTAGGACCATGGTAGGAAGTGCCTGTATCACCCAGGCCCAGCTTTCATGGCTGTATCCCAGGTTAAACAAAAATGCGTCAATTCTGGTGAGTGGCTATGCAGTGTAGTGGATAAAATACTGAACTTAGAAGTTCAGAGTTTAAGAAGACTCAAGGTCAAAACATATCTCAGACAATGACCCTAAGCAAGTCATCTAACCTGTCTCTGTCTTTAGTTTTCTTATCTGTAAAATGGAGATGATAATAGCATCTATATCCAAGAAGTATTGTGAGGTTAAAATGAGATAATGGTTTTCACTGAAGTACTATATTTAATACTAGTTATTATTGTTGTTATGGCTCAACCCTCATCCCCCAATCTATCCTATTCTTTCTAGATTCATTGCTATTTTAATCATTCACTTCAAGGTCATGATTAATACAAGTTTAATAGGATTAGCAAAAGCATGGCAAAAATCCCCAAACCAAGAAACTGATTTCATTGAACCACCTTCTCATTGAGATGACCAGGTCAGATTCTGCTTCAGACATCTAATAACTCTGACCCTGGACAATTCACCAAGTCTCTCTGAGGTTTAGCCCTATTTGGTTTATTGTGAAGATCAAATAAACTCATGTCTATAAAGTATTTAATGCTTTTTCATGTTTGCATCATTATTCTTGGGGGAAACCATAATATTCCCAATACTTCCTAGCTCTTATCTTCCTAAAGCATGCCTTTCTTCTTTCAGGTTGAAGGTGGTTTCTCTTTTCAATCTTTCAATCTGTAAAGACCATCTTTTAAGTTCAGGGTTTTTTAATGAGCCTTCCATTTCCTGATAAGGTAGGAACAGAAAATAAGTGGATAAAAAGGTGCATTAATATCCTGTTAGGTTCAGTCATTCTGGAAACCAATTGGAAATATGCCTTCTCCACCAAAGTCAGTACTGTATTCCATATACCTATTATAAGATAGGATTCAGTGGTCTTGGAATCACCAATTTCCCTTAAGGGAGTCTTGAGCTTATAGAATATATACATGGAAAAATAACAATAATTACATTTTTTGAAGATTAGTACAGCTGGATTCCCTCCAGATAATATTTTGTCCAACATAAACTTTTTTTCCCCTCATGTAATATTTTCCCCTGGCCTGATATGTAACTCAGTCAGCCGAGGGTGAAGAACAGAGCATCCAAAATCAGAGTATAAGAATCTCATTCTCAGAAGAGTACTTTGGAGCACTCCCTTCCTCCTGAAGGATCCATTTCTCTGTACTCCTCAATGTAGCATTGCCCTTATAATAAGTTATATTATATATATATATATGACTGTATATATGGCAATATATTTACATATATAACTGTATATATGGTGGTATATTATATAACTACAAAGGGGGACCTAACATACAATTCATAATATACTTATATTAGTATATTATGAATTGTATATACTTATATTA
Source organism: Antechinus flavipes (assembly GCF_016432865.1). NCBI lineage: Eukaryota > Metazoa > Chordata > Mammalia > Dasyuromorphia > Dasyuridae > Antechinus > Antechinus flavipes. The sequence continues at coordinate 221,305,928 of NC_067399.1, read as the reverse complement.
GTATATTATGAATTGTATGTTTGGTCCCCCTTTCTTCTCTTTCCTTTTACCTTTTTCTCAATGTTTTCAATAACATTTTTTAAGAACTTAATTAATCAACATCCATACCTATACTGGGGCAATGTGAACCCAGTTGTAGAAAGCAAATGTCACTAGGGAACATCCTCCTAAGACTAAGTGTTGTAAGCCAGCGGATTGTCACAAAATAATACTTTTCCTGACTACCACTAGTAGGCCTATACTTGAAATTAATTGAAGAAAGAAGAAAGGTAATCATAGGCATAAAGCTACTTATAGAAGTTCTTTTTGTGTTGACAAAAATTAGAAACTAAGGAGATGTGCATCCATTAGGGAATAGACCAACAGATTATGTTATGTAATATAATGGAACACTATTGTGTCATGAAAAATGATGAAAGATGATTCCAAAAGGATCCAGGAAGACTTTGTGGACTAAAGCAAATTAAAGTAAGCAGAAGTAGGAGAACAATCTATAATTATAGCATTATAATGGCAAATTTCTTTGAAAAACCGAATAATAATATAATGACCAATCATGATTTCATAGGAACCAAGAGAAAGTCAATGACAAAGGATTGGGGGCAGGGTGGGGAAGCAGAATGAAACATCCAATTTTGGACAGCACCAAAGAAAAATGTTTCACTTGACTATCAATATTTGCTATAGGGGTATTATGTTTCTTTTTTCTAGGGAAGATGGAGAAGGGAGGGAAGGGATGACATAGAAAGGAGGGGGAAAAGAAAGAAAATGCATATTTGCTAATTAAAAGAAAAAGGGTAACTCACAACAGGTTAACTATACCAAGACTAGAGTTTATAGACATTCTAGATTACTCTTATGGTTGTGACTGCATAGACACAAATAACAATATATTGGATTCAGGGGGTCAAAAATTCCACTCTAGAGTCTGGATCTGTTTATTCCTGAAACCCCAGAATTGAAAAGAACATTGCTCAACTGTTTCAGAAACAAATGTACACCTAGTCACCAATATAATACTAAGAATGACAAAGGGACCATCAGAACTGTTTGTCAGCCTCAGCTACCATTCCTTTTTATCTCATCTGTCTGTACCTGTATCTGATACTACTCACACAAAACAACCAAACTAATCACATTGGCAATGAAGCTAACCTTGGATCCTTCATTTTGGGGAGGACCCCAGGCTATTCTTTATACCCCTCTTAATTCTCATAAAAGTGTATTAGAAAGTAAAATATAAAGAGTTCAATAGTACCAAATTGTCTCTCAAGACCCTTCATCTCCAACAGAAGCAGCTACACCCAAAGAAAGAACACTGGGAAATGAATGTAAACTATTTGCATTTTTGTTTTTCTTCTCGGGTTATTTTTACCTTCTGAATCCAATTCTCCCTGTGCAACAAGAGAACTTTTCGGTTCTGCAAACATATATTGTATCTAGGATATACTGCAACATATTTAACATATATAGGACTGCTTGCCATCTAGAGGAGGGGGTGGAGGGAGGGAGGGGAAAAATCGGAACAGAAGCGAGTGCAAGGGATAATGTTGTAAAAAAAATTACCCTGGCATGGGTTCTGTCAATAAAAAGTTATTATAAAATAAAAAAATATTTTTAAAAAGACCCTTCATCTTCTTATCCAATGATCTCAACTATTCTAACTTGCTATTGGTCTGTGACTGATTTAATTCTAACTCTCAACATACCCCTTACAAATCTTTAAATACCTTAGATGTTTAAGTGCTTGTGGTTACAATTTTCTTAAGGATCCCTGTCTTTTAGGTGAAATTCATGTTTGCTGAAGCAAACCACAAGTCTATCTCATTATGAAATGAGAATGAAAGCAATCTGTCTTTGACTAGGATGGTCAAATTTATGTTGAGAGGCAGCTTGGGAAGAATGCCAATCTCAGAATAAGGAAGAAATGGGTTCATGAACTATCTCTGACACAGCTTGTCTGTGACTTTAGACAAATCCCTTAATTTCTCAGTGCCTCAAGCTACTTTCTAACACCATATACAGAGATTTTCTTCTCTGATAGACAATTAGTCAATATAGTGTATAAAAACTGTGTCTTAAAGTTCTGGACCTAGAATCAGGAAAACATGAATTCCAATACTATCTCAGATACTTACTAGCTATATGTTTGACTCAGTTTCCTTATCTGAAAAATGGGGATAATAATCATATGGGAAGAGCAAATGAGATATTTAATTATAAAGTGCTTAGCACAGTACCTGGCACCTAATAAGTGCTATTTAAATAATATCTATTATTGGGAGACCCTTATGCCAATGAAGATACTGATCTGTTTCCATTATCCTCCCTGACACATACTAACAAAGGTCTGGGTTGGAGATCTTACCAAATTTTTGCCAGAAGTGGAAGAGTGCAGGCCGTCAAAAGATCACAGTGTGGAAGAGAACTTTACTGATCCTTTGAATGCCTGAGGGCCTAAGAGTCCAGGTAATAGTGGTGAACTGGACTTTGGTCACATGATCAGTGTCCTTCTGGGAGTACAGGACCTAGTTAGGGAAGCTACTTGGAGGCAAGTAGGGAAGAAAGGAAAAAAGGGAGAGAGAGAATGGAGAGACAGAGAGAAAACAAGCAGTGGTATTTCTCTATTGGCATAAACATATACAACAATCTACCCCTTTTTTGTTCATCCTAAATTCCAAGATTAAGTCTGAAGGACAATTTAAATTCAAATCTACCATTTTATAGATTAGGTAACTGAGGCTGAAGGCAAGTAAAAGACTTATCTGAGGTCACATGAGTAGGAAGAAATAGTCAGAATTCAAACTCAGGCCCTCTTTCTTCAAATCTAGCACTGATTTCCTCTTTCTCTAAAAATACAGGATTATAGGGAAAACAATTTCATGAATTAATAATAGTCTTTAATTCTCATACTCTATCTTTCAAAAAAAAAAAAGGAGAAGCAATGTACAATGAAAAAGTACTAGATTTGGAATCAGAAGGCATAGAATTCTGGTTGACCACTTATGTTACCTTGAACAAATCAATTAAACTGAACCTTGGCTTTATTCAACTCGTAGCAGAATGCTAAGGACCAAATGAGGTAATGTATGCAAAGTCCTTTTTAACTATTGAGCACTACATAAATGTCAGCTATGATTATTAGTTATTGTTTAAGGAGAGTTCAGAAGAATTCCTTTCAACTGAGTTCATTTGGACTACAGCTAAATGGAGGTTTATTCTTTGACTCTTTGTGGGTCATTGATGCCATACATATCCATTAGACAAGAGTACATTTTTCAAAAGATTAATTGGCTTAGGATGGAGGGGGGAAGATGGTGTCAAGCCTCTCTAAGACCACCATTTATTTCTAAGTCCAAGGCTTAAGTAGATTCAAAGGCTTGGAGACAATTTCTTTTACCCTCACCCCCAATTTAATCTAAATCTTTTGGTTCTGGGTTGTATCCAAGGCAATATGAGAAGACAAGAGAGTTGCAGTTTTCACTTTAGTCTAGAATATTTTGCCCCAAAGTTTTCAAGTAAAAGTGTCCATTTAGAATATCCACAAATTCCATTCACAGCTTACAAGAGAGTAGTTGTATGACCAGTATCCATTGTTTGAAGAAATACAGGATATGATTATATTTAGTGTGCATTTAGATTAATGGACCTTTTCTTGCAACAATCCAGTGACTTTAGGGGTGCAAAGCTCACAAACATGAACTAGTCTAGAATGTATGGTTCATCCAAGAGGCAAACTAAAAGACAGGCTCTCCTTTTCAATCACATTTATACACATATCAATTTAATTCAATTTAATAATTTATTAGGTGCTTCTTATGATGCCACTAGGTGCTAGGGGAGATAAAAGATTTTTAGATATAATATGGCAATTAAGCTCATGAAGCTTATAGTCTAATAATTTTACTGTATTAATTTTAAAATAATTCACCGAAACAAATGGATGCACATTCTTCCACTTACCCGCTTTCCCATTTATATTTGTTCATGCCCTACTCTTCTTGATCCCATTTGGGGTTTTCTTGGCAAAGACACTGAAGTGGTTTTCCCTTTCCTTTACTCGCTTATTTTATACATGAGGAAACTGAAGTAAACGGGGTGAAATGATTTGCTCAGGGTCACATAGCCAGGAAGTGTCTGAGACCAGATTTGAATTCAAGAAGATGAGTCTTCTTGACTCTAGATTTGGTACCTAGCTGTTCAATAATTGTAGAATGCAAAAATGCTTTGTTTTATGGATCCCTCATCATCCATATTTCTAACACCAAAATTTTCCCAAAGATTTTGTAGAACTATGGACTAGATGACATTTTTCAAAGAATTAGAGTTGAAAATAATCTAAAGGCAACAGGGAAGAAAATGGTCGACAAAAATAAACTACAACATACTATAAAGAGGAATTATTAAGGGGAAGTGCTATCAAAAATCTCATTTAAGGGATATATGACTGGAAAACAAAATTGGTCATATATGAGAGAATGGGGTAACTGATACATAGTCCACAGTCTTCACTAGTGCCCATTCCATGTACTTTAGCAAAAATTTAATTCAATAAGAATTTATTAGGCTTTTCCTATGTGTCAGGTTCTGAGTATTCAAAAATAAAAACAATCCCTACTCTCAAAAGGATTATAATGTCTAGAAAAACACGGCAAACTTAAAGGAAAACATGAACAAAAGCTGAATAAGAGAGGCAGGCATGGCAGATAATACATTTTGACATCACTATAGGGGTCTTTATATTGAAAACAATCACCGATTCATTGGCATGTCAGTTAATCAGTTAACATTTATTAAGTACCTGTTATGTACCATACATTGCTCTAAGCACTGGGGATATTAAAAAAAGGAGAGAAAAGAACAGTTCCTGCCTAAGTTCACAATCAAATGAGCAAGAGCACAAGCAAACAGGTGCTAACAAGATATACACAGAACAAAAAGGAAAATAAAAGAAGGAAGATATTAAAATTAAGAGGGATTGGGAAAAGCTTTCTATAAAAAGTAGATTTAACTGGAGCTTGAGGGAAGCCAAATAATTCAAGAGGTGGATGATGAAGGAGAGCATTCCGAAATGAAAGAGAGCCAATGAAAATGCCTGAACTGAGAGATGAAACATCATGAACTGGATCAATTAGTACATGACAGGGGATAAGGTTTCAGAGGACTAAAAAAATTGGAAAGGACTAGGTTATAAAGGATTTTGAATACTGAAGGATTTTGTATTTGATCCAGAAGGTGACAGGGTCCTACTGGAATTTATGGTATAGGAGTGTGGAGTGATATAGTAAAATCTATGCATTTGGAAAATCACTTTAATGGTTAGATGACTAAATCTAAGGAGCTGGATTAGAAAAGGGAGGAACTTGAAGCAAACAGACTCCCCAGAAGACTACTCAATAGTCCAATGTGAAGTGATGATGTTTTCACTAGAGTGGTGGCAGTATTGGAGAAGGGAAGAGGAATTATTTAAAACATGTTCAATTGAAAATCCTTGGCAACTAAATGTACATAGAGGTGTGAGAGATTGTGATGAGTTGAGGATGACACCTAGATTGTGAATCTGAGAGATTGGGAGGATTTATCAATTCAGTAGGAAATTAAGAGGGAGGGAAAGATTAGAAAGAAAGATAATGAGTTCAGTTTGGGACATGTTGGATTAGGAACTCTATTGGTCATTCCATTCCAGATGTCTGAAAGGCAGAAATTAGCAGAGAAATCAGCGTAGGATGGGTAAACTTGAGAATCATCAACATTAAGAGTTAATTAAATCCTGGGTAGCCAATGAGTAGCATTAAATTAAATTAAGTTCTGGGTAGCAAATGAAATGGTAGAGAAGAAGAGAAGAGAGTTGAGAATATGATTCTGTGGGATACCTATACCTATAGTGGGCAAGAATGATCTGGATGAAGGTTCAGGAAAAGAGACTAAGCAAGATTAGTCAGATAGGTAAGAAGAGAAACAGGAGAGAATAGTGTCTTAAAAATCTAGAGAGAATAGAATATCAAAAAGGGGAAAGTAATCAATAGTGTCAAAGGTTTCATGGAAGTCAAGAAGAATGAGGATTGAGTAAAAACAATGGGATTTGGCAATTAAGAAATCATTGCTAACTTGGGAGAAGACAGTTTCAATGGAGTTAGGTTGAAAGTTGGATTATAAGGAGTTAGAAAAAAGAGTAAGAGGAAAAAAAAGTGGAGGCACTAATTGTTAAAGGCTTTTTTGAGTTTAGCCACAAAAGACTAATGCGATTTAGCATGGAAATTGGTGGGGATGGAAAGATCAAATGAGGATGTTTTTTTCAGGATGGGGAAGACATGGCCATATTTGTATGTAAAAGGGATCAAAAGCCTGTAAAAGAGAGAATTCAAAGGAAAGTAAGATAACAAAAGGAAGATTCTTTTTGGGGAAATAGGATGAAATGGAATTGCTTGGGCAGGTGCAAAGGTTAGCTTTGGTGAGGTGCATCATCTCAGTCTCTACAGTCAATTTAATAATACTTAGAACTTTGTAATATAAATAAGGCAAGCATGTTTTTGAGAGTCTGGTCATGTTGATGGCTTGTGCTATGCTACCCAAATATCTATAGTCCCATTTTCTTGTTGCCTGAGATTAGGTGAGGTGAAAGGATCTATAGAATTAGGCTGGTGGAGGAGGCTGCTGTTTCTCTTCCAGATTTTTCTAAGTGCTCATGCTTAATCATGTTTGTGTTCTCTCACTCTCATATTCATTCTGTCTGTCTCTCACTGTCTGTCTGTCTCTGTTTTTCTGTCTGTCTCTGTGTTTGTCTCTGTTTGTCTCTGTCTGTCTCTCTGTTTCTGTCTTTCTGTCTGTCTCTGTTTCTGTCTCTCTGTGTCTGGCTGTCTGTCTACCTCACTGTCTGTCTCACTGTATGTCTTATTGGAGGATAAACACAAGTGTATAAGTGTCTCCATCTCTGCACTGTCCTTTCTCTCCTTGTCTGATGAGCCTGATAACTTGCCATCTGTCCCATACATTTTTGTCATAGAATATTCAATTGACCATTTTATTATATAGTCTTGCATTGTTATAGTGATGTGTTTTGAGTTAAATTTGTCTCCCCAACAAAACTATAAGTCACTTAGCCCTTCAGAGACAGAAGAGGCCTTGGAAATTATGTTAGCGAGTTCAGCCCTCTTCATTTTGCAAATGAGGAAATAAAAGATTCAGATGAGCAAAGGGACAAGAAAGGAGAGGTAGAGGCAGGTTTAGGATCCAGATCTATTGACTTTCAGACCTGTTGTTTTTCTATTTCACTATATTGCCTCTATTTGAAAATAAGTACTATATCATATTTCTTTTGTGTCCCACTTGGGTTGAATATTGGATAAAGAATGAAGGAAACAGGCATTTATTAAACAATTACTATGTATTAGATATTGTGTTAAGCACTTTACAAATATTATCTCCTTGATCCAATCTGGGAGGTATATACTATTATGTTCTCCAATTTATAGTTAAGAAAACTGAGGTAGATAGATGTTAAGTAACTTACAAGTGCTTGAGGTTGGGTTTGAACTTAGGTCTTCCTCCTCCAAACTACTTAGCTGTCTACTATCAGTGGGCATGGCTGAATTAAAACTATTAATTTAATTCACTGTGTATATAGGGGAAAAGGTATTGGGGAGAAAGAGTTATCTATATGCAAACATTGGAATGAAAATTAGGTGACAGAGACCTGGATATCTTCTAATAATACACACACACACACACACACACACACACACACACACACACACACATATATATATATTTATGTCTAATATTTTTCCATGACACATCACTCTCCTAATCCTAAAAAGAGCATTCATTCTAATCATAAATACTCAATGTAACCTTATTTGTCATCAGTCTCTGAGCCAAACCAAATTGAGCCTTGCGGGCCTCAGTTAATTCTAGTCTCTGGATATGTCTTTCTTACTTACCCCTTCAATCCATTGATGGTAACCATATCTGTCAAGGTCTCCATGTTAACAGGGTCTAAATGTTCCCAACCCCCTCAGGCTTCTTTGGTGATGATTCACCCAAACAGAAAATGAGAAGTGAGAGTTGAGTTGTCTGCTCCCTGATCTGCTTTCTCCCTTTGGCCCTCCCTACCCCAACCCCCTTGACGCCATTCTCCCATGCATTGCAACAGGGCTACTTTTAACGTGCTTAGTAACAATTAGCCCTCAAAGCTGCAACAGCTGCACCATGCTGATGCTCTCCAGATGCAGGCAGAGGAATTAAATCATGTGATAATTCAATTGGAAAATTGGGTGTAATTACAGAGAATGAGTCTGCTAGTCGCCTCACGGTGACTGGTAGTTATTTGGGAAAAAATTGTGATGCGGGTGGATCATTGTGCATCATGGGCCAAAATGGCTGCAGATATTTGCAGTTCTCCCTCCTCCCTCTGTGATGACAACAACATTGCCTGACTCTGTCCTCCAATCAAGGTAAAAGGGAGCTACAGGCTTTTGCTGCTACTTTCTAGAACCTAGTATTGCCTACATGATCACAAGCTAGACCAGATGGAAATTATTAAAATAACAGTAAAATGTGATATCAACAGAGGAGGTACCTAGAAAAGGCGCGAAGGGAAGGGAGGCAACACAAGCACATCAACAGAACTCATTTCCTTCACAAGACCAGTCTCATTAGAAGGCTTAAAGTCCAGATTATAGCTCATCAATACAAAGAGAAGTTCCATTAGAATATTCATTGTCACATAATGGTGGTGGTGATGGGGGAAGTATTGTTAAGGCTTCAGAATTCTAATCAATATGGAAGCCAATCATGCCGTTGAGAGATTCTCTTAAGAGAGGTCATAGCATACAGCATTGAATGAGGCATCTATTATCATACCAGCCAATGTGTTGATTTCTTTTGCTTAATGATAAAACAAATATTCTATGAGTGATATATCAGGGGTAATCGGAAAATAACAATCATTTGTTGAAGAAAAAAGAACATCCATAAATCATTAAAATATATTTTTCTTTTCTTCTCATTTTTGGATATGGACTTTTCCATTTGAGTGCTTGGTTTTATGGGGTTATGGGTTTTATGACAGATTGAATCTGTCAATCTATGGAGATTGACATATATTTATGTCCATATGGAGATATCCATATAGCTATGGAGAGGAGGGGTAGCTTCATACAAATTGCAGGTCAGAAAGATAGGCCATATTGGGCAGCATAGTAGATGGAGTGTTATTCTCAGAATCAGGAATACCTGAATTTAAATCCTGCCTCAGATACATTCTAACATCTTACTCTTAGCTTGTAATCCACTTATCCTCTATCAGCCTCAATTTCATCAGCAGCAAAATGGGAATAATAATGGCATCTTCTTTGTAGAGTTGACAGGATCAAATGAAATAACATATGTTATTAAGTGCATCATAAGCTTGAAAGTCCTATATAAATTTTTGTCATCGTTATTAATATTAAGAGATTTATAGGTTGCAAAGTGCTTTACAGCAATTATTTCATTTGATCTTCACAAATCTATGAATAGAATGTTACAGATCTTATTATCCCTGTTTTACAGTAGAAGAAATAGACTCAGAGGTTAAATGTTTTGTCCATGGTCACCCAACAAGTTAAGAAGAAAAGACTTGGGGGAAGAACATTATATTTGCTTTTAAGTATATGAAGATTTATTAGGACAAAATAAGAATAAATGGGCACAAGATACAAAAAAAAAAAGCAAACTTAGAATTGTACAAGAAAAGACTTTCTGAAAAGAAAGAGCTAATCTAAAGATGACTGGCATGCATATGCAGGAAATGGGTTTCATTAGAGGTCCTACCACAAAGGTTAGATAACCAGCTGGTCCGTTCATGTTGTAGACACCCATGTGGGTTATATGGGATGAACATGGAAGTCCTTTCTGATTCATTTCTTTGAAGTACATGAAATATCTTTTAAATCCAGGTCTTACTGATTCCAAGTCCACCATGCAATCTACAATGTCAGGCTATCTCTTTGAGGATAGGCAAGGGAAAGGGGGAAAAAAGGATAGAAAAGCTTAAGAAGGTAATGTGATAGAAAGAAGAAGAAAAGAGTGAGCAGAAGAAGAGAAAAGAATATGCCACAGACCACCTATGCTGGATTATAATAGCTGAAATAGCTAATATTTTTATAATGTTTTAACACAAGCATTAATACAAACAAAAACCACTCTCATCTTGGACAAGTCAAATAAGCCTAAAACAAGTTCTATGGGCTTTCTTTCTTAAGAGCCATTTACACCTGACAAGTTATATGGTGGGACAACCATTAACTCTGGCTTAGGGCAATGAAGCATCTTGGTATGGATATTTAGCTGACTCCTGATCATTACTTTTAATTCCAGATATTTAAAATAAGGAAAAAGTCTAACCCTGATGCCCTCACTGGGTATTGACTCTTTGAGGAAAACATCAAAATATAGTGAAAAGAACCTTAAGTCAAGGATAAGAAGAACCAGATTCTAATCTGGGCTTTATCATACCACTAGTTACTATCTGATTTTGTACCTTTATAGGACTTGGTTTCCTCATATGTAAAATGAGAACTTTGGGTACTATAATTTTAAACCTTCTCTCCTTTCCAACTCTCCTGTCACTGTTAAGGACAACACCACCATTTTAGTCCCTTTGACTCCTAATCTTGGTGTGGTGTTAAACCATGATTTCTCACTCTGTCTCCCTTCCTCCATAAGCAATCTGTTGCCAAGCTATCAATTTCACCTTTGTGACATCTCTCAAATGGTCTTTCTATGAACTATTATCAATTACTCAGTAAACACTTATTAAGTATATGCCATATGACAAGCATCATGTAAAATTCTAAGGATACAAAGATGAAAATAAAGCAGCCTTTGAACTCAGGGAGCTTACATTCTATTATGAGAGATGACATACATATAAATAGATAAATGAAAAATATGTACAGCACAGAGTAAATTTAAATAAGTAGTGGGGAATAGCCAGCAATAGAGAAGGTCAGGGCAGGCTCATATGTGGTAGAAGATGGTTCTTGAGCTGATCTTTGAAAGAAATTTGATTTTAAGAATTGGAACTGAGGAGAAAGTGCTTTCAGGAGTAGTGGAATGATAGAAAGTTACACTAAAGAGCATCAATGAGGCTAGTTTGACTGGATCAAAGGAAGATTGCGTTTACTGGAGATATAAAGATATAAAGTGGGAAGGGATGGCAAAGAGAATAATTTCAAGAAGATTGTATGAGAATAGAAAGTAGAATAGACTTGACAATTATTTGAGAGGCGGTAGCAAAATAGGAAGCAATATTATGATGATTCTGGAATTTGACAAGAGGGGAAAGTCAGATATTAAGACTGAAATTAGAGACCACCCATTATGGCTAAGTGCTGTAGACTAATGATGCCAAAGATACTAAAGTTTGTTTTACAAGCAAATAGAAAATTACAGGAAATGGTATGTTGGAGGCAAGGAAATATTTTAAAGGATTAATAAAAATCTCTAAGCATATTAAAACCAGCAATTTCCATACTGTTCTTGAGTAATCCATCACTCCAAAGCAAATTAAGAGTTGTTATTTTTAGTCCTATTAGCTACACAATGATAATGAAAATTGATTACAGTCACCTTCTACTCGTTAAGTAAATGAACTAAAGTCCCTCAAAATCAATCCATTTAAAAAGTATACTGATGGTTAAAAAGAAAGTTCCCATCAATTTATATGACATCTGCCTATACATGAAAGATGATAAATAGCCCCTTTGTGTCATTGGGAACTCATTTAAGACTGAAAAAACAAGGGCTTTAGTTTCCCTTTACCAAGGCATCTTCAAGAAATTAAATGATTTCTAACTCTTAGAAACCAGACTAATAGTTTTCAGAAGTAGTAGCTGGAAAATTATCACAAAAATTCAAATACTTGTTTTTTGAGACTAAAAACTTTCAGTCTTAGAGATTTGATTATTTTTTGCTGATGAAGTAAGTACAGAGTTCAAAGTAAGGCACAGAGTTCAAACATCATAGGATCATAGATATAACACTCTAAGGAATATCAAAAGACAAATTCAACATTTCACAAATGAAGAAACTGAGGACCATAGTGATTTTTCCAAGTTTGTAAGGGATAAGCAATAAAGCCAGGATTCACAAGCCAAATTCTCTGGCTTTGAATCCAATACTCTTCAGGAAAGATCTGGATGAAAATTTAGGTTTCAAGGGTTTCCACATTTTGCTTAGCTAGCTGCCTCATCAAAAAAAATTATACATACATACATTTATATGTGTGTGTGTGTCTTAAAATAATAAAGCCAGCTTTTTTAAGTATCTGAGGATATATGAACACTTAATTCAATCCAAGATTACATACATACAAATATATGTATACATATGTGTATATATATACAATATACATTGTACGACATGTATATATAAACACATATATTTCTATATGTATATACACACTTATAAATGATACATATTTGTCTGAACCTGTGATTGTATCAGTCTAAAGAGAACCCTGGGAGATAGTTCTTTCTACTAATATGGACTGACAACTGTTTTAAAATGTATAATCTTATAAAGTTAACTGGGGTTAATTGCTCTGGGTCACAGACAAGCAGAATGTAGAATGTGTGTGTGTGTGTGTGTGTGTGTGTGTGTGTGTGTGTGTGTGTGTGTTGTGGGGTATGAGAATAGGAAAGTAGAGCTTGAAAATTGAGTATCCTGACTCAGGCTGAAATTCTTTCCATGGGGCTCTTCATTGAAAGTCCATAGACCCCAAATAAGGGTCTGTGAATTTTTTTTAAAATGATATTTTGATAACTCTATTTTGGCAGAAAAGGATTTAACAATTCAAGATAGTTCATTTAATACATTTAAAAACATTATTTTGAGAATGAGTCTTTGGATTTCACCAGACTGCCAAAGAGTCTATGGTACCAAAAATCATTAAAATTTCTTTACCCTCTATCTACTAAACCACATTTTTTCTCTTCACTCTATTGTATGTACATATACATATGTTGCATGTACATACATGTAAATACATACAATATTTGGTTATCTAATATATAAAACATGTAGCATATGGTCATGTGTAATATTACACACATAATATTGTATGTAATATTACACACATAATATAATAATTGAAATATATGGGTAGACTCATAAGAACTGATGAAAAGGGAAATAAGCAGAACTAGGAAAATAATAAACATAGCTACAACACTTTAAATAAAAAAGAACAATAAAAAAATAATTTTTAAAAATATGAATGCTATATAATTATAATTAAGTTTGGCTCTGAAAAAGAGTTGAGAAAATGTATATACCTCCTTCATTTGGAGAGGTATAGTACTGTGAGTATAGAATATCATATATGTGGTCAATATAAGCTAGTATGTTGGTAAGTTTTGCTGAACTGCTTTTTTTTCTTTTTTAAATTCTTGACTTAGGGAATTACTCTCCAGGAAGAGAAGGGAGGGAGAACATTTTGAACATGAAAGTATTGTAAAAAGAGAAGATATAAAAAACATAAGAAATGGAAATACAACCTGAAACAATAATGAACTTTAGGGGGGAAAATAAGAGACAAGAAGTTGTTTAAAAGCATAAGGTGATGAGATTGCCAAAAGAAGCTTGGGGTCATTTAAAATTGTATAATTTCCAAAATACAATGCATTCTTATATCTTTCTCTTCTTCATTTTTGGAGCCAGAACCTATACACCTTCAGTGTCTGCATAAGGTATTATCTATGCATTGATGTACTAGCTTTATAGACTATCCATTCAACTATATGTCCTGGTCTGGACAACAAACATCAAAATTGTGAAAATCTATTAATATTTTATTTCTATGTGGATTATCAGGTTAGACTCTCCTCAGTGATTCCTGATGTTATTTAAGGAAATCTGTAATGTTCTAGGGTTTGATATAATCAGAACAATGAAAAGGAATGAAGACCTTAATAGCAATAGAGAATTTCTCCTCCACTTAAGAGACCTTCTTCATGAGAGTGGTGAATACTTAAGGGTAATGGATGTCTTATTTCATGTATGTGTTGATAGGCATGTATTACATAATACCAATAAGCAAAATATTATCAATTATCATAATTCTATCTTTGATGGAATGTTGCATGCATTAAATTTAATTTAAAAAATCAAATGTTGTTTTATAATCAATAAATAATGAAAATCTTTAAAACATTTGATTATTTGAATGACTGTAGAGATGGAGTCTGTCCAAGAATGTCATTTACAAAAGCCTATCTATCCCTCATATTATTAGAAATAACCTTGACAAAAGAGTAAAGAATTGTTAAAAAAAAAATAGAGTGAGGAAGTAGGCACAAAGCTTAATTATTACTAATATCTTCTTGATATACTGTTTTGATAATAATAAGAGAAATGATTTTTCAAGTTATTCAGTATCTTCTTCCCTTAATATCTTGACCCTTTGATGCTGTATAACTTCTATCATTTTTAACATATACTTTCTTAGTGTGTACTTGATCTACTTTGTCCTTTTAGATTCTTTGCTTCAAAACTCTTCACACAGCTGTCAAAATGATGTTCCTAAAATGTAGATGTGAATATGTTATCCTACTCCCCTTTCTCTATCAAATACCTTCCAAAGTTTCCTACAGCCTTTAAGGATAAAAAACAAATTTGTAGCCTGAGATTTAAAGCCATTCACAACCTAAATCCCACCTACTATTCATTCTTATTTCAATTTTCTTACCCTTAATTAAAGTGTCCCACTCACTTTTCTCTGTTCACAATATTCCATTATCTAACTCCATGTATTTGAAGAAGTAGTATCTCACATCTTGAATGCATTTTCCCTTTACCTCATAGAACCTATAGTTTCCTTTAAAGCAGAGTTCAGTTGCCATATCCTATATAAACCATTTCTTGATCCCTTATCCCATCTCTTGTTATTTGAAATTCCCATCTTGGAATTATTTTGCATATGTGTTGTATTTACCTGTGTATGTGTTACAATTTTTCAGTAGAATATATGCTTCTTAAAGACAAGGACTTTTTGTCTCCACATCCCTAGCACTCAAGATAATGTCTCATATACAATAGGTGTTTAATAAATGCTTTTTGAAGTGAATTTTTTAAATGAAATCTTTAAAAAAAATCTCTATTTTGTCATCTTCCATTGAGAACTATGCAGTTAGAGTTCAAATGGAATGTTTCATTTTTGAAGGTGAAAGTAGCTTATAATAGAAATATTGATATGTCTTCTATTTTTGTCTATTATCTTTCAGTTCTATCTTTAAATCCTCTAGAAGTGCTCTTGTTTAACTTACTCTGTCAGACTTCTTACAAACTCTTATTTCCTTCTATCATGCCTTGTGTTTTATAAGGTGATACTGCTCATAATCTTATCACCTCTTTGTAATTTTTTACAAATGCATTTTTATTTATAAACTGGTGTTTATAAAGCATAATTAAAATGATTTAAAATAAAATGTTTCCTGCAATAATTGATTTCTAAATTCTTTTGTCTTTCTTGTTCTGACAATTGTTTTTTCAATAACTAAAATTCCACAGAAAATGATAATAGGACATAAAGACTTCCATTTTTCATAATATATGTGTATGTGTGTGTGTGTATATATATATATCTTCAAAGAAACTTAAAATCCTTTGCAACAAAAGTATTAATAATGGAAGAAAGCATTATTTAAGGTCTTCACTGATTGCAAAGGTTAGTGAACTTAAATAGTATTTGCTATAGTTCCACTCAACAACCTGAGGAAACACATAGGGATAAGCCTTAGGAGGATTATAATGACATTACCATTAGGAAACCCTCAAGTGAGGAAACTCCCTAAGCTAAGGAAAGATAGCACCTTTACATCAACTTTGAGTCTTAAAAAGGGGGTTTTCAAGAGAACATTATATACAGCAGCAACAAGATTATGTGATGATCTACTGTGATGGACTTGGCTCCTTTTAATGATTTGATTCAGGCCAATTCCAATAAACTTGTGATGGAGAGAGCCATCTACATATAGAGAGATGGGGGACTATGGGGACTGAATATAGTTCACAATATAATATTTTCACCCTTCTGTGTTGTTGTTTGCTTGATTATTTTTTTCTTTCCTTTGCCTCATTTTGATCTGGTTTTTCTTTTTCTTTTTTTAAAATTAAAGCTTTTTCTTTTCAAAACATATGCATAGATAATTTTTCAACATTAACCCTTCCAAAAACCTTGTGTTCCAATTTCCCCCCTTCCTCCCACCCCTCCCCTAAATGACGAGTAATCTAATATATATTAAACATGGTAAAAACATATTAAATCTAATATATGCATACATGTTTATACAATTATCTTGATCATAAAGAAAAAAATGAGAAAAAATAAAATGCAAGCAAACAACAATAAAAAGAGTGAAAATGCTATGTTGTGATCCATACTCAGTTCTCACAGTCCTCTCTCTGGATATAGATGACTCTCTTCAAAACAAGATTATTGGAACTGGCCTCAATCCTCTCATTGTTGGAAAGAGCCACAGTCATCAGAATTGATCATCGTATTATCTTCTTATTGCTGTGTACAAGGTTGATCTGGTTTTTCTTGTGCAGCATGACAAATATGGAAATATGTTTAGGAGAATTGCACATGTTTAATCTGCATTGGATTACTTGCTGTCTAGGGGAGATGCAGGGAGAGAAGAAAGAAAAATCTAGAACAAGGTTTTACAAGAGTGAATGTTGAAAACTATCTTTGCATGTATTTTGAAAATAAAAAAACTATTATTAAAAAAGAAGAGATTCTTAAACTTTTCTTGTGGCATAGATGACTTTAACAGGCTAATTAAGCACATAGACCCATTCTAAGAGTAATATTTTAAATGCATAAACTAAAACATAGCATTATAAAGGAAACAAATTATATTTCTTTCACATAACTTCACAGAGCTCTTTAACTCTTATCTATGTACTCTTTTGCTATATATGGATCTTGGAGATGCATGTATCTTAGAGAATTGCTTGACACACTAAGGTTAAACAACTTTCTCATTGTTCCATAGACAGCAGCAAGATGAAAATCCAGATTTCAAAACCAAGATTTTATTCATTATCTCTATTTTATATAGATAAACTCTATAGTTTACATAGCCAATGGCAAATCTAGACTGAGAATTTAAGGTCTCTTGAGTTTCAATCCTAGACCTTTTAATGTCTCTCTTATTTTTACTTAAATTAGTAAAAAAAAAAATCATAATATATATGTATAAATGTATAAATAGTATATACATATATGCAAGTACATATGGCAAATAATATATAATGTAAAATGTTTACAAAGTATATTACATACTTGTTTCACTTATTTTAGCCCTGTGAAGTAGTTTAAGAACTAGTAACTCTAGTTTGCCAATAAGAAAACTAACTTCTCTATATTCTTTTCCTGGGAGGAAAAAAAAGGAAATAAGAAAAAAAAAAGATTTCCAAAGATGGTTTGCTCTTCCAACTTGGGTCAGAATCTAAGAATCCATGATATTGCTCCCTACTTTCCTATTTTCTCCCTATTATTGAACACCTACTAGAAACCTGCTAAAGGTATAAACTAAGCTAAGCTTTGGGTGAGAAGAGAATTCCCAGTCGTGATTCTAAGATAATTTATATTCTTTATCATTATTTCATCAATATTTATTAGACACCTTTTACACATGTACAAAATACTGCTCTAGGACATTGGGAGAGATTAGAAGAAAACCATGGACAGAACAAGATCCTTACCTTTCCTACTACATTCTTTCCAACTTCCCCCCTTTACGTCCTCAGTCTTAGAATATGGTTGAGAAGGTAAGACTAACAGACCCGATGGGCAAACATAAGAATATAAAGGAGAGTATAATAAATATCAAAAATATGGCACAGACCACGAATACTCAGGCTTGACAGAAGGAGGGACAGATGTGCTTGAGGAGTTACATCACTTTCTAAGGGATGCTCCTCAGTGTCAATTACTAGAGGGTTGGGTAGGTTTGGGGGCTTTTTTTTTTTATTTTTGGTCTCTGCTTGACAGATGAGGAGACAGTATTTTAAAAGGGTTCAGTAATTTACCCAAAAAAATGCACAGCAAGGACTGTCTTAGGTCATTGGTTGACTAACTGACAGGCACTGTTATTCATACGCATTCTTTCCATCATCTAGACAGATACATCTGTACCAACATATGCACTTACTCAAACTGTACTGAAAATGCAGCCATCCACAAACATGCTGTCAGACACACACACACACACACACACACACACACACACACACACACCGCTTCTTAGCTCTTAACAGATAGTCATATGTGCATGTACATATGCTTGCACACATATGCATACAAACACACACACACAGTCGGCAAGAAATCATGTAAACACAATCCTATAAAACACAAAATTCCAAAAACTAAAGCATGTACTCAGCTTTAACAAGCAATGAATGAATGAGGGTCTTAATCCAAAAGAGCAAAGAACCAAAAATGATGATAGCCACTGATACTTCAGGGTGCAGATCAAGCTCTCTTTCCTAATGCCTCATTGTTGAATATCCTATCTATGTCTCTTCATTGTCTTCTGTTTCCTTCAATGACAAAGTCATGCTGACTTCTGAGGGTCTCATCCTAGATTCTGTTCATTCCCTTTATTTCCCTCAGCTTTGGGAATCTGGAATTGCTCTCACTCCAACCTCCAACAAACACAAATTTCTTATCTTGAACCCTTGCTGCATGTTCTTCCTCAAGGCTTTCTTAGTCTGCAAATGGAAGTATTAAATAATAACATTTTTGTATTCTGGGCTAGGAACTTTAAGAAGGGTGACCGGAGGTCCTTAGCAGCTATTGCTTAGACTACTGTAGTAGTTAATGCAACCAATTCTTTCCCCAAGAAATTTTTTTTTCTGGAATTTTTTTCTACCTGTCTCTATTCTTTCTTTTTCTATTCTATTATCTAGTCAAATCTTCCCATTTTTCATTCTTTCCACTGATATTTCTATTTACCATAGATATTTTGAGATTTTTGTATTTCATGATCACAGATGTAGAGTGAAAAAGCCACTGAGTCCAGCTTTCTCATTTTACATGTGGACAATGAAGTACAGAGTGGTTGACCATCTGAGATTCCTTAGCCAACTTTAAATATTTTTTATTGTATATTACAGTTTAATTTATTTCTTTATTTTCTGTAGTGAATTTATGATACATTTTTTTTGTGTCTTAAGAAAATTCTGGGTTTTGTTTGTTTGTTTGTTTGTTTGTTTGTTTGTTTTTGCTTATGCTACTCCTGGTATTGTTTCAGTACTTTTTATCATCTAGAATTTTGTCTTTGACCCTGTCAGACTATGATATTTTTAGTTGTTTAGGTATACTTCTTTGGTTTATTCATTCCTTTGAGTGTTTTTAAATTTATATTATGGTAGCTTTGCTTTTTGGGAGGTATTTCTACTGATGCTTTTAAAGGACATTTTGAGGACACAAGCTCTCTCCTGATATCTCATTTGGCCATTTTCCAAGACATTCCCTCTTAGATAGTTTTAATAGGCAGATTTTCACAACCAATGAATCAGTGAGATCTTTGTGAACCACTAATCAGGGATCCAAAAAAGAGTATCTCTTTTCTGGCATTCTTATGAGTTTGATCTACTTCAAGTTCATCCTAAATTCAAGGCCTTGGATAAAGAGATATTAAGGCTTTCATAGGAGTGGGATAGAGACTTCTTGGGCATAAAATAGTAGAATTGTACAATAAGCAATTGGAATATTATCATCATCATCATCATCTCTTCTAATTAGATAGCACTTTAAAGTTTACAAAACCATAAGGTGGAATTTGGTTGAAGGTGGGGCAACAGGGCAGCAAAGATAAGTGAGTGTGTGTGTGTGTGTGTGTGTGTGTGTGTGTGTTGTGTGTCTTAGGGGGGAGATATTATGTATGTGGTAGAATTGAGATACTTCAGAAGACAGGCTCTCTTGATGGGTGAGAGAAAGAGTGAAAATGCAGAGTATGGTACAAGAAGGTCCCATTAGTAGGAAGAAGCAGTCTGTTTTCCAAAGAATCTGAGAGGCAAGGTGTAGTTCCTACATTTTTCTTGGCAATTAACGTATTCTTTCCAGAATGTCAATGCCAGTTCTATATATATATTCGACTGATTCTTACAATAACTTGAAAAAAGTATGCACTATAGACACAATGTCCCCATTTTATAAATATGAAAACTGAGGTTTAGAAATGTTAAGTAATTCTACTTTGGCTAAACAGCTAATAAATGCTCAAAGGAGGAATCCTTGATCTTTCTTGACTCTAAGTCAGGGACTTTTCAAGAAGCCCTTTTAGGCCAAAGTACTAACCCCAAACACAATTATTCATAGAAGATCAGAGTAGATGATTGAAGATATCAGACAGATAGAGACAAGTACAAAAAAAGAAAAACCTTAAATTTAATTATTTCAGTTGTAAAGACAAAGAATTTGAAAAACATAGATTTGATAGTAACTTATAAAAATGCCAGAAATATGTGCGTGTGTGTGCATGTGTGTGCGTGTGAATGGGAGAGGGCTGCTTACAAAGAGGGGAGGTGGAGCAAGAGAGAAGTTTGCTTTTAGTAGAACAATGAAAAACAATGAAAGATGACAAGTCAGGTCTTTGGGATTGAAAGAAAAACAACGATTTGTTGTCTGATGTTCAGACTTCTGCTGGTACTGTAACTAATGAGGTTATTCTGGTTACAAAAGAAGCATTCAGCCCCATAATGAAAAACTCTTCTGTGACTGGTGTTAGGGAGAAAAAAATATCCAGCAGTTTATTATTAGTTCTGAAGCAAGTTAATTAATTTTTGCCTGTCACTTCAGGTCACTCAATGGACCAAGAATCTGTTTTCATTTTGCTGAACAGTTACAACGATGGAGGAGCTGTTGCTTTAGATGGAACCCAAACCTTTTCTTGATCCATTTTGTTCATTTTCTGATCACTGTATTCTTGTCTATTTTATTGCAGGTTTTTGGGTTGTCCCATTAGCTATTCATCTGCACCAAAGGGAGTGAATCTAATTCCCAATAGGCATGAAAGAAATGAAAAAGGCTAATTATAACGCTATCTTGATTGATACAATGTCTAGAATAATGAGAGTATTCAAAGCCATGCCATAAGGTATTAGGGGTATTTGTAAATTGGGCAAAAAAAGCCTGGGTGCAGAGAATAGAGGGACTTGATAATTATCTTCAAATATATTAAGATATTTTTTCCTGTAAAAAAAATGCCTTATTTTTATTTGTTTCTCAAGGGTAGAACTAAAGTCCTACTCAAAAATCTTCAGTAGGTTCCTGTTGTTTCTAGGACAAAAATACAAAATCCTTGACATTGAAAATCCTTTTCAATATAGTTCTTACCTATCTTTACATTCTTATTTTATATTACTTTCCTCATTCTCTGGTCCAAACTAGTTTGTTAGCCATTTCCTACATACAGAAATACTTTGGCTTTGTGTGGATGGTCCACAATATATCAAGTGAATTCTCTTCTTACTTTTGCTTCTGAAATTCTTGTTTTTTTCTTTAGTATACAACTCAGGGACCTGATATATTCTAATCCTCATCAGTTGTTAATATTCTCTTTTGAAATTACTTTAAATTATTCTATCCATCTATCTATCTATCTATCTATCTATCTATCTATCTATCTATCTATCTACTTAACCAGGTACACAATGTGTTAGACCACTATAACATAAGTTCCTTGAAGGAAAGGAATATTTTGTTTTTGTCTTTCTGGACACAGTATACACTAAAGTGAATGTAACATTATAGGTGTTTGATAAATGATTGTTGAATAGAATTATGTTGATAGAAGTTATAGGAAAGAAGATAATGTCTCAACATCGGGGGAAAAGATGAGTTTGGTATAAGAATGGGAAAAATGTGATACTATTCATATCATATTATAAAACATAGAGGTGCAGTAGAGGATAAAACAATTTTGGATAAAGCTTCATGAAAATAATAACTAAGAAAATTCATCCTGAAGGCATCTAAGGATGTAATTGGAAGAAAAACAATGAACACAAGAAAGATGGGAAAAATCTGCAACACTTTAAACATAGACATACACATATACTTTTATCATTAAAAATGTTACCTCTAATATGACAAAAAGGAACATGATAAATGTTGGAAAGCATGTGGAAAAACTGGGACACCAATATATTGTTGACAGAGTTGTAAATTGATCCAAAGATTCTGGAGAACAATTTGGAACTATGTCCAAAGGGCAACCCAACTATGCATATCCTTTGATTCAGCAATACCACTGCTAAGTCTATATCAAAAAGTGATCATAAAAAAGGGAAAAGGACCTACATGTACAAAAATATTCATAGCAACCCTTTATGTGGTGGCAAAAAATTAGAAATTGGAGACATGCTCATCAACTGGGGTTATGGTATATCAATATAATGGAATACTATTATATAACAAGAAATGATGAACAAATAGATTTCAGAAAAATCTGGAAAGACTTGTACTAACTGATATGAATTAAAATGAGCAGAACCAGGGAAACATTACAGTATTAGAAATATTGTAACTGTGAATGATGCTAAAAATGCTCTTGACATGTAACTAGGGAAAAATAAAATACTATTTAATTTTTTAAAAAATGGTACCTCACTTGGACTCTAATCTCATAATTCTGTATATCTAACAGATGTGTATGGCAGCTGGATAGTACAGTGGATGGAAATCAGAAAAGATCCAAGTTCTAATTCTATCCTACTAGTTATTATTAGTGTTTATACTAGATTTTGGACAACTCACTTAACTTCTCTCAGATTCAATTTCCATATGTATAAAATGAGGATCATAATAATAAGGTTGGATCAAATGAGGTAATGTAGGTAAAGTACTTTAGAAAACCTTAAAATGCTATAAAAATGTCAGTTATTATCTTCATTGTTATTAGAAAAGAATGTATAAGAAGCAATAAAGAAAAAATGGTAAAAGCAAATAGATTAAACCAAGGGAGTCCCCATCATTGGAAGTCTTGAGGCAAGAGTTTTCTTTCTTGTTTCTCTTCCCTCTGTTCATAGAGAGTATCATACCCTTACTTGAGAGTACTCTGTTCAACAGAATATAAATTTTGATCACTGAAATCTCATAAGATTTCTTGGGGTTGAAGGATTCAATTTCTTTCTTAAGGACCATGCTTTAAATCCAAATTCATTGATTGATCAATAATATATCCCAGGTCAAGCTCCCCTTGGTCATTGTTTGAACTCTGATTGGCTCAGAATGAATATAAATAGCAATCATTTGTCTTGGACAGAAAACCTGAGGGTCTTCCCCTCCCAGATTGATATGTATATGTATGTTATAGACATGTGGACATACATATAGATATGTACAGGTGTTAATGTCTATATGTGTATATATATACACACATAGACATCATATACACACCATATATATGTATGTGTGTATGTCTATATATATGTGTGTGTATGTATATATATATGTACATATATACACATGTACATATTTACATAGTAAAGTGAATTCATGCTTCAGGTAGGGATCAGACTAGATGATCCATGAGGTTTCTTTTAGTTTAGAGAATTTTTGCTTCTCTTTTTCTAAAGCCCATATGATCTCCCTTGAGATTGTTGTATACACACCAAATAAAAGGCAGGTCATTGGGATTCTCTGATTACTCAGTTGAGATATCGCATTAGTCGCAATAAGAGAGGAGTATGAATGTGTATGTTCCATAATTTTTGTCATTTCCTTGTTCAAGGGTACCCCTGGCATGTAGAAATAAGTTGCAAATTTCTCCTAAGCAATTTTGGGTGGGGAGAATATTTGTTTTATAACATTTACTAAGAGATAAAGAATTGGTTTTGCTTATTATTCATCTTTTCATAATGTTGTGTCAATTTGATTGATACTAGTATTGAGATGTTCTTGTCACTGGTGTCTCATAAAAGGAAGAGAAGCCTGTTACTGTCTTCCCTCCTCATGCACAAGAGAGTTGTGATAGATAATGAAAGAGATAAACTAGAGATCAGACAAAACAATGAAACCAAAGACAACATAGACAAATTTGGCTGTCATGCTTATTTATTGGCTTTAAAAGATCACCTTATCTAATCTGCTCACTTTAGTGATTAAAAAATGGTGGAGGCAGCATAATATGGTGGCAAGAGATCTCCATTTGCAGTCAGAACACTTGGGTTCTAATTTTGCCTCTGATACTCTATACCTCTGAGACCACAAACAAATTATTTAATTTCTCTAGGTCTTCCTTCCTCCTCTACAAAATGACAGAGGCCAGTCTTAGAAGACCTCTAATAATTCATTCTATTTCTAAAGCTATGATACTATGATATTTACAACTTCATAGATCTTAGAGCAACACGGGACATTTGGAAATAATAGGATTGATCATAAATTCAGAAGTAGGATGGTATCTCAGAGATCATATAGACCCAAAATCTGATTTAGAGCTAAAAAAATGGAGACCTGGAGGGGTTAACAGGCTTACTCAAAGTCACAGAGGTGGAAGACAGGACACAGAATCAAGTCCTCTGAAACAGCTAATGTTCTTTCAGAGGAAAGTCACTCCATTCATCTAGTCCTTTCTAACTCAAAATATTATGATTCTCTGATCTTAAAACTTGTTCTCAGAGATGGTCAAAGCCCTTGATAGAGAGCTCTATCAAGGAAGCTGGTAGCGGGAAAGAGTGGGAAGTAATTTGAGACAGGTAATCTTTTCACAGAGAGAAAAGGAGACTCAAATCATTGTCATGTTTTATGGTACTGTAAAAATATTCAGGTTTCCACAGTTGGCTTATACTCCGAAAGTATTCATATTCTTTGTGGCAGCAAATACCAGAGGAAGAAGGTCATCTAGCCCACCAGCTAAGTTTTTGATAGTCAACCAACACTTATTCCTGATTATTATCCTATGTCAGGCACTGTATTAGGCATTGTGATTACAAAGATAAAAAAAGAAAAGAAACAAACAATAACAATAGTTCTTGCCTTCAAGAAGCTTACACTTTATCAGAGGAACCAAGAGATATACATAGAAGTACAAATAACATATTCAAAATAAATGGGGATGAAGGAGGGTAAGCATCTGTGGAAAATTAATAGTCCAACTTCAACCTCTTGTACAAGTAAGAAATCTGAGGCCCAGGAAGACTGAATACCTTGGATGAAAGCCCATAACTTGATATGAACAGAAACTTCCAAGTAAGGGCTCTTACCCTTTTGCAAGGAGGAGTATCACTACTGTATATAATATAATATATATATATATACATATATATATGTGTATATATATATATATATATTAACTCTATTGATTTTCCCTTATAATGCCAATTAAATAATAAGAATTCTCTCAATTACACATGTACACAGACACACATAGATGCATATGTACATATCCTGTGTCCCAAAGTCTTAGTGTAGTTTTAAGCTTTAGTAGCTTAAAATTGCAATGACTCCATATATATGTATAAATGTGTATCTATCTATCTATTGTGCAATCTATAGCACATGATGGAGAATGTTGGATGTATACACCTAAAGTTGTATACAAGATAAAGTGGGTCATAAACTTCACTGCAGCAGTGACTTTATGTCAAAACCAGTGTGAGAGCAGCTCCAGACAGTTTGTTTATGGAGGTTTTTAAAAAGCTTTGGCATTTTATTTGAAATTACAACATTTCCACTCAGCCCCCAAAAAGGGCTAGTTATCTTGGGCTGCCATGTAGATTTCACCATGTTTCATGTCCTAAGATGCTTATAGAGCTGCCATGCTTGATGCTTGGGGGCAGAATGACTTATGAGTGACTGTAGCTAATGATAATGTGTTTCAAAAGAGAGCAGTGCATTGTGGGATATAGCAGTTAACACTAGAATCATGATTTCTGGCCTAAGCACAAGCACATGTTTGCACCCTCAAGAGCCTCTCCTGTTCTATACTGTGAGACATATCCTAGGTTAAATATTATTAAACTGTGGGTTGTAA
Organism: Antechinus flavipes; assembly: GCF_016432865.1. Classification (NCBI taxonomy): domain Eukaryota; kingdom Metazoa; phylum Chordata; class Mammalia; order Dasyuromorphia; family Dasyuridae; genus Antechinus; species Antechinus flavipes. The sequence continues at coordinate 221,279,892 of NC_067399.1, read as the reverse complement.
CTACACATGGGGGTCATGCAACTGAATGTGGAAAGCCATGGAAAATTTGGCATCAGTAAAAGGCATCACATATTTCACTAAGATTTAATTCTTTATGTAAAAATAAACAAGCACACCATCTTATTAATATACAAATTTGCTTTCATCTTTAATAAATGGTAAAATTATCTGTATAACAGAATTGTTTAAAAATAAATTTCTTTATAATTTATTATAAGTAAATATTTGATTTTATGTCTATTTTATATATCTATATACCTGGAGGTGCTTAAAAATTTCTTGGGCAAAAAGGGTCTGTAGGTGTAAAAAACTTTAAGAAGACCTCTTTTAGGTGACTTAAGATCATGGATGGAGGAGACAGCTAATTTGGAGGAATATAGACAGGTACTTGCCTGAAATTTGGTCCTCCAAATGCCTTTAAATAAAGAATTAAAACATTCTAGAGTATCAGATCCCACAAAAAGGATATAATGAAACAATTTTCCAGTTCAAGACAATTTAGAAGGGCAGCAGAAAAAGTCTGTTGTGCCAGAATGAGAAAGGAGCATAGTCCAACATAGACTGGGCAAAGGGAGTCAGCACAGACCCAGTTCCAGAAACCAGAACTTGGGCATCTTAATCAATGACATCAGTGGCAGTTTCAAGACCTCTCAGATCACAGACAGGGGACTGGACAACAGGTCAGAAGATGATTCACAGGGGTCCCTTTGCTGGCACCAGGGGCAGGACTCTATTATACTGTCTATACTTATATTTAGGTCCCTGTTCTGAGTCTTAGTCCCAGTAAAAGGAGGAACATTAGCACTGCTTGTAGCAGTAGGGAAGCAGCGACCCTGGTTAAAGTTACAGGGCAGAATAGAGTGCTTGTGGCAACTCACACACTAGTGCACAGTATAAGAAAGTAGTAAATACCTTTTCTTAGATCATACTGTCTTGGAAGAGTCAAAAACTTGCAGGTCACCAGAATTACCTCTGAAAAAAGCTGCACAAAAAACTTGGAGCTTGGGGCAGTGCCATCTACATTTGAGAAGCAAAGTCCCACTTAAACATAGAGTCAAAAGTCAAGAAATAGGCTGGAAAAGGAGTAAACAAAAGAAAAAATCTGACCATAGAAAATTACTATGATGACAAGGAAGATCAAAACACACATTCAGAAGATAACAAAGTTGAAATTCCTGCATCCATATACTCAAAGAAAAATACGAATTGGTCTCAGGCTATGGAATAGCTCAAAGAGGATTTTGAAAATCAAGTAAGAAAAAAGTAAGGAAAATTTGGGAAGAGAATTCAGAGGGATGAAAGAAAATCATGAAAAAGAAAATCAACAGCTTGATGAAAGAGGCACAAAAATATTGAAGAAAACAACACCTTAAAAACTAAAATAGATCAAATGGTAAATGAAGCACAAACATCAAAGAAAACAATGTCTTGAAAAGCAGAACTGGCTAAGTGGAAAAAGAGATACAAAAATTCAATGATGAGATAAACTCCTTAAAAAGTACACTTGACCAAAAGGAAATAGGAAGTATAAAAGTTCACTAAGAAAATAAGTCCTTAAATTAAGTTCTTAAAAATCAGAATTGGGCAAGTGGAAGCTAATGACTTTCTAAGATATCAAGAAATAATAAAAAAAAATCAGGAGTGAAAAAAATAAATGTATAATATCTCACTGGAAAACAATGGAGGAATCAGACAAGATGATGGTATAAAGGCAAGAACTTGCCTGAACTCTCCCCCAAATACTTCCAAATACCTTTAAATAAAGACTGATTAAATTCTAAAGTGGCAGAATCCACAAAAATGATGGAATGAAACAATTTTTCATCCCAGGACAATTTAGAAGGAATGAAAGATTGCTTTCACAGGGTGGGGGAAAAACATAGTCTCATGCAGATGGTGCCAGTAGAGACCAGGCCAATGTGGAGGAGCCCAGTGCAGACCTGACCCCAGCAAACCTGGAGCAGGCATTGGAGTGTTTTAATCACTAACATCACTAAAAATAGATCCAAGAACAATAACTTAAGAATTATTGAACAATCTCAAAGTCATGATCAGAAAGAGTCTAGACATCATCTTTCAAGAAATTATCAAGGAAAACTGCCCTTATATTCTATAACCAAGAGTAAAAATAGAAATTAGAAGAATCTACCAATTATTTCCTAAAAGAGATTTCAAAATGAAAAGTCCCAGGAATATTATAGACAAATTCCAAAAATCTTAGATCAAGGAGAAAATACTGTAAGCAAACAAAAAGAAACAATTCAAATAGTAAGAGCCACAGTTGAGACAAGATTTAGCAGCTTCTACATTAAAGGATCAGAATGTTAAGAATATGATATTCTGGGGAGCAAAAGATCTAGGATTATAACCAAGAGTCACCTATCCACCAAAACTGAGCATAATTCTTCAGAGACAAAATGGATAGTCAATGAAACAAAATACTTCAGTATAAGCATTATTGATGCAAAGACCAGAGCTGAATAGAAATTTTGACTTTGAAATACAAGACTCAAGAGAAGCATAAGAGTGTAAATAGGAAGGGAAAATCATAAAGGATTTAATAAGGTTCAACTGTTTATATTTCTACAGGGGAGAAGATACTTATAACTCATAAGAGCTTTCCTTTTATTAGGGCAGTTAGAAGGAATCTATATTAAACAGAGGGCACAGGTATGAGTTAAATATGAAGAGATAATATATAAAAAATAAAATTAAGGGGTGAAAGTGGAATGTACTGGGAGAAAGGAGAAGGGAGAGGTGGAGCAATATAAATTATCTGCCATAAAATAGAGGCAAGAAAGACCTTTTATGATGGACAAAAAAGAGGGACAGTGGAAGAGGAGTGAGCGAACCTTATTTTCATCAGAATTGGCTCAAAGAAGGAATAACAGAAATACTCAATTGGAAGGGAAGGAAAGGAGATACAAGAAGGGAAGAGGGTGATGGAAGGATGAGTATAGTGGGAGAGAAAGTAGTCAGAAGCAAAATACTTTTGAGGAGGGACAGGGTGAAAGGAAAAAGAGAATAGATAAATGGGAAATACAGTTAGAAATAGTAATTGTGAAAAGAATTTTGAAGCAAGTTTCTCTGATAAAAGTCTCCTTTTTCAAACATATAGGAAACCAAATCAAAATTTATAAAACATAAAAGACATTCCCCAATTGATAAATGATCAAAAGATGACAGTTTTCGGATGAAGTAATCAAGCTATTTATAGCCATATGAAAAAGGTAAACAGGAAAGAAAAACCATAAAGTTGATAATGTTAAACTGTTTATATTCCTATATGGAAAAGTGATATTTATAATTATAATGATAAAATCTTAAAAGTTCTAAAAACTTTATCATTATTAGGGCAGCCAGAAGGAGTATACATAGATAGAAAGCAGAGGTGTGAGTTGAATGAGATGGTATGATTATCTAAAAAAATAAAATGAAGGGAGGAGAACAAAGAATGTACTGGGATAAGAGGAAAGGCAGAGGTAAAATAGGATAAATTATCTAACATAAAAGAGGTTTGAAAGAGATGTTACAGTGAAAGGGGAAATGGGGCAAGAGGGAGCACATAAATTTTATTCTCATCAGAAGTGTCTCAAAGAGAATAATATACACACTCAGTTGGGTGTAGAAATTGATCTTGTACAAGAAAGTAGGAAGTGAAGGGGATAAGAGAAAGAGAATGGGAAGCTGATAAAGGGTTTAGGAGATTATAGGAGATGATTAGGAGAAATAAACAGTAGTTTAGAAGAAGTAAATTGGACAGGGTAAAAGGAGAGAAAGAGTAAGATAAATGGGGGAAATTGGATGGAAAGAATTACTTAGTTGGTAAACATTGCTGTGAAAAAAATTATTATGAGTTTCTCTGATAAAGACCTCATTTCTCAAACATATAGTAAGCTGAGTCAAATTTAAAGAAATAAAATCCATTCCTCAACTGATAAATGTTCAAAGGATATGAATAGGCAGTTTTCAGATAAAATAATCAAAGCTATCTATACTCATATGAAAAAATGCTTTAAATCACTATTGATGAAAGAAATGAAAATTAAAATGACTCTGAGCTACTACCTCATATATGTCAGATTGGCTAATATGACAGAAGAAGGAAATGACAAATGTCGGAAGGGATGTAGAAAATTAAAACACTAATGTACTATTATTCTGGAGAGCAATTTGGAATTATGCCCAAAAGGGCTATAAAACCATACATACCCTTTGACCAAGCAATACTACTACTAGCTCTGTATCCCAAAGAGATTTCAAAAAATGGAAAAGGACTTATATGTACAAATATGTACAGTTCTTTTAGCGGTGGCAAAGAACTGGAAACTGAGGAGATTGTTCATTAACTGGGGAATGGTTGAACAAGTTGTATATGATTGTTATGGAAAACTATTGTGCTTTAAGAAATGATAAGCAGGATTCTCTCAGAAAAAAACATGGACTTAAATGAACTGATGTAGTGAAATGAACAGAAGAAGAACATTGTACTTGGTAACAGCTATATCAAATGATTATCTGTTATGAATAATCTAGCTATTCTCAGCCATACAAATGATCCAAGACAATGCTATAGGACTAACGATGAAAGGTGTTATCCAGAAAGAACTGGTAGAACCTAAATGAAGATCAAAGATTTTTTAAAAATGTTTTTCTTGTATTTTTTTGGTCTGTGTTTTCTTTACAGTATGACTTAATGTGAAAATGGGTTTTAAATAACTTCTCATAATAATCTTTGTCAGATTGCTTGTTTTCTCAAGAGAGGGAGGGAGAGAATTTGGAACTCAAAATTTGAAAAATATAATGTTAAAGTTGTTTTTACATGTAATTGGGAAAAATAAAATATTAAATAAGATTTTTTTTTGAAAGATCATAAATGAAGCTGAAACTGGAGAATCAGAAATTTGCCTTTGAACAAGTCTAGAATAATTTAAACTTTATAACACTCCAAATAAACATATTAACTGATGTCATAAAAAGATAAAAAAATGCTACAGTGGGGTCAGGACCATAGTCATTGCAGTCCAGTATTTATCACTTGTCCAACACCCTGTTGACTCATCCAAGAGTGCACAACACTTTGGTGCTTTTTGCCTAACCCTTGGGAGAGAAGAAGAGAAGAAAAGGAAATGGGAGAGGAGAAGAGATGAGAGGAAAGAAAGGAAGAGTACAGGAAGGGGAAGGAGAGGATAGAAAAGGAGAAGGAAGGGGATAAGAGAGAACATGAAAGGAGAGGATAGGAAAGGAGAAGGAAGGGGAGAAGAGAGAACATGAAAGGAGAGGAAGAGAGGAGGGAGAGGAGAGGAAAAGACAAAAGAGAAAGAGGGGAGAGGAGGAAACAGAAGAAAAGAAAAGAGAAGAGAGTAGAGGAGAGAAAAGGAGAAAAGAGGTGGGGAGGGGAAAGGAGGGAAAGAATAAGAAGGTAGGAATTCGGGGTAAGTCTAGGATCACAAAAATCCCCTATTGTAGATTTCAACTTTGTATAATCTCTTATAATATCATTAACTTCTTGTGATCATTCACCTAGTTCTTGCCTCCTCCCCCTTTTTCCTGTTCCCCTCTCCTTTGTCTTTCAGGTTTTCCTTCTCTCCTGCGTGCCTATGACTATTCTTGGGCATCACTCCCAGTTTGCTTAAAATTGCACTTAGACTATAAAGATAGAGGAGAAATGGACCATGTTACTACACTGACTTAATGGAAAATTGGCCATGCCATCTTTTCTCTTCTTTCAAGTCTTATTAGTTTCAGATATAAGTAGGCTATTTAATGTCTGTACTTTTGTCAAACCCAATGCACTTTTACAATCAGTAACTCATTGCTATACCCCCAAGTTCATGTTGGTAGATTCCTATATCCTCCTAGTTCTTTTAATGATTTGTATAAACCATTTATTTTCTCTGTCCCCCACTTTTATAATGAGGTGAGAAAAGAAAGCAGCTGCCTTTACTTCTTATCTTTATTTTCCCCAGCTTAGCACTAGGTGCTTGACCTAGTAAGACCTCGATAAATATTTGTTATGACATGGGAAAAAGAGAGCTGACTCTAGAGTCAAAGGATCTGGGTTAATTATCTGTGTAACCTTGGACATCACTTTTGATTTCTGGGCCTTAGTTCCTTATTGATAAAAAGAGAGGGCTGGACTAGATGGTCATTGGGGTCCCTCTCAGCTCTCTTATCTATAACTCTGTGGTCTATGATTCTAAATAATATGTGAATTGAGCTGAATGGATAGAGTATCAAAAATACTTAGACTACATTGGAATCAGCAACCTATGTTTCAACTCCAGGTATGGAGGATACTTGCACATTGTGTGAACTTGAGAAAATCACTTCATTTCTCTGATCCTCACTTTTCTATTTTGCAAAACAGAACTCATGATACTTGCTCCACATTCCCCACACAACACTTCCATGGATCAAAGGAGATAATGTACATGGAACACTTGTAACTGTAAAGCTTGAGATGATTGTGACTGTCCTTCCTACTATGGCCTATTTTCTTTTATTGTTGTAGAACCCAATGAGTATGCAAACACTAGAAGTGGAGAAATCCTTTGTGGTTGTTCAGTGGATTCTCTGTGACCCCATTTGGGGTTCTGTTTTTTTTTTCTTTTTAAAATTTTATTTATTTATTCTAAACTTAAACACAAAATAGGAAAATAAGGGAAGAAAACATTGCCATATGCAAAGCAGAACATGAGAGGATTCAAAATGTAAAATAATAAATTTCCATTTCAAGAAAGCCTATATTATAAATAACTATACATTGTGTTCAGAGCTCCATTTTTGCTTCCTTGTAAGTTTCCTTCTGTTCTCTGTAGTGAACTTTTTACTTATTCTTTTTTCTCTTTTCTCCCTCACCCCTGGCCTCAAGAAGGCCACAATTAAGCACAGATATCTATAAATATAAATATAGACATAAAAATATAGATAGATAAATATAGCTATAGATGTGTATATATATGTATATATATAAATTCACACACACATATATAGACCCATATACATAGAAATCTATAACCACACACACACACACACACACACACACACACACACACATATATATACATTCATATGCATCTATGTAAACTGTACTATTCTTATTTGTCCTATTTCTCTAAAGGTGAATAACATCTTCTTATATAAGTCCAAATCTTTCTAGATTTTTCTAACTTTGCCAACTCATCATTTCCTACACCACAACAATATTACAACCTTATATTGTCTAGTTGTTTTAAATAGTCTAAAACAATATTAATTTGGCTGATAGTGTAAGTTTCCCTATTTTTTTCTTTGGAAAAAAAAGCTATTTTAGCTTTAAATTTGTTTGAGATAATGATTATTACTCCTGTTTTTAAAATAATAAATTCTACTACTGATATTTGTTTGCATCTGATAAATTTGTATGCTCTTGACTCTTCTACTTTACTTATACCTGCTACCTTGCCCTCCTATTATTTAACCTAGCTCTTCAAGTATCCCTCCCTTATTCTCTTCTCCTAATCTTTCCCCTTGCTCTCTTGTTTCCATCTGAATTTAGACTTTTATAGCTTTCCATATATATATATGGAAAGCTATAAAAGTTTAAATATATATATATTTATCCCATTCCTTTATCCTATGCCTATTCATCTATATATCTTATCCCATTCTCATTAATCTATATACCTTTCTATACCCTTAATCATTTTCCTCTACCTTTTTATTTTTTTATAAATTTAGAAGACTTTTATTCCCTTCTAAATGTATACATTGTTCTCTCTTTAACCCAGATCTCATGTAAGTAGGGTTCCCTCTATCCTTTCACCCTCTTACTTTTCCTTGTCCCCCTATTCTCTTATTTCTTTCTGAATTTAGAAGAATTTTATACCCATCTAGATATGTATGTATGTATTGTTCCTTCTTAATGAAAGTAGATTCTGAGAAATACCAGCCTTTTCTCCTCTGCCCCCGAACAATTCCTTTTTCAGTCCTTCCTTTCCCACTTCATTTGTATAAGATAATTACTCTTTTTACCTTTTCCTACACAGTTTGGCTTTTTTAGAGTCACATCATAGTCATCTCTACCCCAAACTTTCTTTCAAAGTACACAATTACTAATGACAATCTTACACAAAACAATTTATACTTCCACAAATAAAAAATTAAGTTTGTTCTCATTGAGTCCCTTGTGATTAGTCTCCGATATTCATCTTATATTACTCTTGGATCACATACGTCAAATTTTGTATTAAATTCTTTTTTTTTTTTTTTGCAACAAAATCCTGAAAATCTGGCAATTCATTGAATGTTCTTTTTTTTTTTCATTCAGGATTATGTTACACACAGCAACCACATAATTAATGGTGTTTTTCATTAATTCATTCTACTGCAGATTTCCTCTAAAAAAGGAAATTTCCTCACCCAAAGAGTCTAATCACAATGAAATCAGAACAAAAAAAAAACAACAAAACTAATACCTAGCAAAATGCCTGGAATACAGCAGGCACTCAGTTTAAGTGTTGACAGAATTATTGTTTGCTTAGATATCAAAAGGTCTGGCAAGGGTGGAGCTTTTGAAAGATTTTGACTAATAGATCAGTGTTTGCTGCACTGAGCAGCATTGCATTTCTTTAAACACACTCACCTATTCCCATATTTCTTTAAAGGGCAATTCATAAATCAGAGCAGTCTAAACTTTGGAACTAATTTCCCTATTGAAACGCATGATATCCATCTTCCTAAGCCACTAAACTACATGATTCCAAAACAACCTACCAATATTTTGAAGGTGCCGAACACCTTTTAACAAAGGTCTTTCTTGATAATTCCAACTGGAATTCTTTCTTGAAGACACTCTTATTAATCACTTTAGGTGAGTTAAAGTAAATATAATCAGTCAGTGCTTGAACTGAACAATGTAAAAGAAAAGCCCCCAACCTCCTGACCAAAGATGATGGCTCTTCCTTTCTTCTTCATCCCTGATACCCTCCCTGACCCAGCCTCAGCTGAAACTAGTGAGACAAACCAGTAATGTCAGCTCTGAAATGTTCTACAGATTTTGTTTCATAGAGTTTGGCACCCGGAAGCCCACTGAGTGAGATGGGAATGTTATTTTGGGTGACACATAGTTGTAAGATGTGTCAGAGACATTAAACATCTCAAAACAGGTTTTAGTAGGGCCAGTGATATAAGTGTGGAGCCTGTAGCATCCCTCTCACTCCAGAAGGTGGACTCCTGGCCTTGGCAAGGTGATGGCGACCCCAAGTTTAAGGCACTCAGCTCTCTGCAGCCCTAAATTCTTAACTCACGAGCCTCCACTAATGTGTTTATTATTAAAAGCCGACTAGAGTACATATGGTGAAAAGTATTTAGCAAAATGTTGTAGTAAGAAAAATAACAACCAAGTGTTTTTCTCCATAAACCTGAAGTATATACTGCTGGAATGCCTGGCCTTTCTCTCCCCCCCTCACCTCCCTAAAAGGGAAAAAATGAAAAAGAAAACACACACACACACACACACACACACACACACACACACACACACACAAACAAACAACAACCAAAAAAGGTGAAAATGCTATGTTGTGATCCACATTCAGTGTCCATTGTCTTTGCTCTGGATGCGAATGGCACTTTCCATCACAAGTCTATTGCCTTAAACCATCTCATTGTTGAAAATTACCCAAGTCCCTCCCAGCTGATCATCATATAATCTTGTTGTTGCTGTGGAAAATGTTTTCCTGGTTCTAGTCACTTCATTTAGCATCAGTTTGTGTAAGTCTCTCCAGGCCTTTTAAAATCAACCTGCTGATTGTTTCTTATAAAGCAATTATATTCCATTTCAGTCATGACATTTGTCTAATTTACTCAGTCGTTCCTCAACTGATGGGCATCCACTTAGTTTCTAGTTCCTTGCCACTATAAAAAGGGCTCCTACGAACATTTTTGCACCTGTGGGCCCTTTTCCCTTTTTAATGATCTCTTTGGGGTATAAGCCCAGTAGAGACACTGTTGTATCAATGGGTATGTACAGTTTGATAACTCTTTGAGCATAGTTCCAAATTGCTCTCCAGAATGTTCACATTCTGGATCAGTTCACAATTCCACCAACAATGTATCAGTGTCTCAGTTTCCCACATCCCCCCAACATTCATCATTATCTTTTCCTGTCATCTTAGCCAGTCTGAGAGGTAGGTAGTGTATACCATGGTTCTTAAACAGGAATCAGGGGGAAACGACAAGAATAAAAATAGTAAATATATATTTAAAAATAAAAAAGTTGATGCTGACATGAGACTTTCATCTTTCCAAAATGCTTTCTATACATTAACTCATTTGAAATTTGCAATAATTCTGTGAAGTGAATGATATGTCCCCATTTAAAAGATCATGAGACAGGAGCAGCTAGGGGGCGCAGTGGATAGAGCACCAGCCCTGAAGTCAGCAGGAGCTGAGTTCAAATTCTGCCTCAGACACAACCCTTCCTAGCTGTGTGACCCTGGGCAAGTCACTTAACCCCAATTGCCTGAGAGAGAGACAGAGAGAGAGAGAGAGACATTGGGAGGTAATGTGAGTTATCCAAGGTTGAACAATTATAAAGTTGAGGCACAATCTGAACCCTTCTAATTCCAATTTCAGTATTCTCCCTTTCTCCCTCCCTTCTTTCTTTCCTCCTTTCCCTCTTCCTTCCTCCTTCCCTCTTCCCTTCCCCTGTTCCTTTCCTCCCTCACTCCTTTCTTCCTTCCTTCCTGCCTGCCTTCCCACCTTTTATTGTATTTTGTTTGTTTGGTATTGAGATTAAATGATCTGACCAGGGTCACAGTTGTATCTAAGGTTAAATTTGAACCCCAGGTCCTCTTGACTCCAGAACTAGTCCTCTCTCTCTCCTGCATCACCTCGTTGTCCCTCCCCTGCCACCTAAGTTCAGTATCCTATTCACAAGGGAACATACCCTTGTAAAGGATCTCTGGGAGAGAACTTTGGTAAGATTTCTAGAAACTTCCAAGAATAGGAGTATATGAACTTTGAGAGCTGCTCCCCTCCCTGTCACTTATACTTCCTCACCCAGCACCTGCTGGTTTCAACCTTCTCGCTCCTTGCTCAATGCCATTGCTGCAGACTGTCTCTCAGATGGAGGCTGATGTGCTGGTTTCTCATATGAATTTCACAGTCCCTCTATCTAATGTGCCTGGGTCCATGGAGAGACATTCTCGGTTTAAGTGGTATTCAGAACCACTAACTACTGCAAGTTTGTAGTAACACAGTGATGAGACTGACTCTGCAAACTGTGGTTCGTGACTGGGCTTACGTCAGTCATCGGAGGGGACCCTCCGCTGGGTTCTACAAAGATGCAGGGGAATGATTTTGTGGAGCATTAATGTTTGAAACTCCAGCATAATGACAAAGCTGTCTTTGCTCAGGATTTAGTTTTTGTGACCAAAATATTACTTGGGGAGCCATGCATCCACTCCTGGTAGGATTACCTAGGAAGTTGCCATACACATACACTTACAAACACATGTACATATATTATACACAGGTGTCTACCTGCATGTGCACACATATGTAAGAAACATACCTATTCACATGTATACACATACATAGGTATATAGTGTTAAGGGCATAGCAGTCAATTTTTACCAATGTCAGATCTTGAAGGCACTACCTGATCCACTGGGTCCCTAGAGAGCTAGTTTTTGACTGTGAGATACAAAGTGGTGATTAGGAATGGTCTGCCTAGTGCAACCTGTCAGTGCCTTGTGGAGACAGTTTCCATCAGGTGGAGCGTTTTCCTGTACTTATGTATTCCTGTTTGATTGATGATTTTCAGGGCTGTAGCTAAGAAGAAATCCAAAGTATCTTCTGTTGGGGGAGTGGGCAGGTAGAGATGCTCTATGAGGGTTATTTCCTGGAAGTGAAAGTGTACAGTGGTCTATTCATTCAATTCAGGCAGACATCTGGTAGCATCCTATTTCAACTATTCCTTCTTAAGGTCTTTGCTATCCAGATGCTAACCTTAGGCCTTCTTTTCTTAGATCCCTACATACTTTCAGTAAACTTATTAGTTCCCATGGATTTAATTATCATCACTATGACTGACAAATATATTGATCTAGACCTCTCTTTCTCTCTGTCTCTCTTCTCTCTCTCTCTCTCTCTCTCTCTTTCTCTCTGTCTCTCTCTCTCTCTATCTCTCTCTCTCTGTGTCTCTCTCTCTTTGTCTCTCTCTCTCTCTGTCTCTCTCTCTTTGTGTGTGTCTCTGTGTCTCTGTCTCTCTCTTTCTCTCTCTTTGTCTCTCTCTCTGCCTCTGTCTGTCTCTCTTTGTGTGTGTATCTCTGTCTCTCTCTCTGTCTCTCTTTGTGTGTGTATCTCTGTCTCTCTGTCTCTCTCTTTCTCTCTCTGTCTCTTTCTCTCTCTGTTTATCTCTCTCTCTCTCTGTTTATCTCTCTCTCTCTCTCTCTCTCTTTCTCCAGCATTAGTTTCTCCCCAAGGTTTCAACCCACTATCTACAATTGCCTATTTAATATTTCAAACTAGATGTTCAGGAGACATTTTAACTTAACATATCTGAAACAAAATTTATCATTCAGTCCCAGGCACTCCAATCTTTCTGGTCTTCTAGGTTTATAACATCAGCATTATTCTGGACTTATCACTCTCATTCAACCCATATACCCAATTGGCCAAATCTTAGTGTTTCTGCCTTCCCTTTTCTTGCTTCTTACCTTCTTTTCCCTCACATAGCTAACATCTTAGTTCAGGTCCTTATCTCCTCCTGCCAAGATTTTTTTTTTTATCACAGCCTCTTAATTGATCTCCTTGCCTCAAGTTTCTTACCATTACAGTTCAGTTCTGCTTATACTCTGATGCCCAAGGACTTTACCTTAAAGGAGATTTGACGTGTAATTCTCCTCCTTAATGAAGTTCAGTCTCTTGCTGGTTTTTCAGTCTTAGTCTATTGCTTCTAGCATCAAAAATATCTGTTCTGTTTAGTCTTTTGAAGTCCCATAACACATCTGACCCTCATTAATCTATCTAGTCTCTTTGGACATCATTTTTGTACTTCATGATCCCTTCAAACTAGACTTTTCTCTATCTCCTCCTCTCTATTCCATATGCCATTTCCATGTCTTCGCACTGGCTGCCCCACATGCCTGGAATATACTCTCTTATCTCTTGTTTATAGAGTTTCCCTTTAAAATATAGCTCAAATACCTTGCAGACATGAAGCTTTTCCAGATCCTTCCTTCCAATTGCTAATGTCCTTCCTCCCAAACTATCTTGTATTTAAATATTTTGTATGTATTTAACTTTTTATTTCTTTATGTATATATAGACATACATACATGTGATATACATATATATACACACATGTGTATATGTAGATGTGTAACCAATAGAATATAAGCTCCATTTGAGTAGGGATTATTTCATTCTTTGAATTAGCATTTAATTTGATTAGCATTTAACATAGTTGGCATTTAATAAACACTTGATTAATTATGTGCTACTGAAAGAACAAATGAAGAAAGAATTTATCATTCTGTATGTACTGGTACTGATGCTTGGAATACAAATACAAAATCTAGAAAGCTTCCATCCTAATAGGAAGAGACAACACATAGAGACTCCTTTTGGTCAGGGAAGATGATTTTTGATCTAGGGAATTATAGAGATACTGAACTGAACAATAGGACAGCCACTTGACATACTCTTTCCAGAGATAATGGTAGTTTTGACTTGAGTATTGTTCTAAAAGCAAAACACAGAAAGCTGACTAAGAAATGCTACCAACGCTCTTTAAATTCAAAAGCCTGGTTCAAACTCCTATTTCTTTCATTCTATTTATGACCCTACTGATTTCCATCCAGATTCTACAAGCATTCTATCTACATTTTGGCTGGCCTTGCTTTGACCTGGCTCATATCACGGTGGTTGTGTCTTTCAGACTTCTCCTTTTACCTTGCCTAGCTCCTCCTCCATCATTAGATTATACAGCTGTCAGTGAAGTTCTGATAACTTTGTTCGCTTCCATTCTTTCTAGGATTCAGTCCTTCCCTAACCTATTTCATATAACAACAGGGAGTAACATATATTCCCTCACTGGACTATATGAGTAAAAGCTGCTCACAATTCAGTCTGGAAGTTACTCTGGCAGTGTGGCAGAGAGGGACTAACGGAGCTGTCATCTGAATAGAATGTCAAACTCCCATCCAGAGGTAATGAGTTTAGTCTCTGAAGTTTCATTATTGTCCAGGACTCGTTAGGAAAATGGAAGGACCCAGGTAGGGACTGAGGGGCTAGAAGTCTGTACTGATAGCAGCCTACTGTTTGCTATGGCCCCAAAGTCCAAAACAAACTCTGCAAGCTTCTAATTTATATTTTCAACTCCATAGCAAAGGACTATGTGCTGGGAGAAGATAATGGCTGATCCAGTAAGAGACCCAGCCTTATCATCCATACCCTGCCCTGACAACCTTACTGACTCCTAATTCAGTATTTTCCCTAGACCATGGGCTGAAAATCAACTATGAATTTTCCTCACGTTCAAAGCACGCCTCCTTTTCCTGAACACTAATGAAATAATTACATAGAACTGACCCCTGACCTGTAACTCCCCACCACACATCCCCCTGCTATGATGCATGGCTCTTTTTCATTCCCTTACAGAGTCCTTCCACGCTGCTTAAGTTCATGCAACAGTGCTCATCTCTGGGCCATTTTCAATTAATTTTCCAAGTAAAATTTCATGAGACACTATCAAACCTTTTGCTAAAATCAAGATATATTATAGCTACTCCATTCCCTTAGTCTACTAATCAAAAAGGCAATCAACTTCGTCTGGCGTGATTTGTTCTTTTTAAACCCATAATACTTATTGCTCATAATTCCATTATCCTTGATAGATTTTTTTCCTCTTAATATTTGTTCCACTGTTTTAACAAGGATTGAATTACTAGGTGGTCATTCTCAGCAACATTTTTTTTCTCTGATTCTTTGAAAGTTTGGTACAACTTCAATACTGTATTATTTCTTAGTTTTATTGCATTCCTCCATCACATGGATGAAAGATCCTATGAGAAGTTTGTTAACAGAAGCCCAGAATGCAGCATCTAGGCCAGTTATTCATTCAACAAGCACTTATTAGGCACCTACTATGTATCAGAAATTCTAAACTTTGGTAATACAAAGACAAATGTGAAACGGTATTACTCGAAGCATACATTCATTTGAACACAGAAAAATAAATATAAAATATTATCAAATGAACACAAAGAAGTTTCAGAGATAGGCTGCATTGACAACTGGAAGAATCAGGGAAATTCTCAAGTAGGAGATGAGCTGAGCCTTAAAAGAAGCTAAAGATTCTGCAAAGTTTAGGTGAGAAAGAAGTACATTCCTCTATCTGCACAGAAAATATCAATGAACCTACTAAGTTTCTTGTTGATTCCAAAAATATCCCCCCAAAACAACAACAACAACAAAAACTCAAACCCTATTAGGCTCATTATAAGAGAATACAGACTTAAAAAGATTCTCCTGCAATAAGATATACCCTAAGCATGCATTAAGATCATGCATGATCCTGAATAACTTTTTCAGTAATTTCATTATTGATTACATACAAGGTATAAAAGGTGTCTTTGACTGCCATGGAGGATGTTCAATACAGAGTCCTGGTGAAAGTAAAGTTTCCTATGGGCGTCAAGGCCTTCCAAATATTCTTTTTTTTAGATGACATTTTTCTGGTTGCAACATAGAACTTCTCAATGAGATCTATGGCCATTCAAAGAAATAAGCCTAAGTAAGAATATATAGAAGAATCGAAATAGATGAAGAATGAATGAACCCACTGATGAATTTGCCTTGGCCAGACACCACTAATGAAGACAGGATTGGATTACATTTGGGAAATTCCATAATGATTTCAGTTATACCATGCTGCTGTCTGGCACAAATCCTTATCTCTTAAGTATTATTTTTCTCCTGGTGAGGCTATATGGCTCTGAAATATAGAACACCATCATTTCCAAAAAATCAAAATTGTGGCTGGCTCAAAATAAAATGAAAATTGTGTGGTGTGATTAAGTGAACTCCATTATTACTCTCAATGATGACAAAGCATCAACCCAGTGCATACCAGAAGTGAGGTGAAATATTAGGGAAATATATGATCACTGAAGAAGGTGAGTTTTTATATCTTGTTTGAATAATAACAATGGAAAACCTAAAGTGCTAAATGTAACCTGAAACATGTTGGAAATCCCAGAAACAGGGCTACCTTGTCCTTTGCATATCTTTTATGGAGGATTGATGAAAGGATATATCCAAAGATCTAATAGGATGAGATGTAGTGCTCCCAAGAAGATTATATTCAAATTGGGGAGACTATATACATGCATACATATATACATATACACACACAAGTGTGTATACACACATACATATGTAAATATACTTATATACAAGAGAGAAGAATATGTAGAAAGAGCTATAGTCAGTGTCAATGCTGCAGAGAGGTCAAAAAGATTGAAGGTTGAGAAAAGACCATTAAATATGGCAATTAAAAGTTGTAAATACCTTTGGAGAGGTTGGGGCTCATAACTTCATAACTCTGGAAAATTTCCTTGATTTTTAATCTAATTTTCTTCTGAGGAATCTAAACTTATTTTCATCTGTTCTATATTCTTCATAAACTGAAACATACCTGGCCAGCTTTCTTCAGTCTTTTGTTCATTTCTTTAAGTTAAAAATGTGTAGTTCTTTTTTATTTATTTTTCAAATTACAAACTTAGAAATTGCCAACAAAAACATTCATATAAACACACCCAATTAAGTTCTAAGTTATTCATAATAATTTTAAGAATTGTGCATTTATATCCCACTTATGAACTCTGCTGGCTTCCTATTACCTCTGGGATCAAATATAAAGGTCTTTATTCTGGCATTCAAAGTCCTTCACAACCTGATCCCTTACAATCTTTCTAACATTCTTACACTTTATGTCCTCTCACTCCTTCCACATATTCTATCGTTTACTCTGGATTATTTAAACCTCCTGAACCATTACCTTCCACTTCCCAAATTCCTCCCCTTTTCATCAGCCTAGCACCCATGCTTGTAACACTCTCAGAACCAACGTTTTTTCCAACTCTTGATTTCCCTGCTTCTATCAAACTCATATTTGAATTTTTTCCACTGACAGAACCAGTACCTTAGTTCAGATCCTCATTACTTCTTACCTAAATTATCTTAATAGCCATCAATCAGCAAGTATTTCTTAAGAGCCTACTATATTCCAGGTACCATGCTAGGTGCTAGAGGTACAGGTATAAAAGATGATCTTATAATTATTTTCCTGAACTCATATGTTCTCCAATTCTCACAACTATCAAGGTTTATATCTAAACTGTAATTTTACCTACAGATAAACTTCAAAAAACTCCACTGCTTTCCTATCCCCCTTAAGGATAAAATAAACACCTCAACTTTTTATCTAGAGTTCTTCACGATTAATCTCCTGCCTACCTTTTAAACTATTTACATATTATTTTCCTTTACTAGTCTGTGTTACAGACAAATCGGTCTCCTTGAAATTCTCCCTATATGACATTTCAGCTTCTACCTCCATTCCTTTTCTCCATATCTGAAAAACCCTCCTTTCCCATCACTGCCATATAGTCTTGAGCTTACAACAAAGCTCAGTTAAAGAAATCCTTTTACAAAGGGTTTTGCTTGATCCCTTGATCAACTACTGCTATTCCTGAAATTATTTTGTATCATCTATGTTATGTGTATTTTAAACCTATTTATATGGGAACCTGCTGTTTTCTTCCAAAGAATATAAATCTTATGAAGGCAAAAACTGCTTTTTGTCTTTGTACCTTGCACATACTTAAATGCCTATTTACAAAGAAGGGATTCAATACAGCCTTTTTTGTAGTGGCAAAAAACTGGAAATTGAGTGGATGCCCATCAGTTGGAAAATGGCTTAATAAGTTATGGTATATGTATGTCATAGAATATTATTGCTCCACAAGAAACAATCAGCAGGATGGTTTCAGAAAGACCTAGAGAGACTCACATGAACTGATGCTAACTGAAGTGATTAGAACCAAGAGAACACTGAACTCAGCAATAACATGATTATAAGATGATCAACATTGACAGATGTAGCTCTTTTTTAACAATTAGGTGATTCGGGCCAATTCTAATAGAGTTGTGACAGAGATAGTCATCTGCATTCAGCAAGAGAATTAGAGGGACTGAATGTGGATCACAATATAGTATTTTCACCTTTTTTTGTTTCTTTTTTTTTGTTGTTGTTGTTGTTGTACTTACTATTTTTCTTTTTTTTTTCTCATTTTTTTTCCTTTTTGATCCGATTTTTCTTATGCAGCATGATAAATGAGGAAATATGTACAGAAGAATTGAATATTTAACACATATTGATTGTCTGCTGTTTAGGGGAGAGGATGAGGGGAATGGAGGGAGAAATATTTGGAACACAAATTTTGCAAGGGTGTACTATTTTTGCATCTGTTTTGAAAAAAAAAAGCTATTATTGTCAAAAATAAAAAAGAAAGGATTCAATAAATGCCTATTGATTAATAACATACTGCTTATATACCATTTTTAATCCCCTAGTTATGGAGCTAGTATGTGTATGTGCCTTAGAGATCCTAGGCAAAGCCACACCTGGTCCTTGTTTGGATGTTTGGGTCCCAATTGATTCAGAATATCCTAAGGGTCTTTGCCCCCAGGTTGTTGGGATTTTTAGACTACATAAAAGAGACCATTCCTTGCCTCAGTTCTTACCTAGCTGGTTGGGTAATGTCTCTGCCAAATTGATAATACCAGGCTAGTTATTAGGCTTAAAAAATCCAAGGTCTCTCACTGTTTCCAGGGCTATCTCCAGTCACTCTGATCTATATCTTGCCAGTGAACCCAGATAGCTTTGGAGGTGAAAGTGAAGCTGATGACTTTGCACATTTTAAACCCCTTCAATTGCATTTCATAGTATCACTTCTCTAATGCCATAGTCTTATTCAAGAATGAAGGACAAACAATGTCAATAATGAAGCTGCTATGAATATCTTGTATCTGTATCTTTTCATTTTAATAAAATTCTCAGGTATAATTTCTGCAGTAGAAGGGTCAGGTTGTGAAAGATTTTAAATGCTCAAACTGAAGCCTTCATATTTGATTCTGAAGGTAATAGGAGCCACCAGAATTTACTGGTGGAGGTTAAGAAGTGTGAATGCACAGTTTTTAAACAAATTGTGAATAATTTAAAACTTAAAAGCTATGAACATTATTTTATAATTCTTTTCATATATTGCCAATTTTTTCCCCAAAATTTTCAATTGATTTAGCCCCATCAATAATATAATAATCTACATTCTTCTCCATGATTTTATCAGCATTAATTTTTGTAATTCAATAAGTATACCTCAGATTTGTTTTAATTTGTATTTCTCATAATATTAGAGACTTTTAGCAGCTTTTTTCCCTTTTGAAATTGATTTTTTGAGAACTATTTAATTCTATCCTTTGATAATTCAGCCTTCAGGGAACGGATCATACTCTCATAAATTTGGATCAATTCTTTATTAGTTCTAAATATTATATTTTTATCATATGTTCACTGATCTACTGGAAAGTTATTGTAATAATAAATGATTTATATTGTGATAATATATGACTTCTGATATTGATATGACTATTTTTTACATATTGTTATATAATTTTCTAAATAGTTTTTATCGAATAATGAATTGTTTTTAATTTTTAATTTTTAAAACATTGTTCAATGAAAATTTTGATTATAATTTTAGCCTTTCTATTCAAGACATAGCTAAGGACCATCACTTACAAGAGGCCTTTCCTGGTGTCTCTAAACTGCTAGTACTTTCCCTTTTAAAGTTAGCTTGTATCTGCTTTGTTTGTATCTTGTTTGTATTTATTTCTTTATATATAATTGTCTCTCTCTTCAGAATTCAAGCTCCTTCTTTGTACCCCTAACACATGATAACAGTCCCTGACATATAATAAGGATTTAATAAATATGCTGATTAATTGATTTTTTTCTTCTGTGGTTTTTCCCAGCCTCAAGTAATTTTTGCCAATTACAACTTCATAGTGTAATTTGATAATTGTCAGTATATTATTCGTCCATCTTTTTTTCAGAATTTATATTAATATTCCCATCTGCTTTTTCATGTTTTGTCTTTCTGATTGTAGATTTAAATTTTTTATAACAAAAAGGAATGTATCCAGAATAAAAATTAATGTGACAGAATGGAGAAATATTATGGTAAAAAAACCTGATGAAAAATACCATTAAATTTCAACCATTACTGCTTTAAATGTTTGTCACTAAATTCTCTGGTAGTGTCATTTTCATTATAATGACTTGACCTGGAAGAGAAGCTGAGTTATAGGCTAGAAAAAACAATTTTCATGCTTTGCAGACCTTTCAATAGTTGTCTATAAACCCAAGAGTCCAGGGAAGGCCAGACTTTGAATATATATACTTATGCCAGAAGATAGCAGGGATGGGGAGAGGATTTTCTTTTCTCCCTTCATTCTCCATAGCATTTATCAATGAAGTGGATATTGATATCCACTATAAATTGAGTAGTGGGGCTACTCAATCACTAGAAGAAAGCACATCTTGCAGTTAGTTAGAAAGTTCATCAATTTGGGTGAATTCAGTCAGAAGGCAGCAATTGATCAGAGAAACATACTTTCCAGACAAATGGACACAGAGGCAGTCACCTCTGAGGGAGGAAACATTTTCAAGAAGCCTGATCTCTGGCAGCAGTAAAGTGAATCAGTTAAGGATCCAAGGGAGAACTAGCTATCACAATCATGAGTTGAGCTGTGAAAGCCAATAAACAAAACAAGCTGAGGAATTCACTCAAAGGAGACACTGATTGCAAGGGAGTGAATGCTAAGCTCTTCTCTAGAGATGAAAGGACATCAAAATGTACCCGGAACATAAGCTGCTTTGGCCACATGTTTCTTAAATGTGTGACTCCCTACCACTGTACCCTGTGCCCCATCCCATACTTAAATTAAACTTCAATTTAACTTTCTACAACTGCTGTCCTTTAGGGTTTAAGAGGACATACCTAATCCCTCCTCTATAAGACAGTCCTTCAGATATTTGAAACTATTGTATATTTCCCCCAGTTCCAAGTCTTCTCCTTTTCCAAATCTGAACATGTCCAATTTCTTCAAAAGATCTCATAGCACAACAAAAACAAAAACAAAAACTACAGTAGTAATGAAAGGTCCTAAACTGAATGTAATGTCCGGGGCAGAGAACAACAAGTTCTCCATCATCCTGGAATTTAATTTAATCATTTGCATTTTGAGAAAAATGAGAAAATTCTAGTTTTACTTCTGATGCAACTATTGATATTATTTCAATACATTCTTGCTTTTGTTTCTTTTTGTTCATTTGTTACTTTTTCTTCTCCTTCTTTCATGGTTCTTTAGTTTGTTCATTTCTTTGAGTAATTTTAAAATAATTTTATTTTGAGGATTTCTGTTAGCTTTTCTTCTTGGCATTTCTATGGCTCTCTCTTTCAGGAAACATATTGGTAGGTCTTACTGTTCCATCTCACTTAAGGTTCCAATTCCATTTCTATAGTGTTTCTCAGACTGTGGATCACTGGGTATATGTGAGGGTGCAACTAATATTACCTCAAATAAATTCTGGAAGGAATACTATTATATTATAACCTCGTTATGGCCTCTGACTTGGAATGCTTCCCAATAGGCCAAGGCCCCTATCAGTCTTTTCTTTCTTTCTTGGTCCTCCCTTTCAACAAGTCTTATGACTCTGTCACCAACTTCTATCTTGCCTCTGTGCTAAAGGAAACAAGAACCTACTATCCCTGACTCCTTTCCTTCTAGAGTAGTGCATCTCCTCTGGAACTCCCAGAATAATTGTACATGGTCTTTGCTTTGGGAGTGGGATAAGAATTGGAGGATTATGAGAGCCCACTTGAGAGTAATTAGATGAGAAGGATGAAGCAACTTTACTTAGTCTGTCCTTATGATTTCCATTTCCTAAAGTTTAAGCCTTGTGTTTTTAGATATGCTTTTCACATTTCATTTATTCTTTCTTTAAATTTATTGTAAAAATTTATTTCAATAAACAGTAATTAATTTTTCTTCCTTCCCCATTGCTCTTGTAATAACTATGCATAATTAAACCCAACAAATTCTCACATTTGATCATATTAAAAACTATGTTCACATATAAATTCTTACATACATAAGTATCTCTCTTTTCCCATATATAATAAAATAGACATAGATAAATAGATATGGAGCTAGAATGATAATGATGATAGATGAATAGATAGATGATAGCTAAGTGGATGATAGAAGAACAGATAAATCAATGATGAATGCTTGATAGAAGGATAGATAACATGATAGATAATAGATGACAGATTTGTTGGTCATTGCACTAAAGAAAGTTATTAAATCTTTCAAAATTGTTTTTCTTTAAAGTTGATATTGTTTAAATTGTTCTCTTGATTTTGCTCACTTTGATATGAGGGCTTTTAAAACTTTGCCAATTACAAGCATAGTTGGAGGACTACATTCTTGTAAGTGTATCCCAGTACCCTATTTTGACACCCTTTCATACCCAGATACTTTTTTTGAAGTAATTGTATTTTGTTTTTCCAATTACATTAGCATTCATTTTTTGTAAAATTTTGAATTGCAAAATCTCTCCCTCCTTTCCTTCCCCTCTCCCAAAGACAGTAAATAACTTGATATAGGTTATATATGTGCAATAATATAAAAGCTATTTCCATATTAGTCATGTTGTAAAAAAAAAAAAAAACAGTTTCAAAAAATTACAATTTGCAAAAGGAAAAATAAAAGTCACAAAAAAACCCCCTCAAAATATCATTCTGGATGTGGACAGCATTTTCCACCATGATTTCCTTGAATCATTGTATTGCTGAAAAGAACTAAGTTAATCACTATTTGATCATCACAGTGGCTCTTCTCATTTCACTTTGCATCAATTCATTTTAGTCTTTCCAGGGTTTGTTTGTGGTTTTATTTTTAACATGCCTGCTTGTTATTTTTTATAGCACAACAGTATTCCATCATACACCACAACTTGTTTCACCATTCTCCAATTAATAGATATCTCTTCAATTTCCAATTATTTGCTTCACAAAAGGAGTTGCTTTAAATATTTTCACACATGTAGGTCCTTTTCTATTTTTTATGATTTCTTTTGGATATAGACCTAATAGTGGTATTGCTAGATCAAAGGATATGCAGTTTGATTGCCCTTTGAACAACCCAGATACTTTGAACTATCACTGGTGATTGATTAAGCCAAAAGTCCATTATTGATCTTTTAGATCTTTCTCATCCTATATGCAATGAATTAACCCTCCATCTTCAAGCTGCAAAGTTCTTTTTTTCCCTCTTAAGTGAGATTACCTTTCAGTTAGTCCAATAATAGCAATACTATTTTGATCTGCCCACTTTCCCATTGGTCCAATGATTTTAAATTAAATTTCTGTTTTTCAAAGCACTGACTACTCTCTTTGGAGAATTCTAAATCTTTTCAAGTATATGGTACAAATGATTTATAACCTCAATCAGTGTACCTCTATCACATTTAGAGGTGGATCACTGAACTAACTGATAATATAGGTATCAGTAAGGCTTAAAAATTATAGAAACAACTAGATAGTTTCAAATAAGAAACAGGCAATCTAAAAGGCAAAGTCACAGGATTTACTTATTTTTAAGGGAATACACTTTAGATATCATCTATTTCAGGCATTCTTAACTTTTGGGGGTCATAGACCCCATGGCAGTTTGGTGAAGTCTATGGACTCTTTTACAGAATAATGTGCTCAATTACAGAAAATCAAGTGACAAAGGAAACAAATTTTATTGAAATACAATCAATCAAAGGGAAAGGAACAAACATTTAATACTAGGCATTGTGTTATGTACTCTACATATATTAACTTACTTGATCTTCACAACAATCCTGAGAGGTAGCTGCTATAGTTATCCACATCACAAAGTTGAGGAAACTGAATAAGATGGAACTATTAGACTCCAGAGTCATATAAGTATTCATTATCTGAGGCTAGATTTGAATTCAGGTTCACTGCAGACCCAGTGTTCATTTTCTTCATTGTGCCAACTAGCTGCTTTAAATCATTTTTCTTTAAAAGTTCATGAACTTCCCAGCCTAGGAATCCCTATGAATCTTTATGAATTACAATAGACAGAAAACTTCATCATTTGAGGACTATCTTTCTGATAACGTGCCTCTCTACACATAGCTAGGCTAGTCCTCTGGCAGCAAACATATATTTGAAGATGGAGGCCAAAATCCAAGCCCTCCCTGATAACTAGAGTCTGCCAGAGCTGTAAGCCTGGCTGCATATTTTTCAGGAATTTAGAGTTACCCCATGATAAAGAATAAGAGGAGTTCTTAAGGGGATGATCCCTGGAATCCATATAAAAGAGGCAACATGATCCTCAAGATCTGAGATTTATTTAGTTGCTGTGGTTCCCTTTCAGGGATGATCTCTGAAAAATGTTAATGTAATTAAAATTTGTCTTCAATGAATACTATCTCACTTCAGGCATTTCATTACCTATTTTTCTTCGCTTGGTGATTCAATTAGGTTGTAGCCTGTCAGAGATGGTCATAATTCAATCAACTTAGACCTACTTGGCTTAGGGGCAACCAGATGGAGTAGAGGATAGAATGCTGAACCTGGCATCCTTCATGAGTTCAAATCTTGCCTCAGACATTTACTAGCTGTATGACCCTGAGCAAGTCACTTATCCATTTTTACCTCAGTTTTCTCATCTATAAAATGAGCTGAAGAAAAACATAGCAAACCACTCCAGTATCTTTGCCAAGAAAACCTCAAATGGCATAACAAAGAAGACAGAACTGAAAAATAACTCAACCAGACCTGTCCTATATTTCACAATTCGAGGAGTTGGCTTCCTATTAAGACAAAGTTTATCTAATAACTTCACTTAGACAAATACAGAAAAGCTTAAGGAGATCCTCAAGCTATAAGCAAGAATGTTGAACTAATGGAGTCTGAGAAATAAGTATGTAGCCCTTGAAAAGTGTAAGGATATTGTGCTACTTTTTCCATCACTATAAAAACCATATATAGATAGATACATAGAGCATTTGTTAAATATTTGCTATAGGCCAGACCCTAGATTAGATGCTAAGAATACAAAGAAAACAGTAAAGTAATATCTGCCCTCAAGGAGTTCTCATTTTAATGGGAGAGACAACAGGTATAAGTATAATATAAAGTACTTTCAGATCTGCAACAAACCAAGTAGTTTTGGGAGAGAGATAATTCACATTTAGGAGAATCAGTAAAGGCTTCATTTAAAAAAGAAAGTGATACTTGAGTAGGATCATGAATAAAACCATACCTTAAGAAGAAAAGAGACAAGGAGAGAGAACATTTCAGATATAGCAGACAATGAATGAAAACGAGCAAATATATCAATAATCAATATGACTGGACCTTATCATGTGGAGGGGAATAATGTATAAAAAATCTGTAAAGCTAAGATAGAGTCAGATTGTAAGGAGTTTTAAACGTCAAGGTAGAGGGAATCAGGGGAATTTGTGCAAGGGGTGACATGTACTTTTAGAAAGTTATGTGGGGGCAGCTAGTTGGTGCAATAGATAGAATCCTGAAGAAAGGAGGACCTAAATTCAAATCTGGCCTCAGACACTGAACACTTCCTGGCTGTGTGACACTGGGCAAGTCACTTAATCCCAAATAATTTCCCCAGCTAAAAAAAAAAATTAAAAAAGAAAGTTAGGTGGATAATGGACTGGAATGGGAAGAAATTTGAGCAAGAAAAAACCTCAAATAGAATACTACTGAAATAGTTCAATAGGGAAGTAATAAGAAGGTGGCAGCTGTGGGAGTGGAGAGAAGAATCAAATGCAAGAAATGCTATAGAGTTGGAGATGAAATCTGTCAACTGGTTGATTTTCTATGTAGGAGAAGTTAGAGAAAGGCATCAAAAATGACTAAGGTTGAGAATCTGGATTGATAGTTGTGCTCTCTATATAATAAAGAAAAAAACTGAGAAACTGAGCTGCCTTCAGCATCAAGCCAACTTCCTATGCTTTTACTTAAAACACACACAACAATCCCAAGCTGTACTGTTATTCAGTAATAGTTCAACTAAGACCCTTAGGAGCACAGGAAGAAGCCGAGTCTCTTGTACTTGTCCATTTCTTCTTTGCTTTTCAATATTAAGAAATACAAGGCAAAAATGCAAAGTGCCTATCGCTGATTCAAAAAACAACAGAGCAACAATGGACACTAATGAATCCTCAAATGGCTTGCTTGTTTTCTCCTTCTCCACTGTCTAAATAATTGAAATTAGGTTTGATTCCAGAGACCTCCAAATTGAGTAATAATCTCATGGGGTTCTGTCCTTGCTCAGATCTTGTCTCTGCCTTCAAAGTAGATTTTAAAAAGTAAACTTATAGAAAGAGTATCCTCACCTTTGTACTGTAGTTACTGCAATGATGGGAATTTTACATCAATAGCCACAGAGGGCATAAATATTCATTGTATTCTCTCTCTTTTCCTCTGTCTTTCCTTCCCTTTCTCTCTCCTCCTCTTTTCTCTTGGTCTCTACCTCTCTCTTTCCCTCTCTTTTTGTCTGTTTCGTTCTTTGCACATGTTTTTAAATACACACTTTTATTAAAGTTAATTGTGCACTTATCTTTCCCACCATTAGTTTGAGTAGGGGAGCGATTTTGAACTCCAGAAGAGCTGGGCCCACATCTAATCTTTCTTTAAATCCCCTCAATTTGGGCATTACTTCTGTAGGCACTTAAATGTTTGCTGAATTGATGAATTCTTTACAGACTCATAGACTCTCAGAACTGATAGAGATCTTTGAAGTCATCTAGTCCAATTTGTACCTAAATTAGAATCTTCTCTACAGTATTCTTAACAAATGGTCGCCAAGTTGTTCCTTGACGTATTCTAGTAGGTGGGAGGTAAGGGGCATTCTTTTCCCTGATAGGGACTCATTCTACTTTGAAACAACTATAAATGTTAGGAAGTTTTTCATTGTGATGAGTCAACTTCAATATCTAAACAAATTCTACTTGGTTCATCTCTCTTTTATTTGACACCCATTATAATATGGAGATGACCTTGACTTCTTAAAAGCAAGGTAAGAAAAGTCCAAGAATCTGCAAATTTTACCAAGTCAGAGTGGCTTTAAGTTTGGGTGTAGACAATGACTCTTAAGCAAGATTAATCTAGTCGAATCCAAGTTTTAGCTACTGATTGGCAGAATGTTTCCCATCTTTTCTTCCTGCCCTAAAATCTATGCATGAAACTATCTCCTAAGGCAGAGTGGGATTTGAGTTGGTAGAGAGAACAGGTATAAATAACAACAAAATCTTGAAGATTCTTGAAGATCTATATAGCCATATCTATATCTATCATATATCTATCTCTGTCTCTATCTCTATCTGGTAAAACACTTTCCTTTAGGACTTTTGAAAACTGGTTTATGAAGGGATGTACCTCATATTATTTCTGTTCAGTTGACTACCAAAACTAGAGAATGCAAAGGCTAGGTCTTATCTAGAAGGTTGCTAAAGAGGAAAAGAAGGATACTTACTTATAGCTAAGTAGGGCAATTTTATATGTCTTCAAAAGTTTATAAGGCTGGCTCTAGTCCCCTTTGACAATTATTCTGAGAAACATTTCCCTTCCCCCAAAAAACAGGTGTTCTGGACCAAATGCCCAAACCTTAAAATATGGCCTAATATAAATCTAATTTCTTAAACATCTCCAGAGGTATTGCACAAAGGGTTTGATTATAAATTTTGTCAAACTTCTAGTTTGAAAGTGTTGTCCCACTCATATCACTGGATACAGACAAAATTAACTTCTTATTTAATGGACAATTATAATATTAAGCACCTGATATGTACTAAGAATTACACTAGGTATTTGGGACAGAGAGACAAAACATAAAGCAATTTCTCCCTTCAAGGAACTTGCAGTCAATTGGAGGGGGAATATATGTTCATAGATAAGTACATATAAAACCTATGCATAATCAGGGAGGGAAGCTCTTAAAAATTGAGAAAAGGAAGGGAAATTATGAAAGGCTTCTTGGAGGAAATAGCATTTGATATGGATCTCAAATGGACCAAATGATTCCAAGAAGGGTAAGACTGAAAGTAATGTTTTCCCTTGAAAGAGAATATTTGCATTTTAATAAAGAAAAAAATCCTTTTATCCATTTTATATATTGTGTGTGTGTATTCACATATACACATATATATAATAGTCATTAAGATTTTATTCCATTGGGAATAAGATTTCCAAATCTCAAATTGAATTAAAAAGCAATAGATATTAAAATTATGCCTCAATGGAGCAGATTAGACAAGGAAGAATCAGAAACAGTGGAACACAATACCAGTGTTTGAGAGACAGAAAACATGAATTACCAAGGAAAGAATTTTATATTTCATAATAGTTTTTGGGAAAACTAAAAAACAATATGGCAAAAAAAATTGACTTAGGGTAATATTTTATACCATATTCCACAATAAATTTAAAGTCAATATGTGACCTGTATACCAAAAAAATATACCATTAAGAAAAAAAAAATAGAAGAGAAACAAATCATATACCCTTCACAGTTTGCACAGGGTATGAAATGAATTCATATCTAAACAAGAGATAGAAAAAATTACAAAAGCTACAAATAAATAACTGATTATATGAAATATAGAAGAGAAATACATAGAAAAATAGAAATAAAATAGAATAGAAATACATAAGATCAAAAGCTATTTCCCAATAGAGACTTAGATAAAAGACATAAAGAATTCTCAAAGGAATAATTTGTAAATTTCCAATAACTATAGGAAAGAAATTCCAGATCACTTACATAAGAGAAAGGTAAATCAAAACAACTTTGGGTTTCCCCTCACAGCTAGAAAATTGGTAGAAGTGACAAAAAATATATATAGTCAATTTGGGAAGACCTATGAAAAGAGAAATACATAAGCATTATAGGTGGAATAATTAAATAATAAAATCATTTTGGAAAATAATTTGGAATTATGCATTTAAAGTGACTAAAATTCTCATACCCTCTGATCCAGAGATCCCATTGCTACTGTAAACCCACAAAGAGATCAATGACAAAAAGATTCATATAGAATAAAACATTTATAGCAATAATTTTTTTTGGTGGTAATAAAGACCTGGAAACAAGTAGATGACAATGAATTCGGAAATGTCTGAACAAATTGTGTTATATGAATATAATGGAAAATTGCTGTGATGTAAGAAATAATGAAAATCAAAAATACCAAGAGGCATGAAAAGCCTTACATGAACTAGTATAAAGTGAAGTAAACAGATGCAGGAAAAAAAAATATATATATACAATGACTTCATCAATGTAAATGGAAACAATCAACAACAAAACACTTGAAGATGAACATTATGAAGTTATCAAGAACAACAGGGACCTCCAAGAAGAGATGTAAAAAATACCCTCATCTCTCTCCTGCATAGGCAGTTTGCTCATGAGTGAGAAACAATATGTGTGATGTCAGATTTTTTTAGAAATATTGTTCAATTTTGCTGATTTATTTTTCTCTTCCTCTTCTTTATTTTTTTCCTCTTTAAATTCTTTATTATAAGGGATGGCTTTCTGGTAGGAGATGAGGAAAGGGACACAGTGGCAAATTTAGGTGATATAAAGCCAAAATATATCAATAGAGATCCATTTTTAAAAGATGCCCTCCCATCATCTGGCAGGGCCACAGAAAGATTTTATTTTTCTTTTGGGGATATAGAGGGGGTAAGGTAGTTTCCCTCAACCCCCTAAATCATGAGATGTAGGAAAGCTGCCTCCTTGTTCTTTAAATTTTGCAAATGTGTGTGTGTGTGTGTGTGTGTGTGTGTGTGTGTGAGACAGAGACAGAGAGACACACACACAGAGATTTCCCATTGATGTTTTTAGTCTCAGACTGTCAGAGCCTAGAGAATAGATACTTCCTGATATGCTTACTGTTTCACCAACTACAGAGGATCACTGCACAAAGACACTTCAATAAAGGCTTGCGATGACAATCATGATAGCAAAATCACATTTACTAAAGGACTGTTCCAGGTTTCTTTAGAAAATAGAATCTTGAAGTTGGATGGTACCTCAGAAGCCAGCCAGTCTAACTCACCACTGAACAAGGATCTCTTCTGTGGCTTCCCCAGATAGTTATCCATTGCCTGCTTAATGACTTCTGGGAACTGGGAGCTTACTATCTACCAAGGCCCTGGACCACCCATCTACCTCTCTTTCCCCTAGCCATCCAAGCTTCCCTGGGCTATTTTATCCCCAATTCCACCTTCTTTTCCCAAGTCTTATTTTAGCCTCTTCCAGAATCTGCCCCTGACTCTTCTCAACTTCTACCCTCTCCGTATATTCAAGCCTTATAAGATGGGAACATCAGCTGATCCAGTTAGAGCTATTCCCCTTTATCTCCCCTATCTTGATCTAAGCTTCTCTGGCTTTTTGTTGTGCTTTTCAGTCTCTTTCTCTCTTACCCTAGCTCAGCTTTCCCCCTTTTTCTTCTTTTCCAGTTCACCCCACCCTCAATCTCATCAATTATCCTAAATCCTGCTGGACGGAACCTAGCTTTTCTCTTTCTCTTTTGCCATTCCACCTGACTTAAGTATTCTCTGGCTCCCCACTCTCTGCCTGTGACAGCCTCCTGAAGCCCCTTTAGTCAGAGTCTGACTGAACAGCTCTCCTTAAGCCAACCTGCCCCACACACATCCAGCCCCCTTCCTTTTAGTTCTAATCAGTTTTTTCTACACTTTCTTCTTCTGGCCACCCTAAAGTCACACTCCTCTTAGCCCTAATTTCGAATAGCTGATGGCAAAAAGTGAAAATGATTATTTGGGGTTGGTTTGTTACTTTATACATATTTAAATAAATAAATTAAATTAAAAGGCCATTTGCTGGAGAGATATAGGCAGGGTGGAAACCATATGGCTTGATTCTGATGATCTGAGTTTGAACCAGAGTAGGGTTTTAGAACCCCAATTTAAGATCCATTTTTTCATCCCTCCCAATCACATGCTTCCCAATGTGTAAATTACTTGGCTTTGTCAAGCGTTCTGGTCTTTATGGTATAAATTCCAGGTACTATTTCATCCTGCCTTGAATTTGGAACCCTCTTTGGAAGGGAATCTAGGTGGAATAAGCATTTCCACTCATCAGTTTTGAGGATGCTTTTTATTTGGTCCAAATCTGTTGCTACTACAAGCAAGAGGGACAATGTCACACTACCTACCTGGACTTGAGTCAGGAAGGCTTGATTTTTAATCTTCTCTCTGAAACTTACTAGCTATGGGACCCTAAGCAAGTCTTTAACCTAATATCCTCAAGTTTGTAATATGTAAAATGGGTATGGGATGATAGTAGCACTTAACTCACAGAGTTGTTAGTGAGGCTGACAAGATAGCCCACACAAAGGATGACTTGGTAGAACTTAAAGCATTATAGAAATGCTACCTAGCATCATCATCATTATTATTATTATTATTGTATTAATATAAGCCAGGTAACTTTCAAGACCACAAAGCTGTTCTTTGTCATTTTAGAAGTGGTCTTTGGTTCCAAGAGACCTGGGAAGCTATTGTTTATATAGGAGAAGATTATGTTTTGGGGTGAGTGTAATCTCTAAAAAAGGAATATATAGGAGAGTCTAGGAAAAAAAAAATTGGCTTTCCTAGACCTATCAGCCTGTTTTCTGATAATCCAAGGTTTTTCCAGGGAAGTTTGTAGGTTAACACAAAATGGGGACAAAAATGGATTGGAGAAGGGGAGAAAAGGGTGATCTACACCATATCTACATGTCAAAGGTGGTTCAGGTGGGTCATACTAGAAGGCTTAGAAATTTTCATTTTTCTATTTTCATGCAAAATGACATGGTTTTATAGTCTTTACCAATCCTAAAACCTAAGGAGACAATAAAAAAGATTCAAGGGGACTATATATTTTTATTTATGCCTTAAGGAATATGCCCTTTTCTCAAATCCTAGGTCTTATTTTTCTAGTTTAGATTGCAAGTAAAAGGCTTGTGTTATATTCATGGAGGGATATCATCTGGTTTAATCCAACTTTCTCATTTTCAGATTTAGAAAACTGAGGCTTATAAAAGTGAAAATCGTTATCCAAGTTGACATGGTAACTAAATAGCAATGTTGGGACCAGCACTAAGGTATACTGATTCCCACTCTTATCATTAAAACCATACTTCTGCTTGTTGTTCAGTCATTTCAATCATGTTTGACACTATATGACCCCATCTGATGTTCTCTTGGCAAAGATACTAGAGTGGTTTGTTATTTCTTTCTCCAACTCATGTTACAGATGAGGAAACTGAGGCAAAAGGTAAAATGACTTGTCTAGGGTCACACTGCTAGTGCGTGAGGTCTTCCTGACTCCAGGTCTAGAATCAATCCAGTCTTGATTCATTGTATTACCTACCAGCCCTACCTTGTACCCAAAATATAAGAAAAGAAAAAACTGCTTCTGTCTAATTCTCCAAAGATAAAAAGTGTTCAACTTAAACCATTTCCCTGGTATTTCTTAAAAAGTCACAAACCACCTCACCCTAAATGACTCCCCTCCATTTTATTAATGTATAATATTGTGTTCCATCAAGATTATCATTCTTTATTATCTTGCCACTCTGAATTGTATCTCACTTACTATGCTCAGTTCCAGGGACCATAAATTAAAACCAGTCAAAATTTATACTCCCGTGGTTCATTATCTGTGATTGCTATTATTCTCTCTGCCTCCTCCAGCCCTTTCTCTGGCCTAGCCACTTCCTTTGATAAGAAATATTACAAAAGGATCTAAATATCATCCACCTGATAAATGTGACATTAAAAATACCCCCAGCTTATGACATCTTCCTGCTACTTCACCACCCATTTATAGTGTCTATTCTTATTGGAGCCACTCCATCCTTTTCACTGTAGCAAAAGGTATCACATCCACCAGAGAGATAATCTCAGGAGGGAGACTCTGAAGGTGTCTGTGCTACCCCTTGCTTTGCCATTGGGCAGCATCAGAACTGCAAGGGAAGGTATTTATCTAGTCTGTCCCTGACATTGTATACAAGAAGAAATGAGGTACAAGGAAAGGAAGGAATATATATATATCCCTTGGAGCTGTCTAGTCCAACTTTTTTTTTAACACATGAGGAAACTGAGGCACAGGGAGGTTAAGTGGCTTGACTCCATGTCCCAACTCTGTGCCTTTGTACTGACAGGATCCCATGCCTAGAATACATTTTCTTCTTAACTCCTGCTCATAAAGTCCCTTTCTTTCTTTAAGATGGTGCTAAACCATTATCTTCTGAATAAAACTCTTTCCTGGTACGCTTTCTGCTTGAATTTATTTTAGGAAAAATCCGTGGGAGAGATAAAAAAAAAAAAAAACAAAACAGAAAAAAGAAGTGGGCATAGCATGTGTTGATTTACATTCAGTCTCCTTAGGTCTTTTGCTGGATGCAGACAGCATTTTCTGTCCAAAGTCTATTGGGATTACTTCAGATCACTGAACTACTGAGAAAGAATCAAGAGTTTCATGTTGATTATTGCACATTCTTGCTATTATTGTGTACAATGTATTCCTGGTTCTGCTTGTTTTGCTCAGCATCAGTTCATGTAAATCTTTCCAGGCTTTTCTAAAATCAGCTTGTTCATCAATTTTTATAGAACAATAATATTCCATTACCTTCATATACCATTCTTCAACTGATGGAAAGAATTTCCAATTCTTTGCTGCCACAAAAAAAGCTGCTACAAAAAATTTTTGCACATGTGGATCCTTTTCTCTGTTTTAAGATTTACTTATGATACAGACCCAGTAATGGCAGTGCTGGGCCAAAGGGTCTGCACAGTTTGATAGCCCTTGGTCATAGTTCCAGATTGCTCTCCAGAATGATTGGATTATTTCACATTAAAGTCCCAGTTTTCCCGCATCCCCCCAACATTTATCATTATCTTTTTCTGTCATCTTAGCCAATCTGAGAGGTGTGAAGTGATACCTCAGAGTTGTTTTAACTTGCATTTCTCTAATTAATAGGGATTTAGAGCATTTTTTCATATAACTACACATGGCTTTAATTTTGTGACCCAGAATTTAAATACTTTTCAATCCAATTATGAATATTTATTAAGTTCCTACTATGGGCTAGGCCTGTTTTAAGTGCTGGCAAAAATTAATAAAGAATAGATCCTACCCTCAAGAAACTCACAATCTAAAGGAAGAGGCAAGACATAAAAAAGGGGAGAGGGAACAAACACAAAGTACCTGACTCAGGAGCATCCTGCTCCATGCAATTGAAATCAGACAGGGCAGCAAGTGCAGAGTAAGGTAAGTCCGGTTTCTGCCCCTTATAAAGGACACATGTTGAGAGGGATTTGATATTCCTCCCTCTAGCTCATATATTTACATTTATTAACTGTTTATATATTCCATTTTTATACACATATTTCACATATACATATGCATATCTATGTATGTATGTATGTCATTCAGTCATATCTGACACTCATAACCCCCTCTGCAGTTTTCTTGGTAGAGATACTGGTTTGCTATTTCCTTCCCAAGATCATTTTACATTTGGAGAAACTGAGGCAAAATAGAATTACACAGCTAGTTAGTTTGTGTGAATCTGTGTGTATGTGTATGTGTGTATTTATGTATACATATTTATATGAATGTGTGTTTTATACATATATATATATATATATATGTATATTGTGGGTTTGTACATACACATTGTTGTCTCTGTCATTACGATGCAAGCTCATGGCAAGTAGAATTATTTCATTCTTTGAACTTATATTTCAGATTCCTAGTAGAATGCCTCACACACAGCTAATCAAACATTTATTAAGCATCTATTATATACTAGGCAGATGAAAAGACAGGGGAAAAAGTCTTTGCTCTCGAGAAACTCACTATCTATAGACAGAGCTTCCAGGCAGACAACTAAGTGTGAACAAGCTACATAATATATAGGATAAATTCGAGAAAATCAACGGAGGGAAAATATTAGCATTAAGGGGAATAAGGAAAGACTTCTTGTAAATAGCAGTTACTTAATAAATATTTGTTGACTGATTGCCCCAAGTCACAAAGGTAGGAGATGGCTGAGTCAGGATTCATTTGCACCTTAGTCTCTTGCCTTATAAAATGGGAGAAATAATCCAGTTGATATCCTTTAGGTTCCTCTCTTCCACCCTTCCCCACCCCCACCCCATTGGACATCTGCCACCTGGAAGGGTCTGTTTGTATTCATCAAGTTGTCAGACAGCTTGATAAAGTAGATGGAGGTACCACTTAATTTCAGGGGCAAAGCAATAAACCTTTGCAGTGCCCAGAGTTAAATTCCACAAAGCAGGTGGAATTTCACTCAGAAGGCAATTGCCACCTATCACCCCTTCCCCACTATGCTGGCTAGTGACCAAAATTCATTCCATATCACAAAGTTCTAAAAATAGAACTAAAGCAGGGGTCTTCTCATGGGCAATTGGAGCTATTCCTAAGGGCAAAGGGGGAGGTGAGTCCTTTCCCTTTGACACTGAATTCAAGGAATCACAAAAGGACTGATCTTTTGCCCCATTTTCCCCAGTTCTTTATTCCTGGAACACTCTCTCCATCATCCCCTTTTCCTCCTTGGATCTTTCAGAGTTCAGCTCAAGGTCCAGTTCCTTCTGGATTTGCTGGATGCTCTCAGTGGTAGTGTTCCTCCCTGCACCCTACCTAAATCACTGTTGTTTTCATTTGGTATAAACACTGGACTTACTTTATCTGTGAATGAGGACCTGATAATGTCATAGTGCCTGTGTGGTATATAGTCAGTACTTAATTGAATCAAGTCAACAAGCATTTATTGAGCACCTACTATGTGCCAAGCACTGTTCTAAGTGCAAGGGATATAAAGAAAGAAAGACAAAGACAGCCCCAACTCTCTCTGATGGAGGGGGCAATGTGAAAAAAAAAGTCCAAACAAGATAGAGACAGGATAAATTAGAGATTTTTCTTATATATCTCTTTTATGGAGATTGTCTGCAGAGGAAAGGCATTAGCATCAAGGGGGATTTGGGAAATTTTCTTATGGAAGGTGGGATTTTTGATGAGACTTAAAAGAAGCTAGAGAATCCAGGAGATAGAGATGAATATGGAAGGGATTTCTGGGCACAAGGGATAATCTGTGGCAATGTCTAGCAGAGGGAGATGGAATAATTTGTGTGAGAAGCAGCAAGAGGGACAATATTATGGAATTTTTGGTGTGTAGAGAGTGGGAAAGGGGAGCTTGGAAAAGAAGAGATAAGGTTCAAAACCACGGGATTTTATATTTGACCCTGAAGGCAAGAAAAGGGCATTGGTATTGATTAAATAGAGTTTATTAGTTCAAATAACTCAGGAATTAGAATTTGAATTTTATATCTAGGGTTTATTATGAGTCCTTTTCCAAACCACAGATCCTTCTTGAAGGTCATCTCTATATTATTATTTAATTCAATCTTGTAATCAAAGAATCCTCAAAGCCTATGGTCTTGTGACAAATATTCCACCTTTCTATATTCTAGGAACAGACTTTGCATAAGAAATAATACCAAAACACAGTGGGGCATCTGTTTCCCAAACAAGAATTCCCCAGTTATTTTCCTCTGTGAAATAGAAACGCAGACTCATATATGAGCCAATACTTTCCCCCCACTCACTGGGTCCATGAAAATGGCCAAAATAGAGGGTCTGAGTTCTGATCTGATCTCTATTATTTTGGGTAAGACAGTGCTTCAAATAATGGTTTATCAGTCAACTAATATTTATTGAGCACTTTGTAGATGCCCAACATATCACCATGGGGTGTCTATGGAGAATGAACAAAAGTATATTTGTAAAAGCCTCTTAGCTCCTACAAACAAATGCAAAGCACAATTGGAGAAGACTCATTCTCCAACGATCAGTTTCAAGCAGACTCTCAAGCAGACTCATCAGTACAATTTTCCCAAGCTCAATGGATCTGCTTTGGGGAGGAGTGGTGGGGAGTTTGATTGACAAATCCCAGATCTCATTCACACCACTTGATAAGGTCAGATTGATCTTGAAAAAGCATTTCAAGTCATTCTTTTTTTTCAATCCACAACATATGGGTTTAGATGGAATAGGAGATATACCTGAGTGGGAAGATAAGAGAAATCAAACAACTGAATGGTGGGCCAGGGATTGGATTAGCAGGGCTACAGGATTTCAGAAAGGAATAAGCACGAAGGAGAGAACTGGCAATAGACAGAGTCATTTTTCCAGTTTCCAGTTTCTTGTCTTTAAGAGCAATTAGTTTTTTATATCTCAGAATGCCAGGCTACTAAGTAAAACTTCCTTGAGGTAGGGGGCTCTTTCTGTCCCCTCCTCGCTCAGGATAAGTATATTCCACTTTGCTAAATAGACCTCTCAGCAATTTCCAGCCCAGAAAGGATTTGAGGTTGAGAAGACCAGGGGAACAGCACCGACTGCCACTCCTATAGCACTTATCACATTCCACCTTATTTTACAGGCATTCAGCTGAACTCAACATACCTTCATTAAGGACCTACTGTGTGTAAGATGTTGTGCTAGGGGTTGTCTATATAGCAAGGGCTTCTTAAACTTTTTCCACTCACGACTTTTTTTACCTGAGAAATTTTTATGTGATCCCATCTTGAATCTGAGCTGACATTAAACATGCTTAATGAAAAGTGTGTAAGTTTGTTCAGAACCGGAGCTTTAGTGAAGTCACATAATGCATCAAATGCAAAAGCTGCTAAAATACATCAAATTCATTATGTGCTTTATTTTGAATTAATTTTTGGTTGTTGCATTCAGAAACTTTTTACTGTTGCCAAATTTTTCAGGACTCTTACATTCAGTTATGCTACTCCACATGGGGTTGTGACCCACACTTTCAGAAGTTTTGGTCTAGAGGTCTTATTCAACCTATCACATCAGCTTCTGGAGGCCAGGGGCAGTGTCTTAACATACATTTATAACTCCAAAGATACCAACATAATGCCTGGGATACATAGGTATTTAATAAACAAAACAGTTCCCTCTTTTACTCGTTCCTTTCTTAAATTCATTCTCTACATGCCAAATTTATCTTCCTTCTGTTTAATAAGGCTCATTACGCCTCTGCTAAAAAGTCTTTTGTGACTTTCTATTGCTTAACAAAATAAAGTTCCCACTACTTTCTTTGTTTGGTATTCAAAGTCCTTCTCAATCAGGTATTAGCTTGCCTTGCTATTTTTATTGTCTCCACTCAGTGTCCCATCCTAACTGAACATGATCTGTCTTCTTTGCTTTTGATTGGGTTCTTACACATGCCTGGAATCTCCCTCATCTCCCACTTTTAATTATTGAATTTCAACTAGATAATATGGTGACTCTTATAACATGATATCAATGTCAGAAACTGAGGCTATTATTTTTATTCTTATTCTCTATTCCTTCTGGACCCATATTCTCTCTGTGCTTTAAAGCCAAGCTCCTATAATGGAATATTATTGTTCTCTGGGAAATGATGAGCAGTATGCTTTCAGAAAAACTGCAAAGTCCTCCATGAACTCAAACAAAGTGAAATGTACTGTGTACAAAGTAATAGCAATGTTATGGGATGATCAGCTCTGAATGACTTTGCTATTCTCAGTAGTACAATGATCCAATTCTACTCTGAAGGACTTATGAAAAATGCTATCCATACCCAGAGAAAGAGCTGATATTGTCTGAATACAGATTGAAACATACTCTTTTTTTAAATTGTATGTTTCTTGAGGGGTTTTTTGGCGGGGAGATCTGTTTTCTTTCACAACATAAATTCATGTGTGCCTTCTTAATGGGGGCTGGGAGTAGAGAGGAAGGGAGAATTTGGAACTCAACTTTTTTTTTTTATTATTATAGCTTTTTATTTGCAAAACATATGCATGGGTAATTTTTCAACACTGATCCTTGCAAAATTTTCTGTTCCAAATTTTCCCCTTCTTCGCTCCACTCCTTCCCCTAGATGGCAGGTAGTCCAATATGTGTTAAATGTGTTTAAGTATGTTAAATACAATATATGTATACATATTTATATAGTTATCTTGTTGCACAAGAAAAATAGGATTTAGAAAGAAAGAAAAAAAAAACCTGAGAAGGAAAACAAAATGCAAACAAACATCAACAGAAAGAGTGGAAATGCTATGTTGTGGCTCATTCATTTCCCATAGTTCTCTCTATGGGCATAGCTGATTATCTTTATCACTGAAAAATTGGAACTGGTTTGAATCATCTCATTGTTGAAGAGAGCCATCAGAATCAATAAGAATTGATCATCATATAATATTGTTGTTGCCGTATATAATGATCTCCTGGTTCTGCTCATTTCACTCAGCATCAGTTCATATAAGTCTCTCTAGGCCTTTCTGAAATCCTCCTGTTGGTCATTTTTTACAGAACAATAATATGGAACTCAATGTTTTAAAAACAAATGTAAAAATTGTTTTATATGAAAATGGGGAAAATAAAAACATTTAATATTAAATTTAAAATAAGTAATTAACATTTAAAAAGTCAAGCTCCAAAGTATTCCTAATACTATAGAATAATTGAGCTTTAGACGTGGAAGGAGCTTAATTGGTCCTTGTTTAACACCCTTACTTTACAAATGAAGAAAGTGACCATCATAATTATACCTAACATTCATATCACATTCTGTTTTGCAAAGTGCTAGACATGGCTCTTCTCATTTGATCATTATAACAACCTGTGAGACAAGTTGTCATATCCATTTTATGGATGAGGAAACTGAGGCAGAAAGATGTTAAATAATTTGCTCTGGATACATAGCTAGTGAGTGTCTGGGGGGCAGGATTTCATTTCAGGCTTTTTAACCACTCTGCTCAGTTGTGTCCTTGAAGAAAATTGTCCAAGATTAGACCCACAGCAAGTGTAGAATTCAGGTTAGAAGCCCAGTGTCCTGACTTCCAGTTCTGGACACCTTCCAAAATGCATTATAGCTATAGCCCTTTGGGAGCTATGAACAAAATAATTTCTGCCTTCATATCTCCAGGAGCTAACACAGTTTGTACTAAAATATGCACTTATTAAATGCTTATTGTATTGAATTTAACCTCAACAAAATCCTCTTTTCATTAATTCTTCCAGATTATTTTGATCTACACAGGTACTTCTTTCTTTGAATGATTCTGTTATCTAAGCTACACTGGGGAAGTTGTTATCATTTTCAAGCATATTTTAGTCCTAACTTTGGGTAAGTTTTCTCCTAATGAAAACAAGATCCCCAAGGTACCTCCCAACCTCTGATGCTGTGAGCTAATAAAACTTTAGGGGAGTGGTCATTAGACCACAATACTTCTCAAATGGCCACAAAGATGCTACACTACCATATGAAACAGTGGTACAACATTTTGCAATCAGACCTGCACTATAAATTTGGGACACAGATAAGGCAATTTGGCACCTGGGCCAGCTAAATACTAAAACATATTCCTATTATCATAGTGCATCCCAATTCCATGGAGGGGCATTCCCTAAATGATGGTTTACTCCTCCCATCTTCCGCATCCTTATCTTCATCCCTAAAATTGAGGCAAGATCACCACACAACCCAGACCATAGGATAAAAGATTTAGAGCTAGAAGAACCATATTCTAAGACCCAGCTGTGCCATTGATTACAGGAGCAAAGGTGGAGGTGGGAGTAGATTCCTGAAGCAGATATATAAGTAAAGGGTGAGTCAGCACAGAGTCCTGTTCACTCCCAAAGGGTGATGATTCCCAACAGGAATCATTTCAGAAGGTCCTGAATGAAGTAGGGAGGGGGAAGAGAGAAGGTTGTTTGAGTTTATAATTGTGTGAGAAAGGATCCAAAGGGTGGACACAGAAACAACAACTACAGCTAGTATTTATACAATACTTGAAGGCAGTGGTCCTCAAAGTGAAGTCCAAAGAATTGTTGGGGTCTCTGAAACCCTTTCAGAGGATCTACAAATTCAAAATTATTTTTTTATTTCTAATATAGTAAATAGCTATAAATATAACCCATGTGAAAAAAAAAACTCTTGGAACAGATCCTCGATAGTTTTTTAACAACATGAAGATACTGAGAACAAAAGTTTGAGAACCATTGCTTTAAGGTTTGCAAAATACTTTATGTGTGTCATTTGTTAACAGTGGGTATTATATACCTTCAAAACCTTAAGGATCCTTCTGGCAGGGCTGCCCAACACATGTGACAGATATATTAGTAACCCCCCCCCCCAAAGGGCAAAAACAAACCAGCTGCAGCCAGTGGCTAGCAAGGGACAGTGGATGAGCAAGGGTCCATTGGGCTCAAAGATAGAATCACCTGGAAGTTGCCAAGACACTATTTTTCTAACATTTCTTCCTCTCTCGATACATCCATACTATTCCCAATCTGGCTCAACATCAGTTGTAGGAAGTGCCAAGTGCCATGCTGACCCATAGCTATTCTGGCATTCAAACCCAAAGTTTCACAGTCTTTGAAGGCCACCAGACTCTTCCCCTTAGTCAGCCAGCTCTGAATACTAATTTCCTTTTCTCTTCAGAAATATTGGCAGATTACAAGCCACAAAGACCAAACAGTCTCAAGAGCCCAAAAAGGGAAGGGAAAACCTTTATCTACATTTCTCACTATAGAAGGTGGGTTTTCTTTTACTACTGATGAGAGATTCCCTCCCCTTTCCTTTAATTGTTAAAAAGATCAAACTGCAGTAACAAGACATTTTAACCATTTCCTTTTGCATGATCCAGAGCCACCTTCTATCCCCAGAAGATTGCGAATCATCCTACCTCTGGGTATCTCCTCGGAAGGAGTCACTGCAGGACCACCGCTGAACAGGTTCATCTGGGAAGCCTCCTCAGAACTGATGAGACGCCAAGACCAGTGGTGATTTCTATCTTCCTGCAGAGGTGGTGAATACTCTAGTTCACAGGGGAAATCAAACTTGCACTCGAAGCCTGAAACCAGATCATTAGACCAAGAATCAGTTAAAACAGCATTTTCAACCCCATAGTCAGTCACTCATTTAGTTTCTTTGAAGTTCAGATATATCCTAGCTGTGTGGCCCTGGACAAGCACTTAACCCCTATTTGCCTCAGTTTACTGAAATGTAAAATGTGAATAGAAGTACCTGCCTAATAAGGTGGTTGTAATGATGGCATGAGATATTTGTAAAAGCACTTAGTGCTTGGAACATAGTAAATGCTTATTCCTTTCTCTTCTCCTTTATTAGTCAGTCATTGTTTTATACAGAATGCTAGAAATGGAAGGGAACTATCTCCTGCAACCATTCCTCTTCCTCATTTTATAAAAAATGAAACTCAGGGTCTAAAAATCCTTTTCATCCATGACTCTCACTCCCTCTCACCACCTTCCCATATAATCTGTTGCAAAGACCTGTTAATATTATCTTTATAATATGTAGACTACACTCTCACCTACATATTTATGTATTTGGTATAGGTCTTCACCATCACCTGCTTAGATTATTGCAATAGTTTTTTGGCTAGCCTCTCTGCCTCAAGTCTCTCCCCAGTCCAGCTGTCAAAGTGGTCACTTGGATCTTCCCAAAGTGTAGGTCTGACCATGTCACCTCATTGCTCAGTAAACTTCAGTGGCTCCCCATCATCTAAAGATAAAACACAAAATCCTCTGTATGAACCTTCAATGCCCTTCCACGATCCAGCCATCTTACACACCACTAACTACTCTACAATCCAGCGATTCTGGCTTCCTTGTTATTTA
Organism: Antechinus flavipes; assembly: GCF_016432865.1. Lineage (NCBI taxonomy): Eukaryota > Metazoa > Chordata > Mammalia > Dasyuromorphia > Dasyuridae > Antechinus > Antechinus flavipes. Next base: position 221,236,944 of record NC_067399.1, on the reverse strand, counting down.
TTACTCATAAGAGATAGCCCACCTCCCAACTGAGCATTGCCCCTGGCTCTCTTCCTACCTGGAATGGCTTTTACCTCTTGACTTCTTTCAAGTATTATTTAACACCAACACTTACAAGAAGCTTTTCCAAATCCCTTTTTATTCTAGTATTTCCTTCTGTTAATTATTTCTGTCGTGCCTTGTACATAATTTGTTTGTGCAGAATTGTTTGCAGGTGATCACTATAGAAATAGGAATGTTTTTGTCTTTCTTTGTATCCTGAGCATTTAGCACAGTGCCTCTCACAGAGTAGGCATTTACTGATTAATTGACTCAATGCATGCCATATAGTCTATATTTATTCTATATTTTAACAATTATGTGAATGTATGCATTTTAATTGTGACCTTCTGGAGGCAATGCCTCATTCTGAAAAATAATAGCAGTTTGGATAGATAGAAAGGTAGGTAGATAGATAGATGGACATATAGATAGAAAGACAAACAGATGGATGGATGGATACAGATAAATACATATTCATAAATATATTTATTTTTATAAATTATTATAATTTATATTACATATAAATTATATAATAATAAAATATTATAAATAAAAAACAAAATATAAAAATTATAAATAAAAAATATATTTATAAAGTGCTTTTTTCCCCCCCTGAGACAATTGGGGTTGTGATTTTCCCAGGATCACACATCCAGGAAATGTTAAGTGTTTAAGGTCAGATTTGAACTCAGGTCCTCCTGACTTCAGGGCTGGTGTTCTGTCCACTGCACCACCTAGCTGCCCCAATAAAGTGCTTTGATTATAACGATCCTGTGACAAAGACAGCAAAATTTTTATTATATCTGTTTGTCAGTGAGATAGGTGTGGCTTAGAGCAATCAATTGAAGCAGTGCAATGGCTAGAGAGCTGGATTTAGACTTAGAAAAGTCTATGTTCAAATCCTGCCTCAACCACTTACTATATGACAGTGGACCAGTCATTATTTAATCTCTGCCTTCCTCAGGGCAGAGATTATCTGTAAAATGGGAGTAATAACAGCATCTTCCTCCTAGGGTTGTTTTGGTGATCCAGAGATTCTATTTGTAAAGCATTTAGTACAGTGCTTGCCACATATTAGATACTTAATAAATGCTTGCTTGCTTCCCTCTCTCCCTCCTTCCTATCACATGGCTAAAAAAGAGCAAAGCTTGGATTTAACTCAGGCTCCTTGACTCTATGTTCAGAATTATTGAAATTAAGATTCTTACTATGGGGATTTCAGTACCAAGGAAACGAGTGGGGTGACATTCAGGGAACAGGCAAAACATATAGCCCTACTTCATACCACAGAAGGGACAAGTGGCCTAATACTGAATTAAGAGTAAATCAAGGGGGGCAGCTGGGTGGAGCAGTGGATAGATCATTAGCACCAGGAGGACCTGAGTTAAAATCTGACCTCTGACACTTAACACTTCCTGGCTGTGTGACCCTGAGCAAGTCACTTAACCCCAATTTCCTCAGGGAAAAAAAAAAAGAGTAAATCAAATAATTTCCAGTGACACTTATTACATTATTTAAGGCAAATAATATTTTGGTGGGAGGGGGTGGCACTATAGGGTAGAAGAGGAACTTAGGTTCAACCATCATTGAGAATATTATTTGTCCTTTCTCAATACTTGTTTCAGGCAATTCACCTTGCTAATGGCAAGCTGAAATGGGAAGATCTTACCTTGTTTGAGCTGATATCATACGCTGCTGCCTACGTATTTTATCAGTGTCTCAACCCTTCTTCCTGCCTTTCTCTGCCAAGGAAACACTAAGACACTGGGCTAGAGGGATTGTGAGTTGCCTTAATCTTCAAGAACTGCTTGCCAGTCAACCGGCTTTGTTAAGTAGTGAAGAGGAAGAAAATGGAGCAAAGGGATTAGACTTTACAATATTGCCCTAAAATGGAAAAAACTAATTCACTGACTATTTGTTCCTTAGAAGAGGGGTTGGTAAGGGTCAGAAAGGCAGCTTCTGTTGTCACTTTTACTGTGTGATGGAGCCACGTAGGATAAATGACTCCAAATAAATCTCTAACCTTTCCCTGGGCTGTCTAACTGGAGGCCTTTGCTCCATGTTAGTTTTGCAGAATTACAAGTTTTCATTTAAAGAGCATATCCAAGGTCGTCTTATCCAAATTGGACTTCTACATTCTATGAAATGGTCATTAGGTCTCAGCTAGAATATACTCCCAATAATGACCATCTTGTTATCTTTCAAGATAGCTCAGTCTACTTTAGGATAGCTCAGTTAGCAAGTGTTTTCATCAGACCCATTATTTTTTTTTTTGCTATTTTCCAGCCACTACAAGTTAAAAGAGAAAAAGTACCAGATCTGGAGTCAGGAGCCTGGGTTCAAATTCCAGATCTGCCTCTTTTTTATCTGCTTGAAGTCACTTTTCCTTTATGAAATGAGGTCAGACTAGATGATCTCTAAAGTCCCTTCCAGTTCATGTCATTGGTCTTCTTCCAGAACAAAAGATGAATAACAATAACATTACCTGGGAAAATAGTTCTGTGTTCTCGAGTTTATTTCAATTGAAAAATCACTTATTAAGTCCCTTCTATGCATGAGGCACTGGGATGAGTCATTGGGATGAAATGAAAAATGAAACAGTTCCAACCCTCCTTATATTCTACTCATATACAAAGTAATTATGAATAATTTAGACAGAGAGAGAGAGTACAAACACCTTGGGAAAGAAAGTGGGGATCGGGAAAGTTATCTACATAGGGAAGTAATTTTCTTTGTGTTCTGTATGAAAAGAAACATGTTTTTCAGAGGCGATGGTGAGGAGGGAATGTATCTTAGACATAGCAAAACAACCTGTGTCAAGTCCCAGAAGGAGATGTAGCATCACATGATTAGCAGCTGTAAGCCCAGTTTAGAGGGAATGTAGAGTGTACTGAAGGGGAGCCAAGCAAACAGGTTTAATCCCTCTTCCTAGAGACAGTCCTTCAAACATATGAAGATGGCTGTCATGTCCCCCCATGAGTTTTTCTTTTCACTGGGCCAAATATCCCCAATTCCTTTAACTGAGTCTCATAAGACATGGCATCCAATTCCATCATCATCTTGTTTGTCTTCTGGATTCATTCTAGCTTAGCAATGACCTATCTAAAACGTGGGTCCAGAACTGAATGCAAGACCCCCAACATGCTCCAATCATGTTTCTAAAGTTTGATATTCCTGTTTGGGGGAAGAAAAGAAATGCAAGTTTTAGTATTATTTCCTGAGTCATGGTAACTCTATGCATCCCTGACAGACAAATTAACATACTGGACAAACAGAATGTAGACAGAAGAAGAGATTAGAGCAGCCAACATGACTAATCCTTTGAGATTTGAACGCTGAGGTTTCTAACAATCCAATCCATGTTTTCTGCCAATTTCCAGTCTGTGAAACAGGGTCTGCAAATACTTTGATTATCAAATAGGCTCATTTTAAAATTCTTGCTCTGATGCAGTCTCATTTCAGCTGACAACGACACACTCCCTCACTTTAAATAGGATTAGAGTTATCATCTCTTGGCTCATTTTGGGAGAAATTGAATTGGGCTTTTCTACATTATGATTTCATTTCTTGTAAAACATTTGAGTGCTTAGAATTCTCTCTCCTGGGCTAGCCTCAATCCCTAACAAGCAGTAACACTTGAAACTCATCTTCTGTAACATCATTGATTTAAATACCATTTACCTGGAGCCTTTTCTAAAGTACTCAGAGTATTTCAGTGAAGTTCATTCTTATCATCAATCTTTTCCTTATCCCCAGTTCTCCATCAGAGACTTGAACCCATTTGGCAGATGAAACTGACTCACAGAGCATTTGAATAATTTGCTTAGCCTTAGTCAGTCTGTGACAGCCAAGGGCAAGTTTAAAACTTGACTGTCAGTTCAATTAAGTTAGATTCTTGTTCTGAAATCTTTTTCAATGTATATATGCTTAATCAAAAGTCTTTTGTAGTTTTCAAACCCCCAGGTATCTAGCCTATATTTTTTGGCTGTAGGGTGCATTTTGTAAAAATTATTATTCTTAAAAAAATCAAATAGAATGAAAAAAGACCTGAGTTTGCATCCCATTTCTCAAAGTATTAATTGTGTGCCTTTGGGCAGTTCATTTAACAAAATGTAGTGTTTAATGGATAAGGGACTGGACTTGGACTGAGGAAGATGAGTTCAAATACAGTCTGAGACACCAATTTTCTCTTCTGTAAAATAAGGGGATTGGAAGTGAAAGCTCCTAAGGTAATTTTCAGTCCTAATTCTATCATTCAACGATCTTATATTGGTTTGAGTTTCTTCATTTGTAAAAAGGTGATAGAGAAAGGGACTCTGTAATTTCATTAGTAGGGTGGCTGGGTGGTGCAATGCACAGAGCACTGGATTTATGGAAGACTCTTCTTTCTGAGTTCCCATCTGGGCTCAGACACTTGCTCAACCCCCTTTTCCTCAGTTTTTTATCTGTAACATGAATTAGAGAAGGAAATGGCAAACACTCCAATATCTTTGCCAAGAAAACCCAAATTGGGATCAAAAGAGTCAAATGTGACTCAAAAATGATTGAACACAGATTTAGAATTGGAAGGGGCCTCAGGCCATTTAGTCCAAACTGTACCTGGATAGAGATTTCTTTTTCAACAACATGGCATGTGACCATAGGGATATTTTCATCTAATAAAGAATGCTTTACTAAAGATTTCTGTTCCATTTTCAGACAGCTCTATTTGTTAGGAAGTTTCTTCTGACGCTGAATCTAAATCTCCCTCTTTTCAGCTTCTGCCCTATTCATTGACCCTAGTTTTGTCTCAGATCAAACACACTACATAAATCAGTCTTGAAAATCTTGACAAAATCATTCCCACCCCCCAACCAGCCATATTTCAGCCTCTGAACCTCAAGATTTTATGACCTGTAAACCAGAGATAATATTTCCAAACTATCTACTTTTTAAGTCAACTTGTTACAAGGATCAAATGAGATCATGTAGATAAAATACTTTGCCAACCTAAAGCACTATATAAATGTGAGTTGTTATTATCTCTGAAGATCACAGTCAAAGGCTCTTCCATAGATAACATCATCCACAAAATTTCTCTGGTACATGATGATGCCTTTGAAATGTCACCCATCCCCTCATAGAAATACTAAGCATGGTGTCAAATTCATATTCATTGAATGAATGAACACCTGTTTCCTCAGGCTTCACTTGCACATTTAAGTTGATGGCTTTATTGATGACAACAACTTTCAATATGTTCCTGACAAATCTGATTTTAGCATTCAACAAAGTATGCCATTATCATACAGAAGCCTGCATCTTAATACAGATGGAATTCTCACCACCTTCACTAATGCCTTATTCTTTTGTCTCATTGTGATGTGGGGGTGAGGGGAAACCCTGAGCTTTTAAGGTTATTGATAAGTACTACCTATTTCAAGCTAGAAAGTCTCTGACCCAGAAAAACTGTATCTGCTACCCAAGAATTAAACTAATTGAGTACAGAGTGACATCAACAAAATGTCAGGAACTAAACGAGATTCTGGGGTTCTTTTTAAAGTAAAGTGAAATACAAAATAGTTCCTGGTGCTAGTTACTGAAGTAGAATTAATCACCAAGAGGAACCTTGGTCTCAACAAACCATCTTAGAATTTGTGATGGAGAAAGAGCAGAAATTGTTCACATGTAGATTATGGGGGAAGAGACTCCATCTTGGGAGTTTGTGATTAAGAGTTGTAAGTCAGGGATAATTGACTTTGGGAGAATTGATACTCTATTACAGTCTGTAAAAGAAAAGAAGAGGAATACTAGTCAGATATGCATATAGATTTTGGGGAGAACAGATTTCAAAAGGTTCAGATAAAAAATGACCTGAAAATTCTATGAGGAAAGTCATCTGAAGAATATTAGAATCTCTCAATGATCAAATTATATAGCCATAAAAAAAAGCATTTCAATGAGTAGGGGGGAAGGGAATAAACATTTATTAAGCACCTATTATATACTAAGCAGTGTGCTAAATATGTTACCCATATTATCTTATTTGATTCTCATAGCACTTTGAAGTAGGTGCTATTATGATCCCATTTTAGTTAAAGGTAAGTGAGCAAAGAGTAGTTAAGTGACTTGCCTAGCGTTACACAGCTAATAAGTGTCTGAAATCAGATTTGACATCAGGTTTTCCTGATTGTGGGCCAAGCTCTCTATTCACTACCTTTAAGCATCAATGAGTAGTAGCATGGACAAGATATTGGAGGATAAATAAAAAATAAATACAAATTTATGGTATGATTCTTTAAGCATTGTGTCTCAAGTGCTAAAGTTCAGAATGAGCTGACTGAATCTGGTAATAAATTCTAAAAACATTAAAAGGAATGACTTGTCCAAAAGACATATTGGGGAAAAGAGAAAAATCCAAAAAGGAATGGGGCTGATGATGAATTACAGAGAGAAAAACCAGAACCACCTAAGCTTATTTTGCTTCTGTTTCCCTACCATGGAAAATAATTAATTGAAACCTAGATTATTAAAAGAACTGTATACTATGATTCTTAATACCTTTTAAATGATTGATCTTTGAAAGAGTTTGGAGAAAGGAACAGCTGCCACCATCCTGAAATAGGGTAACTATTGCCCCATTATAAAAAGAAGGGGAGCAGAGTTTGCAAAATGCAAAAATAGATGATTCTGACAAAAATCATTAGATTATTATATGATCAAAGTCTGGTTATTAAACGTCTGGAGAAAAGAGCAGGGAATCACAAATGGCAAATATGCTTCAACAAAACAGATCATCCTAGGCAAATTTTTTCGCCCACCCACCATTTTGGGGGGGAAGATAGGGCAAAGTTACCCGATCTGTAGATCAGAGGGACATGTTGAATGTGTAGCTTTTACTTAGAGTTCAGTAAGACATTTGCAGGATGGTTACATGATATTATTGTGAGCAAATTAGAGAAGTGTGGTCTGGATTATAGTATTTCCAAGTGGATTTGGGGCTTGTTGACTGGTTGAACCCACAGTTCTCAGACATAGAGAGTTTGAAGTCAATGGGATAGAGGTTTCCAGTGCAGTGTTCCTGCTATTTGTGGCTGGCTCCCATGCTGGTCTGGTGATATGGTATAATGGTGTGTGTGTGTGTGTGTGTGTTTAATTAATGACTTAAAGGCACTTATGACACAACTGTCAAATTTTCAGATAACACAGAGCTACCGGGAATGATTAAGACATTGGATGATGAGTCAGGATCCAAAATGTTAGACAGCTGAAATCACAGGCTGACAAGTTGAATAATAAGTTGAAACTTTTACAAAGATAATGATAAAATATTACTAATAGGATCAAAATATTAACATCACAAGTACAAGGTAATGAGGTATGGCTGGAAAGTCTTTTACTAAAGGAAGGGAAAAAAACTCTGATGATATTGGTAGCAATTTCACTTTAAGACATCCATATAATATGGCAGCCAAAGGAGCTAATGCAATCTTGGGCTGTCATGAAAGGCTATTATCTAGAACAAAGAGGGTTTTGCTACAAAAAAGGTGATTGCATATTGTTCTTGTTAGACCATATCTGGAAAGCTGTTGATTTTTCAGTTTTAGATACCACATTTTAGGAAAAATTTTGATAAATGGAGAGTTTTCAGAAGAGGATAACATGGATGATTAAAATTGAGGCTATTTAACTCAGAAAATAGAAGCAGGGGGGCAGTAAACAACAGTTCTTTTCAGGTATTTTAAAGGCTGTCATATGGAAAAGGAATCTACTTTTTTTGTTGTTTGGTCCCAAAAGCAGAATCAGGAGCAATGTGTGACATGTTGCAGGGTTAAATATTTTGCCTTTATGTAAGGAATGACCTCTATACAAATTCATATAACACTGAAATGGCCATTTCACAAGCCCTCAAGGAAGGTCTTCAAGATAAATCTGGAAAAACTACTTAATCATGTTGCTGAGAGAATTCTTCTTCAGATATGAGCTGGATTAGATAGCTTTCTATGAAAAATCTATGAAAAGCAGTGGAGGGGCTTAAATATCAGATCTCCCATTACAATATATAGTAGCAATCATGAAAACTCTTTGGTATTGGTTAAAACATAAAAAATCCCAAATAAACATTGATCAGTGAAACAAAGTAGATAATGTGAAGCATTGACATAGTGACACTAAGACAGCTAGATGGTGCAGTTGAAAGAACTAGGCCTAGAGTCAGGAAAATCTGGCTTCAAAAGTGGCCTCTGATACCCAATAACTGTGTGACACTAAGTAAGTCATTGAACTACCAATTATTTTATTTATAAAACAAGGATAATAAATGGAATTATCTTTTAGGGTTATTATGAGGATCAAATAAAATAATAATTGTAAATTGCATAGCATAGTACAATTTATATGTTAGTTATTATTATTATTAACTATTATTATGCTCAAAGACACCAAATAATAGAGTAAAAGCTCCTTATCTAACAAAAACTGCTGAAGAAGTAGTCTGGAAGAAATTAAGTTTAAACTAATTCTTCATATCATATCCTTTAAGAAGCTCTAAATAGATGCATAAACTAATTAGAAATGGGAAAATTATAAAAACATCAAATGATAAAGGAAAGATATTTTCACAATTATGGTGTGTGTGGGGGAAATTCTTAACTAAACAAAAGACAGGAGGTTGTACAAGTCAAAATAGAGGATCTCAATTATATTTAAAAAAAACCAAATCAATAAGCTTTTGTCTAAGCAAAAAATATTGTAATTAGCATTAGAAGGAAAAAGTTAGCTAGAAAAATCTTTTCAAAGAAAACTTCTCCGATAAAAGTTTAATATCTAGATATATAAAACAAATTCTCCTTTGTATTATTTGTACACAAATTGTTCTCCTACTCACAAAAACAAAACAAAACCTGTTGATAATAGAAGTTCACAGTTTTTACTGAAATCTCTCTTTGCACATTAAAGATTTATAGTTGTAGATGTTTATTAAGTTCATAACAAAGGAATTTTTTTTAAAAACCAAGAAAAACAAAACAACAAAAGATGTTATGTTCTCTATACATCTCTCTGGGCTGTGGTGAGGAAAGTGTATATTTAAGATCAACTAAGAATGTAGGACAGAGAATAATAGATTTGGAGTTAGGAAGACCTGATTTAAATCTTGTATTAAACATTTACCAGTTATATCACCTGGCAAGTCTTTTAATCTTTGTCTTGGTTTCCTCAACTATAAAATGGGGATGAAAATATTACTTATTTCACAGAGTTGCTGTAAATATCAAATGAGATAATATATACATAGAACTTGTATAATACTATACAAGTATAAGATTATTTGAAAAAAATGCCTTCCAGGGGTCCTCAAACTTTTAAAATAGGGGGCCAGTTCACTGTCCCTCAGACTATTGAAGGGCTGGACTATAGTAAAAAGTAAAACTTTGTTTTGTGGGTCTTTAAATAAAGAAACTTCATAGCCCTGGGTGAGGAGGATAATGGTCCTCAGCTGCCAGAATTGGCCGCGGGGCCCTGTAAGAGAGAACTCCCATTTAAAATATTGTGTATTTCTGATTCATTCACTAAATATCCTATTTCTTTTCTAGCCTACCCTTCATATAACTTCCAAATAATATTCCTAATGATATGAAGTGATATAAAGAACCATAATAGTGAAGATAACAACTATGTGTATCTATAGAAATGAAAAGGGAAAAAGGGAAGAAGAGAAAGAATGAAAGGAATGAGGGAGAAAGACAGAAAAGGAAGAAGTGAGGAACAGAGAAATGTAAAGAGAAAAAAACAACGAAGAAAGGGAAGAAGGAAGAAAAGAGGGAAGTAGGGTGAAAGTAATAGAGGTGGAGAGGAAGGAATAAAAAAGTAAGTGAGGGAATAGGAAAGAGGAAAAGAAGGAAACAAGGAGAAATGAAAAAGGAGGGAGGAAGTAAGGGAAAGAAAAAGAAGGGAAGAAAAGAAGAAAGGAATACAACATTGAATGAAGGGAGAGAGGAAGAAAAGGAGAGGAAAGAAGGAAATGAATAAAGGGAAAAGGGAAGGACAAAGGGAGAAGCAAGGAAATGAGTAAAGAATGGAATAAAGGAGAAAAGAAAGTCAAAATGGGGTCAAGGAAGAGAGAAAGGAAAAAGGGAGGGAGGTCAAAAGAGAAGCAAAAGGGAAATAGAAAGGTAATAGATCTTCTGGCAGACCTAGGAAGGGACATTGAAGGAAAGCGTTTTGTTTTTTTTTGTTGCTATAAAATGAGGTGAATAGTATCTATAGTGTTGGAATTGTCTGATTTTGTGACTCCAGTTGGAGTTTTCTCAGCAGATACTGGACTGGTTTGACATTTCCTTTTCCAGTTCATTTTACAGATGAGGAAACTGAGGCAAACAGGATTTAGTGACGTACTTAGAGTCACATACTTAGTAAATGTCTGAGGCCAGATTTGAACTCAGAAAGAAGTCTCTCTTATTCAAGACTTGACAATAAAATAATCTACATAAAATATAACAAACATTAAAATTCCATATAAACAGATGATATGTTCAGATATAAACATAATCTGAAACTGGATTTGAATTCATGTCTTTACTACTTCAAGTCCAGTCATCTATCCACTAAATCACCTAGCTTATATAATTATTTTATTTATTATTTAAGTGTATATTATCATATATCTAGATTATTTTATTATATCAAGTTCATATAAGTTTATATTAATATTATATAAAATATCTAGTATATATTAATATTAGTTTCTGCCTTGCTAAAATATAAAGTTTTCAGATAAGCTTTTGCTTCTTATATTGTATATATTTTAAGATAAAATATTTTTTAAATCAATATACCATTCTTCCTATTCAAAAATCTATCATGGTTCCCTATCGCATTTAGGACAAAATACAAATTCTTTGATGTGGCTTCTAAGGCCCTGTTACTACTAACTCTCCACTTTTGATCTGCAACTCTGCTGGTTTGAACTCCAAGGGACATGATGCTTCAAATTCACATTGAGTCCTGCTTTTCAGCTACCTCTTGGATGCTGTCTTATTCCCATTAGATTGTAAGTTCCTTGAAGGCAGAGAGTTGGTTTTTTTTTTTTTCCTTCCTTATTTGTATTTGTAGAGTTTAGCTCAATGCCTTACACATAGCAGTCATTTAATAAATGTTTATTGAATTGAAATAAACTGAATTGAGGTCCAGAGAAGTTGAAACTTTTCACAAGGTCACATAGATAGTATCAAAATTTGATTACTTAAAATTTATTTTAAAAATTAGGGGCAGCTAATGGGTAGACAATGAATAGAGTCCTGGATCTATTAAAATAGAGTCATGAAGTCTCTTTCCCCTGAGTTAAAATCTGGCCTCAGATACATACTAGTTCCTTGCCAATACAAAAGGGTTGCAATAAAGATTTTTGCACTGCTTCCCTTCTAATTTTAGCTGCATTGGTTTTATTTGTACAAAAGCTTTTTTATATAATATAATCAAAACTATCCATTTTGCATTTCATTTCTCTAAGTCTTCTCTGGCCATAAATTCCTTCCTTTTCTATAGATCGGAGAGGTATACTATCCCTTGTTCTCCTATTTTGCTTATAGTATCACCCGTTATGTCAAAATCATGAACCCACTGAGACCTTATCTTGATATGGGGTGTTAGATAGATGGTCAATGCCTAGTTTCAGCCATATTATTTTCTAAGAAAATATTTCTTTAAGTCCTTTCCAATTCTTATCATCCTCAGTTTTAGGTCATTAAAGCAAGATCCCCTAACTTGGCTTTGAAAAAAAAAGTAAATGAATAAGACAGAACTCAAAAATCCTTATTTTTAGTTCAAATTTTTTATTTGGGTATATTTCCTTCTCTCAGAGAAACTTAATTTACCATCCACTTCAGAGATCAATAAGACTTGGAGATTATTAGACTGTTGTTCCTTGAGGGCAGGGCCTAGGCCATTTTTCTTTCTTTTTAAATTTCCACTTTCTAAAATAGTATTTCTGCTCTTTAATAAGTATCTGTTAAGATGAGTTTACCAGCTTCTATCAACATCTAGTTATTTCCATAATGAATCTGGTTTTTCCCTCTCCCTATCCAAAATTTTTTTGTTATTGGGACAATGATATGGGGAGCATTCCCTTACCATTTGTGCTCTTCCTAGGACACATCTGGACCCCAAATTCACGACAGCAGCTTTGCTCACTAACAATCAGATTGCTGACAAGAAGGGCCAAGACTCCTTCATCAATTAACTGGAAGTTCGGCCTTGAAAGACAGCTTAGGACAAAGTGAGGTGAGGAAAACAGGGAACCTTCCTTTCCCTCACTCTTTGGTCTTAAGAGTGACCTACTTAGGAGCTCTTGCACATAGGGCATCTCCAAAGCTGAAATATCCCCCCACAAAGCTTCCATGTATAAAAAAGGGATGGGGGGCTATTGAAAAAGTGGGGAGAGAGGCCTGAAGTGTTTGTGAATATGTAAGCAGTCTGTGAGCCGGTGTTTGTGTGCATGTCTGGGAGTGTGTGTGCGAATGTGACTGTGACTGTGTCTGAGCTTATTTAATAGGGAAAAGCCAAGTTCCAAAGACAAAGAGGAAGAAGCCAGTTTTCTAGGTTCCTGTGAGTTGTCTTTAGAGGTAAAGTAGCCCAGTGGGAAGCACCCTGACATTGGGGAAGTTAGAAGATTTCATTTTATATCCTGGCTCTGTCCAGACCTGTCTTTGGGATCTTGGGTGAGATTGTGAACCTTCTCGAGCCTTCCTTATCATGTATAAAATGGGAGGTTTGGACTCAATCATCTTTATGGTCCATAATTCCAGCTCTAAATTTGCACTTCCACTGCTGTTCCACTCAGCATCCCTCAGGGGAGGTGAACCCGCAGCAGCTCTCCAATGCATAGTGTCAGTGACAAAGACAGAACTGAGGGGGAGCATGCTCATTATGTCACTAAGAACATCAGAATTGGAGGGGTCCCACACTGGGTCATGTACATGCTTGCTCCATAGCTGGAGAGTTCAGAGATAAAGGGAAGGATCAAGAGCTTCAAAGTCATGAGAACACAGAGGTAGAAAAGCTGGGTCAAGAGCAAGTTGGTGAACAGCTAGAAAAATTCAGATGAAAAGTAGCAGCAAATAAGAATGGGAGCCAATGAATGATGAATGAACAGAGGGAACAAATGCCCAGGAGTTTTTGTGGATGAATATTTCCACTTCTGAGAGTGAATTATATGGCCATAGCTCACCAAGCTGTCATTCTCAGAACCACAGAATGAGCCCAGCAGCTCTGTTCTCCACGTCTCACTCTTCCTTAAGCTGGCTTCCAGTAGACTACAAACTCCTTGAAGGCGGAACTATATGTTGTCTCTTTTGGTGTCCCTAATGGTTAGCACACTTGTTATTTAGTGATTTTTCAGTCATGTCCAGCTCTTTGTGACCCCTTTTGGGGTTTTCTTGGCAAAGATACTGGAGGAGTTTGCCATTTCCTTCTCCAGCTCATTTTACAGATGAGGAACACTGAGGCAAACTGAGAGCTAGTAAACATCTGAGGCTGGATTTGAACTCATGAAGGTGAGTCCTGGCACTCCATCCACTATGCTACCTAGTTACCCTTTGGCAATATGCTTGGTACATAGTAGGAGCTCAATAAATGTTTACTGAATTTAATTGAGTCAGAAGAAACAGATTTAACTCTTTGCTATTTATGTGAGCCTGGGTAAGACTTTTCCCCTCTTGTTGAAAGCTCTTGATAAAGCTGCCTTATTCTACTCTTTTCATACTTTTTATACCTTCTCTCCATAGAGTGATACTGATACAATCCACCTCCAGACTTAAGACTCTCTTTTATGCCTGGAATTCTCTACCTTCTCAGCTCAACTTCCTGAATTCCTATAAGTGCCAATTAAAACCCTACCATCCACAGGAAGGTTTTCCCAATCCTTATTAATGTCAGTATCTTCCCTCTGTTGATTATTTCCAATTTATCCCATGTTTATCTTTGTATTTGGTTGCCCGCATGTTGTTTTCCCATTAGATTGTGACCTTCTTGAGAGCAGGGGCTGTTTTTGCCTTTCTTTAAATTAAATCTCCAGTGTTTTTCACCGTGCCTGGCATATGGTAAGCATTAATAAATGTTTACTAATTTCCTGGCAATCGCTGGGTCTCAACTAATTCAAGCCTAAAATAAAAACATTAGGTAGAAGAGCTCTAAGGTTCCTTCCAATTCTAAAGTTCTCTGGTTCTGTGAAACAGAATATTTTAGTAAAGAATACAAAGGAGACTAATAATCATACAATGGATTATATGTTCATGGAGACAGAGCTGGAAGGGATGGTCATCGAGTCCACCTTCTCTTTGAACAGGTGGGGAAAATGAAGCCCAAATTTGCTCAGGTTCACATTATAAACACAAGTGTAAGTCTTGATTTCCAGTCCATTGATCTGCCATTAATTACCCCATGATGCCTGTGAAAGGCTTATGCTCTAGTTTGAATTCCTTTTCATGGAGAATTGGGCCATTATAACTTTTGAATGGTCTAACCTACAGAATGGAGGCCTAACACTTTGTTTTTGACATAAACATAAAAGCAGTTATATCAGTTCCATCTTTCTTGATATGATATCCCCAAAGACCTACTTAATTTTTATATCAAAGGTGAAGATATACTTATAATAATTACATTTATAAAACACTTGATAATTTACAAAGCACTTTACAATTTTTTTTTCATTTGATCCTCACAACAATTATAATGTTACATTATTATTTTCATTTTGCAGGTGAGGAAACTGATGCAGATAGTGGTAAAACTACTTGCTCAGGCTCACACCTGGTAGTCCTCCATCTGCTAAGATACCTAGCTATATAAGAGTCATAGAGACTAAAATTAGGTCCCTTCTACTGTTTTCTTCAATTTTTATTTTTAAAAATTATATATGTACATTTTGTTTTATTGTCATTGAGGCTAAAAAATCTTTTTTCTTTTTTTTTTTTTTTTTTTTTTTTTTTTTTTTGTCTTTCTATCTCTGGCACTAGTGAAGCAGTATCTTGGTCTTGGATTTGACTTGGGTTTAATTACAGCTTCCTGGATTTCTTTGACAAAGAGATCTTACTCAGTTCCAACTGATCAATGATGGACAGAAGCAGCTACACCCAAAGAAAGAACACTGGGAAATGAACATAAACTGCTTGCATTTTTGTTTTTCTTCCTGGGTTATTTTTACCTTCTGAATCCAATTCTCCCTGTGCAACAAGAGAACTGTTCAGTTCTGCACACATATATGGTATCTAGGATATACTGGGACATATTTAACATGTATAGGGTGGAGGGAGGGAGGGGAAAAATCGGAACAAAAGTGAGTGCAAGGGATAATGTTGTAAAAAATTATCCTGGCATGGGTTCTGTCAATAAAAAGTTATTTTAAAAAATTACAGCTTCCTTGGATGCCATACTGACTATCTGAGCAGGAAATTTAACCTCTCAGAACTCCAACCAACTATCTAAGACTATAACTTGCAAATTAGATGCAAATCTATATTGAGAGAGGGAATTTCTTCACTGGAAGTTCCTTAGACTCATGAAATAACAGCTCCTAATACTTACTTGCCTCACCCTGCTCCCCATCAACTCCAAACAAACAAACCCACAGTCCTTAATATCTTATCCGCTGTCTGACATATTAGGTGGTTAATAAGTACAGATAAATTGATTAGGTCTAATAAAATGACTTATGGAGCTTCTGTATCAGAAAAGTCAAATTCTGGCATAATGGACCCTGAAAGTCAGGAGCTCTGGGTTATAGTACCAGCCTTATCATTTTCTCGCTATATACTCTTGAGAAAAGCCTCAATCTCTCTGAGTGTCAGTTTCCTTATTTAAAAGATGAAGCTAATAATATTAGACCTAACTCTTTCACAAGATTTTTAGTAAGAATCAAAAGAAATCATGCATGCAAAAGCATTTTTAAATTTAATGAGTGTTTATGTGTGTATGAGAAGGGGACTAATTAATGAGGATCTAATCTTTAGAGCATGTGCAGGTATTCCTTCATGAACTGAAATATCAAAAGAGTCGTCTGAGGTCCCACTGTAGCCAAAGTAGGTAGAAGAAGAGGTGGAAGCAGTGGCCAAAAAAAATTTTTTTTCCTGAGTTCAAGAGCTCTTATAGCTTTTGATTTTTGAAGTTTATAGATTGAACCTGGTCGATTCTATCTTTATATGTATAGTTGCCTAATATCAGAAAGAGACAGCTAGGAAACTTAATGGATAGATTGCTGAACTTGGAATCAAGAAGACCTGAGTTCAAATGTGATGAAACACTTACTGCTGTGTAATGTTTGGAAAGTCACTTAAACCTGTTTGCCTCAATTCCTCATCTGTAGAATGAGCTGGAGCAGGAAATGGCAAACCACTCCAATATCATTACTTAGAAAACCCAAACTGGGGTTATAAAGGGTTGGACATAACTTTAAAGTGACCCAAAACATCAGAGAAATATCAGTCCAAAAGAAACAATTGCACCGTGTGTTCATGAACACATGGAAGACAGGTGGGAGATAGTGCACCTACCATTCCTTCACCAACCCCCCAGCTCACAGGACTCCCTCGCTTGATTTTAGAAGGGAAAAGAGACTGAGAGAATGGGGAGGGGTCATCTCATTTATATGACAATTCATTTCAGACTCAGCATCTTTTGAGTCTTCTACTCTTCTGGCTCTGCAACTAATTAAAAGCCTTTTGTAATCACTCTGTCCCAACAGCTCAATCACTCATATCCCAAACTGGCTTCCCAAACTTCCATATGTTAAATATGCTCTATTTAAATCACTGGGAAGGACAAATCTAAACATACTTTAAGGACTGGGCCTTTACCAGGTCTCCTACTATATTAGCACTACATAGTATAGGTAGAGCATTTTACCCGGAATCAGGAGTGGATCCTGGAATCAGGATCCAGATTCAGAACTTTCAAGTTACTTAACCTCTGTCTGTCTCAGTTTCCTTATCTTAAAAATGAAAATAATAATTGAATTTATCTCGCAGGGTTTTCATGAGGTTAAAATGAGATCATATTTGTGAAGCACTGTTCAAACCTTAAAGGGCTTTATAAGTGCTAGCTATCATTATTTTTATCATATTATATTATTATTATAATAATATCTATTTTCATATTTGTCTTTCATCTAGGAAAAGTAAAACATGTAAGATATATATGTGTATATATAAAATTTTCATGGGCTCAGAGAAAGGTCAATATTGTTTAATTGTATCTCTCTGATCTTGGATAAGTCACTTCATTTTTCCAGATTTCAGTTTCTTCATCTGTAAAATGGGAATGACACTATCTGCCCTGCCTGTATCATAGGTTTATAGTGAATACCAAGGGATGTCATTTCATTCATTACAATGGAAACCTAGTTTAGGGGCCTCAGAATGGTCCCTGGGTTCACTACATTGTTTTGATTTGTTTACAGAGAACAAATATCTGACTTGTTTATACTACAGTTGAATGGCTAATAAATTGGGCAGTGGAGGAAGGTCATGGTTGTGATTTTTTTTTTTTTTTGGATGGGTCCAAATAGCATTTCCTACCCTGGTAAATCAGTGTTGCCAATGGACTGTGGCTGCTTTAGAATTCAAGCTAAGGTGTGATTAATAAAATCTGACATTTTAAAATGTTGTGCTGGTGATGTTTGGGGTCTTTATGGATTTTCTTCTTCCTTCCCCTCCTCCCCACACTCCCACCCCATGGAGAATGCCACAGGGCTTTTCCAGCTTAGGCTGATGGAAGATATAAAGTAATTTGACTGCAGTCAGCTCAGGGTAGAAGCAAATTGTGAAGTGCTTTTAATTGCTTTGTGAATTGTATTTCCCCCTCCAATCCATCCCACACTCAGGCTGCCAGATTAATCTTTCTAATGCATAGCTCTTATTCTGGCCCTTCCCTACTCAGGAGTCTTTCATGATTCCCTATTGCCTATCAAAGAGAAGTTTCACTCTGGCATTCAAGGCCTAATGCAGTATGGCTTCATCTTACTTTGCCAGCTTGCTTTCACATGGCTGATGTCTCTGACCTTCAGATTTTTATATGTTCTAATGACCTTAGATATGTTTCAGTAAAACTGGATTTTTTTTTTTTTACTTCTCATTGAACAAACCTCTCCTCTTCCCTATCACTGTGTATATTTTTCCTTCCTGTCTCCTCTGTTGAGAATCATAGGAAGCTATCTAGCACAATTTCCTCATTTTATAGATGCGGACACATGTCCAAGGAAGGAAGTTCCTTAGAACTGGGGAATAAGTACCAGCTGAGAAGGCAGAGCACTTGATTTACATCCTGTCTCTGAAATTTGGTATTCATCTGACTTAGGCAAGTCACTTAAACTAATTATCTGTAAAATAAAGGGACTGGACTAGATACTTTTTGACGTCTTTCTCAGTTTTAGATTTACAAGTCTATGAGGTTAAGTGAGAGTAAGTGAGGTTAAATTAACCAAAGTATAGGTTTTACACATCATCCCTTATGATTTGACTCTAGGTCTTTTGGCTCCACTGCCAGAGATCTTTCCACTATGCCGTCCTGCTATCTTTCCAGATTTAGGACAAATGCACCTTTCCCCATGAAGCCTTCCCTTATTCCTTAGCCCTTTCACAGAATTTCATATCTTTATAATGTACATATTAGCATATTTTATTTTTTCTTATGATTATTTGTGCACATATATCCCTTTTCTCTTCCTCTAACATATAAAATCAATGAAAGCAGGGACTTCTTTTGATTTTTATGTGTTCTTTGATGATTGGTACAAGTGCCCTCTATAGAGTAGTTCAAGAAGCAAATCCCAAATGGTTTATCGCTTACAAGCACAGATCTTCACAAAGCAACCACAGGACTTCACAGTCTGTCTCCACTCTGAACTGACTAGAGTTCTGACATTTTACTCCCATGACCAACCTTCCAACACTCAAAGGACATACATACAAGATGATCTAAAATTTTGTCAGCATAGGGATCTACCTGGGGGATCCCTTTCCCCCAACGCAAATTGCTGTTTATAACTTAGTATATTAGTCCTAACAAAGTAATTAAGAAGCACAGAAGAAGCTGGAAGAGAGTTTTGTGGTAATCAAGCCCATCGTTCTCATTCAACTGATGTTCAAGGTCACACAACTACTCTACAATATGGGTATGTTTTGAACCCAGGTCTCTCTGATCTTATGGAAGCTAAGTGGTACAGTAGTTAGAACACTGGACCCAGAATCATTTTCCTAAGTTCAAATTTGGCCTCAGACACGTATTACCTGTGTGACCCCAGGCAAGTCACTTAACCTTGTATGCTTCTGTTTCTTCCTCTGTAAAAAGAGCTGGAGAAGAAATAGCAAAGCATTTTTGCCCAAATGGCATCATGAAGAGTTTGACATGACAATGATGATGAAAAAACCCTCCCTGACATTAAGTCCAGAATTTGATCAACTATGCCATATTGATTTTATTTAGTTAGTCAGACCACAATAAGTCTAATTAAGCACTTGCTATGACCCAAGCATTCTGCTAAATTCTGGGAATACAAATATAGCCCTTTCTCTCTAGGATCTTACATTCTAATGAGAAAGACAACATTTAAAAAGCAAGCTTGAAAGGTTGGGTCTGGAAGGGGGAAAGAAAATACCTTTGTAAAGGCATGATGGAGAAATCTTTCTAAACATTCTAAACAAATTTAAATTTATATACTGTAAAACAACAAATTTTGAAAAAGAATTTGTTAGAAGTTTATTAATAATTTGTCTAAATTTTATTAATAAAATAATGAATATTGTCCAAGTAGTCAAATATAAGTAGGGCAAAATGAATGTTTGATAGTATTTTAATGAAATAAATTAACAGGCACATATTACGGTCTCTATACAACATCAGCTAATCAACAAATTTTTTTTGAAGGCCTACTGTATGCAAACTGTAGTCCTTAGATAAAAAAACAATTTAAATTTAGTGTCAAAAAGGATCTTATAAATTATTGAGGCCAAATATCTAGAATTGAGTTAATCAAGCCAGAAAAAGAGAGATTTGCCCAATGTCACAATTAGCAAGTATCTGAGGTGGGAGCTGAACTTAGAACTTCTTAATTCCAAGTCCAGAGCCCTATCCAATACACTATACTACCTCTCCAATTGAAGTGCTACATAAAAATCAACAAAACAGTTATTAGTATTAGGGGTGGCAGGGCTTAGTATCTGGGATGTATGAGAAATAGAGAAGGGGATAGGGAGGGAAATAGATGAACAGAAAGTGGGAGATAAAGTGAGAAGAAAAGGGAAAGAGAATGAGAAAGAAGCGAGAGATGGTTGCTATGTTCCTCCTAAGTGTTCTCATTTGAAGGCTGAATCTCTTCCATTTCTTCAACTGATTCTCATATGGGTTTGGTTCTTTATTTCCTTACTATCTTCACCTCCATCCAGACTTTTTTCTCTCTCTAAGCCTTAACTTTCTTACCTACAAAATGGGGATAATGCTACTTGCATTCTTTACCACATAGTATTATCAGGAAAGTGCTTTATAAACAGTAAGCTATACATCCTTATACATGTGTGCACAAAAGGGTCACTCAAAATTGAATCTAGATTTACTTAAGCCCAGAGTTGGAGTTGCTTGTGAAAGCCTTTCTCCACATTTATTTTATAAAAACAAAAATGTAGTATTATTTCTTCATGGAAGAGAATCATAAGCAATACAAACATGTCCTTTCAGTCAGTTAAGGGTTTTTTGGTGTTTATATTATGATGGAAAACAGGCTGATGCAGGCTGAAAGCATCATTGATCCTGTTTAATATGGTCTGTAGACTAAGTGTCTTATAAAACTAACAGATTCAAGTGGAAGACTTCAATATATGTATGAATCCTATAGCATCAACACTGTTCCTGAAAGGACTAGTGTGAAATGTGGGGAGTCCTGCTAACAAGCTACTGTAATGTGAGGAATCTTTCGGAAACACAAAGGGAAGAGGGAGCAGTGTGCTTCATTGAGTCTTACATATAAACAATCTGAGGAAGAAAGGTGAATGAACTAGAAGCAAACAAAAAAAAAATAAAAATTCTGCATTTAACTGGAGTGAGACTGGGAGAGACTTAGATCCCTAAAGGTCTACAGGAACTGAGGAAAATCAAAATATTAGAGTATAACCTTGTATATTGAGAAGATCTTTGGACCTGAAATCATAAGGTCATAATGTAAATACAGGTTCTGTAATTTACTAACTCTGAGCAATCTCCCTGGAGCCTCAGTTTCTTCATCTGTAAAATCTGATAATAATAGCTTCTACTAATGACCCCAAAAACTTCTATAAAGAAAATCCTTTATACACCTTAAGGATCTATGAGTTGTTTTGATTTTGCTGAACAGCATTTTTTTCCTTTCTTTTTTATTTTTTTTTTAATAAAAGGAACGGCTTGTAGGTTGATGAAGGAAAAATGGATCTATTTGGAAATGATGGTGATATAAATGTAATAGGTTTGAGCTGATGATGCGTGGCCTCAGACTGTAGAAATGCCCTCTAGTTAAAGTATGGGCACTTTGTTTAGGAATGATGCAGCCATCCCTTATTGGTTCCTTTGACTAAGGACTATGTCAACAAAGATTGGTGGCTGAGCCAAAAAGAACCCCTTCCCCTGAGCTCCCCAACTACTCCATACCCCCTTTTCTTTTTTCTTTTATTATTTTTTTAGTAAAGCTTTTTTACTTCCAGAACATATGCATAGGTAAATTTTCAGCATTGACCCTTGCAAAACCTTCTGTTCCAAATTTTCCCCTCCTTTTCCCCACCCTCCCAGATGGCAGATAGTCCAATACATGTTAAATATGTTAAAGTATAGGTTAAATCCAATATATGTATACATAATTATACAGTTATCTTGCTGCACACGAAAAATCGGATCAAGGAGGAAAAATAAACTGAGAAAAAACAAAATGCAAGCAAATGACAACAGAAAGAGAATACACCCCCTTTTCTATAGGCAATGAAAGGAAGTAAGAGAGTTAACCTCTGGTATCTTTCAAGGAGATCTCTTTGTTGTCCAACAAACACTCAGTGTCAACTAGCCCTTGTTTTTCTAGCTGGAGCAGGGAAGGGATTTCTCTTCTACTCATCCCTTGGCAGCAATGAGACTTCACACATATTCTACAGGAGCATGAGCTGTTCCAAGTGAGCCAGAAACCAGACCTCAAGTCCTTGGTTGCCTCTTCTGAGCCAGGTCACTGTACAGTAAATGTGAGAAATTGATCTTTCTAGCCCCATTGGTAACAACTTGAGTTTGTAGAGACAGGAACCGATGTTCTGGCAGGAGATAATTTCATCACTAACTTCTCAAAAGAGAAGCTAATAACCATCACAGATAGTATGATTCCAAGGTGAATATGAAATATCTGTAGAGCAAAACTATGATGTTGCCTTTACCTCCTGAAAAGAGGATAGTAGGTGACCTAATACTCTTTTAGCTTTTAAGCATATGTTCTATATTAATCAATGCTTAAGAGGCTTTTGAGCTTTAAGAATTTCATTTTTAGTAGAGTAAATCAACAGTCACCCCATAATTAGTATTTATTTGATGCACCTAGTACTCTTCTGGAAGAGTCTATCATAGTCCAGTTTTTAGAAGATCTTAGATAAAAGCTCTAACTAAGGCTAATTTCTGGGGTGGGAGGTAAATGAGGTAGAGAATGAAAAAAAAAAGCCTTATCTATTTAGACTATAGGCTCCAAACTGAATCTAGATCCCAGAGTTGGAGCTTCTTGTGGGAACCATCCCCAGATTTGTTGGATTAAAAACAAAAAGATAGCAATAAAAAATTAAAAGTTAAAGCTTTTTTATAAAAAGAGTTATAAGTACAACTTCAAAGACAGACATAGATGCAGTGGTAGAAGTGTTTGCTATAATATTAGTATCTTATCTAGCAGGATAATACACTTCCTGAGTCAAGCCTTATCTGTGTATCTGAGTATTAGGCAATGTAAAGAGATTTCACCAGAACTTGAAAGAGAATTTTGATCTCTCTCATATGTAAATTGACTGGTCAGTAGATTTTTCTAGTTCTATTAGGAAAAAGAGATCATAATAGAGTACACTAACTCTGGGAATATCTGGTTCTGGTGAACAGTTTTTGGAGGGCCAAATCACACTAATATGAGATAGATTATATTAGGTAGACAGGGTTCCTGGTTTTCCTATATTTACACATTTGGAAATATTTGTGCATCATTTGCCTGGAGTTAGAAAGAACTGCAGAGATCATTGAGTATAGCAGATTAAGAAAACAGTCATAGAAAAGCAGAGTTAATCCAAAGAGAGGAGTCATTTTCTATTGAAAGTGAGCTCACCTGGATATCTCTCTTTGTGCTTGACATGATTCTTTTGCATTGTACCTTAGGATGCTACAGAACTACCTTAATGTCATTCAAAATCCCTCAAGATGATTCAGGCCAGTTCCAATGGTCTTGTGATGAGGAGAGTCATCTGCAACCCAGACTGTGGGTTCTAGTGTGGATCATAACATAGTATTTTTACCTTTTTTGTTGATGTTTGCTTGCATTTTGTTTTCTTTCTCATTTGTTTCCTTTTTGATCTGATTTTCCTGATAATTGTGGAAATATGTATAGAAAAACTGTACATGTTTAACATATATTGAATTACTTTCCATCTATGGGAGGGGAGGGAAAAATTTTCGAGCACAAGGTTTTACAAGGATGAATGTTGAAAATTATCTATGCATATGTTTTCAAAATAAAAAGCTTTAAAATAAATTTAAAAATAAAAAAAAATCCCTCAAGAGTTCTACCTCACTAACCTACTCAGGAAAAATCAATAAATGCCAAACACTTGCTTCCTAGATATGTATGCCATCGTATGAGCAGTTTCAAGCAATGTGTACATTGTCCAGATTCTATATCTTGAACATATCTGCAATAATATAGCTAGGAAGGGCATTTTGCACACATATGGCTTTCCTAAATAGGTCAACTTAAATTTAAATAGTTTCCATCTCTTGGATAGATCTGGAACATGGACAAGGACATGGATCCTGAGTTGAATAGAAGGATAAGGGGAGAAAGACAAATTGTTTGAGAAATTTCATAATTGGAGAAATGCCAACAAGATTCTCTTTAAAATAAAGGTTCATATTTTTAAGATCAACATTTTTCTAATGCTATTGTTTGATTATATATGGAATATCACATTCTGACAAATTAAAGTTGTGGGTCATCTAAGAAAATGAAATGGCACATGGTGGATACAAGTAGATGGGAAAATATCAACAAAAAGTTGCCCTAGAGAAGTAAAAATATCATCAGAAAGGCATATGACTGGAAAAAAAGTAGGTGAATGAGGTGGGAAAGCAAAAGATAATAAATAAATGCACCAACTGTCCACATGCTCTGTTGATATCAACACAACAGAAAGGAATTCAGAGGAATTTCCCTAGTATATTAGAGAGATCCCTCGGGGAGCATTTATAAGAGGACATGGACAAAAGTCTCATGGGATGTGTTTGGGTGTGATCTCTTTAGAGTTGTTAAACTTACATAGAATGTGGTTGACCCAGATGAAAACATAACTGTAAAATGTTTGATAAAATAAATAAATTATGAAGAACACAGATAATGCTAATTTGTGGTTTTCTAAGTCAATGGGCAATCTGCAGGGATCCATTTCTATTTGATTTTGACCTCTTTGGAATCTATATCATTGGAGTGAACATCCCTCTCAATGGCATCATGGATCCACTCAAATATCTAAAAATGTGCATTGATTCCCACTGGTTACATCCAAGTTTTGACAGATGCTCCGGGGCTCTTCCAGCACATCCATGGATTGTATAGCTGGGGGGCTGGTACAGCTCCAGGGGTACTGTGCAAGGCCTGCCCTCATTGCTTGGTCTCAGAATTCCAAGGAAGGGAGACACTTCTGAACTTTTCTTCCTTAGGAGGGCAGAAAGCCTTCCTGTTCGTTCAACATATCCAGACTGGCCATGTTTTAACCTCCTCCCCTTCCCCTAAGCTCATCTCTTTATGACTCTTGAAATTGAATTGCAGTCCCTTGGGGTATAGAGGTCCTAGATTTAGGGCCTCCCAGGACTTTATAGATGCATCATTGACTCAAACATAGACAATACCCTAGAGACGTCGTGCTATCCTACTACAGCAGAGGCAATCTGTGTAATCAATAAGGACAGTGGCCCAGGAGTCCAACCTTCTTCCTATGTGTCTGATTTGTCCCTTCAGTCTTTCAGAGTTCTGAAATACCAAATTCACATAGTTTTGAAACCGAGGCATAGAAATGCTTTTATTCCCCCGGAAACGTTAGAAGTAGACCAGATCAGGCAGACCTTGTCTCAGTGACATCTTCTTTCCCTCCTGGGATCCTCCCAGCATCCCGAATGTCCTGAGACATCTTGAACAACGATGGCCATAGCAGCCTATTTGAGAAGGAGCGGACTGAGGCTCTGGAGGCACAAAGTGTATCAGTGGAGGACCCACAAGTGGAGGCAGAAGCATAGCTCAGCTGTGTTCGGTTCAAACGCTGTCTCAGACATTAAATCTGTGACCCCAGGTAAATAATGTAACTCCTCCGGGCTTCATTTTCCATAACTATAATATAATAGGGCAGGACTCTAAGGTCCTTTCCAGCTCTAAATCTATGGTCACTGTGCTACAGGATCAAATAAGTTAGGATCTGTAAAATGATTAGCACAGTCTTTGATAGACAGCAGGTGCTTGATAAATGCTTATTCCATTCACTCTCTGCTTATGAGGTCCTATTCAGAAAGACCTGCAAAGGCCTCCCATGATTGTCAGAGTGTTATCCCAACTTGTTAGGGTTCTAGAGAGGCAATATGGCACGGTGAACGGAGACTGAATCAGAAAGACTCGGAATTGAATCCCCTCTCAGAAATTTTCTGTGACACTGACCGACTTACGGAGTCAGGGACCAGGAAAGAACACTGTTACTTGGCTCATCAGAGCAAGGATAGGAAGCGAACATAAAGGAAGCTGAGGAAGTCTCCTGGCAGGGAAGGGGAGGAGGACTTTTTTTGGCCCTGATGAGACACGCACAAAAGATAAGGAGCCATTTTGCTTTGAAGCCTGGCTCTTGAGAGTGGAGATGGTGGTTGCTGCCAGGCATATTAATGTGTAATAATTTTAGAACTGTGATCAAACCTTCTCTTTGCCAGAGACAGTGATGCCAGTCCCATAAGGGATGGGAGGCCTTTTTGTTTTCTCTTCTTGGTTTCGTGATTGGTTTTTAAATTATATCTATTTAACTAGATATCTATAAATTTGACTTCCCTGTCAAATAAATTGATACATTAACAGGACAGGGGGGAAAGTAATTAAAAAACCCTAATTTACTAATTTTTCCTCTTCTTCTAAAGCAATAGTCACTAAATTGCATGGATCCCTATAGACCTGAAAAGCAGAAGTTTTAATAGAAGTTCCATTCAATAGCCAACAGAGCTCTCTCAACACAGCTGCAACTAGGCTGAGATGACTATGGCTTTGCCCCAAAGCAGCAAAATAGAGAGGGCATAAAAATGCTGTGTATGCACTCCTTAAACAGTGTAAAACTCCTCATTGGCAGGCACTTTACATAACAAATCTGTTCTCAAATCTTGTCACTTTTACCTTCATGACAGATCTTTTAGAGGCACCCACCTCTCCACCATAGGTTAAGGGTTCTTGTCATCTCTCCCTATTTCAACTGATTATTTTTGCTAACTAGGTGTTCTGGGGAGTCTGGCATAGTGCACAGAAAGCTGACCTCAAAGATACGTCCAAGTGTTGCCTCTAACACGTATTAGCTAGTGACACTTTTACTTCAGTGCTCCTAATATTTGCAGAGCAGAAATGCTCTGCTAAGGCATTCCTTGTTCATGGCTCTGAATGCCAGGGATAGGAGAGTTTTGGTGTAAAGTGAGACTAGACTAGGCAAGATAATATTCCTCATGACTGACTGTGCTGTTCTCCCTATTCAATACACTCCACTGGCTCCTTATTTCTTCCAGAAAGTTATATAAAATCCTCTCTTTGGCATTTGAAGTCCTTCTTAATCTGACCCCTGCCCACCTTGCTAATCTTCTTGCATATGACTCCCCTCCATGTATGCTATTAGCCAATTATAAGCGAATTACTGGCCCACTTGCTATTCTTCACACAAGATGCTACATCTGTGGACTTGGTGCATTTGTAGGAGCTGCTTCCCACTACTCACATACCCCCATTCCTAGAATGTTTTACTTCCTCATTCCAACTCCTAGCTTACTTAGCTTCTTTCCATGCTCACCTCAAAAACCTGCCTTGGGCAGGAGGCCTTTTCGGGCCTCCGGACTATTCACGACTAGTCCCTTACCTCTAAAATTTCCTTTAATTTATATTGTTTGTATCTTCTATAGAAGGGTCAACCATCTGGTACTGAGGCTTACAATCTTCCCAAGTGCAAAAATCAAAATAAAATAAAATTGGGAAATATTTATCAAATTAAAAAGACTATAAAATTTAGATAATATTACATTGAAAATCTGTCAATGTGCAACTCACTGGGATACTTAAATCCAGATTTCCACTTGTTTGACACCTCTGATATCCTATGTACAAGGTTGTTTGTGTGTTATCTTCTTCAGGAGAATGTGAGCTCCTTCAGAGTATGGACCATATTCTTGCCTTTCTTTGTGTCTCTGGCACTTATCATGGGCTTGGGCAATTATAAGTATCTAATAAATTCCTGCTGATAAAGAAAATCCCTGAGGCAGTGGATAGAGGCCTAGAGTCAGGAGGATGAAAGTTCAAATTTTGTCTCAGATACTTTCTAGCTGTGTGACCTTGGATAAGTCATTTAATCCTGTTTGCCTCAGTTTCCTCATCTGTAAAGTGAGCTGGAGAAGGAAATGGTAAGCCACTCCATCTTAACAATCCCCTCATTATATACCAAAACAAACAACAAACTCTAAGACTACAAATAAATAAATAAACAATCCCTAAACAGGATTAGGAAGAGTTGGACATGATTAAACAATACCAAGAAACTCCCAGTCATTGACTAGGAGCCTAGTTAGTTCATGAGATTACTTTGCTTTACACCAAAACTATCATATCATATCATTGACATTCAGAGCCACGAATAAGGAGCATCCTAGCAGATGCATACCTGCTCTGCAAATATTAGGAGCAGTGGAAAGTGACTTGTCCAGAGTCACACAGGTAATACGTGTTAGAGGCAACACTTGGACATATCTGGTCTTCCTGACACAGAGGTCAGCTTTTTAGCACTACGCCAGACTTCCCAGAACTCCTAGTTAGCAAAGATAATCAGTTGAAATAGGAAGCTATCCTGGAAAAGTCAAAGGTAAGACAAGGAGATGTTGTGCTTCCCAGAGAATGATGTACAAATTGATTCTGGTCATCCTTAAATATAGGGAAGAAGCTAATTTCTTTATCTTAAGAGCATGGAATCTTATATTTGAAAAGGACTAGGATCACCTAGTCCAACCCTCTCATTGTATGAAAAAAGAAATTTGAGGCTCACAGAGGCCTACATCTTTCACGAGTTACTTAGGTAATGTTAGATCTGAAATTCAGGTCCAAGGCTTCTGGCTCTAGACCCAATCTGCTTTTCTCTTCATATTGCAATTGGTAGTTGCACTCAGGAGAGACAAAACCTTAGAATACTAAAGACCTGAGAGGGTTAGATCTGGAAATAATTTTGTGAGACCTAGCCATTTTACAAAGGAGGAAACGGGTCCAAGAAAGGTTCCATAGGGTGTCAAAGGTCCTGGGATTCAGATGCATCAGTCAGCCTTAATTGGAATCAGAGTGTTGAATATCCCGGGTGAGTGTTAGTTTGGTTACTTCTGCTTGTATTGCATTTATTCATTTTTTTTCAGGCATGTCCATCTTTTGGTGACATGAGATTTCGGATTTCTTCAGCAAAGATATTAAAGATACTAAAGTGATTTTCCATTTCCTTCTCCAGCTCCTTTTACAGAGGAGAAAACTAAGGCAAACTGGATTAAGCAACTTGTCCACACTAACACAGCTAGATCTCTACAGACAAGGTCATACAAGGTGTTTTGAACTCTGGAAGATGAGTATTCCTAGCTCCAGGACCAGTATTCTTTCCAAATACTGTGTCACCTAGCTGCCCTTTGATCAATTCAACCTGAACTTACTGAACCACCAGCATAGCTAAATGTAAGGGAATGCCAGTTGACAGGGGGTTTTGGACTTCAGGCCTTCTGTTTTTATGTTTCTGGAATTTTTAGTGATTAAAACTACTTTTCAATAAACTCAGTGTCCTTAATTTCTCACCACCTGCTGCTTCTGGTAGAACTGATTTCTATCTGGAGAGGCAGTTGAGACTCATTTTTTTTTTTTTTAGACAAACCTATAAATAAGTCTACAGTCATCAGGAGCCGATGATAAAAAGGCAAAGGAAAAACTTCTGATACGGCTTCCATCAGAGCCCTAGGGAGAGATGGGCTGCTCTCTGCTTCCAGAAGATGAAATTAGTGAAGCCCCCGTCACTCACACCTTGTGACAACTAAGAGCTGGAATCCGATACCAAATGCCACTGACGAAAATATATATCCTCCAACATAAAAAGCCCCAACGTAAATTAGAAGAAATATGGAGAGCCTTCAAAAAGGTAGGTCAAACTTTTTCCTCAAGCAGATAATTACAGACTGGGGGTGAGTAAATCTTATTAGCCTCTCTCCACCTCATCTCTCCTCATAAAACAATGGTGTGGAAGGAGCTGCAGTCAATCTGGGGCTGACACCTTGCTTAAGAAAGGACAGAGCTAGCTGCTGCCCGTGGCATTGCATACTGGGCTCACTTTCTCAATTAGTTATTCTGGTCTGACACCCACCAGAACTCGGGCTGGAAGTAGAAAGATGGAATATTTTCATTTTGGCCAAAAAAAGTAGAAGAGGTGGCTAGATCCTCATGGCCATGAAGGTTGGGAACGTGGGGATTAGGAGGTGTGTGTAGGGGGGTGTAACAGGGTTGCTTTGTAGGTGAGAGAAAAGTGATTTTTGAAGGGAGAAAGTACATGTTTCCTTATTTCAGTCTTTTGGACCTGGCTAAAAAAAATCTTAACCTGTGGAAAAGTTTCGATAGACAATATCCACAGAAACTTATGTTCTCCTTAAGGTGCCTGTATCCACTTGTTAAGACTTAGTTACTTATCACTGTCTGAAAAATTATCCCTTCAGGCTGGAATAGTCTGACCAAATTTCTCTGTCCAAGTCTGAGGTCTTGAAATTAATGAAGTTATTAACATTTCTGAAAATGTCTCCTCTATAGCTCTTGACAGGTTTTGATTTATGGTCCTGGATCCTGCCTAATGTCTCTATCAAATCATAGAGGAACATGGAAGTAGGAAGTCTAACCTGAACTTCATCATTGGTTTGCTTTGTAGAGTGAATGATTTAACCTCTTGACTTTTGGGACTAGTCCCATCTCCAATGGTCCTGGCTGACTGACTGATTTACCCCTGAATAAGAATATAGTGGAAAGATCTGAAATCACCAAGCTATTTAGGTACCTTGGCAATGAGGAGATAATAGGTACTACAAGATATAGAACCAAAAATAATAATGAAAATGACTATACTAATTGTATCTGTAAGCTTAAACAATATTTGATCAGTAGCAGCCTTGATTTTTCCTTCTTTCCAAAAGAGAAAAAAAAAAAACAAAACAGAGTGCTATTTAAGCTAAGAAAGCTGGCCAGTTCATAGATTCATAGACCTAGATATGAAATTAGGAAACATTTCTCATTAAATTAAAATTAATCCTCTTAATTTTAATTAACTTCATTAATTTGACATCCCTCTTCACACACGTATACACACACTTAGTCTTCAAGAGAGACTATTTTTATAACAATCTAATAATGATTTAATTTTAATTGAGACTCAGAAGAGAAATATTTCATTCAAAGTCATTCATCTAGTGAATGGTTGAGGGGGACTTAGAAGTTAAGTGGTCAGACTCATGGACGAGCTGTTCCTACAAGTGACTACCTTAGAAATAATATTCTACAAATCCTGACTTCCCCCAAAGCCATGATTTTGGAAATAGATAGTGGACTATAGGAGTCCATTAGAAATTTCTACTCCTAGCATGCATGGTATAAACACATGAATATAAATTGAATTCAGGTGTGAAGGGTTCTATCTTAAAGTAGATCTCATGGGTGGGCTGTCAGAATTATGGATGAATAGCTAAAGATTAGGGAACATAGGAAGTTAAGGCTCAGGAATTTGACATGAGAAACATACTGAATTGAGATAATGAAATCACAATATATGGAAAGATTAAAGCTGAGATGAGGTGACTAACTTTTGGGATTTCGTAAAAAGGGGATAAGTACAGTAGAAGGTTGGATTTGATGACTTCTAAGTCCTACCATCACAAATTTGTTCCTCTCCTAAGAATTATTTTTTCTTTCTGTGGAAAAAGTTATGCACAAGGTTCTTTAGATATATAACAACACTTATTTAGGGTTTCAGCTTGTGAAACTTTCTGGGCAAATGCTCCCAGAATGCCAGTGTCTATTAGTGCAGTGTCAACATCAAATGGTGATCAATTAGTATGAGCCCACATAGACTAACACCATGTCATTCTCATTTAGAAGATAGAACTTAATTCATGCGCTCCTGCATTTTTATTATATAAAATCACCAATAATGAGCAAATTCTCTCTGAATTTATTTTATTTCTGTATATCTACATCATGAATTACAAAGTTGATTGAGAACATGGTTGATATTATTTGTCTCCAGATAGATTTCAAGCTATTTGCCTTGAGTGTCCAAATTGCTAGTGATGGCTCTGATTGGGATGAAGTTCAGAAATGAGGAAGCAAACAATAATTAAACATGTTTGCTATTAGCACTGTGACTTGATACTAACTGAAGGAGAAATAGATAGCCTATATTGACCTGTGATTTGGATGAAACACTGAATGAACTGCCTGTTTCCAAATGCTTCTTCCAGAGCTAGTCTCCACCTCCCCCTGAAATCCAGGTCATTTTCTTCACTGATGGTTTAGAAGATATTTGTAAAATGGAGATATTCTATAACACTCCTGAGTATAACTGATAACAAATTAAAATATAACTGGAAAATATTTAACAAAATAAGACAATAAAATATAGACAATTCCATATTTTGAAACTAAGCTAAAAATGAAGCCCAGAGGGATCCTTGTGTATGGACTGTTGGTCTTCATTTCTATTTGAGTTTGATATACTGCTCTAGGAGACCACATTTAAAATGAATACACGTTTCTATGACTACAAAGAAGGATTATTTTGTCAAAGTAGCTGGTGAGCTCCTCTGAACCTAAAGGCATAAGATGAAGGAAAGTAGTAAATTCTAACAAAGGGATGATGCTGTTGGTGCTGGAGAGAGAATAGAAAGTTAACAAAGCCTTAGGAGGGTGAGGGGGTAGCAAGTTGCTATATGTAGTCAGCAATTAAAGAGAAAATGCTTAGGGTGAGAAGGGGCCTAGGTGAGTGGGAATCATAGAAATAGTAGTTGGAGGGGCCTTAAAAGTCATCTATTTCAAATATAAAATATATATTATATTTTTGTATAATTTTGTACAATTGTTAAAACTCATAAAATTTCATTGACTTTCCTAAGGTCACAAAGGAGAGAGAGAGAGAGAGAGAGAGAGAGAGAGAGAGAGAGAGAGAGAGAGAGAGAGAGAGAGAGAAGGAGGGAGGATAAGTAGCAAAGTCAGGTTTTGACCTCAGATTTAAAAAAAAAAAATGGTGACAGATGTCAACAGGTTAAGAGGAGTAGGGAGAATGCCAAAGACCAACTTCAATTTCCATATTATTCCAGTTTCAAGTTCATTGGAGAAATACCTCCAAGACCCATGGATCACTAAAACATGAAGGTAATTTGAAGCCCACTCCACTATCACTCTCATTTTTCTTTAATTATGAGACTGACATAACTAACTGTTCAAAATATCCTTTAGAAATGCACTTACCATATCGACTACGTTGAGAGAAGAAAGGAGGAGAATCTTTCATGATCCATGTTAGGTTCCAGATAAAGGGCTCTGGAGTGAGAGGAGGGATGTTTATAGAAGATTCCAGGGAGCTTGGAGCTGTATATTAAAAAAAGGAAAAAAATACTAATTAATGTGCCCTCTGATGATGCTTTTGAAAACAATTCTAAGGACTTACAGATGTCTAATTAAATCCAATTTATGAAATCAAGTACCACATCTGCACTAGGAGTCACATAATATGAAATGCTAGAAACTTTAGAGAGGAAGATATCCCCCAGTCCCAGTGAAAAGTATTATTCCATTTCAAATGAAGGTGGCCAGTTGTGTGATCACTTAATCTTTTTGAGCCTCAGTTTTTTTATCCACAGACTTGTAATTATATATATTTTTTACTATTGCCTAATAGAAATGTATTATCTTTTCTATAGAAATAAAATGAAATTGGATATGGAAGTTCCACTGATGCCAATAGCCACATAATTAATAACTACTAATGTTTTAGGTGGATATAGTCTGACTAGGACAGAGTACAACAGGTTGATAATCATTCTTTTAAGAGGAAATACCTTTTTCTTAATGCAGTCTCTATCTGAATTACCTTTTTGGACAGAGAGAATGTTGATTTATATTAAGCTTGTAGTCCACTAAAATCTAAAGATACTTTACTTCAGAAGTAAAAATACTTCTCATTATGTTTGGCTTTTGTTCACTTCCCCTAAATTTTATTTTAATAGATTCAGTCCATTGCTTAGCCAGTTTGAAGATTTTTTGGATATCAACTCTTTTACTCATTGTCTTAGCTATCCTGCTTCAATTTGTACAATCCCTGTATTTTATGAGCACACTGTCTATGATTTAACCCATCAGCATTGAACAAAAACTAGGCCAAAAACTTATCTCTTGAGCATTGCACTGACTATAATCCTCCTTTCAAATTGATAACAATTCATTTATCACCATTATTTTGAGTCTAATCACTTAATCACTTTTCAACAGATAGTTATTTTCATCCAGTTCACATTCTTCCATCTTATCCATGAGGATATTATGAAAATCTGTGTCAAAGAAAAAATTTGAGGGAGCCAAGATGGTAGAGGATAGGCAGCAACTCAACTGAATTCTACCAACAATATCCTCTAAGGAACTTTAAAATTATTATTCATATCAAATTTTGGAGCAGCAGAGTCAACAAAAGTAGAATGAGACATTTTTTCCCCAGATTAAGACAATTTAGGAGGTTGGAAAGAGAAATCTCTGACACTGGCTCAACTGTGTGCCTTGGAGGCTATCATGACAGCCCAGAAACAGCAACAGCAATCATAGTTTTGGAAGCTCTAAGTCCAAAAACAGTAAGAGAATCAGGTAATTGGTCAGAAGAGATTACAGAGAACCTTTTGCTGACACTGGATGCAGCTGGGACTGATTGACAACTCTACTGTCCATATTTCATTCTAGATCATAGTTTTAGGGTCAAGAGGAACACCAGTACTTGTAGCTACAGGTGATGGACAATGTTTGAACTTCATTTACGTCAGAAATGATTCAAAAAGGGAATACACACACACACACATAAGGTATACACACATATATTATGTAGAAATCAATCTTATCCAATGGGGAAATAGGAGGGGAAGGAGATAAGGGATCCGGGGAAATAATTAAGCTATCTATAGACACATGAAAAAGAATGCTCTAAATCATCATTGATTTGAGAAATGCAAATTAAAACAATTTTGAGGTACCACCTTACACTTATCAGAAATGATAAATGCTGGAAGGGATGAGGGAAAATAGGTACGCTAGTAAAGTGTTGGGGGAATTTTGGAGAATAATTTGGAGATAGGCTCAAAGGCTTATAAAACTGTGCCTACTATTTGACCTAGTAATACCAATACTAAATCTATGCCGCAAAAAGATCAAAGAAAAAGAGAAAGGAAATGAGAAGAACTGGGATACTGTTGTTCCCAGTAATAGCAGTGTTTAATACCGGTCAACTGTGGAGGACTGGCTATTCTGATCAATACAATGATCTAAAACAATTCCAAGGGACTTATGATGAAAAAAATGCTATCCACCTTAAGAGAAGGCAGACAGAACTGAGTGCAAATTGAAGTATAATTTTCTTACTTCAATTTATTTTTGCTTTTTTGTATAGTTATAGCTTATATAGAAATGTTTTTCAGGATTTCATGTATATATAATTGATATCATTTTATTTGCCTTCTCAATAAGTGAGGGAGTAATGGCAGGAAAGGAAAGCATTTGGGGTTCATTTAGAAAAAAAATAATTTTTTAAAAATCAATAAATAATATTGAAAAAGAAAAAAACAAAGAAAAAATCAGATGGATTGATTCTATGGCATTCCATCAACCTAGTTGCCCTGTCATAAAAGGAAATGAAATTTTTGGTGAATCATTATTTCCTGTTCTTATTGCAACCTTCTCTTTAATATTTTCTAGACTTTTACTAGGAATCAAGGTCAAGCTAAGCAGTCCATAGTTTAAAAGAAGCTACCTTCTTTGACTAAAACAAAACAAAACTAGAATAGCATTTGTTCATTTCTAATTCTATAATACTTCTATTGTTCTCCATAGTTTTTTAAGTCTCCTGATTTCTGTTTTAATAACCAACTTCATCATATGTTTTAGAAGTATTTTTATAATACCAATTTCTCTCACCATTTACTCTTTTCCTTGGTAGTTGGTATAAATCAATCAATAAGCATTTAGTATGTCCCCAGTACTGTATTATGTGCTGGGAACCTAATGAAAGAAACAAAAAATTCCATGACCTTAAAGAACTAACATTCTATTGAAGACCATATATAAAAAAAAAGTATATTCACAAAATATATTTTAAAAACAAGGTCCTTAAAAAAAAAAAGGTTGTTTTTAGGAGGGGAAGCATTAGCAGTTGGTGGTAGGGGAAAGGAATCTAGAAAAGGTAATGCTTGAGCTGAGGTTTGGAAAAAAAAAAAAAACTAGAGAGACTAAGAGTCTATAAGGAAGTATTGCATACTATACAGGCAAAGAGGCTGGAAATGGAGTATCATGAAGGCATTAAGAAATTAAGGAATGAAAAAATGATCATTTATTAAATAGCATCTTTCTTCAAGAATTTTAATAAAGGAAGAAAAAGCATGTAGGGGAATGGTGACCAGGGAGGGAAATTACATGGTCAGCTGTGTAGAAAGATGAATTAGAGAGACAAAAGACATCAGTAAGGAAGACCAGTTAGGAGGCTACTGCAATGTCCTGATGAGAAGTGATAAGGGTTTAACCTTCAATGATGGCTAAGCAAGAAAAGAGAAGGGCATGAGTGCCAGAAATGTGGTGAAAGTAGATTTGCCAAGATTTGGCCATAGATTGGAGAAATGGGGTGACTTGGAGAGAAAAATTGAAGATGATTCTGATGTCTCACATCTGGTGTGTCACACAGAAATAAGAGTATTCAAAAGAGAGGTAGGTTTGGAAGAAAAGAGACCTAGTTCTGTTTTGAACACTGAATTTGGACTGCTTATAAGAAGGTCATTTAAAGAAATAAAACTTTCAGATACCTGTCCTCTTTCTTTCCCTTCTTCTCTACTCACCAAAGCTCAGATTTCAGGTGCTTGTTTTAGTCTCATGTCACTTCTTTTAGTCTTTATGAAAACAATTTGATAACAATAATTGACATGCACTTAATGGTTCTGAAAAATATCCCTGTGTAGTAAGTTCAAGAATTATCCTTATAATCATTTCCTGGATGAATAAAGTGAGCCAGAGGAGATATTTTGTCCAAGTTCAAATTGCTAAGAAATGTCAGAAGTGAGATCAAACGTAACACTCTTTATGTAACACTATAGTGTCTTCTGTTATGCAATTTGCTATTTTGAGGAACCAAGGTCTAAAACTGAAAAGGAACGGGTCAACACAAAATTCGATGAAGGCATCCTAATCTAAAGGTAGCTAGGTAGTCTAATGGGTAGAACACTGGGTCCAACATTAAGAAGTCTGAGTTCAAATCCAATCCCAGACCCTTTGGGCAAGTCATCCTGCCTCTGTCTGCCTCAATTTCCTCAACTGTAAAATGGGGAAAATAACATTTTCTACCTCCTGGGGTTGTCATGAGGATGAAAT
Source organism: Antechinus flavipes (assembly GCF_016432865.1). Lineage (NCBI taxonomy): Eukaryota > Metazoa > Chordata > Mammalia > Dasyuromorphia > Dasyuridae > Antechinus > Antechinus flavipes. The sequence continues at coordinate 221,199,752 of NC_067399.1, read as the reverse complement.
GAGGTAGCATTTATAAAGTGCTTAGCCTAATGCTGGCACACAGTAGGAACTAAACAAATGCTTGCTCCTTTCCCCTTAATCACCAAGACTAATGGTATCCTGAAAATCCATTTTGGCTGCACAGATGTTATGGTTCTTTAAATGCTGTTTCAATCCATCTTTTCCTAATAATGTCTCTGCCTGTACTTTGTGTTCAGTCCTGTAACTTGATCTAATCGTGTTTGCTTCAGTTATTGCTTTATCAATGCAAAGGCTGAAATTGCCCTCAAAAGTTATGAATTCTTTACAATTATGTTATTTTCAGATGAAAAAAAATTGGTGCTGGGTGACAGCTTTCCCTGTAGCTAGAAGGCCAGGGAGCCACAAAGGATGAATGTTTCAGATTTGCATTTGAGAGAGAGGGAGAGAAGGGTCAAAGCAAAGATGCCTTCTTCCTTTATTGTACCTCGGTTGCATTTCATGTCAAGAAAAGTAATTACAATATGTCTACAAATCAAATGAACTCATTCCCTGCAGTTAGGCAGCTCTCCGCAGGAAAGTCCCAGCTCAGTGACCATTGGCTGAGGGTTTGTGGTGGAAAAGGATTGCGTTTTAAAGGAGCAAGTGCTGAAAGTGTGCGATACACTTTCCTGGATGAGAAGCCAACCAGATCAGGAGATGGGGCATCTTGACCCCTACTTGACTGAGCATATGCTGAGTGCCTCCTGAAGTATTTTTAAAATGACGCATTTTCTTAGATAATTTTATTTCATCAATTCTTCTTGCGGTTAGATTATCCCCCAAGAGGCTGAGCTGCATTTCCTAGTGGCTCACCCTTGTGACCCTCACTCCCCTTAGTCACTATTTAGCATCACTTAGATCTGTAATGCTTTGTTCCCCAAAGAAATCTACTTGGGTCATATTTGCCAAATGTTTGGCACCGTCTCTAGCTGCTACCATTACTATTATTATTAATAACATTGCATTTTAAAAAGCACTTTAGTCCTTGCCTCCATCAAAGTTAGGTACTATAACTATCATTATTCCCATTTTGCAGATGAGAAAACTGAAGCTCAGAGAACCCCAAGTGATTTGCTTGATTGGTTTAATACCACTGCTCAGTGTTATTGGAGCTGAGATTTAACCACTCTTTGTACTGTATCATACTGTATCATATTCATTCATTCTCTCTCTTTCTCTCCCTCTCTCTCTCTCTCTCCCTCTTCTTATTTCTCCCTCTCCCTCTTCCACCCCTCTCTCCCTCTGTCTCTATCTGTTTGTCTTTGTTTCTTGGTCTCTGCCTCTCTCTGTCTGTCTCTGTCTCTGTCTCTCTGTCTGTCTGTCTCTCTCTGTGTTTCTCTGTCTCTCTCTCTCTGTGTCTGTGTCTCTGTCTCTGTCTCTCTTTCTATGTCTGTCTCTCTCTCTCTTTCCCTCTTTCTTTCTCTCTCTGCCTCTCTCTCTTCCTCCCTCCCTCTCTTTTTCCTTCTCTCTCTCTCTCTCTCCGTCCCCCCTCTCTCTCTCAGCAGGGCCTTACCATTCCAAGAATTGAGATGCTCTCTATGTATTTCTGACAGTTTGAGACCAGTCTACCACCACTATCTGCCCAAAGAAGACCTGAATTCAATTGATCTGAGGCTTGGTCTTATCTTTTTCTGGTACTTCCTTGATCCTCCACCTCCTACTAAAGAAGTCAGAAGATGTTCAAGCTAGATGACTAGGGTCATCTGAGAGAATAAAGTAATAAATATCCTTACAGAAGTAAGAGCTGGGAGGGACTTTAGAGATTATTGCATCCTTAAAATACTATGTAAATGGTAAATTATATGCATATATATGCACATATATATACATGTAATATATTCACATGTTTGTATATATATATAGATAGCATGTTATACAGCATTTTATAACTTGTATATATAATACTCTATAAATGTATATGTGTGTATATGCACACACACACACATACACATATATGGTTATAAAGTGATATGTATACAACCCATATATATGTACATGTGTGTGTATAGATGCTACAATATAAACCCATATATGTTTACATATGTAGGTTTTTTAACATGTGAGTGTATGCATGTGACTACACACATATATATACATATATATACATACATACATACACACATGTATGTTTCTATATGCACACATACCCAGCCACAAATATATGAATTATAAAGTACTATTAGATTAGAAGAGGGAAAAATCACTCCTATCTTTTTAGATCACTGAAAGCATCATTGAGAAGTTGGCATTTAAATTGGAAGACTCTAAGGGAGTAATAAAAACTGATGTTTTTAGTATTTTTTAGATTTACAAAGTACTTTGACTTGATATTGCTATAACTGATCTTCACAATAATTCTATGAAGTAGATATAGAATGTATTATTAGCACCATTTTAGACATGAGGAAATTGAGACCCTAAGAAGTGATTTGTCCAAGGTCATAGGTAGGAAGCATCTAGAAGTGGAACCAAAATCTTTTGCTTTCAAATTTACCAGGTTAGACAGTTTTGTCTAAGTGAAACAGACGTTTAGTTTTTAAATGGGCAAGTACACGATAAGAACTTCAGAGATTAGAGCATTCTAAATTATTAATATACTATATAAAAGGCCCTGAATGGCAGATAATCAACCCAAAAAAAGGGGACTTGGGAATCATTGTGAATAATTTCCAAGGTCATTGGCCAATGTGCTGCTTCAGTTGCATTCACCAAAATTTTATTAAGCAACTACTATTTATCCAACACTGTACAGGCCACATGATTACGTGTAGATAACACACAAGATGAATGATGTACTGAATTTGGTAAATGGCTGTTAGTTTAATTTGGGCTGAAATGAAGTTTGTGAAAGGGAATAGCATGAAATAAGGACTGAAAAGGTAGTTAGGAAGTTCAGAACATGGAAAGACTTAAATGCCAGATTGAGAAATTTGTATTTTATCCTTAGCTTGTCAGTGACTCAAGACTTTTTTTAAATAAAGGAATAGCATGGTTAGTTCTGTGCTTTAAGAGGACTGGGTGACAGCTTTGCAGCGATATGTTAGAGAAGAAATAGGTTGGAACTAGGAAGAACAATTAGGGAATTGTAATAGTGTAGCTGAGACCTGTGGTCTAGCAGGTAGTGATGTAAACAAAAAAAAGGGGATAGATATGAGAGGAGTTAGGGAGGTAGCATTGATGAGACTTAGAAATTGATTAGATATGAGAGGTGAAGGCAAAGGAAGAGTCACAAATGATTCAATCAAAGGATGGATGCTTAAGCTAAAAAAACAAATAGTAATTATCATGATTAAATGTATTGGAAACAAAAGACAAAACATTATCCTCCCCTTACTCAAAACTGATGCATATTTTAAATGGTTTACTTCTGGCTCAAAGCTTAGAATAGAGGTGTCAGATTCAAGCCCCTACAGAACTCCGAAGTATGGTTGGAACTAGATTAAAATGTAATTGAGAAATATAATTTCAACTTTTGTGCAAGGCTAATAAAACAACAACAAAAATGGTCTGCTCTGATTCAGAACCCTGAGGGAGTTGTCCAAAAGCCAGTGACAGATTAGCAGATTAGAAAGTCTATCCCATCCCACCCACCTTGAAACACAACTAGTCAATGGCTGACTGGATTGGAACACAAATTTACTATGAATATTCTGTATATTATCAGCAACTCTGGGGAATGACTTATTCAAGAATTCATTTGTCCCTTAGAAACATTTCTGTGCACCACTTAAGGGCACTACCTTGGCTGGTATGGATGAACAGAATAAAGTCTTTTACTAAAATATTCTAATAAGCAGTAATTTTTTTTTACATAGCCATCTTTTTTCAAAATCAAGAATTATAATAACAACTCACATTTATGTTACCCTGAAGTTGTAAGACTTTTGTATATATTATCTTATGTAACATGATAATCCTCAGAGGGAGATTATCATTATTATCATTTTGCAGATAAGGAAATTGAGGATCAGAGAAATAATTGGCTTATTAAAAGTCATACAAATAGTAAATAGCAAACCTATAGGCCATGGATTCCAGTTCTACCCACCATGCTAGGGTTTTTCTCCTGTGTTATGATCCCCACTTTGGCAGTCTGGCAGAAACTTATTGATCCCTTCTCAGAATAATTTTTAAAATGAATAAAATAACATACATAGGATTAACAAAGAAAACCAAAGGCTAGTGAAAATAAAAATGTAATGTCTCCCCCAACTAAGTTCATGGAATACAAAGAAACTAAGGACCCTATCCAGGTCTAAAAACTCTGCTCCAGATCATGAGAAAATTGCAGAGACTTCACCAGGTTGCCTAGGTAGTGAGCATCAGTTATGGAAGTGTTTAAGTCTGGGGCCCCTGGCCCCAAAATGAGGAGCCTTTCTAATACCCAGCTGCCTCCTTGAGGATACTGGCACTGCCTATTTTATAGGATTGTAAGCTGGAAAGGATCCTAAAGGTCAGTGGATCCAATCTCCTCATTTTACAGGTAATAAAACTAAAGCATAAAGGGAATAATTGATTTGTCCAGATTTATACAGCTAATAAGTATCTGCAAAACAATGTAAACTCAAATCTTCTTGATCCCGTTCTCAGTGCTCTAGCCACTGAAGGGTAAGGAAATTCCTTTAAGTTTTACAATATTTGGGCAATTATTACTAAAATTAGGTAAAACTCAATTTTCCATGATTTACTAAATTTACAAAGTAATTTACCTCTTCTTCTCCATCCTCCCAAGTGCAACTAGCAACTGGCACAATGAATAGAGCACCAGGCTTGGAGTCAGGAAGATCTGAGTTTAAATTCAGCCTTAGGCACTGAACTGTGAGACCACAGGCAAAGAAATGCATCACTTTTTGCTTCAGTTTCCTCAATTGTAAAATGGGGATAATAATAGTACCCACTTCCCCAGGTTGGTTGTAAGGATCAAATGAGGTTTTATATGCAGGTTATGCACACATATATATTACACATACATACTTATATATGTGTATTCATAGGGGGTATGTGTACATTCATATGCATAAATCTCATTTGATATACATATTACATATGTGCACATATACATATACACATATATACAATATGCATATATACCTATAGATGTGTGTACATAGGGTGTGTGTATATACCTATATACATATGCATAAACCTCAAATGATATATATATATATAATATATGTGCATATAGGTATGTGTATATGTGCATGCACATGCATGTGAGTATATGTATCAGTGTTTATAATTATACACACATGCAAATACATACACATAAAATGCCTGCTACATATCAAATACTATAGAAATGTCGGCTATTATCATTATTATTACTGAACAGCTGATTTATTCTTTGAACATATTTGTTTCCCAAATAATTCCTCACTTCAGGAATTCATGATTTTGTCACAATCATCCTCCTTCCGTTGATCTCGTGCTCTTCCTTCTATGAGGTAGAAGACAGTCTAAGACAGTTGCTGTGCTGACTCTGGGACCTTTATAAATTTAACTAAGTGGGACTCCTGACAATAGGTGTACCATCTGTTATCAGCCCTATTTTCCTGATCTATAACACACATTTATATATGTATATATGTGTGTGTGAGAATGTGCACATATGTATGTGTGTATGTGTGTGTGTGTATACATGTGTGCATATACATATTTTATATATATAAGTATATATTTGTATTGAAAGTGGAATAGGCTGAGTAATTGATATATATGTGCATATTTTATATAATTCCAATAAAAAGGATGAAAACTCAAGTGCTCCTTACCCCGTTCTGCATGTATATATGCATTATTACCTGGTATTTGGGATTTACATAGCTTTTGCTTTCCTCCATTCTTGTAAATAACTGAGAATTGACTGTAGGCAGTCGTTATTTACAAGGATGGCCATGTTTTATCGGTGAGCATGTTTTACCAACCAACATCAATAACATGGAGGAAATAGGGCCATTCCAGTTACCTCTTGGAACTGCTCCTGCCTCTCGATCACATTTTACTTATTTATCTTCTTTCTCATAATAAAACAATCAGTGACAGGCTGCTAGTTCTTCTCCTTATTTGAAAACACACTTAATAATGCATTATTTTACAATGATTTTGTGTCACGCACAGCAAAGCTTAATGGGACCAAATAAATAGTCTTCTGGTTGTCAAGATCCCGGGTGAGTAGCTGATGAAACAGGGGAGACAGGAAGGTGTGGCCCTTTGCAATTGGCAGGGGATGGGGAAAGGTTGTGAATATTTATTGGCCAGCAATCACACACCTGCTCAGTCAAAGGGGCTTTCACATATATATGGAAATGTTCTCACCAAATTGACATGCCTGCTGAGTTTTGGGTTAAGTTAGGGATGTTAGAGGCAGTTGATTTAGGGCTGAAAAATATAGATGTTATTCCCAGAAAGCTGAAAGGGAGAGTTAGCAGGTGTGCCCTTCAGAGCAATGAGACTTTGTCAACAACTTTTCAAACAAAATAATGCAGCCACATGATAAAGGCCCAATGCATGGCAAAATAGAACATTATCCTTCTTTTTCCTACTTCTTTGAAATTTTTGTCTTTAGCTAAGTCCATTGGAAGATAGATACTACTATCGCCAAGATGAATGTAATGTACCAACCTAAGTTTAACTACCTTTTTAAACTTTGCAGTATTTCTTTCAGGGGATGGAAAAGGTAATAAGTGATTAGGGGTGGTAAAATGAAAGGTAAGAAATAATAATGTTAACAATGTATCTTATTATGTACTCTGCTTATTTACATCTTTACAATTCTAAAAGTGAGATTTAGTACTAATAATACATTTTAAGTGGTTTATACTTCATTCAATTATAAAACAAATTTGTTTCTGACTGTTTATATCTTTCAATCTCCCCAATAAAGAAAATACATTTGATATCACATATTTGAGAAAAATTTGAAAATTCTAGCGAGACATATCAATTATAAATTATGAATCTTAGAAGGGTTCTCTGTAAAGAGGCAGGCTATCTGCCAATAGGCTATCAATTTATAATTGAACACCCCTCCAGAAATGATTTGTGAGTGAAAACCAACAGTAATTATGGATATTAAAAATAATTACAAGCAATGTAAGAAAGATTTCTTTTTTGAAAAGTGTTTCTTATCATAGATTAAAGAGTGCTAGTTTGGGGGTTAAAGGACCTGAATTTGAATCCTCTTTTGCTACACTTAAGTTTTCTGTACTCAATTTATAAAATCAGTTTATTTTTTAAAGTAAAGGACTAGACTAGATAATTACTAGATTTTTCCCCCCAATTTTAAATCCATGACCCTCTGATCTAATACCCCTTTTATTTCCCCTTGTTATTCTTGGGAGAAAGAGAGAGGAAACCTCACCTATCTCCACCTTAACTCCCTCCTTCTCTATAGATTATTAAATATTTAGAGCTAGAAAGGACTTTGGAAGTTATGGTCTGAGTGCTTCTTTTTAAAATTGAGGATGACAATAGTTAAATGTCTAAGGCATACAGATACTAAGTGGCAGTGACACATTTCCTATTCCAAATTCAGAATCCCTTTCCACTGTACAAGTTAGAAACTCCTCTCCTTTTCCTACCTAATTCTTAACTACTTAAGACTTCAATTCAGGTTACTTCTCCACTCCCCTGATGTCTTCAGCAATCATTGAAAGAAACAGAAATTCTCATTGCAGAGAGGAAGATAAATATCACCATTCTCTGATTTTATTGTCTACTCTGTTGCACATCTTATACCCGGGGGCAGGTATACCTGTCTGGCAAGCACTACTTAAACACTCAAAGTATGAGCATATTTTGCTTGAGATACAAAGAGGAAGAAATTCCTTAATACCAGATTCAAAGTTCTTCAGTTGAACTCAACTTTCCCTTCTCTTTTCCCCTCCCCTGCCACATGCATACTTCAAAAAAATTCTCCCAACAAGCCCTGCCTTAATCTTAAATCTTAGAACTATTTGCTTCCCTCTAGGCTTAGTCCATGTTCTGTTTCTTTGGGTTTTTTTGAAGGGTGGAATGATAGTCATGGCATGACCTTGGCAACAATTACCTGCTTTTCCAGGAAAAGTGAATGCTAAACCCAGCTTTGGAAAATGTTCCATATTTGGTCTCTTCTTCATCCTGATTGGATTTTAACACAGAAAGAAGTTCATTCCTTAAGAATGTGTGTAATAGGGGCAGCTAGATGGCATAGTGGACAGAGCACCAGTTCTGAAGTCAGGAGGACCCAAGTTCAAATTTGACCTCCGATACTTAACATTTCCTAGCCGTGTGACCCCAGACAAGTTATTTAACCACAATTGACTCAGAAAAAAAAAAAAAATTGGTATAATATCAGAATAGCCAGCTTGTCAGAATGACAAAACTGTGAAGTAAGCATTTTGAACTTCCTGCCTCTCTTACCATTTATTACCAGTTATTCTTTCACTCAGTAATGAGTAGACATGTTGTTACATGTCCTTGAAATCTGTTGTCTTATATAATCAGAAGACCATAGTCTCTTCTCATATATTTAGTCTTCCCCATGCTATTACCCCATGCATATATGCCATAGAAGCATATGTTTCCAATTTTATAGGAAAAAAATAGAATAGGTCTTGCAACTAAAAAAGTTGGAAAAAGAGCAAATTAAAACTCTCCCAATCAAACACCAAACTTGAAATTCTAAAAAGAAAAGGAGAGATTTAAAAAAATGAAAGTAAAAAAACTATTGAATTAATAAATAAAACTAAGACTTGGTTTCATGAAAAACCAACAGAATAGATAAACCTTTAGTAAATTTGATTAGAAAGAGGAGAGGAAAATCAAATTGTTATTCTTAAAAATGAAAAGGGAGAACTTTCCACCAATGAAGAGGAAATTAGAGCAATAATTAGAAGTTACTTTGCCCAACTTTATGCCAATAAATTTGATAACATAAGTGAAATGGAGGAATACCTACAAAAATATAGATTAGCCAGATTAACAGAGGAGGAAGAAAATTTCTTAAATAGTCCTATTTCAGAAAAAGAAATAGAACAATTATTTCAACTATTAATCAACTCCCTAAGAAAAAAATTCCCAGAACCAGATGGATTTACATGTGAATTCTACTAAACATTTAAATAACAATTAATTCCAATACCATTTGAACTATTTGAAAAAATAGGGAATGAAGGACTTCTACCAAATTCCCTTTATGACACAGACATGGTACTGATACCTAAACCAGGTAGAACAAAAGCAGAGAAAGAAAATTATAGACCAATCTCCCTAATGAATATTGATGCAAAAATCTGAAATAAAATATTAGCAAGGAAATTACAGAAAATCATCCCCAAGATAATACACTAAGGCCAAGGAGGATTTATATCAGGAATGCAGAATTGGTTCAATAGGAAAACTATTAGCATAATTGACTATATCAATAACCAAATTAACAAAAACCATATGATTATCTCAATAGATGCAGAAAAAGCATTTGATAAAATCCAACATCCATTCCTATTAAAAATATTTGCGAGTATAGGAATAAATGGACTTTCCCTTAAAATAGTCAGTAGCATCTATTTAATATCATCAGTAAGCATCATATGTAATGAGGATAAACTGGAACCATTCCTAATAAGATGAGGGGTGAAACAAATTTTCCCACTATCAACATTACTATTCAATATTGTATTAGAAATGCTAGCTTTGGCAATAAGAAATGAAAAAGAGATTAAATGAATTAGAGTAGGTAATGAGGAAAGCAAATTATCACTTTTTGCAGATGATACGATGGTCTACTTAGAGAACCCCAGAGAATCAACTAAAAAGCTATTCGAAATAATTGCAGGATACAAAATAAATCCACATAAATCATCAGCATTTTTATATATCACTAACAAAATCCAACAGCTAGAGATACAAAAAGAAATTCCATCTAAAATAACTGTCAATAGTACAAAATATTTGAGAATCTATCTGCCAAGGGAAAGACAGGAACTATATGAGCAAAACTACAAAACACTTTCTACACAAAGTCAGATCTAAACAATTGGAAAAATATCAAGTGCTCTTGGATAGGTTGAGCAAATATAATAAAGATGACAATACTACCTAAACTAACCTATTTATTTAGTGCTATACCAATCAGACTCCCAAGAAACTATTTTACTGACCTAGAAAAAATAACAACAAAATTCATTTGGAAGAACAAAAGGCCAAGACTTTCACCAATGAGATGATTCAAACCAGTTCCAATTGTTCTGTAATGAAGAGAGCCATCTATACTCAGAGAGAGAACTATGGGAACTGAGTGTGGACCACAACATAGCATTCTCACTCTTTCTGTTATTATTTGCTTGCATCTTTGTTTTCCTTTTCAGGTTTTTTTCTTTCTAGATCCAATTTTTCTTGTGCAGCAAGATAACTGTATAAATATGTATACATATATTGGATTTAACACATAACTTAACATATTTAATATGTATTGGACTACCTGCCATCTAGGGGAGAGGGTGAGGGGAAGGAGGGAAAATTTGGAACAGAAGATTTTGCAAGGGTCAATGTTGAAAAATTACCCATGCATATCTTTTGTAAATAAAAAGATATAATAATAAAAATAATTTTAAAAAAGAAAAAAAATTAGAGAAAACAGTGCCATTGCAAACATCTAGGGTAGAAGTCATCCTGGGAGTTGAAGGAAATGAAGAAATAAAACTTGGATGTCATGTATTCTTTTCTGTCTGTAAGAGAGTTGTCACATTTCTTTCTAAAGCTAGAACATAGGATAATAATATCTGGCATTAGAGTAGAGATTTATGTTTTTACAATACTTTGTATTCAGTATTTCCTTTAATCTCCTCTGTAATCTCATGAAGAAGATAGAGCCACCATTATTATCACCATTTTATAGTTGAGATAATAAACTGAACTCCAGAAAATTGAAACGACCAGCCCAAAGATGTTGGACCTTAACTACTGGCTTTCTGATTTGTTCAGAGCTGTTTCCTTTATATCATGAAAAACATATGATCACAATTAAAGAAGGACAAGGGATATTAAAGAGGAATTACAGCTATGACCAATCAAACCAAAGAATGAAGGGGGAAAGATGAGGTTTGATACCTAACTTTCCTAATAACTGTATATCCTAGATGGAATAACTTCACTTTGTTCTATTTAGGTCTAGTCAAACCTCAACTAGATTATGACCTCTTAATAAGACAACATCTTATGTTTTAATAATGTCTATGAGATCCTCTTGTATCCTCCCCAAAGCATGATCAGAGTACAGGAAAAAGTTTCAAGAATTTGAGTAAATGTTATGTTACACATGCTTAAGAAAAGTAGGCTTCGAAGAAATAGTTGTATACAAGAGAGAAGGATGAGACGTCTGTACGATTTTTAGATCCCAACCCCTCTCGGACCTGTTCATCATCATTAACAGGATCCAATGGGCTCCTCTCATAGGTCCATTTCTGTGGTTTGTTTGTACTATACATAAAATTTACTTCACTATGATCTCAAGTCTATTTTCTCCTCCCAAAATATGCTGCCCAGAATAGTAATCAAAGACAGACTTTGAACTGTCACTGGGCTTTCATCTTGGAATCTCAAAGAGCCTTACAAGCATTAAATAATTAATGGCCCCTAAATGGCACAAAGACTAGGCAGCTTGGAGAAGAGACTTTGTCTAATAAAAGGCCTTTTTCCTCCTGGGTGAATAAATTTTTAGGGACAATCAAAATGGTCACTGTATTTAATATTTTTATACTATCTATTTGAAAAAAAAAAGATACTAAGTGCTCAGGAGAAAAGATACTCTTTTTCTCAAGCTTCCTTACTTTCATTCAAGTCTCAGCAAAAGTCCCATTTGTACAAAAGATCTTGTACACTCCCCACTATTCCCCTATAGTCCTTTATACTCCCCACCACTTCCCTAAATTAATTGCTATACACTTTTGTATTTATTTAATTCTGTATATGTTATATCCTTAATAAACTGTAAGTTCTTTGAGAATAGAGAAAGTTTTTATTTTGTCTTTGCATCCTTGGAACTAAGCACAATGTCTCACAAACAGTGAATGCTTAATAAATCCTTATTGAATTAAATTGAACTGAATCTCAAATTTTAGTGCATGAAGTTCAGTATAAAGTTAATGATCATGTTAAGTAAACTAAATTTAATTCTGAGAGGCCTCCATGGCCCAATTGTGCAGAGTGAGGGCAACTATCAGAACTAACTGGGTTCTTGTCAGTGTTCTAATTCACGGACCTATCAGAAGGACTGGAGGAACCATTTAGAGACGAGGCTGAGCCATACAGAGTAAGGCCCCTCACTGCACAATAATGGATATACAAGAGTATTCCAAAGGAATCATAGGGCAGTAGGTGAGTAAGACCCTTTAGAGCCACCAAGGAATCAATCTTCCCTCAATCCTGAATCCCTTATGCAGGGTTTCTATAGAATACTCTGATCCTGTTACATACACCTAACTTACCACCCTGTCAGTAACATCAGGACAAAAGTCTTTTGGTTGGTAAATGGAACATACTATGATGTATATGCGATAGCAATATATATAAGGTATAATTAGGTTCTGAACACAAGTTTCCAGTTCCAAGTCTAGTATTCTTTCTCCTGCCATGGTGGATCAACCTTTAGGGCTCTTATTGCTTCCCTGCCACCTCTGTGTGTTCTTATCTGATCATCTATAAGATCAGAAGGCTGGTCCGAATGATCTCTAAGGTCCCTTCAAGTTTCAACAATCTTTGATTCTAAATCTGTTGTCAGGAAGCCACCATTCTCAGTATGATTTTTCTCAGGATTGCTTTGCCAGAGCAATAATCTCTCACCTGTGGTCAGATCCACATAAAGCAAAATGAAAGGGTATGGCAAGAAAGCCAGAAAATCGGGTACCTAGCATCCAAGATTTACTGTATGACCTTAGGCAAGTCATTTAACCTGAGTCCCGCTCATCCTGCATGTAAAATGGGAGCCATAATATTTCTTGACTACCTCCCGGGATGCTCTGAGAATTAATGAGATAATATACACAGAACACTTTAGGGTCTTTTGAAGAAAGATATCTAGAAATCCTCAGGACTGTTATTTAAAAAGGGCACTGTCAGAATCATATATATATTTAAATTTTTGTTACCTACATTACCTTAACCAATTCATATTAAAATGAAAGGAGAGACTAATAATCTAATTTAATTCTCCCCATTTATGATACTGTATTACCTTTATGTTTTCATTCCATTTGGGCAGGGAAGTTCAGCTCAGCAAAATGAGCTGATGTTTGCTGCCTTCATAAACCATAGAAGGAGTCACAGAGCTAAGCCAACATGACTCCTTTATTTTATAGATGAACAAAAATATTTTAGATAGTGGAAACACATAGTGTTTGGCAGGACAGAACAAGAACCCAGGTCAGATGCCCAGGCAAACCTCTTTCTAACACACTATTCTGATTTTTTAAAACTCTTCTAACATAGGGAGCAACAAGACAGATCAAACATTTTCATCTTCTTACATATGCTGCTTACCTTTGATTTCTTTACTCTGAATATTAGATTTAAGAATTCCCCCTACCTCCTTTCTCTCTTCCTCCTTACTTCTTTCAAGACTCTGCTTAAACACCTTCTTCTAGATAAGAAGAAGGGAGGAGAATTAAGAAGAGGGGAGAAAGGAAAGAGCAAAAGAGAGGGAGAAAAGGGAAGGAAGGAAGTGGGGAAGGAAAGGGGAAATAGAAGGAAGGGGGAGACAGAGGAAAGGACTATGGGAGAAGAGGAAGAAAGGGGAGGAGGAAAGAGGAAGAATGAAGGAAGGGAGAGAAGATAAGATTTGATAAGAAAAAGAAAGAGAAATAAGCAAAAAGGAAAAAAAGAAACAAAAAAGAAGAAGGAAAAAAGAGATAAAAAAAGAAAAAGAAGAGAGAGGGGAATCCCTATTTATCCATCCTTTTTTCCTCTCCCTCCTTCTCTAAGCCAGTGAATAGTTTTAGTTTGTAAACTTTATTTGAGATGCAAAAATGGCTTAGTAGAGAGAGGTGTCCTGTATAAAAAAGACCTATTTTCCACTTCTGTCTCTTTTCTTCCCTGACACTTTCTGGCTGGGTGACTCAAAATCAACTTATTTAAACTCTCTATGCTTCTCCATTTGATAAATGGTCAAAGGATATGAACAGGCAGTTTTCAGATGAAGAAATAAAGGATAACTACTATCATATAAAAATGCTCTAAACATTATTGATTAGAGAGATGTAAATGAAAACAACTCTGAAATAGTATCTCACATCTCTCAGATTGGCTCTAAGACAGAAAAGAAAAATGCCAAATATTGGAGAGGATGTGGAAAAATTGGGACACTGATGGTTGGTGGAGTTGTGAGCTAATTCAACATTCTAGAGAGCTATTTGGAATTCTGCCCAAAAGGCAATAATACTGTGTACATCCTTTGAACCAATAATACCACTACTAGGTCTGTATCCCAAAGAGATTTTTAAAAGGGAAGGAAGAACCAATGTATACAAAAATATTTGTAGCAATTCCTTTTGTAATGGCAAAGAATTGGAAATTGAAGGGATTTCCATCAATTGGAGAATGGCTAAGTTGTAATTGTTATTATTTGTCCTTCTTTCTTAAAGAGGACCATGATATCAGGGAAATGATACCATGACATGCAAGTAAATTAGATTTGAATGAGGGAAGGCTGGGCAAAGTCACCCTGGCTCACTTTCCTCTCTAGAACCATCTCATCCCAGAGACAATATATAGATCAGAATGACTGGAGATATTCCTGGATGAAATGGGAGACTTGGACCTTTTTAAGCTAAGGTCTTCAACAATTCTCAGTTTGACTGAGGCCTGCCTTTCGGCGATTAAGGCTAGATAGCAATTGAAGTAACAAATCTCCTCTTTTGCCTAGTCTAAAAAATCTAAATAAATTAATGAATTAATGAGTGAATCTGGGAGGGAAAGACTCTTAGGGTTTCTGGTTAAAGCAGAAATGACTACTATTTACATTCAATCTGAAACAATCAGGACCCAAACAATGATCAAATGGGGCTTGGCCTGGGACCTTTTAGTGGGCAATTAGAATCAGATTGGTTTTAGTTTAAAGCCTGGTTCTTTTAAAAAAAGAAATTTAGTCAGTAAAGCTCAAGATATCTTGGTAGGGTTCAAAGGTGTAAAAGAAGTGGGGGAAATGCTTTTACTGTATTAAGAAGCAGTGGAGTATATTTGCTAATATAGTTTTTAAAAAAAGTAGGCTTGGAGTGAAAAAAAAAAGACTTGGATTCAAGTTTAGTCTCTAATATTTACTAATTTATGAATTAATTATTAGGACAATTCACTTGGACTTTAAAATTTGATTTTAATCATCTGCAAAATGAAGATAAATATTAAAGGTCACTTAATTCTGAATTATTATTATGACTCTATGTAATCATTATCTATCCTCACTGTTACAATGGACTACCTTCAGCCTCCCCAAACTACATAGTCCAGGGCTCTAGCTACTTCTTAAGAATTGTAAAAACCTCCAATAGAATGACAACCATTTGTCTCCCCTGTATCTGCCCCTCTGATGGCAGGAAATATTCTGGGGGCGGGGGGTGAGGTAGAGGCAACAGTCAGGGAGACCTTCCTGTATAACAGGTAATGCCTTTATTTGGCAGCAAATTGTGCTATAAAAATGATGAACAGGCAGATTTCAGAAAACCTTTGAAAGACTGACATGCAGTGATACAGAGTGAAATGAGCAGAACCAGGAGAACATGAAACATATTAACAGCAATATTGGATTACTATTCTTAGTAGTTATTCTAAATAATACAAACATTTAAGGCAATTTCAAAGGATTTAAGATGAAAAATGTCATCTATCTCCAGAGAAATAATCAATGGAGTCAGAATGCAGATTGAAGAATACTATTTTTCACTATCTGTATTTTTTTTCCATGTCCTCCCCTTTTAGATCTGTGTCTTCTTTCACAACATGATAATATGGGAATATGTTTTGTATGACTGAACCTGCTTACAACAAATTGCTTACTCTCTCAGGGAGAGGGGAAATGGGGGAGGGAGAAGTAAAACTTGAAACTCAAAATTTTTCAAAAAATTCAAAAATTCATTACATGTAACTAGAGAAAAATAAAATATTATTTAAAAAATAAACTTTATGTTTCACACAATTGTGTGAACAATTTAGACAATTGTCTAAATATTATAAACTGTAGTATATTTTCTGATTTTCTTGTAAAAAGAATTTCCTCACTAGGAATTCCTAATATGAATTAAATAACAAGTCTAGGTCACTTTTTCCTTAATATTTCCAGCTTTAAACTTTCCATTAAGTGAATGTTTTCCCTCCGTTAAATGAACATTAATTTTTCTACCTATAGATTCTACTCATCAACTGAAATCCTACTTTTGAGATCCAGCAGAAATTTTTTCATTAATGATACAGCTTTTATGTACAACAGTTCAAGTTCAATTGGCCTTTAAGGGCCTCTATGGAATAAGCAAATTTTCAAAGCATTTTGAACTTGATCTATATATATATATATATATGAATCAATTTTCATGGTGGATTAAAAAATTACATACTTAAAAGGAAAAAAGTAGAAGGAAAGAGAGAGAAATCATTCTTAGCCATGACACTGATGTTTTTCAATCTTTGGAAGTATATCTTGAAAAAGTTATGCAAGTACTACTGAAATGAAGGCCATAAAATACTTTGAGGAAACATGAAAAGTGTGCTCCCATCACACTGAGAGACATCCTGAAATTAACTGCCAATCAAGCCCTGAAAATAGGAAACACATTCTTCCTTCCCTGCTTCCTCTTCCTCCTCTTCTTCCCTTTCTTCCCTTCTTCCCCTTCTTCTCCTGTCACCAAAACAATAATTTAATTTCCTAGAGAATTCAAATGGATTTTAGGGATGATCCAGTTCAACCTCCCAGCCTGTGCTGGAATCTCTGTGAAAGCTCCTTTTCAGGTGGTTATCAAGTTTCTTTCTTTTCTTTTCTTTTCTTTAATAATGATAACTTTTTATTGACAGAATCCATGCCAGAGTAATTTTTTACAACATTATCCCTTGCACTCGCTTCTGTTCCGATTTTTCCCCTCCCTCCCTCCACCCCCTCCCCTAGATGGCAAGCAGTCCTATATATGTTAGATATGTTGCAGTATACCCTAGATACAATATATATATGCAGAACCGAACAGTTTTCTTGTTGCACAAGAAGAATTGGATTCAGAAGGTAGAAATAACCCGGGAAGAAAAACAAGAATGTAAACAGTTTACATTCATTTCCCAGTGTTCCTTCTTTGGGTGTAGCTATTTCTGTCCATCATTGATCAATTGAAACTGAGTTAGATCTTTTCTTTGTCAAAGAAGTCTACTTCCATCAGAATATATGGTTACCAAGTTTCAATGAGATTGCTTTAAAAGGTGTGGGGCTAGTTATTTTGCATACCAATTTACATTCTATTTCATGAGACTCCAGTCCTATGACTGTGGTCTTTGCATCAACATTCCTTCCATGATTACAATGAACCACCTTGCTCACTTCTGCCTCCTGAATTTTTTCTTTTGTGATTCTTGCTCACACACCATCTTTTAGATAAGAATTTTTCTGACACCCCCCTATTTCCAGTTGGTATTATTTCCCTCTCTAAATTACTTCACGTTTGTATTATATTCCATATATGTATGTACATTACATATATAGTATATAGACACATGTTTTGCAGATACCTACATACCTGAATTACACATTTGTATGTATATGTGTGTATGCGCTGTACTCTCTAATACATATTGTCCTTTTGAATAGAATGTAAGCTTTTTGAGAGCAAGGATGGTTTTATTTTTTAACCTCAGTACTTAGTATAATTTTTGGTGCATAGAAGGCACAGTAAGCACTTGACTGATTACAATATTTTCCCTTATATTGAAGGGAGAATTTTTCTCCTTGTGGCTACCTTGCCTTGACCCTAATATTGTCATCAAAAGTAACACAGAACAATCCTAATCTATCTCCCACATGACAGTCTTAAAAACATTTGCAGAATGTTTTCATTTCTTTGGAACAAACATGCTCCATTCGTGTTAACTATTTCTCATACGAAGTAGTTTGAAGCCTTCTTAGCATTCAGAGAAGTCACCTTCAGTTTATCAACATCCTTCTTAATGTGTGACCTCCCAAATTTAGTATAGCACTTTAAATGTGATTTTGTCAATATTCAGAACATTGCCTCTTCTCTTCCATTCATTATACTTCTATAAATATAGCCTTAGATTGTATTAACTTTTTAGAGAAGCCCCATTACATTATTGAGTCACATGGAGCTTGTTGTCGATCAAAACCCTTAATATTTCTTACAGAACTGCTTTCAAGACATGTCTCCAAACTTATACTCATATAGTCAGGTTTTTTTGAAATTATGAGTAGGAAATTATATTTATCCCTTTAAAATGTTGGTTTCCTAATTTTGACTCATCTCAAACTATCAAGAGTATTTTAATTTTATGACAAGAGACATTGTAGCTACCTTTCCCAGTTTGGTGTCAAGGGCATAATTTGATAAACTATCCTATGCCAGCTAAAACATGAGTAATAGTATTGAATAGGGCAGAGTCCAGGAAAACATCCTACAGTACTCACTAGAGATCTCTCTCTAGACTGATATTCTTTCATTAATTTAGACTTTTTAGCTATAATTTAACCAATTATCAACCATCCCTTATTTCTCCATCTTGATCTTAATGATCACTGAATCACAGAATTTCAGAGTTGGAAGAGACAAACGTGAACAAAGTAGCCCAAATCATATATAAAAGGAATCCCATCTATAACAAACTCAAGAAGTGGTCATCTAGTTTCTGCTTCATGATCTCCATGATCTACTACCTCTCAATGTAGCTCATTTCACTTTGGAACATCTCTAAATTGTTAAGAAGTTTTTGTTTGTTTTTTTCCCACATCAATTCAAATTTTATTAAAAAAATTTCTACCAAGTGTTTCTGGTTCTCTGGGGTCACTCTCATGCTTTTCCCACATGACAATCTTTCAAATACTATAAATATATTTCTTTTCCAAAGTGTTTTTTCTCCAGCATAAACATTCCCAGTTTTTTCAACATATTCTCATATGACATGGTCTCAACACTTTTTACCATCTTAGCTGTCTGACTTTGGACTCTTTTTGTCTTATCAGTGGTCTTAAAAAGTATTACCCAAAACTGAACGTAATATACTCCAGATAAGGTCTGATGACTACAGAGTATCAAGAGACTGTCATCTGCTGGTAATTGTGATTCCTTAGAAGACATGATCACATATAGAAATCTGCACTGACTTTAATCATACAAATTTCTGGTCTAATAGCACTATCATATGATTGTGATTTTAAAATGATAGGAAGTTAATTCGGCATGATTTATTTTTGGTATTTCCTAATGATCACCATTCCCCTTTGAAAATAATCTATGATTCCTTTTTAGAATTTTCCTGGGGATCAACATCAGATTCTCTGGCATAGAAGAAAGCAGCATAGGAGTTTTCCAGATTAATTTTCTCTATAATATATTTAACACTGCTTCATCCGGCTCAGACATAACATTGGGTATAATTGTAAATGTATTTTTGCTCCTTATGTCTCTCAAAAAAGGGGCAGGTCTGTCTGACTTTTAAAATGTAAACTCACAGCCAGAACAATGAATTCAAATCATTTACTTCAAACATATTGACATCTTGCTCTTGTCTGAGATGCTTAACCATAACTCTTTGAACTTTGCCCACTAAGTTCATTCTAATGATTAGTGACTATTTCAACCCAATTTAGTAGCATTCTTTTTTCTCATCCCACTCAGAGTGGTATACTATAAACCCTTCACCTTGATTTTTTTTTCTCTACAACTATTGTTCCTTCTGCTTCTGGATTATAATTCTAAGTAGTGGTCCAAGGGAAACAAATTTTTTGTAAGGAAAGGATTAGAGCAATGCCATTATGGAACTTGTAATACTAACCTTCA
Source organism: Antechinus flavipes (assembly GCF_016432865.1). Taxonomy (NCBI): domain Eukaryota; kingdom Metazoa; phylum Chordata; class Mammalia; order Dasyuromorphia; family Dasyuridae; genus Antechinus; species Antechinus flavipes. The sequence goes on along the minus strand of NC_067399.1, from coordinate 221,179,743 downwards.
ATTCTGCAATCTTCTCTTTGTTATGGGGTATGTTCATTCTTATCTTCCTTAAAACTACCATGTTTCTTATATATTTAGAATCCCCTAGAAACTTCGTGCTCATATGTCTAGGCACTTAATTCCCCCCTCCTTTTTTTCTTTTTTTGAATACATAATGTTGAATAGAATTAGGTTTCAAAGAGGACTATATATGATATATTCCTCTAAGTGGCAGGGTGATGCTTGATGAAGTTTGTCAAAGTCCTTACTAAAATGTTGCACCCCCCAAAAGAGCTCAATATTCTAGATCTACTTAAACAGAAATGGGAATCAAGAATCTGTTCATAAGGATTGCTGTGGGATATATATTGGCCTAGTTTTAAATTTAATGCCATCTATTTTTATTGCATTTTTTATTAATTTTGCTAAATATTTCCCAATTACATTTTAATCTGGTTCGAGCCTCACTTGGGAATGTCTCTGCTATAGATGATCTCTAATCATGGTAGATTACAGCATGACTATTATAACCTTCTCTAAGTTTATGAAGCTAATAATAATATGCATTAATGTAAATAAAGATGATAGCTTTTTTTGTTGCCATGCCATATTGTGACTCATTTTAAGCTTATAATCAACTAAAACCCACAGATCTTTTTTCAATGAATTATTATCTGTTCTGTCTATATTAAAATATAAATATAGCACTTTATATTTACTCATATTAAAACTGGTCTCATTGAATTTGGGCCATTATTTTAGAATACCAAAATCTTTAAATTTTAACTTAATTATCCACTGTTAGTTATTCCTCATATCTTTGTACTATATGCAGATATGAGTTGCATGCCATTTCTGTCTTCATCCAAGTCATTGATAAAAATGCTGAATAATATAGTGGAAAAGGACATGCATCTAGGGTACTTCACTTGACATATCCTTCCATGTTCATATCAATCAATAACTATTTGTCTCTGTTCAATATATCAGTTTTCAATCTGCCTAATTGTACTATTGTCAAATCTTTGATAAAAGGACATCATACTAGAGTTTAACAGATAATCAACCTGTTGGTAAATGTTTATTTAGCACCTATTATGCCAGATACTATGCTAAGTAGGGATACAACTACCAAAAAAAAAAAAAAAAAAGAAAGAAAGATAGTTCTTGATTTTAAGGAAATTGCAATCTAACTGGGGAAAACAATACAACAGAAATCTAAGTTGGTCAGAAAAATCCCGAAGTAGTGCAACCAGGTGAAAAAGGAGAAAACAACTGAAGGATCTCTTTAAATGGAGGTTCAGAGCTCTTAGCCTCACCCTCCCATCAGAAAGGCAGAGGATAAAACAAAAGTTTGTTTTATTTTAGTTTTAGTTCTATATTCCCTCCCCTCCCCAACTCATCCTCCCGCATTGAGAAAGCACGACAAATTCTTATTAAAAACAAGTACAATATATTGAAGAAAAAAACATCACATTTTCCATGACCAAAAGCCAAAATAAACAGCAATAATAACAAAACAATCTGTACTGTGAATTCGTCATCTCTCTATGAGGAGGGGGTCAACATATTTTTTTTTCATTTTGAGCCCTCTGGAATTGTGGTTGGTCATTGTATTGATCAGAGTTCTCAGGTCTTTCAAAGTTCTTAGCCTATGATATAATCTAATCTTTTCAAAAACTCAATTAAACTTTTTTGGAATTACATTTTTAAGTTCGGAACTATCTTTCTTCCTCTCTCTCTCCTTCTGTCACCCTACCTTGCACTAAAGAAGGCCATCATTTGACATACATGTGTATATGTATATATATACATATGTTTGTGTATATATATAAAACTGTAGTATGCATACTTTTCTTTAAATAATATTGCTATTACTGTATATGATATTATCTTAAGTCTGCTCATTCACTCTTCCTTATTTCACGTTTTTTTCTAAACCCAACATGTTCATAATTTCTTACAGCATGGCAATATTTTATCATAATTATATATTACAACTTGTTTAGCCATCCCCCAACTGATGGATATCCCCTCAATTTACAATTCTTTGTTATAATAAGGGAGCTTAAATAAGGGAGATATAAATATTTTAGAACAAATAAGTTCTTTTTCTTTGTCCCTGATTATCCTAGGAAATGTACATATACACAGTTTTGTAACTCTTTGGGCATAATTTCAGATTCTTATCCAAAATGTTTGGAGCAATTCTCAGGTTAACTAACAGTATATTGATGTCCCGATTTTTTAATATCCTTTCTAGAATTTGTCATTTCCCCCTTCTATTATTTTAGCCAATCTGATAGGCATGAGATGATATCTAAAAGTTGTTTCAATTTGCATTTCTCTAATTAATAAGGATTTAAAGCACTTTTATTTGACCATATATAATTTTTATTTCGTTTTCCATAAACTATCTATTCATGTCCTTTAAACATTTACCAATTGGTTAATGATTCATATTCTTATAAACATGATCTACTCTTAAAGGCTATTTCCCCATGCCGTACATATAGACATCTATAATTAATTTTAAAAGTGTAATGTTCATTTTTAAAAGTAAAACCCTTATCTTTTGAGGCAGAAAACATACTAATGTTGATGGAAAACATTTTATCTCATTCTTCTCTATACTCTCAAATGGTATCAAATATGTTCTCTGAAACTACAAAAAATAAAACAAAACAAAAACCTTTCTATATTTGTCCTTTATTCTTCACTAGCATGAGATTGATTTTAGGCTTGAGAGAGAATTATCCTCATGTGGCTGATTTGGTGTGCCACTACAAAATCAATAAGATACTACTGTCTATGTCCTGGGTACTAGTGATACTAAAAGTTCCATGTGTAGAACTATTGCTTCAACATGTTTAGACAGAATATAAAACTTCAGGACCGAGGACAGATCCCAAGGGCCTTTAACAAGAAATTTCTCTTCAAGCTAATATTAATCTCTTAATGAATATCTTTTGTCTTCTAGTTAGTTCTGACTCCACCAAACATATACATACAAACATACATATAGTGTATATCTTGCCAACAAACATAGCATAAGAAACTTTGAATTATTATGACTATCTAGACAGTATCCCAGAGAAAATGAATGAACTTTTCTCAGTAAGAAAGTTAGAAAAGTATCTTAATGAGTTAATTATTAAATGGTCCCCATAAGTAATGATTAAAAATGATTGAATTTATTATTCTCTATGGATTTTTCTGTCATCATAATACAATATGGACCAGAAGTTCCATTTTGATAAGTGCCTTGTTGAAAGAGGATACTTTCTTACCAAGATTTTTTTCTGAGTTTTTTCCTTCTCCTCTTGACCATAGTGGCAGAAAGCTCTTTCTATTTTTTTCAAACATTAACTCAAGAGAAAATGCTATCAGTGATAATTTCAGCAGTCACATACAGCAATTGCAGGACCATAGCTTGACAAGTGACATTTTATTCCCTAAGGTCTTCTTATGGGAAACTCAGAATGGTTTGAGATGTAGTGATGACACAAAGTTGGAATAGATAACATATTCTAGAGGACAAAAATCAGGATTCTAAATGATCTTGACTGGCTGGAACATTGAGCCTGAAACCAAACAAGATGAAATTTAACAAGGGTAAAGTCCTACATTTAGGATTTTTATGGCACACATCCAGAGTAAGAGATATGAGTTGGCAACATGTTCATGTGAAAAATACCATGCTTTAGTTGACCACTGTTAATCAACATTAGGATTCAGCTACCTCAAGAGTTGTGTCCAGATCAATAGTATCATTATGACCTAATTTTCTTAGAAAGTAAGAATATTGTGTTCATTTTTGACCGATTTATTTGAAGAACATTGAACAATTGGCATGTGTCCAGATAAAGGTGACAGAAGGTGAGAAATATAAAAAAACATATTGTATAATAATTGACACATATAGGTCTTTTAAGTTCACAAAGTGATTTGTATACATTTTCATCTGATATTCACAATTAGGCTGAAAAGGAGAAACTATAAGTTCTTAGGGAATCACAGATTGGAGCTAGAAACTCCTAGACTTTAGAGGTTTCCTAGTTCAACCCCTTTACAGATTGGGAAGGTGATACTCAGAGAGGTAAAGTTAATTGCCCAAAGTCACAAGTTAGTAAATTATAGAGTCATTTGAGTTTAGGTTCTCTGACTTCAAATAGAGTATGGTTTCTATCTCAATATTCTAGATAGGACATGCAAAAATATTATTTTCTAAAAGGCATCATTATCCCCATTTTATAGCTGAAGAAATTACAAGTCAATCAGATTAATTAACTTGCTCATGGTTATAGCTAGTAAATATTAGAAGCAGGATTTCACTCAAAGTCTCTCCTGATTCTGGAATTCTGCCTACTTGATTATATGTACTCCTTAACCTCAGTCACAATCATTTTCTTTCTCTGCTTCCTCCTCCTGCTCCTCTTCCTCTTCATCCTTCTTCTCTTTCTCCTTCTTCTCTTCCTTATCTTCCTCCTCCTCTTCCTCCTTTTCATCTCTCTTATTTAGGAATGACTCCCCAATTGGTGATCTCCATACTTCAAGTCTCTTCCCACTCCAGTTTATTCTCCTCCCCCATATAGTTGCCAAAGTGATTTTCCTTAAACATAGATCTGATCATATATATTACTCCTCTAGGCAATAAACTGTAATGCCTACCTATCACCTCTAGGGCCAAATATAAATCTTTCTTTACGTATATCTGGACCTCTCCTATCTGGACCTAGACTATCTTGCCATACTCATTACATGTTACTCTCTCCCCTGTATTCTATGGCCTGGCCTATTAGTTCTTAACCTTGGTGAATATATGTGTGATTCATACTTTGACAGCCAGGTAAAGCCTGTGAACTACATCTCAGAATGTTTGTCAATACATAAAGTAAAATACATAGTATTATGAAGGAAATCAGTTATATTGAAAAATAACTAACAGTGCACATTAAAAACAAACAAGGTCATGGACACCAGGTTAAAAATATCTGATTTAATTAAACTGGCCTTCTTTCTGATTCTCACATATGGTATTACCTCTCCCATTTCCTTTTGCCCTGGCTATTTCCCAAGCCACTTCTTCTTTCCCTTGGCTCACAGAATCCCCTCTTCCCCCTAAAAATGCAATAAAATAATCACCTTCTATATTTTGCATTTCCAGATTCCTTCTATTCCTAGTGCCTGCCCTCCCTCCCTTTTTTTTTTTTTGGATTCAACCACCTTATATTGATTTGTTATTTTGTATATTCTTACATATGTACCCATCTCCCTTCTTGGATTGTAAGCTCTGTAAGTCTCCTCTCATGGACTGTTTTATTAAAAATTCTATCCCCAGAAAGAAGCACTATTTTGACATAATCTCAGATCTAGCTACTTACACAAGTAGCTAGGTGATACAGTGCACTAGTCTTGGAGGGGAGAAGGATTCAGTTCAAATTCTTCCCCACATACTTATTAGCTATGAAAGCCTGGGTAAGTCACCTCTGCCTTCCTTACTTTCCCCATATGTTAAATAAGAATAATAGTAGCACTTAGATCACAGGGTTGTTTTGAGGATGCAAAAGGATTACATATGTAAAATGTTTTATAAGTTGTAAAGCACTACATAAATTCTAGCCACTATTACTGTTGTTCTTATTTTTAATATGATTATTATATAACAACCAAGGGAATTGGAGATGTTTAACCTGAAGAAGAAAAGCTTGATAGTGATCTCAAAATATTTGAAGAAGCTATTAAGTGAAAGAGAAAGATCTCTTGTCCTGAATTATTCCAGACAGCAGCACTCTGGCTAAGGTTACAGAGAGATTTGGCTGACAATTAGGAAGAAGTTTTTAACAATGAATCCTGCCTGGCTATGAACTTGGCTGCCTCATCCATTACTATCTACTTCCCAGGGATAATGAACAAACATGTATTAAAATAAGTGATGCTCTTATGTGCTAAGTGGCAATGGAAAGTGAATAGCTTTTATGAAAGCATCAAATACAGTAGACAAATTATATTAGGCCTCATACTATTGTAAAACTCTTATTTGATCTAAGAGGAAAAAAATTCTACAGTCAGTGCCCTAAAGTCCATTACACTCCCCCCAAAAAACAGAATGGAAAGGGGGCTGAGATATGTTCTTGTTTATAAGTCCAACTCCTTTGCTATAAATAGATAATGAGTCCATTTTCTCCATGACATTTGTTTCAGAAATGGGTACCTGACAAGGCCCAAACACTACTGCTTCTCTCTGAATCAGAATCATTTATGAGACTCCACTTCCCAAATAAGAATTTTATTTTGCTGCCATCTTTTTTTTAAAACAAAAGTCCCTGATGAAAATTGAAGGATGGTTGGTATACAGAAAGTTTCCACTGCTAGGCTGATTCCTCTGAGCTAAGAAGCAGTCAAAGCAGAAGAAAAAGAGAGAGAGGAGCTCTATTTAGTAAGGCTTTTAAACTACATGACTAGAGTTCAAATTTGGGTTTGGAGGAGGGAGAGGAGCAGAGAAAAGAAGGAAATTATTCATTTGAGATGCCATGAGACTGAGCTGATTTTAGTCATCCATGGAAGAATCAAAATGTCTTCAGCAATAAAAAAGAAAGACCTGCCTTCCCTAATAGAAGTGAGTTTATTAGACCTCCTCTATTGTAACAATTTAACTGCCATCAATACCCTTTTTCGAGAAGTCACACTGATTACTTTGTCTGTCACTGATTCTAAGATGAGATTGGTTCTCATTTTCTTGTCTTGGTCAACCCTGCCAGGGGCCTTAGTGGTCATAGGTGAGTGAGAATGGAGCAGAGATGCTTGGCTTATTCTCCCCTGAGTTCTTTTCCCCCTGTGTGAATATTATTTCTAGACTGATTGCATGATAATGTTCCATCTTCAAACACAAAGTGCACACCTCTGACCAATCAGCAGTAGGAAAGACCATCTGAGTGATTTTCTCAGTAACTATAACAACTACATTTCTTTTGCACTTTTGCAAAGAATTTTATAAATCTTTTTTTCTCACAACCACCCAGGGAGGGCACATAGTAAAAACAGTGTTATTTTTTCTTAAGAATAATAATTATAACTGGAATAGGCAGTGTTTAGTTTATGGAGGGGATATCTGAAGGAGTAAAAACCACAGAACTCTCTCTATATTCACCTGATGCTCAGGATTATGAGTAAGGTGCATAGGCAGTGAATAAATGCACATCCTTAGACTTCTGAAGCTGCATCAGAGGCCTGTCAGTTTCTGTCAGCTAGGAAGATAGGGGTTCTTGCTAAACCTGAAGAAGTCTGTCTCATGGATATCAATTAGTAAGATTATCTCCCTGCTGCAAATAGCTTGATGAGAAAGAAAATGAAGTTACAAGCAGGAGCCCAGTCCAATTGTTTGTAAAAACCAGGCCTGAAATATAGGACAGAACCTTCACCAGGAGCACAATAAGCACTGACTCCACAGGCCCCACACCTGGACACTTAAGCCTCTAATTTATTCATATAAACATTAAAGTTTATATAAATTGATTGGAAAGCTCAACAGGAAAAGATTAATAACAACAAAAATAATTGGTTTTTATATGGTACATCAAGTTTTAGAAAGCGGGATATATTAATTATGTTGTTTGATGCTCAAAACAACTGTTAGTTAAAGTGATGGACATCATCGTTTCCATTTCATAGGGGATAATCAAGGATCAAAAAGCTTGAGTGATTTTATTATGCTCACATTGTAAATAAGCACATGGGGCTGGATTTGAACTCAGGTTTTTTTCCTGACTAAGACTACAATTATGTGGATTTAGAATTAGCTGAATGTCCAGAACTAAAGAATAATCTATAATGTTTTGATAACAACTCTTATGAAATTCTCCAAGAGGTTATGTGTTTGCCATTGTCCTTGGTTAACACTTGTATCAATAACTAGTATAAAAGCATAGAAGGTAAATTTTGCACATGTTAGAAAGTGAGGAGACAGCACTAACAGAGTCAGGATCCAAAAAAGCCACATCTCAGTTGGCTAGATCCTTGAGCTGAATGCAAGAGCAGTACATTTAATAGTTTTTGATCTTAGAGTTGTGTTCAGAAATCAACTTTGCAAGTATAAGATAGGAGAATCATGTATAGAAGGTCATTCATCTGAAAAAATATTGGGGGTGGGAGAAATTAACAGTCTGTAAGTTCCAAATGCATCAACAATGTGATATTGCTAGAAGAGTAGAAATTATAAAAGCAGATCATAAAATCATAAAGGAACACCAGCTTAAGTTACATCAAGAAAAACACGTTTTTCATGCTTTGGACAGTCATGACCTCATCATACTCTGTTCAGACCACTTCAGCATCTTTGTGTTTGGTGATAAATACCACACATGAGTAAGGATCCTCTAGAATCTAGTGAACTTCTAGAAGAAAGTGACCAGGATGGGGAAGGTCTCAAGATAGTACAATATAGGGATGGTTTGAAGGACAAGGGAGGATGCTTAAATTGTAAAAGAAAGCCTTGAGTGGGAGTGGGGACAAGGAGATGGAGTGCATTAGCTGTGTTTAAGTTTCTGTAGATTACAGAGGTGTCAAACTCATACTTATAGGTTATAAGCCCCTCAACCCCCAATACAAATAGGGCCTAAACTGGATTAAAATATCATGGGAAATATCTTATAAAGTGAAATACAATATAGATACTGCTAATTTGTGGATTTCTGAGTCAACATATAGAAGACAAAGCCCCTTATAATTTAGCAGTCCTGTTTCCATTTGAACATGACAACTGTTGTAGAATGTTGTCAAGACATAGGCTGGTATAGATGGTTTCTCATCCCCTATCCATGTTGTAATTTCATGGAGTTCAAGAGAAGCTCATCAGAAGGGAATAGGAATCTGGAAATTTGAATTCTAGCTTTGACTCTGCCATAAATGAGCTGCTGCAGCATCTTTGGGAGATTCCCTTAATTTCTCTGGGCAATAATATAACATAATAAATATAGCAGAAGATAATATTACATGGATTATACCTGATAATATTTAAGGTTTCTTCCTGTGATATTATGCCTATGGCACCTTTATCTATGAACAGTGATAACAGACCCAACTGGGGATGAACTCCATGATTTAAGATCATCTATCATATATAGATATTGAAGGGACTTTCTGGATCAAGGATTCCTATCTTATTTTATACATAAGGAAAGCAAGACAGACTTTAAGTGACTTGTTCAAAATCATATAAATGGGCATGAGAATAGGGTTTGAATCTGGATCCTCTCACTCCAGAATCAGTACTCTTTCATGGCAGCCCCAGAAGCCCAGGACTCTAAGCCCCAGCTTAATTCAATGTATGACAAACCCTAGTTCCAGTCTTCCTTTCCCCTGGAAGCTCTCAGTTGCTAACTGGACAAATTCTCCCATGTGACATCTTCATTTCCTCTCCTTTCCTGTAACGTAAGTGTGTCTGTAAGTACTAAGATAAGTAGAGCAAGAACCAAACACAACACATTCTTCCATTTTTTCCAGAAGGAGAATGCCACAATGGTTGGCCAATAAACAGGGCCCTTAATGTGCTGGCTGAGGTTCACTTAAACACTTATCAAGCAAAAACTCCTCTCCAATTCCAGCAACATCTTTGCCAGTATCACAACAATGGCTGAGCTCCAGGCAATGGAAAAAGAAAAAAACCAATATTACTGGGATATAATCCAATCTGGGCAGCCTTAAACAGACGAAGAAAAACACATGTTCTGCCTCTGCTCTGGGTATTAACTTTTTCTAACACTGCATTTCAAGGCCTGCCTATCCCTACAAAAGAAGGAGAAAACAAATCCATCTTTTTGTCTTGAGATCCCACAAGGTGACTGAGTTCTCCAAAGCTTCACATTCACCTTTTTAAAGCTCACAACCCAGGCTTATCTGATTGGAAAAGTTTATTCAGCTTTACTTATAGATGTGATAATTTAACCAAGAGACCAAATTTTCAGAGAAATCCCATCACATGCCAGTCTTGATTAATCAGAGGATCCCAGCCCACAACAAGCAGTTAACTGCATTAGGAGGATGGGGACCAGCCGTCATCATGAAACACATCAGAAGTGGTGTGAGATTAAAGAATAAATGAGCCAAGCAATATCCTTCAAAAGGCAAATCAGAGCCAGGGCAGAGAGGGGAGTGAGGAGGAAGGGGAATATGAAAGCAATGTGGCATCAAGGAGAGAGAGCAATGTCTTTCTACACTGGCCGTCTTTAGTATTTTAGTATTATAATTAGAAGAACCCAGGGATGACTTCCTGTTTGACAAAGCCCTGGAACATGACCCCTAAATTGATTTTAAATCCCTGTTCAGAGAAAACTGAAATGATAAAACAGAGCACCCTTTAGAGACCATCTGCCACAAGCAGCCCAACAGATGGAGGCTTAAAACTCCGTTAGTCTTTAGATGGACGTAGTTTTTGTTTAAACTTCAAGGGAATTTACAGGTGTTAAATGAGTTCCCAGAAAATGGACGTCTTTGGCTTGTTGCAGACTATAAAAAAAAAAGACTGAATTTTGCTGATCTGCTAAAATACAGTCTGACATATAATATCATCAAGTCAATCCCTGCATTTTTTTGGGAGGTCTTTTTTGCGTTTGGGGTCTTAGAAAATGAGATATTCTTGCATCAGATGTGATACTGATAGACAGCATATTTTATTGACTTGATCAAACAAAAGTAAAAACGATTTCAAAGTTGCCCTCCTTTTTTTTTTTCCTAAGAATGCATAGGTAGAAAGCTTGTGGAAAATGCCATAGGCTTAGTTTTCTTACAAACTCATTGTTAATTTCTTACATGACTTAGGGCAGAGAAATCAAACCAGCAGTCAGCAAGACTAATTTCAGACAACTGACAGCCCTTCCCCCCAAAGTCATATGATGTAGCTCTTTTCTCCTTCTTTAGACAGATTTATAATTGGGTTAACAAGGTGAAGAATGAGAAACATGCATTTAGGATAGTTTTGAAAAGAGATCAGGGCTAGAAGCTTAAACTTAAAACACTGAGAATTTATTTACTATCATCCAGAATGTTCTCCTTTACTCTTATTACCTCTGGCTTGAGCTCATTATTTAGAGTACATGTCTAAAGTGCATATAATGATAGATTCACTGCAATGTGATATTTATATAAATGCAAGACACAATAGAGGCAGTCAGTATTTTTTATCCTCTTTGTTTTTCATATATGGATTGTCAAAATGATCACTTTTTAATGCAGTCCAAGAGCAGACTCCATAGTGTTTGGAAGATGATTGGTAATATCTTCTCAAAGAAGATAATTTGGATAATCTCATTATCAGTAAGAAATTCTTCTATTTCAATTCTGTGCAAAGCCATTCTCTATAACACTGCAAACATTCAAGTCGGCTGCTATCTAACTCGAAATACATTTTTAAGACTCTTATCCCCTCTGGTGATGGCATACTGCTGTGAGGGTACACTTCAGAAAAAAAATTAAAATTGTAATTGATCCAAAGGGAAGCAAAAAAGATGCATAAGGGGTACAAATAGGGTTGGAACATATTAGAAAAAATGACATTCACAATAAGAGGCACAAAAGATACAAGATCATAGATTTAGAGCTGGAAACTAGCTCAGAGCCCACCTAGTCCAACCTTTTCATTTTAGAGAGGTTAAATCATTTCCCCAAGGTCATGTAGGTTATGAATATGAGGGTAGGATTAAAACCAAGGCTCTCTGATTACAAATCTGGCATTCTTTCCAATGTTCATCATTAATTAGATTTGCTAGGCAGCCAATTCCAGCATCACCTTTGTCACTTCCTTGCCAAGAAGGACCATGGGGGTAGGGATGAGGGGAGATGGCCATATGGATTTTATATGATCACTTCAGGTATTTTTTAGTAGAGGCTTAAAATGCCAGCTCATCATTCTCCCTTCTTTTCCTCATTGTCAAATCACTGTCCAACTCCAGCTACCTGGACCTTATAATGGTAATAAGGAGAAAGGGGAGTGGAGAAGCAAGGAGGAAACAAAACATGAGCTTGGTAGTTCCCATATCACTCTTTCCTTGATAAAGTCAGGAGATATTTTCCTTAATTGGCTTACCAGCAAGCCAAGTTTGAACCAAGGCAACTATCCAGGTCTCCAGACTTCCACCCTAATATGTCAAGCCATCACCCTTCAGGCAGTTTTTCATACTGAAAGGAAAACCCACATCACTTCTGTCATCCAGTCAGAGCTTCATGCTTTATCTCCTTCCATGAAAGGAGGGAGCAAACAATGAGCAAAGGAACTCTGGAATACAAGGACATGAAACAAGTGCATAATCCTGAACAAAATCATAACTAGGATGGCAGGGCAGCTCCATAATGCATAGCAGTTGTTCTCAAACTTTTGTTTTCAGTATCTTTATCCTGTTAAAAATTATTGAGAATCTCTCCAAAGAGTTTTTGTTTATCTGGATTATATTTATAAACATTTACCATATTGGAAATAAAAACTATTTTTGAATTTGTAGACCCTCTAAAAGGGTTTCAGAGATCCCCAGGATTCTCTAGACCATGCTTTGAGAACCACTGGCATAGAGCACCAGGGTTGGAGTCAGGAGGACTCTTTTTCCTAAGTTCAAATCTGCCCTCAGAGACTTACTAGTTATGTGACTCTGGGAAAGTCACTTAACCTTATTTGCCTCAGATTCATCATCTGTAAAATGAACCAGAGAAGGAAATGATAAACCACTCTAGTATCTTTGCCAAGAAAACTCCAAATGGGATTATGAAGAGTTGGACATGAATGAGAAATGACTGAACATAACTAGCCAGAGTTTTACTCCTGGGTCCTGACAACAAGTGGCATATTTTTTCTCCCTTCTGCTTTCTCCTTCCCTTCAGAAGTACTGATTCACACCTCAAATTCATAGTGTGAATTCTCTGAAATATTCTCCAGCATTGAAACTGGGGGGAATTCTTCAGTACCCCCTACTTCTGCAATGGAATTTTTTTTTGGCGCAATAATTTCTGCTTAGTGGTCCTGGCCTTGAAGCCTTTTCTAGATCCCTCTCCCTCACCTACATTTATCCAACAGTCTAGGAGTACCCCAGAACATGGAATTAGAGTCAAGAATATTCTTATTTCCAGAGATAGAAAAGACTAGCTCTCGCAAGACACTTTAGCCCTGTTGAGTCATGGAGTCATGAGTCACCTGATCCTCTTCTCCATCCCCCAAAATCACTCCTTGCTAAGGCTAATGGACCTGTGGGTATTTATCCAGCTGCTTTAGGCCCAATGTTTCTCCTACTTTCCATCTTGCTTGCATTAGGGAAGCAAAAAGTCTCCTCTGAAGTTAGAAGTGGGGTCATCACCACTAGTACAATCAAATTCCCTCAAACAATTCCAACTCTGGTAAATGGACAAATAAAATCATTTGAAAATTATTACCTCAGATATGAAAAGCAAAATCATTTTAGAAGATAAGACTAATTTTGAAAAACAAAATATTGAGGTTTGTTTGATACTTTCAAGGAACGAAAGGCCTGTAAACATCTCCCCAGTAGAACAACTCTACCATTCTCAGGTCAAATAGGCCAGAAGGTGAATTATGGGGGGCAGGGAAAATAGACCACAGTAAGCATTTACTGAAGCGAGGGTAGCAGACCAAGTTAAGATCAATGATTTCCTTGATTACTTGGCCGCTTGCTCTCCAGGCTGGATCTCAGTCTCAATTTCTATTCCTATCGGCCAGAAAAATAAAGATTGTTTACAGAGCTGAAATAACACCTGCTTGGTTTATCTTATTTTAGAAACAATAAAAGCATGGGGGTTGGAGAGATTAGGGGAAAAAAATCAATTGTGTTCTTTCATGTTGGAAACATTAAAAAAGAAGTTGCCTGGCTCTCCACTCTAAAGCCCAATTTGGCTCTCTATTAGGCAGGGTCATTTCCAATTTCATACTATCGCTTCTCAAGGTTTAAGCTGGATGAAACTATATCCTTAGTGCCCTTGGCTCAACATAAGAAACTCTTGACTGGTCATTTGTTGACAGATAAAGGCCAGGCTTCTATGATGGCAAACATTTGATTAGAGACTAAAAAATGTGTTTTTAAAAGGATCACATAGTCACAATACGTAAGCTGAGATAGGCCCAAGTAAATTGGTCTCCCTTTCAGTAAATTGAATCCTGTCAATTCTACCTCTAAATGACTCAAAACCATCTCATTTCCCTTACATTCTTACTTCTCCCACCTTGATTTGGGTCATGATAATTTATAGTGACTAGCTTCCTAACTGATCTTTCTACCTTCAGATACTGTTCCCCCCCCCCCAAGCTTCTTTCCACCTATCAAAATGCTCTACATATTACTTTTAGAGTAGTCATCTTGAAACACTATTTTCATCATTTTTGTTCTTAGTCAGTTGTATCTCGCTCTTTATGACCTCATTTTTAGGGTTTTCTTGGCAAAGATATTGGAATGGTTTGTCACTTCTATCTTCAGCTTCTTTTACAGATGAGGAAACTGAGGTAAACAAAGCTAAGTGACTTGCCCAAGATTACTCAGCTAGTACGTGTCTGAGATCAGACTTGAATCCATGAAGACTTGAAGTCAGGAAGACTCCAGGTCTAGCACTCTATATGAGCATACACTGAAGGAATCCTTGACTGCTATGGCCAACAAGATAAAGCTCCTCCTGCTAGCATTTCCCTGGCTTCAGGATGACAGGTATCTGGTTTACAAAAAATTCAGTTATGCAGCCCCTCCATGGTTATGACTATTTGGGGTTAGGTTCACTAACATGGACCCCCTTGGTAGCCAAGAACCATCTCCCAGTGGGAGCCTTTGGACACTTCAGGAGATGGGGCACTTTGGTAGGTCTGGGACAGACCAAATCGTATCCTTCCAATCACTGGTATTTTTGCAGTTTCAATCTGTCATCCAGAGGTGGAGCTGGGATGGCTCAAGTTCATTTGGTGATGCTCACTGTTACTGAATCGGACCAGGTGGGGCTTTTGTGTTCATGCTTCCTTTCCAGAGATCATCAGAGCATGAGAGTTAATTTTTCATTAGTTTTATTTTGTTCTTTCTGTTTGTTTGTTTTTAGAAAAATCCATAGCCTACAATTACCACCGGGAGGATGAGAGAAGACAGCAAGAGTCTGAATAGGTCCGGGGAGGGTACACAAGGTCCTGAAGGCCAACCAGGTCATGTCTGGGAGTGAATGTTTATTCTTTAGTTAGCTATTATGAGTGCTGTTTATATTTTGCCTACATCAAACCCCTTCTAAGACCGCAGGCCTTTTATAATGATAGGTTTACTCAAGCTAACCGACAACAACCGATTGTAATTATTGCTGGACTCCACTCATTACATATTTTTTGTGTCTATATTAGCAGCATAGTGGATACAGAACTGGCTTTAAAGACAGGAAGTTGCTGTTCAGTTATGACCCCATGGACCACAGCCCATCATTTCCTAACGTCTGTCCAAGGTCTTTTTCATTGTTTCCATGACACTCTCCATCCATGTTATCCTCTGCCATCCCCTTCTCTTTTTGCCTTCAATCTTTCCCAACATCTTTTCCAATCTTCTTTGGTTTCCCCATCTTCTCATTATGTGTCCAAAGTATTTAACCTTCCAGTAAAGAGACTGAATTAATTTAAGTATTGACTGATTTGATCTCCTTGCTATCCAAGGAACTATCAAAAGTCTTCTCCATTACACAATTTGAAAGTGTTAAAGGCAGTAAGTACTGGTTTCAAATCCCATTTCAGACATTTACTAGTTATGTAACTCCTACAAATCACTTACTCCATGTTCTGAGAAAGTCTTTAAGACTAGAAGTTTCTGAAGGCCCAAGGAAATAGGAAGCAGAGGCAGTAAAGAAAGTCAGTGAAATAAAACCTACGTCAAACTGAGTAGCACCTTAAGGAAAGGGGAATGTTGGAGGAAGAGAGAAAATTTTGGTCTTGTCTTTTTTTTTTCTTTTCTTTTTTAATGTTAAAATTGTCTTTACTTGTAATTAAGGGAAAATAAAATACGGTATTAAAAAGATGAAGTTTCAGAGAAGGTACTAACCTATATGGGCAAGTAGAAGCCCCTCATCAGGAGGGCTTCCTTATGCCATTGAAATCACAAATGCAAGTCTTATCCTTTTATTAGGTCTTTACTTACCTGGAATATATTATATCTTCTTACTAAAATATAATTTCCTTGAGGGCAGGGACTGTCTCATTTTAGCATTTGTTTTCACAGAGTTGGCATTAATCAGTGTTTCTTACTTGCCTGATTAATCCAGCCTCTGCCCAGCAATTGGGAAACTTACTACTCCTCCCAAAACAGCTTATTCTGCTTTGGATAACTCTGCAGGGGAAAATGGACTATCTGGAATGGCTCTTCCTTTGGTTCATCTCTTTCTAAGGAAGCTAACAGAGGAGACCAGATTTTTTTTGGACCCAGAATGAGTATTTCTAATCTGAACGAATGGGCTTGTGCTTATCTGCAAGATGAGTATAAAAACATTGGCTTGAGGGGGCACCAAAGCAGCCACTTGGGTCAGCTCTCCAATTTTTCCAAGGAAAAATTTAAAAACTCTGACATTGTGTGTCCACAGTGTGACAGAGTGGTTAGGACTCTGGGTGTGAGGGCAGGAAAAATTGGGTTCAAATTCTAATTTGGGCATATATTTCCTAGGCAAGCTAGTTAAACTCTGAGGCAGTTAGATGGCAGAATGTAGACAAAACTGGGCCTGTGGTCTGGAAGATCTGAGTTCAAATTCAGCCTGAAATACTGTGTGCCTTGGGACAAGCCACTTAACCTCTCTTTACCTCAGTTTCCTTATCTGTAAA
The DNA here is from genome assembly GCF_016432865.1 of Antechinus flavipes. Taxonomy (NCBI): domain Eukaryota; kingdom Metazoa; phylum Chordata; class Mammalia; order Dasyuromorphia; family Dasyuridae; genus Antechinus; species Antechinus flavipes. The sequence goes on along the minus strand of NC_067399.1, from coordinate 221,162,951 downwards.
ATGAGTACAATAGTAATTTTATGTCCCAATACTGCAATGAGGATCAAATGAGATATTTGTGAAGCACTTAGCACAGTGCCTGATATATAGTAAAAATTTAATAAATGCTTATTTCCTACCCATTCCTTTCTTCTGTTAACCTCTGTTTTCTCATCTGGACATTTAAAGGGTTAGATTCAGTGGCTTCTAGGTCCTTTCTCAACACAATAATTCTCTGATTCCATATAGCTATCAGATGAATATCAGCATTTTGCAAGTAAAGAACCTGAGATCAGGCACTGGGCTGAGCCTGAACGAATAACAGAACTTGGTGCATAATGCAAGGTCTCGTTGCAAGTTAGATAAGGTAAAAGCACTGACTAACTTTGCTCCCTCTATAAGGCAAGAGTAGGGGAACTTGAGAAACAAAAGCCAGAAAGCAAAACTCTCCCAACTCAATTCCATTGTTCTGGCCCCTGACGTACCATGCCATGCTGCCAATGGCAGCTGTTACCAGTCAGTGTACAGGGTGTTTATTGTTGAGTAATTATGTTTTGCTTTCATATTGGCAAGGCTATTATTTGCACCCTTAGGAGCTGTGGACATCTTGTGTGCACAAGTGAATTAATGTGACAAAGGCTGGGGAGTCATGAGGCAGTGACTTACGATCACCTTCACTGGCAGGGCTGCCCCATAAATACACACTTCTGTTCTTTGTGGTTCCTGTCGCTAATATGCTTATCCAGCTACAAATTCCATTAGATCATGCAGCCAAATGGCCAGCAACTCTGGGGGGGGGGAAAATGCAGAGATAAATGATGGGCTTATCTTATTATATGATATTGATTCTTATCCTGGAAAGTGGTTTTCCAATGGGAGATAAACCAGAGCCTTCGAGAGCACCCTAAAATTGTAGAATTACCTAAAGTGTGTCAAGAAGAAAAAAACCTGCTGATGTAGATACCAGTGGCTCACATTTCTATCACACTAAAGGGTTTCCCTCACAACACTGTGAAGTAGAGAGTGGGAGTGTTCAGAGACTTAGATTTAGAACTGGAAGGGAGCTTAGAATTCCCTCCTATCCAATGTCTTAGTTTTATAGGTGAAGAAATTGAACTCCTTCCCTACCAAGAGGTAAAATGATTTTTCCTTGGTTACTCAGGTAGTCAGTGACAGAGCCAGACTCTGAAATTAGCTTTTCTGATTTGAACTTCAGCATTGCTGTTAACAACCCCATTTTAAAGAAAAGGAAACGGGAGTCTTGGAGATGGTCAAGTGATTTGACCACCATTCCAGAGCTCTTAGAGTCAGAACTTGACTTTGAATGCTGATATCTTGAGTCCCAATGGGAATCCCACAAAATCTTGTTGAGCCAAATGGTTCCATTTATAATTTTCTTTCCTTAGTAACTCCTGGTGCAGGTCCTCCATAAACCAGCTAGGGGAACCAGTGGTTAGAGCACTAGTTCTGGAAGTTCTAAGGTTTGATTTGACTTCAACTCTAGACTCAGACATGTACCAGCTAGGCAAATCTTATGATCTCTTTCTGTCTCAGTTTCTTTATCTATATATAAATTTTCAATTATTTTTTCAATTTCAGTTGTTTTTCCAGTCATGTCTCTCTTTTCATGATTCCCTTTGGGATTTTCTTTGCAAAGATACTGAAGTAGTTTGCCATTTTCCTCTCCAATTCACTTTACAGATGAGGAAACTGAGGCAATCAGAAGTTAAGTGTTTTTCCAGGGGTCACAGTGTTTTGAAGTCAGGTCTTTCTGAATCTTGGTCTGATGTCTATCCATTGTGCTCCCTAGCTACCTAATTTATTTGCAAGCTATATAAATGCTAGTTATTATTGTTGTTGTTGTTGTTATCAATCAATGATGATGGCTAGACTCACAGAATGGCACAGGTGGGAGTTAGCAGTTATGTAGTCACTTCTATTTTACAGATGAGGTGATTGAGGTACAGGGAAGTTGTCCCAAGATATGGGGAGAGTTCATAGAAGAGCCATAATATAAGTATACAAAGGACCTCTGAGACCATTAAATCATTCATTCAACAAACATTTAAATGGCTATTATATGCAAGGAAGCATGACAGACAAAAATAGAATGATCCCTTCTTTCAAAGAGCTTGAGTTCTACTTTAGGGATGTAGTATGTAAAGAGATCCATCCATTTAAAGGTAAATAGTATGCTCTATGATATCAATCTCTATCCCTCCTTTGCCCACCTTGACTATTAATGTTAAGAGCTAAAGCCTGGGAGGAATTCTGGTCTTCTGGTCTCAGCTGTATCTTTGATTTGGTGTCTTTGATTAGATGTGTTTGTGTTTGGGTCAATGGCCACCATGTTAAATTTCCAGAAGTCCCCCCTGGCAGATGTGTCTACACTGTGGAGATAGATCTACTTTGGCAGCCCAGGCCCAACACTGGTCCCAAAACGCTTCCTGTGCATTTTCCAAGCATTGTTGTTTTGAAGGTGAATTTAGTGTTACTATAAACTGACAGGCTGACAAGTGGGAAGATTGATAAATCAGTGATTGATGCAGCCTTGGCAATAGAGGTGTCTTTGCTTTGTTTCTGTCTGTGATACTATCACCTCCTCTCCAGGGCAACCCCACCTCTGGAGCTTCACCCTAGCATCTCATCCTTCAAATGACCTAGTTTTAAAGGCTAAAGGAACACTCTGCGTCCAGGTATTGTCAAAGAAGGACTTCTCATTTATAGATGGCTCCTGTGTGTGAAGTCACAATTGGCCAGCTGATTGGCAAAGTAATAATAATGACATAATTATATAATCCTCTGGTTACAAAGCTCTTTAACATACATTATCTCATTTAATGCTCAGAACAAGCCCGTTAGGAAAAGTAAGTGATAATAAGATTATAGATGGAGAACTGAAATGGGCCATTTATAAGTCGTGGTACAGTGGATAGAATGCTAAACTTGGATTCAAGAAGATCTGAGTTCAAATACAGCTTCAAATCCTGATTAGTTGTATGATCCTGGGCAAGTCTCACTTCTTCCTTTTCTTCCCATTTAGTCAGACTCTCATTTTACAGATGAGAAAACTGAGGACCAGAGAAATTAACGTTCCAAAGATCATAAATGAGATGGTAGTGATCCCATATCCTGAACCTGAGTTCTACTAGGTAATGCACCAAGCAATTGTTTCATAGCTGGAATAAACAAATATTGATTAGACTAATGAGAAACATGGAATAAATTTAAAAAAGGATTATAATATCATAGGCAGAACTGAGGTCGTCTTTTCCAGTCCTTTCATTTTACAGATTAAGAAAATGAATCCAAAGAAAATTTCATCCAGATGAAATGACTCTCATAGAGGTATCTATCCTCTCCAGCTGCAGTCATTTGTAGTATTCACACAAATTCCAATTTTGACACCTTTGAATCAATTAACAAGCTTATATTAAATAGCTACTATGGGCAAATTGCTCTATTTGGAACTATGGGGAATACAAAAATGAGTAAAACACGGCCTCTGCCTTTGAGGAGTTTACACTCTAGTAGAGAAGAACAAGAATCATCGATTTCTAAATTGTTAAGAGTCGGAAGGGACTTTATAAATTATCTAGTTCACCTTCTCACTTTATAGATGACAATTATGTAAGTTATTGTAATACAAGGTTGAATGTGATAAGTGCTCTGATGGAAAACTAAAAAGAAATGCATATTAGAGTTAAGAGACTGGAAAGATTATTTCCACTTGCTGGAGAGGTGAGTATCATTAGGGAAGGCATTTTAGAAACATGGTATTTGAACTAGGCAAGGAAGTGGAAGTGGAGGTGAGGGGGTGGTAAGCAGTCCAGTTTGACTGAAGTATAAGGCACAAAAAGGTACTGGAATGAGGTCACAAGTATCGGTGGAAAAGTCAGTTGTAACCAGGGCATGAAGGATCTCGAATGTTCACTTATGGACCTTGAGGCAAAGTCAGCGGTGATTAATTCTGCTGTGAAGATGATTGCTTTCTTCTGAGGCTGGCACCCTTGGAGAGAGCCCTGGTTACCCTACCCTATTTACAACTTTGATTTAAAAAAAGGTATTCTATCAGAAATACACTTCTAGTGAGTGGAGTAACTAATTTCTGACTTGAAGATCAAGAAGAGGGTTTAGGAAGTAAGAATGATGTTTTTCTTGTCAAGCCAGAAACACAGAAAACCTAACATATTTAAAATCGTGTTTCCATGATCCATTTAATGGCCAGGATCTGCATTCACCTCCATTGAGAAGAGCTCATTCTAGGTTAAATTCTTAATTATTCTGGAAAATGTAAATGGGAGGCTATAAATACACAGTCAGGGAGTAATCACAGCCTGAGTAGTGTAAATTCAACTCAATCGGTGAAGGGGGAAAGAAAATCATTTGCCTTTGACATTAAATCCAGCTGTTCTTCAAAGCCCATTTTCCCCAGTTTCATATTTTTCATTCTCTACGACCAACCTGTCTCTAAAAACCTACAGAGTTTAGACAATACTTAATCTGAATGTCTAATAGTTCATCCTCCTCTCACAACACAGAGCACTTCCATTAAACCCAAGTTATTATTATCAACATTATGAGGCCTGTCAAAAAAGGAGCCCATTGTTCAAATGAACTGACCTCCACTACAATTGACCTCCACATTGCTCAGATGTTTGACAGTCAATTATCTCCCGATCTCCCTTCAAATGGGCCTCCTCGCTGAAATAACTAATCCATTACTGGGAGAAGGTTATTTTAATAGCACCGGAGCAGGCCTTTCTTGCGAGTCATACCGTGAGCGCATAATTCTCCCACAACCTGAGAGATGTCGCTTGCCCCATATGACAAGCAGAAAATACTCTAATATCATGTCCAACTCACGTATGGGGGGTCCAGGGAGGGGGAAGACGGGTTAGCATGCAGCTATGATTGTGGAGATGTTAGTCCCTAAATTATAGCAGCACTTAGAGGCAAGGTTTCCCACTGTGTCGATCGCTCTCTGCCAGATGGGGTTATAGAGACGCAGTGAAGCTTGAGCAGTTAACTCATAATCATGACACCCTTCAGAGTGCGTCAGTAGAATAGTTAAAGAATCTCTACTCACAGAACACTCCCGGATGTCAGATCCTGGACTTAGAACCAGAAGGGAGCCATCTGATAGAATATCCCCATTTTGCAGATGAGAAAATCTGCGTTAGGTCCCACTGGTGGTCACAGAGCTGAGATTTGAACCTATATCTTCAGAATCCCAAATCAAAGTATTCATTTTCTGTAAACAGATTCAGTTAGCCTCTGTGGAAAAGAGTTTTTAATCTTAAAGGGTGAAATTGAGATGTCAAAGTATCTCACTTGTTATTCCTTACTGTATTAGCAGGATGCAAGAGTAAAATAAGAGCTTAGATCTGATTTCTCCTGAAAGCCCTTCTGATTTTAAATCTGATATTATCCTAGGACACCCATGGGTATGCTAGTAAATGTTTAACATCCAGCTTTCCTGAGGGGGAGTGAGGAAGTTATATACATGATATACTTTTAAGTTTCATCAGCATTACTCACATTTTTTCAATTACTTTCTTAAGTCTTCACAATCAACAAAGCAATACATCAAGCCCTGATCTGAAGCATTTTTCAATTTCCAGGGTATAAAAGCTCACATTGCAAATTAGACAGTTAGCCTGGAGCATCCTCCTTGGATACAGCTCATACCGTGTTGTAAACTCCTCAGCACCAGGCTGGAAGCATCTCTCTGTCTAGCACTGGAGAATGTCAGAACTGGGAGGGACCTTGGAAACTGCCCCGATTTTTATGGTTTAAGAAATTGAATCTCTGTCATCCAGGTAGCAATCCTAAGTCTAAATCAACCTTCTTCAAAGTGTAATCTGGGTACCACCTCTCACACAAGATCTTCACTGATTTCCGCACTTCTATCTACCTTTGAAAATGCATTGCGTTACTTTGCATACACTTTATGGTTACATATCTGTGTACCTGTTTTATCTCCCAAGACAAAGAAAACTCCTTGAGGGCAGGAACTCTCTCTCCAGCTCCCTGCACAATATTTTACACTGAGCAGAGCTAGATAGATGTTTACTGAATTAATCTGGCAATGGATCTTCTCACTCTAAGATCAATGAAGGCTCTTGGTCCTCTACCAGGCAATTTCTAGTTCCTATTCTATATACTGTCTCAGAGACAGGTCCGTGTCTGGACCCTGGTGGAAAATATGGGAATGGATTTGAAAAGACTAATATGTCCCTTAATACCTTTGGGGTGAAGGGGTTGGGAAGAGTAGGAAGGGGCAAAAGGCTACAAGAAGCAAATATGAATTTCCATGGTCATCTCTACTTCCCCTTTAATTCAGTTTAAAGAGTGAAAAATCAACAGAAAAGAAAGGTAAATGACAAATTCAATAACAAATACAATAAATTAATACATAAAGATTTGTTAATTAATGCAAGACTGTTTCTATCAAAGCATTCCTGGTTCTGAGAAAATTTTCACCCAGCCACAATGGGGACCAGCAGGCAAGGTTTTTCTAAAAGCTGACAGGGTATATACGGTCATAAGAAAGTGATAAGATTTGTCCTGAACACAATTTTAGCTTTTCTCTAGTCCATTTCTCTCATTTTACAGATGAAGCATTGAAGCCTCTATATCAAAAAAAATTCATAGTAGCTCTTGTCACTGCTGGATCAGAATACTTCTCCTATCTTTAACTTGCCTAAAGTTCTTTTCCACAAAATCACTCACATCATTCATGCCTGTCATTTGGTCTACAGTAAGAACATTAAGTAACAAAAAGCAAAACTCAGACAAATAAGATAATTTTCACAGTGAGATGCTGGGCTCAAATATAGTATTCTTTACACTAGATATCTGCTGCTTCCTGAGTGTAAGCACTGAATCTACCAATTCATTTGTTTTAGGATCAAAATCTAGGACTAGAAGGGACTTCAAAGGCCATTTAGCCCAACTTCTCATTTTACAGATGAGGAAACTGAGTCACAAGAATGTTAATCAGCCTGTCCAAGGTCTTATAGATTGCAAAGTCAGAGGTGGGATAATAATAATATATGATAAATAAGCATTTATATAGTACTTATTAAATACCAGGCACTGAGCTAAGCTCAGTTGTTGTGATCCTCACAACAACCCTGAGATTTCGATGAAGTCCACAGAAGTTAAATGCTTGCCCAAGATCTCACAGGCACTTTCCACTCAAAGATCCTTTCCACTATGTCCATGATACCATGCTGCCTCTATTGCTAGTGATATGACTGAAGAAAAGTCTTTTCAAATCCATTTTATCACCAATAAAAGGGGCATAATTATACCTATTCAGTCTGCTTTACAGGGTTGGTGCAGGATAAGAACTTTGTAAACCATAAAGAGCAATAGAAGTCGAGGTTACCTACTACATCCTGGACTGTCACTAGTAATCTTAATTTTTGCCTTGCCATTGGAGGAAAGTGTGAAGCTAACAACTTTGTGCAGTCCCGCCTTATTTCAATCCAATCTAATACAAGTCAAAACATCATCCCATGATATCACTGGACATCTTTGGAATGAAGGATGAGAAACAATAAGGAGGAATCAGAAGATTTAAAAATGGAAAAGACAAGCTAGAATGCAAGCTCCTTGAGAACAAGAACTGTGCCTTTATTTCATAAATATTTTATTTATCCCCAAGTCCTTTTGTGTTTGTGTACATGTGTATATGTGTGTAATATTAACAGATTAGGGAATTAAGAGGATGGTTAAGTGACAGTAGCAAGGGTCATAGGCAGATTAAAATGAAAGCCCATTGAGTCTAAATCCAATGTTCTTTCCATAACCCCAGAAAATAGGAATGACAGAAGTCCGGTGCCAGCAAGAGTAGGATTTGTTCTTGTTCAATACTCAGCCACAGGCTGAAAGGACCGTAAGAAGGAATGAAAGAATGAAAGAATACTGTGGTTGGATCAAGGAAACTTGATTTTTAATGTCAGCATCAGATCATAAGGTTGCACAAGTCATTAACTTCTCGGACTCCAGTTTCCCCATATATCAAAAGGTTAGATCATACCTGATGACCTCTAAAGTTCCTTCTAGTTCTTTTCAATGTTTATTTTTTCCTCTGTTCCTATGACTTCTGGGCAGTTCTCTTTGATAATTTCCTGGAAAATAGTGTCCAGGCTCTTTTTTCTAGTTCTAAATCATTAAACGAATCCATCTGGTACTTCAAAGGCAGCAGAAGTTCCCAGGCATCCCCTGGGGAGCCATCCTCCTACTGTATCATCTTAAAGACCTGACTGGGGCCCTGAGAGGTAAGTGATTTATCCAGAGTCACTCAATTTGTTCCAGCAGGTACTCGACTCCAACTTTTCCTGACCCTAATCAAGCTTCTTTATTCTTTGATCCTTTTCCTATCTGGATTTTGGGGTAAGAGCTTCTTCAAATGAGACCCTTTGTATTTCTTCAGCTCTCCCAGCTTCATCCTTCTTTTAAATGACCATATCTAAAGGAAAGGAAATGTCAGTCCTGGGAGATGCTTTTTGATTTTGTTTAAAACCACTTTGGGCTTTCCTTCACAAACAAGGGTGAATTAATTCAGAAAAATGGAGAGGGTAGGAATCAGGTGATTTTTCCTGATAGTCCTGTTTATACCAGAGGCTGAAATCAAAAGCTGAGGGCATCCATTGAGCTGCCCCATTAATAGTTAATTTGTTCAGCTATTCTCCGATCAATGGGCATCAACTCTGTTTGTGGTGGCAAAGAACTGAAAATTTTGGAGATTCCCATTGCTGGGGAATGTCTGAACAAGTTGTGGCATATGATTGTGATGGAATACTACTTACTGTGCTATAAGAAATGATGAGCTTAATGATCTTAGAAAAACATGAATAGACTTGCCCAAAATAATGAACAAAATGTGCAGAATCAAGAGAATGTTGTATACAGTAACAGCAATATTGTTTTAAGAATAACTGAGTTCTTGACTTTTTGGAATCATTTTGAATTTTTTAAATACTCAAATCAACTACAAAGGACATATGAAAAAAGACACTATTTGCTACCAAGAAAAGAAATAATCATAGAAGTATATATAGAATAATTTCACAATATATATAGTATACATATTTGTGTCTAATGCCAGACATCTCTAGGGAAGGGAGGAGGAAAGAGAAGAAACAAAAGTGAAAGAAAAGAAGTCGCATGATAACTTATATATATATATATGCATATATATATATGCATATATATATGAAAGGAATAGTAAGTTGTACATAAGAGATTTGCAATTTCGTATATAATTATCTTTTTTTCTATTCTACTACAGAATACTACTTACTACTACTATTACTTACAGAAATGCTTGTTTTTTTTCTAAAATCAGAATATGATTTTTAAAAAATGCCTAGGACAGTACCTTGTACATAGTAAATGCTAAAAACAATAATTAATTTGACCTTTTAAGAATGGAAGTGTCTACTTTCATCCAGTCACACAATTTCCTTATCTATAATATGAGAATGAGGTGATCTGTTTCAAATCTTATTTCTGTATTTTCTCAAATTCAGGGGTAAAGAGACAAGAACCTCTCTCTGGACATCTTTGGATGTGGTGTAGTGGGAGAGAATTTTTAATTTGGCATCAGAAGAGCTGGGTTTGTATCCTCCTTCTGCTAGTTAGTTGTGCAGCCCTGTTCAGATCATTTAAACTTGCCTCACTGTTCAAAAGGGAATTATTATACTGCCTGTCCTAACTCCCAGGGTTGTATAGACCCAGTAACATATCATACATGAAAGTTCCTAAGTACTATACAAAAATAATAAGCTGCTGCTTCCCCCCCCCACCACCTTTTTTCCAGGTTTATTCAGTGCCCAAATTACCCCGCAGAGCTGACCTGGAATGTACACTGCAGCAGAGCTGTAGGGAGCGGACAAAAGAAGAGGAAAGGCTTCCTTCTTATTATGGACTTTCTGGAGATGATAAGAAAAAGAGCGGATGAGGTCTAATAAAATGCCACAGTTAATAAAAGTAATGAGGGCCACATAAATCAGGAAATTTTCAGAGTTTCATCATTAATCATGGGGCTGAGCCAGGTTAATCTGTCTCTCTGTGTCTCTGGTAGGTTTTTAAAGACAGAAGCACAATGAGAAACAGAAACCATAACCAGCCAAGTCAGTCTTATGTCCAGGACAATCAATGGGCTAGACACTACAGGTCTAGGGCTGTGTCACTAACTTGTTAAGAGCCAGGGGCTGGGGTTGAGAAGTTGCTTCTTTTCAATATCTATCTATTATTGCACCTGGCTTTTTCCTGGAGGGCCAAGCAGGTCAAGTCAATTCTTTCTTTCAAATAAAAACCTTTCAAATACTTGAAGACAGCTAACATGTCCCCATTGAGTCTTCTCTTCTTCAAGAAGACCCATTTCCTTCAAGTGAGCCTCCTAGGACATGAACCTGAGGCCTTTTACAATCCTGGATGCCCTCCTATGGACATTCTGCAGTTTATCAATATTGGTCTTAAATGTAGCCTCCAAAATTGAACACTACACCTGATGAACTCTGACCATAACAGTACAGTGAGACAACATACCTACAAGTTCTGGATCCTGGGCTTCCTTTAATGAAATCTAATATTAGCTTTATTGATTATAATATCACATTATTGATTTATTGAACTTGCAACCCTCTAAAATCCTCAGATCTTTTTCAGAGGAATTGTTTTTAGAAAGTCCTGGAAAGGAGGTTCAAAAAGACTGAACAATATGTAGCAGAGCCAGAATCTTGGGAAGTACTTGAGAATATTTCTCTCACGTCACTAGCTAGCTCTGCTGAGATGCCGAGACAGTGTGACACACACAGTGATCTTGCATGGATGGATGAAGAAAGCCTTCGTTTCTTCTTGACTTATGTTAAATATCTACCCACGAGGGGAAGATTCAGGCATTTTCTTCTTTGGATATCTCACACCAGAGACCTCCTTGTACAACCTCAATTACAGAATCATACACCTTTGAGTGGGAAGGGACATGAAAAACATTTTAATATAATCTTTGTCTACATAAGAAATTTCCTCTGCAATATCTTTAATAAGTGATCATCCACAGTTTGCTCAAAGACCATCAGTGAGAGAGAACTCATCATCTCATTAGAGCCTTTTCCACTATGAGATAGTTCTAAAAGAGAGGAAGTTTTTCTAGTCCAACTCAACAAGTATTGATTAACTGCCTATTACATATAGGATATTGGTTTAGGACTTGGGAGTAAAAAGACATAATGAAAAACAGTCATTGATCTCAAGAAACTTATTACATTTTGCAACACCTAAACAAAAGTATATTTGTATTAACTTAAGAAAGGAGAGAGTATAAGCAAATAAAGGGATCAGGAAAGGTTTCAAGTAGAAAATGTCACAAAAAATCTATGAATTCTAAGCAGGAAAACTCAGGGATTGGAGTTGGGATGAGGGGGTAAGTTCATTCGAGGCATAGGGGCCAATTTGTGCAAAAGCACAGGGTCGAGAGAGCACCACATATGACAAACAATAATTATTCTAATTTGACTGAAACGGAGAGGGATGAAGAAAAGTACATGCAAAAAGTCTAGAGAGTGAGGCTGGGCCCAGACTATAAAAGGCTGTAAAATGTCAAGCTGAAGAGTTTGTATTTTGTCATAGAAGTAATAGAGAGCTGATGATATTTCGTTGGTAGTGTAGTAGGATGGCTAGGCTTGTACTTTAGGAAGATAATATTTATGACTATATGGAGGATGAATTGGAAAGGGAGAGGCAGGAAGTTGGGAGTTCAATGAGAAGTTTACCACAATATTCCAGGTAAGAGGTGATGAAGAATTTCCATAAAATAGTGGCTATATGAATAGAGAGAAGGGGACAGATGTGGGAGACGCTGTGGGCATCAGATTGGTAAAGCAGATTAGAAATGGGACCTGAAGGAGAGAAGAGCCTTGAGGATATTTTTAAAAACAAATTTATGTATGTATTATATATGTATGTATATACACATATAATATATACATGTATAACAAAATATATGTATGTATATATGACATAAAATTTTAATTTTATTTTTTTAAAAATTAAGTCAAGGATAAACTGAAGTTGGGATCTTAAAAAAAGATGAGAAGTTTGGAAGAGGAGTGAGTATGGAAGGAAGTGAATATATTCAGGAGAATAATGAGCACTGTTTTGATTTATAGGATTTTTTCTCATGCCATGCCTCAAACTGTCTCTGAAATACTCATGCTTCTCTCCCTGGGAAATCCCACCTCCCAAAAGCTCTCCATAACATCCATTCAGCCGAGGTGGTGGGATGTGGAGAATGCTAAGATTTTTTAAATGTCATTTTGTGTGATGGCGCAGATAGCCTGTCAATTTGCCTGGGTATGGCTCTACTTTACCCAAAATCCAAAGGGGGGCAGTTTACTTTCTTAAACCCGAGGGAAATTTCATACAAATTGTACATTAGTTCTTCCTTGCAAATCAACAGCAGATGAAATCATTAAAAAAGCACATTCCCCCTCTCTTTTTCTCCTGAACAGAAATGGATTCAGAAATGCCCCATTTGGAGTATCCACCAACCATTATATCAAGAAAAGACAAACATAACACAAAGCTTTTCTCTCTTGATGACTTCAGTGACAAAATACTCTGGTCTTCTTCACTCTCCTCCTCCTGCTTTCCTTCCCCCATCCTTAACCACACAGCTAGCCGCCTTCCATTGGATGGTGTGGTATGTTCCTTCCACCATCTGGCACCATGTCTCATGGCCTGTCAACAGGGATGACACACAGACTGAACAAAAGGCAGCAACCCTACGGAATACCCACAGCTCCCTGTCCTGCTCCATTATAGAAGTGGCAGTGATTATTTATGAGGTAGGTACAAGGCAAGAACAAATGGCTTGTTTATGGCCCATCTGTTTGTCTTTTCCAATAATGGTCAGCAATGTTTTTTAAAATAAATTCATAAAGTTTTCCAAGAAATTTAAAAGAACTGATAGAGCAAAAATAGACACCAGCTTGGACTATCTCATGGGAAGTAATATCTGCTATTTCCCCTGGAAGCAGCAGAGAGCAATCAATCACCCACCTGGCCATTCCCAGTGGGCATGTGATTCTGACCATTTTATTCTGTCTGGATCCTAGTTCGGTGAGTATGCTTTTGGGAACCAGACCTAAGAGGGACAGAAGAATTACAGGTAGCATACCAGAAAGCCATCCGTTGCCTAACAGCACTTACAGTGCGTTTCCAGTTATATATATGCTGTTCTCTGTTTACCTGGTCTAAGTCTTGGCCAAGATTTCCTGACAACAGGTCATGTCCAGATGCTTTTATTCAGTTCTCTGATCCCTTATTCTAGACTTCCTGATATTTTGGACTTCTATCTGTACTGATTATTGCCTTGGAAATGAGGAGCAGTTGAGACAGTAGAAAGAATACTTCCCTTTGGAATAAGAGGATCTAGGTTTGCACTCCAGATCTTTAACTTCCTACCTAGATGGCCCTAGACAAAGTAATATACCTAATGGGTCTCAGCTTCCTTATTTGTAAAATGATGTGATTAGACTGGTTTCTAAAATTCCTAATTCTAAGATCTTATGTAATCACAGAATCTCAAAGTTACTATGTAGTGCAGAAGTCATCTGGTCCAACCTGACCTTGAATGGAAAAATCTTCTATAGCATCCTCAGTCTCCATATGAAAACTTCTCTGATGGAAAATCCTTCGTCTTATGAGAGAGACCATTGCACTTTGGCACAGTTCTAATTGTTGAGAATTTTTCTTTAAGATTAAATTGAAATCTGCCTACTTATTATTTCTAGATCTATCTATCAGCTAGTAGTGAGGAGTGAAGACAACATGAGATTTGGAGTCAGGTAATATGAGTTAAAATCTCATCTCTTGTCATTTACTGTACAGATGACCTTGGATAAATTATTTTACCTTTCCAATCCTCCATTTCCTCAGCTATAAAATGAAAGAGGTAAATTAAGGTGATCTAAGATCCCTTTGGTCTCTAAATTCTATGGCCCTACAAAGCATCATCATTCAGCCCCACTTCCTTTAGTGCTTTTGTTCCAGTTCCTTAAGAGGTGGTGAGAACCCTTAGATGCTTCCTTGTTTCCTGCCCACATCTGCCTTATTATCCAGATCTGTTACCTTGTGATTATTCTTTCATTCACTCTACATATGCAATTACTTGCCAAATATTATCATTTCTTTTTCTGTATCTCTCACATATATCCACTTTTCTTGACTTGCACAATCCCCAGCTTATTCCAGCCCCATATCCCCTCTCATTTGTACTATTGCAGAAGCCTTTTAACTGGTTTCTTTGTTTCTAATCACTCCCCACTCCAATCCATCCTCCATAAAGTGATTTTTCCTAAAGCATAGGTTTGACCATGTCACTTTCTGCTGACACACATACTTATTAAACTCTGTTTGCTTCTAGTTACTTCTATGATCAAATATAAAGTCCTCTATTTGACATTTAAGTTCCCTGTAATCTGGCACTCTCCTTATCTGTCCAGACTTCTAGCACATTAGCTCCTTCTATACGCTTTATGGCCCAGACACACATTGGCAAAATTGCTTTCCTAACACATAGTGATCATGAGACTCTTTCCCTCAATAATGTGAAATCTTCAGAAATACATCCCAGATTTTCCCAGTCCCAAATAGAAGCAAAAAGTGAACCCCTACAAAGGAAGTCTGCCCTCTCAGGACACCATGTGAATCCATACATATTCATATCATAAGAAAAGAAAGGGATGGTCCCCAGATAGTGAGAGGTTAGGATTCCTTGGAAGCACTGTTGAAATGAGAACTCATATAACACTTAGAATCATTACTGAGAAACCTTCCTGGTTGGTGTTAGAAACATGACCAGGCAAGATAAGGTATAAAGCTTAGATCTCATTGATATGAAATGATGATGACTGATGATAAAGATGATGATGAACATTTAGATAACATTTTTAGGTTTGCAAAGTACTTTATAAACATTATTTTATTTTATATTCACAATAATCTTAAGAAGGTGATACTATTATGCCCATTTTACAAATGGAAAAACCAAGGCAGCTAGGAAGCTGAGGCCTCTTTGAGTAATTGACCCAAAGATTATACAAATTTGGCTGCTGAGCTAGGATTCAAATTCAGGCCTCCTGCCTCTAGTCTAGTATCTTGCCTATTATTCCACGTTTCCCTTTAAAAACATTTTAAGTGTAAACAATTATTTTTACATGTAATTGGAAAAAAATAAAATTATTAAAAAATTAAAAGCATTTAAAAATCAAACTGAAAGTAGTGAGGGCTATATCTTATTTAAAATGATCACTTTTTCACTTGAAAATCATTAAAAAATCATTAGGGACTCATACACTTTCTACCAAATTGTGTGCTATGGGATGAATAGTGTGTGAAGGTAAACAGTAATTAAAAAAAAACCTGGGGTCTTATAGTATAATCATCGGTTTGACCATGTCACCTTCTCCCTATACACATACTATTAAACTCTATTTGTTTCCTGTTACTTCTTATGATCAAATCTATGGACATGCTGTGTGTTAGGAAAGCAATCTTTGTAATTCATGGATGAGATTTTATCATATTTAGGAAACAACTGAGAAAATAAATTTGGGGTGGTAAAATCCATGGAAAAGAAATGTATTTAATGTATTTCAATGTATTCAGGATACATTAAAATTATCATAGGATTTACAGTAAGGAGTGACTTTAGAAAATCATCCAATCCATCCATTCATTTTATACTTCAGGAAACTAAGGCTATGAAAGGTTTAATGACTTAACCAGGTTAATAAGCTAGGATGTGACTAAGTCAGATCCAGAATCACGATCTCTGATTTTTCATTGAAAAACAAATCCTCACATATCCAACTTCAATATTTCTACTGCTTTCCCAGTGAGCCACCTCTGACCCACGAGATGTACTTCTATGTTTAAACTTAAAGGCTCTTCTCTGCTTTTACATTTACGATCATATGATTCTAAGATTCTGAAGAGGACAGAAAAATACTAATATTCCTTATGCAAATACTGAAAACATATACAGAAGGTCAAAACTTAAGGCAACCAACTAGGATGCTCCTAAAAAAGGGGGCAGTGTTTCTGTGTCTCATGAGATGTCTAGAATATTATTGTATCTTAAATGAAGGAATGAGAAAGCATTTAAGTGCTATGTTGGGAAAAAAAAGCATAGCATTTAAATGCTATGCATTGCTCTAGGTGCTGGAGATACAAATGCTGTAGAGAGATAGATTGTGCCTTAAGTAGCCTATATTCTAATAGAAGGAAATAAGAATGGAAGGAAAGAGAGTGGGAGGGAGGTAGAGAAGGAAGAAGAGAATGGAATGGAGGAGAAAGGAGAAAAGAAGTAAGGGAGGATGGATAAGATGAGTTGGAAAATATGATAGTATAGAAGATGAGATGAGAACAATGGGAAGAGAAGGATGGAAAATACATTTATTAAGTACCTATTTTATTCCAGGCACTGTTAAACAGTTTACAAATATTATCTCATTTGATCTTCACAAGAACCCTGGGTTGTAAATATTTTTATTGTATCTATTGTACAATTAAGGAAACTGTGGCAGACAAAGTTTAAGCACCTTGCCTAGAGTCACACAGTTAGTGTCCTAGGCTGGATTTAAACTCAGATCTTCCTGACTCCTGGCTCAGGATTCCATCTATCTATATCACTTAGCTGCCTGAACAAGGGAGTGGTGGACCAGATAAGGAGTTGAGATATGGGGAATCACAGAAAACAAAGTGATTTGTCTGATTTTCTCAGAGCAAAGAGTGAAAAGCATTGGAGGTTCCAATGTGTAGAGGTGGGGGGGGGTTTCATTTAGGTAGGGCACATATCATGATGTTCAGGGGAGATAGATGGATATGAACCAGATAGACTAAGTTACAGGACCTTGCCCTCATTCCCCACAAAGGACAGGTCAGTCCCAGGGAATAGTTCTAAGGCTGAATTGAAAAGTGAAGATTTAAAAATTAATCTAATTCAGACATTCTAGAGAATATTTCTGCATTCGATCTTTTTTCATACTCTAAATTTAGCCAACTGCAATTAATTTTTTAAATTATGATCATGTTCAACCTTTTAAGCTGAAACATTTGCCTTTTGATGTGAGGTCTGCATATCAATACAAAGAAGAATCGCAACTGGGCCAATTGTCTCCTTCACCTTCAGGACTATGAAACATCATGTGTAGCTAAGAAAGGGAGAGAACTCTCCTTTTGCCCTACATTTTTCAACTGAACTGGATTTATTCCACGTTTGACAGGGAAGAGCGCTGGATTTGGCATTAGAAGTTTAGTTTCAAATTCTGAACGACTTGTTTGGTTGTTTTTCAGTCACGTCTGACTCTTTGTGACCCTATTTTGGATTTTCCTCACACTGATACTAGAATAGTTTGCCATTGTCTTCTCTGGCTCATTTTACAGATGAGGAGATTGAGGCAAACAAAGTTAAGTGACTTCCATGGGATCACACAGAAAGGAAGTATCTGAGACATTTCTGAACTCAGGAAGATGTGTCTTTCTGATTCCAGGCCCAGATCTCTATCCATTGAACTACCTGGATGCTAACTTACTACCTAGATAACCTTGAATTAGCTGCTCTGTGTCTCATTTTCCTCATCTGTTAAATGGGCAAGGGGAATTGTTCTAGGTTGTTTAGAAGATCCTTTTCAGCAATAAATCTATTTTCTTATGTTTTGTGATCTTCATGTGGCTGACTTAGGCTGCTCAACACTTTACAAATATTATTTCATCTTAATCCTAGTCTATAGGTGCTTTTATCATTCCTGTTTTACAGTTGAGGAAACTGAGACAGACAAAAGGTAAATAATTGGTCCAGTCACACAATTAATAGATATCTTAAGGCTAGATTTGAATTTCCTGACTCCCAATGAGGTTTCTATCCACTTTATTACCTAGCTGCCTTTTATAAAGGAACAGTAGATGAAGTGGGAAGTTTTGTTATAGTAAATAAATATATTGGTGAAAATGTTGGTATAGAAAAAAATTTAAAAAGGGATTTAGCTGCTATTCTCAGAATAAAAGGTGCACCGGGTCTCTGACTTATTCAGACTTTGGGAACTTCAGATGTCTGGGACATTCCAATGGATGTCCTCCTCCAAGATGCCTTCAGTGCCTTATACAGTATCTGGAACACAATAGAAGCTTAGTAGATTCCTGTTTCATGATATCGGATTGACATCAATTCATTAATGACTCTCCCTCCATTAAATGCTGTGTGGAATCCAAGTACACTATGTCTACATTCTTACCACAGAATAATATCCACTTATACTATATTCCTGATTTCCCAGCCTGTTAAATCTCCTAAAGCAGTGAGGTAGTTCAGTGAGCAGAGCTCTTTCTGAATGGAAGATAAAGATCAGCCTCAGGCACTTAGCAGCATCTCCTAGGGTTGTTGTGAAGATGAGTTAAGATAATATTTCTAAAATGTTTTGCAAACCTTAAAGCACTATTTAAACCCTAGTTTTAAAAATCCTAGCTATAAAAGACATAAGATTAGTCTGGCATGACTTGTTCCTGATGAAGCCTTGCTGAACAAGGTGATCACTGTATCCCTTTCTAAGTGTTCATAAACCATAACTTTAATAACACATTCTAGCATGTTATCATAAATTGCAATTATGTTCACAACCTATATTTTAAAAACTCCGCCCTCTTTGGAAAACTGGAATATTGCTCCGTCTTTACCCAGTTCTGAGGCAACTTTTCTATTCTGGTATTTTTCAGAGATTGAAGACAGAAGCTCAGTAATCACACCCACATATTCTTTCAAGGTCCTGAGAAACAGTTCGGCTGAGTTAGATCACAACTCACAATAAGTGAGCCCAGTGAGGTGTTCCCTTACCAACTCATGGTTTTTTTGGAGTTTTGACCACCTGTTAATTAATTTATCTACTCTTCCTTTGGAACAGCACAGAAGAAAAATAATCAATTTATTAATCAATTATTAAGTTTTCACTGTGTGCCAGGCATTGTGTTGGACACGTGATACAGACAGAAATAAAATTATTCCAAGTCTCAGAAACTCTATTCTAAGAACTGAGTTGTGTGGCCTCTTTTCTCATCAATTATTATCACTCTAGCTCTACTCACTCAACATCTCATCTTTTCTTTGCTCTTCCTCTTCTAATATTGCTAAAAAAAAAAGAAAAGAAAAAGAAAGAAAAGGCTATTTGATTACCTTTAGCATTCATCACCAGCTTCAATTAATTTTGAGTGTTAGCATTCTAGAGAGTATTTTTATTATATTCTGCCTCTATTTTTGTATTCCTTCTCAGTAACTTATCCTTGTTTCCATCCTCTGTTCATGTCTTTTTAAAATCTAAATAGGATCAATGAATTCCCTATGCACTCATATCAATCTCTTTGGACATCTCTTCCTTTACCTTATCCTCAGAATCATTTATGTTTGAGTCTGCAGAATTTCATTCTTTAGACTTTCGCATAGCTCTTGGGATAACTTCATCTGCCAAGTTTCAGGGCATGGAATGCTACCTATTCTTTTGCTGAACGACTGGAGATCTGTTTTCCTTAAATTCAGAATGCATATAAGACTATGCCCATATAGTCTTTCCTTTTCTATCATAAATTTTAAAACTGAGGTGTCACTATACCCACCCTCACTAAGACTTCCCTTATTTCTATTTTACTTGGTTTCTTTCTTAATGCTTATAATAAAATTCAGAATATAAGTTTCCAAAATTGTGTCCTCTCTCTTTTGAAGAGTCAAATGAACATTAAACTAACTGAAGACATTATTGAAGGCTCTGCTTTTGGCAGAGTCAGGATTCTAGCAGATGTCTGGATTGTTGAAATTCCCCAAATAGTGCCACATCATTCCTCTTGCCAGGTTGGTGATATGTCTTCCAAATTCATCTATTTTCTCCTTCTTCCTTCAGTATTCTTCCTCCATGACAGGCAGATGGTAATGCCCTTGACAAGAATAACAAAGGTAGAAAGAGGGAAAGATTTTGGGGAAAAGAAAGTGAGTTCCATTTTAAACAAGTTGCATTTAAATTGTCTTTGGAACATCCAGTTAGAGATGTCAACCTGGAAGTCAACAGAAAAGTTAGGGTTAAATCAATAGATTTGAGAATTATCTGCATAGAGATAATAATTGAATTCATATGAGCTGATGAGATCACTAAGTGAGACAGTATAGAGGGAGGCAATTGCTCAGGATAGAAAACTATCTAAATAGAACTCATTCTCTTTCCCCCAAAACCTTGTTTTCTTCCTAACTTTCTTATTCCTGTCAAGGGTATCACCATTCACCAACCATGGATGAGGAATACTGAAAGAAGAAGGAAAAAATAGATGAGTTTGGAAGATAAATCACCAATATGGTACAGTGGAATAATGTGGTACTGTTTGGGGAACTTCAATAAGCCAGACAGCTGCTGAAGCCCTAACATGAACACCCTTGGTTAGCAAGCATAATATGCTGGAAGATTCAGCAAGGAAAACTGAGCGGTCAGACAGATAGGAAGAGAACCAGGACAGAGCAGTGTAAAATACACTCTTGAGAAGAGAGCGTCAAAAAGATTGACAGTGTCAGAGGCAGCAGAGATCAAGAGGAATGAGAAAAGACCATTGAGTATGGCAAAAAAGAGATCCTTGGTAACTTTAGAGAAAGAATTTTCAGCTGAATGATTGAGGTTAGAAACAAGACTATAGAGAGTTAAGAAAAAAAGAGTGACAGGAGAGGATTTGGAGGGTGTTTTTGTAGAAAGTTATCTCAAAAAATTTGATGAGAAAAGAGAGGAGAGACATGGGATAAAAGTTAGTGATGATGGATGGATCAAATGAGGAGTTTTTTGAGGATGGGCAATACATAAGCATGAATGTAAGCAGTAGAGAAAGGGCCAGCAGACAAGGAGAGAGTGAAGATAAGGGAGAGAGTAGGAATGATTGATAGAGGGGAGTAATCTTCAATACTTGTGGGGTTTGGAGTGAGGTACAGTGAACAAATAGGCAGGAATGCAGAATATCCTAGGCTCATAAGATGTGAAGCGGGAAGGAACCTCAAAAGCCATCTGATCCAACTCATTTATGTTCCTAATAAGGAAAAGAATCCCAAGAGAGAATAATATGTACACACATCTATAACGTCACGTGGGGAATAAGCAGCAGAGTCAGGATTGACCGCAGTTCCTCTGACTCAAGAGTCAATACTTTTCCTATTGTACCATGTGACTTCCATTCATCTTGTAGCTTCTGTTTCATTCTTTCATTTCTGAGCAGAGATCAACCAATGCAGATTGATACCTGCTTCTATAACTTATAATCTTCAGAGAAATGAAGGGTCACATAATGCTTGCCAGCATCCTTTCCCAATCTCCTTCCTTTCTCCTTGCTTTTCCTTAAAGGTAGACCAGAGACAAGATGGAAGGATGTGGCCAGTTAATGCTGTAGCATTACTGTATTGCTGTACTATTCCAATTGTTTAAATTTTTCCATCTCAAGGCCTAGATAAATACACCCTCTAACTCATGAGTCAGAGTCTATTTTTTCCTCCTCAAAAAAAGCTTCCTTTTTACCCCCCACCAAATATATTTCACATTTAGCAAAGAACAGAATTTCACCAACTTATTTACATCATAAACTAGAAGCATATAGACATAATGATAGAGGAGCACACAAAACCTAGCTACCGCTTTTTACCTTACTGAATGCAATGCACTGAAAAAGTTCTGAGGGGGTCCCATCACCCTATTCCTGCTGCACAGCAAGAAGTCTGTGAGGCTATACCAAGTCAAGAAGAAAGAACAGAGCCATTTTGGAATGAGTGATTGCTATAATTAAAGTTATTAGTAAGGAAAGGCTCAGTTACTGAAGGACGAATGAAGCCACAGCAAGTTTAAATAATGACATGGTGCATCATGGGGTGTTTTTCCAATTCTTTCTCATTTTGAGAAAATGATGCTCCTTGCCAAGACCACCTTGCATCTGTAATAGCTAGAGCAAATAAACACAGGAGAGGAAGAAATTTACAATTTCCCCTCGGAAGCAGTCAACTTCATTACTGATGATAGCCGGAGAAGCCCCTCAGTAATGGGGTTCTCAGAGCTAGTACTTTTTCATTTCTATTTGATGCTTCTCCAGTTAAAGGAATCACCAATGTGTGTGGGTGTCTGACACACCCCTCAATCAGGGATATGTCGAGGAATTAAAGTTAGCAATTGGAAAAAGAGAACATGTAGTACTGGGATGCCTCCTTTGCATCTGAATGATACCATCTTTCTGGGTATCCTCAGGGGACTTGGAGATGAACATCGAAATGGCTGCTGCTCCTGACTGTTAAAGGTCAAATGATCATACATATAGGGCTGGGAGGGACCTCAGAGGCCATAGAGGCCGTTTCTCTCATTTTACAATTTAAAAAAACTAAAGCTAAGTGCCAAGGTCATGCAGATGGTATCAGAGTCAAGATTTGAATCCGGATCATTTAACCAGATGGTCAGTGTTCTTTTCACAATACCATGCTAAATGAATGTTTTATTTACTTGAAAACTAAGTCTGAGAAATTTTAGATTGAACTTCATAGACTAGGTAGTTCACAGGAGCAAGGTAGATTCAAAGAGAACCATGTTTTCAGGAGTCCTGCAGAGTCCAAGAGGCCCTAACATGACTTCTATCTAATCCTCTAGTCTACAAGGAGATCTGATTAATTTTAGATCTTCTCCAGAATGCTAGACAACTATGCTGAACCATACTGGTTGAATTTGACCCTAGACAAGTTAGACTGAACAATTCTTGCCACCTCCACCCCCCACCCCCCTCATTTCATGATTCTACCTATAGGTGCAACTCCAGCAATCTCTACAAACTCTTTGCACTTTCTTCTATTCACCAGTCTGGAACCAGCAGTTTGGTTCTTAATGGTGATACAGAAATAGGCCTAAGAAGTTTAGGAAATGAGTTCTTAACCCTTTCTGTATAAAGATGAATTCCCCTTTGGAAGTTCAATGAAGTCTATGGATCTCTTCTCAAAATAATGTTTTTCAGTGGATATAATATTATACATAGGGTGAGGCATGGTATTGTATATCCATAATCACTTCTAGAAGGAAGGAAGGAAGGAAGGAAGGAAGGAAGGAAGAAAGGAAGAAAGGAAGGAAGGAAGGAAGGAAGGAAGGAAGAAGGAAGGAAGGAAGGAAGGAAGGAAGGAAGAAGGAAGGAAGGAAGGAAAGAAAAAAGGAAGGAAGGAAGGAAGGAAAGTAAGGAGGGAAAGAGCAAGGGAAGGAGGGAGGGAAGAAGGAAGGAAGGGAAGAAGGGAGATGGGAGAAGGGAGGAAGGGAAGGAGGGAAGAGAAAATGAAGGAAGAGAGAAGAATAGAGGAAGGAAGGAAGGAGGGAATAAGGGAAGGAAGGAGAGAAGGAAGGATGGAAAGAAGGTCAAGGGAAGAAGCAAGGAATAAGGGAAAGAAGGAGGGAAGGAAGGCAGGAAAGAGAAGGGTGAATAAAGGAAGGGAGGAAGGAAGGAGGAAAGGAAGGCAGGAAAGAGAACAAAGGAAGGAAGGAAAGAGGAGGGAAGGAAGGAAGGAAGGCAGGGAAGAAAAAATGAAGGAAGGAAAGAGGAAAAGAGGAAAGAAGGAAGGAGGGAATAAGAGAAGGAAGAAGAGAAGGAAGGAAGGAAAGAGAAGGGTGAAGGAAGGAAAGGATGAAGGAAGGAGGGAAGGAAGAAGGGAAGGAATACAGGAAGGAGAGAACAAAAGAAGGAAAGGAGAGAGGGAGGAAGGAAAGGAAGGAAGGCATGAAGGCAGGAAAAATGAAGGAAGAAAGGAGAGAGGAAGGAAGGAAGGAAAGAAAGAAAAAAAGAAGGAAAAGAGAGAGGAAGGGAGGGAAGGAGGGAGGATAACACTTACCAAGTCCTTACTATGTGTCAGGTTCTATGTACTATATACAACAACCCTGAGAAGTATGTATCCCCATATTATAGTTGAGGGTCCTCAGGCAGAAGGTAAGTGGTTGCCCAGGGTTGCATCCTAAGGATGTGTTTTAACTCAAACCTTCCTGAATCAGGCCCAGCACTCACACACTGTGCTCCCTTCCTACCAGAGACAGCAGAGTTTAGGAGCAGCAGGGCTAGAGCCCCCTGGATGCCTGCATTAAGTTCAGCAGAATGTGATGGCCCCCAGGAGCAGAGGACCACCAGGGTTCTGAGGGAGGGATGAGCCAGGGCAGATCAGTGAAAAAGAGCGTATCAAGGGGCCCCAGATCAGCACTGGGCTTAGACCTGTAAGGGACCTGGCATGGGAGCAGATGAGTTGGGGAGACACGAGACCTAGGATTAAACAAAACAAAGGACACCCCAAACACTGGAAAACATCAGATTACAGAGAAAATCTATTATTTGGGGGCATATTTATCAAAACATTGAAAACAAAAACCAAGTTCACAGTTGCCAAGTAAAGACCTTTGGTCTCGGGGAATGTGACTTATCCACTGTTTCCACTAATTTCTCTCAGGAGTTGTTTTCATATAGGCCATGTAGTGTTGAAAGTGGGTGGGCTGTAGTTTCCCTGATTTACTAGTGGATTCTTGATCTCTCTCACTTATCCTTCTCCAGGGTGTCTTCTGAAAAGGAGGGAAGTATAAGAAAGAGCTCCAAAATTGTTTTAAATTCCTGACAGAAAAGAACATTTGAATACATTCTGCAGTCCTCAGAGTAAGGCAAGCCAGACTGCTCATTTCATACAGTTTTAATGGTTCCATGGTAATTATTTAGCATCCCTTAAGAAACAGGTTTCACATATAAGGATAAAAAGCACCATCACCAAAACAGAAACAAAAACAAGGAAGAAGAAAAAGATCAAAAAACACAAATGAAGAAAATATGGATTTGATTCCAAATAAGAAGTCAGGT
This sequence comes from Antechinus flavipes, assembly GCF_016432865.1. Classification (NCBI taxonomy): domain Eukaryota; kingdom Metazoa; phylum Chordata; class Mammalia; order Dasyuromorphia; family Dasyuridae; genus Antechinus; species Antechinus flavipes. The sequence continues at coordinate 221,138,036 of NC_067399.1, read as the reverse complement.
CTAGAATGAACTTTTAAATGTCACAGAGCCCAATCCCCTCATTTTACAGATAGGGAATCAGAGGATAGTAAAATGGGAAGTGACTAATTCAGTCATAAAGCTAATTAATAGCTGAGGCTGCATTGAACAAAACAAAACAAACTGCAGATTTCTTCACCCCCAAGACAATTTTTTTAACCAAATTAAGCATCTTCTTTTACAATGAAGATGTTCTTTGGAAAGATGTTGTCATCATTTATTATACATTATTATACATGTGTGTGCATATATATATGTACATATATATTTATATTTTCATGGATGGGATTTGCACTTGTGAGAAGGATTGGGAACTCCTTCGAATAATGGAGCTGGATCTATAATTTAATCTTATAATGTGGGGCACTGAGAGGTTAAATAACTTGCCCAGAATTACATAGCTAAAGTGAAGCAAAGCAGTACCAAGAGAACATTGTACACAGTAACAACAAAATTATATGATGATCAACTGTGTTAGACTTCGCTCTTTTCAATAAAGAGGTAATTCAGGCCGATTCCAATAGATTTGGGATGGAAAGAGTCATCTACACCCAGAGAGAGAACTATGGAGAATGAATGTAGATCAAAGCATAGTATTTTCACCTTTTTGTTGTTTTTTGTTTGCTTGTGTTTTTATTCTTTCTCATGATTTTTTTCTCTTTTGATCTGATTTTTTTTTTACACAGCATGATAAATATGGAAATATGTTTGGGAGAATTCCGCCTATATTGGATTGCTTTCTGACTTAGGGAGGGGGAAGGAGAAAGAGGAAAAATGGAACACAAGGTTTTGCAAAGGAAATGCTGAAAACTATCTTTGCATGTATTTGAAAAAATAAAATACTATTAAAATTTTAAAAATGAATGATATAGTTAGCATATGTAAGAGGCTTAACATGAACCAAGTATAACACAGTCTTTTATTTGTTATTCAAGGCTGCCTTTTTTGTTTTAGTGATGGCTTTTTTCCCTGTAATATTTCTATAACCCATTTTTGTACCCTAATCTCATTTTAATGAGACCTGGGAGGTCTGGTGAAGAACGGGTGTAAACAAATATGAAAACATAACAGAGAAATCTGTAGAGGCTACTTTCCATAAGATGCATTCTATGTCACTTTAGTCTAAAGACTCTTGAATGGCTCAACATTAATCAATGTCTTTCCTTTTGTCCATATGAAAATAAGTGACCCACTCATTTCATGTTATCAAATTTAAGGTTGTGATTTTTTAAAAAGTTATTGATAATTACCATGAGAATGTCTATGAAAAGAGTAAGTTTTAGCGTTAGGAGATCTGGGTTCAACCTCCACATTAGCTGATACTATTTATCAAGAATTCATCTCTTAACTCCACAGTTTTTGTCTTATAAAATGAAGGGATTGGACTAGAATGACCATGAAAATCCTTTTCAGGTATTAATATATGATTCTGTGATTCTCTTTCTTTGGTTTCAAATGGAGTGATCAACATGCACTCAATTGGACACTTGTCATTGAGTCTCCAGTGAGTAAGTACTCCCTGTTACTGGGGGAGGTAGAGGGTGAACTTTAGCTTCAGTAACAAGATACATCTAGTTGATATCATACATTAAATTCTGAACTTTCCCAACAACCAACTCAAGAGAAGAGATTTTTTAGAACACTTTGAACTCTGGTCATCTTTCCTAGACTTTATTGAAACCTTTGAAGAAGGAGAACAGAACCCAAGGAATATATGATTGTCGAAGCCTTTTTTTTTTCCTTTTTACCAGGCCCATTGGGAACTACCAAGAAGACTTCCTATATTATACCCTATATTATGCTCTATTTTGCCAATGCCCATTGATACTTGCTATGCAATCTATAGTCTGAGATATATATATATATATATATATATATGTGTGTGTGTGTGTGTGTATGTGTATTAAATATATATGTGTATATATATAAATACATACACACACACACATATATAAATGCTTGGTTCTTTTTTCCCCATCTTAAATTTTTTTATTGTTTTATGGTTATACATGCACATTAATTTTTATACACATTTCTTTATGAATCATGTTAGAAGAAATAAATCAGAACAAAAAGGAAAAAGAACAAGAGAAAAAAAGAAGAGAAAAATGAACATAACATTATTGATTTATATTCAGTCTTCATAGTTCTCTCTTTGTATGCAGATGGCTATTTCTATTCAAAGGTTACAGGGATTGTCTTGAATCAGTGAACTACTGAAAAAAATCAAGTTTTTCAGAATTTATTATTGCATAATATTGCTGTTACTGTGTACAATTTACTTCTGGTTCTGCTTGTTTTACTCAACATCAGTTTGTGTAAATCTTTCCAGGCCTTTCTAAAATCATTTTGTTCATCATTTTTTATAGAACAACAATATTCCATTACTTTCATATACCGTAACTTATTCATCCATTTCCCAATTATGGGCATCGATTCCTTTTCCAATTCTTTGCCACCAAAAAGAATGGCTACAAACATTTTTGCACATATGGATCCTTTCCCCTCCTTTATGATTTCTTTGGGATACAGACCCAGTAGTGATACTGGTGGATCAAAAGTTTTACAGCCCTTTGGCTGTAATTAGTTCCAAATTGCTCTCCAGAATGGTTGGGACCATTTTTATTCTTTCTCATGTTTTTTTCTATTTCACAAATCCACCAACAATGCACTAGTGTCCCAGTTTTCCCACATCCCCTCCAACATTTATCATTATCTTTTCTTGTCATTTTAGCCAGTCTGGGAGGTGTGAGATGGTACCTCAAAATTGTTTTAATTTGCATTTTTCTAATCAATAGTGATTTAGAGTGAATGTTTGGTTCTTGATCCTAACCCCAAAACAATGATTATTGGTCCTAATCTTCATACGCACATGCATATTTACACAGAGACACTAAACTGCAATTCATCAGTTGACCATCAATCAAACCATCAGTCAATTAATATACTTTTAAAATAATGAAAGGGAAAAAAAGTTTCAGCCACATCTCTGTTCCTTCAGACTTCTCAACAATGTTCAGCTTTTCAAGTCTTTCATTGTCACTAAGGATTTCTATCCTAGAATTCTCTAGGGAATAGATACAGAGCCTTTGCCATTGGAGACTGTTCAGGTAAAAGAAGAAATTATCTGTTTTCTTAGCTAGGTTCATATGGTTCTCATTTCCCCAAAAGCCATGAACTCACTGACATGTCTCCCTGACAAACAGCATCCAGCTTACTCCTTGCCAATTCTTGGTTCTCTAGAAGCTGAGGGGTTTTGCTTTTTGTTTTCCACTGGTAAGCAATATTTTTAAAGAGTAAATCATCAAATAAAACCTGTTCTTTTCAAAGGGTGAGGAATAAAGAGCTACTTAGTGCTGGTTTTCAAAGGGCAAATCTTATTTTTAAAGCACTATTGATTAAGTCTAACTGCAACATGACAGGGTCAAACTGAGTTAGGAGAGTGCAGGGGAAAGCTAGGCAAAAAATCCAATCTCTATGCAGCAGGGGTCTGTGGTCTGGCAAAGTCACTTCTTCCCCCAATCTAGGATGGTGACACTTGGTACTTATAGCTCATGGAGCTCAGCAGGAATAGAATGTCAGGTTGCGAAGGTGAGTGGGCTAAAAACGATCCCTTTAACACAATTTCTGGTTCCTTTTTAAAGTTGACTGTTTTTTGGATTCACTACAAGGAAAAAATGGGTTGAGGATTAATAGTTGGTTTCAGCAGCCCTTGAAGCCTAGAACACAATAGATGCTGGTCTAGCCTTAGACAGGACACAACACTTAGGGTCCACCAGTTTAATGCTTTCCTATCTCCTACATTAGAATCACCGACCCCTAAGATTACCGTATCATAGATTTAGAAGTGGAAGAGATCTCAAAGGTCAAAGATAGTTCTGGATTCAAACAAGATCGAACAATAGAAGAATATTAAGAAGAAACCTATAATAAGCATCATGATATCTAAAACATAAATGGACTGTGCTAAACAGATTACAAAAAAAGGCAAAACTCTCAAGGAGTTCTATCATAAGAGGAAGGAAACATCTAATAATATATACAAACAACACAGAGAGAGGCTAAATTGGAGATGATATTAAAATGAAGGGGATTGGGAATGGTTCCTGCAGAACTTTAGCTGAGAGTTGAAAAAAGTCTAAAAGTCAGGAGGCAGAAAAATGTTTGTGGCAGCCCTGTTTGTAGTGGCTAGAAGCTGGAAAATGAAAGGATGTCCATCAATTGGAGAATGGTTGAGTAAATTGTGGTATATGAACATTATGGAATATTATTGTTCTGTAAGGAACGACCAGCAGGATGAATACAGAGAGGACTGGTGAGACTTACATGAACTGATGCTGAGTGAAATGAGCAGAACCAGGAGATCATTATATACCTCAACAACGATACTGTTTGAGGATGTATTCTGATGGAAGTGGACCTCTTTGATAAAGAGAGCCTTAATTGATCAAAAATGGACAGAAGCAGCTACACCCAGAGAAAGAACACTGGAAATGAATATAAACTGCTTGCATTTATGTTTTTCTTCCCGGGTTATTTATACCTTCTGAATTCAATTCTCCCTGTGCAACAAGAAAACTGTTCGGTTCTGCACACATATATTGTATCTAGGATATACTGCAACCCATTCAACATGTAAAGGACTCTTGCCATCTGGGGGAAGGGGTGGAGGGAGGGAGGGGAAAAATCGGAACAGAAGTGAATGCAAGGCATAATGCTGTAAAAAATTACCCTGGCATGCGTTCTATCAATAAAAAATTATTAAAAAAAAAAGTCAGGAGGCAGAGAGGGGGAAGAAGGAAGCTCTGGACATGAGAGACACCTAGTAAAAATTAAAATGCAAGGGGAATAAAGTGTAAGAAGTCTGGAAGGGCATAAGGAATTAGCTTATGAAGGGTTTTAAAAGTTAAACAGTGGCTTTTATATTCAATATTGGAGATGATAAGGAATGGTGTGGAGGAGGTGACATATTCAAAACTTTTCTCTTGGAATGTCATTTTGATACACATAGACAACCATATATATTATCTCTAGCTGAATCACAAGCATTGTGGTTCCCAGAATTTTCAAGCTCAATTCTGTATAGACATATTAATTATTATAAAGCAGGTCACTTATATAGAGGTGTGATTCATAACCCAAGGTCCGTTGACTTCAAAACTAGCATTCTTTCCTCTGTAGCATGTTGTCTCCCTCCAACTTTCCTCCATTCCCAAATCATGAATCCTCATCGTTGGGGGTCAATCCCCTGCCCCCAATATTCAATGTCTTTGCTCCTATTTTAGGATGGCTGAGAATTGCTGGGGGGAAATAAGCCACAAAATGAAGTTGATTTGATTGACTTACTATATATTCATGATTCACAACTTTAGCTTGGCCTTCCCTGCTGCTCAACAATCCTTATTAATTCCTTATCTCCTTCCCTATAGCAATGATATAAAATTTTCTCTCTTCTTGCCTCCCTAACACTTCTACTCCTCACACCCAACAGATGACTTTGTCTCAGTTTGCTCTGGGAAGTATTAGGCTATATGAAGTTAATTCCCTCAGGATGCTGGATTCCATTACTCAAATATTCAAATATTTAATTACACAAATGCTTCCCTCACCTTCCTTCTTCCCTTGGCCAGAGGAGGAGATATCCTTACCACTGGTTGAGACTAATCACTCTACTTGTACCCTTTTCCCCTACACTCCCACGTACTCCAGGGCATTATTTCAATAGCCATCTACTGCTCTCCTTTATGTATCTTCCCTCTCTTCCCTGACATTCACCATTTCTCATCTCGTTACTGCCAAAAGTACTTCTGTATCATCCTTTCATCTCTGTGGGGAACCAAGGACAGGTAGGAGTCCTCCCTCCCTTCCCACCTTCACCTAGACATGAAAAGATGGGACTGAAGCTCTAAACACATTAGGGATCAATGCCTCCCTGACGTTGACACAATTCCCCATTATCTTTGTACATTTTGCACCAACACAGCTGACAATGGAAGGGAACTGCTTCTGTATTAACAACTTTCCACCAAAACTCACGTCAGTGAGAAACCAAAGGAAGGTGGTAAACTGAAACAAATCCAATTATCCTTTTCTAACTCAGAAACTAACCAAGACTTATTCTCAGGATTTCATTTCTTCTAGGTGACAATGGAAAAGGAAACCCCATTGAAACATTGAAATAAAGCTTTATTTACAATCCTCAATGAAGTTTTGGATAAAATGGCATTAAATATGTATAGTAAGCATTCTTGTGCCTCTTTTAGGTACGTGTGTATATACATATACATATATGTATATATATTATGTTACATGTATATATGTAATATAATGTAGTACTTAAAATACATAAAGACAGAGAGAAGGGGGAGGGAAGGAGGAACAGGAAGGGGGGAGAGAGACAGACAGAGACAAACAGACAGGCAGAAACAAAGAAAGAGAGACAGAGGCAGAGATAGAGACAAAAATAGAGAAAGACAAAAACAGAGAGACAGAGATAGACAGACAGACAGAGAGGGGAGGGTGAAGAGAGGGAGGAAGGGAGAAGAGACAGACAGGGAGAGAGAGATACACACAGAGAGAGAGAGAGAGAAGAAAGGAAGGAAGGAGAAAGGGAGAGAGAGATGGAAAAATAGTGAGGGCTAGAAGGGGTTGGAGTAGGGGTAGCAAAGGAGAGTGATCAGGAGGGCAAGGCCTAGAGGCAAACATTTCTCCAAGATGAAATATGGCAGGAAAGAAAAAGGGGTCCAGGTAACTAGAACAGGGGATCTGAAATCAGAAAAACTGGAATTCATTTCTGCATCAGAAACTAACTCGTTGTATGATCCTAAGTTTCAATCTATTTGCCTCAATTTTTTCATCTGTAAAATGGGGATTATATAGCAGTTACTTCCCAGAGTTGTTGTGAAAATCAGATAATAGTAGAGCTTTTAGCATAATATCTCATATATAGTAGATTTTATATAAATGTCATCATTATTATTATTAGTAGTAGTATTATAGAGGTGAAACATAGCTATATCCTTCCTAAAATGATAGTCACATAGAGGTCACTGGAGATCAGACATGTGTAATAAACTTAGCAAATTTGGTACCTGTTTTTAAAACTTTTTTTTTAACAATCTGAAAAAAGAGATGGTGTAATACACTCCCACTGACCTTTCTGTTATTCCTCCCATATGACACCATCTCCCCCTGCCATGCCATTTCCCAGGAATACTCCCATGCCTGAAGTGCATTCTTACATCCCTTAACCTTCTTAGAAGCCCTTGTTTCCTCCCAAACTCAGCTCAAGAACCATATGAAGCTTTTCTTGGTTCCTCCAGCTGCTACTGGCTCCCTGCCAAAGTACCATAGAGTCAATTTTAAATCTATTTTACTTGGGTCATGGGTTTCATCTATATGTCTTTCTTATTAAAATATAAGCTTCTTTAGGGCAAGTATTACTTCATTTTTGTCTTTATGTCTCCATTGTCTAACATAATCCCTAATACCAAGAAGGATCTTTATTATTTAGCAAAGTCCCCAGTACACAGTAGACTATTTATTGCTTGACTGACCCACCATCTCATCACTTTTCATTGCTAGTAGTGATGATCTGAATTGAACAATACACAGTCTCTTACATGCCCCAGTCCCTAACCCCATGACGGAAATGATGAATGGGGGAAACAAACTTGAGTTAGGAGGACGGTCTCTGATTGCAGAATGGAACGTCCTCCGGTGTAAAACAAGGGATTACTTTCACAACCTGGACCTCCCCCATATTCACCACACTTTGGCCAACTGCATGTCACAGAGATGAAACAAGTGGGCAAGGGAGAGTAGAGAGCAGTATCAGCACGAACCATGACTTCAGAAATAAAGACTAGGTCTTCCTGGGATTCAGTCCAACTTCATGCTCAGGCTACCATGCTGGTGGACTTGACCCTCTCAGGAAAAGGTGTGTTTAGCTTGCTAAGGTGAATTAAAGTAGCATGTGCCCAGCTCCATGAGCTCTTCGCCCTTTTCCCCCTTCCTCTTGCTCTGACTTTCCTCCTCATCTCATTAGATATTTGCTTTTTTCCCTCTCTGACAACACTCACTCTTTGGGTAAGAGCGATTATATACCTGTTGCCCTTTCTAGACTCCATCAGAGACTGTCAGGAAGAGAGACTAATTATACTGAGGGCTTTTAGGAGGTACCTGGAACTAATTCCCCATCAGCCTTCAAATAGTAATGACTTGCAGCAGTTGGTACTGGAGCTGAACCAGTGACCTTCAGCAAAACCTGAAAAGCTCCGCGTCCCATTATCACTCCCTAGAGCCGGCTTCTCCCTGCCTTTCTTTGCCTTGTCTCTCACCTTTCTGAGAGCCCAGACAAAGGAGAATTCTTGGCATGTTTGTGCCAGTTCTGCCCCAGTGGCCACTCTAGGTTCTCTTTGCACAGACTGCACTTTAGACCCCACAGGAAACAAATGTCACATAGCACGAACAATACCAGTGTTCATTAATACAACCCTTTCCAGTGACACATGGCAGAGGTGCTGGGTTTCTATTTGCAAGTTAACTCATAGAAATCTCAGCCAGCTCATCATCATTAAGTGTAATGCTTTACAGTCAGCAAGCTAGACTGCAGGTAGCCTTACCTTTCTTTCTTTCCCTGAACTATATTTATATTATAGTATTATAGTGTCTCTCTCTCTCGCTCTCTCTCTCACTCGCTCTCTGTTTGTTTCTCTGTCTCTCTCTCCCTTTTCCCTCTTTCTTCTTTTCTTCTCTTTTCTTCTTTCTCACCTTCCTTTTCTCTCTCTCTCTGTTTTTCTCTTCTTCCCTCTCCTCTCCTCTTTCTTTCTCTTTCCCTTCTCCCTGCCCCAATATGTGACTTTATTGGTCTGGTGCATCTAAAATTGGAAGCACAAAATTTATCTTTCCTCCTAACAGTACTGGTCAGGCTGCCCTGTCATTGAACTTAGATTTCAGGTGACAGTCTGATCTCTCTAAAATGCTAAACCACTGAAAGAATCCAAGTAACGATACTCAATGATGTGCAAAGTCATGGATAATGGTTGAGAGCTTAAGAATAGCACATATTCTCTTAAAATGGCTCTCAACCCCTGGCAGATAGACCAAACAAAAGCCAATTCACTAAATACCACCCTATCTTATAACAAAGGACCATTTATCATCAAGAAATCAGACAGAAAAAAAAATAGATGAAAGGCATCCATTCCTGTTAATTCATGACATACTCTCCATGGTGCTGAAAAAAATCCATGAAAATACCTATTCAGCTCAAGAGGATACCACCAGAAAGCTCATGTCGGTTTTATAGCCTCTGAAGATGAGAACTGAAACACAGAGCTACTGGGAGTGGAGAAGAAATAGGAGGAAAAAACAATCATTTTCAGAGTTGACTTTTTGGGAATAATAATAATTTTTCATTCTAGACCTGGGATTTCATCAGTGTGAAGAATTCCTGATGCCTAAACGCAGTCCACTGTTGCAGATTAGCATTTTTTTTTTAAGTTAATTGTCTGGGACTAATAAAACTAGAAGGGAGATCATCTGGTTCATCTCTTTCATTTCATGAATAAGAAACCTACGGCCTGGGCCCATCAAGCAACCTTCTTGTTACGATCACATATCACCAGTACATGACACAGCTGAGATTCAAACCCAGGCCCTTGGAATCTAAAAACAACACTCTTCCTCTACACTGCACCCTTATCATCTTAATTGTTACCCAGAACACTGAGCCAATAAAAGAAGGTCAGTATCACATAGTTAATGGATGTCAGAGGCTGACTAGAACATGAATCTCCCTGTTTCTCTTGCCTTTATTTATCTTGCCATGTGATATCTTATATGATGATACTTGTTTAAGGTTTGCCTAACACTTGGTGTACATTATTTTATTTGAATTTTCACAACTATACTGTGAGATAACATGGCACCAGTATTTTCGGATGAGAAAGCTAATATTCCAACTAATAATTATTAGTTTATTTATTATTGTTGGGTTGTTTCGGTCACATCCAACTTTTTGTGACTCCATTTGTGATCCATATTCTTGGCAAAGATAGTGGAGTGAATTTGCCATTTTCTTCTCTAAGTTACTTTACAGCTAAGTAAACTGAGGCAAACAGGCTTAAGTGACTTGTCCAGGGCCTCATAGGTAGGAAGTTTCTGAGGCCAGATTTCAATTCAGGAAAATGAGTCAATTCCAAGCACAGAGTTCTATCCATTGTGCTATCTAGTTGCCTTTAGTTTATAATTGATACCTAATTATTATTTACTAATATTCTAATTATTATACATCTTCATTTTCACCAAGCTTTGTGTTCCTTTGTAGTCTTATATAATTTATGTTCTGACCCAAGGGGTTCTTGACACACAAATAGGTTAATAATAGGTTAACAGTTTTATAGACAAGAAAACTAATATCAGTAAACATTAAGTGGTTTGTCTAGGATCACAAAACTAATGTTATATTAAGAAGGCACTTAAATGTTTGTGGAGTGAATGGAAGATATGCCAGAAAGAGAACTAGAGCATAGATACATTCTACCATATACTGCCTTTCCAGAGAATTATAGATTTCTGAATTGACTTGCCCAAGATGATAATTCAGGTTTACAAATATAGGCTTCTTCCCATGTTAGTTCTTAGTCTTTTCCTCCCACCTCCTAGAAGGAAAATTAATCTCTCTCATATTCCCTTCAGCTAATAGCCCCATTCCCCCAAAATATCCAATATGGAAGTCCTATGCTACACCCAACAGCCACTGCTATCTTATTAGAATCTCCACAGGCCTCAACTAACATTTCCCTAGTCTTTCTCCCATCTTCTTTAAATTTTCTCCTGTTTCCTTCTTTTTTCTTTTAGTTTTAGTTTCCAATTTTGAAGTATTTTTTTTCTCCCATCCCCTAATACAAAAGAAAAAAATAAGAAAAACAAAATCCTCATAACAAATGTACATAGTTAAGCAAAACAAATTTCCACACTGTTCATATCCAAAAATGTATGTCTCATTTTGCATCTTAAAATCATCACCTCTGTCAGGAAGGTCCATTTCAGCTCTAAATCTATAATTGGATGATCCTTTCTTCACTAGGGTATAATTTAAGGTCCTAAAATCTCAGTATTTTGAAAGCTATAAAGCTCTGTTGTTTATTTCAATAGAGCAAGTTTTAATCTTTTTTTTTTTTTTTGATCATGTCCCACTTTGACAGGCTGGTAAAGGCTATGAATCTCCTTCTTGGAATGTTTCTTAATACATAAAATAAATTACATAGGATTACAAAGAAAACCAAAGGTTAATGAAAATGATGTATTTTTTTCCTATGTTACGGTGATGAACACTCTGTAATCTATTCACAGATCCCTTGGAAATCAATGGACCCCAGATTAAGAACTCATGCATTTAAATAAAGACTCCATTTTGAGGAAACTCATGATATGACCTTACAACTAGTGATCAGTGAGTCCCAAAAGGATTTTGCCCATCAACTAAGAATTCACCCAAGGTTTTGCTAAAAATCAGGTATCCTGATGCTACAGAATATGGCCAGCTTTAATTCAGATCTATTCATCCACAACCTTTCGGAGCCAACACTGCATCAACCTCCAACCAGGTGAGAATGCATAACTTAAAGAGACTTGGAAATCAAAAGTGAGAGCAGTCATGTAAATTCGTCCAGGCTGATGGGCCAAGAATTAGGAAGAAATCAGGCAAGGCTGAAAATAAATCAAGATATGGGGGGAGAGGAGTTGTTCACAAATGGAAAATACAAATGACCCTCATCAAACTCTCTTGGGTCCTAGGTTCTCATGGCCATTACACACTTCACTACAATGACATTTGGAACTGTGGGAAAGACTATGGGAAATTTTCCCTGTGGAAAAGGTTGGGGAGGATATCTGAAGGTGAATAGGGTTGTTTTTTTTAACCCATCTGCAAGGTTAGGCTAAATCTTTTTCTTATTCTCTGTTCCAGATATAAGTGGCTTATTTAAGTCATTCATGACTGCAATTTTACATACATAGAATGAGAATGAAAGTGAGAGTTAGAGAAGAAAGATTGGTGGTTCCTTTTTATTTCTTTTTTAGTTGACTGTGACCTATTATTTTTTGGTTCTTTAAAAAAGTTTCAGTATATTCTTTTTTTCTTCTTTGTAGATATTTCTTCCCCCCTCCCCTACTCCATTCCCTCATTTACTTCTTTTCTCTATAATCTCAGAAACTCTTATATCTCTTCAAAGAGTGAGGCTATAGAGAGAAACTCCCTAATCATTATCTGTGAACCAACTAAACGGGGTCATTTCCACTGATATGAAAAGCAAAACTACCTTTCTCATTTAACTCAAGTTTCAGCACAATCCATCCTCAATGTCCTCTTCAGGGGCCAACGCTGGTTTGGGACAATCTGGCAGTGAGTAAAATAAATGGATTTTAAAGCTTGCATTTTCTAGGAGAAATAATGACTTTTGTTCCTGACAAGACTTAACCAAAAATAGGAATTGAGGGACCATGTGAGAGGTGAGATTTCCGAGGAAAACTGAGACTTGTTCAAATGGGGAAGTATCTTAAAAATCATAGGATCATAGTTAGAGAAACTGAAGGAACCACAGAGGCCATGGAGTCCCTTTCCTCTCCTTGCTTACACACAGACACAGACACAGACACAGACACAGACACAGACACAGACACACACACACACACACACACACACACACACACTTCACAGATAAAGCAATCAAGGGTCAGAGTACAGTGACTTGCCCAAAGTCAACAGCAGTAGTGACAGAGGCGAGATTTGAATCTAGTGCTCTTGAATGCATAGTTTTTAATGGGAAAAAAGTATGATTATGGATGGATTTTGCTTTTCCTTCCACTACCAATTATCACAGGGCAGAAAATCAAAGAATCAACCCAGAGCTGGAACTAGAAAGGGTCCTTTTTCATTTGAAGAAACTGAGGTCTGGAGAATTGACAGCATATACTCTTGGAAAGATTATTTTTTACTTCACTAAAATGTTGTTTCTATGGGAGAAATGGGAGGCAATCTAGTGAAATAGAAAAAGCATTGTACTAAGTACAGGAGGGAGACTGTCAGTCAAGAGATCAGTATTCTGGTTTCCATTATGCAATTGGCTAATTTTATGACCTTGCAAAAGTCTTTGTTAGAGTTCCATCAACAACTAGAAAAGGGACCACTTTTAATGAGTAAATTGTAAGCAGGGTCATGCTTATAAATGTTTAACACCTAGCTCTCAGGAAAAAACAAAATATATACAGTTTTAAGTATAATCTGCCTTATTAACATTTTCTTTTTCTCTTTCTTAAGTGAAGGATAAAACAGTAAATAAAATCATGATTTGTAGTGTTTGCTGATTTATGAGCTAGAAATCCTCACACTAAAAATTTAATATCTGGATCAGTCTTCCAACATGCCCATGATTTTTTAAGCTCTTCCAGTGCAGGGATTGGATATCTTCATTTTTGCCTTTGTATTCACAGCATCTACTTGTGCCTGAATCATGAGGTTTGTGATTGATACATTGATTTTAAGGTGAACAGATCCATTCAAAATTTTTCCAACTTAAAGAACTACATAAAGGCTAATTATTAGTATGCAGAAGGAGCAACACAATGTATGTGAGAGGAGTCCTGGGCTCAGTGTCACGAGAAACTGGGTTGGAATCCTGCCTTTACCATTGAGTATCTCTCCCTGGATAGATCACACTCTTCGCATCTTATATTAAATGTTTAATGTGATCTTAAAAATGAAGAAATTGGACTACTTTCTTAAATTGTAGGTCATGACCCTTTTAAGGAGTCTATAAGTGAATGTGGAAGTCAGGAAATTATGATTATTAAATATATGATTATTATCTGTAAATGTTTGATTTTTATACCCAATGCATATACCTATATAGCAGGGATTGCATACAAACATCTTAGGGGGAAAGGGATTGTGAGTAGAAAAAAGTTTAAAAAGCTTGATAGATGATTCTAAGGCTTTTTCTACCTGTAAATCCATGATTATATGAAACATATATATGACATATATAAATATATTAAAATATACATATATATGTGTATATAAATACATAGAACTGGTAGATTTTTTTAATAAGTAGGCTTTAAAATAATAGATATCTTCCATACTACAAATGAGCTTTTTAAAAATCTGTTAGTTGGGCCATAATAGCCACTATAGCCCAAAGCTACCAAATAAGTTAAAAAAAAAAAACTATTCTAATCCCCATTTTCTACCCAGCAAGGTACTACTTCTAAAAATGTCAGAGTTAGAAGAGACCTTAGAAGCTGTTTAGTCCAACTCATATCTGAACAGAAAACTGACCTCATCACTCAACTGTAACTGCTCTTTCCAAGATTACTAATCTACAAATTGCTGAACTTGACCTTCATTTCTCTTTATACTTTCTGATTTCTCTGTAATTTTAGACACAGTTCACCACCTGTGACTTTTGTGATGTTGTGTTTCCTGAATATGCTATTCCATCTCCTACCTCCATGTCTTTGTCTTTCCATAAAAATAGAATGCATTCATTCCAACACCACCACTTCTTAAAGTACTCAAATTTAAAACTTATATCAGTTGGTATTTTATTCCTTATGGAAGACTTTCTGGATCCCCATAGTTCTTTTCTTTATCAAATATTTGTGTATTTATTTATCTGTGTAAGTGTTGAATCCCCTGTTAAAATATAATCTCTTTATGGATGGGGCTATAGTCTTTTATTTTTTAATATTCCTAGTTTTTAGCCCCATGTTTTATATACAGAACACACAAAATACTTGTTGACATAGACTGAATCTATCTGCATCCCTAACATATGGACTTAACCATATTTCTGAAAGGAAAAAGAAAATAAAAAGTAAAATAACTTCCCTTATAATTGGATAGTAGACACTCAGTTTGACTAATTCAAATTAGGATAAATTGGCTGGTGTTGCTTTCCTAAGTGAGTGGATAGCTTGTCCTGAGATCAGTGCTGTAAATGTACCACAGGATTTATAGAGGCAATTAACTGGTACAATGAATAGAGTGCTACACCTGGAATTAGGAAGACCCTCAGTTCAAATCTGGCCTCAAATATTTATTAAATATATAACCCTATCACTTAACTTCTGTTTGTCTCATTTTCCTCAATTGTAATTAGGATAGGAATAGTATCTGTTTTGAAGGGTTATTGTAAAGATTGAATTAGATAATTTTTTTTCTTAAAAAATGGTGTTTAGTACAACGACTGGAACATAGAATATAAAAGACACTGTATGGATGCTTATTCTCTTCCCCTTATTCAGGGCCATTGCCCCAATTGGGGATGCTTCAGATCCAATTCTAAATTACCATCCTCTCTAAATTACTGATACCCATATTATCTCCATTAGAACAAAACCCCTGCATTCAACATTGTCTAATGCTAAATAGTTTAAACAATTCAATGCAAGATTGGGCAAGAACAGAGTCAGTTACCCATTAGGTCATTCCATAAACTTTTTTTAAAAAGTGCTCTAGTCAACTTTGGTAGAGTCAGCATCCTACAGACATTGATTTCTAAAGCTCTGTGACACAGGTAGATCTGGAAAAAAATTGTAAAACAGAATGGAATATGTTGTGAAGGACATAGTGCTGATTGACCTTGTGACATTGAATCATCCCTTGAGTGAAAGATATACCGGCAAAAGAAATAGATGGACAGGACTTTCCCAATCATATACATAAAAATGTAGGGAAATAGAAACTGACAAACAGAAAAAGCCAGCCAGGTAACTAGGTTCATCTAAACTTCACTATTCTGCCACAAATGGATCATTTCCTAGTTCCAAATAATTAGCCACCACATGAGGGTCAGTTTTGAAACAAATCCCAGATGCTGGGGATCTCCCTATATTTATATGCTGTCAAATCACGATCAGTCAACCAATAAGCATTAATTAAGAACCTAACATATTCCAGAAACCATAGTAAGGCATTGATTATATGAAGGGAAAAGCAAAAACAGTGAAAAAGAAAAGAAGAGGGAAAATAGAGAAGGGAGGAGGAAGAAAGGGAGGGAGAGAAAGAAATGGAGAGAAGGAGGAAAGGAGAGAAAGGAATGGAGGGAGGGAGGGAGGAAGGGAGAGACAAAGATAGAAAGGCAGAGAAAGAGAAAGAGACAGAGAGACACACAGAGAGATGCCTTTTGTTTGGTAGAAATAAATGTCTGAGTTCAAATCTTGCCTATGTTATTTCTTTCCTGTGTGTCCTTGGAAGGAGTGTGCTAATAAATGTTTACTAATTGGCTCTTGGGAAAGCATTATATATACATATGTATGTATATATGTGTGTGTGTGTATGTATGTGTATATGTGTGTATTATATATACATACATACATACATTTACACAACACATTTTAAAATTGAATCTGTATTATTAACATTTTTGCTATCATTTTCTTAAGTTGAGGCAATCAACAAAGCAATAAATCAAGTCTTCTTCAGCACTTGCCTATTTCCAAGGCTCACACTGAAAATTTAACAATCAGCTCTCCAGTCAGTAGGAGTTGGCTGGAGCAGAGTCTGGATTGACAATCACTTCACCTGTTTTGAGTTCCAGTTTCTTCCTTTATATAATGAGGGGGTTTGGACTACATGAAATTTGAGATTCCTTCCAGATATAAATCTATGACACTATAGTATTCTATATACATACAATATATATATATATACATATACATATTTATATGTGTACACACACACATATATGATATGTGTATATACACACACACACACATACATATATATACACAGAATCATGTAGACAAAGGATGCAGTTGAGTGTGGTGGAAAGAACACAGGACCGGGACTCTAAAATCAGTTTTAAGCCCTACTGATTCGCTAACTAGCTGTAACACTGCTTCTCTGGCTAGTTTTCTTATTTTTAAAAGAGGAAATTGGACTAGATAGCCTTTAATGGTCTGCATTAATGCTGACCCTACTACCATCTTGCATGGAACCTTAAGTGGCGGGCCACTTTCCCTCTCTGTGTTTCAATTCCCTTTCCTCCAGAACATGGACAATGCTGCTGACCTGCCTCAGAGGGTTAGTCTGAGCATTAATGAGATTGCATTTGCAAAGCATAAGGGACTCATGCAGAAGGGGAAAAAGCTTTAGTACGTGCATCTAACGAATGATTACTACAACTCTAATGTTGTCATTTTAATAAAAGCAAAGTAAAGCAAAGTTCATAACTCTACACTTTCCATGATTAAATCTTGTTATGATGAAAAGGAGTTCAGAAGAAGGAAGTAGATTCAGTAGTGCTACCCTTATCTAGTTTATGTCAAGTATATATGAGCTACATCTGTGACATAACAAATTGAACCAGGTAAAAAATTCAATCTAATTATTTATTCAGTATTTAGTAGTCTTCAAACTTATGAGTGATAGAATATTTGGGTGGAACCAGAAAGCCCTTTGAGTGTCATTTTTTTGCCACTTAGAGAAAAAAATGTGTCAATCTTTTTGCTTGCTTTATTAAAATTGTATTTTTTAAACATTGATTTGGCACCTTTTGGTATAGATTCAAGTCAGCAAAAACAAAATATGCTTATAAAACAATTTTACCATGTAACATAATTTGGAACAATCCATGGTCTATGTGCAAGATCTATTAATCAACATCTTTTCAGAAATATTGATTTATATAGTCTGACACAAGTTAGAAAGTTACAATCCCATTGCTTACCCCAATAGTAATTGTCTATGTATCAGACACAACATACTAGATATGGAAATACATTTTACATAATACTGTCATAATCTTTATCCCTAGATTCTTAGTAATAATGATAGCAGCTTTGGTATTGGTATGGTTTAAAGTTCAGAGATATTTCCAAAAAATTAAAAAAAAATCCAGATTGTTGGAATGGATTAATGTATGCAAAACCAGGAATCTAAGAGTTTCTTACATTTCAGCAAGATCTTTTTGGTGAAAATCATTTGGGAGCCAGAAATTCTGCTTATACAGGGAGATTGTACTATGAAAAATAATTTGGAATACTTAGAGAAGTTGGAATTGTGGTGAAAGTTCCCATTGGTGATTTAATAGTTCAGAAAGTAGAGACATTTGTCTAACTTATCCATGCCGCTGCTATCAATCACCTTGGCCAATGCCTCTTCTCAAACCACAATGAAGATAGCTCATGATCTTAGGCCCGAGAATCTTGGGAATAGGAGATCCCCTAAATCATCAGACTCACTTCCAATTAATCCCATACATCCATCAGAGAGAGGAATGACCCTTGTAAAAAAGCTATCCCTGCCACTATCAGTATCAATTATCAACCAAATGATATTAACAAGCAAGTATACCTAAGACCCTTATTAATTAATAGTTCTTGCATATCATTGGCTCTATTTCCAGTTTAACTTTTTGAGCTGTTATGAAGGGGATATATGTGACCTGTTAATTGCAATCACAGGCACTGTAACCCTACTTATTTAGTTATTAAAATCCTAAATTAGGAAATTCTTAATTTAAAAAGTCCTTGGGGTATCTAGGTGCTCAGTGGATAGAGCCTTTAAGTCAAGAGACCCTGAGTTCAAATTTGAGTTCAAATCACACACCCTAATTATGTGACCCTGGGCAAGTCACAACCCTCATTGCCTCAAAAAAAAAGTCCTTCATATTTAACATGTATAGGACTGCTTGCCATCTTGGGGAGGAGGTGGAGGGAGGGAGGGGAAAAGTCAGAACAGAAGTGAGTGCAAAGGATAATGCTGTAAAAAATTACCCAGGCATGGGTTCTGTCAATAAAAAGTTATAATTATTTTTTAAAAGTCCTTGATATTATTAAATAATTCATCATGAGAAATGGATATAATTTTGTCAATGGAAATGTAATATAATTATATATAAATTATTAATTAAATTAATATTATTAATGTAAATATAAATATATATTATTTAATTAATATATTAATATTAATATAAATATCTTACATATATATCTCCATGGTGATTTTAAAAATCTAAAGGGACACCTCCCTTTTAAATATCAGATCTAAGCAATTAAAAAGAGGAGGAAATAGATAAACATGCCACAAAGGAAATATCTACTGGGCAAAAACCTTGGGAATAACTGGCACTCTAACATGATAAATAATCTTGTCTCCCAGACTATCTTCTTAATAGTCCAGGAAGCAAACTTAGTGTTACATGGTAGGTGATGATCAGCAAAACTTAAAGAAAAATATAGCAAAAATTTGATCCAAATGTTAGCAGCCAATTTCACCCCAGGAAGTAAAATTACTGGAACCAATAAGCCAATATTCAGGGACCAAGAAAGCTTCTTAAATATTCTGAGAACAATTTGAGCCCATCAGCCTTTCATCTGAACAAGTGGGGAGATCACAATCTGAAAATTACAATAAGAATGAATTGATTTTGTGCCTCTTCCCCAATTTCATCACAATCTTTGACAGCAAGAGTGTATTCATTTTGCGACATTTTCTTTCTATCCATGAGATATGCACACAGAGCAGAAATGGCCCCTAACCACTCTATCCAGGAGAGTCAAGGAAGGATCATAAAACTTGCTTGGTCTTGTGCTTTTCTAGACAAGCTGAGTATGTTCCTTTAGAGGTTTGATCCACAAGAGATATATGGAGAAACAAGAAACTTTTCTCCTTAAAAATGAGCCTAGGAAACATTAGAAATGACACAAAAGGGATGGAATGACAGCTTCAATTTTTCACTTGCAAGAAACATTCTAAGAAACTTAGGAAGGTATTTAATTATACTGGTGTTCAGATCTACCCCTATGGAGATAAAAATTCTTTCATGATTTTTTCCCTTACATTACTTTTTGTCCATGTCATCCTCTAAATTTTTTTCAAAGAAAGAGGGAGGAAAAGGAACATGTATATGAATATGAATATGTATATAGACATACATGTGCGTGTATAGTTACATTCATGCATACACATATGTACATACACACATATATGTATGTGTGTGTGTATACCCATTAAATTGTTAAGTTTCTTGAAGGAAGAAATTGTCTTTTGACTCCTTTTGTATTCCCAGCATTTAGCAGTGTCTGGCATGGGAACTGGCAGTTAACAATTGTGTATTGATTGACTAATAAGTATGAAACACTATGCTAAACATTTAACAAATATTATCTCAATTGATATCCACCCATTGTGCTTTGCTTTATTTAAGAAACTAAAGCCCTGGGATTGGAGTCAGAATCCAAGTTCAAATCCTGTCTCAAACATTTACTAGCTACATGAATCTAAGGAACTCATTTAACTTCTGCCTGTCTTAGTTTCCTCATCTGTAAAATGGGAATAATAGCTCCTAAAACAAGGATAAAATGAAATAATATTTTAAAGTGTTTTGCAAAACTTAAAACTTAAAATTTAGCTATTATCATTGTTGTTGTTATTTTCATATTTTAGTGATGCTTATGTGACCCTTGAGCTGTCTCTCATTCTTGCTACATTACTGGTCCCCATGCAACACTTCTGTCAATTGTTGCATAAATTTATAAAATACCTCCTATTAAAGTGTTTCAAAAGAATTAGGGTGTAAACTTAACCTATAAGCTCTCTGAAAATGAGCAAATAATGGGAAAAAATGTCGACCATAGAAGGTTACTGTAGTGACAAGAAAGATCAAAACACAAACTTAGAAACCAACAAAACTAAAACTCTTACATCGAAAGCCTCTAAAGAAAATGAATTGGTCTCAGGCTATGAAATTATGCATATCCTTAGTAACATTCTGTCCATCCTTTTTCTGTACATAAGCCATCATTATTATGCTGCATCAGGCTGACATCTACCATGCATTTCCCCCAAATGTAGACATCTCAAATATAAGACATGCCAAGTTACTTTATTGACTCTCCTTATTGTTCATTATGCAAATCACCAAAAGGCTACTCTTTTTAGTTATATGTTATTTTAATTCTTCCAAGATCATGTCATAATATGATTATCAAGCATATACCATTTTAAGAATGCTCATGTTAAATAATCATGTCAATAAAATGCTTAAGTTTGTGGGAAGCATCGTGCAATTCCTAGTGTGATCTTCTATTAATTTCTGGGCCTGGTTTACTGCCCATCTAGAGTAATATATAGAGGGACTGGCAGAATGGATTTCTCATCTAGCTCACCACACAAGCCAATTTGGACAATGGCTTATAGACAAAGCAATGCGACAAGCATGGATGCTATGTCCATCCTTGTGCTGGGCAATGTGTTTCCTGCCATCAGCAAGCATATATGTTTACCATGTGCCAGGTAATATTGTGATGGAGGAAACAGCATAAATAACTAGACATATGCAAAGTTCTTTACAAAGTAGATGGAAGGTCATTTGAGGAAGGGAAGAAACTGAAGAAAGTGATATTTGAATTGAACCTTGAAAGGAAGCAGAAGAACTAAGAGGAAGAGGTGATGGGAAAGAGTAATTATATGAATGTGGAATGTTGGAGGGGATGTGGGAAAACTGGGACACTGATACATTGTTGGTGGAATTGTGACTATATCCAGCCATTCTGGAGAGCAATTGGAACTACGCCCAAAGGGCTATCAAACTGTGCATACCCTTTGATCCAGCAGTGTTACTACTGGGCTTATATCTCAAAGAAATACTAAAGAAGGGAAAGGGACCTGTATGTGCCAAAATGTTTGTGGCAGCCCTCTTTGTAGTGGCTAGAAACTGGAAAAATGAGTGGATGCCCATCAATTGGAGAATGGATGAATAAATTATGGTACATGGATGTTTTGGAATATTATTGTTCTGTAAGAAATGAGCAGCAGGATGATTTCAGAAAGGCCTGGAGAGACTTACATGAACTGATGCTGAGTGAAATGAGCAGAACTAGAAGATCATTATATACTTCAACAACAATACTATATGATGATCAATTCTCATGGAAGTAGCCATCTCCAGCAATGAGATGAACCAAATCAATTCCAATGAACCACTACATAGAATTCCCAATCCCTCTAGTTTTGTCCACCTGCATTTTTGATTTCCTTCACAAGATAATTGTACACTATTTCAAAGTCTGATTCTTTTTGTACAGCAAAATAACTGTATGGACATGTATACATATATTGTATTTAACTTATACTTTAACATATTTAACATGTATTGTTCTACCTGCCATCTGGGGGAGAAGGTGGGGGAAGGAGGGGAAAAATTGGAACAAAAGGATTTGCAACTCTCAATACTGAAAAATTCCCTATGCATATATCTTGTAAATAAAAAGCTATAATTTTTTTTAAAGAGTAATTATATGTTTGCAATCATAGAGTCTGTTTCTAACAGTGAAGGAGAAATCATTTCAACTTCCCATCTCAAGACATTGAAAAATTAGTTCCCCATACCATCTATTTGAGGGATTGATGATTCAATGACTGGTCACTAATATTAAGCAAAAGTTGCCACAGGGACGTAATGGATAAGAGATGGATTTCTGTTACCTGTTGTTTTCAGTTCAATACAATGCAACCAGTAAATATTTATTAAGCCCCTACTATGTGCAATGATCTTGCTGGGGTTTTATCTTAAGAACTACAGTATCCTATTATAATTTCCCTTAGCATTCTATTACAATGTATTCAACAGCATAATAAAAAGTTGAGACAGATAGAGATAAAAGAAATGCAAAGTTCTTGAGTAAATTTTGAGGGAAGAGATAACATTTTCAGCAGAGCACAGGGAGAATTAAGAAAGGCTCTTTGTCAGAGATAACTCCTTAGTAATTTCAACTAGTGCGTAAAGAAAACACCATAGAATTCTATAGTATTAGAGACGGATGAGAATTCAGAGATTATCTTAGTCTTTATAGAAGAGGAAATTGAGGCAAATGACCTCCTCCCTATAATCAAAGGGATTTGACTTCATTGTGAGTAAAGGCCCCCATTTCTCAGAAAGTTCTGGGTGATATCAACTACTACTTTGTGTATCACTAACTTTGTGACAATTGGTCACTATTCCATTCCCCTTGAGATTTTCCATTCCCCAACATGCACATATTAAAGTGATATATTATTATTTTATTTTCACAATCATTGTAATCAGTAATAATATAATATTGTTAAATAATAACTAAACTGATAACAAAATATTGTTATAATGATAATATATTATTGTTTTTTTTGTTCTCCTATAGAGATCACATACAGAAATGGTCACAGCCAAGTTACTATCCAGTTTTTTTTTTTTTTTAAATACAGAGTGTCCCAGAAGTTTTAGTGCAGATGAAAACTAAGCTTGTTTAGTGTGGTAAGCATAGTTTAGCACACTAAGACTTTTGAGACATACTATACTTAATGTTCTGTCAATTGTTGCATAAACTTATAAAATACCTCCTTTTAAAGTGTTTCAAAAGAATTAAGGTGTAAACTTAGCTTATAAGGCTCTCTGAAAACATCCTCAGTACAGTTCCAGGGGTATGCAGAAGTACAGGAATGATATACGCTTCATGCTGTTTCTATATGACTTTGATCTCTTCTGCTAGGTATATATTTTGAAAGCTTTTTGCTCCATGTAGCTTGGAGACAATTAGCATGTGGTATGGCTGGCATCTGTTTCAATATTCTGATCACTGCTGCTGTGGCTACTTCACACATCAAGGTATGTGATCTCTGAAGAACTGAAATATTTTTTGTTACATCTAGAATTTTTTCAACTCCAATATTGCTTTAAAAAGTGAACCCTTGACTAGAGCTTAGAAATATTTCTTGATGAAGAGATTTTTACATCAAATTATAGGATTTTGAGTTCAAAAGGGCCCAAGAGACCATCAAATCCATTCTTCTTGTTTTATAAGTGAGACCAGTGAATCCTAGAAAGCTAAAATAATTTATCCAGACCTATGAGGAATGCACTCTTTTGGGATTCTAAAATAATGACAGCTAATAATAATAATAGCTAGCATGTATGTAGAAATATGTATTGTTATTTTACCTTCATTTTCTTTTTATTAACAATAACTTCTTTTCTTTTTAAAAAACTTTTTATCTTCAAAACATATATATAGTTTTTAACATTAACTCCTGCAATATCTTGTGTTCCAAATTTTTCTCTCTTCCTTCTTCCCTACTTCCCAGACAGCAAGTAATCCAATATGTTAAACATTTGCAGTTCTTCTAGACATATTTCCACAATTATTGTGCTGCACAAGAAAAATCAGATCAAAAAGGAAAAAATGAGAAAGAAAACAAAATGCAAGTAAACAACAAAAAAGTGAAGATACTATGTTGTGATCCACACTCAGTTCCCACAATCCTCTCTCTGGGTGCAGATGTTCATTAAAAGATCATTGGAACTGACCTGAATCATCTCATTGTCGAAAACAACCACATCCATCAGAATTGATCATCGTATAATCTTGTTGTTGAAGTGTATAATGATCTCCTGGTTCTGCTCATTTCTCTTACCATCATTTCATGTAAGTCTCTCAAGGACTCCTTATCCTGTTGGTCATTTCTTACAGAACAATAATGTTCCATAACATTCATATACCACAATTTATTCAGCCATTCTCTAATTGATGGGCATCCACTCAGTTTACAGTTTCTTACCACTACAAAAAGGGCTGCCATGAACATTTTTGTACGTTTGGGTCCTTTTCCCTCCTTTAAGATCTCTTTGGGATATAATCTCAGTAGAGACACTGCTGGATCAAAGGATACCTTTTGCACAGCTTAATAGCCCTTTGGGCATAGTTCTGAATTGTTCTTCAAAATGGTTGGATCAGTTCACAACTTAACCAACAATGTATTAGTGTCCCAGTTTTTGTCCCAGTTTCCCCACATTCCTTCCAATATTTCTGTCATTTTAACCAATCTGAGGGGTACCTCAGAGTTGTCTTAATTTACATTTCTCTAATTAATAGTGATTTAAAGCATTTATTCATGTGACTAAAATGGTTTTAATTTCTTCATCTGAAAATTGTCTATTCATATCCTTTGATCATTTATCCATTAGAGAACCTGCTTTAATTTCCTAAGATAATTGATGACATCATATGTGATGTCTTGACTGACAAATTAATTAGATTTAAGTCATTCAGCCTCATTCTCTCTTCCAGATTCATCAAATTCTAGTGGCAAGGCTAAAGTCAAGATGATACAGTGATCCAGGATATAGTGTATGATGTAGGTATCTTTGATTTCAGATAAAGTTCTAAGCACTCCACAACTCTTGCATTAGCCACCTTCATGGTCATTGAAACAGATTGTTCTAATCTACCCATTCTGTAGGAGGAAATGGTCATATGCTTGATGAAGAAATCCCTCTAACTTACTTTGAGGCCTTTTGGCTATCCTTTTTCATTAACAGAAAACCCAAAAATACATATTGATATCTACAGGGTGTTCTAAAAGCTTTAGTTCAGTTTTAAACATTTTTTCTCTCTCTCTCTATTTGGAGGATGACTACTTGAAAGCAAAAAGCTCTGGAACTAAATCTTTCCCATGATGGTTCATGGCAAAAGCCAAAGAAACATGAGGAAATGTTCCTTTGGTCACAAACTATACTTTAATGGAACAAGAATTTTAACTGATATTGCCTCTTTTTAATAAGTATCTGTAAAATAACTACCACACATTAGGATCTATGCTAAGCACTGAGAATACAAGGAGAAAAAAAAATCTTCTGCCTTCGAGAATCTTTAATTTTATAGGGGAAATAATGTGCATAAATAAAAGCAAATAATATATACTAAGCAAAGTGACGTAATCTAGAATAGTAGGCAAAAAGCTGATGTAGGAGTAATTACCTCAAGTCACACAGCAAATATTCCTAGCAGGCTTTTGGGGGATGGAGGGAAGAGAGAGGTATATGTTGCAGTTAGTAAAGTCTAGAATAAATATTCACATTTATTACACCTCATTTCATTATTGCTATTGCTGTTATTGCTATTGCCAGTAACTACCATATGGAAAGGTGGAGTGATTGACATAGTTGGCTTGACAGAGAGTGGGCCTTGGAGGCCAAAAAAATATGAGTTCAAGTCCTATCTCTGATACATATTGCTTATATGAGTAGTCAAATCATTTAATTTTGTGCTGTTGCAGGCAACTTTCTAAGATGACAAAATGAAAAGAAAATGATGATTTGTATTGTAGGAGAAGTTTCTTCTTCCAAAAGTTCCCTAAATCAGTGAAATCATAGGATTATTCTTAATCTCTATTTAGATGAAAAAATAAGCATACAATCAGTTGGGAAGATTGGGAAAGACCCAAAGCACAGATCTTACAATTAGCACTTAAGATGAGCTTAGAAAGAAGCTAGATTCTAAAAGGCTGGGTAATGAGGCAGCTTTCAAGGAAAAATATCTTTCCTTCCTAAGCTTCCGAGGAAACAGTATAAGAAGCCACAACCATGGGCAAGAAAATAGGAGAAATCAGCTACATGGAGAGAAATCTGATAAGTGAATTATTAGCTAAGACATATTTTCTCCCCTTTCTCCCAGAAACTCCACTTTATAATTCCACATTATCACTATCCTTAGGGACTAACACTACCCAACGTATTTTTTCACATGTAAAGGGAGAGAATATCAGCCTCTATCTATTCTAATCTCAGTTTCCTGTAGCTCATCCTCTCCTTACCAATTCCTGGTGATGAACTTGCACATTTGAGCTCAAAGGCATTTAAACACCTTTTAATTAAGCATTTTAAATGCAGAAAATAATATTAATGAGTCTTTAAAAGGCAATTTCAGGCCTAATCTCATTTCAGTGTGGAGTGATTGGGGGGAAATCAACTAGGACTCAACAGACTTGGATTCTGCTACTCTCTGGCTATGGGCCTATAAATAGATTGGCTATGAAAAAGGAGAAGCTCAAATCTATGGAACTGAATTATTCCATTCTTGTAGTCAAAAATTGTTTAGAAATGAGTTATTATTAAGGCACTTTAACCAGTAAAGCGATCTATGGTGTTCTACATGCTTATAGCCACGAGAGACTATAGGGATTTTTAGTGCCCGACCTGAGTTACTGCAGACAGAAACATCCTTCTTTCCGTCTTTCCCTCCTTCCCTCCCTCCCCTTTCTAGTTTCCCTATCTCACTCAATGTAGTGCAGAAGCTTTGATCTGTTCTGTTTTCACCCTGGTCAGGACAACCTATCTTTAGGTAGCCTGATGGATCTTCCACTGCGAGAAGCTCACCATTTTAGCTTTGGACTTAGGGCAGACAACTGATCAGATTTTAGTCATAAAGCAGCTCAAAACTGTAGAGCTGAAGCAAATCACCAGCCTTATCTCCAATAGTAACAATTACAGATGTCTTTTTCATTCTGTTGTTAAAAACAATCTATACTTGAATTTAATTTTATATTAAAATATTTGTATTAAATATTATGATATACTATCTAATAACTTTACATGAAAATAATTGGCATTTAACATGTTATATTAAAAATTTTAACATTTAATTATTTAGATATAATAGTTTCAGAATACACTGTGTTTTATGTAGTGTGTGACTTTCTAACAAAAGCAAATTTGGCAATGAATTTTATAATATAAATTTTAAAATATTATTTGTGATTTTTTGGCCCCTTTACACTTTGTGATGACAGGTATTTTATGTTGAGATTAAGGATCTATTTTCCTGAAACACTCCAAAAATTTTATCATATTCAGAATCTGGAATATCAAGTGTATAAAATGTATGAAAGCCATATATTTTAAAGCAAATTATAGGGTTTTTTTCTCATTTATCACATCTAATAATTTTTCCTTTTTCTATAAACTTATTCTAATTAGCATTTAACCTCTATAAGTCTCAGTTTACCCATTTGTAAAGGAAGGCTATAATACTATAATAGTCTTTACTACTCAGCATAGTTGGGAGGCTTAGACTAGATTATAAATGATACTCTGAAAAACCTGTAAAGCATGGTACAAATAAGGTGTTATTATCCTTATCACTATAACTTCACCTGGGTTTAGTACTGATCTAGATCCCCTAATTTCTTTAGTGTCAGAAATACTCAGTTTGGCAGTTGCTTATATGGTTGCTTGAGGCACTGAGGTTAAATGCATATATCTATAGTCAAACTGGTTTGAGGCAGAATTAGAACCCAAGTTTTCTTGATATGAAAATGTCTACCCATTAGACTGAGCTACCTCTTGGTCCCATAAAAATAGCCAGGTTTCACCACTCCTTCTTTGGCCAAAAACAGTTTTTTCTGTCTAGCTCTCTATGCTTTTGACATTACAGAAATAGAAAAAAATAACATATTTAAACAATTTGAACTCTGCTTAAAATTCAGGAGCTCAACATGGATGCAAAAGACACATAGAGTAAATTGGCAAGCAGGGAGTAAATGCTTCAAGTCTTACAGAATCAGAAGAGAAAGGAAGAGGTGTCATGTGGTTGGAAGCTGGATGTCTCCTTAAGAAATGTTTACAGGTAGAGACACTGCTAACTGTAGCTGAGCATGGCTTGTTTTCACAAGGACTTAGGCAATAATCTCCTTAGAGATCAAAGACATCTAAGGAAACGAGCACCACATCATGAAACAAGGCAGAGAAATTCTCAGTGCTGTGAAAACAAAGAAAGTCAGCAAAAAGCAGGCATTTTGACCAAATAAATTATCATTGCCATGGACAAGAATTAGAATCATACATTTTAGACTAGAAGGGACTTTGGGACATCAGGGACAATTGAGTCCAAATCTTTCATTTTAGAGATGAGTAAACTGAGGCTAATAGAAGGACTTATTTGTCCAAGATCACTCAAGGAGTAAATTTCTTTATTTTTATTTTTTTATTAAAGCTTTTTATTTTTCAAAACATATGCATGGATAATTCTTCCACAATAATCCTTGCAAAACCTCATGTTCCACTTTTGCCCCCTTTTCCATACTCCCTCCCCTAAATGACAAGTAGGGATATTTGTTAATTATGGTAGAAGTATATGCTAAATTCAATATATGCATATATATTTATACAATTATCTTGCTGCACAAGAAATATCAAATTAAACTAGAAAAAATGATGAAGAAAATAAAATGCAAGCAAACAACAACAAAAGGAGTGAAAATGCTATGTTGTGAACCCTACTCAGTTCCCACAGTCCTCTCTCTGGGAGTAGACGGTTCTTTTCATCACAAGACCATTGGAAGAGGTCTAAATCATCTCATTGTTGAAGAAAGCCATAAGGGAGTAATTTCAAAAGCAGGATTAGAATCCAGGTTCTCTCATTAAATAAATAGTTTCTCTTTCTACTGTATCATAGAGAACTTCAAGTGAAATAGCAATTATTTTAACTTAGTAATAATAATAAATTAATATATTTAATGATAATAATCACATAATAATTATATAAGCAAATGGAATTTTAAAGAGTTGTAGCTGTTGTTGTTTATCCTTCATTTTCAAAAAAGAAATGGGGTTATATCCTAACTCAAACATATTATAAAGTAGTAATCATCAAAACAGTTTGATATGGATTTTTTAAAAATAGAAAAGTTAATCAGTATGATAGGTTAGAATATCAAGAATCATGAACTACTTGGTGAAAGACTTGGAAAATTACAACTGGAAAAATTGGAAAGCAATTTAGCAAAAAAAAAAATAGATTTAGACCAGTAGCTTATACAATATACCATAAAAAGTTCCAAATGGATAAAGTAATATAAATGTAAAGGTCACTTTTTAAATATTGGCGGTGTCAAATATATCAGAGGTGTCAAACGCAAGGTCTGTTCGCTACTATAGGTCCCAAACACTCCCAAGTGTGACCCAAACTAGATTAAAATGTAATTAGGAAATATAGCAAAAAAGATAAAAATGCAATAAAACATAATGTTAATTTGTAATTTTCTAATTCAATATGCAGTTTTATATGTAGAGTTTAATAATAGAGTTTATATGTAGTTTTATTTGTTTGACACCACTGACTTTAACCATTGGGGTTAAGAGGCAAATTCTTAAGTAAAGGGGAGAAGTGGTTGCATAAAATTTAAAAAGCTTTTACTTGAACGAAATTATACAGAAAAGATAAAATACACTGTCAATTGAGGAGGAAATTCTTTACATAAAATATCCCTGATAAAAGTCTGATATAGATGAATATGAGAAACTAATATACCTATTAAAGGACCAAAAGCCATAGCCAACAGATAAATAGCAGTAGAATATGAAGAAACAGTTCTCAAAAGAAGTATAAATCATCAACAAGCATAAAATTGCTCCAAATCACTAATATAATAAAAGCAATGCAAAGTAAAGCAGGAAAACTAAAGATTTTATCTCACAGTAATTTAGCAAATATGACAAAAGATAGAAATAATCAAAGAAGAGATACTAGAAAACAATTATAGATATTTGTGGAACTGTGAATTGATCAAATCATTCTGTATTTGGGATTATATGAGGACTAAACTACTCCTAAGTTTTGACTTGGAGAGGCCACCACTGAATATATAGTCTATGGAGGTCAAAAGCAGGAAGAAAGGACTTAAATATACTAAAATATTAATAGGGGATCCATTTCTTTTTTAAGCCTTTACACGAGCTGCCCTCATATATGGAATGCCCTCTATCCTTACCTCTTAGCCCACAGAATCTTTAGCTTCTTTTAAAACACAATTCAGGTGTTACCTTCTAGAGATCTTTTTGGTTTACTGCCATCAAATAAAATAAAGTTTAAGAAGAAAAAGGTGGATTTGCAAAATGGGTAGCTATTTAAGCCAGTTTAGATTTCTGGAGTATGGCTTAAATTATCAAAACAAATTAAAATGCAATACAATAATTTATGGTTTTGTAAATCAATTTGAATTGGACACTACTGGTTTAAAACATAGGAATTCAAGGCTCTTTGTTGTCAATTCAATGGCACAGCAGAAAAAGCATGGAACATGGGATCAAGAAAATCTGAGTTCAAAAACAGACTCAAATCTACCAGCTATGTGACAAGTAAATTACTATCTGCCTCTGTTTCATCTGTAAAATGGAGATAATAATAGCACCGTATCAAATGAGATAATATATGTATGGAATTTTTCAAACTTTAAAACACTATATATGCTAGCTATTATTATTAATGCTAGCACCATATCTAATAAAGGCTAATAAAATGAATTTGTTTAGTAGTCTTGAGAGTCCAATAAAGAGAAATTATGAGGAATTTTGAGAACATATTATAGAAGGAGGAGATGAAGGGATTAGGGTTGTTTATTCTAAAGAAGAAATAGGCCATGATAGTTTTTTCAAGTATTTGAAGGACTACCATTTGGAAGAAATGTGGCAAAAAGGAATATTTTTTGGGTTTGGAGTCAGAAGATCTATGCTGATTGTATGTTCATAAATTAGCTAAGTATATAAGCTAAAGTAAGTCACATGACTCGTTTGACCTCAGTTTCCTTTTCCAAAAATGAGGCTAACGGTTTTTGTATCTCCTAGATACAAAATAGGGATATTGAGGAGGAGTTGTATTGTCAACCATAAAATATTTTTTAATTAAACATTTTATTTTTGATGAAAAAAATCAATTTTTTCTTTACTCTTAATATAAAGAAAATGTACCTAATTTTTAGATTAATTAATTAAATTACTGCTGTCAGTATTAAATTACTGTCAATTAAATTAAAGCTGTCAAATGGTTGCTTCAGCAAATAACGAGTTTTCATTAAAAGGCTAGATACAAAGAAAAATATATATATGAACACTTGCCACTGATGTTGTTTAGAGAAGAAATATATTGTAAAGGAAGGGTCTTAGAGATGGAAGTGGAGGCCTGGGTTTGAATCTCTGATTCTCATTAGCTATGTGCTCATGGAAAAGTCACTTAGGAAATATGAAGGAAGATCCTTATTTGAAAGGGAGAGGAAAGGTAATTGAGGAGGGTGGAGACAAAAAGGGATAGTACGGAATCGCTTCTGTGAGAAGAAGAATGGAAAACCCATCAGGGAAGTGTAAAAGAATTGCTTTGTAATAGCAAGGGACCAGTTGAGAACAAATAAAATAAATGTTTTATGAGTCCACTCAGTACAGTTGTGTGGCTTCCTTCAGGAGTCTTCAGCTGCCCACAAGTAGGATCATAGCAAGCTGATGGCATGGATAATTCAGGGCTGGGGTTGAGAAAAATATGGAAGATACAAGGTACTAATTGAAGTATTAACCTCATGTTATAATCTATGATGTATTTATTTTTAATATATGAACATATATACATATAGACATACTATATACACACACACATATATGAGAGAGAGCGAGAGAGAGAGAGAGAGAGAGCGAGAAAGCGAGAGAGAGAGAGAGAGAGAAAGCGAGAGAGAAAGCACACATATATTCTTTGTTTTCTAGTGTGGATGGTTAAATTGACCTCATTAAAACAATTATAGCTTTTCTTAAAAATTAAAAAGTCAGAACCTTTCCGAACATCACTTTCCTCATAAAGATGGGGTTAATAAAATCTTTTTTATCTACCCCATGGGATTGTTGAGATAACATATGTAAAGTGACTTGCAAGCTGCAAAGAGTTATATAGATGCCCATTATTAATAGAGGGCAATTTTAATCTTGTTCAGGGAAGCGTTTGGCTAGACAGACTCTGAGATATCTGAGATCCTTTTAACTTGTAGCAATTTGGGGATTCTCTAATTCTAGAATCCATCTGGAGGGAGGGAGCGAGGGAAAGAGGAGGCTTTTTGATGTGTTTTTGAAAAGGGCTGTAAAAGGGATTTGGGGATTTATGAGAAAAAATAATCATAGGATTTTTAGAGTTGAAAGAGACTATTATCTTTTCTAATCCAACCCCATCATTTTACAGATGAGATAACTGAGGCTTGGAAGATGAGGGGTTTACTGGAGGTCATACAGAGACTGCAGAGCTGGAATGTGGACTTAACCAAATCCAGTGCTCCTTCCCACGAAAACTACTGATTCATCAAAGCAACAAGAGATAGAGGAGTAGTTAAAATGCTCTACCAATTGAGCACCAGACAGGTGGATAGATAAGGATTGCCCAGGATCTGTGGAATACTGGAGTGTAACTCAGAACTTAGGCTCAAAATAGTAAGCTGCAATGCAAGGGGACCAACATTAGATTTGGAAGGCCTCTGGAGCCAATACCTGACTCCAGTATGTTGGATATGTCTCCTAATCAATTTAAGTTTGAGGATATAATAAGAATGATACTTGATTTGCAGATCTCACAAAACTATAACTAGGATCAAATAGTATATATGTTAAATGGATTTGTAAACCATAGAGCGCTACTATTTAAACCTATTTTAATACAATTATAATGAAATTTTGCTTTGAAAGCAGTTATTTCCTCACTTGCTTGTTGCTATAAATCCTCTATCCTTTCTACTAATATTCTTCATTTCTTTTTCTCTTCCCAAATTAAGTCCCTTATAGATGCTCCTTCATTGATGAGTCTTGTCATTCCCTTTAGAAACTGCTCTTGAGAACTTCTAGAAGGAAGGGATTGTCTTTTGCCTTTCTTTTCCCCCTAGAACTTAGGCATACTGCCTAGCAATACTAGGTATTTAACAAATATTTATTGACTGACAAAAACTATGTAAAAAATCTAGTTAATGGTGACTGCATTTGACAATGTATATCACATTACATATCTAATGCCCCCATTTCTGTGCTAGAAGATTTTTCCTTATCATTTTGCCAGGACCATATTTTTTTCATTAAAATTCATCATGTATGTTGGTGGAGTTGTGAATGGATCCAACCATGCTGGAAAGCAGTTGGAACTATGTTCAAAGGGCTATCAAATTGTGCACACCCTTTGCCCCAGAAGTGTTTCTACTGGGTTTATATCCCAAACTGATCTTAAAGGAGGGAAAGGGCCCCACATGTGCAAAAATGTTTGTGGCAGCCCTTTTTGTAGTGGCAAGAAACCAGATAGTGAGTGGATGCCCATCAATTGTTTGGCTGAATAAGTTATGGTATATGAATGTTATTGAATATTATTGTTCTGTAAGAAAAGACCAACAGGATGATTTCAGGGAGGCCTAGAGAGACTTACATAAAACTGATGCTGAGTGAACTGAGCAGAACCAGGAGATCATTATACACAACAACAAGATTATAAAATGAGCAATTCTGATGGATGTGACTCTCTGCAATAATGAGATGATTGAAGTCAGTTTCAATGATCTTGTGATGAAGAGAGACATTTTCACCCAGAGAAAAGACTGTGGAAACTGAGTATGGTTCACAACATAGCATTTTCACTATTTTTGTTGTTGTTTGCTTGCATTTTGTTTTCCCTTTATGATCTGGGTTTTTTTTTGTGCAGTGAGATAACTGTATAAATATGCACACATATATTGGATTTAACATATATTTTAACATGTTTAACATATATTGGATTACTTGCATTTAGGGGAAAGGGTAGAGAGGAGGGGAAAATTTGGAATGCAAGATTTTGCAGAGATCAATGTTGAAAAATTATCCATGCATATGTTTTAAAAATAAAAAGCCTCAGTAAAAAAGAAAATAAATGTGTCATCATGTATCATCTGCTTTTAGTGGTGCTATCACTTTTTGTTGTGATTGTGTTCTTTTGGTTCTGCTTACTTCACTCTGTAACATGAATCTTATGTGTCTCTGCTCAAATGAGATTATGTGCTTAAACCACTTAGCATACTTTCCCATACATAGTGAGCACAATATAAATGCTAGTTGTCATTGTTGCCATTGGTATTTCTCTGAATTCCTCAGATTTGATAATAATTACTATTGCAATTCCATTATATTCACATTATAATTTGTTCATTCATTCCTAATCAATTGGTTCCCATTTTATTTCATTTTTTATTTGTTTTGATCCCACCCTGACCCTTATGTAGATTTCAAATACTGTTCCTTGATTTGGGGGATTATGAATGATGTAATGGAAAGGCCTGAGTATCTCACAGAGCCAGGAAGATTGTTCCTAACATATTAGACATAGCATGTGAATGTTTGTGACTATCATCATGAAACCGGCAACCCTGTTCCTTTCACACTCACAAAATTTAGGAAAATCAATCTCAAGATCAATGTTCAATCACCTATAACCTGAGAAAGGAACACTAAACAGAACTGGCAACTAGAGCGCCGACTCAAGCTCATCTGAGCCCAGTAGACATGCTTCCAGAATGGAGAAGGGTCACCCCTTCCCAATCTCTTACTAGAAGTCCCAGTGTCACCTGGAAGGTGAAAAGAAGAATGCACAGCTACTATTTTTTTAAAGAGTCACTGAGTCATCTGTTCTTCCTGCCTGCTGAGCAATAAGGGGATTATTTCATTTCAAAGAACAAGAGTCTTCATTGCTGAGTCAGACACATCCTGAGGTAGCCAGGAGATTTGTAATCCCCAAAGTATCCCAGTGCTGAACTAATACACGTGACCAACTAAAACGAGGAGAAAAGGCTCTGTTTATCTGCTTTGTTATAAGCTTCTTGTCCAAAGTCACATAGAAAATCAGACTGAGGGCAAGATTTGAACTCTGATCTTCTGACCTCAGTTAGTGACTTGCCACTGTGCCATGATGCAGATCCCTTCCAGGTATGGCACTCTGTGGATTTAGGTCAGAAAGCTTCAAATGGTCTTTCTGCAGGCTTAATCAAGTGGGCTCCACCACTATTAAGCTGAAATCCCTCCAAGGCAGAGACAGCCTCTGAGTTTTGCTCTTATTCCTGAGCTACAGGAAAACTAACAGGTGCTAAAAAAAAAAAAAAAAAAAGAAAACTTGGTTTAATTGCCCATGTTCTTGTAGGCAAAGATAAGACAAAAGTGGCACACATCACAACTGTCATTCCTAAGGATGGCAGTGGACATCAGAGCCTCCCTAGCATCTTCAGCCAAGACAGAAGAAGGACTTTTCTTTTCCACTGTCAAAGGAATGAGATGAAAAATGCCCTTCACCAGAGGACTAAATGAAAAACCAAAGGAGGAGGGAAACAATAACCCATTTGCTTCCTCAATTTGCAGTTACCCTTCATTGCAGCCAATTTAAAAAGTGCAGAGAATTTTTAAAGAGTTGCTCAATGACTCCTCATCAATCGCCTGGTACCAGAGATGGCTGGTGCAAAATGAGGGTGCCCATCACCACCTATATTCAGCAAGAGTCCTAAGTGCATGCACATTCCCATTTCATTTTAATGAGCTTGATTTTAGCATTAAATCTTTATGTGTTTCAGCCTTGTTGTGCATTCAGCTGTGATGCTGATGTGAAGTTCCAAGGACCATACCACTGATGGCCTAGGTACCTATGAGCTTTAGGTTCAGGCTTGTTTGTTTGTTTTTGTTTTTACCTGTGGCATAATTGAAAATGACATGCATTGTGGAGCAAAGGATAGAGAAATAGTTTCTTAAGTCAGGAAGACCAGGTTTCCAAGTCCCATCTCTGACACATATTGTGTATATGTTAATGGGTCCCTGAACCTGTCAGTGTCCCAGGCTACTCTATAAGGTGATAAATCACAGAATAGATGAGATGCCCCAGCTACTTTAATTGAGAGAATTTTTTTAAAGATATGATTTCCCTCCAGTCCCCTCTCCTCCAAATACAAATAGTGGAAAGAGAACTGAATCAGGATAGAGAGATCCAAAACTCAAATATTAATTCTGCTTACTGCTGATATGTCTTTGGCCAAATCACTAACCCCACTGTGGAATGCTGTTTCTTCATGTATAAAGTACTGGACTGAGATAGGGAGACCTGATTATCTCTTGGGTGCTTTTCAGCTCTCAATTCTATGATTCTTCCTTTTGGTTGTTCTTCTCTATCAGTTTTCCCCACCTTATGCTTTCCTGGTTTTAGTTTATGGTTTTGTCTTTTTCTAGAATGAAGAAATAAATACAGTTCCCTGTTGACTGGATTTTTAGAATGTGATTTGACAAGAGGTTGCATGTCATATTTTAGAGAAGGGAAGGATCTCTGAGATGGTTTAAGTTAAAAATCCCATTTTAAGAGTGACAAAGTTAAGACTCAAAGACAGAAGTTATTTGCCCAAAATCAAACAACTGGGCAGAGGAAGATCTGGGTTTAAGACCCAGGTATGACAATTCTGGTCTCTTTTCACTCATTCCACCAACTGCTCAGGAGAGGGGAGAGTCCTCTCCTTCATAATGAAAGTGTATTTGTGAGCACTAAGTAATCAGAAGGATCATCATTACTCCCAATCAAACTTTACCTTCTGGTTCTAAATAGGATAACCTTGATGGGATGTTGTCAAGGACAAGAGAGATGAACTCACAAGCACTCACAAGGTGGTCAGAAAAAAATGAACAGGAATATTCTCAAGGTCTCTCAAGAACTTTAAAATTGATTATATAACATGGGAGACCCTAGCACAGTACTGCCCAGCATGAAGTGCCCTCATCAGAGAAGATGCTGTGCTCTATGAGCAAAGCAGAATTTAATTAACTCAGAAGAAATGTGAATTGTACAAAGTTAGAGAGGCCACCCAAAATATTCATAGAGACTATTTGTTTTTTGTTTTGTTTTTTTTTTTGCTGGATCGATAAAAGAGGTTTATTATTAGATAAGCAAAGTTAAAGTATAGGCGAAGGGAGAGATAAGGAGGGCACTGGAC
Organism: Antechinus flavipes; assembly: GCF_016432865.1. Lineage (NCBI taxonomy): Eukaryota > Metazoa > Chordata > Mammalia > Dasyuromorphia > Dasyuridae > Antechinus > Antechinus flavipes. The sequence goes on along the minus strand of NC_067399.1, from coordinate 221,100,427 downwards.
AGAGGGTCCAGTGGACAGAGGGTCCTCACATGGTAGCCATGTTTGGAATCTCTGCCCATAGAGACTATTTGTGCCCACCTGTGGTGGAGCATTCTGAGCTCTTCATCAAATATGAACATGTTTTAAAGTCTTTTCTTAAAAAAGCAAAACAAACTTTTCCTAAATCTAATTTCTTTTTTAATTAAATTTTATTTTTTTAATTAGCAAGCATTTGTTTTCTCTTCCTCTTACTTTGCTCCCACCAAGAAAGAAAAACAAAGCCTTTGTAACATATTTCTACATTGACCATGTCAAAAATATATGTCTCATTCTGCATTTTGTAAAGAACTGGGAGCTATAGGGTTTTGTGGTGTTTTTTTTCAATCATTTTTCAGTTGCGTCAGATTCTTTATGACCCCATATGAAGTTTTCTTGACAAAGATACTGGAATGTCTGGTCATTCTTTCTACAGCTCAATTTTACAGATGCAGAAACTGAGGCAAATAGGGTTAAACAATTTTCTCAGGGTCACACATTTGGCACAAAGGTCAGATTTGAATTTGGATTCCAAAAACTACATAATATTAGAAATAAAGAACAAGTGGGAAAATAATATGCATAGTGTCTACAGCAATATAAATGTATAAAACAAGGAAACAAAGCTGAATACTGTAAAATTATGATAGCAAGTTATAGTCCCAGAGAGAACATGAGGAAATGCAACTTATTTTGTGAGAGAGGTATGAAATTTTCCATATTATATGGATCCTAGGTCCATTAACTGTGCTTCATTTTTTATTCTTTTCATTAGAAGGGAAGCCTCACTGAGGGTAAAAGGCATATTTGTGGAAAAGACTGGATTTGGATAGTGAGTTCTTTGCTCTTAGCCCTCTCTACTTAGCCACCACCAATTTATGCTTCAACATATCCAGCCAGTTATCATGATTGGTTGTCCTGTCCTATGTCTTATGACTTGCTTCTGATGATTCTGGAGGAGTAAGTAAGCCAGGTTATTTTGCACAGCCCAATCATTTAAATTTAAATGGTAAATGCTTGACAAATTATTTTTCATTGAGTAATATGTTAATTAATATAATTGACCTGGGAATGATTATCTCATTTGTGGCTTAAAATAAGACTAGACTCTGGAATCAGTAAACTTGGATTCTAGTCTTAGTGGTGCACTTGCTAGCTTTTGTCAAAAAAAAATTGAATACAAATTCTAGCATTGTATGATACTAAAATAGTAGTGATAATAAATGCACACTTGCACTAGGGTGTTTCTATACTAGCAGAGTGAAATGGCAATTAAAACAATAACCTAGATGATTCGGGCCAGGTTAATTGTCTCTCTTCTCATCTATTGGTACTCAAATTTTATTCCCCTTGTCTTTCATTTAGAGCATACCTGGAGTGGGATGGAGAAGGGTAAAATAGATGGAAAGGGAATACAAAAGGGGGATACAAGTCTCAAATACAAATCACTTGGAAAGCACTGAAATGAAGCTAGAAAGAATCAAGACTTCACCCTCCTGATCCCATAGGTCTTCTTAGAGAATAGGTAGAATCCCCACAACCCTCTACCAAATTCTTCTTACTTTTTTGGTTATAGCATATCATGGAGACATGGCTCAGAACTAGCATTTCTTCTGGACACAGTAAACTGTTCTAGGAAAAAAAAACCTTATCAGAAGATCATATGTAACATTCCATCACTACAGTTTTTCACTTCTTCAATATCTAGTACTTTTAAGTATACATGCTTTATGTACTTTAAAGGAACTATCACATGACACTTTAGAAAACTCATGTTTCTAAAGAAAACAAATGTTTTAGGATACCCAAAAGAAAAGGGGAAAAGTTTTTTTTTTTTAAGGAAAAATGTCATATTTTTGAAAAGTAGAGGAAACAGCAAACTTGTTAAGGGCCTATTAAAGAGAAGCTCACCATTCTATCTAAAAATATGTAGTTAATGAGTAACTTCAAGAATAGAAAAGAAAGATGTCGAATGGAACTCTGGAATCTTTTGATTAGAAACATAAATTATCAGGAATTCACCCCACTGCAGATGAATGTTAGATAGGTCTTTGGTTATCTCTTTCTATAAGACTGAAAGCCAAAGTGAAGGGGTTAGAGAGAAGCTGAATAGAACAAAGAGTGAGAATTAGTTAATGACATCCTAAGATTTTAAGATCAATGGCACCATAAAAATTCAACACTCTGATTTACTTATTGAATCCAGAAAAAAAGTGGATTGGCCAAGGACAGGGTAAAGAAAAATACCAGTGTTCAAATTCATATATTGTGGCTCTAAGTCCAGGTTCTTTTCATTATACCACATTGCTTGTGCTCCTACCCAGATGTTCAAGAAGTTAGAAAAATTCACATAAGGTTATCGGGACAGAACAATTAAAAAATGCTAACAGCAAGGCAATTATCACCAACAGAAAAAGAAAGCTGTTGCATATTAGGAAGTTCTGAACAGAACAGAATTTTTGACACTTTAAATGAAAGAAAATTTAAGATTTCCTTCTAATCATGTGAATTACTACCAAATCTGTTAAATAAAACTATTAAAAAGTCAAAGTTTTATAGGGAGAAAGTAATTAATGTATTTCTTTAAATTTTGTTCCATGGTTGCCCTTCCCTAGAGGTCTTCAAGCAAATGGATGAGAATTTGTCATGGATGTAGTAGGAGAGATTCTTGTTCAAAAATGGATTGGAGTAGGTATTTTCTAACATCTTCAACTCAAAGATTCTATGATTTTGTAATTTTTAGATAAGTAGCCAAAGGGTATGAATAATTATCAAGGGAAATAAAAATAATGACATGAAAAGAGGCTTCAAATTGCTAGAAGGAAGAAGGGAGGGAGGGGAAAAAGAAGGAAGGAAATATTTATTAAGCAACTATTATGTGCCACATGCTATCTATCATAAGCACTTTACAAATGTTATTTTATTTTATCTTCACAACAATCCAGAAGATAGGTGCCTCATTCAGTTGAGGAAACTGAGGTAGACAGATTAAATGACCTGCTTAGGGTCACACAGCTAGTAAGTGTCTCAGGGCAGACTTTATCACAGGTCTTTCTGATTCCAAATCCAGCACTCCCTCCATTTCACTCTGTCTCTCAAAAAGAAACATAATTAAAACAACTGATGTCTTGCCTCAGGATTCTAATTAATAAAGTTGAGAATGATGGGAATAGTCAATGCTGGAGAAGCTGTGGAAAGAAAGGCACTCTTAATGCATTGTTGGTGGAACCTGCTTTCTGTTAATCATTGAAATCTGAGGAAACTAGTCAAGTTGATTTACATACTCAGAAGTGAAAGCATAATTATTTAGCTGGTGGTAATTGTATTATTCTCATTCTACCTCTCTAGAGGAAAATAAAACATTTTATAATGACTAGTCTATAAACTAGAAACCTATAAAATAAGAATACTTGTCATATACATATCATCAACAAATATATCTACTTAATAATCAATATGTTTAAACCCAATACCTGGTTTTGTAGAGTTTTATAGGAAATTTACAAGAGAGAGACAACACAACATAGTATATATAGAATTATACTTGAAATCAGAAAAGCCTCTCAGTGTGGCCCTTGGCAATATACCCCCAACCTCTTTTCATTCCAATTTCCTCATTTGTAAAATAAAAATAATAATAATAGCACCTATCTTTGGGGAATATTGTGAAGCAGCAAGATGGTACAGTGCTTACAGTGGTCTCATTGCTTATCCTCTATTTTTCCCGTTTTCTTATCTATAAGATGGGGTCATAACTCCCAAAGTTGTGAGGACGAAATAATAATTGTAAAACACTTAGTACAGTGCCTGGAACATAATAAGTTCTATATAAATGTTATTATAATTATACAAAATAGCATATATAAATGCTTTACAAATCTGATATATAAATCTGAACTATCATCCAAATGAATTTAACAAGCATCGTATTAAGTGCTTAAGAAGCAATTGAGATAATATTTGTAAAGTGCTTAGCAGAGAGTCTGGAACAAAATAGGTACTATCTAAATGTTAGCTATTATTATTATTGTTGTCATTATTATTATTAATTACTATGTTTCAGGCATTGCATTAGGCACTAGTAATACAAAAACCAAGACAAAACAATCCCTTCCTTTAAAGAGCTCATGTTCTACGGGGAGAAGGAATAACCTAAAGTCAAATATATATATATATATATATATATATATACATATATATGTATATATATATTTAAAGCTAATAAAAAAAATTAAAGGCATTTTGACATAGTAGATAAAAAGGGGGAGGGAATAAACATTTATATAGAACCTAGTATGTGCCAGGAATGTGATAAGTTCTTTACAAATATCTCTTTAGAGCTTCATCCTGATCGTAACCCTGTGAGGTAGGTGCCATTATTACCCCCATTTTACAGTTGAAGAAACTGAGGTAAATAGATTGCCTGTTTAAGTGATTTGGCCAGGATCTTACATCTAGCAAGTGTATGAGTTCACATTTGACCCTGTGAAGCAGGTGCTATTATTATCCCCATTTTACAGTTGAAGAAACTGAGGTAAATAGATTGCCTGTTTAAGTGATTTGGCCAGGATCTTACATCTAGCAAGTGTATGAGTTCACATTTGAACTCCAGTATTCCTGATTCCAGATCCAGAACTCTACCTATTGAGACACTAGCTAGCTTCGGAGTCAGGAGGACTACATTCTAGATGCATGACCTTTGGACAAATTATTTAATCTCTCAGTATCCTAAGGGAACCATGTAAGACTACAAATCACAAAGTAGATGGTCCTCCACGTTGGTAGGAGGGGTTTGTTCACTGGAATTTCTCTAGACCAATGAAATCACAAGTCTGGTTTTTTTTGGGGGGAGAGGAAATTAAAATAATTTGCTGGGGAGAGGAAGTCCCTAGCAACGGAGGCATCAAGAAATGCCATGGATAGGAGGTGGCAATTGAGTTGAACCTTAAAGAGTAGCTAGAAATCATATCATCATATAAGAAGGGAAACATTCTAGGCAAGTGGAGATGGAAGATAAAAGTCAGGTATGCACAGGAAATAGAAGTTTGCTAGGTATTATTATCGAACATATGTCCTATCCTCAAGGAATTTATAGTCCTTGAAATGATTTGGAAAATGTCAGCAGAACACTGACTCATTGTCCATAGGATATTCTATAGGAAGTGGTTTTCCTGTTCCAGGCATAAATCTTCTCAGGTATATTCAAAATCTTCTATCCTGCCAATGACATGTCTTGGAAAACTGGTGGAAGAAAATGGGATAGTACATGGTAAGGGAGCATGCAGAAGTGAAATTACTTTTTTGAGAATCAAACTCAAGATTTCAATCTCATTAAAAGGGGGCTACAAGAAACTAATAAGTAATAAATGGATTGGAAAGGGATGGGGAGTGGAGATGTCAAGTAAATATTGAAAAATAAAGTGGGATAAATTAAATCAAACAAATGAGTACAGAGAATTTGAATTTAGTTAAACTAAATAGGGTTTTTTTTGTTCATTTTTAAACTATCTAGATTTAATTAAACTAGTAACTTATTCAGTGTACTACTGCTAGACTCAGAAAACTTGAGTTCAAATTTGAGTTCGATTTCTTTACTGCCTATGAGACAAGTCATAGAGAGGAAACATGATGTGGATTTAAATTGTTAGAGCTATGAACAAGCCAATTAACCTCTCTGCAGCATAGTTTTCTGATTTTTTAAAATGAGTATGTTGGACTTGTTAAAATCCAACATCTCTTCTAACAATACATTTATAATTTAATAACCTCTTGGAGTCTCAGTTTAGGGATTAAACTAGATGGCTAAAGTCTCTTTCAGTTCTAAATCTGTGATCCTACGATTTTTTATAAATCCTTTTCAGCTCTAAAAGGATGATTCTATGACCTTGGTAAAATCTCTTAATTTTCATGGGCCTAAAATTCATTAACTATGAATTTAACATGGGACAAGTTGATCTGTCTTTGTTTCTGTCTTTCTGCTCATTCACAGTAGCACGTTTTGGATTTTCTCCAGCATGGTATAATTGTTGAAACTCACTCTTGGGCACTAGGGGAGCTATATAGCCACTACTTACAACTTAAAAGTTTTGAACCTTCATCATTATAACCTCTATTGAAACAAATCAATCAAGATAGTGCCGTTGACTTCATCACAAAACATTTACTAAAAATATAAAGCAAAAATAAACATGACAAAACAGTCAAGCCATAAACCTAGGTTACACTCTCCCACTATTGCCTAAAGTCTGTGGGGACAGTGATCAAAAAAACCAAGAGACCAGAGAAGCAGGGAGAAGTATTCATTTTCTCCTCAATTATACTGAACTCTGCTTTGCACTTTGCATTCATTAAAAAAAAAAAAACAACTTTATTTTTCCCAATTACGTGATAAAACAATTTTTAATTTTTTTAAGTTTTGAGTTTCAAATTCAATCTTTTCTCCCTTCTCTCCCCTTTCCCTGAGATATTAAACAATCTGAGATTGGTAATATATGTGCAACCATATAAAACATTTCCATATTATGGAAATAAAGAGGGAAGGAGAGAGGAAGGAAGGGAGGAACAAAGAAGAAGAGGAGAGGGATAAAATAGTATGCTTCAGTTTGTATTTGGACAATATCATTCTTTTTCTGGAGGTAGATAGCCTGTTAAATTATGGGTCCTTTGGGATCATCTTGAATTATTATATTGCTAAGATATCTAAATCACAATTCTTCATCATACAGTATTATTGTTACTGTATAAAACATTCTAGTTCTGCTTACTACACATTTTATCAGTTCATGAAAGTCTTTCCAGGTATTAAAAAAATTTTCTTGCTTGACATTTTTTTTTAGCATAATCGTCTTCCAACATAATCATATACCACAATTTGTTCAGCCATTTCCCAATTGATGAGCACATCTTAAATTTTCAATTCTTAACCACCACAAAAGGAGGTGCCAAAAATATTTTTGTAAAAGTAGATCCACTACTCCCATTTTTTATTTTTTTGGGGATATAAATCTAGCAATATTATTGCTGGATCAAAGGGATAGTTTCAGAACCCTTTGGGCATAGTTACAAATTGTTCTCCAGATATTATTGATTTATAAGAAATGACCAGCAGGAGGATTTCAGAAAAGCCCGGAGAGACTTACATGAACTGATGCTAAGTGAAATCAGCAGAACCAGGAGAGCATTCCACATTTCAACAACAATACCATATGATGATCAATTCTGATGGATGTGGCCATCTTCAGCAATGAGATGGACCAAATCAGTTCCATTTGTTCAATAATGAATAGAACCAGCTACACCTAGTGAAAGAACTCTGGAAGATGACTATGAACCACTACATAGCTCTTTCAATCTCTCTGTTTTTGTCCGCTTGCATTGTTGATTTCTTTCTCAGGTCAATTTTACATTCTTCTTGTGCAGCAAAATAACTGTACGGATGTGTGTGTGTGTGTGTGTGTGTGTGTGTGTAGTATTTAATATATACTTTAACATATTTAAAAAAAACCAAATTGTTTTTTGTTGTTGTTGTTGTTGTTGGATCAGTTCACAACTCCACTAATGGTTCATAAGTGTCCCAATTTCCCTACATCCCTTTCAACATTTATCATTTGCTTTTTCATCAGATTAGCTAATCTGAAACCTATGAGATGGTAAGCTAGAGTTGTTTTAATTTGCATCTTTTTAATCAATTGTTAATTTAGAATACCTTTCATTGTCACTCTGCTTCTGTGGTCTCAATTGCTTTATTTTATCTTCTGTTTTTGTTTCTGCTCTGCTTCTTCAGTCTCCAGTAGTCTCTTTTTTTACTGTTATCTCAAAGCAGGGAGGGTATCCTTCATGTGAAGTAACTGACTTCTACAGCAGAGTGACAAATTAAAATTCACATTTCAGCCAGACTTATCACAAATAGGAAATATCCAATTGTCTCATAGTTCTAAAAAAAGTCTTACTGTTGGGGTTGCTGGGCTACTACCTTAAAAGTTCTCATAATAGTTATGTCTTGCTATTGTTGTTCAATTGTTTCAACCATGTTTGACTCTTTGTGACTCAACTAGGGGTTTTCTTGGCAAAAATACTGTAGTGGTTGCCATTTCCTTTTTCATCTCATGTTACAGATGAGGAAACTAAGGCAAACAGAGTTAAGTGACTTGCCTAGGGTCACACAGCTAGTGAGTGTTAAGTATCTGAGGCCAGATTTGAATTCAAGTGTAATGACCGCGTATTTAAAATCAGCCAGAGTCAGGAACTCAGGTTAAGGGAAAAATCTTCAGTCTTTATTGAAGTGAAAAGGTGAAAAAAGATTGCAATGGCAATATGGGCAAGAAGGATTGTGATAGCAATATGGGCAGCTGCGACAGGAAGCCAGCTAGCAGAGAGAGAGGTCTGAGCTCTCCTCCCGTTCCTTTTTCACTCCCCTGCCTCCACCCACCAGAATCGTCATTTCCTATACAACACATCAGGACTTGCACAAAGAGTGGGCGGGGGCCATTCTTTCTCCAAGCTTATATATTAATAGAGTATGGTCCAATTACTATTTAACCTCATGTGCTTGGGACCTCAGTGCATCAACTCAAGTTTCAGCCCATTACATTCAAGAAGATGAATCTTCCTGACTCCAGGTTCAGTGCTCTATATACTGCACCACCTAGCTGCCCAATAGTTTATATATACATGTATATGTGTGTGTGTGTATTTATGTATACACATACACACACACATATATACATATACATATATATATTAGGTATTTTAAGCTAAGGTCTTCAACAGGTCTCAGTTTGTCTGAGGCCATATCCATTTAGTAATTAAGACTGAGTAGCAATTGAGTCCAAGGTCTCCCACAGCAACTAGAATCATCTTCAGTCATCCTGATCTATGTCTGGCCACTGAACAGAGAGGGCCCATGAAGCAGGTGACCTTGCACAGCCTCCCCTACTTAAATCCAAATCACTCACATATCATGGCACCACCTCCCTGATATCATAGTGCTCTTTGAGAACAAAGAACAAACAACAACAATATTAATTATTAGAAAACAAAACACTTTGGATATTGGTTTTTTCATTGAGTTCCTTTCTTTGAGGGACAGTTCCTTTTAGGTCTTCTTTCTCTCCAAATATTTTTTCTGAAGGACTGATTTCTCAGAGGTTCTCTCAGAACAATCAATATTTCTGCCCCTTTCTATAAATAAAATTGTCTATATTCAAAAGAGATGCCATATTACAATTAAATGATCTCTAAGATCTCATAATTTTAAATGATCTATGACTTTAGATTATTAACCATTTATTTGGAAATAAAATCTGATGTTTTAGACCAAATTCAAAGTTATTTTCATTCGGTGTTTTAGAGAGAGAGAGAGAGAGAGAGAGAGAGAGAGAGAGAGAGAGAGAGAGAGAGAGAGAGAGATTGATTTATATTTAAAACTTGATTTTGCCATGCCCAGGGCTGTGTTTAGGTGATTGAAAAACCCTGAGACTGCACCCTTGTCAGCTCTGTCCTCTTAGCCAATCCTGCTGGCTAAATGGTTGATCTGATTAACCATATAGAAATGGTCTCTTAACAATGGCTGAAAGAAACAAATTGACTGCACCAATACTAGTTCTCTCACAGAAGACATGCACTGCCTATGGTTGCCTGCACAGGCCAAGGGGAGTAAAGAATGGAGACAGTTGTCTGGATAATTCCAACCCCAAGGCTCAGGATGCAGGGCTTGAATTTTCTCGATGGGCTGTCAGCAGATAAATAGACCAATTCTCCATTTCCCACTTCATGTGTAGGCACAGCTTTACTATCTCTTAAAGGAGACACTTTCTGGGCACAAACAACTTGAGAATGAAGAGAAATTAACCTTCTCAGGCAGCAGCAGTAAACAGATAAAGTAAGCTTAAAAGATAAAATATATGTCTGTGTGTTAGAAGCACAAGTAAGAAAAACCAAAGCAATTGTTTCTTCAAGACAATTAGGCAATACTTTGAGGCAAATCTGAAAAATACAACCTTTTTCTTTTCTCCTTCTCATTACTACATTGCAAAATTTAAAAGACTGCCTATTTGTGAAAGCAGCCTTTAGAACAGTACAGAAAGGAAAACTAATCTATAAGCTAACTATAGTATTTTAAAAATTCCATCTTCAAGAAAAGCATTACCTCCCATTTATAATGTTGGTTTTGTTGTTGTTGTTTTTTTTGGGTTTTTTTTTTTTGCCTTTTACACATATTGTCTCACTTAATCTGTATAACCCATGTGTATGGCCCATGAAGTAGGCGGGAGTTACTACTCTCATTTTATAGATGAGAAAACTGAGGCTCAGAAACAGCTCATTGAGTATCCCAAAATCATATAAATGATAAATGACAGAGAGTGGACAGAGACTCTTGGTCTAGGTCTCTTCCCACTGCATTGCAGGCCCTTTCATGAAAACAGTTTGCTTCCTAAGAAATAGCCTTGGCTTTCACCTCATCCTTCTTTTTTGTTTTTCCATAAATCAGCCAGCCAAGTGAAGTTCATCATAAAGAGCTGATTTTAGCTGCCAGTCTGAGGAACAACCATATCAGAAGTGAGCTTACCTCTGGGCCCAGTGATCTCAATTAAAAATTACTAACACTTAACATAGGGCTTTAAAATTTGCAATCCATTTTGCATATATCATTTTACTTGGACATTACAACAAAAGCTATTACTAGAGTTAATTCTAACTCCATTTTCCAAATGAAGGAAACTAGAATCTAGAGGGATTTAAGTGAAATGCCCTTGGCCACCCAGCCTGCAAGTGTCTGAGGTGGGATTTGAACCAACAATTTTTTGATTTCCAGTTCCGTTTATTTTTTTAGTCCCAGCCCAGATACTAATGGCTGAGTAGGCCGGGGCTTCTCCTCCAAGATCTCAAACTTCTGACATCAGTCTATCTTCAAGGGAAAGGAAAACCTTAGAGGGAACTCTCAAGGACAGAACTTGACAGTTTCCATGGCACAGATTCATCATTGTCAAATCCCTTTCAAGCTTTCAGTACTCAAGATAACAGAGTGGCCCTTCCCACCCCCTTTCCCAGGGGAACACCATCAGAGGAGCCATAGACGCAACATTCATAGAGAAACATTCAATCCACATCCTCTAAGATCTCCATCTCATCTCCAACTCTCTTCCTTCTCCAAGGACAACCAGAAAGCAAAGGGATTAAGGTCAGTCTCACAAACAGAAAAGGTAGGAGTTCTGACTCGCCCCAATTTTAATGTGAGCTGTCATCCTAGGGAGAGGCTGGAATACTTTTCAAAGTTGTTGACTCTTGCCTTCTCACTCTAGCATCTTTTCATGTCAATATGCTGTGTCTTGGGTTCTTCATTTATAAAATGGGGATAATAATATTGGCCTCCATTCCAATGATCTTGTGATGAAGAGAGCCATCTAGACCCAGAGGAAGACTGTAGGAACTGAGTGTGGATCACAACATGGGATTTTCACTTCTTTTGCTGTTATTTGCTTGCATTTTATTTTCTTTCTCATTTTTTTTCTTTTTGATGTGATTTTTCTTGTGCAGCAAGATAATTGCATAAATATGTAGGTCTATATTGGATTTACATATATATGTGCATATATATACATATATGTTTACCATATTTAACATATTTTGGCTTACTTTCCATCTATGGGAGGGGGTGGGGGGAAAGGGAGGGAAATTGGAACACAAGGTTTTGCAAGGGTCAAAGTGAAAATCTATCTTTGCATATGTTTTTAAAATAAAAAGCTTCAATAAAAATTTTAAAAATAAGAAAGGAAAAAAGAAAAAAAAGATTAAAACAGGCAAAAAACTCCAATATTAACTTTCTCTACTTTACAGGGTCATGAAGAGGATGAAATAAAAGTTGCAGAGAAAGGATGGGGAAATAGAACACTAGATTTAGAATCTGAAAAATGGAGTCTGGTTACCAGTTTTGCCTCTTAAGACCTTTGGAAACTTGGACAAAAGCTCTCCAAGTCTTTCCTCATCTCAAGTCCTAGCTAAAGTCTTACCTTCTATAGGAAACCCATCCCAATGCCCCCTGATGTTTTTCTATACAATTTATCACACATACATACATACATACATACACACCCCTTTTTTGGTACTTAATCATTTCCATCTTTTAGACTGTGAGTTCCTTAAGAAGGGGAAATGTCTTTTACCCTTTTCTGTTGCCCTGGCACTTAGCATTGAACCTGGCAGATAATAAGGCTTTAAGAACTGTTGGACTAACTGACCCATCGACAAAATGGGGATGAGAGCATTTGTCCTGCATATGCTGGTAATGTTATTATGAGGATAGTGTATCTTAAAGTGCTTGGTAAACTGTGAAATGCTCCATTACTGTGCATTTGAGAAAAGGTATGATTTGGTGAGTAAGAATTTTCCCTGCAGTGATATGGATCACAGTCACAATTTCTTAGTAGATGGTCTTTGTGACTTGCTGTGGTTACACACACATACATACACATACACTTTATACATACATACATATATATATACACACACATACATATATACATATAACATATATATTTAAACATGTACATATACTAAATATATACATCTATATCTATATCTATATATATATGTGTGTGTGTGTATATGTGTATATAGAGAAAAACTGGGTTCAAAAACCCAGCTTTGCTCCTTACTGCCTATAGAATCTGGGGCAGGGCACAATCTTTCTGGGACTCAGTGTGAGGAAGGGAAAAATTGTATTTGATAGTCTAAGTTACCCCGTCTATTTCTAACTCTTGAATCCTACTTTCCAGGATCTACTAGATTTTATGTTCCTCTGGCACAGTTTTTAAGAAGCTAATGTTACCTCCATGACATAAGAAATCACTGGAGTAAGACATTTATGTAGGATAGATCTAGAAGGAGGCACCATGTAGTCCTGGGAAAACTGTTAACTGGAGTCAGGGCAGACTTAACCTTGGGCGCTGCCTCTAACAGTTACAATCAGCCTGACTACAGTAGAGACTCTGATTTCCAGTTTTTGCATCTATAAAATGATGATAATAATACTTATCATCTCCCCAGTTCAAAAGGGCTAATTTATGGAAAACACTTTGCCAAATTTAAAGTGCTGTGTAAACATCGGTGATTTCTGCAAAAGATTACTATTCCAAAAGTGTTCTGGCAACCTTAATGTACAGCAATCATTTTATGACAACCATTTAGTATAGTTCTTTTGTTCAGTATTCTCTTTCTCCCTGTGCCCTTCAACTTTCTCCCTATCCCTATCTTAATGGACCATTCTTTTTCACTCACCAATTCATTCATTGTCTCTTTTTGCTGCTGTGTCTGGGCCATCTGGTCCATGCTAACAGCTGAGGGTTGGACAGGACCAAGATCAATCACAGAGGTCAATCTAAATGCCTCAAACCCTTAGGCTGTTGTCATCCTTCATGGATTCTAACCATTTAATTCTAAATATTTGTTAAGTGCCTATGCCATGCTACTTACATTTTTACATGCTAAGAATACAAGGACAAAGAATGAAAAAATTACAAAAAAAGACGAAAACACAAAAATGGAAAAAAAAAACACAATAAGCTTACATCCTAGTGGGGAAGACAAAAAGTACATATAAAAATATATACAGCATAAACATAGAGTGAATAAATGCATGCATGTATACATATATAAATTATATAGTCATATATGTGTATTTAAATATGTATATAATGTAGTTATATTTAACTACAATACAGAGAGAAGGATACTAATCATCAGAGTGATAAGGAAAGGCTTCATGTAGAAAATGTGACATCATCAAAGAAGAGAGGGGCAGCTCTCTGGGAAAGGAAGTGAGGGAGAAATGCATTCCAGGCATTTGGATTAACCAGTACAGAATCAGAAGGTGCAATGAGAAACAGAAAGTCAGGAGGGAGAGGGATGCTCAATGAGGCTGCAAAGGAAGTCTGGGAATAGATTGTATTTATTTTATTCTAGAGATCTTTAGGAAGTCACTGATACTGGAGTTAGTTGCATAAAGGCGCCCATATTCAGATCCATGAATAAAGAAAATTACTTTGCCAGAAGTGTGATGAATGGCCAACCCACACATAATATAACATAACATACATATGTAAATATATACATACATACACATATAATGTGAGTGTGTAGTGCTTTACAAAGTAGTATATTTTATGCATATATGTTGTACTCCCCCTTCTACTAGAATATAAGCTACTTAAGAGCACATAATGTGTATATGACTTCATATCCTCATGCCTAGAAAACTATCTTGCACAAACTCAAATCTGCACACCCAGAGTTACTCTCATAAACATTCTGCCTTAAGATTGTCATAGAGGGACCGTCAAAAATACTGGAGACCTATCTCATTATCTATCTCCTGCCTTTGCAAGACAATCAGTGGATACCAGCCTTGCTCAATGAGTTAAATAAATGTGTTTTTTTCCCAAAATTTAAATTGAATTCAAAGTCCTTTCAACATATTTGACATACAGTTCTAGGAGTTACCTTCATTTATAGATAAATGAACTGACACACAGAGGATCAGGTGAAACAATGTATGTCCAAAGCACTTTGTATTCAGCCCGACCAACATTTTCTTAAGTTCCTACTGTGTTCCAGTCACTCTACTAGCTCTTGGGAGATAAACATAAACATGCCTGAGGTCTAACAGCTATTAAGTAGCTAAGCTAGGTTTCAAACTCGGGTGTCCAGAAAACAAGTACTCTTTTGTGGAATGCAGCAGCCTCTCCTGTATGTAGTCAGCCCCGGGCGAGACTACAGAGCTAGCACAAAGTTAATCTTCAGCATCTTTCTGGTCCTGTCCATACCTGCTCAGTCCTTTTTTTCTCCTTTCTGTCAGTGACCCATATTTCTCCTCCTGTGCTGAAAATCTTACACTGTAGTATGGGAAGAGACATGTAGAGTTGAAAGAAAGCTGAGACAAGCCTATGCCATATCCCGGGGAGAAAATGGCAAAGACATTTGACAAATATGCATTAAAATTAGAGAGGGGATGAGAATAGAAACAGATACCTCCCTGAACCTGCCCCCACACACATACACACACACATATCAATCAGCTTTGTCATAAGCTTTCTCACTACCTAAGAAAAAATGCTACCTTTCATCATCTTTGCCTGAGACTGTATTTACCCATTTGCCTAGCTGGGACTTCTGATACTGCCATCTCCAAATGCTTTTAATCAAGTTGGCCCCATCTAGGCCACCATTTTGAAAATTAAAAACAAAAACCAAAAAAAAAATTCCCCTTCATCCCATTCTTTCTTCAATCTTCCCTATTTTTGTTGGCAGATCTGTCAATTTGCCCAGAATACTAGTTTCACAATCTTAGTCCATCCTTGATTCTTGCCCTAATTCTTCCATCAAGCAAATTGTCATGTCTTCTCAGTTGATCCTCCCTAACATCTCTTATGTTCATTCTCTTCATTCCACTCATACGACCTCTACCTTAGTCCTGGTTCTTTGCACCTTTCACCTGGACTAGTACAATCACTTACTAATTGGCCTCCTGGTCTCCAGGCTTTCCCTTCTCCCATCCATCTTCCACACAATTGCCTAAGTAATCTCACTGAAACTTAGTTCTGATAGTGTCACATCTCTCCTTGACCTAAATAGACACCTCAGGGCCTCCTGAATAAAACAAAAGCTTCTCAAAATAAATGATTAGAGTAAAGGTAACATAAAAATAAGAGATATCTGTGTGGATGCTTCTCAGTTGGAAAATAGCTGAATAAGTTATGGTATATGAATATTATGGAATATTATTGTTCCATAAGAAACAATCAGCAGGATGATTTTAGAGAGGCCTGAAGAGACTTATAGGAACTGAGGCTAAATGAAATGAGCAGAACCAGGAGATCATTGTATACAGCAACAAAATTGTATGATGATCAATTCTGATGGACCTGGTTTTTCTCAATAGTGAGATAATTCAGGCCAGTCGCAATGGTCTTGTGATGAAGAGAGCCATCTACACCCAAGAGAGGACAGTGGGGACTGAGTGTAGATCACAACATTGTATTTTCACTTTTTTGTTATTGTTTGCTTGCATTTTTTTCTTTCTCTTTTTTTATCTGATTTTTCTTGTGCAGCATGATAATTATGGAAATATGTATAGAAGAATTGCACATGTTTAATCAATATTGGATTATTTGCCATCTAGAAGAGAGAATGGAGTGAAAGAAAAGGAAAAAAGTTTAGAACACAAAGTTTTGCAAGTGTGCAGCGTTGTATATGAAAAACACCTTTCAAGTGTTATTTTACTTACCTGACACTAATCATTTCAGTCGGTCAATAAATATTTATTAAGTGCCTACAATGTGCCATGCATTATGCTAAATACTGAGGATATAAAGAAAGGCAAAAGATAATCCCTGTTTTCAAAAACATCATAATCTAATGGAGAAAGAGCACACTCATAGCTAAATACAAAAAAAATATAAATGCAATGTAAATTGTGGATAATCAACAAAGGGAAGAAACTAGAACTAATGGGGATTAGAAAAGACTTGTTATGGAAGATAAGATTTTAGTTGGGACTTGAAGGAAGCCAGGGAAGCAAACAGATAGAAAAGAAGAGAGAGAGTATATGTGAGGCAGCCAGTGAAAATGCCCATAGTGGGGAAATGGAATTTCTGGATGTCTCTCATACCCAATTTTTCCTTTTCTATGCCTTTGCACAAGCTGTGCCCCCTGCCTAGAATGCCTCCTACCTCCTTCCCAACTCTTAGAATTCCTTTGTTGTTATTGTTCAGTCATTTTTCAGTTGTCTGTGACCCCATTTGGGATTTTCTTGGTAAAGATGATGAAGTAGCAAACCACTCCAATGGCAAATCATTTCCTTCTCCTTTGACAGATAAGGAAATGAAGACAAACAGGATTAAGTGACTTGCCCAGAATAACAAAGCTAGGAAGTGTCTGAGGCTGGATTTGAACTTGGAACATGAGTTCTTCTATACTAGGCCTGGTATTCAATACACTGTGCCATCTTGCTGCAGTACTATATGCATAGTACTGTGCTAAACTCCAAAGTTATTGATAAAAAAGCAAGACACTAGGGCAGTGGATAGAGCACCAGCCCTGAAGTCAGGAGGACCTGAGTTCAAATCTGGTCTCAGACAACTTCACATTTTCCTGGCTGTGGGACCCTGGGCAAGTCACTTAACCCCAATTGCCTCAGGGAAGAAAAGAAAGAAAGAAAAAGAAAAGAAAGAAAGAAAGAAAGAAAGAAAGAGAAAGAAAGAAAGAAAGAAAGAAAGAAAGAAAGAAAGAAAGAAAGAAAGAAAGAAAGAAAGAAAGAAGCAAGACACTCGTTGATATCATGATTTCACATTATAATAGAGGAAACAACCCATAATAAGAGATTGCAACTGCAAGTCAGAAGGTCCCTTGGCAGCAAAACAGACAGTAATATATCTTCTTTAATGTTATCTCCATCCACAAAACCATATGATTTTTGATGCAGATTCATTAAACAGTGCCACAGACTTTGATGTTGAGAACTTTCTCTTTTGGGTCTTCATAGTTGTGGTTGTTGAAGAGATTTAATACTCATAGAAATAAGTGTCGATTTTCTCTCCATAGGAGCTATTCCTCAGATGGATGGCTTCTGGGACTGGACACGTGAAGACCTGGGTTGTTCTACTTACACTATTTTTAATAATTTACTTCATGATCATAGGAAAATCACTTATCCTATATCTGGGTCTCAGTTTCTTTGTACATTGAGGAATGTATGCTAGGAGATCTCAAAGGTCCCTGTCAATGTTCTGGTTTTCTGCTCTTGCCACAATACCTCACTGCCTTAATTCAGTTGAATCACTATTTATTAAGTATGTTCTATGTAGCAGACATTATGCTGGATACTGGGGATATACAAAGACAAAAAAAAACATATGCGTATATCCCCAGGATGAGCATATATGTAAATATATGTATTTATTTGTATCCAAATAACTATATCTATATATGTATGTACATGTATGTATAAATCCCACATACATGCAAAGGACAGATACTTTCCATATATACATATATGTGTATATAATACAAAGAACAAAGATATAGTATTATATATTGTTTTACACACACACACACATATATATATACAGATAGATTTTTTTTCGTCTATCCTCAAGGACTTTACATTCTTCTGGAGTACAGGATGGGGTGGGTTATAACCTGCACTTTGATAAGGAAACAGAAAGTATTATAAAGTAGTTCAAAAAGGAAAGTATTTAAAACTGGAGGGAAGAAGAAAAGTCTTGTGTAAGAGATGGCACTTAAGCTGTGCTTTGAAAAAAAGCTAAGGATTCTAAGGGGCAGCTAAGTAGCACTGTGGAGAGGGCTTTGGTCCAGGAGTCAGAAAGGCCTGAATTCAAATCTGGCTGCAGACATTTCCTAGTGTGACCCTAGGGAAATCACTTAACTTTGCCTCAGTTTCCTCATTTATAAAATGAACTAGAGAAGGAAATAGCAAACTGCTCCAAGATTTTTGCCACAAATAGGGTCACAAAGAGTCAGACATGACATACAGCTGAATGACAACAACATACATATAGTAAATACTTTAAAATGATTTTCATTCATTTATACTATGTTGTTTAAGGAGGGGAAGGTAGTTTCTAAGTTAATATTAAATAGTAATAAATAACTCCTATGTATATATAGCACTTTTTCTTACAACAAACAGATGGCAGAGTTTGTCTCCATTTCACTGAGTAAAATTTATCCATTTTATTGGGTACATGAGGCTTAGAACATTTAAATAATTGGGCCACAGTTACCTAGATGTTAACTGACCAAATTAAGACTTAAATCTGGGTGTTCCAAGCCCACTACTATTTCTATATGATCATTTCTATAGTACTATTATCATTCAGCACTAGTCCCTTTCCCTTCTTACAAAATGCATTTCCTCTATAACAAGGCCTTTATTAGCTTGAATCATACAAATAATTTAAACCACATAGACCAGTATTTGGGAACTATTAAAAACATGGTCTCCAGGGAAGATTGGAAGTCCCATCCAATCCTCGGGGTGTAGGGGCAGATGATTGATGGCTCAGAATTGGAAGCCTGATGTGAAAATTATGAATGGTAGCAGTACTAGCTTCCTACCCCAGGAAGTAATGAAATATGAATTGAGATGAACACTCCCACAACCTAGCACACTTCTCAGAGAAATAAATGAGAAGATTATGAAGGCCTGGTCATGTGATACTAAGGAAAGGAAACTTGAGCCACAGAAGTGGTGAATATCAGTGGCCCAGTATATAGGAGCTATGTAATCAGTCTGTGCTGAACATAGTAAGGGGAGTAAAGAAATATTTTCTCCCTTGCATTAAAAATATTGAGATACATCCAGCTACACAGCTGTACCTCTGAAACTTTGCATAGAGCTATTTCTCAATAAAAATAATAATCCATACCAATTTGGAGATGATAATTAAAAAAAAAATACCTTACCAGTAACACTTTGGGGCTTGATGGCTTCCCTATCAGATGAAGCATTAAAAATTCACTTTCATAGCCTATCCCTAAACTTTACAGAAATTTCCATCCATCTGATTCTGAAGGCTTTAACCATGATGTTAGATTGCAGAAGAGAGATGGATTTCTCCCCAGATATTAATCCAAGGAAGCCACAGAAGGTTAAATGGAGAGGGATGGACCATCACTAGAGCTGTGGGATTCTTGTACAATCAATTTTTGTCCATTCTATATCATTATTCACTGGTGCAGGGGAAGCTCTTAGAGGAATTTTTCAGTGACTGCCAGACCAAAACCAAATATCTACTATGAGAAGATAGCAGAGAGAAATCAAAGGGGAAGAATGTGTGGGCCTGGACTGAGAGTCAAGTTGAACTTTCCCCAGAATTTGTAATTCTCCCTTAGGAAGCTCTTTGAAGAGAGTCTGATGATTCAAAGACTAAATATGGCTCAGAAATGGACAGAAGCCACACAATGCTAGAACTAGAAGGGATCACAGAGATAATCTAGTTTTCCATCATCCCTTCTTTTTTTTTTTTTTTTCAGATAAGGAAAAAGCAAGACCCAGATGTAGGACACTTCCTGATTCTCATTCTTGGGTTTCTGTCACTAGACACCAAACTCAGCTCTAAGCCTTCTCAGCATCTGAGAAGTCCTTGACCAAACAATTAGCAAGCATTTTATTTTAGAGCTATCAAGAACCTTAGAGAGACCATGGAACCCAAATTCCTCATTTGACAGATGAAAAATTGAGGCTAAAACTGTGGCTTGTCCAAGGTCCTAGAGCAGCAGTGTTGGCAATTGAAAGCAGGTCCTCTGATTCCACATTTAGTGCTCTGTTCACTGTGCCATGTTCTCCCCTCCAAAAGCATTTTGCAGGGACCTACCCTTTTAAAAGTATAGCCCATGAGCCACCATTTCTGTGCTTCCACTGGATGCATTAAATTCTTTCCAAAGGCAAAGGCAACAGAAGTTGCAAAGCATTTGCCTGGAAACACTTGTAGCCAAGGTAACTTGCAACTCTGTAACTGCCAGGTCTCAATGTCCTTTCCTTCTCCAAAAATTTTCATCAAGTTTGTTGGAGAGTGTGACACTGATGATGGATGAGTTGCTCAATTGGCCAGCTGAGCTGGTTGCTGGAAGGGCGCAGGGTCTTAGCTGGAGAGGCAACCTGCCGTGAGGCTGGGTTACTGGGCGGGCTATGGAGCCGGCTGCTCACTGGACTCGGCCTCTGCTGGGCTGGACCAGGACATTCTGCTGCTGCTGCTGCTCCGAGCCCCAAGCCCCAAGCAGTGCGCTCAGCTCCCAGGAAAGGCGGCTCTGTTAGGTGGGGAGATCCGCTGAACCCCCCGAGCTTGCTCTTGTCAGGCAGTTTCCATGTTCATTCTCTCAAGCGTCTGGCTCAGCCAGATAGTCCGGCATTCTTCCCAAGTGGAAAATTTCTTCTTTTTTCTTTTAAAACAAGGGCAATGATCCCTCTCCTAGTAATGGCAGGTGTTTCTCTTTGACTTCCCACAGCCTTAGCTCTGACCTTCCCCAATCATCCTGACCCGCACCTGGCCACCGCACCCAGATGACTTTGGAGGAGAAAGTGAGGTTGATGATTTTGGATAGCCTCCCTCAATGAAATCCAATTCCCTTGCTTGTCATGACATCACCTCCATGATATCAAGATCCTCTTCAAGAACAAAGGACTAACAACCACCAGGGAGTCTGCCTTCTATTATTTTCCAATTCTTTCCATTTTAGAGCGAGTGTCCTCAGGGAGGAACTCTATCGTTACTTACAGCAATACCTAGTTACATTTCCCAGACTCCTACTGGGATCTTATTCTATTATTTTTCCATTATTATCTCAGGATAACATTAATGAAACAGTCTGTACCTTGAAGAGAGCTTACTATTTCACTAGCCTCTCCGAATATAGTTTGAGGTAGTTAAGCCTGAGACTTTTTCTTAAAAGAAGTAGGGCTGGCTACCTTTATATCTAAAGGATTTCTCCTTTATGTTTCAGTGTGTTTTTGTCCATTCCAAAGTTCAGCTCTGCTGAAGCCTAAAGGTGGCACACCATTATATTCTATGCCTCTGTTCTTCAATCAATCAACAAACATTTATTAACTGCCTGTTTACACATGTACCATGTACCATGCTAAGTGCTGAGGAGTCACAGACAAGAGTCCCTCCCTCCAGGGAGGAACATTCTGTTTGGTGAGACAATATGTAAATCTATAGCTATATTTAAAAGAGATTCAAAATCAATACAGTATGGTAGCAGGGGAGGGACACTAGCCAATGGTGGGATCCTGTAGAAAATTTTCCTACTGAATGGTCCACCCTAATGGGCTGGGGGCTGGAGGAAGGAGTCAGTGTTAAGGAAGGGTGGAAATGAAACCTCAATCCTCCAGAAGACAGCAGGGTAGCATTGTATAGAGCAATCCCGGTGTGAGCAGAATACAAAGTGGAAGAAGCCCATACTTGCATTGCATACACACAGTGTATTACATCCATATACAATTGCATATTGATGGATGTGGCAAATACAACTTTATATGTCTGCCACGGCCCAAATGACCTTTCAGATTCCCTGAGTTAAAGGGACCATTATTTATCTTTATGTACAAGTCCCCATGACAGGGCCGCATGATAAAGCCCCCAGACACTTTGATGAAGTAAATAATTTAGCCCCATCCATAATCACTTGCCTTTCCTACGTCCTAATGTCTTTCCAGGGATCTTGCCATGCAATCAATGACACGGTGACTCTCTTATTGATGAGAAGTGAGAAACATAAACTTTATACAGGAGCTAAAATGAACCCAAGGACATGGGAGTTTTAAATAAGAATAATATGCCCGAGAGAGTTCCTCCCCGAAAAGGGACTGGGGCTATGTCTCAGGCACAGTTCTGGTTCATTCCATGAGGACATTTTGCTTTCAGGGAGAGTGAAGACTTTCCTTTCTAGGAATAGCCTCTAATGCTGGTATCAAACCCTTTTGTCTATTTTGAGGAATGGGAAAAGAGAACCCCAGAGAAATGTTATAAATAACTCATCTATGATATGATAATGATAGAATACCTCATTTTGGTGTCTCTCATTTTGGAATGTAATGAAAGAGCTTGGTAGCAATCCCCAACATATCTCCTGCCTCCATGTCTAAGTCTCCATCTCTGCCTCTGTGTCTTTGACCAAAGCTGGAAAAACCAGATCAGGTAATTCCAAAGAACAATAAGCTAAGTTAATGAATGAAAACTAACTTCTCCATAATAGCAGTATAAATTCAGGAGTTCCACAACACTCCAAAGGCTCTATTGGACCTGCTCTCCTTTCTGGAAGGCATTCTGTGGTGAGCATCACAGAATTATAGGATTACAGACTTAGAGGTAGAAGGAACTGAGAGATCATCTAATTCCATTCTCATTTTCACAAAGAAAATGAAACCCGGAGAATTTGGATGACTTGCCTAAGAACAGACAGGAGTAAGTAGATGAGCCAGGACTTAAACACAAGTCATCTGATTCAAAATTCACAAGTTTTTCTATTGCACCATACCATATAAATAGGCTACAGTGGAAAGAACATTGAACTGGCAATCAAGAGATCTGGATTTTAGAACCAGCTATATCACTGACTCACTATGTAATCTTGTAATTCTTTCCAGGACCTCACCATCCTCATCAGCATAAGGAGCTCAAATGGTTAAATTATCTTAGTTCTGTTTCAGCTCTAGGGTCTGATTCTTTGAGGATCATTTGGGAAGATAGGGGTGGTGGAGGAGGGTTAGGTCAGACCTGCCATTTTATCTGCAAAACTCCCAGAAAGAACACTTGCCTCTGCTATAATCTACATGAATTTAACAAGCAACTACTAAAGGTGGCACACATGCTTCTGCCCTTCAACTAATCAATCAACAAACATTTATTAACAGCCTGTTTATACATGTACCATGTACTATGATAAGTGCTGAGGAGTCACAGACAATAGAGCTCCTGACCCCAAGGACACATTCTGTCTGAAGAGACAATATGTAAATCTAAAATTATATTCAAAAGAGTGCTAGGGACACAGAGGAAAGCAAAAACACAATCTCTTTATTGAAGGAGCTCCCTTTCTATTGGAGGAGACAGCATACAAACAACTATATATATGCAAGATACATACAGTAAATGGAAAGCAACCACCAAGAAAGGAACTAGCAGTTGGGTCGACCAGGAAAGGATCTTGCAAATGGAAGAATTTTAAGAATCTTGAAAGAAGCCAGAGAAAGAAGAGCATCTTCAATTCCTGGTGTTAGTTTACTGTCTGAGTGATTTACCCAGGGTCACATAGTCAATATGTGTCAGAAACATGATTTGACCTATAGAATGAATGCTCCCTGAGGGTAAGGACAATGCTCTTGACTATCGTGGCAAACTAAAAGAAGCTTAGTGTCTGACATATACTAAGACTTTAATGAATACTTAAACTTTAAGAATTAATTGATTAAAAATTTAATTTTTTTATTCTAATTTACTATGATTTCTTCTAACTATACAAATGTGCTTTAAATACAAATAATTAAAGTTGATATAATCTTACTTCAAAACTTTTTAAATCCTACTATCTTTTTCCTTTGCTTTGTGGATAAAAAAAACCCCACTAATTTGAAATGTTTTTAAGTTTCAGTACTCTTTGGGGACTTCCAAAGTATTTATGGCTCTAACGCTGGTTCTCTGCCTAGTATACTATGCTACCACTTGATTAAAATAATCCAGAAAAAATTAGAAAGCCACTCAAACCTAACCGCAATGACAATGAGCCACCGAATGCCTGTTGTGTGTCCAGCAGGGTGTTAAGTATTCCACAGCTTCAACAGATCCAGTGAAACTATGGGTATCAAGTTCATAAGAAACAGCCAAAAGAGAGCCCTCCATAAAATGACATATTGTGGGGCCAGAGTGTCTTTCTGGCTGCTAAGATGTGGGTTCGGTAGTAGCCTGATCACATGGCATCTGGAGCAAACAGCTGCTCCCGCTGCATCTCAGCTATGACAAGTGCTTGACAAGTCCCAAAACACTGAGGAACTTGACTAATAGGCAGGTGTGGAGGGTGCCAGCTATCAAGCTGAGCCTGCAAAAGCCAACAGATTCACAGATCATTATAGGTCACGTAATACAACTCCTTCATTTCACAGCAAGGAAACCAAGGTCAAGACTATTAGAGTAGCTTGTCCGGGGTCACATCACAAATAAATGGAAAAAACTAGAATTAGCATACAGATCTTAGGAAATCTTAGTTCAGCTCTCTTTGCATTATCCTGTGCCAACTGTTACTATTGCAAACTGTACCACCTCTGCCCAAAGGGGATATAAGTCTATGTCAAGTAGAAAGGGGAAGGAAACAGAACATTTTCTCCTTTCTCTGCCTGCACATAGTTTATTGCTTTTCTCAATTGACCTAGATGGGAAGAATCAGGAATCTCTGTATAAATATATTGAGTTAATTTAGGAAATCATCACGAGAACTTTAAAAAAAAATTTCCTTTCATGGTCTGGCTTAGCTACTATGCTTGAACCAAAGAATCATTTTAGGTCCCTTTCAAATCCGTATTTCTGTGATTTGATATACAGTACATGAATACAAGCTGGAGATTGTGACTTCTTTGGAATAATCTGCTGATATAGTGTGGGGAAAAAAATGTAGCAAATTGGATTACCTCACATGGGCAATGTGCTCATGCTCTCTGAAAATAACTGGATTTCGCAGTGATCATGTAAATTTGAGTAGGAAAGATCAAGGAAGTAACAAAAAAGCAAACAAACCAGCTGAGTTTAGGTGGCCTTGATTGATGCTCAGTTCAGGGTTCTAGAATTTCTCCATCTTTATATATCATGTTGTAGGCCTTAACAAAATCTCATGGTTTAGGAATCCCCCAGGAGAATACAGGATCCTTGAGGGTAGGAGCTGTTCCTTTTGTATTATTGCAGTAATAATAAGATAGAAGTGGCTGTGTATGTCAAGAGATTTACTAACCCCCCAAAGTCAAAACTCAAAGTGAAAAATATATTTAAAGCAATTCATTACTTTGCAGTGACAGTCTTTAAGACCGGTATATTTTTATGGAAAAATAGAAATGGATGACAATGGAATGAGAAAGTTTTCCCCCAATCCATACAATGTTAACAAAATGTAGGGCCTATCATTTCAGTTTTGTACAAAGTTAGCCTTTCCACTTCAAAAAATCAGGGACAGGAATGAATGATGTTCTTTGAGACATAATAACCAGATTAAAATTTTAGACAAATATTTCTAGAGCAAACACTTTATGGAAAAAAAAAAAAACATTTTATAGCGTAAACCTATGGCTGACAATAGGTGAATATCACTAGACTAAATTTAATGTAGTGAAACCAAAAAAGCCTCTTGTCTTTTCTCAGTCTTTCTTTTTGACCTCTTGGCAGCCTTTGATGCTATTGATCACTTTCTTTTCCTTGATATTTTCTCCTCTCTAGGATTTTATGACATCACTCTCTCTTAGAATTCTCCTCCTACTTGTCTAACCACTTCTCAAGTCTCCTTCGCTGGACCTTGAAACAGGCTGTATCCACTAATTGTGGATTGTCCCCAAGTCTCTTTAGTGGGCCTTCTTATTTTCTTTGATCTTATTTCACATGATCATTAACTTCTATCAACTTAATTATTAATATAGAGATGATGTTCAGATTTATTTATCTAGCCTAACCTTTCCTCTGATCTCCATTCCCACATCTCCATCTGCCTAATGAATATCCCAAACTGGACAATTTGTATGTACCTCAAACTCATCATGTTTAAAACTAAGATCATTATCTTTGTTCCAAAACTTTTTTGCTACCTTCTTGATTATTGAGAGAACCATCTTCCCACTCCAGGAGCACAAACTAGTTGTCAACCTAGACTCCTCACTCTCACCCTTCCTTTATATTCAATAGTTTTCTTGCCAAATATCAATTCCTTTTTAACAAACTTTCATAGATACCCCATTTTATTTTCTACTGTCACCTCACAGAGTTCCTTCATTTCTTCATTTTTATTGAGTCATTTTCATTCTTGTCCAATTCTTTGTGACCCCATTTGAGGTTTTCTTAGCAATGATACTGGTGTGATTTGCCATTTCCTTCTCCAGCTTATTTACAGATGAGACAAACAGGGTTAAGTGATCTGGCCAGGGTCATACAGCTAGTTACATCAGGCTTGAATTCAGGAAGATGAGTAAGTCTTCCTGACTTCAGGCCTGGTACTCTATTCACTAACTGCCTCATTACCTCACACCTGGGCTACTCCATTAATCTTTTTCTTTGTCTTCTTACCTTGAATCTCTCCCCACTCCAATTTATTCTTCATTTACCCATCGGAGCAGTACCATGGTTTCATGTCATCCTCCTCCTCTTTTTCTCCTGTAGCTCCCTATTACTTCCAGGACAGAATTTGAACCTTTTTACTTCTAAGGCCCTTTATCCCTCGGAACCTTTTAGTCTTTTTATATCTTACCCTTCTCTAAATACTCTTGGATCCAGATACTGGCCTCCTTACTGTTGCATCTCCTCACCTCTTCCTCTTCACTTCAATTTAGTTTCCCTTAATGCTATTGTCTTCCTCTCTGTCAATATATCTACTTTATCCTGTAAATATCTTCTTCATACCTAGCTGTTTGAATGTTGTTCCCTACCCCCATTATTTGTAAGCTCCTTTTTTCATATCTCTAAAGTTTAACACAGTCCCTAAATATTTCTTGACTTGACTCAGAGTCATGCACATGAGCACAATCAATATTCCCAAAAGAAATATTGAACAAATTATTGAATCATGAAGATTGATTCATAGATAAAGATGGGGCTCATTGCTGCCCGAAATTACAGGAAAGGCCACCCTTTAGATGCCAGAATAGTAAAAACTAAACAAAACGACATTATAGGTTGTAAGGATTTAGCACCTGATGAATACCTTAAAAAGTATGGTCAGGTGGTAGGAATAGCACACTTAAAGCTCTCTATTCCTTGTAAACTGAATATAAATCTCCATGCTGTTAATAAAACCCCCAACTACCCTTGAGAATTCAACAAATAAACTGTATAGGAGCTAGAGTTTCGATGTGGACAAAACCTTTGTCCATCACCCAGACATAACATGAAGTCATAAAAATCTAAGAACATTTTTTAACAGCTATAGACATCAAACACCCATCAAACACAGACATTCTCTGTCTCTCTTTCTCTCTGTGTCTCTGTGTCTCTCTCTCTGTTTCCCTCTGTCTCTCTCAATCTCTCACTAAAAATGTACATATGTAAAATGTATATGTATATATACACATTTAACTTATATCCTCTTTATATATTATTAATAATCACATATGATCACATACATATAAATAAATAAAAAAGAAGTTTTCCAAATAGAGACCTACTAGAAGAAATCAAAACCACACAGGAACAAATGAAAACACTTAATCACCCCTGACATCCAGCCTGCTACTCTCATTGTCCTGAGGTTGCTTTCAGTGAGCACACAGATGATCTTGTGTAATAAGCTTATACAAGCTTATGTTGTTTGTCCTTTCAGTTGTGTCCAATTCTTCATGACCCCATTTGGAGCTTTCTTGGCAAAGATACTGGAGCAGTTTGATATTTCTTTCTTCTGCTTATTTTAAGGATGAAGAAATTAAAGCAAACAGAAAGTGACCTGCCCAGGATCACAGGGCTACTAAATGTCTGAGGCAGAATTGGAACTTGGGTCTTCCTGACTCCTAGAACTCTACTGACTATGCCATGTAGCTGCTGTATATGAGCTTGTAAATAGCTAATACCTCTACAGCAGTATACATTTTACAAAGCTTTTTATATGTCTTATCTCACTTCACATCTACCATAACCCTGGGGAACTAAATTTTATTCCTCATTTTATAGAAGAGGAAACTGAGGCTGAGAAAAGTTAACTGTCTTGCCCAAGATCCCATGTCTAGTCAGTATTTGAGGTAGGATTTGAATTCAGTTCTTCCTGACTCCAAGGCCAGCACTCCATCTACTACTATGCAGCTGCTTATGTTTCAACCTTTTTGTATTCCATCACAAAAAGCAATCATTTGATCTACTTGTACAATACTTCTATGATCATTAAATATAAAATAAAATAAATATAAATTATAAAAAATAAAATGTGATATTAATATAGTAATTGTCCTAGGCTATTTCTATCTGAACGCCCTAAATATTAATAATTATGGTTCATTATAATTAATGGATAATTAAAAAACAAAAACTATAATTAACATATATACATCTCTTTAAAGTTTGCAAAACTCTCTGCATTATATGAATGATTCTTACAACTCCACAGTGTCTTGCACATAGGTACCTAATTGCATTTGAATTACAGTGAATTGTTATCAGTTTCCTTTTCACTGAGGGTCCTAGTATCTCTCTGAACAAATGAGACATCAGAACTAAGAAGGATTGGGATAAAAAAGAAGGGATTCCAGGTCAATCCTGGGTCTAGTTCCAGTTCTCACTAATAGCATAGTCTTTGGTGTAAAGAGATAGTGATTTACATTAGACTTCCAGAACCTAAGAGATCAGTTTACCTGAATATTATAAATATGAGAAAAATATGATCTGTAAAAAGACTTGTCCAGAATCAAACTGGTATTAAATGGAAAAGCCAGGATAAGAAAGCAGGTCAACATTCCTTTCCTGATTTGATGCTTTTCTTATTGTAGCCCATTGCTGAAATTTCCTGTTCCCATCTGGCTGCTTACAAGTCCCTTTAATCTACAAGAGAATCAGGATCTTTAGCCAGTTTGAAAAAGAGAATTAAAATGATGACCTAGAAAATCAGTAGGAAACATTTGGGGAAGTAGGAGAGTAGGGAGGCAAAAGGAAGCCAATATATATCCCTTCAAGATTAAAACAACAACAGAACCTAAAAGAAAATAGAAGCAAAACTACCAGAAATTTTCAAGAGAATTTTTAAAAATAGCTATAATTCAATTTGCATTTATTGATTACTTGCTATGTGACAAGAACTATGCATACAAAGACAAAAACGAAACAGTTCCTGTTCTCAAAAAGCTCACATTCTACTGGGTGTGAACAATATGGAGAGGGATAAATATAGGAAAAAGGAGGAAATAAACATTTTTAACTGTTTACCATATGCCACGTACTTGGCTAAACTCTTTACAAATATTATCTCACTTAATTCTCACAACAACCCTGAGAGACAGGTGCTATTTTTTATCCTCACTTTCCATAGAGAAGGAAAATGAGGCAGAGAGAATTTTCCATAATGACACAACTAATAAATGTCTAAGGCCGGATTTGAAGATCCCTATTCTCAAGGAGCTTATATTCTATAGGGGGTGGGGATGGGTAAGTGGGAGAAAAAAACTTATTACAAAAAGTAAATAAAATGTACAAGTTTGCCAGTAAAAAATGAAAATGACAAATGGCCAAAATGGAAGATACTCAAATTTAATTCATCCAGGCATATTATTGTTAAGTTGAAAGACTATAAGGCTATGTAGAAAATTCTATTATCATCCAGGAAGAATGTCATCATGTATTTAAAAACTATTAATTCAAATTTTCATGAGATTTTTCTACAAAATGAATAGACAGAAGATGGGTTATGATATACAGAAAATTTAAGAAATATAATGCTTTTCCTCTCTATCCTTATCCTTACCTCTTTGCAATCTATGGCACTGTTGATCATTCTCTGCTTCTGGATTAGTTTTCTCTTGGTGTCTGTAAGAGTGTTTTTCCTGGTTAACCTTCTAACCTAATCTCCTTTGCTGGATCTTCATTCAGACTTTGCCCATGAACCATGGCTATTACTAAAACTATTCTGGGCTCTCTTTTTTTCTCCATTTATACTATCTCATCAGCTCTGAAGGGCTTATTTATCACTTTCATGTAGATGACTCCCAAGTCTATACATGCAACTCAAATCTCTTTTCTTAGCTCCAATTCCATATCATTGATGCTTTTTTGGACATCTTGAATTGGACATTCTGGGTATACCTCAAGCTAATATGTCCAAAAAAGAATTATCTTTCCCTAAAAACGCTTCCCTTTTCTTAAATTTTCTGTTACTTTCACACCATCAACCTCTCAATTACTCAGGAAGGCAACCTCAATGTCATCTTGACTCAATTCACACTGACACTACCTATTCAATATGTTCTCGAGCTTTATCTTGTCTACATTCACATATATGTCCTTTTTCTTAAGTTGTCACACTGATGTAGACACTCATGACCTTATACCTGGACGTTTGCAATAGCCTTTTGCTTGGTTTCTCTCCCTGGAGTATCTTCCTTATCCCAATCTATTTTCCACCCAAATGACTAAGTAATTTTCCTAAAGCGCAGATCTATGTCTCCCTTCTGCCCCCCCCCACCCCACACTTAAATTGCCTCCAGTGATTTCCTATTAACTCAAGGATCAAATTCAAAAGGCTCTATTTAGTATTTAAAATTCTTCACAACCAAGCCATTTCCTCCATTTCTAGGCTTACTATAGTTTATATTGTACTTTATATTATGCTTTGTATAATATTTTATATTTTATACTCCCCTCCATACTCTACAATTCAGCCACAATGGCCACTTACTATTCCTCACACATAACTCTCTGTCTCCAGAATGTGTACCTTATCACTGGCTGTCTTCCATTTCTGAAATGCTCTCCCTAGTCTCTACCATCTGGCTTCGTTCAAAGCTCAACTTAAACATACCTTCTGCAGAAGGACTTTTCCAGTTACCCTCTCACCTACCTCCAACTGTTCATCTTCCCTCCAAAATTACCTTATAAGTGTACCATGCATGTAATGCATACATGTGTGTATTTATATACTGTTTTCTCAATAGAATATGGAGATCAGGGCCATGTTTTTGCAATTTTTGGTATTCTAAGTACTTAGCATAGTATATGATAGATAGTAAGAACTTAATAAATGCTTGTTGACAAAGTTGCTCCTAAAAATCAGCTTTCCAGCAAGGTGATTTTTTAATTATGATTAACTGGTCACCATTTTAATAACATCATCACTGTGGAATGAAAAGTACCTAGAGTGATATTTTGATTAATGACTAAATTACACAGGTATGAAGGGAAAAGGAGAAAAAAAAACAAAGAAAAGATAGAACAGCAGGGAATATAAGCATTTAATTGATACTTGTTTGATTCTTGCTTTCTGGTTTCATAACAAAAATGTATATTGTATATTTTCAAATTCTTTCCTCTATTGATTATTTTTATAATTTTTTTCCTTTGTCAATAATAATATTTTATACTATTTATTTATACTATTTATACCATTTCCCTAATATTAAACTTTTCCTGCATTCTTGGTAAAAATCCTACTTGATCATAATGAATAATTTAAAAAGTTATATTGCTAGATTATTTTGCAGCTAATTTATTTAAAAATACTTATATTTCATGGACTTGAAAGCAAGACCTGGATTTGAATCTCACTTTTAACACAGTAACTATATGACCACAACTTCTCTATACTCAGATCTCTTTCTTGATCTCTAAAATGAGAATAATAGCAGCATCTATTTCAGGATTGCTTTGAGAATCAAATGAGATAATGTATATAAAGTACTTTGCAAAGCACTGTTTTAATGTTAACTATTATTAGAGAGGGCAAGATGATTGTCTTTGCTACCCAAATAACCTGATATTGGTCTCTCATTATAAAATCAGCCTAGAGTTCCAAGGGATTTGGGGACATTCCATTTTACTTTTACTTTTGCAATGCTGTCTCCTTGTATGAGTGTTTGTGTGTTCGATAACAAATATACTATATGACTTTATATTAAGTATCTTTGTAATATTCTTCTCCATATCCAACTTGTTGTGCCTAGTACATTGCTGAGAACCTATTTCAAGTTTGATAACTGATTGTTTCAAGCTTAATAACTGATGGTTTCAGGCTTGATAACCAATTTTTGAGTGAAATAATTGCTCATGCAAGGAAAAGGAGAGAGACAGACACGAAAGAGAGAAGGAAGATGAGGCATAATGAGGGAGTGAGAGAGAAGAGTGATAGAGGAAGGGAGAGAGGAGTGTGATAGAGAGGTGTATAAGATAAATGTGAGAGAAAGAATTGTGAAATATGAGTATATATGTTAGAGACAGAGACAGAAGAGAGAGAGAGAGAGAGAGAAAGAGAGAGAGAGAGAGAGAGAGAGAGAGAGAGAGAGAGAGAGAGAGAGAGAGGTATATGATGGGTGTGAGATAAGTATGAAGGAAGTGGGAGGTGGGAGATGTGAGAAAGAAGAAGGTATGAGATGAGATGTAAGAGAGAGGTGTGAAACAGAGATGTGTGAGAGGGAGAAATGAGGTGTGAGAGGGAGAAAGAGTTGTGAGAGAGGTTTGGGGCATGAAAGAGATGTGGGGTGTGAGAGAAAAAATGATGCTATTGATCTATGTTTTCCTTTTTTGACTTACCTTTTCTAGTTCTTTTAGGTTGGAAAATGAAAATCATGTTTGTTGTTGAACAAGAATGCCACGATTTATCTTATAAAACTATTTTATAATAAAGTTATTATTTCATCTTTGAAATTTTTGTAGAGTTTACTTGTAAATCTACCAATTCCTATTGACTCTTTATGGGAACTTATCAATTTCTCTTTTGTGAAATTGGTTCATTTGGTATAAATGTTTCCTACTTAATTTAGATTCTTTGTATTTACCAATTAAGTCATAGATCTAGTCCTTATTTCTTTACATTTTTCTTATAAAATGGATTTTTTTCTTTTTCTTTGCAAACATGTGTAAGAATCTCTGATGGTTTTTCATATTTTCCCCACTTTTTTCATCTCCTACTTATTTTTGGTTGTGGGAATTGGGTTTTTCTCTTCTTTTTATTAAATTTACTAATAATTTAAAATTTTTGGGATTGGAAAAAATAACTTTGTTCATTTAATAATTTGATTATTCTTTATTTCTCTAACATATTTATCCTTTCATTTTAATGTTCTTCTTTGAGCTTCTTTTTTATAGACATCTTCCTTTTTTGGACATCTTGAATTGGACATGCTGGAGATACCTCAGGCTAACATAGTCAAAAAAGAATTCATTATCTTTCTCCCAAACCCAAACCCCTTCCCCTTTTAAAAAAATTTCTATTACTTTCAAGGGCATCACCAACCTTTCAGTCACCCAAGAAGGAAACCTCAATGTCATTCTTGACTCAATTTACATTGACACTATTCAATATGTTCCCAATCCTTGTCATGTCTACTTTCACATCTATTTCCTTCCTCTTAAGCCGTCATACTGATATAAAGACTAATGACCTCATAACTGGTTTTTTGCAATAGCCTTTTGGTTTGTTTCTCTCCCTCAAGTATCTTCCTTATCCCAATCCATTCTCCACTCAAATGACTAAGTGATTTTCCTAAAGTGCAGATCTGTCTCCCTTCTGCCACCACACTTAAGTCGCCTCTAGTAACTTTTTCTCCATTTAAAAAATTTCTTTAACAGTAAACTCAATTCATTTTCCTCTTGCTAAATTAGTTATTCAAGAATTTATATTTTCCTCTGAGTACTTCCTTGGCTACATTCCATTAATTTTTATGTATTATTTACATTGTCATCTTTTACATAATTATTTTATAATTTGTTCAGTAAGTCTAACATTAAACAAGGCATTTAAATTTTTCTATATTCATCTGCATCTTTAAATCTTATTTTATTATCTGCTGATTTTAATGCATTTTATTCTATAAATGTAGTGTTAGCATTTTCTGCCTTTTAATATTTGCCAATAATTTCTCTGTATCTTACTATATGATATTTTTTCATATTTCATGTGCATTTGAAAAAGAAAACATTTTAGATTTTTAAAATTTTTTCTGATAAATTCTTTCATTTGTATATAAAACTCAATTATTTTGGTAACTTCTTTATTATCTTTCTATTTGATTTACATATTCCTTTAGTGTAGTTTTAGAAATTCATCACTATTATTAATTTTTAAAAATCTAAGTTTGTAAGTTGTAATTTTTTCTTTTATAAATCTGATTTCCTTGTCATTAAGTGAATAGATTGTTAATGCTGATATTCTCATTGTTAATAGCACCTTTAAGCAGGATATATTTTTGAGTTTTGCCCTTGATATTTTCCAATTTGAACTTACCTTTCTCAGATACTATCACAGAAGTTCCAGATTTTCTGGTGTTAGTCAAAGCACGCTAAACCTTAATTTATCCTATGAGCATACATATATCTACTTT
This sequence comes from Antechinus flavipes, assembly GCF_016432865.1. Taxonomy (NCBI): domain Eukaryota; kingdom Metazoa; phylum Chordata; class Mammalia; order Dasyuromorphia; family Dasyuridae; genus Antechinus; species Antechinus flavipes. The sequence goes on along the minus strand of NC_067399.1, from coordinate 221,065,647 downwards.
TTTGCCATCAGCTTGTATGAATGGGCAACATATTTCTTGGTTGTGTTTTTAAATTGACTGGAAAAGATATTATACCCTGAACATTTAGCAGGTGAAAATATCTGGTTTACCAGGTGTGAACAAGACTTGGCTACTTCCCTATATAAGAAAACTCTATTCAGATAGCTAAAGGACTCGTCCACACCTTTTGGTGCCAGTGTAAAATCAATGAGCTACTGAGGACCAGAAAGTTCAATGTTTGGAAGAGGAGAGCATAGAAGCTATTCTGGGGAAGAGATTGCTTGGAGTGGCAGGAAATGTCAACCTAGGATTTTTTAATCCCTTCTGCTGCCATCCTCCTTGGCCAAAGGACCGTTGGGAGACTTTTGGATTTCCTGTTATTGTTGTAGTATTTTTCTCTGTACAACAGCAGCTAAGAGGACTGACTCTATCAGGAGCCAAAATCAGATTGCATGAGATGAGAAGAACAGATTCAAAACTTAACAAACATCCCAGAGAAAAGCTGAAACTCTCTAAGCTGAACCCAATAAGTACTCCCACAAAAGGAAGAGCAAATTTTAGTAACAAGGAACTGAAAACCGCCCTATTGCTGCATGCTTGCAGTCTCTAAGTTTGAGCCCATTTTCCCTAGACTCCATGCACTGGTGAGAAAGGTTATCACAGATTTTGGAGATATGTCTGTCTCTCTGTCTCTGTCTCTGTCTCTGCCTGCCTTCCTGCCTGTCTGTCTGTCTGTATCTCCCTCTCTCTCTTCCTCTCTGTCTCTATCTGTTTCTGTCTCTCTTTCTCTTTCTCTCTGTCTGTATGTCTATCTATATCTTTGTCTGTCTGTCTGTCTCTTTCTCTATCTCTGTCTGTCTCTCCCCATCTCTGTTTCTGTCTCTCTGTCTCCCTCTCTCCTCTCTCTCTCTCTCTCTCTCTCTCTCTCTCTCTCTCTCTCTCTCTCTCTCTCTCTCTCTCTCACACTCACACACACACACACCTTATTATGTCTGATAAACACCTCTAAGTTTCATGAAAAGTTCCTTCTTTTGCTATACCCATCACACCATCCGAGCTTGTATGTAGGCATTTCATTCTGCAAGTCCCACTGATCCTTTCCCCCGATTCACATCCTCCATTTTGTCTTTCTTTAGACAAAAGTGCTTATTGTATTCCAAGAACTGTGCTAACAGCTACAAATACAAAGAAAAACAGTCTTCACTCTGAGAATTCTTTCATTCTAATACTGAAATTACATAAGCATAGGTTGGTACATATAAGTTAAATACGGAATAAAAAAATCAGTCAGAGGAGAAAGCACTAGCAGCTAGAGAGGCCTGGAAAGGCATCCTACATGATGTAACACTTTAACAGAGTCTTAAAAGAAGCCAGTCTTAAAGGAAACACTAAAAATTATAGCACTGCAATGATTATTCCTTAGAATGGCAAAAATATTGATTTAAACTGATGAGCTAGCATTATAGGTAATGGAAAAACATTAGAGCCATTCCCACAGGGGCATAAAGTTGGACTTTTCACTTTCACCCTTATCACCTGAAGTAGTTTTTTTTTGTTTTAATACTATAGGAATAAGACAAGAAAAAAAAATTAAGGGAATAATAATTGGTAAAGAAAAATGTTAACATATCTCTATTTTCAGATAACATGACAATATATTTAGTAATCCAAGACACTTAACAAAAGCAAAAAATAAAAGTCAAGATAAATGGTTTTTAGCAAGATAGCAAATATACAATAAACCCACAAAAATCAATAGCAGCTCTATGTATCATCAGCAGTAATGAGGAGAAATTAATAGGAAGAGAATAGCATTTTTGTGATTATGAACAAATGTATTAAAATATCAAGTACTAATCTAGCAAGAGACATGAAATGCATATATAGAGGCAATTATAAAACATTTTAACTACCATAAAGTAAAAATTAAATAGAAAGCTATCAAATGTACATGACTATATTGAGTAAATCTGGTAAAAATGATAATATCCCTCAATTAATTTGGGGATTTTTAAAAATAGGAGAGATACTATGATATTGAAAAAGGATAGATATTCTAATTTTCAAAAAAAAAAAAACAAGTAAAAAGAGAAACTTAAAACTCTAGGTCAATGACCTTGTCTTCAATTTCTGGGACAATTCTAGAAACATTTGTTTAAAGAAATAGTTATCAAATATCTAGAAAGGGAAACATGGCTTCATTTAAAAAATGTTATGTCATACAACCCTCATTTCCTTTTTTTTGATCAGATTATTAAATTAACAAGTGAAAAGATGTTGTGGATAGAGTTTGCCTAGATTTTAGCAAGATTCCGATAAAAAAAGTTCATAATTTTTTTGGAGAAAATAGATATAAAATAGAAGATAAAACAACCAATTGCATACAGAGTCTATGAATAGTTGCACTCAAAAAATATCTCTGAATGGTTCCATGGCATGGCATGGGCTTGCAATTCATTAGTGAGGTACTTGAGGGATCTTGGACCCATCTTTTTAAGCATTTTATTGGTGACTTGTATAAAGATATAGATGATGTGTTCATCAGATTTTGTGGGTTTTTTTTTTTTACTGGTGACACAAGCTGGGAGGAATAACTAACAGAATGGATGACACATTCAGGATCCAAAGCTATTGTCATCGACTAGGACGGGGTGAATCTAATAAAATGAAATTCCATAGTGTTAAATGTAAAGTCTGTCTCTCAGGGACAGAAATAGATTGACTTCATAGGTAGGAGGCATAGAGGGTATGGATCAAAAGCAGTTGTTTTGAAGAAGAAGAACTAGAGATTATAGTGGACTACAATTTCAATATGAAAGAGCAATGGCAACCAAAAAAAAGTTAATGTGATAATGGTCTGCATTAGGAGAGGCAGACCTTCTAGGATTGGTGGGATCTTGTCCAATTTTACTTTGCCTTTGTCAGATGTAACCTGAAGTACAGTGCCACAAGATGCAAAGAGATAAATTTGGGTTTCATGTCAGGGGAAAAAAAAAATCAACCAAAACATCCTAATAATTAGGGAGCTAAGAACACTATAGAGAACTAAACTTATATTCAAGAAGACCTGCCTCAGGCACTCACTAGCTATTATTCTGTGGGTAAGTCACTTCTCAGCCTCAGTTTTCTTTTATGTTAAGTGAGATTGGCAACATCTCCCTCACAGAGTTGTGAGAATATTACAAATGAGATAATATATACAAAGTGTTTTGCATTTCTAAAAGCATTATATAAATGTTATCTATTAATAATAAGAACTGTCTAAAAGTAAAATACCCTATCTTGAGAAATGTGTTCTTCTTGCTTGGAATATTTCAAGCCAATCCCTCCATGGTTGTTTATAAAGGGAGTTCCTTTTTTGAATGAATTAGACTAGATTGCTAAGGTCCCTTCTAATTCTCAAATTCTATAATTTAATATTTATATTAATCTACAGATTAATATCCTACAAATGTAGAATTCATACAAATATATAAAAAATAATTGCAATTTATATGAAGGGAAAAATAGAAAAGAATTTCAAAGGGAATTATGTTTCCCCTGATCCCTCTAAAAAGGAAAAGAGGGACTACCATTGCTAGGTCTCAAATTACATTATAAAAAGAAAACTACTTGTTATTGGATATTTTTAAAATAGAAAAATTGATCAATAGAATGAAACTTATAATTCATAATTAGAATTCAAGACAAACAAAAGACGTATTTAAATTCAAAATTATGAAACATTGAGGGAAGAAATCATTATTCAGAAAAAAAAAGAAAAGAAAAAACTGTCAAGAAAAATTGGATAGCATTATGCAGAAAAATGGAATTATAACCACATCCATCTCACACCAGAGACTACAATAGATTACAAGTGGATTAACAATCTAATTTTTTTAATTGCAAAAAGTGAAAGAAAATAGCATGACATATTTATCGTAATTGTGAAGGGATGAAAAATTCTTGTCTATTGAATGCTTCAGTAAAATGTTTCTAGCACTTCAATCTAGCTCTAGCCTGTCTTTTCTAGAGGGAGGCAGGTGGTATCAAAGGATAGAATGCTGGGCCTACAATCACCTGTCTGAATCCTTTAGATTCCCTAATTATAAAATGGAGATGGTAATAATAATAGCACCTACCTCCCACAGTTGTTATGAAGATCAAACAAGGTATTTGTGAATGTTTTTACAAATCTTAAAATCCTATATGAATGCTTGCCATTCTCTGTCCAGGTTTAGCTCACTTCATTCTTTATAACCAGTCAAAAAGGCCTCAATTTGCTATTTCCTATCCCATTTACTGCCTCCATTCTTTTACACATTGGTCCTCCAGACCAGAATTACATCCCTTCTTTATCTTAACTATTAGTATTCCTAGTATCTTTCAAGGCTCACATCAAATGTCATGGTGTGCTCTCTCCTTCCTAAAATCTACCAATGTTTATTAAATACCTTCTATGTGCCAGATACTGTGCTAAGTCTTGGTGATAGAAAAAGAGACAAAAGACTCTGTCTTTGAGGAGCTTACTATCTCCTTGTAAACAAAGAGATAACTTGCAAACAAATATAAAAAGCAAACTACATATAAGATAAAAAGGAAATAATTAAATGAGAAAGGTACTTGAATTAAGAGAGGTATAGCTTCCTATAGAAAGTATTCTTTATACACCTCTTTTTCAATTTTCTATGTGTATATAATTGTGTTAGCCCCTTAGTAGCATATCTTTGAGAGACTATCTAATTTTCATTCTTGTATCCCCAAATCTTACCTAGTGTTTTGTGAAGAGTAAATATTTAAATGCTTGATGAATTGAATTGAACTATAAAACATGATTTGTGAAACTATGAAATATGATTTGAACAAAGAATATGAATCATAGGAAACAAAGAGATAGACTTGATTTTATGAAAATCAAAGTTTTTGTACAACAAATATGTATATGAAACAAAAGAAATTTTTAAATGTTTGCTATAATTATATCTGATAAAAATATAACAGTCTAAATCAAAAATTAAATTAATACAAATTTCTAACAAGTTTTATGCTTTAATAAATAGTCAAAGGATATGAAGAAACAGTTATTGAAAGAAACAGGCACAAATTGGCAAAAGTAACCTTAAAAAAATCAATTCAAGTTTCAGAGAAATCTTTTCAGAGAAATACAAATAAAAACTCATTTTTGATACCACCTAATTGGTGGTTAAATTGTCAAAGAATGAATGAAGCATTTATTAAATGCTTACTGTGGATGAAGCACTGTGCTAAACTCTGGGGTTACTAGGAGAAAAGACAATCTCTGTTGTCAAGGAATTCATATTCAAATAAGGAAGATAACTCATGTGGAAGAGAATTAAAAATTATGAAGTCCAATTTTGATGGGTCCGTGAGACACAGGCAAATTATTAGACTACTGGTGGATTTCTGAATCAAAATAACCTTCTAAGATAAACTATCAATATAGGATAAGAGTTACAACAATAAGAATTTCATAATCTTAGACCCTGTGATCCTACAAAAAGTATTATTGTACTATCTACAGAGAGTACTGAAAACAGGAGGAAAATTTTTGCAAAAATATTTGTAATAGTTGTATTTATAATACCAAAGACTGAGCAGGGAGAGAAGGGTGCAGAATGGATCCAACCCTTATGTCAGCAATTTGGGAGTGGCTTGGAGTATAAACAAATTTTAGTATGTGAGTCTAATGGAATATTATATTACCATAAGCAAAGAAAAATATCAGAATATGTGGAAGGAAAATGGAAATATGGTAAGATTCAAGGATGGCATATGAAAGCAAAACACTGGAGAAAGAAGGATGATAACAATATTTACACCGACTACCTACAATTTTATAAAAAGTAACAAAAATAATAATCTGGAAGGAAAAAAATCCACGGTAGAAAAAAATATTAGAAGGAAACATGAAAGTACATTATTATCTTGGCACTGCCAAAAACATGAAGATGCTGGAAAAGACTATCTTGTGCATGAGTAAAAATCAATCCTGTATTCTTTTTCTATGGGAGTCTGTCCTGCTCAGGTGACCAGTGGAACTAGATACTTACTGGCAAGTAGCTTTTCCCATTGTAAGGGGAATCGAAGAAACTTTCATTTTCTTAGTCCCTTCTTTCCAGAGACTACTGGAACTTATGCTTTTTTTGCACTTGGGTATGGAAAAGTCTCTAGCTTATATGTTTGCGTGCATGTGTGTGTGTGAGAGAGAGAGAAACAGAGAAATAGAAAGACAGAGGGAGAGAAAGAGACAGCAGACAGATAGACACAGAGAGACAGACACATAAAGACAGAGAGACAGAGACAGACAGACACACAGAGAGACAAAGAGACAGTGACAGACAGAGACATACAGAGCCAGAGACAGCCAAAAACAGAGAGAGACAGAAAGAGAGACACAGAGACAGAAAGAGAGAGACACAGAGAGACAGACAGAGACAGACCGAGAGAGACAGAGAAAGAGACAAAGTGACAGAGACAGAGAGAGAGACAGAGACAGAGACAAAGAAACAAAGAGGAAGACAGATACAGAGACAGAGAAGACACAAAAACAAAGAGATAGAGACAGAAAGAAAGAGGGGGAGAGACATACACACAGAGGGAGGGAGAGAACTCAAACAGGTATTTGTGACAACAATCTACTTTAAGGACTCAGAACTGGAGAAAAAAGATTTACTTTGACAAGGAAAAGGAAGCTTGAAGGAGGGGAAGAAGAGATGGAGCGAAAGAGATTCTGAAGCTATGATATCTGTGATAATTTAGCTGGCGGATCAGCACTTTAAAAAAGAAAGAGAAAGAATTATAGATTTATTTTATAATTTCTCAGGGCAGAGAGAACACTTATGTTGGGATCCCTTTTGGCAATGAATGAATGAGGAATTGTTACAAGTTGGATTGCTAAGGAAAGAATTTTTTTAAATCTTGACATGATGTGAGAAGAAAGTCCTTCCCAGAAAGGAGGAGCTGAGGAAGTAGCTGAGAAAGAATAATCAGGCCAATAGAAAGTTAGGGTGGAATAAAAGTGACTGGCAACCAGGGCTCACCAGAACAGTATCACACTACCATAGAATCAAAAGGAATATTTTATATCATGACTTTGAAAAAATATATATTTTGGAGATAATATGTTTGAATAATCTTTCTTTATATGTTGTCTTTGAATATTTGCTTTTGATAATGACTACTAAGTTTGGAATAAATGTGTAATTCAAGGTTTTACAAAGATGAATGCTGAAAATTATCTTGGAATGTATTTTTAAAAATAAAAAGCTATTATTATAGAAAAGATCACTTTGTTACCAAAAAAAAGAAATAAATGTGTAATTAAAAGAGAGTAAACAATTTAGAATACTTATCAGCTGCTAATGAGTTTTAAACAAAAGGTGGGAACCTATAAAACCAACTTCATTATCAACAACCTCCTTTCTCAGCCCTTCAACCCATGTCTTTCTCAAGGCCCTCATCTGAAATATAGATTCTTTATTTTCTAAGCATGAAAAGTCATTTGACCTTTCTAGGCTTTAGTTGCCATCTGGAAAATGGGTATAATGATACTTTACATGTGTACAGACAGGAGCTAGATTAAATGCTCTCATTTAATATCTTTCTGCTCTCAGATCTGTTTTTAAGTTATACCATTAAGTTATAATGGTATAGTTTTAATAGCTATTACACTATCATTCTCTAATTCATTATAAAGTTCTAAAATTCATATCCAAAACTAACAAATCAGCAGTCAATTGAACTCTTGGTATTAAACTTATGACTTCCATGGCTAAAGGGAACTGGGGAAAAATCTGAGGAAGCACCAGATTAAATGGAGAATTCTGTGATATTGAAAGGTGATGATCTCTATTCAGAGCCCTGAAATATAGCCACAGATTCATTATAATCAAGATTTTGATTGCATGGCCCCTGTACAGGGCTGGCATGCAAATTTGCTAAGCAGTCCATATGTTTGGGGGCAACTACATGGCACAGAGCCAGGCCTAGTCAGGAAGGCTAATCCTCTCAAGTTCGAATCACAGGCCTGAGATCCTAATTAGCTATGGGACCTTGAACAAGTCACTTACCCCAGTCTGCCTTAGTTTTCTCATCTGTAAAATGAGCTGGAGAAATAAATGTCAAATCACTCCAATATCTTTTCCAAGAAAACATTAAATGGGGTCATAGAGAGTTTGGATACAATTGAGAGTGACTGAAATAAAAGGTTTTTGCATTTATTGAACAGCTGAGACACAAACCCTCAGTAATAATCTTAGACTATTAGATCCCTGGGTCTCAGCCAAGAGTATATTCTGATGAGGGTCTCAAAGCATTCTCAGAAAAGTCTATTTCCTCTCCAAAGGGAGCTCCTTTTGCTACCAGATCAAGACAAGTTAAGTTAAAGTTGCACCTTAGAATATCAGAGCTGGAAGGATACTTAGGGGTTCAATAAGATGGGAAAAACAGAGTACTAAAGAGGGAAAATGATTGTCCAAAGTTACCCAGTCCATGGAGGAACCATGGATGTAGCCTAAGATAAATTAGGACATAACAAATCTTCTGACCACTTTTGGGGCTCTTATCTTACACATGGCTACCCCTGACTCTCCTATCCAAGTTGTTTCTGGCCTAAGTTAAGATGCATTCTATACCCTGAACTCTGAAATCTCCAGGGATATGGTGAACAGTGGGTGAAATGAATAAATATTTTATATGGCTCCAGGTAGACATGGCTCCATCATCAAAGGTAAACAGATGGATGGATGGTGGGTGAAAGAGCTGGGATTACCATAGTCCTTGCATTCTAAGAGTTGGCACTCTATTAAGGAAAAAAATAGCACATATCCAGATAACTAAAACAAGTATGCACAAAATAATTTAAAACAATTTTAAGAATTTAAGGTCATGAGTAACTCTGGTTGACAATAAGGGACAATTGATGATTTGAGTAGGGGAGTGAAAGTCAGTGCATTTTAGGAGTAGCAATTTGTCATTTGGGGGAGAATAAAGTAGAGAAGAAAGAGACTGGAAGCAGAGAACATAATTAGGGGACTTTTGCAAAAGTGTAAGAAAGAGATAACAATGGTCTGACCTCCAGTACCAGTTGGATAGTGCAGTGATAGAACCTTGGACTGCAATTAGGAACATCTGAGTCTGAATCCTGCTGTAGACTGACTAGCTGGGTGACTCAGAGTCTCTCAGTCTCAATTTCCTTATCAGTAAAATGGAAATGATAATAGCACCTATCTCATAGATTGCCATAAGGATTTAAAAAGATAGGTTATATAAGGCACTTTGTAAATTATTATCATCATCACCATTATTATGAGAATGTCTATGTATGAGAATAGCTCAGAGGAATAGTTGGAAGTCACATGAAAGAAAGTTCAGACTTGATGTCAGAAATAATTTTCCTAATTATTAGATCTATCCAAAATTAAAATGGATTATCTCGAGAGATTTTGGGTTCCCCTTGGAGGTTTTTCTGTGAAATATAAGGGAGTACACTTGGGGATGCTTCTCATTCAGGCATAGATTGGACCTGATGAAGTCCTTTCTAAGGTCCTTTCGAACACTGAAATTCTTTGATTTACCAGTTGGTACCACAGAATTACAAAAAAAGAGACATAACTCTGGGCTTTCATGCCCTTCAGGAAGTAGAATAGTGTCATTTTCTTGCTACACACTCCAGAAATGTTTCTCAGTGTTTCTAATGATTTGTTGTGCATGATTTTGAACAGATTGTTCCTGGGGCAAAGCACCAACTTGGATCGTTTCTAGAAAGAGAGACTGGTTTGAAGAAGAGGAAGAAAAAAATGACTTTGTTCAGAAATCTGGTGACTAACTGGTTGTTTCCAAAATAATTTTGAGAATTGATTAAACTCAATCTGCTCCTATTCTAGATAGTTTTGTGTATACTGCTGTGGTGTAAGACACAGTGTATAGCATAGTACAATCAGTCATGATTTTTCCCTTTGCCTCATCCTCCTACATACACAAATCAACTGCCAAGTCTCATTCTATCTCTTAAACCCATCCACTCTCTTTTTCTCTATTTACTATAACTAGCATCGCAGTTCAGGACCTCATCACTGCTCACCAGATTTATCATAATAGCTTTCTTATTAATTTGTTTCCCTGCTTCCTGTCTATCTTCTCTCCATTATGCCCTTCACATAGCCAAAAAAGTCCCTTTTATTGATACAAGTTTAAACCAGTCTCAAAAATGAGTAGGGAAATATCCTACTCGATGTCCAAAGACATTTTCACAAGCTTTCCAGAGAAGGAATAGCTAGGAAAATAAAATAACCTATCCACAAATATTTAGTATGTGCCAGACACTGTACTAGGAATTGGGACTATAGAGACAAATATGAAACAATCTCTGTCCCTAAGGAACTGACAATATATGATCTCTCTCCTGCTCACCTTGAACTTGTTGCCATTTGCATGATAAACTTGTATTAGTTCTTCCATAGCTCAAAGAGAGGGGACATGATATACCAGGCATGCGGAACTTGAAGTCAGCAAAGACCAGGGTTGAACTCTTGTCCCCAAGATGTAATAGTTATGTGGTCAGGGAAAGTCACAGCCTTTCCAAAATTCAATTCTTGGTAAAATGAATATGATAAAACTACCCAGAATGCCTGCCTTCCAAGGTAGTTTCAAGAATCAAATTTGATTATTCACAGTGCAGTGCTTTGTAAGCCTTATAGGGCTATATAAATGTCTTGGTATTTTTTCTTCTTTTAAAGGAGGCTGTTTATTATAGTCTTTCCTGGGCTTATCTTTTATTAACAAATCTATCTTTAATTAGCTGGGACCTTAAAGACCCAACAAACAACAGCCAGCCATCATCTTGCAGTTAACACTTCAGCAGGTGCAGGTAGGTCCTGTCCCCAAGAAGAGGAAGAATTCTGGACCAACATCTGCTTTGTGGTCAAGTTCTCCTCCTCCTTGCCATCCATCTCTTCTGAGACCTGTGAGATTCCACTCACAAAGGTGCATGGGAAAGGGCAACAGAGAAAAGATTCTAATGAATAATATTAAGCCAGAAATGGCATTGTAAAGTCATGAATTAGGGATGTAATAAAAGGTGGAGAAAGCAAAGTATCAAGGAGGATGCATCTGACCCATCAGATATCTCTCGATTCCTCCCACCTTCCACCTCTCCTGGTCCCCTCCATCTCCATGAGAGGATTATGAAACCCTCCAGTACAACTGGCCACACAAAATTTCCACACCCTGTTCTAGAGCCTTTGTCTCTAAATCTTTACCTAAAGTTGCCATTTTCTTTTCCTTGGATTCATTGGTTTAAGGAAGCTGAGAATTTTCTGATTATTTATTTTTCAGTGGGTCCTCATGACATTCTTATAGAGCAGGAATGATTCCCATTTCCCAAATAAAAATAGCAGGGCCCACATTAGGGAAGCAGTTCACAAATTCACCCAGCAAATGTTCCTAACAGGCTTCAGTTTGGACCCTGTCTACTATAGGCAGTGATATCTAGAAAGAATATTCATATACGTCACAATTTTGTCATTGGAGCTACTGTTGAGCATCACCCATGGTAGAAAGGAAAAGTTGGCAGAGATCTGGTCTTGTGTGAGAACAGCAAGGAGGACAATTTACATGGAATGAAAAGTTGTATGAAAGGAAATGAGGTAAATATAAGCTAGAATCAATCTAAGTAGCCTTCATTGTCAAACAGGAGAACTTGTATTTTATCTTGGGGAAAATAGAGAGGTATTGAACTTTGTAAGTTAAGAGTGATCCACTCACAGCTGGGTTTTAGCATATGTGTGGCTTAGAGAAAGGATTTGATACAGGGAAGCCATTGCAATAGCCCAGATAAGAAGAATAAGGATGTGAACTCAAAGAGTAGCTATGTGAGACAAGAGAAGGACATGGATGGGAGAATTGTTTTGGGGATAGAAACTATGACCTACTAGCTAACTGGACATGGGAATTCTGAGGGACAATGATGAATCAAGGTTGGACTCCTTAAAAGTAGCTAGATAATTTCTCTTGCCATCTCCTCATTTATCTTCAGTTTTACCTCCTCTTTGACCACTTTGTTCTATCCATTCCAAACCAAAAAAAAGTCCAAAAAAGTGGGGACTTTCTGCTGCTATCTTCATCAGACCATCTACTCTAAACAAAGTTCTTCTCTTTTCTGTGGCACTGATCTAGTCCCCAATACTTTGTCCCTCTCATTTATTATTGGCCTACTAGTCTGCTTTTTAGCATTTATGAGAGGCAATTTGGAAGGGAAAAGGACCTATTTGTACATAAACATTTATAGCAGTTTTTTTGTATGTCTAAGAATTGGAAATTTAGGAGATGCCCACCAATTGGGGAATAGCTGAACAACTCCTGGTGTATGATTGTAATAGAATATTATTGTACTGTGAGAAATGGCAAGCAAGACGATTTCAGAAAAACCTGAAAACCCAAAGCATCAAAGATCCTCATTTTGCCGATGAGGTAGCCAAACTTCAAACAAATGAAATAATTTTTTCACGGCCAACAGTGATGGAATCAATGGGAGAGTTAAAATCTCTGGATTTCCAGATCCTCTTAGTCTCTTACACTTGCCAGAGGGAACTACACACTGCATCTTGACCATTTCATGTTCCTACCTCTTCCAATTAAAGTGATAGCAAATAAGCAAATAAGCCCACTAGCAGATTTACAGAACCATGTAACTGAAACATAAAAATGATGTCCTACGTTGTCATTTGACAGATGAGGAAACTGAGGGCCAGCAAGGAGAAATGACTTGTCCACATTCTTTCAAGTAGTAAATAAGAGCCAGAACTGAAACTTAGGTTCTTTGATTCCAAATTCTGACCTGTTGTTACTGGGAGATTCCATTTTCCTGAGGTTTAGGTTTTCAATCTTGTTTGGCATTTTGCTGAAATCTGAATTTTTCACACATCTGCTTTGGGAACTTCCTGGAGTTCTCTTTGCTCATGTAATGAAGGGGTCAGATTAATAATTAATCAATTAACATGCACTTGAGTGTCTATGGTATGAATAGTGAATGTTGGACTTAACAAGACTAGAATTCAAATTTTGTCTCAGATACCCTTAAGCTGAGTGCGTCTGGTCAAGTCACTTAGTCTCTCAGCCTTCATTTCCTTATTTGTATGAAGAGAAAGATACCTCATAGTAGAATACAAAGTGTATCTAAAATAATCCAAATAATATCCATAAAGAGTTTTATGAACCTTAAAAGGTCATATAAATGGTGACCATTATTATCATATCAAGTGTTATACTAGGTGCTACTATACAGCACCTGGGTATAAAGTCAAAAATAAACAAATGAACAAACAAAAGAATAATCCCCGCAAAACAACAACAACAACAACAACAACAACAACAACAACAACAACAACAAAACCCACAATCCCAAGGAAATAGTATCTGCACTCAAGGATCTTATATTTTAAAGAGAAAATTAAGATACCAGCATATACAAAAATATATAACTTCCAATGTCCTTTCAGTCTAGATTTGGGGAAAGTACTAGGCATCCAAATTGGTATCAAATACTTATCTACATTCTCCAGCATTGACAGGAGGAGATAATGGAGTTTGCCAAGTTTGTGGGCTTTCATTTTCAGTTTTTAGAAAACTAATGTTTTCTTCTTCTAAGAGTGTTCATTGGGAGAGTGTATTTAAGCTAACTCAGACATTACAAAATCTGAATTTTCCCTTTTCCACAGTCTATTTTTAGGATGCTTCTTGCATTCCCCAAACCCCATTAGAATAATGTTTTCATTTTAATCATGCTCTCTGGGCAGACCAAATTTAAGCATAATAAAAACAAAAAATATTATGCAAAATGAAGCATTATAGGAAACTCGGGCCTAATGTGAGCCGCATTTTCAATAATAGCCCGGTGACGGGAGTAGCCTTCAGGCTGGCAAGACATCTGAAGGAGGATATATTCTTGCCCTGCTGTTTTCCCTCAGTCTAAGGAATCCCATTAGCACTTGAAAAATATTCAGCTCATTGGAAGGAACTTCAGAATCAATGAGATCACAGATCACTTTGAGCATAAATAAGATAAGAGTATTCCAGAAGAAATTATCTACATAGAGAAGGGGTTAAACCCATGTCATAGGAAAACTAGTTAAAAGAACTCTAATATTTAGCTTGTAGAAAAAGAAACCAGAGAGGAGAAATATATTAGAAAATTATAGCTACCCATTAGGATCTGGAGGATTACACCTTGGAAAAGGGATTAAATTTGTTCTGCATGACCCAAAAGAGCAAAACTTAGATCAAAGTTTCAACAAGACAAATTTAGGTGTGACATAAGACAAAACTTCATAAAATTAAGATTGCCTAAAAGTAGAAATAGAATAAACTGCTCTAATTCCCCCTGAGCAGGGTTCCCTTTCAGTCAATGTCTTGGGGAAAAGGCTGGTCACTTAAATAGTTAGAGAGTCTTTAGGTTTGACTAGTCGCCCACTAAGACCCTTTTAAACTTTGAGTCTCATGAATCTATAAAACAAAGCTGAGAAGATTACTGGACTAGTAATTAAGTCTTTTGTCATTTTGGAATGGTTCATGTTTATTATTTCCTTCATTCTTTTAATATGCAGTCTTTTCAACAAGAAGATAATATTCCAGAATCAATGTAAGTAGGACATTCAACAAAAAGGACAAATAATAGTTCTATAACATTGCAGTTTAAAGAGGGATGAAGAGAAAGGATAAGGTAGCTGTAGAAAGAAGAAAAATAAGACAAAGTGAGGAGGAGAAAAACAAGGCAAGAAAATGAAAAAGAAAGAGGTAAAAGAGAAATAATCCTTCAGAACCTCTCTACTTGAAGTCTATGTGTTAACCCATTTTGTGGTTATTGTCCAGTCATTTCAATTGTGTCCAATTCTTTTGTGATTCCATTAAGGGTTCTCTTGACAAAGATACTACAGCGGTTTGTCACTTTTCCCCTCTAGCTCATTTTTATGAATGGAGAAACTGAGGCAAACAGGATTAAGTGAGTTGCCCAGAGTCATATAGCTAGTGAGTGTCTGGGATCAGATTTGAACTGAGGAAGATGAATCTGACTCCAGGCCCAGGACTTATTCACCATCTATCCTTTCTTAACTCAATATAAGCAACTCTTTTTTTACTGTACAATGTCATCCTTCCTGATTAGCAGAGTAAATGATCAATTTTCATCATTGTCCTGTGGAATTCCAGTAGACTAACTAGCACTATAGAATAATTATTTATGCACTGGAATATACAGATCTTAATTTTACCAAAGTCTGTTTTTTTTTGGGGGGGGAAAGGGTTATTTGAAGAAGAAAAGATTTTGAGCTTCTTTCTTCGTGCTTCTTTGTAGAACAAAATGTTTGTATTTCCTTATGATTGTTAGGATCTCAAATAAAAAGATATGACATGAAAAAAAAATTAGCTGACTAAGTAATGAGGTTCTGGAGCTCTTCTTCCCTCCTTCCTTCTGGTACTTCTGGGGTTTGGTAGTGTCTGACCCAGCATGGAAGCTCTCAGTCTGAAAGGAGTCATAGTATCCCCACTGGTCTACATGAAAGAAAATTCCCTCAGTTGTGGTCTGTGTAGGGCTGGATGGCACTGTGACCCTGGCTGCATAGGGAGACGCAGAGGAGGAGAGCAAACCAGAAGCAGCAGGAGGCTCGAGTAATTAGATTCTGTTAGCCTGATGAAACAAATTGGAGGCAAGAGACTCACATTAAGGATGAAAGAAGAGGAGCATTTTTCAGATATTATGCCTTTGAAGGAACTGCTAATAAGAACTCCATAGTGCAGGTAATAATAAATACCATAAATGATGCTGATAAAATGATAGAGGTATCACTGCTAGGCATAAACCCTTAATTAGATCAAAGACAATCACTAAAGTCCTATATACACCAAAATATCTATAGCAGCATTTTTTTTTTGTGGAAGCAAAGAACAGAAACCAAAGTACATGTTCATCATGTAAGGAATGCTCAAATTATGGAATGTGGATATAAAAAACGTTACTGTTTTATGAGAAGTGACAAAAATGAAAAATTCAGAGAAGCCCAAGTAAACATGAACGGATCCAGAATTGGAGTAAGCAGAACCAGAAAACAGTATGCCCAATGATCACCTCAACGCAAATGGAAAGAATAAGAAAGAGAGGAAGGAGGGGAGAATCAAGAGAGAGTTGACAATAAGTTGAGTCAGGAGACAGAGACAAAAATAGAGGCAGAGAGTCAGAGAGAGACAGAGAGATAAACAGACTCAGAGACAAGAGACAGGGAGACACACAGAAACAGAGAGAGAGGCAGAGAGGCAGAGAGACACAGACAGAAAGAGAGAAATACAGAGAGAGACACAGACATAGACACACAGAGAGAATGAGAATGCTGTGTAATTTAACCAAGTTTGGTTCCTGAGAAGAACTGAGAAAATTCATCCCCTTTTTTGGTAGAGCTAGGTTACTTAAGGTATAGTGTACTGTATATATTTACAATTGATGTGTTGTTTGGTTTGGCTGAACTTGTGTGTGTGTGTGTGTGTGTGTGTGTACACGCACATATATATTTTCCTTTTTTACTCTCTATTAGAAGGTATGATTCACTGGATAGGAAAAGGGAAAGGGCCATATTTGAAAATAAAAATGATTTTAAAATACCAATAAAAATTAAATAAAAATGAATGCCAAATAGTCATTGCAAATATACAATGCATAAATATACATTTAATAGGAGTGGTGACTTAATTGCTAAGAAAAGCAGTGAAATTCAGAGAAAGTATACGGTAATGCAAAAAAGTGTCCTAATATCAGCATAATGTGCATTTGTGTGTGTATTTGTGTGGTGTTTATCTTGGGTATTTGAAGAAAAAGGTATTTGAAGTACACAGATGATCTAGTTAGATTGGCTATCACATTAATATCTTTGGAACAATTTGGGTATTTGTGGAACAAATTTCAGATAATAATAGCAAGAATTGTAGATAATAATAGCAACAATAAAAAGCAAAAACAACATCCTATAGATTAAAAACTTACAGATAAACTTCTTGAAGTTTGGAGGATTAACAGTAAAGGCTGACAAGAGATATAGACTACCAAATGTATTGAATTTAATGTATATATAATAACCCATACTGCTTTGCTCTTGCATGGAGTCTATGGAATGACTAAAATACACCACTGGAACCAAAAGGCCATCATGTGGGTAACACCCACTTGGAAGAGCCAGTTGAGTCAAGCAGATTTGCTTACTACAAATATGAAGATTTGATGGCAATACACAATCAGAACACTGCTAATTAAAGAAAGGTCACCTTATGGAAGCTTGGACTTAATGATCTTGGCATTTTTTTTTTTAGAAAAACAGTAAAACTCCAGCATATCATTGAAGAGTGCAAAAATTGAGCATTTATTTAATATCCAGGATGCAATCAATCAACCAGAATTATACATCAGAAGCTTACATGCTTCCCTTCATAAATAGCTGATGAATCCCTGTGCTACTTACACAAAACAAAACATCCTTGAGAAGTAAACAAATAAACCACACTGGAATTAGAGCATCATCATAGCAAAACTTTTGTCCACAACTGTATAAATTTAAGAATAACATTTTTTAAATGTCACTATATTGAATTCTCTAAACTATATCCAATGAAAAGCTCCCAAAATCAGAGACCTAGCAAAAGAAAAGCTCACAAACTAAGACTTTTCTTCCTATTCAAAGAAATCATTCTATATGTCTCTATACATACCATTTCTACCTAAACACCAAATATAAAATGAGAATGAAATAATTATATAAATTAAAACTTTGATTCACACTTTTGGGTTTGCAAAATACTTTAAGTACATTATTACACTTGATCTTGATAAAGTATGTGCTACTATCATCTCCATTTTACAAGTGAGGAAAATAAGATACCCAAAGGTTAAGAGACATGCTCAGTTAACTATTAAGTGTCTGATGTGAGGTATGAAAATAGTTCCTCCTGAATTATAACCTGACATTCTCTCTACTATACCATGCCCTCTTTATACATCTCCAAGTTAGAAAGGCTCAAGAAGGAAGTGACTACCCCATCCAAATCTCCTAGAGAATCTTTTCAGCGTTTCTCCATTGCATATTAAACTGCTCTTCCTAAGAAAGGGGGAGCAAGTATATTGAGTATATTTTCCTCGGCTGGCTACCTAGTGTTCTATGGCTTTACTTGGTACTTTCCCTGGTGGCATTGAATCTGTTTATTGCCTAGGAAAAGCAAGTATCTGATAAGATGATCTAAATAGAGAGAGCCCCTGCTGCATTCTTGATGTAGTGATTGCATTGGGATTCTAAGGGAATGTTTAAGAGTCCCAGAGCTGACAATGAGACTAGGACAAAGATAAGGTGAAAATAGTATATAACTTGGAGATAAGAGACCTGGGTTCACAAGTTGGTGACCTGAGAATTTTCAGAGATTTCAAGACTTTGTTGCCCTCTTTTAGATCTTGGGATCAATGGGCTGAAAGTTGCCAAAAATATTTCTGAACATACATGAATCTCAAGCTCTTTTTGACATGATTTCTCTGTGAGCTGAGCAGAGCCCATGGGAGTCTTGTCCTTAGTTGAAATAATGTAAAATGTGAAAAGACAGGTGGAAAAAGAAAGTAACGGTAATGCTGTGGGAGGAAGCAGACTGTATCTTTGTTGAAAATATTTTGGAAGGTTATCCCTTCCAAGAATATGAAATACTATGCACCAAGGGAACTAATGTCAGTTTCTCATCAGCAACCTGATGCGAAACAGGCCTGCCTTTCTGATGGCAAAACTCTATTCCTTTTATTTAGAGAATAGGAATAGTATAATAGAATATGAGAAATAGAATCTGTCAGCAGTCCATTCAAATTCCATTTCCTACCCTTATTAGTAGTATGTAACTCTAAGTATACCACTTAACCTCTCTGAGTTTTGGTCCCTAATTTGTAAAATAGAGATAATAATATTGTCATACCCAATTCATGAGGTTTTATGGGGACTCAAAAGAGAGAATGCATCTAAAATAATTTACAATCCTTGATATGCTGTATAAATACCAGAAGGTATTTCTGTTACTACATGTCAATAGATACATTAGCTCATGTTTCTCCACAACGACCCAGGAAAGAAATAATCTCTCACTGTATTTTGGCCCACAGCCCATTAGCACAGCAAAGAATAGCACACTCATGATGTGAATCACACATATCCTACAAAATACCAATATAGTAGAGAGAAACCCAAGTGAATAACTTTGGTTGCCCAAGAAGAATTTAGGGCTGTAAAACATGATAGTTTTAATTTGAGATATCCACACTTTCAAAGGGGTACCTATTTAAGGCAAAGATACACTGCATTTGGAAACTTGAACTTCCCTGATAGCCCATGGGATCATTGCTTAAGATCTGGAAGGGACCTAAGAAGCCATTTAATCTCAAACTCCATTTTTACAGAAATTGGGATCCAGAGAGATTAAAACTCCTCTCCTAGATCATCCTGATAACAGATAATAGAAGTAAGATATTTGTGTCCATGTCCTCTAACTCCAAAACCGGGGCTTATTCCTATGTAAGAAGCAGATTAAATGCTTATATTTATTTGGACTGGTCCACATGATAGCAAGGAGAAGTACATTTTAATTTAAATGAGACATTTTCATCTTCTCTAAAAGAAATAAAATATAAAGCAAATTACTGAGCCCCCGTTATCTGGAAAATCAAAAGAGATATATGTTTGTAGTTCTGACCTCACAGGCTAGAGGAGGGTTAATAAGAAAATAGTGTATGTAACATGCTTTGTACCAGGGAGCACTGTGTGTGCCCTCTATAATTATTAAGAATAAGCTGGTGTTGGTTTTGCACATAAGTCAAAGGGAAGCTTCAGACACATTAAGACCAATTGAATTTATGTGCCATTGCTCTTATTACTAGAAGACTCTGCTCTAGCCAGCATTATTTCCTCTACCAGACTCCCCAGAGTCAGCAGGACATGCTTAAATCATTCAAAAGAGTGACCATTTTTCTTGTGCCATCCATAGCCATGCAACCTCTTGGGGACAAAGCAAGCCCAGCATCAAGGGTGTCTTACCTTTGCTTCCCTTAGAAGGGATCATACTGGTACAGTATACCTAAGCAAGGAGAGGATGTGGCTAGCCTTCCACCATCATAAAAACAGACAGATCTAGTGGTGGTTTGTGTGGTTCTTGCCATATTATTTTTCTAACCCACTCTGAGGTGACTTTGTTCTTTGCGACTGTCTGTTTGAGAGAGTTTGTCTTAGCTAATGTCTCTGGGAAGTATGTGTTTAGTATGTTTGGTGGTATTTGGTAAAGAGGAAAAACATGAGGAAGAGGAAGATCAAGGTAGGTCCCAGCAGAGCAGCTACAGGCCCAGTGACTCCCTCAGGACCAATGATAGGCCCCTTCTTCTCCCTTGACCCCTTCAGAGCCACCTGCCCACAATTTACATTTTTGTACAAATTATGAGATTTACATCTATCTTGGGACTTGGCATAAGTTAGGGCAAAGCAGGTTGTGTAGTTGGGAATATTTCTCCAGTTACTTTCTCCAGGATGTGTGTTGTGGGTCTAGGGGAAGGGGATTTATTCTCTAAGAGAAGGGTACTTGTGGATGAATGAACTACTGGGATGGACAAGTGCAACAATAAGTGAACGAATGTGTGGCTGCTTGTCCTGAATGAGCTGGAAGAGATGGCAAAAGGGTCTCATTTAAATTAAAATGTACTTCTCCTTGCTTTCACATGGAAATATAATATTCCATCTGCTTCTTACATAGGAATAAGCCTTTCTGTTCCATGAAAGAGGGACAATGAACACATCAGGAGGGATGAGAGGAGAATCCCACTCTACTTCCACAAAGCTACTGATAGAGACAGGAGTGAATAGGGAGTGGGAATGAGTGAGGTAGAATTCAATTCAATCCATGTTTCTCAAACTTGTTCTATGTGTATGACACTGCACTAGGCAGTGGAAACAGAAAGACACTAACCCTCTCCCCTACTGACCATGGAAAGAAAAAAAATAATTCCTGCCCTCAAAATGCTTACATTCTACTGAGCAGGGAGGATACGGCCTGTGCACAAAAAAATACAGAGTACTTACGAGAGAGAAATTACCTATAAGGGGAGAAAGACCTTGAGTAGGTCAGACTAGTTCAATAATGCTTTAAAAGGAGTCAGGGATTCTATAAGCTGAGATAAGGAAAGAGGGCAATCCAGACGTGGGGAACCACTTATAGAAAGACCTGGAGTGAGAGACAGAATGTTGTAAGTGTGAGACAGGCTTGTCTGGTTGGTAGAGAGAATACCTAAAAGACACTGATATCTAATAAGCCTGGAAGAGTAGGTGGGGGTCTGATTATACCTCTTTGAATGGCAAGCTGTGCAGTTTTTATTTTCACTTAGAAGTAACATGAAGCCACTGAAGGTTTTTAGAAGGCTCATTGTTTTAAGTTGTTTTTGTTTTTGAAGAATAAGAGGGAAGCACTGTGTTTTAGGCGCTGATATTTCCTTCTGAGATTACTTATTTCATCTGTGCATATATGTGCTTGTGCATAATACATATATGTATATATATGCATTGTGTATATGGATGAATGTAGATATGATACATGCATACATAAACATATATCATACATACAGTATATTGTGTACATAAATGTATTGTATTACATATTTTATACATATACACAACATACATGTGTGGATGTGGATACATAGCCATGTAAATACACACGTGTGTTTGCATGTTATTGTCACCATTAGACTGGGAACTTCTTGGGGCAAAGGCTGTCTCTGCCTTTCTCTGTATCTCTAACCCTTAGCAAATGGCTAACACATAGGAGGTATTTAATAAATGCTTGTTAAACTGACTTCACTTGAATAAGGGATTAGTTTGGGGGACAAATATATAAGATCTGTTTGGATCATATGAATTTCAGAATACTTTTGGGGACTTGTAGATCAAAGTAAATGTCCAGCAGACAGTTTTTAATGCAGTTAATGCAGGATATGTAGAATATGGAGATCTGGCTTCCTCTACATAGACATGATGATAGAACCTATGCAAGTAGATCACATCACTTCAGGCACTTATTAGTTCCATGTTGAAATGGAAGGTCATTATGAAGCTCTTTCTGTCTCACCACCCTAGGTTATCTACAATATAAGAAAGAAAATGAGATAACCCTGCTTTGAGATAGCCTCACTTTGAGTGACAAGATGGTCTGTCTATTCCTTCTGAGAAAAGTCAATTCTGCCTATTTCCAAGAAAATGACTTCAATTCATTTCATGAATATCATTTATTTAATGCCTACTGTATACAGTCAAAAGTTTGCTGGACCTTGAGTCAGAAAGACTCTTTTTTTTTATTATAGCTTTTTTATTTACAAGTTATATGCATGGGTAATTTTACAGCATTGACAATTGCCAAACCTTTTGTTCCAATTTTTCCCCTCCTTCCCCCCACCCCCTCCCACAATGGCAGATTGACCAATACATGTTAAGTATAAGACTCAGATTCTTGAAATCCAGCCTCAGACACTTAAGAGCTATGACCATGGGCAAATCACTTCACCATGCTTGCCTGAGGTTTCTCAGCTGTAAAATGAGCTGAGGAGATAAATGGCAAATCCCTCCAGTATCTTTGCCAAGAAAACCCCAAAAGAGATCACAGAGAGTTGGACATGACTGAAATGACTGAACAACAAGTGAGCTACCACCCCACACCCATCAGTGGCTAAAATGACAGAAAAGGAATATGACAAATACTAGAGGGGGTGGGAGAAATAGGTACTTCGATGTGTTGCTGGCAGAACTGGCTGTACCAACCATTCTGAAGAACAATTTGGAACTATGGGCTATAAAACTGTACATAACCTTTGATCTAACAATAGCACTACTAAATCTATATACCAAAGAGATGAAAGGAAAAGGAATTATGTGCGCTAAGATATTTAAAGTAGCCCTTTTTTGTGGTGGTTTACAGAATTGAACTTGAAAAGATGCTCAACAATGGGGAAATGGCTGACCAAATTGTGGTATATAATTGATAGGATATTATGCTATAACAAATAATGAGGAAGGTTGTTTCAGGGGGAAAAAGCCATGGCAAGACTTGTATGAAATGATGTAAAGTAAAATCAGAAGAACTAGGAGAACATTGTACATAGTAATAGCAATTTTTGTAATGATAATCAACTGTGAAAGACTTAACTTCTCAGATCAATACAATGATCTAAGACAGTTCCAAAAAATTCATGCTGAAAAATGCTATCTACTCCAGATGGAGAACTGATGGACTCTTGAGTACAGATTGAACATATTTTTTCTTTATTTTTCTTGCTTTTTTTTGGCAACCTGGTGAACGTGAAATGTTTTGCATGACTTCCTGTGTTGAACAGTTATTGTTTTTTCTTACCTTCTCAATGGGTGGGGAAGGGGTGGAGAGAGGAGGAAAATATAGAATTGAAAATAAAATAAAAATTTAGTACATACTGTGTTCCAGGCACTATGCTAAAGGTACTGAGATAAAATGAAAACAGCTCTTGCCCTTAAAGAAGCTTATATTGTACTGAAAGGATAAATAAATAAATAAAAAGTACATGCAGTGTAATAGCAATAATTTTAAGAAGAGAGTGGTAGTAAGTGGAGACGAGGGGAAATGGAATGAGGAAAGGTCTTTTGAAGGAAATAGTGCCTGAGCTGTGCTATGAGAATCAAGGGAATCCCCAGCGAATGAAAATTGGGGAGTTCAATTATATCAAACCACTTCCCTCCTGATTTTTTCCCCCTGGAACTAATTGGAAGAGTTCTAGAATTCATTTTGCAAATGGAATCTTCTTGTCCTCCCTCCACAATTCCCACTCCTTGGGCATCAGAGTGTGTGTGGGGGAAGGCAGACAACTAATTTTCTTGCCTTTTGGTCTGAATTAAATCTAGGCAAAAGAAAATAAATCTTGTTGGGATCGCTCCACCCTCAGACTTGCCTGGTGACAGCTGGAAGCCTGGTCTTCAAGGACAAGAAAACTGCCTGAGGTATCCAAGGTGAGTACAAGATATTGCCTGATGGGCCTATCAGGAGGGTACAGAGACTTCAGTACATTTTCCAGGCTTTGTTCCTTTGATCAAAGATTTTAAAGAAGATAACAGATTTTCTTTGAATAACTGCTTATATTTACATAGCACTTTAAGGTTTATATAATAATTTGCAAAGCACTTGAAGCACATTAATCCATTTCATCTATAAGATGTGAAATTGGAGCTATTCTTATTCCCATTTTGCAGATAGGGAAAACGAGGCTCAAATATAAATGAATGGAAAAGCACTTATTATATACCAGGCATTATACCCAGGGCTGTGGTCAAAAAGAGAAAAAACTAGTTACTTGTTACTCTCAGAGTTCATGTGCCAATTGGGGGAAGACAACACATAAAAGGAAGTTTTAATTGCAGGTCAAAAGGCAAGTCCTTAAATCACATAAAGAGTTAAGAAGCTTATGTCTCAAAGACTGCAGGACACAAAGGCAAAGACAGATGGGAAGACCTGGCCATTCTCCATATTATCTGAATGAATGGAATGATGGGCATCCATCTCATTTCAAACCTTGGGAGCTTAAAGCAAGGGAGAAGCTAAGGAATCTTGACCATACAAAATAGGTTTAGGGATGATTAAAATGCTTATTCAGCATCACACAGTTAGTAAGTGCCCTTGGCAAGATTTTAACCCAGGTTTTTCTGATGCCAATTTTAATCTCTTTTTTTTCCTGAAGTATAGATAATGATGTCTTGAATTTACCTAGTCCTTAGTAATTCAATGAAGTCAACATCTAGCGTGCAGAAAAGTAGTCTTTAGCCACAGAATCCCAGAATTAAAGTGATCTTACAGATCACTCAACCTAATCCTGAGAAAGTAATTAATCAATCATCCAGTTTCCCCTCTAGTATTTTTATCTCAGTTACCTTATTCATAAAATGGGGATAATAATATCCATAGTACCCCTTTCACAAAACTGTTGGGAGAAGTAAATGAAATAAAGATGTGTTAAATGGGTAAATAAGGGGGAGCAAGATGACACTTGGAATCAGGAGGCCTCATCCCCCGAGTTAATATCTGGCCTCAGACATGTTCTAGCTCTGTGACCCTGGGCAAGGCACTTTGCTACAGTTTTCTCATCTGGAAGCAGAGAAAGAAATGGCAAACCATTCCTGTATCTTTGCCAAGAAAACCCCAAATGGGGTCACAGAGTCAGAACTACTGAATAGCAAGTGGGTAAATTATCAAATGTGAAACAAACATAAAATTCGGTTTCTCAGGCTCTTCACAACTTGACTTTAGCCACATTATACATGATTCCCCTTCCCACACTCTATGATTCAATCAACCGAGACTTTTTTCCTCTTCCTAAAACAATCTCTCATCTCTGTTCCCAGAGCATTCTCCATCCTCCTTTCATTCTTACTGAGTTCCTTACTTCCTTAATTCAGTTGAAACCCCAATGTCTATATGAAGCTTTTCCTGATCTACTCTCCCCAACCCAACCTGCCAGTATCATCTCTCCCTAAACCACCTTTTATTCATTTTGGATTTATTCTGTCTGTACTTATAGATGCACATGTTGTCATCTCCTGTAAAAGGGAAGCTCTGCCCGAGTCACGTCTCAAGGCTAACCATCACATTTAAGGGATCGTTCACCAGCCAATTTCATTTTACTTTCTTTGGTGACGCTACCTAAGAACTGAACAAGGCTAACCTTGTTCTCTCAAGTCTGAGCATAACCGAGATGAGGTAATTCTAAGATACTGACTCCCTCTTTTGTGGCCATTCTTTATCTGTCCCCATTAAGGAACAATCCCCTACGGCCATAAATGCCACCAGAGAGGGATGGATGATAGATATAAATTATTAAAGAAGTTGTTACTGCAGGTGAAGAGCCTGAATAAGACTCCTTCCTTCCTTCATTCATTCAACAAATATTTATTAAGCATTTATGTACTGCCAAGCATTGTGCTGAATAAAGGAATCTTGACAACAAAGCCAGGTCCTGCCCTCACAGAAGTTATATTTTTAATGGATTGCCTGAATGCCACGAGCTTCGGGATAAGAACTGAATGAATGAATGAAATAAATGGTCTGAGATTTTGCTACACAACCCTGTACTTTGCTACATATTCCCTGGTATCCCTCAGATAATGAGTCTACCGTCTGTGGATGGCCAATGCAGCTGGAAAGCAGGCTTTTGATCACATTTCTAAGATTCAGTCAATAAACATTAAATGTCTAACATGTTCCAGCTAATAGAAAAATCAAAACAAACAAAAACACAAAAAGTAGTCCTTGTCCTCAAAAAAAAAACAAAAAAAACAAACCCAAAAACCTCTTACATTTATCCAGAGAAAGGCATTCAAAATACATGCATGAAAGACCCATGATGATTTTTCTACCTAAGCCAACTCTAGACTCGGGGTCTTTCCATCAGAGAAGAATGAAATCCCACCATAAAAGGCAATACCATTCACCAAAACTGAAATGGGAAAAATTATTGACTTGAAAAATTTTTTTTTCCCATGGAAAATCAGGTGAAAACCAGAAAAATGGCTCTTTCTTTTTCAGCATTTTGGCTTGATATATCACTGTGGTTCACAGCACATAAAATACTAAGCTTGATAGCTATCAAAATGTACTGACTTACTATAGTCTGGCTTCTCTAGTTGATAAAATGAGACAATCTTAGGGCCTCCCCCCCCCAACCTCTCTCTGCCTTTATGTGTCATGGTTTAGCATTCACATACTCATTCAGCCTTATACAAGCCTCATGCAATATTAAAATGTTTATGCAACCCTTTCTGTGCTCCGAGCTGCTGCAAATGTTCTCAGTGTGCAAGGAATCAGGAGAATAATGTGTTTCTGCTCTCTCAGGGGAGTGGGTGACTCCAATACTACGTTGGTCTCATCCCTCCATGATTAATTGGAGCAATAAATCTGAGCAGGCTGATTCCAATCAGATCACGATCTTCTCACTACCTGCCCCCTCCTTGGGGAGACCCACCCCTAGCATGGAGTGAGGGCACTGAGGAGAGACTGGTCGGGACTTGATGCCTTTGCCACATGAAGCATGCTAACATGGGGTAGGAGATAGCTAGTGCTGGATTAGGCAGTAGAAGGCATAGGTTATGATCTACAATCTGGTTCTTAATTCCCATCTGACCTTAGGCACAGCATGTAAACACTTTCAACCTCCTGTAAACTGGGAATAATAATATCATCCTATCAACCTTGTAGGACTTTGGGGAGGATCCTGGACTGCACATGCTCTGTCCCAAAAAGACCTGGGTTCAGACTCCACCCCTTGAAGATTGATATCTATGTGACTTTGAACAACTCAGTTAATCTCTCTGGGTCTTCATTTACTTGTTTACAAAATGAGGGGGTTGGACTAGATGGACTTTGAGGTCTCTAGACCCATCATCCTAATATCCATGAAATTCATATGTATGAAAGTACATTGTAAAATATGACCTGCTAGACATGAAGACTATTAAGTTATAGAAGGAAAAAAAAATTTTCTTAGCCCTCAAAGGATAGTTTCGATAGGCTCGTGGATACTGTAATTCAGGTGGTACAGCCATACTAGCACAGGCAACATAGGAAACATTAAATAAATGTTGGTACATGTATTATTTATGTAATACAGGCTGGACATCATGTGCCTCAGCCCAGCCTGGAAAGGCAGACTTTTGTTATCCTGCTTTCTTAGATCCTGCATTGCCAGATATCTGAGCTCAATGATACACACATGCCATGACAGAAAAGTTCAGCCCAATCCAATATATTACAACTAATGATCATGAGGCACCTGGAAGAACGCATGTCTAGAATAGGAAACTGAGTCTCAGAGAGAAGAAATTACTTTCCTGGATCAATAGCATATAGCTTAATAAGACCAGGACAGAAAACTTTGGGGTACATGATTCAGGGTTCTAAGAGCCCTAAGAGAATATGACTCATCATTCTCATGGCATGATGCTCTCTCAATATGCAATTTTTCTCTGGCTTATTCAGATGTGAGAAGAACTTTCATTTTAGAAGATGCTCTCCATCCTTTCTACTACATTTGATCAGGTTTAGCTCAGTTGGTCAGAACACAATGCCAAGAAGTCCAAAATCACAAGTTCAAGCTATACATGATACCTACCAACACAGATTCCACTTTGTGGTGCCAGACTATACCCTTTTGCCCCACCTCTCAATAAACAGATACTTATTTAGCATTGTGCTTGATTATGTGTCAGCCACTGTGACAGGCACCAGAGAAATAAATGTACAATCTGTACCCACCAGGAACTGACATTCTATTTTTTAGATTAAACATGTGCAATTCTTCTAAACTTATTTCCATACTCATCATGCTGTGCAAGAAAAATCATATCAAAAGGGAAAAACACAATTAAAAAAAGAAAACAAATAACAGCAACGAAGGTGAAAATACTATTCTTTGATCCACATTTAGTCTCCATAGCCCTCTCTCCGGATGCAAATAGAACTTTCAATCATAAGTCTGTTAGAATTGCTTTGAATCACCTCATTGTTGAAAAGAGCCAAATCCATCAGAGTTAATGATTACTGCTGTTGCTATTCTGGTTCTGCTCACTTCCCACAGCATCAGTTCATATAAGTCTTTCTAGGCTCTTCTGAAATCACCCTGTTGGTCATTTCTTACAGAACAATAATATTCCATTATATTCATACACTATAACTTATTCAGCCATTCGCCAATTGACAGGCATCCACTCAGTTTCCAGTTTCTGGCCACTACAAAAACGGTTGCTACAAACATTTTTGTTTTCCTCTTTTATTATCTCTTTGGGATATAGACCCAAACTTCAGAAGGAAGAGTTTGAAGAGAAAGATGAGACTTGTTGAGTTGGAGGTATCTACTGGACATCCATTTTGAGCTATCCAAAAGACAATTGGTGGTGTCAGTCTTTGTCTCATAAGAGAAGCTAGGACTGGATATACAGATCTGGAATCATCTATATAGAGATGATATCTGAGTCCATGGAAGCTGATAAAATTATAAAAGAAAACATGATGCAAAAAAAAAGAAAGAACAACTTTGGAGACATTCACTGTTAGTGGTCATGATACAGAAGGAAAACCAGTAAAAGAGATTTAAAAGATCATCTAAATAGGAAGAGAGCCAGAAGAGGATACTCTCAGGAAAACCTAGAAAGAAGAGAGCATCCAGGAGAAGGTAATCAATAGTGCTAAATGCTTCATAGAAGGAGATTGAGAATAGATCACTGGAGTTAGCACTGAAGAGATCATTGGTAACTCTGAAAAATGTAGTTTCAGTTGAACAATGAGGTAGGAAATCAGATTTCAAAAATAATTGAGCAGAAAGTGAGAAAAATGGAAGTAGAGAAGCAGGCACAGGGTGCTTACTCAAGGACTTTAGAATAAGAGATAAAAGAAAATAATGGGGATAGTTGGAACAAATGAGGGATTTTTAGGGATTGAGGAGACATGGGGAATATTTGTAGGCAGCAGGAAATGATCCAATAGACAAAGAAAAGTTAAAGAAAATAGAGGAAGAATAATAGCAGAAGCAATTTGCTGAAGATGGTGGGAATGGGATCAAGGATATATTTAGAGGGGCTGGCTATAAAAGAAGAGATAATAAAAGTTCCCTAAGTAAAATGAGGTAAGGTGCTCAACTGAAAGTGTGAGGGAGAGGTGCAATGGGACACTTGAGGAAATATGAAAA
The DNA here is from genome assembly GCF_016432865.1 of Antechinus flavipes. Lineage (NCBI taxonomy): Eukaryota > Metazoa > Chordata > Mammalia > Dasyuromorphia > Dasyuridae > Antechinus > Antechinus flavipes. The sequence continues at coordinate 221,035,862 of NC_067399.1, read as the reverse complement.
CATTTAGAATAGTCATTTGGGGGAATTAAATAGTGAATTTGATTAAGGAGGAGAAAAGTAAATGCTTTACTATAATGAGGGCCCAATTGAGTATAGATAGCAAAAATGTTTCATGAACCAAATCATCAAGGTTTCATGATTTCCTCCAGCTCTACTTAATAGCATATAGATAAGAACAAAGGAGAAAAGACACAAGAGTGATTACTTAGGTTTGTCAAGTGTAAGGGTAAAGCTTAATTAACTATTCCACTTCACTTAAAAATAGCTACCTTTGTTAGGTAAGAATATTTTTTGTTTGAATCAAAAAATGAGAACGGATTGTGAGTGGGACTTTTATAATTCCTTGAATTAATCAAAATCACTGTATGAAAGATTTGGTCACAACCTGAGGAACTACTATAAAAAGGATAAGCTAACTTGGAGATTCTGGGGGTTTAGGAAGAGAAGAGAGTGGAAACATCCAGAGCCGAGTTGCAAAGAAAGAATGGGGATATCTAGAGTTAAGTTGGAAAGAACTAATAGCCCTGAGATAACCCGCAAGAGAAGAAAGATGCAGTAAGATTGAACTGTAGCAGAGAAGGGAGGTATAGAGAAAGGGCAATTGGCCCTACAGGCATCTTAGAGTAGAAAACTGAAATTAATACCACCTGTTGCACCCACCTACTCTAGGGCTGAAGGAAAGAGGTCTTGCTCACCATGCTACATGAGATGCAATGGAAGGGAATGGGATTGTGTCTATCCAGAAGAAGAAGATGGGAAACTGTAGATATCTTCAAGTATATGAAAAATCAATAAAATAAAACAAGGATTTGTCTTGGGGTTTTTTTGAACTCAGAAAGCAGAACTAGCAGTAATGGGTAGAATTTGTGAAGGAATGCTAAGTGGTATAGAACAAAAGCATCAAATATATGGGGATCTACAAAACTCCCCAGGACATCAAAAATCAGATTAAAATATAATTGGAAAATGTTTGACAAGATTAATAAAAATACTATATGACACGAAAAAGAAAAAAGATCTTGTTCTTTTCTTGTGCCTTTCTATCCACAGATACTACAATGTAATCTGTTACTTCATTACCTAAATATTTCTGGCAACCTGAATTTTGCCGTAATCACATAGAAATCAGGGTTACTTAGAGATATATGTAAATTATATCTGAGAGCCACATCTCTGCCTGAATGTAAAGAATTATCTTAACCAGTGACTTAGAGTAATTGTAATTGTACTGCTAACTTCTCATCCAACCCCCTAAAATCTCCCTAATATTGCAGAGAAAGGAACTACTCATATCTTAGCGGGGTATTGTATTGCTCCCAAGTTTAAAATGAGATAATCATTCAAGCATCATGTTACACATAGAATGATAACCTACAGGACAAGTGGGCTAGAAATTAAACAATAAAGGGTAGGACAGAGCTAAATTGAATCACCAAGCAATCAAGATAGGGAAGAGAGAAAAGCAAGTGCAAGAGTGAGGGCCTCAGGTTGGAAGGAATAGAAGTCATGGTGAGGATGAAGAACAGGATTTGATGGTACAGGGAAAGATGGAATAATAAAAAAGACTATGATTAGATAAGGGAACTTCAGTTTACAACGTGGAATTAGCACCATTAAGTATGATTACAAGATCAAGACTGTGTGTGTTTGTGGTGGACTGGAGAATTAAGTTGTGGGAACTGAGAAATTAGGGCTTTTAAGGAATCATTAATATGTTTGCTGAAGTCCTGTAGTAGGAGGGCATGAATTAGAGTGGAAAGCCAGACTGTGAGCCAAGTGCTGAACTCATTAAAAAAGGAAAAAGAATGAGACTAACCTCCTTGAGGGGACAAAGAGCTACTCAAAATGTGTCCTATTGATAATTCAGTCCTATCATCTTTACATCATCAGTAGAAGTGGAAGCTTCTTGAGTACAGGGAGATTACACCGTACTGAAGTTTTCTGTCTATAGCTCAGGCAAAAGGCATTCTTGAGCACTGAAGGTTCAAAGCAAATGCTTGTTGGGTTGAATGAACATCATGTCTGTTCCCACAGCAACAATCCTTGGCCAGAGCCTCATAAGTCCACAAGTGATTTATGTACAATAGTTCATTTGATAACCCAGGGTGACCCAGAAAGTCACCACTGTCACAAGTAGAGAAAATTGAGTATTAAATAGTTTGCCCACAGCTCAGAACAGATGGAGTAGAATCCAATTCCAGATCTCCTGTCTCTAGACCAGTGCTCTATATTTTGAGGGGGTGGAAGGCAAGGCAATCAGTGTTAAGAGACTTGCCCAAAGTCATAGAGTTAATAATAAGTTAATACAATTAATAATGTCTAAGGCTAAATTTGAACTCAGGTCCTTCTGATTGCAGAACCAATGCTCTATCCACTGAACCACCTAGCTGCCCCTAGGCCCAATGCTTTATTATATATGGTTGCTAAAAATAAAGAGGGCTATAAACTTTAAAGTACTATATAAATATGAAATATTGTTATGCCAATAGCCGATGCCATTTTCTCATTTTTCCTACCTCTACTCTATAATAATTTTATGAACAGTCCTGATCATCTCATTCTGCTCAGAATCCTTCAGTGTCCATCCCACTCCCTGCCCCCATGATTTAACAAACCAAATGACATTTAAAAACCCTATACAAATTCTTTATCCCATCTTGCTCCCAACACATACCCAAGATCCAGCCAAAGTGTACTCCCCACCATAAAACATACTTAATCCATGATTCCCCTCTTCTAATATCATTCTGTTATTGTTCCCTCAAGTTTTCTTCCATCTCCTATTTCTGTTTGTTGAGATCTTGCTTAGTCTTCAAGTTCCTGAGCAAAGGTTGTCTCCTCCACAGACTCCATTCCACAATCCTACCTATCAGAGACAACTTTTCTTTCTTGTACCTCTCAGCATATTGTACCTCTCAGAGACATAACAGGTTCTCTTATTTTAGTATCATCCTTAGTATCATCCTTGGCTCCTCATTTTCACTCATCACACATATGCAATCCTATCTTTATAACATTTTTCATGCAAGTCTCTCTTTTTACTCTCAAAGTTCAAGCCTTCATCACCTCTTTCCTAGGCTGTTGCAATAACCTTCTAATTTATCTCTCTATCTCAAGACTCTGTTCATTCCAATCCATCCTCCACTCAGCAGCTAAAGTGATTTTTCCTCTCTAAAAGTATAAATCTGCCCTTTCTAACCAATGAGCTATAGTGGTTCTCTGTCCCCTTTGTGCAATCAAATATAAAACATTCTATTTGGCATTTAAAGTTCTTTATAATTTGGATCTTTCCTACCTACCTTTCTGGTCTTTTTAAACTTGATTCCATTTTATGCCCTCCATGAATAAAAGTCTTTCTACTGGCTGTGTTCCAGGTCTGGGATGCTCTCTCTCTTCTCATCTTGACTATTTGGTTTCCTTGACTTCTTTCAACAGTCAGCTCAGACTCTAGCTTCTTCAGGAGATATTTTTCTGGCCCTTTTGTTAAGCTGCTAATGCCTCCCCCTCTGAGATTAGCTCTCATTTACTCTGTACATATATCTAGTTATTTACCTGCTGTTTCTCCATTAGAATGTGAAAGTAGGAACTGTTTTTTCCTCTCTTTGTATCTCCAGGGTTGAGCAGTATCTGCCACATAATATGTGCTTAATAAATGCTTGTTGACTGACTGATAATTCATTTTTTATTATTTGTGTGTATATCTTTTTTAAACTTTTTATTTTCTAAATATATGCATAGTTTTCAACATTTGCCCTTGCAAAACCTTGTGTTTCAAATTTTTTCTCCCTCCTTTCCTCCACTCCCACAGACAGTAAATATTGAATTATTTCCAATATTTGTTATTTCCAATATATGTTAAACATGTGCAGATAATTCATTTTTGCATATCTCATTGCAAGCACCTCATCCAGTATTTTCTACGTCTAAAGAAAGTGTGGTGCCATGGAATGAGCTCATAGCCAAGGGACTCAAGGACATATCCCAGCTCTGTCACTTATTATCAGAGTAACTATGGGCAAGTTTCTCAAGCTCTCTAGGTCTTAGTTTCTTTATTGAGGAGATGAGGGTCTAATAGTAAAGACCTTTCAGCTCTAGGATCCCAATATAACCTTAAATGTTTAATTAATCTCACTAAAATAAATGTGTTCTTAATAAACACTGTATACTATGTTTGGTGCCTAGATATTATTTAGCACCTTTTTAATGTAAAAAACAAAAAATCCCACTTTGATCCAAGATAAAAACATTATCCCACATAGGAAAGGGAGAACAATGTAGCTGATGTAGGTTTGGAAAAGACCTAAGAATTGGAGGGACTGGGAGTTAAAGTGAGGATGAAGAACTGGGCTGAGTATAATAAGGCATTAGGAAAGATTAATGATAAAAGTCCTTGAAGGCCACTATCCTTGAACTTGGATACAAAGAGATCTTGCCTTATAATTTGTACCTCACATTGACCCATAAGCTGAGAGACTGATTGGTCTTCTTGAAGAAGACCAAAATGATATCATTGGGTTAAAGGTATGGTATATCCAACTGTGGCCGATCAGACTAGTACAAGCTCAGAATGCTCTATTTCAGGTCAGACACAAATGGCCCCCATGAACATTGGAAATTGAGATGTCTCTAAATGAATGCAACTCACAGTTCTTGGCCTCCAAGCTACAGCTGCTGAGTTCTGATCCTTTCTAGATCCTGTCATCGCTCTCAGTCAGTGCCCCATGCTAGCCGAAAGCAAGGAAAATGTGAGTTTCTAGCTAAAGATTTAAGATTTTCATTAAGACAATGCCATAATTTCTCAGTTTTTTCTCAAGGTTCTGGTCTGGACATCTTTTTATGCTTCTTGGTCTTGCTGGAAGGCACAAAGCTACTTGCTTCTGCGAACCTTAACATTCACTTTGTTCCAAACTTTCTAGAGAGTTTGCAGAGCCTTTCCTTCTTTGTTTTCAGTATAGAATGGTTGTTTTGGTGCCCACTTTCTGCTGTAAACACTTCCAAAAAGCTTTATTTTCAATCATTTCTTTCAGCTCTGGGAAACCAACCTGCTTTATCCTTCACAAAACCACCAGCTGCAAAGATTTCTTTTCCTATTCAATTGAATTAATCTTAAAAAAAAAAAAAAAACCTAAAAAGAAAGAAGAAATCTTTGCAAAGTTGTGCCATTACCGGTGTGATCCAGAAGAATCATGAATAAACTAGATGTAGGGGATTTGGACTATGATGGCAGCTTGCCCTCAACTAGCTGTATGATACTGGTAAAATCATTCCACCTTTATTTTGCTTTCCCCTATCAAAAATGAGGTCTTGAAAATGTCAAAAAGATAAAATCTAAGAATGGGAAAGAACTTTGATTTCAAGTACCTTAGTAAGTAATGGCTCTTCTGTGAAGTCTGAGCCCTCGGGATTGTTCTGTACATGTCAGCTTCTCATTTAAGGGGGCCGTTCTCTCCATTTGCTTTCATTAGCAGATGAAAATTCCTGATTAAGTGGTAACTGCTACACAAATAGCATCTATTAACCACCAGTCAGGCTCTTGGGGAGATACAAAGTCTGGATAAGACAGGTACCTGCCCTTTTATATTTGATAGTCTAATGGAGGGAGAGATAAGACACAAATACAGATAATACTAAATAGACAATGTTAACTGTACCAGAGAGATGCAGTCACAGCTTGGTATAGTGGAAAGGATACTGACTCAGGAGTTGGGTTCAAATTTAGGCTCTGCCGGCATCATGGACAAGTCACAAATTCTATGACTCTTTGCTTCTTATTCTACAGAGAAGGGAAAGGATGAGCCCGGACTAGCTGACCAGCTCTGAGATCCCTCCCATCTCTAATAGCCTCTGCTTTTAACATCAAAGTCCCTAAGAGACAGGCGCATGACAGGAGGGAATGATCATGGTGGACTCATGGGCTCCCTCTCTTGTCCCTACCGGGCTACAGCAGGTGGTCTCTGGTGCTGAAACTCCATTAAATTCTGGGTAGCACCAAGTAAGCAAACAAGAAAGTAAAAAACCCAAGCCAGCCTTGCCTCATTTCAGCTCCATCTGAAATACAAAAGGCAGCAAAGACATCAGTGTTTGCCAGATACAAAAAGGACAAATTTGGCTGCAAAACCAACTTCCATTTTCTCAGCTTCCAAAAATACCTACCCATCAAAACTCATTTATTCCAAACAAGATGCTGCCCTACCAGGAAAGGGCAAGGCTTCCTACAGGAATAACTTGTCCAAGAACTCCATCCCCTCCCCATCTCCCAGGACTGATCCCTCTCCCTTGGCATTCAGTGTACACATGGCACCTGTACCCTTAACCCATCTCATAAAAGGCACATTGAGTCAGGCAACCCAGGTTCAAAATCTGACTCTGTGCCTTAACAGATTTGTGATCCTGAGCAAGTCACTTCAACACTGTTGACCTCAGCTTCCCAATCTGTGAAATGGGGATGGTAATATTGTGAAATTTAATGCCAAAGTTGAGAGGAAGCATGGTGCCATAGGTAGAGAGTTAGAGCTGGCCAGCAAGGACCCTTATTCAAGGCTTGTCTCTAACTGGTCATGAAAATGGGAAATTCATTCAATTTCTCACTGTTATAGGGACTTTCTTAAGATTGCAGGTACCAGATATTGTTCTAGATGCATGTGTACATATGTGTGTGAGTATGTGTAGATGTGTATCATGTTGCTCTATGTATGTGTGTATATAGATATATGTGTGGGTCTTTGGGAATGTGTATATATATTCATAATGGGGGGCAGGTATGTATATAGCTATACAAGTATATACAAATATATGTGATTAACTATAACTTGCTTGGGGGAATTAGGGGGTCATGAAAAAGAAGGAAAAAAGAACAAAATAGAAAAAGTATGCAGCAAAGAACAAAAGAACAACAACAAAAGAAAAGATGGACACTCATGAATATAATTTTTTCTACTATTATATATCCTTTCTTGAACTGGCAATTTAGTGTTATATATTTTGAATCCTCCCTGATGATCTGCTGGGTACACAATTTTCTGTTCTGTTTTGGTTTTGTTTCATTTTCCATTTCTGTTGAAAAAAAAGGATAAGAAAAAAAAATAAAAAAAACAGAAATAAACTTTTTTTTTTTAAATAACAAGACTAAAGGTGCTGGAAAAGGAACAAACCTTCAATGATAAGAAAAAGGTATTTTCCAGGATCTCACTGCATCCATGAAATCATAGTTTTAGTTCTTGGTCTCTATTCTTTTTTTAGTTTATTTATTTTAATACATATTGTTTTATGAATTGTGTTGAGAGGGAAAAATCAAAGCAAATGGGAGAGAGAACAACAACCAGAAAAAAGAAATGCACATAGCATGTGTTGATTTACAATCAGTCTCCTTAGTTCTTTCTCTGGTTGCAGATGGCATTTTCTGACCAAAGTCTATTGGGATTCCTTTGGATCACTGAAGTACTGAGAAGAGCCAAGCCTTTCAGACTTGATCATCACACATTCTTGCTGTTATTGTGTGCAATGTATTCCTGCTTCTAATTGTCTCATTCAACATCAGTTCATGTAAATCTTTCCAGGCCTTTCTAAAATAAGTTGGTTCATCATTTTTTACAGAATCATAATATTCCATTACCTTCATGTACCACAACTTGTTCAGCCATTTCCCAATTGATGGGCATCCATTCCTTTTCTAATTCTTTGCTACCACAAAATGAGGTGCTACATTTTTTGTACATTGGGTCCTTTTTCCTCCTTTATGATTTCCTTGGGATTACAGACCCAGTAAAGACACTGTTGGTCTGTATTCTTAGAGAAAAGTCAATCATTGTTAAAAGTTGCCATGGAGGACTCTGAATACTTTCACTGCAGATCAGCAGTGGAGACAAGAAAAAGAGAGATATGGTCAACATATGGCAGTGGCAGATGGACACTAAGATTAATGCAGTGCTGAGGATGGGAGAGAGAAGCTTCTAAAAGAGAAATTAAGAAGCTTACTCAGGATCACACAGCCACTAAGTGTAAGGGGCAGGATTTGCACTCAGTACTCTATCCCCCAAGAGCATTGATTTTACAAGAAATAAGCATCATACCAGTTCTGTCTTACTCTCACTAGCTATAGTTAGGCAAGTTACTCATTTCTGAGATTCAATTTCCTCATATATGAAATGGGAATAACAATATCTCTAACACCAAAATTAGGAGGCTGTTTTTAACACTCAAAAGAAAGAACGTAACTAAAATACTTGACAAAATTAAAATACTAGATATAAAGTTTGTTATCAGCTGAGCCTCAGTTTTACTAATCTTTAAAATGAGTTCAGCTATGCTTGCATTATTCACCTCGAAGAGTTCTGAGAAAAGCATTTTGTAAACCTTAGAGCAATATATAAATATGAGCTATTATATATTGATTGAGGGGTGTTTATATTTAAGAAGTTCGGGTCAGCAGCTTCTTAAATAAAAACTGAAATGATCAGTGATTTATTTAAGAAGGGAAAAAAGCACTTTCCTCATTTGTCAATGTAATGAACACAATAAATTGACACTAAATAACACTGTAAGCCATTCACAGGTTTAAGGACAACAAAGTCCTTGGCTTCTGTCCAGGGTGTTGCTAGTCTTTTGAAAACTCAGGCTCACTATAGTTCTTAAGGAAAAAAGAGCCCAACAAAGAATGGTACAATGAGAGATTATACTAGCAATCTAAGGTGGGGGCTAGAATTATGCTCTCAATTTACTAAGAACTAGCTGGAAATGGTGCATGAGTTAAACCTCATTTTGGAAATCCCTTCTTGGAACAAGGTCTGTAGCATTCATTTAATATCTCTCAGTCAGTTTCCTCATCTGTAAAATGGGGGTAAATCTTGTATGTGATTCATAGAGTTAAAGGTTAAGTGAGATAAAATATATTAGGGGCAGAGTAGAGTTTCACACATACAGAGAGAGAGAGACAGACAGACACTGAGGGAGGAAGAGTCATAGAAAGTAAGTGGCAAATTGCAGATATAACCAGGTATTTATATGCTAATGAAATACAAAGTCATTTTAAAACCTGAGCATCCCTTTTAGAAATAGGAAGGAATTCTCTGCTTGAATAGAAGAGGAATTTCATTGGCTACAAAGATTAGCTACATCCCTGAAAAACTTTAAAAAAACTAAGTCTTTTAAGCTGTGAAAAGAGTGGAACAAAGATGACTAGGATCACATATAACCCTAAAATGTTCTTCTAAATGGGAATTGTTTTTTCTACACCAGCTTCTTCTTAGGGTATACACAAATACCTTTGCAGGGAATGGCTAGCCTGAGGCAATGAGATCTAGCCCAATCATTCCAGAAGCAGAAATGAGTGATTCTGAAGAATGGGCTAAAGCACAATCTAAATTAATAAATACTTTTTGACTTGTCTTGATATGTCCTTTACCTAAATCATCTTTCCAGGAATCCTTTCTCTGATTCTTCTGGCAGTGAGTTGGTCAGTCAATAAATGCTTGTTATGTGCCAAGCACTGTGCTACGTGCTAGGGATACAAAAAAAGGCAAAAATAAGTCTGGAAAAAAAAAACTATAGGGATTAAAACAAAAAAGGTTATCAACAACTTTATCTCATGATTTGAAAGCATCAGAATGGAAAATCCAAATAGAAAAACAGGAAATATGAGAGCCAATGTCAACTCTGATCAATTGCAATAATGGAAGAACATTGAATTGTTCCTCCAAAAATTCCTTCTCCCCAAAGACCTCTGTACCTTTGTTTCTTTTAGGATTCCCATATGGAATACAGCCTTTTTACTTATTCAAATCTTACTGATCCTCCATAACTTCTAATAGAAAACTAATGCAATTTTAGTTTGTATTAAAAAGCAAAAGCTTCCATGAATAGGAAGATGGTAGCCCCTATCCCTCTGTCCTCTACTCTGGTTAGAATTCTATGATCAATTCTGGGCTTATTTTTGGAAGAACACAGAGGAAAGGGAAAGTCTTTAGGATTATGAAGAGCCTCCTATTCATGTGATAAGAGGACTGGTTGGGGGAAACTAGGAAATTTTGTTGAGGAAGAGAAGGCTTTCGAATATGGGATCATTATCTTCAAGTATCTGTAGAGAGATAGAAAGGGGATTAATTTTTTTTCTTGGTTTCAGAAGGCCTAGAAAACTTTAAAAGGGAGAGATTTTCCAGCCTAAGAGGGGGTGGGAATAGATACAGGAACAGGAAAGCTTCCTGGAAGGAGTAGTACATAAAATGGGCCTTTAAGGGAGAAATGGATTTCCATAGGTGGAAATATATAGGAAGGACAATCTAAGAAAGGTTGATGGCTTCCATGAAGTTGCATAGGTATCTGAAAGTAGTCTGAGTGGATGCTGATGAAATTATCTGTGGGATTCACACTATTCTTTACTTCAGGAAGTGAAAATTCCTTGACAGAACCACCCCTAAATTTGCTTAGCAATGAGTGTGAGGTTAAGAATAAGATGGGTCAAAAGTCAATTGAGGCAGCAGATGTAAAGTGGATCCAGGAAGAAGGTCCAGAGTTCATCAAACAGATCAAAAGTCTTATTATTCCACTAGGGGAATTGGTCTTGTTACTTTCTGAACAGCCCCTGAACACTGATTTATGCATTTTTTTCTAAGTCAAATCAAGGCAACTAGCATTTATTAATGGTTACTATTTGCTAAGTAATGAGAATACAAATACAAGCAAAATAAAATTAAAAACAAACACATTCCCTCCCTTCAAGAAACTTATATTCTAATGGAAAAACACAGTTTAAAAAAACTGAAAAATGGGGTAAGGAAGAGGGAAGGTACCCATATGAGGACACAGTCTGGAGAATCATAATCAGAGCTGGGAGAGGATAAAGGATGGCAAGCCTTCAGTCTTCTTCAAAATGGAAGTCCTGGGAGGAACTCCCCAATGGGAGAAGAGAGCCATGGGGCTGATAGAACTTTCAGAGTGAGGTCACAAGAATGGAAGAATTTTTTAAAGTGAGAAAGCAGCTGAAACATGGTGGAAAAGTCTGGAGAATCAGAAACCAGAAAGGAGCTAGTGTTACTGCTCATATATCTTGCCCATGTCTTGCTATGGGCCTTTGATGCTTTCTTTACTAAGGACCAAAATTCAAAGAGGCCCCTCTTCTTAACTGGAAGGAGGACTGCCATATTTGTTTATATGGCTTCTATCAAAATAAAGTAAGTCCAGCTAGCTTCTGCAATGAGCTTATCTCTTTGGGGCCACTCTGGTTTCAGAGGAAACATTACTTTTTCAATCTGGGGACCTGGGAATTAGATTGTCATGTTCAACTCTCTATCTTTTTCATTATTCCCTGAAAGCGTAAACTCAATTTGGGCTTCCATGAAAAATGAAGAGCATTAGACCAACCTTTTTAAAATTGCTTGGTCAGTACTTCCCTCTCGCCTGTGCTTCATGAAGCTGTCACCACTGGATAATTATAGCATTAAGCATGTACCTGATCGGCAAGCTGCTTTTAATTGAAATCCCCTTTTGGTTTCCTAACATTTCAGGGTTCCTGCAACATTTGTTGATCTCCTTGGGTAACCAGCAAAGTTTCAGGCCCTAAAATTAGTAAATCTGGATTTTAGATGGCCAGTTTCAATTTTTACCCCTAGGATCTTTAGACCATATGACCTGGATGAAATAGTTTCTGAACAGCAGATCTGCCCTTGACCTACCTCAGAGGATCTTTGCAACTATGACCAGGTTGGAGCTATCATGTAGAATTTCTCCAGCGTTGTTGTGACCAAGTGTCAGCAGAGAGAGAAAAGTATAGGATTTTGAATTAGAAAATAAAGGTTCAAATTCTAGGTCTACTGGTTACTACCTAGATGACCATTGGTGAATCATTGACCACCAGCCCATTTTCCCTGACCTAGACTTCTCCAGGCTCTGGACCTTGAGAACTGTCTGACAGCTGCCTCCTCCTATAGGTTTTGTCTCTTCCAATTAGACTATGAGTTCTTTTAGAACTACTTCTAATTAGATTTTCTATTTGTAGCCCCAGTCCTTAGAATGGTACTTGGCGTACAGTAAGTGTTTAATAAAGACTTTTTGTTGTAATTGTTCATTCATCTTTGACTAGTAGAGAAATTTCTTCACCAGGAGTTCCCTATATAAATGAAAGCACAGGTGCAATTAAAATTCTTTTTTTTTTTTTAACAACTAGGTGGTGTAGTGGGTAGTGCCAGCCATGGAGTCAGGAAAATTCATCTTCCTAAGTTCAAATGTGGCCTTAAACACTGACTAATTAAGTGATTCAGGACAAGCCACTTAAACCTGTGTGCCTCAGTTTCCTCATCTTTCAAATGAGCTGGAGAAGAAAATGGCAAACCACTCCAGTATCTCTGCTAATAAAGCCCCAGGGGTCCTGAAGCATCAGACACAATTGAAAATGACTGGACAAACATGGAAATAGAGTGAGAGAAAGACAGGAAGATCAAACGGGAGGCTAATACAATAAATTCAGGCAGTGATTAAAAATCTGAGCCAGCATGATTCTGCATGAGTAGAGATAAAGGAATATATGTGACAGATGTTGTGGAGATAGACATGACAAAATTTGGCAACCAGTTGGATTTGTAGGGGAACAGAGAAAGGCAGAGGATCACACCAAGATTGTGAATGTGGGTGACTGGGAAAGATGGTAGTGTCCCTGATAGAAACTGGGAATTTAAGAAGGATGAGTTTGGGGTGGGGAGATAATGAGTTTGAACTGGAGCCACCTGTGAGATATCTAATTTTAAAAACTTCTTGTCCCTCCTTATAGGGGAAATCCTGTCCTGATCCCATGCTGGATTCCAGTTCACCTGGCCATATCTTTAGCAAACCCAGGCAAACTGAATAGTGGTACTACCCTTCAAGGAGGTAAAATGGATAAAGCACTAGATTTGGAGCTAGGAAGACTCATCTTAATGAAAGTAGATCTGACCTCAGAAATTAATGTGTGATCCTGGACAAGTCATTTCACCCTATTTGCTTCAGGCTCCTCATCTATAAAATGATCTGGAGAAGGAAATGGAAAATAACATCAGTTTCTTTGCCAAGAAAATCCCAAATGGAGTCACAAAGAATCTAAAATAACTGAAATGCTCAAAACAGCATCCTTCGAGGAATTCTGAGTCCCTGTGACAGATATCTCACTCAGTATCCACAGAGATGATTCTCACTTGCATAGATTTGGCTATCCAGTGCTGAGCACTTTAGAATCATAGGAATAGAAAGAAAGACCTGGAATTTCATAGATGATGCAGACTCACTCAATACTCTATTTAATATTCTATACAATACATTACATTGGCTATCTAATTTCCCTAGCATTGCAAACTTTGATCCAGATGGCAACAAGCAGGTGAACTAGGGGATATATCAGAGATAGGCAGGGAGTCTGACTTTCTCCCAAACACTAACCCAAATCACCCTGGCTAACAGTAAAATGTTGACCAGAAAGAGCAGTACCAGCAGTAACAAAGTTATATGAAGTAGATGCAAGCCTTTTTGACACTTGCTGTTGGCCTGTCAGTTAATTAATCAACAAGCATTTGTTTAATGCTTGCTCTGTGCTTGGCAATGGGACAGAAAGACAAAAGCAAAATAATCTTTGCCCTTAAGAGTCTACTATTCTAAAAAGAGAGGCCAGATAAGTTCCAATGGTCTTGTGATGTACACCCAGAGAGAGGACTGTGGGAACGGAGTGTGAATCACAATATAGCATTTTCACTCTTTTTGTTGTTGTTTGCTTGCATTTTGTTTTTTTTTTCTCTTTTTTTCCTTTTTGATCTGATTTTTCTTGTGCAGCAAGATAATTGTAGAAATATGTATAGAAGAATTGAACATGTTTAACATATATTGGATTACTTGCCATTTAGGGAAGAGGGTGAGGGGAAGGGAGGGAAAAAATTTGAAACACAAGGTTTTGTAAGGGTGAATGTTGAAAATTATCCATGAATATATTTTGAAAATAAAAAGGCTTTAATTAAAAATTTTAAAATTAAAAATAAAAAAAAATAAAAAGGAACTTGGAGTTACATAAGAAATGGTGTGATGGGCATAAAATTAAGAAAGAGAATATCAAAGCCCCAAAATCAAAGCTCAGAGTGTTGGGGGCAGGATCTGAATCCTAGTGGAAGAAAAATGAGGAGAAGACCCAAAACCAAGTGTTATGGTTTGAAAATCACATTTACCATGCTGACCGGTACATGGTAAGTTCTCAACTATCTGGTAAAAGAACTAGTTAAAACCCAGACCAGCATCAGGTCTCTATCTCCAGCCAGTTTTGATTTTTGTTTCTCCTCACTAAATGTCCAGGGAAATAACAGAAACCATCTGTCCCAGCCACAGGGAAAGAATTGTCTCAAACCCAGAATGAAACAGATTCCCAAACAGAATCTGACAATCACAAATCAGTACTTGACCTTGAGCAACAAGACTCTGCAGAGAACACTGGCAACAGCTGAGATTTTCCAAATAACTGGTGAATAAAACAAAGCAGGGACTTAAGGAAAATAAAGCACAATGGGATGTTTCCAAGCTGGACCTCAGACATGGAATAGGAGTTACCATCTGGAAACCTAAGAACTTCCTCTTTGTCATCAAAAAGCCAGATTTCTGCAGGAGCCAGCTTCAGATTCCCACATGGTCTTTGGAGATGAAAAACCATAGGATCTCTCTCAGGAAGCACAGCTAGATGCCCCTGAAAACTTCAAGTTGAGAAGGAAGAACTCCCAAACACAGGAGAACACATACAAACTGCCATTGTCCAAGAAGAAAGTAAAAAAGAGACTGATGAAATAAGCATAGAAGTCAAGGGCATAGAATTGGTCACAGACCAACCAAATATGTCCAGAGTAAAGGCTCTTCTGAGCACTGAAGAATAACAGTAATGATACTGTAAATCCTATTATGGAAATAATGATGTAACTATCTGGAAATGAGGATTTTTCCCCAGTATTTCAGAGATTAAATGCAACCTGATTTGAAATCTGTGCTGCTTCTATCAATTAATAGAGTTGTGGCTTCTTTTTGCATAAGAAAAAAAATTAATTCCTGGCCTTTCCTGGTATTTCCAAAATGAGATAGTCAGACCCACTTTTGCTTAATTTTCCATTTGTCCTTTTGTCCTTGAAACATGATCATAGCTCTGTCTCATACAAATTCTTTCCCCTCCCCCAGAACTCTTAACAGAAATGTTTTTGACCATCTCAGCCACATGGATGTCTCAACTGGCTCTCATCTGCTAGTGTTGTCTGTTGCTTTTTCTTCTAGATTTCAGGCCTGGACCACACTGCATTTCAGTACCACAATCTTCCCTGAGCCCAGTTCTTTGCTTTGAGCATTCTTTGCTCTCTTAGAAGGCAAGGGAAATTCATGTTAACTAGAATCATTGGTTCTCAGGGTTGAAATGGCCCATAGAGACTATCTAATCCAACCAAATATGCCTGTTTGGGTGTCCTTTCCATAACATCCTTGACAAGTGGTCATTCTGCCTTCATTTAAAGACCTCCAGTAAAAACTACTCATTAATGACCTCCGGAGGCAGCCCATTCTATTTTGAACAGTTCTGCTACTTAAGCATATTTTTTTTTTTTTAACATCACGAATGAATCTGACTCTGCAGTTTCTATAACTTGACTTCTAGTTCTACTCTCTAGGCAAACAGAACATGTCTAACTTCTATTCTAAATGAAACATGGTCTACATGGGAAAGCCAAATTCTTCAATTATTTGAAGACAAGTATTGCATTGCCTCTCCAGTTCTCCCTACCTTCAATTGGCTAGACAACTCCTAGCCAATTGTCAGATACCCTCTAGTGGTTACATGTGATGCTACCCCACCTGTACCACAGATGCTTAACTCAAAGACATTACTTGTGTCACCTTAGTGTTCAGTTTAATAAATAGTTCCCAAGAGCCTATTATGTGTGGGACACTTGAAGTATTTGCTCAGCACACACAGGACAAGTCAGCCACTCCTTAATAAGTGCTTTTGATTCTGATAACCAAATTAAATGTACAAACATGAAAAGAGATAATTCATAAATGGAAAAATACAAAACTAAACCTCACATCAGATTTTGCAATGAAATTTATTCCTTGAGAGAAGCACAAAAAAAATTATTCCTTTCTTACATTCACCAAGAGATATTTGCTTCAAATATTTGAAAATATGGAAATTAACCAAGAGAATGTTAATTAATGGGGCCATATATAACCTTTGGTTAATTGGTCAGCACTCCAAAATTATACTCTTGAACTAGGGGAAAATTAATGGAGAACTCCCTAAAATAATTAGCATAGATCACAATCTTTGACAAGAATGCACATGGCTCACTAAAATAAGTGGTTTCAGGGATTCTTACATCTTACTTCATTCTATAAAGAAAGGAATGGATTCCAGCCCATTTTGGCCTAGTAGCACTATGACTTTAAAGCTCGCTTCTGTCTAATCATCCCAACTCCTGAATTATTCCCTTGATTTCTTTGTAGGTGGTTGTGTTTAGTGGAAGCAGAGAATATTAGTGCTAGAAAGGAGCTTAGAGAACACGCTTGTTTTTTGTCTCTTGTGCTAATACCATAAATCCTATTAATTTGGAATATGGGATAATTAAGCAAACATTGACTGGAGGAAAGACAACAAAAGAAAATCATAGCTGATTAATCCAGTGAAGAGGCAACATAACTTGGTATATAGACTGGGAGACTCTTCTATTTAGCATTTAAAGTCCTCCAAAACCCGGTTTCAGCTGACCTTTCCAAGTTTGTCACAAGTTATTGACCTTCAAAAACTCCACATTCTAGTGAAACTTGCCTTTGTAGTGTTCCTCACAGGTAACATCCATCTCCTACCTCTCTGACTTTGCACAGACTGACCTATGCTTGGTATGTTCTTTTTCCTCTCCTCCACCTCATAGAATCTCTAATTGCCTTTAAAAGTTCTGCTCAAATACTGCCTCTTAAAGAAGTTCTTCCTGATTTTCCATAGTATATAGTATATTATATAGCATATTATTTGTATTTCCTTTACAACTTTGGAAGTTGTTTCTGCAGAGAGTGTAAAATCTGCTTGAAGGCAGGGAATATTTAGTTTTTATCTCTGTATTCCTGAGCCTACCAGAGTTCTTAGCAGACATTGAATTCTTGACAAAATCTTATCAGTTGAATGATTGGACTTGAAGTCAGGAGATACTAAAGTTCAGATCTTGCCTCTGACACTTGTCTTAATTAGCTCTCTGATCACTTAATGCCTCCACTTAGCCTCTATGTGCTTCCATTTTCTAAAATGTAAAATAGGGGGAAAATACCTGAATTCCTTACTTCACAAGGTTATAGGACTCAAATGGAAAACTGCATGTAAAGCACTTTCCACATTTAAATGTCAAATAAATATAAATGTGGCTAATGGAATGTCTCTCTTTACATACCCTAAGAATTACAATGTATAAAAGAGAAAAGAGTATGTGTGTGCATACACACACGTGTGTGTGTTGCTCTAAAATGTGTATTGCTGTAAGACTAGAATATGACAGATTGGAAATGAGTCATACATATTTCTTTCCAACAACTAGAACTACTCCAACAATAAAAAGGTTTCCTTTGGAAAGTGATGAGTTACCTGTCACTAGGATAATTCAGAGTCTGACTCTTAGGGATGCTATAGTAGAAATTCTTAGTTGGAATTCATTAGTTGGAAGATTAGAAAAGATGACCCTTACAATTTTGCTTCTGTTCTACTTAGACCCAGAGGGCAGGACTCATAAATGAGTAGAATTCTGAGAGTGTCAAATATATATTTAATATAGGGAGGGGAGTTAAAAATCTGAAAGGAGGGGAAAGAAAGAGAGGAGCAAGAAGTAAGGAAAGAAGAGATGAAGAAACAATAGCCAGGTATGGTAGCCTCCATCAGTAATTCCTACTACTGAGGAAGTTGAGAGAAATGGATTGTTTGAGATCAGAAATGTTGAACTGCAGTGGGATGAAGGCTGGCACCAGTTTGTTAACCTCTGAAAGCTAAAGACCACCAAGTTGCCTCAGGAGAGCTAGGAAACAGAGCAAATGTTCCAATTAGCAGTAGGGTAGACCCATGAGTAGTCACTGCACTGAATTCAACTTGGGAAAGAGAAAGGAAGATTAAGTCTCAAAATCTATAACAAAGATAACAATGATTAAAACCATCCAGAAGTGGAATTGGCTGCCTTGGGAGATGATGAATTTCTCTTCACTAGTGGACTTCAAATAATGGCCTGATGTCACTTGCTTAAAATGTGGTTAAAGATATTCTGAAATGGTACAATGTGGATGAAATGGTCTATGATGACCTTTCTAACTCTGGTTTTTTAATAGGTTTCACAACTAAGGAGAGAGAGAGGGAAAGGGAAGGGAGGAGGGAAAGAGAGTCAAGGAGAGGGAAAGGAAAGGTAGGGAGGGAGAGAAACAGAGAAGGAGGGAGAAAGAAAGAAAAAAGAGAGGGAAGGAGGGAGAAAGAGAGAGAGGAGAGAGAGAGAGAAAGGAGTGAGGGAAAGGAGCAAGAGAGAAGAGAAAGTGAGAAATCAAGCAAGAAAAGATTTTAATTAAGTCACTAAAGATGTGGAAGAATGTTTCATGAATAAAGAGACAAGACAATGGTAGGGATAAATGGGCATTGTTCAATGGAGAATTAATGCAATGTGATGTAACACAGTTATCAACTCTGGAACAAGTATTTTGGACATACATAACCATATTTATCTAATAATTAGAAAGAGTAAACACATGATAAATTACCTATATTTATGTATGACAAAGTTACTTTGGGTAATAGACTAAACTTATGGGGAAATCCTGCAGGAGAGAGAAGGAGGAAGGGAGGGAGAGAGGAGACGGGGGGAGGGGGGGGAGGGGAGGGAAGGAAGGGGAGAAAAGAGAAGGGAAGGTAATGAGAGGAGGAGAGAGACAAAGAGAGACAAAGACATAAAGACACAGAGACAGATGCGAGACACAGAAAGACAAACAATATTGGATCCAACTAGTGGTATGTGCAACTGAAAGTAAAAGCAGAATCTAAGGTAGTAACATTATAACTGGAGGAGTATTACATTTGTAACAACAGGACCTGAGTTTGAATCCTGGTGGCTCTTACTACAAGTTACTTCACCTTTTGGGCTCTTGGGCTTCAGTTTCCTCACCTGTGAAAATGAAGATCTTGAATTAAGTGACTTTAAGGTCTTTTCAAACTCTAGAACCAAGGAGAAGCTTTAGATGAATTCATTTATGACAAAAATGTAACTAAAGAAAACTGGGCCGTGGTCATCCTCTTTTAAGTAGAAGGCTGGCACAGTGGAGGACAATCTCCACCATGTAGCAGAACAAAGAATTGAATGAGTAACAACTTTGGCCCAATATGCCATTTTGCTAGGATTTGAATAGTCAGGTGTGGGTGAGGTTTTGAAAAAAGAGGGTTTGCTACTCAAATTTAAAGTGACTGGAAGATTAAAGATTAGTGAATATCTTTGGTGGGAAAAAGTGGGAATGTTTCTCCAGCATTCCTAAAAATCACTTTATTGCATGCACATGTATAAAGCCATTAGTGAACTAACTCTAAAGAATTGTATGCATTCATTAAAGCAGATACACCAGGTCAGATATTTGGCAACACCATCAGTCAGAAGTCTGAACACTTTGTAAATCTTTAAGCATTGTATAAATGTGAGTTACAGTTGTTATTATTATCCTGGAAAGCAATAAAATTGCATTTCTTTAAAGAAACATTCTATACTTCAGACTTTTTGCCAATTCAACCTGACTTTCCCTTAATTATTCTAAATTGGTGCTTTTAAAGTATTGAAGTGCTTCTTAACTGCTCTGATTTCTATCTAATCTCCCCCATTAGATTATAAACTCTTTAAGGAGAGGGATTTTATTTGCTCCTCCCTCATGTATAGTATCTCCAATCATTGTACAGAACATTCTGTACAGATGAGCGGTTAGTAATGGGATCAGATCATAATATTCATGGGCTAGTCCTGGATAGAGGTAAGCTAAGTGGTGCCATAGTGCATGGAGTACTAGGCCTGAAGTGAGGAAAACTCATCTTCTTGAGTTTAAATCTGGCTTCAGACACTAATTTTATGATCCCTGGGCACATCACTTAACCTTGATTGCCTCAGTTTCCTTATCTGTAGAATGAGCTAGAGAAGGAAATGGCAAACTACTCCAGTATTTTTGCCAAGAAAACCCCAAATGGGGTCACAAAGAGTTGTACAAGACTAAAACAAGTGAATAATGAGAAATCCTACATGGGTGAAGTTTGCATTTAATCTCTCCCCCATCTCATTCTGGAATTTTCTCCCTATCAGTATTCAATCCCTAACCCTTCAACCTCCATATTGTACTGTGACTTCTCAGAGTTTCCCTCTATTTAGAGACAAAATTGTGCTGAAAGAGTGCTGAACTGGAACCCTGGGACCAAGTTCAAATCCGGACTGTTTTCTACCTGTAAGGTCTTGAGCAATTCATAAACTCTCTAGACTTCAATTTCTAATATGTAAAATGAATGACCTAGGTTACTTCTAAGATTCCTTCAAATTTTAGTTCTATGATTCTATGGTTGTTCATCAAGAAAGTAAGTTATAGTCATTCCATACTCTGGAGCCTTTCAGGATTCTGATAGAAATTTTTCTATTGACTAAAAGTTTAGGTCTAGAAATGAAGCAGGCCAAAATTACTGCACCAATCCACAGTGAATTCAGGTCTCCATTTCCACCTGGGCAAGATATATTCAGGCTCAAAAGAAAAAAAAAAAAACCTTACCTATCCACAATTTCTTATCTTACCAGGTTCTCTACTATCTACTTTATACAAAGGTGGAATTTCCATTCTGTCTTGGTTTTAAACTAGCTAGCTGTGTGTCCCTGGATAAGATAGTTCATCTATCTGAACTTTAGTTCTCTTTTCCATAAAATGAAAGGACTGCAACAAATGATTTGAAAAGCCCCTTGTAGAACTAAGTTTTTCTGATTCCATGAAAAAGAGGAAAAGTGGTCCTGTTGGTGGAATTGCTCAGCTTGTCAGGATGCGGGGATGCCTTGGAACACTTTCCCACTCTTAGAGAGATTGGAAGTGTTTTGCTTTTGTGGAGCTAAGAGAGAAACCGTGACTCAAGCATTCAAGACACGTCCTGGTAACAAACCCTCCCCTCCCCTCTCCTTTTGTGAAGGGCACTGGAGATCAAGTATGGTTGGTATCTATCAAAGATGTCAGCCAACCCCTCTCAGCCACTCTGGGACATGATGGTACTTTACTGTTAAGCCTGCCCCAGACAGCAAAAAGCAGGATTCTGCCACCAACAATTAAGTTAACAGGGAGATGATAGTGTAAGCATTCAGATACCAAATCAAATCTGCCTAACATTTCCATGGGGCCACTTACTGTAGAGCCCCAGGCACTTAGGACAGTTATTGCTCAACATTCTTCAGCTGTTACTTCTGCCTGGTCTCCTGAGAGGCCATGAGTTTGGGGGCTAGAAGAAACCTGGGAAGAGAAAATTAACCCTTACATGAATCCATGGCATCATTTTAAAGCATCCCAGAATGTTAGAGCTAAGGGAACTTAAAGCTCAGTCAGTCTGTTCTGCTCATTTTAGAGATGAAGAAACCGCAACTTGATCAAGATCACACAGCTAGCAGGGAGTAGAGCCAAGCTTTAAACCAGGGCTTTTTTAGTCCCAATGGTGGCAATATAACAACCCTGAATTTAAAGTCAAGAGGACCTGGATTTAAATCATACCTTGAATACTTCCTAGTTGTGTGAGCTTCATCAAGTCACCTAATCCTCATGGGTCCTAGCTACTTCGTTTATAAAATGAAGGAATGGGACTAAAAAATTAAGGTTTTGCCTTGTTGTAAAGTGATGGTCATGGAATTCTACAATTGAAAGGAACTCAGAGGCCATCTAATCAACCACACCATAAATTTGTTCCACTGCATCCCTACCAAGCTATCTTCCATCCTCTGCTTGGACACTTCCAGAAATGGGCTACCTCCATCTCTTCAGAGACAGGTCATTTCACTTAGGAATAATTCTAATCATTAATGATTTTTTTCAATTCTTCATTTACCATACAGAGTAAATAAAGTTCAGAGGAGATGACTGAGTTGCCCAAAGTCATATGTACAACCAAGTTTTTCTTCCCCCATTTTCTGAATAGCATTGGACAACACTGGACCCTATTTAGGTATGGTATCCTAAGTATGACTTAAAGAAAATTTAAAATGTAGGGAAGAAAAGTCTGTGATACAAGAGCAGAGATGCTTTGGGATCCCACATATGCTGTGCAGCAGTGGCGGTATCAGCAACTTTGGGAGCTTAGACTAGAGACAGTAAAGGGGTCAACAACTGGAAACAAAGAGATTACAAGAGAGCAGGTAATGAATACAGCTGGCATTCATTGGCATCTCTATTAATCTTATACAGTTCTGGATCTCAATTTCAGAGCAGAGAAGAGCCCCAGGGGTCCATAACATGGGGCTATAGTCACAGTACCAAAGCAAAGAGAAACACTAGCACTTACAGCTGCAAGGGACCAGGGATCCTTCCTGGGTAAAAACCAGAATACTACCCAGAAGAGCAATAATCATACCTCTCCCAGGATCATACACCTTAAAATCATTAACATCTTACAAACTCTCAGAATTAGCTTTGAAAACAGTAGCACAAAAAACTGATGCTTAGGACAGTGCCTTCCCAGTGACAGAAGAGCATTATCCAAATTTAACATAAACGATAGCCTAGAAAAAATTAGTAAAGAATAACAAACAATAACAGTAATTATTATTTGATCATAAGTACCTACTACAGTGACAGGGAAATTCAAGACAAAAATTCAGAAGACGACAATGTGAAAACAGTTACAAACAAAGATTCAAAGCAAAATGTTAATTGGACACAAATGCAACATGAATTCCTGGAAGAGTTAAAGAAAGAGATGAGCAGTAGAGGAACTTTTTGGGGAAAAAAATGAGAATGATTCAAGAAAATTGTGAACTCTTAAGAATTTTGTCATTATTAGGGCAGCTAAAGGGTGTAGAGGGCATGGGTATGGAGTGATTGTGCTGGAATTATCTCTTCTCTTCCCCCAAAAAAATGAATGGAAAGAAAGAGGGATACGTTGGGAGAAGGATTAATGAAAAGGTTGAATGAGGAAAATTTTCTTACATAAAAGAGCCATGCAAAAGGAAGAACTTGGAGAAGAAAATGAGAAAATGGAGGCAGTGGTAGACAACAAACTAAACATCATTCTCTTTAGAATTGGTTCAAAGAGGGAAGAATACATATACATGCATGCATGCATTAATACACACACACACACATATGTGTATGTATAAACATGTATAAAGTCATCATAACTTTGGATGTGAATGGAATGTGCTCACCCATAAAATGGAAGCATTTAGTAGAGTGGATTAGAAACCAGAATCCAACCATATGCTGTTTATAAGACACACTTAAAACAGAAAGACATACTTTCAAAACAAATGAGGAGAGCAGAATCTAAGATGTTTTAGCTTTTATAAAAAGACCATAACAACAAAAAGGCAGGGGTAGCAATCATGATTTCAGACAAAGCAAAAGCAAAAACAAATCTCATTAAAAGAAACTATATTATGGGAATAGGGGAAACTACATTATGCTTTTTTAAAAAAGTATCACAGACAATGAAGTAATATAAAAAATTAAGTAAGATCTCATTTCTCAAATATATATATTGGGTATATCATCAAGTCAAATTTATAAAGATAAGATCCATTATCCAGATGATAAATGCTTAAAGGATATAAACAGTTTTCAGAAAAAGAAATCAAAGCTATCCATAATCATAAGAAAGAATGTTCTAAATCACTAATGATTAAAAAAATACAAATTAAAACATCTCTGAAGTGCCACCTTAAACCTATCAGAAATGATTAATTCTAGAGGGGATGAAGGGGAAATCAGGCACACTAATGAACTACTGGTGGAATATTGAGCTGGTCCAACCATTCTTAAGAACAATTTAAAATGATGCTTATGATAAATATGGAGATATGTTTAGAAGAATTGAACATGTTTAACTTATGTTGAATTACTTGATAACTAGGGGAAAAGGGGAGGGAGGGAGAAAAATTTGAAATACAAGGTTTTGTAAAGGTGAATCTTGAAAACTGTATTTGCCTGTATTTTGAAAAATAAAAAGTTATTATAAAAAATTACTCAAAGAGCTATAAAATCTTTAATACAACTACTACTCAAAGAGATCAGAGAAAAAGGGAAAAGATCCATAGGTATAAAAATAGCAACACTTTATAGCAGATCTTTTTGTGGTGGCAAAGAATTGGAAATTAAAAAGATGCTCATCAATTGAGTAGTGACTGACCAAGCTGTGGCACGATTGTGATGGAGTACTATTATTCTATAAGAAGTGATGAAGGGGATGGTTTCAGAAAACATGACAAGAACTGTCTGTACTAATGCAAAATGAAAAGAGAATCAAGAGATAATTATGCATAGTAACAACAATATTATAATGATGATCAACTGTAAAAAGGCTTGGCAATTCTGATCAAACAATGATCCAAGACAATTCCAAAGAACTTACAGTGAAAAAATGATATATATTTCCAGAGAGAAAAATAATGAACTCTGAGTACAAATTGAAGTATAATTTTGTTACTTTATTTTTCTTGCTTTTTTTGGAAATTTTGCTGATGTGAATATACTTTACATAATTTCATGTGTATGATTGATATTATATTGCTAACCTTCTCAGTGAGTGTTTGGGGTTGGAGTGGGAAAGAGTTTAGAATTCAAAATTTTAAAAATAAAACTAAGTATTTTTTTTAAAAAAAGAAATGTACCAAAGCAAAAAGCAGGGGGGAAGAACCCAGAAAGAAGATTAAGTAACAGTAATGAACAATCTTGGTACCCGGAGTACAGATAATGAAATAATGAAAACCAAAAAACACTTCTTTTGAAAGAAAAGTGGGGTAATGCTGGGGTATATTATTGCTTGCTCTGTCAGATGTGATCACTGTTTTTGCTTAAATGTTTTTCTTTGTTACATGGGAGGATTCAATTCTAGGACTAGGAAGTGGAATGTACAGAAATAACTAGTATAAAAATAAAATATACCAATCAAGTTTATTTTTAAAAGAAATGTCTCTTATATCCTATATACTTCTGAATGACCAATCATAACTCTGCTTTTCTTTTTTTAGAATTACAGAAACATAACCTTCCTATGGACCATCTTTCCTTTGACTTATCCATAATGGAAAAAGAGAAATGGAGATCTTCTCCCGAACACTGATCGAGTTGTCTTAAGACCAAGTCCTGTAGATTCTGGTGGAATAAGAAAGGGGCACCTATCTCAAATGACATGTCTCACTGAGTTATCTTTCATCTCCAGCACGGCTCAGGAAATGTGGGTCAGCTAAATGATTCTATGGTTACTGCAGCAGGGGAGAATAGCAATATAACCCCATTCATTTTTGCAAGAATCAAAATTTCACCAAGTAGTACTGACTGCACTGAGGGATTGGCAAAATTTGAATCTTCAAGTGGATGGGACTAGTTGAGGAATGGGACAAAAATGAGGTTAGAATCCCAGGAACCTACTTTTGGACAAGGCTATACATAAGTGGAGGTATTTTTAATTTCTGTAAAAGCAAGGATTTTATAGTCATTGATTAGTTAGATTATGATGAGTCATATACCTGAGGCTCAGCTACCTACATATTTTATAAATAATTGTAGATAAAGACTTGATCTAAAAGCCAGGAAGTCTTTCCTAGGTTCTACTCTCAACTGTGACACAATGACTGACTATATCTCTAAGCAAGTTACTTAAAACCTCTTAGTGCCCTAAGCAACTTTTAGGGTAGCTTTTTGTCAGAGAAGATGACAGTCTTCATTGGCAGAGAGGGTTTCTTCACCTTTAACCTTCAAATCCTGAGTGCAGAACCTTTTTTTATTCCTTTGGGAATTATAGTATCATAGGAGCCTTAGAAATCATTTAATTCAAACCCCTCATTTCACAGAAAAGTCAATAAAGGTTTTGAACTTAAATAAAGGAAGATAGATATAAAACTGGAAGGGATCCTACAGGTCAGGTATTCCATTTGCCTCATTTTATATGGAGGAAATTAATGATTTATCCAGGTGGTAAGTGGTAGAATCAGATCTGAACTCAGGTCTAATAATTCCAAACTCATCACTCCACATGCAACCCATTAGCAGTACTTAACCCACTCCTGACACATAATGAGTACTTAAAAACATTTCCTTGATTTGATTCCTTCATACTTAGCAAAGTGCTTGGCACATAGTAGGCATTTAATAAATGTTTGTTGGCTATTTATTGGCAAGCATAAAAGGATGCTTTGGATCCACTCACATTCTATGTTTCAAATTGGTTTCCAACAGTCTCCTTCCCTGGAACACCTCTCTCATTTTCCCATTCAGGGGTGACTGAAGGCTTAAAACTGTGCCTTCCAGACATCACACATCTCTAGGTTTCGTCACTCTTCCCAGATTTGATCATTAAAAGAGCAGAGATACTAGGGCCCAACCCACAATTTTATTTGATAGATACATAGGTTGAAGCACCTGCCGTAACTTTCTTTCTCTCCCTGCCTTCCCTTTCTCTCTCTTATCACAAACTTGTACTATTACTCACCCTCACAACTATACTAATGATCTATAACATCTCCAATAGCTTTTTATAAACTTCATCACAAGAATCCAGGAAATATATTCCTAATCACATCCAAAATTTTCTTTATCACTTTTCAGGGTTAAAAAAATGCCTTGATAGTTCCTCTATAGTCTTCTCAATGGGGCCCATTTAGCCCCAAACTTAGGTTCATACTAACACCAAAATAGGACCCATATTTCCAGAGTTGTGTTAAAAATGGGAGATAACATGGAACACTCCAATCATTCAGTGTAGAAGATAATTCTTCATCTTTACTAGTCAATGTTAGAGTCCCAAGTCAGCAGTTCAGCATTGAATTCACCGCTTAGTTTTCTCATACCTTAATATCTTACCTCTTTAGTAATAAAGTTCCAACTTTTTATCGTGTTACCTCAGTAATCAGATTCCCTGTCTATGGTACTACAATTCTTCCAGTAATTGACTTTTCCCCTAATATCCCAATGCTTTTCCCCTCTTAATCAATCTAATGAGCAGTTTTCCAATCCTACCATTCTCTTACTCCTTCCCTTTGCTTCTTGGGCTTCCTGGTTTCCCTCAAAATTCAATGCTGTCTTAAACACAAGGCCCTTCTTGACTGACCCAGATGCTACTGTCTTCAGTAGCTGTCTTGCCTCTGCAAAATACCTTGTACTTATTTTGCAAAAAAATCTATAGTTATGAAAATTGTTTGCTTGGTTGGTAGCTGTCCTCTGTACCCATAGAGGATCAAAATGTTATGTTAGAGTCAAATTACAGTGTGTCTGACTGTGGCTGATCAGACCAATACGAGCTTGGAATATTCTGCCACAGGTCAGACACACATAGTCCCTAGGAACTTCTGGGATGAATTCTCTAATTTTGTGCATCTCAAGTTTTCTTCTGGGCTAATTCAATTCTGCTTTACTCATAGAGCACAGAGTCTCTGATGAGGGCAAGCCATGCTGGTGTCCTGTATCAATGTCTCCCATGTTATATAATCAATTCTAAAGTTCTTAAGGGAGACCTTGAGAGTGTCCTTGTATCACTTTTTCTGACCACCTTATAAGTGCATGCTCTGTGTGAGTTCTGATATCTCCTCTTCTAGCATGTAAGCTCCTTGAAAGCAAGGACTTTCATTTCTATCTTTGTATCTCCAATGCTAATTGTCTGGTACAAATCAGCACTTAAATGCTTTTGAATCAATGGATTGTAAATTGGACTTTTTTTGGATCACCAGTTCTATCCCTGACTGGATAGCCACCCTGGATCTCTACCTGATGAGTTTTAGTCTGTCTCTGTGTCTCTCTCCTTCCTTCCCTCCCTATCTCCCTTCCCCCACTTCTCTTTCTCTATCTCTATCTCCCTCTCTCCTTCTCCCCTATTTCCCTCTCTCTGAGGAGCTCTTTTGTCAATATAGTGAAATCTATAGATTCCTCCTTAGAAAAATATCTTTTAAAATAATTGAAGCAAATATCTACTATCAATTAGAAGTTATTGAAATTAAAGATTATTTTTCCCATTTGAATTTATACACCTACAAGATCTATTTATGTTCCTTGGGGATCCTTAGACTTCAAGTTAAGAATCTCTAGTTTAAACCTTTCACTAATAATGCACATATATGACCCAGTTCTCTCTTCTGTGTAAAATGATCTTTTGCTATGGCACCTATCTTTGGACTCATATCTAACTCTTGGCCCTTATCCCATGAGCAATCTTTACCAAACCCAGGCAATCTGCTATATTCTTTTTTTCAGGCCTTCTCTGGTTTCAAGCCCATTCCACTGATGCTGACACCTTGGCTCTCTGCAGAAGGTTAATCTGTCTGTTTTGGATTTGTAAGTAATGAGTGACAATACGTTTCTTATATAACTACCACCAGTTCAAGATTAGTGCTTATTAATAGCTAAGTTTCCTTTGGAAAATGACCTCTTGGGAGTAGTGGGAACACTAAGATAAAGTTGACACAGCTAGGATTGACTCAAGGTAGATAACAAAGGGGCTTCTAAAGATAAGCACCCTCAATCTGAGTGCCGATAACCTAGACTCTCTTATCAAATATGATTATAGAAGAAAAGATCTAGGTGTGGTGGTCCCAGCTGTTGGGGAGGTTCAGTATGGTGAATTTCTTGAGTGAAGGCCAGAACTAATATGTTAAGCCTCCAAGGTAGGCAAGGGAGATAAAATAGCTAGGTGGATTTAAAAAACAAACAAACAAACAAAAAAGGAATAGAGCAAGAAGAAGAGAAGAAAAAAGAAAGGGGAAAGGATAAGGAGTTAGATTATTGTTATATGCCATTCCCTCCCCTTCTCCAACAAAAGAGTTTTCCCAGTAGCGTAAGTTCAGCCCCCCCCCCCTCCAAAGACATATTTTCCTTAGTTAGCTATAAAAATCAGTTCTTGAAATTTAAGGGAAATAGGTAAGCCTATGGCAAAGTACACAAAGTATACAAGTACAAATAAACATTTAGCTCCAGGCTTTAAAAACAGTGGTGCTAAATTCAAAACAACAGCAACCCTTAGATTAGAAAACAAGTTTAAAACCAAAATGATTTAAGTTTTTTTTAAATCTTCACAAAAAAGAAAGGCAGCACAGGGTGGTCGGTAGAGCTAGAAAGATATTGATTCAAGTCTTGCCTCTACTGGGCTATGACATCCAACCACTTTCAGTGTTCTAGGTGATTCTTTAGAACTACAAATTGCACACACACACACAAAAAAGTGCACACTTGAACAGGTAGAAGGAGTTTCTTAGGAACTCATCTAAAAAGGAGGTCCCAATACCAGTACAAATATTTGTTCAGTTCTTATGTTCTAGTTAAAAGTGATATTTTAAAAAACTACTTTTAAAAGTTAAACAAATAGGTGATTCCCTTATTAATTTAATTGAGAGTGTATCTACAAGATACATCAGATATACAGCACAGGATAGAATCACAAATACCAATTTTTTGCCCCAGTTGTTTTACTTATTATAGAAATCACAACTTCTTGGGACCTCTGTTTCCTGTAAACTAGATTATCTCTAAGTTTATAACTTTAAAATTTTAAAATCCTTAACTTTTTTTAATGGGGGGGGGTGGATTGTAGGGTCAAAAACACAAAAGTTATGACATGAATCATATTTCTTTCTAAACTTGAATAAATCCTTTCCACTAATTTACAGAGAAAAATGGCTTATTTCTACATATGAATTATAACAGGGGTTGGCAAAAACATAAGTATTTTAAAACATAAAACCATTCTTAGCCAGCAGGCCAAACAAAAATAGATGAGAGGCCAGCCTATGACCTCAGATCATTATTTGCCAAACCATGGATTACAATATTGGACAGAAGTCTAGGGAAAAGGATCATTAGACTCAATTGTGGTTGTTAAACCTTACCTGTGACTTTCTAATTAGTTCTGGGAATTTCTTCCTCTGCCACCATTGTTTTTCTACTTGTAAAATGGGGAGAAAAGCATTTTTATGTACCCCCCCATTCTCTTATGGGAGAATGAAATCACTTTGCACGAATGAGATGCTGGAATAATTTAGGATTCTGGATCTTAAGCTAGAGGAACTTCGTCAGCCATCTTGTTAAATTACAGATGAGAAAACTGAAGTCCAGAAAAGTTCAAGAATGTATCCAAAGTGACACAAGTAATTAGTATTAAAAGCAGGATGTAAACATGGGTTCTCTCACTGAAAAGCTAGGGCACTTTTCATGTTTCTAAGATCAGCAGAAATGACACTCTGACTTAGAATCTTGGGCCCAAAGGAGACTTCCTGAGGTAGTTGTAGACCTCTACAAAAAGGGGTGATCCCAGAGAGCCAGAGTGTCTTCGTCAAGAGTGAGTTATGCCAGACTAATCTCATTTCATTGTGAGATAGGGCAAGTAAATGAACAGACTAGGGGAATTTTATGGATAATGCCTAATGTTTTCCCTCTTGATTTATCTCCAATTTATACTGTCCCTCCCATTAGACTAGGAGCTACTTGAGAGTCAAAATTATGTTTTACATTTTTTTTTCCTTGTATCTCTCATACTTAACTCAGTGTGTACAATAAGCACTTTAAATGATTCTGGAGTAACCAGAGATTCTGATTGCCAGAAAATGTTTCTTTTTTAGGTTTGTCATTTACCATTTGTTAACATCTATTTATTCCCTCGTAATTTGGGGCAAGTCGATGAATGTCTCAGTGTCTCAGTATCCTTGTCCAAGATTCCATCTAGCTCTAGATCTATGATCCTATAATTTGTGAAATCAGGGGGATGGTGCAGATGACCTTGAGTTTAAAATCTCTATGCAATGACCTAGTTCATCCCCCTCTTCCTGCCCTCCATTTATGTCATAGGGACTGAATGAATATCCCAAAGAAAAGGAATTAGGTTATTCTCTTGTACACTTGTCCTTGCCTCAGGTATTTTAAATTTTGTTGCTGTTATTATAATTTTAAGGTATTCTTCAACTGCTCTCCAGTAGGAAGGGAGAGAGGGCCAAAGAAGTGCAAGTGAAAATGCTCATTTGCACAGTGTGTAACATCTGCATTAAAAATAGTCAAAATGGTATTTCTGGAAGGTAATTTGCTCAAATTACAAGGTTCACTTATCCTAAAAAGACATTCAACCATTTTGTTTCTCATGTACATGCTATTCATCTGATTCATCACTTACAACAATGCCACTTTGTCCCTGACAACCCAATGGCTCGAGGTTGTTTTATGATGAGAGATGCTTTTAATTCCCCTTTGGGAAGCTGAGACTCAAAGAGATTGATAAATATACTCAGGGTCACACAGAAAGGCAGTCATAGTATATAGAAGGAAACTATGAGGTGATACTTGGAACACTGGACTTTGAGTCAGGAAACCTGGGATATCTTGTCTCAATATGGCTGAGAAAACAACGTGAAAGAGCAGGAAGGCCATTGGATATGACATCAAAGACTTAGCTTGGAATAGACCACCATTCTGTCTTTGTGTAACTGAATTCCTTACTCTATTTACAGAATGAAAAGGTTTAAGTAATATTTTATTTTCTTTATCTTTTATTTTCCTTGACTTTTCCAGATCAAAATCATCCTAAAATGCCAAGTAACCTCAATAAGCTCATCTGTAAAATGGGGGTGAAAATACCTGCTCTGTCCCACTCACAGGAATGTTTTAAAGGACAGTTCACCTGGTGCACTATGATAAAAAGACCATATGGTTAAGGAGGAGGATATGTGGGAGTTAGATATAACTCCTTCAGGAAGCCCAAGAGAAAAAGCAGGTTTAGCCTATGGTTTGGGGATGGCTAAAAGTATTTGGAGGCAAAAAGGACCTCTAAGTATAGCAGTAGCAGTCATCAATATGTGGGATTTTAAAGAGTTAATATCTGGTACTTGATCTCCTTGCATGGGCAATGTCAGAAGGAAACACCCACAAATTGGGAAAGGATGTAAAATGAAGGGGGAGAGTAAGAAAGAAAGGTTGAGAGGGTTAGAGGAACAGAGCAGAATAGTCAGAAAAAGGAGGACAAACTGGGAAGCTTCTGAGTGAAAGGGGACAGTGGAAGGATAGTAACTCCCCCCAAGGAAATAATAGCAAATGAAGGGCCATTTCATAGCCAATGGGAGTAGAGATCCATCAAGAAAAGAGTTCTTATAGAAGAAAGAAGATAGTTAGATTATCTTGGTGAGGAAAGACTTTTTTTTGGCATCCATAAGGGAATACAAGGGAGTAGGGACCAAGTAAGACATCCAGGGAGCAATGAGCAAAGAGAAATCAATGGTAAAACCTGGCATTTTGTTTCATATTTAGGGTTTATAAACTAGTTTATATGCATCATTTCATTTGGTACTTGGTATAGCCTTATAAGAAAGGTGGTACAAATATTATATCCATTATTCAGATGAAGAAACTGAAGTCCATTGAGGTTAATAGCATTTCTATGGCATTTTTGGCAAATGTTTTACTTATATTATCTCATGTGATCCTCATAAAAATCCTATCAAGTTGACATTATTATTATCCTTTTTTTACAGATGAAGAAACTAAGGCTGAAGTGAATTAAGCAATTTGCCCAGAGTTGTATAGCTAAGAAAGCATTTGAGATAGAATTTTAATAATAGCAACAATTAAAAGGTCAAGGTCTCCCATTTATTTCATTCAGGATCATCTCTAGGAGTCTTGATCTAAATCTTGTCACTGGACCCAGATGGCTTTGGAAGGAAAAGTGCAGGTGACCTTACACAGCTCTCCATCACTTAAATCCAATCTACTTGCATGTCATATCATCCCCTCCCTGAAATCATGGTCCTCTTTGAGAACAAAGGACAAACAACAATCTACTATGTTCCAGGGTTTGTGCTAAATTTTATAATTATCCCAATTGTTTTTCTCACTCCTAGGAGGTAGATGCTATTATTATTTCCATTTTGTGGATGAGAAGGCTAAAGTAAGTTAAGTGACTTTTCTAGAGTTGCATAATTAAGTAACTGCCTGAGGTGGGATTTTAATAATAATAACTGCTATTATAGCAAAACCCATCATTTATATTGAGCTTATAAGCCAGGATCTGTGCTAGATACTTTACAATTATTATCTCATTTGATCCTCACAAAACTGGGAAACAGGTGCTACCATTATTATTATTCCCATTTTACAGATGAGGAAACTGAGGCAAACAGAGGTTATGTTACTTGCTCTGGGTCAAATACCTAGTAAGTGGGAGGCCAGATTTGAATTTAGATCTGACTCAAGTTAGACATAAGTTTAGATCCCAGATTATTGTGAGAGTTGCTGTTACTATTGTTTTCTAGATCTATGATTTGATGGGGAGCAGTTGTTCTTATTTCTCGAAGAGAACCATGATGTCAGGGAAGTGATGCTATGACATGCAAGTGAATTGGATTTATATGAAGGCTGTGCAAGGTCACTTGCCTCAGTTTCCCCTCTAGAGCCTCTGGGTCTAGTGGCCAGATACAGATCAGGACAATGAGAGATGACTCTGAATGTAATGGGAGACACTAGCCCTTTTAAGCTAAAGTCTTCAACGGGTCTGAGTTTGACTCTCATTCAGGGAAAGTAGGAACTCCTTCCATTAAGAGGAATCAACAACTCTCACAAACAATCTTAGGTGCCTGGGGCACTGAAAGGTTAGCCAGCTTGCCACTCCTAAGTGGTCTCAGGTACTGCATGAATTCTGGTCTTCCTGACTCCAACCCTCATCCTTCTATTTATTGCACTGTATTATCTCTCTTCTGTAAAAATTAGAAATAAGGAAGGCAAATAGATTGGAATTTGAGATAAGAATAAGAGGCATCAGACAGGCAAAAAAAAAAAAAAAAAAAAGACAAAATATGAAGCAGGCCCCAGAAAACTAAAGTCAAAGCAATATAGATAAAGTTCTACTGAAAATAAGAACACAGCCTTAATCATAAGAATGTAGAAAGTGGAAGATTTAATTCACAGAGAAAAGAACTAGATGCAATTTTCCTATGACAAATGGGCTTGTATATAACAACATAAAGGGGAGAGGGAATACAATGCAGCCCAGAATGTTGGGATGGGAGTTAAGGAACCTGAAATCTTCCTTCTCCTTTGCCAATAACTTTATTTCAATCAACAAGAATTTATTACGTGCCTACTATGTGCCCAGCACATAGAAAAAGTCACCATTCTCATGTAATTGAAGATTTTCCCCAAGTAACTTATACCGACAATCTCTAAGACCCTTTCCAGCTCCACAGAGACTGGGTGGTGAGACTCTGAACGATAACAGACTGAGCAGCTGCTAGGATATCACTTTCTTTATTGGACCTTTGTTTCAACGAATCATAGAATCAGAGCAGAAAGGGATTTCAGAGGTCATCTAATGCAATCCTCTCATTTTACAGATGAGGAAAATGAGCTTTAGGGAGACAGGAATTTGCACCAAGTCACACAGCCAAATCATGGCTCTCCCGTTCAATACTTCTTGCACAACTTGCCTGCACTCTCCTGTGCCCATCTACTGGAGACTTGAGTATTAACGTCAATGCTCCCATTGAATCCCTTCTCTTCGCTTATTGAGCTTGCCAAAACACCATGGTCTGAAAAGTAAGTAGTTGAAGCTCCAAGAGGATTTTTCCCAGGCATTGAATAGAGACTCTGTATTTTTCTTTCAATCTACAAATAAGGAAGAAAAGCCCAGGAATCTGTAAAAGTTTCTTTGGAAGCTGTTTAGATAGATTTCATCAGTTCACTGAGTCTACTTATCATCCCCCATACAATCACCCCACGGGGATCTGAGGCAGCAAAGGGGTGCCTGCCTGCCTGCCACTGACTGCTTTGGCCACTCATTCTGATGTTTTATCAAAGTGACAGCTCAGTGCCATGGGCCCATTTCAAACAGAGAAGAGGCCTAAGTGTCAGTTCTCATCATCAGTGATAAAGAGCCCAGAATTTGATAGCTTGATTTTCAGCTGTCTCCTCAATGTGACATTTCTGAGGATGGAATCATGAGCCAGTGTGACAGGAGGCAAAGGGAGGGGGGGGGGAGAAGATTCAGATCTATGGAAGGAAGGCAAAGAAGGAGGTAGCACTACCTACTATGTATTAAACACTTTACAAACATTAGGACTGTGCTAAATGTCTTCAAATATTGTGATTTGATCCTTACAACAATCCTGAGAGGTAGTTGCTGTTACTGTCCCCTACACCTGAAGAAACAGGTAAGCAGAGGTGAAGTGACTTGTCTAATAACTGTCAGAGGGAAAATTTGAATTCAGACCTTCTTTACTCCAGGCCTAGGGGTACTACATCTAATGCCATCTAATGTACCACAGGGGATTCTATATGTGCCTGGGCTCCAAACAGAGATCGGAATTCAGAGTCAGAAAGAAGTAAAGAACAAGCTAGGGTAAGTTGTGGGGAATAAAAGGAGAATATTACAGGAAAGAATTATCTCAAAGACCAAGTAATATATCAGACCAGGATTTTATGCAAGGAGGCCTTGTTGTGGTGATGATTGAAAAAAAAATTAACATTCATATATATTTACAAATAATACCTCATTTTAGGTAAGCCAAGTGGGATGATGGATTGAATTCTGGGCCTGGAGTTAGGAAGATCAGAGTTCAAATTTAGCCTCAGAAACTGTACAACCCTGGATAAGTAATGAATTGTTGTTTGCCTCAGTTTCCCCATCTGTAAAAAGGATATGATCATAGGCCTTTGGGATTATTGTGAGGATCAAATAAGATATAAAATGTTTAATGGCACATAGTAGGAGCTTTATAAATATTTATAAATATGATTGTTAGTATTATCTTCACAAGAGATCCTGGAAGTAAAAGAAAAAAATTCCCCATTTTACAGATGAGGAAACTGAGGCAAACAAGTTAAATGACTTGCTCAGAGTCAAACAGCAAGTGCCCAAGGCCAGATTTAAATTCAAATCTCTCTAAGTACAGCATTTTATCCCTTGTTCTATCTAGCAGCTTTCTACCACTTCTGATTCAATGGCCTAGAATTCTTTTCCTTAACACTTCTCTTGGGTTCCTTGAAGTTTCAGTTAAAATCCTACCTTCTACAAGAAAGCTTTCCCTTTCCCCACTGTGATTTATCTCTATTTTATCCTGCACATAGCTTGTTTGTTCATAGATGAATAAGATCTCCCATTAGATTATAATCTCTGTAAGGGCAGGGACAATTTTTTGCCCTTCTTGTATACTTAGCATTTAGTACAGTGCCTGGCAAGTAATAGATGATTAATAAATGTTTGGTGATTTGATTTGACATACAGAGTAACTTCCAGAGGAAATATATACCAATAGATCAGGAAAGAACAGGAATGGCATCTGGGCTGTGCCTCAAAGCAAGTCCATCAACCAATCAATAAATAAAAATTTATTAGGCTTCTATATGCCAAGCGCTGTGCTAAGTGATAGGGATTTTTTTAAAAAGATAAAATACGGTCTTTACTTACAATCTAATGGGGGAGGCAATGAGCAAACATTATACAGAATACATAGGAAATTGTTTTTTTATTTAAATTACACATGATAAAATTCAATAGTAAATATAACAAAATATGTAATAAGTACAAACTAATTCTGTTTATTTAACAAGAGAAGGTATTGGGATTGAAAGGTGGGAAAAAGCTTCCTGCAGAAGGTAGAATGAGACATTGATTCTAAGAAGTGTCATTCTCTTGTCTATCAATAGAATCCATATGTCCCAGACCTACCAGTACAAATTCTTCTTTTTTTTCATTGCCTCAAGCATTTTTATGTGATCTTGTGTGGGGGGTGGGGGAGATGGAATCTAAAGATTGCAAGACAATTTCTATTTCTTTTTCTTCCTTCCCTTCCCCCACCCCACAGGACCAAGTCACTGCTTCAAGTCTGTCAACTCAAGCCAGGTACAAAAAAGCGCAGGTGGCTTTGGTGTAACAAAAGCTAGACCACCTGAAAAAACAGCTGCAGGAATGACAGGCTCGGTCCAAAGGGACCACGGAGAAGATCAGCTCTGCTAAGTCACACAGTCCCTTCCTTGTACAAGACGGAGGCAGAAATCAGCATGAAAACAGTGATTTGTTCCTGGGGTCTGGAGGCTGCTGGAGCCCACCCAAACCTCCTCCTGACAACTTGGAAAGGATGGTTTGACCTTCCCACCTGTGGGCCTATGAAATTATACCTAATGTTACTCTAGCCTTGATGAGAGTCCTATTCTAGGGACTAAATATAAACTCCAATTAGCAATTACCATGTGTCTTGGGTAAATAACTTGATTTCCCTGGGCCTGCCTCAATTTCTCACGTGTAAAACCACAGCATTGGGTAGGATCTCTCCTGAGGCTGGCATGACAGTGACCATGGGGTTTTCAAAGGCAGTGTCAGAAGAGAACAGAACGCTGACAGTTTTTACTAAGTAGGAATAGCTTTAAAGATCAATCCAGCATTGCTTTGCATTTGTCAAATGGACATCAGCTTCACTAATTTAGAAAGAGTTATCGCTAACACCTTGGGATATTCTCAATTAGAGCAACTCAGAAGGACCACCTCTGGAGTCATGGAAAGGCTGTATTCTATGTCTCCAGAGGGAGAGCCCATGTCAGCAAGAATGAAAACGAGGTCTATAAAGCAAATCATTTCCCTGGTACCTTACCTCTTCTCCAGTTTGACTTCATACTACAGGAATAGATTAATAATATGCTAAGGAAGAGGGAGGGAGTAAACTCTACTACTTTATGCTCTTCTTTAGGTTGAAAAACTGAAATAGGGAGAGAAAAACCAATTGCTCCCAGGAAACAATGATTACAGAAACAAAGCTAGACTTCCTGAATCCTGGTCCATCCAAGGCTCCTTTGGCCCAGAGATTTATTGTGTAATCTTTCCCCATCATGTACCACCAGGTGTATACCTAGGAGGATTTTCAGTACAATGTCTGATGCCCGCATTAGACTGTAAGCATTATGAGGGTAGGGACTGTGCATTAAAACTTTGGTTCTCCCACATGACCTAGCATATGGTGCAATTTCGTAGTCATATGGCAAGAACAAGAGATGTCAGGTAGATAGCCAGAATAGTACTCTGGGCAAGAAAAAAACCTGGTACATCAAATGGAATCCTTGTGGCAAATGGCTAAGGGAATATGGACAAAAGATATGTGGGATAGATAAACACTGATGGCTTGCAACCTATGTAATTGCAGGGAACTCCTGAACTGATGAAGACATAGATTCTTGTGAATATTTGATTCTAACATTCATCACACAAGAAGACTTAAAAGGTCTATTCAGTGAATGAGTCTGGTGGATAACTCCTCATGCTGAACTAACATTAAACATTTAAATGAAGAGAGAGAGAGAGAGAGAGAGAGAGAGAGAGAGAGAGAGAGAGAGAGAGAGAGAGAGAGAAAATCAGAGAAAAAGAGACAGACACAGAGAGAAACAGAGAGATGAGAAAATCAGAGACAAAGAGACAGACACAGAGACACATACAGAGACAGAGACAGATAGAAAGAAAGAGTGAGAGAAAGAGAGAATTGGCAATGAGGAATGTGTTTTGTAAACCTTAAAGTTTTATATAAATGAGTTGTTATTATAATGATTTATAAAATTAAGTTAACAAAATTAATTATAAAGATTATAAAATGATGATAGTGACATTCACATCCTTGAAATATTTCAATTAGTTTTGGAAAGAGAAGCTGGAGGGGCAGAAGTCCATTTTTTTATTTTAATTTCTGGAGCTTGGACATTTAGATCCTTGGAATCTTAGCCTTCGTAGGTACCACATAACCAAGACAATGCTGTTTGTAATATTCTCCGAGGGCTTCAGATGAAGACGCTGTGCTTTGGCAGAGCTGTAACTAACAGATTCAAGGGCCTGGGTTCAAATCCACTTCTGATACATACTGTCTCTGTGACTGGGCAAGATCCTGTACCTCTCCTAAATAACCTTCTAAGACTCTGAATGGCCTAAAAGGTTCCTACCTACTTGAGTAAAGGTAGTCTCTTCACCTGGAAGTTTCCAATAATAATGAAATCACAGGTCAACTCCCTTTCTCTGTGCCTAGACTAGGTGGCCTATTAGGTTTTGTCCAGTTCTAAATATCTGATCTTGTGTAAAATCAAAAGTTTACAGGTTGAATTAGCTGAGCTATTCTACTGAGGAGGTGGGGATGTAGGAAGGCAAGAAGGCATAGGTAGATTTCCCTTATCCCTAAGCAATACAGCCCAATTAAAATGGAGAGTTTCTAAACTAGGTATCAGACACCAGCCTAGGTACTGGAGATATAACCACAGAACAAAATAATCTCTGCCCTTGAGAAGGTAAGTACAAAATATGAATAAAGGAAACACTGAACAATTTGGGAGAAGTGAGGGTGGGTTTATCTAGGCAGGAGAATTTGAATTTGTAGGAAACTGGGGGTTCTGAAGAGGAGAAAAGAAGGGAATATATTCCTTGCCTGGGAAACAGCCTCAAAAAGGCTCAGTGATGGGAAACTATGCCCCTTATGATGAACGACTAGGAGCACGGAGTATATGAAGGGAATGAAAAGACATAAGCCTTCAAAGATAGGCTGGTATCACACTGTAAAGATTTTTAAATGCCATTCAGAATGATTTGGATTTTATCTTAGAGAGAGCAGCTGTGGTGGTAGAGCACTGCTCCTGGAGTCAAGAGAATCTGAATTCAAATGTGACCTCAGATAATAGTATCACCCTAGACAAGTCACTTAGCCACTATTTGCTTCAGTTTTCTCTCTGTAAAAAATAGGAAGAATAATAGCATCCATATCCTACAGTTGTTGTGAGGTGCAAATGAAATTGTCATTGTAAAGCAGCAAGTCCTATATAAATGTATACTATTCAATTTTGTAAAAGATTGTGGAAATAAATTTAAATTTTTTTGAATATTTTACATGATTTCAGATATATATATATATAATATATAATTAATATCCTATTGCTTGCCTTCTCAATATATGGAGAAGTGAAAGGGAAGGAAAAAATTTTAAATGGATGCTAAAAATATTTTATCTTAAAACTAATGGGAAGCTGCTGTAGCTTTTAGAGAATGAGAGTCACAAGAGTAACAAGTAACCTGAGCTTTAAGAATATCACTTTAACATGGAAAACATACTGAGCCAAAGTGGTCAACAACAACAGCAAAGATAACAGCTCACAATCAGGTCACTTGAAGCTTTTTAAAACATTTTCCTCACAGTGGATTGGGAGTGGGGGTAGAGAAGGAAAGGAGACTTGTCAACCCATTTTATGGATGAAAAAGCTAAAATTCCAAAAAATTGAAGCCTTTTGCAGGGCCACACAAGTGGGTAAGCATCCATTCTAGGAGTCAACACCAGGACTTTTAACTTTCAGATAAAAGCAAAATTTTCCATGACCTGAGGCTACTACACCTGTTGTTGTTGTTAATCCTTCCAAAAGACCTCACTGGGTCTTGACTTACAGGTGAATTGGATATAAATCAGGCAGAGTTGCAGGAAATTATCAGCTTCACTCTTTCTTCCTAAGTCATGACAGAAGCCTGGATAACTGGCAATAACTCGAGATGCAGTGGATGATCTTGGCTTCTTTGATGTCTGACAAAGCTATCCTTTCTTCATGGCCATTGGAAAAAAAATTGTTCTTGTCCACCCATGCAAGCAGGGGACATCTCCTCACTCTTGGGGTAAACTGTTAACTTTGAGGCTAAACCTCAGCCTGTTTTAGCCCATATACCAAGGTTTTACCAGGGTGTTATCCTTGTGCATGATACAGATTTTGGCGCCATAACTGATCCTTGGGTGATGGATGGACACCAAAGGTGAATGAACAGCCCTAAAAAGGGCTCACACCAGAGGTGCTAGTCCTCCCTGAACAAACCATGTGCCACACCTAAACATACTGAATTAAAGTCTGATTTTTCTTTATCCTGGGGAAGGATTAATTTAATGACTAACAAAATGGTTATTTTGGACTGCAGTGAAAAAACAGACCTGGTATCAGAGGATCCAACAGCATTCCCCTCTACCTCCTCCCTCAATAATTCGATTCAGCACTGACAATATGCACAGCTCTAATCATCTCTCAGAAGAAATCGCCAGTCAAAAACAAATTCAGCAATAATTCTTTAGCACGTTCTTTTGAAACTTCTCTGTAGCTAGTTTGGTCCAGATGTCCCCCTTTGTTACTGCTGTATTTGAGTTACCCCAGAACCTGACTGTGTAAAAGGGATGGGGCCTTGAAGGCTCTCTCTGCTAGACAATAGACCATTCAAATCGACTCAAAAGATGGTGTGGCTAGAATGGGACCAGTTGATTATAGACCATCACTCCTGAGAGATTGAGAGATATTGTTCCCCGGAAACAAAAAGGATGTACCCACTTGAGACTAAAAGGAGAAAGGAAGATTGCCAAGTTGTAGTTTTTCAAGAGCAATACATTTCCACTTTGGTGTGTGAGCCAGCCAGTCAAGTATCCTGATATTCTGATAACTTACAGAGATAAAACTTCATAGGCTGGATTCTGGTCATCCTCTCATCCCACTGCCTGAAATTTTTAAGGAATTGTTTTAGAGTTCCTTGAATCAAAGATCCAAAACTGAAAATTATTTTAAACTGTCATTTTTTTACACATAAGGAAACTGAGGCAAGAGCAGTAAAGTGATTTTCTTGGGTCTTAGGTACAGTTTTTAGTCCTAAACTAGTTTTCTTTATTCTGCACCACATTGCCTCTATCCTTTTAATATTCTTTCACAATTCAATTTTGGGAATATTCTCAGTTATCATTTTAATTATTCCTCAACAATTCTGGGAGATAGATAGTAGAATTTTTATCCCCATTTTATAGGTGAAGAAGCTGAAGCTGGGAGTCCATTAAGTGACTTTTCCAATTTCACACAGCTGTGAGAATCAGAACTAAAACCTGGTCTTCTTACTATAAATCCATAGCTATTTCTATTATATCAAACTCCTCAAATGTTCAACCAATTTCTATCATCTTTTTGATGTTTCTCCTTCATTTTATTCCCACAAAGGTTTAAAACAGATCTGAGAGGCTCTTGCCCAACATATTTTCATCTCGCATCTATTAAAATTCACTTTCTTGTCAGAGATGAGATTGGAAAAATGACATCTTTTCCCATAAATTCATCCTTGGAGAGTTGTCTGCTCCACTTAATGAGGAAGCCAAATTCTCAACATTTATACCAATGCTGCTCAACATTCACACCAATTATGCTCCTTGTCTTGTCTACCTATTCTACCTTGGAATAAATGGTGGTAGTGAATTTCAGTAATAACAACAAAATCATTAGTATTTATATATCAGTTTAAGGTATGTAAAATTTATATATAGGCTCATTTGTGAAGTAATTTATTATCTATTTTTATGAGGTTTCTGAGGCAGAAGTTACTTGTGAAGAAGCTGAGAGCTGAGATTTTATTATACATTATATATATGTATATATATATATACATATATATATATATATATAATTACACAATAAGTATTTGAAACAGGATTCAAACTCAGATTTTCCTGATTCCAAGTTTATAACTCTATGCACTGTACAATCTGCCCCTGTTATCAGTCACT
This sequence comes from Antechinus flavipes, assembly GCF_016432865.1. Lineage (NCBI taxonomy): Eukaryota > Metazoa > Chordata > Mammalia > Dasyuromorphia > Dasyuridae > Antechinus > Antechinus flavipes. Next base: position 220,993,137 of record NC_067399.1, on the reverse strand, counting down.
CTTTTCAGTGACAGTAGCAAAACAAAGGATCCTGACTGGAGATTCTGATGAGGTCCAGCTTAACCAATAGCTTGTGTTCCACTCCCCACCCCTTAAGGAGATGGGAGATCTTCTTCCCATGTGAGTCAGAGGGAATCACAGCCTTGACTTTGCTTCGCTGAATGCAGCAGAGGAATTACTCCTCATTATCAGAACTTGAATTATACTCCAATGCTACTTTATAGAAAAAAAGGAAACTAGAATCTAAACAGAATAAATGATTTGCTCAGATTCATATAGCTAATAACTTACAGAGCAAGGACTGGAACCCAGGGGTTCTGAATCCCAGACTGTGCTATGTATATTGATTTTTTTTTAAACCTGCCTAATATACTGAAGGGAACAACAAGAAACATCTGAACTCTTGGTTTTCCTGAGCTAAGAGTGCAAAGTCAGCAATTCAGTGAAAAGAACTCTGATATCAAGAGCACTAAATGCTAATTCTTGACCTCAGGGAAGCCATTCGGTTCACTTACAGGAGAGCAATAACCAAACCAGGGTAATCAGAACTTTGCCATAGGGTGGGAAATTTAAAAGATATTGATAGCACCATCCTGTGGTGTGCATCCTCCCCAGTCTGCCTTACACGCATCAGTAAGCTGTAATTCCAGGGCAAGTTAGAATTTGGAGAAGAGAGAAAAATTTAGCTAAGACCTAATCCTTAACTTGACAATTCTTATAGTCCAGTAAGAGAATGAAACACAGAGAAGTTAGTGGATCCCCTTAGAGACTGGGAAGGTGGCCAATTCCCCCAGCCTCCTATTTCCATGGTTTAGATACCTCCTAGTTCCCTAACATGCATTTGTTAGCCTTTGATCTCTCATGTCATAGGTACCAAAATTTTGAGTTACAAACTCTACATAAATAAGATTCTACAACAAGGGAGCTCAAAGGAACCTTTAAAGATAATTTATTTTCACATGTGAAGATGCTAAAGAATAGAGGATACTTGGTATGATTAATCCAGGATTCTTTCATTTGGTTCAATGAAACAACATATATTCAGGGGAGTGATAATTTAATTAGATGATTTCTGAGATTCCTTCAGAGGCAGCTAAATGGCACAGTTAATTGTGTGCTGGGCCAGAAGTCCCGAGGACTTGGGTTATAATCCAGCCTCAGACACTTACTAGCTGTGTGATCCTGGACAAGTCACTTAACCCTACTTGCCTCAGTTTCCTTATCTGTAAAATGAGCTGGAGGAGGAAATGGCAAACTGCTCCAGTAACTCTGCCAAGAAAGCTCCAAATGGGGTTGTAGAGAGTTGGACATGACTAAAAAAATGACTCAATAACCACCTTTCCAGTTCTGACATTCTGCCATTCTGTCACTTATTGGAAAGGCCAGGCTTGGCCATCTCCTGAATTTGACCCTCACAGGCATATGTAGGCCTCCATTATTATATCTCTTTCTCATGTCAATTTATACATTTATATATGTGTGTGTATATGTGTATACACACACACATATATATATTTCTATATATATACTATGTCATAGAACAAGGAAGGACAATTGCTAGAATGGGGGAGATTTAAGATCTAGATGCAGGGAAGAAATGATAAGAAAAAGGTCAAAATGATATGTGGTTGCTCTGAGATAAGACAGACTACACAAGATTCATATACTGAGGAGCTGGATTACTGGTATTGTTCTGTTAACTTGCTAAATAGCTATAATTAAAACTTGACTATTATCATTAATTATAACCATGGCTCTTGATTGGCAAGTGGGTGTTTTAGTGTTACAAGCATGATAATTCTTTATTTTTTTTTCAAAAAGTAAAAGAGATAGATGTGACTCACGGCTTTAAGGAGCAGATGCACTGCGGTGGGATTGGGGATGCTAAGAAGTTAAATAACTTGTGCTAGATGTCTTAGACAAATGAATAAGAATTAAAATGATCTAGTTACTTTCTGATCATGTCATGCATATGCCTGACCCATTCAGTCAACGCCAGTAATTTCTAAGTGCCTTCCTCTAGGATGAATTAGGAAATCTTCTCTTTGGCTTTTAAAGCCTTCTTCAGCCTGCCCCCTACCTACCTTTCCATTGTTCTTAACACTTTACACTCTAGTACATATTCTGTGATCCAAGGACACTTACCTTCCTGCTGTTTCTCACACACAACTCTTTCTTTCAAGTACAAGCATTTTTACTGACTGTCCTCCACCCAAGGAATTCTCAAACCTTAGCAAATACTTAGCACATGGCAGGTCTTAATAAATGCTATTTGATTGATAGATTGTCATGAGCTGATGATGATTTCCAGGAGCACCCTCCCCATCATTACATGGGGTACTTCCGTTCAGATGTCCTCAATTTTCTTCTGCTTACCAACCTCAGTCCATGTTTAAGTTTTGGTTCCTGCCTTCCCAGATAGCATACAAGAGTTGCTGAGAGCAAATAAAATGGTATTCTTTTGTTAAGGCTTAGATAATGTTTTATTTTTTAAAACTTTTTGTTTTCAAAATATATACATAGTTTTCAACATTCACTCCTGCAAGACCTTGTGTTCCAAATTTTTTTCCTCCCTCCCTTCATCCCAGTCCCTCCCTTAGATGGCAAATAATCCAACATATAGTAAACATGTGCAATTCTTCTATACATATTTCCACAATTTAGATAATGTTTTAGCCAGATATTTAGATTATTTTTATTTTATTATATATTTTGTTACTACTTATATGCATACACATACACACATTAAATGTGTTCTCCCAGCATCCCTGTTCTCCACATCCTTCCTTGTTACTGATGCCTTGAATCTCTTCTCCTACTGTTTTAGTTCCTATACATACCTGCTAATTTCTGACAATTTGTCACAATATTGGACTTCTTGAATTAGTTCTGATCTTAGTTTTTTAAATCTGTCTATCCAGCTTTTGACCCACTGAACCTGGTTGCTCTGAACCTACTTCTTGTATGCCCTAATTAATAATTTTTAATTGACTCTGCCAACACCTGTCTGATCCTTATGCTGTTGCTGTTTTCCTAGTCTTAACTTCTCTTTTGATTTTGTGGATAGTATCTTTCCCTCTGGCCATCTGCTAATGTTATAATATAAAATGTGACAACAAGTCAAAAAGCATTTAATAAGTGCTTAGTATGTAGTGGACACTGTGGTAGGGAAACCTTTATGGACTTTTTTTTTTTTTGCTCAAGGCCTAGAATATGAAAAATTTCAATTTATTTATTAATTATTTATTTTTAAAATATTTTCAAAGTTACATTAAAAATAATTTTTACATTTGTTTTTAAGGTTTTTGACTTCTAGATTCTCTCCCTTATCCCCACCTACAATTAAGAAAACACATCAAAAATTTTCATATTGGATATGTATGCAAAACATATCCAATATGAAAATTTTTAATGCCACATTTGAGCCAAGCCTGGCCAGAGATCTGGATACTGTATGATTGGTATTTGCCCCAGAATGTCTTTAAAAAACCTGTCCTATCTTCAGTAATATAGATAAGGTGAGCAGAATGATGGGGAAAAGGCCTATCCAATATTAAAGAAAATTATGCCTGATCCAGTCTCTCATTTTGCCTTCAATGTACCTCCCAGAAACCCCCTGAATAGCATGTGACCTATTCACGTCTGCTATTTTTGACAATGAGTTGAGACCCTACTTCATATCATATCATGTATATCTAAATCCTCCCAACCTCTGGAAACATTTTTTAATCCCCAATTCATCTCAGATGATTTCTTAGCAGGTTTATTAGAAGAGAGTAGGGGAGAATAATTATTCTGAAAGTATTTTCTTCTAAATGGAAATAATTAAAATACCAAATGTAAATAGAAATCCAAAAAAGAGGATGGTCCAAACTTCGAGTCCCAAGAATCATTTATATTGCTTTTTTTCTTCCCCCTCAAGCCTTGGGCAAAGAGACAAATCACAAGAATTCCTTATAGTAGAAAAGGCACTGAGGCTAGATTCCAAAAACTTGAAATTGAATCCCAAATCCTGCTACTTATATATCCAAATAAAGTTATTGGTGTTTAGAGAATTTGAAGTGATGAGTCTAATAGCATTTGATGAACAATATAGTCGATTTTTTTCTATTAAATAACTTCTTATTAAAAATATGTCAAATGTTAAAAAGTTAATGTTTTCACATATATTTGAAGAAACAATCCAATGGAGGGCAAGATTTAAAGAAAGATATGCTCTTAAATTTAATATAGTATCCTATATTAACCTGCCTCTCCTTATTTTGAAGAATCTTTAATGTACTTTCCTATGTAAAATTCTTCCCAACTTTACTCAACATAAAGCTTCCCTGAAGCATTTACTGTCTTTTATCCTCTTTGAACTTCAGATTCAAACTAGAGTCAAAAGTCTTTGTTTCCACTTACAATTTTTCCATGAGAAGTTGTCATTTGCCTTACTAGGTCTAGGGCTTATGAGCCAGTCCCTATCTACATTAGAATAAATTACTCTGTTTTAACTGTAGAATCCTTACATCTATTCCCCTTTCACAGGAAAAAATGGCCAGACAGAACATGATTTCTGTGATGCATAAGTAAAGGTAACTTTGGCCAGTGAACCTCCATGATGTTATAGGTGATATATTCTTCTCTCCTTTAAGAAAATCACTGTAACATTTTTGTTCATATTACTTTACAAATAAAACTACAACTTAACCTTTATCCAGCCTCACAGTTTCTGTTTCTTAAAGCTTCTGTATTTTTTTTATCTTTTAAGCATTATCACATATTTGAACCAAAGAGTTTCCACACAAAATTGTGTGATTTTTTTTTTAAAATGAGAAAATGGTGTTTTATAAATGTGTTTTTAAAATGTCTTTGAAGAACACTGATAGCCCTGAAATCTTCAGTCTGCTAATCGAATATTCTCAAAGCAATTCACATGTTTGTCTTAACACAGAGCAAATACAAGTTGAAAAATAGAATTCAGTCTTCAGGTTTTTGGGCAAAATGCAATACAAGTGGGAGCAGAGATGTCTTTTACCTCAACCCTGCTTACACAAGATCTGGTGGTATACTTATTATATTGATAAAAGTGCATTCTTTCCTCATACAGGTGAAACCCCTAGCTCCCAGATAAATCTCCACTTTAAGCAAATCCAATATATAATAAAAATCCAGATAAATACAAAAGAAAGTAGAAGGTAGTTATTTACTTTCCAAAAGGGAGTATTTGCTTTTACAAAAAAAGAGTTACAATAAGATATTTTAAATAACATGTTCCCATGGCAGACTAAATACATTGTAGAACAAAGAGCTTCAAAGGAAGAATAGTCTCTCTGAAGGGAATTAGATAGCCTGGTAGAACAGTGCTCTGCTTTTCTATTTACTAGATTTAAGCTTCCCTCGCCTAAGTGGACAATCACATCCTTTACAAAAAAAGTTCTCCTTCATCTTATAGATCCATTCTGTTACCAAATCTTACTGTTTCTTCCTTTGAAATATAATTCCCCTTGGAGTTATCCATTCCTCACTCATCCTGCTCTACTCTTACTCTCCCCTATGGTCTCATACATTATATATTTCAGTACCTGATACAGTTAAGGTCTAGGCACTCATTATCTCAGGCCTGGGCTTCTGTAAGAGCATCCTGACTGGTTTTACTACTAATTCTTTCCTCTCATTTCTCCTTCCCTACATTTCCTTTGGGGGCAGAGACAGAGCCAAGATGGCAGAATAAAGACAGGAACTTGCCCTGCTCTCCTCCAAACCATTCCAAATTCCTTTAAATAATGAATCTAAACAAATTTTAGAGTGTCATATTTCCTTTGGTTAAATCCAACTGAATTTGCCTAAAATATTAATTATATCTTCTCTACATCCTACTCAGAAACTTCAGGTGCTTCCTTGATGAAACTTTGCATTGGTCCTCAAACTTTTTAAATAGGGGGCCAGTTCACTGTCCCTCGAACTGTTGGAGGGCTGGACTATAGTAAAAACAAAATGTCATCTCATTATATGTCATCTCATTAATAAAAGAGTTCCCTGATTTAGTAAACAAAGTAATACACATTTTACTACTGTTTATACCACCTTCTTTCCGTAAAAATAAAACCTTTTCCATAGCTATTATAAAGATAAAACATAGATCTTGATTAGTGGTTGTTTTGTGGGCCTTTAAATAAAGAAACTTCATAGCTCTGAGTGAGGAGGATAAACATCCTCCGCTGCTGCATCTGGCCGGCTGCCGTAGTTTGAGGACCCCTGCTATAGCTTTTAAGGTCCCATATAACCTTTCATAGTGCTTTGTACATAGTAGGTGCTTAATAAATGCTTTTTTGACTGACTGATCTAGAGTTATAGCATTTCAGAGATGGAAAAGACCTTCAGAATAATTTAGACAAAACTTTATCTAATATTTTACAAACAAGAAGAATGAGACCCAGAGAGATCAAAGAAAAGAATACAACTGACTAGTGACAAAAACTAGCCTAGAGTCCAGCCTCCTTGACTCCTTATGCAGCCATCATTCTACTTAAACAAGTTGCTTTTCAAGAGCTTTCCTTCTTCTGAAGTATGATGTTGTCCAACTCATGTACAGTACACATCATCTTTCCTCTCTACTATTTATACTTGATCTATGTCCTAGTCAATCAACAGTCATTTACTAATTACTTACAACAATCTATGCCTGTAACAAAACAAGACGAAATGAAACAATTTTACCCTTTAGAAGATTTAAATTCTATAAGGGGAGACAAAATGTTCACGTATAAATACTTTCAAAATACATGAAAAAATACAAAGTAATTGGGAAAGGAAACTAGCATCTGGAATGGAAAGTGGGAGGAGTTATCTGAAAAGGTTTTATATAGAAATACTTAAGCTGATTTTGAAAGGAAACAATTCTGAATGGAGGTGAGAAGGGAGCACTTTGATTATTCTCCATTAGAGAATCTGCTTGCATCTGCCTGTTTCAATTATATGTCATCTCATTAATAAAAGAGTTCCCTGATTTAGTAAACAAAGTAATACACATTTTACTACTGTTTATGCCACCTTCTTTCAGTAAAAATAAAACCTTTTCCATAGCAATTATAAAGATAAAACATAGATCTTGATTAGTGATTGAAAAAGAATTATGTGTAACAATATTATTGAGAACACCATTTTAAGAAAGTTTGTGATGAAAAACAAGCTCATCTATTATATTAATAATATTGTTATGACTATTATTTTATAAATGATAAAACTAAAGAATTTCATCAATAAACATCTGTGAATGTTACATTATTTTATTATGCATTTAAGATTTATGTGTCATAAAATTTTAATAAATTCTTAACTTTGAATAAAATATGAGCCAAGAACAAAAAGCTATCCCATTTATAAATATCTGTTTCTCCAATTTATTTCTGACAACTCCCTAATATCAACCTGCAGATCCAATCAGCCTGGTTTCTTCATTATTTTCTTTATTCCCATCTCTAGCTTCTTATTGCTTTCTACTCTCCTCTCAACTTTTTCAAATGCTTCTTTTTTTTAAGGCCAAATTCAAGTCCTTCCTTTCCCATTAACAATAACAATGATAATAATAATAATAATAATAATAATAATAATAATAATAATAATAATAATAGATGGTATTTTAAAGCAATTTTAGATATACAAAGTGCTTTACATATCTCACAACCCCCCTGAGAAGTATAAACTATTGTTATTCAATAATTTCAGCTATGCTAAACTCTTCATGACTACATTTGAGATTTTCTTGGCAAAGACACTGGAATCGTTTCTAGTTCCTTCTCCAGCTCATTCTACAGATGAGGAAATTGAGGCAAACAAAGGTTAAGTGATTTACTCAGGGTCACACAGCTAATAAGTGTCTGAAGCAGTATTTGAACTCAACTCTTCCTGACTCCAAACCCTGGTGCTCTATTCACTAAGCCACCTATCTATTATGATTTTCACAGCTGAGGAAATTGAAGCTGTGAGAGTTTGACATGCCTGCAGTTAAACAGCTAATAAGTTTTTGAGGCAATATTTTAACTCAAATTTCCCTGATATCAAGTTAAAAATGCTACAAACTCTCTAACTTCCTATGATGAAACTTTCATGACTACTCCAAACTTCATTGACTAGCCCCATTTTCTGAGGTCCCATAATACTAATGGTTTACAAACCATGATCTAATTATTTATTGCTTCACATTGCTCCATCATTATATTGTGTGGATTAGATTGTCTCCCTCAATTTGAGTATAAATTTAAAAATAATGCAATTCTTCCCCATTACATGTAAAATCAATTTTAATAAGTGTTTTTTTTTGTTTGTTTTGAGTTTCAAATTCTAGTCTTCTCTCCCTTCTTCCCTGAAATGGTAAGCTATCAGATATAGGTTACACATATGCAATCACATAAACTACTTCCATATTATGCATTTTATACAAGAAGGTGAATAAAAAATGAAAAAAAGTAAAAAAAAAATCAAGATTCAGTCTGTATCCAAGAAGTATAGGTTCCTCTTTTATCTTGGATCATTATATTTCTGAGATAGCTAAGAAAAATCACAGTCCTTCATTGTATAATGTTGCTGTGACTGTGGAATGTGTTTTGGTTCTGCTAATTTCACTTTGCATCAATTCATGTAAGTCTGTTCAGGCTTTTCTAAAATCATCATGCTTTCCATTTCTTATAGAACAATAATTAGAATGTAAAATCTAATCTTTGAGAGAAATCCCTTGACAAATACATCTTCTACATTGGTATAAATTAGGACAGTGCCATTTGCAATGTGGAGATGTGATAAGTGTATTTTGATGACCAAACAATTCAGTGTATAATTGAGACTCCTTGCCTATGGTGAGATTTCACAGAGATCCTCTATTTCTCTTTTCTGATTCCCAGGATTTTATAACATATAGAAGAGAGAATCAGAGCCAAGATGGCAGAGTAAAGTGTAGGACTTGGCCAAGCTCTCCCCCAATCACCTCCAAATAACTTTAAAGATTCTAAACAAATTCTAGAGCAATAGAACCCACCAAAAAATGCAGTAAAACAATTTTCCAGCCCAGAGAACTGAAAAGGTCAACAGGAAAGATCTGTTGCACCAGGGTGAGAGTAGAATATGATACAGCACAGTTATTGCTAACACCATCCTGGCGCCAGCAAACCAGGAGCAAGACTCGAATCAGCACTGATAGAGGTACTAAATCAATAGCAGCAGCAGCAGCAGCTTCCAGAGCTCTCATCCTACAGACACTCTGGGTTGCAGTACTGGGTGGAAGTTCCAGAGCAAGGAGAAGCATTAGCACACCATAGTTTGTAGCAATAGTAAAATAGGGATCCTCCTGACAGCTCCAGGACAGAAAAGAGTGCCTGTGATCATCCACATACCAGGCCTAATACAGAGGAGAAGATTAGGAGTAGTTAGGAGTAGTAGTAATACATCTCTCTTTAGATTATATCATCTTGTAAGAAACAGCTTCCTAGAAATATGTATGACAACAACTGCTCTTGAAAACCTTTTAAACTATTTATTAAAATCCTATCATATGCCAGATATTCTGCTGGTCACTGGCATAGAAGCATAAAGAAAGTAATTATTCTTACAGTTACATTCTAAGTTTACATTCTAAATAAGTTTACATTCTAATAGGGGGGAGTATTTATAAAATTTATAAAAATCCAGTAAAAATGCAAAGTTAATAAATATAACTACATGGAAAACCCCTGAAACTTGAAGCAGTGTACCATTCCATCCTGTAAGCAGAGTCCTTCTACTTTAACAAAGAGTTAAAAGTCAAGTTATAGCCTGGAAGCAAACAAAAAAAGATTCTGACCAGAGAAAGTTACAGTAACAAGGAATGTCAAAATATACACAGATAAAGTCAAAGCTCCTAAATCCAAATCATCAAGAAAAATATGAATTGGTATTAGACCTTCAAAAAATATTTTGAAAACCAAATAAGAGAAGTAGAGGAAAATGTGAAGACGAGTTAGCACTCTGGATACCTTAGAATCAGCTGGAGTCAGGATAAGCAAAAGCCCTTGATCTTTATTCTTGGTCTTTTGGGGTAGCAGTCAGGGGAATGGACACAGGAATCTCCATATCTTCTTTCTCTCTCTCTACAACCAAAAAGTAACTCTCACTTCTCTTATTCTACCCTTTAATCCCACTTACAATTCTCTGTCTACACCAACAGATAGAGCTGGCACAGAATAGTGGGGCGGGCCCTTTTCCAAGCATTTGTTAATAGAGTATTGTCCAATAAGTAATTAACCTTAAGTGCTCGGTTGTCCAAACCTCAGTGCATGAACTCAAGAGTTTCAGTCCTTTACAGGAAAAATTGGGAAGAGAAATAAGAGTGATTTAAGAAAATCATGAAAAACAAGTCAATAGATTGGTAAAGAAGACATAAAAAAATTCTGAAGAAAAATAATATCTTTAAAACAGATGAGGCCAATGGAGAAGGAAGTATTAAAAAAGCTAACAAGGAGAAGAATGATTTAAAAAGTAGATTTGGTCAAATGGAGAAGCATAAAAATTCATTGAAGGGAAAAAAAGACGTAAAAAGTAGAATTAGCCAAATGGAAAAAAAACATCTACTGAAGAAAAAAACTTTAAAAGTCGAATTGGGCAAATGGAAAATGAAGTGCAAAAGCTTACTAAGAAAATAATTCCTTAAAATATTAGAATTGAGCAAATGGAAGCTAATGACTTTATAAGAAATCAAGAAATAATAAAAACAAAACTTAAAAACAGAAGGTAATATGAAATATCTCATTTGAAAAACAACTGCCCTAGAAAATAAATCCAAGAGAGATAACTGAAATATTATTGGACTACCTGAAATTCATCATTTAAAAAATAGCCTAGACTTCATATTTCAAGAAATTATCAAGGAAAGTTGCCTTGATATTCTGGAACCAGAGGGTAAAATAGAAATCAAAAGAATATAGCAATCACTTCATGAAAGAGATCCCAAAATGAAAATTCCCAGCAATATTATAACCAAATTCCAGAGTTCCCAGGTCAAGGAGAAAATATTGCAAGTAGCCAGAAAGTAACAATTCAAGTATAGTGGAGCTACAGTCATGATAACATAAGAATTAGCAGCTTCTACATTAAAGGATCATAAGGCTTAGAATATGATATTCTAAAGGTCAAAGAAGCAAGGGTTACAACAAAGGTGATCACCTACCCAGAAAAAGTGAGTATAATTCTTTAGGGGAAAAATTGACAATCAATGAAATAGAAGATTTTCAAGACCAGAGATGAATAGAAATTTTGGGATAAGGAATTTAATAAGGTTAATCTCTTTCCATTCCTATATGGAAGATGATACTTTAAGTCATAACAACTTTCTCATTATTAAGGCAATTAGGAATGTGTATAGACAGAGGGCCCAGGTTTGAGTTGAATAAAGGGATAATATCTAAAAAAAAAAAAATTAAATGGTGAGAGAGGAATGTGCTAAAAGAAAGGGAAAGGGAAAAGTAGAATGGGGTGAAGAGGCAAGAAAAAGTTTTTATAGTGAAGGGGAAGCAGGGGGAGAAAGGGAGAAATAACTGCATTTTTCATGAGAATTGGCTCAAACAGGGAATAACATATACTCAACTGAATATAGAAATCTGTCTACCCTGCAGAATAAAATGAGAGAAAGGGGGTAACAGGAGTAATAGAAGTGAGGTCAGAGTGTGGGATGGAGTAATCAGAAGCAAAACACTTGGGAAGAACCAGGATGAAAGAAAAGAGAGAATAGAATAAATCAGGAGGAAATACAGTTATCAAGAATATCTGTTTTTAAAAAATTGAAGCAAGTTTCTCTGATAAAGACCTCATTTTTCAAACATATAGAGAACTGAGTCAGATTTGTAAAAATAAGAGCCGTTCCCTAATTGATAAATGATCAAAAGATATAAACAGTTTTCAAATGAGGTAATCATACCTATTAAAGCTGTATAAAAATACTCATTATTGACTAGAGAAATGCAAATTAAAATAATATTAAAATATTATAAAAAATTTATGAAATTAAAAATTTTTACCTATAAGGTTGATTAACAGAACAGAAAAGGAAAATGACAAATATTGGAAGGTATGTGGGAAAAATGAGATATTAAGGCAGTGTTGGTGGAGTTGAAAATTGATTCAGCCATTCGGTAGGGCAATTTGGAATTATGCCTAAAGGGCTATAAAACTATGCATGTCCCTTGACCTATCAATACTACTATTAGGTCTATATTTAACCTATCTATTAGGTCTATAGTCCAACAGAAATTTAAAAAAGGAAAAGAGCCCTCTATCTACAAAAATATTCATAGTAGCTCTTTTTTAGAGCCAAAGATTGAGGAGCTGCCCATCAATTGGGAAATGGAATTAAGATAGAATATTATTATGCTGTAAGAAATGATGAACTCTCAAAAAAACCTGGAAAGACTTCCATGAGTTGATGCAAAGTGAAATGTACTCTGTACAAAGAAACAGCAATATTGTAAGATTATCAACTGTGAATGAGTGCTATTCTCAGCGATATAATGATATATAATGATCCAAGAAAAACGCTAAAATATTTAAGATGAAAAATGTCATCCAAACACAGGGAAAGAATTTTATAATATCTAAATGCAGATTGAAGCATACTTTTTAAACTTTATTTTTCTTGAGTTTTTGTTTTTGCCTATATTTTCTTCCACAACATGATTATTATGGAAATGTTTTGCATGACTACACATGTATAAACTATATTGAATTGCTTGCATTCTCAATGGGGGGAAGAAGAGAGAGAAAGAGAAAATATGGAATTCAAAGTTTTAAAAATGAATGCTAAAAATTATTTTTACATATAACTGGGGAAAAACAAAATACTAAATTAAAAAAAAACATATGGAAAGAACAAAACTGGACCAGAACCCTGCTTCTATTAATATTGAGCTATATTCTTCTTGTGACTAAGCAAGTCTCTAGTTTGGTATCTTTAGAAATCACATTACTCCTCTGAAGTCTTTTATATAGATCAAAGATTTAGAGTTGGAAGTATCCTTGTAGCCCATCTAATCCAAGCCTATCATTTTATATCTAGAAAAATTGAGGCCTAACAAGATCAAGTCATAGAACTAATAAATGACTAAATCAGGATTTATACCCAGATTCCCTGATTCAAAATCCAGCACTCTGTACTACATTATGAAGGAAAAATTTAAATATATTAACCAGATTCATAGGCTTATAAGGTGACAGAGTTGAGAGGAACCTTTAAAATTTGTCAAGCTAAACTTTCTCATTTTAGAGATGAGTGAAAAGAAAATTTGGATATAGTTAATGGTTTATCCAAGGTCATGGAGCTGATTATTGGAAATGCTAACTCTAGTGTCCCATTCTCCTGATTGCCAGTCATGCCTATCGATGTCATCATCTATTTAATTCAGAGAATAAATAGTAGAGAGAATTCAAATTCATGGCCTGGGATTCCAAAATCAGAACTCCTTCCACTGTACTTCCACTGTACACTTGTATGACTCCTTGTGTCGTTTCCTAGTGACCCCTGAAAATTCTCAGTTTTCAAAGCTAAATGGATTCCCCAAAGCTTTAGCAAAATTATTCCTGAATCTTCTGTTCACTTATGCAATTAGTTTTTAGACACATTTGGTCCTAGATCTTGGGATTCGGAGCTTGACAAAATTTTAGAGGTCAATTAATACAAAATTCTCATTTTATGGATGGAGCAACAAAAGCTGAAGGAAATAAAGTGACTGATGCATGACCAATTATACATTAGATATCAAAGCTGAAATTCCACTCCAGTTCTAAGTCTAGAGGTCTTATTTCTACGCCACTTTGGAATTCTCAAAACTTATTGTGTCTCCTCATAATTCTGATTCCCATGGGACCCACTATGTCAATAACTATGTTATTGAATCATTTTCAATCATGTCTGACTCTTCATGACCCCATTTGAGATTTCTTTGGTAAAGATTCTGGAGTGGTTTGCCATTTCCTTCTCCAGCTCATTTTACAGATGAGGAAACTGAGGCAAATGGGGTAAAATAACATATCTAGTAAATGACTGAAAACAGATTTGAACTCAAGAAGATGTTCTTAATTCTAGACCCAGCACTTACCTACTGTGCTGCCTAGCTATCAATTCTCGACAAGTGCATTAGATGGCAAATAACAATATTTAATTTCAATTTACAAAAAAGAAAACTTTCCAAACCCTGGGAAACTGATGGTGAGGAGATCTCCATGTAATAGGGCCAGACTTAGGTGTAGACAAATTAAAGAGTCATTAATTCAGTATGATTTAAAAGGTGATAAGTTTCCTATGGTAGGTTGAGATTATTGCACAGATATAGTGAAATTCAGGTTTAAAAAGAACATCCTCCAGGTACGTGACCTGAGACACAGGTATGGGCCTTCAGGTAAGCCATCATACAATGGGGAAAGATTCTCTATTATGGAACCTATCAGGATCTATTAAACTCCTGCTCATGGACATTTTAGATCTCTGTTAGAGTTATGGATGGAGAACATCTCTGCAGAATGATAAAATGATCAAGGGAAACTGAGTTAAGTATATACATTTGTTCCACTGCTTGAAAAAGATGTCCTATCTCATAGGTAGCTATTCTTCCTTGCATACTTAAGTTCTTGAAAGCTTCTTTGTGTCAGATCATATCCTACCTCCTCCTCCATGATTACTTGTCATTGAGACATAAAATTTCATCATTTCTTTTACCTCTCTTTGGACAAAAGCTTTGTCTTCAACCAAAATGGACATGCTCAAGGAGAAACAACTCTTTCATTCTACTCATATTTATTAGGCATTTATTCTGTTCAGAGCACTGTACTAGCTGTTGAGGGACATATTTATACAACATCAGTTATCAGCATCTTGGCCTATTATATATTGAGAATTAATTTCACTGTAGCAGACTCAAATTTGAAAGGAGGATGAAGAAAGTAAAAATTCCACAGGAAGAAGTACATTGATAGAAGCTAGAGGAGGACCCTTAAGAGCCAGCTCTGTTTATTTCTATCCTGTCCTTGTTACAGTTACACTTGGTCAGCTACTAGCTTTCTATTCAGCTTAATGTTTGAGTTAATGCTTGTTTTTATAGGCAGCATAAAAACTAAATTTCATCTAGTGTAATATAGAAAAGGGTTGCAAGGAAACAATGGGAAAAGGAGCATACCTCCTGGTGCAAGTTGCCTCATACTTCTCCCCTCAACAAAATCTTGTCCTGGTTATGACTCTGATCCTAATTTTCTCACTGTTCCATTATACCATGGGCAATGTTAACTACATAAAATTAAGATAATTTAAAGAAAATTTTTAAAAAATAAAATCAATGGAGAAAGAAGAAAAATGGTAGTAGAGGGAAACATTTGCATCAAATATCACCAATAAAAGTCTAATATCCAAAAGATATAGGGAATTAATAAAAGTACCCAGAGTCCTTATTCATCTGGTAAGTGGCCAAAGGATATAAACAGTTTTCAAAATACCCACAAATTTGAAATGTCTTTATAAAACTATGATGCAAATCACTAGTAATCAAATAAATGCAACCTCTGCCAATTTGCATGGTGATAGGAGAATCCTCAAAGTCAACAAAAAAAGGGACAAGTCCATGCTGGAGGAGCTATGGGAAAATAATGATATTAATATATGGTTAGTGAAGCTATGAAGTGGTCCAACCAATGTAGATTTTGATATGAATAATGCAAGAAAAGTCTCTGTGCCCTTTGACCCAGTGATCCCACTAAGTATGCAGATACTTGAAGTATCTGCATGAAGAATTAGACAAAAAATTCTATGTCCAACATCCACCAAATATTTATAGCAGCACTCTTTATTATAGCAAGGAACTAGGAGGAAGATATCTATCAATTGAGGAATGGTTAGAAAACCTATATTATATTCATGTAATTGAATAATATTCATAGGGTTAAAGATCAAAGACTGCAAGGAATCTCAAAGGCCAGAAGGCCTTTTTTTAAATTCATTTTTCAGTCTTTGTGAGCCCCTTTTGGGGGTTTTCTTGGCAAAGATACTGGAGTTTTTGCTAGCTCCTTTTCAGCTCATTTTACACAAAAGGAAACTGAGACAAATGGGGATGAGTAACTTACTCAGAACCATATAACTGCTAGGTGTCTGAGGCTAGATTTAACTCAGGAAGATGGATCTTCCTGACTGCAGGCCTAGCATTAGATCTACTAAACCACCTAATTGCTGCTTCATTCTTACAGATGAAAAAATGACACCTGAAGGGGTTGACTGATTTGTCCAGAGTCACACAGGCAATAAATTTCAGAGTCAGGATCTGAAGTCAGGCCTTCTTATTGTCAATTCAGTGTCTCTCCATTATATTTCTACACTAGCCCACTGATATAAATGTAAGGAACTTAGAATAACAAGAGAATGTTTGTATGAACTGATAAAATGAAAGTAGTATCAAAGGAACAATATATAACACAACATATACAACAATGATTACAGCACAAATGAAAAGATCCCTAAAAGGTAATAGTACCTGAAAAAATGAAAACCAGTAAAGTTCCCAAAGAATATATATTGAATTAGAATTTCCTCTCTTACAGCAGAGAAGTGGGAGATTCCTTAATTTGAATAGTATATCCATTGTAAGACATGGATTCAATTTATCTGTTTTTATTTGTCTTCTTCAAAAAGTAGATCAGTCTAAAGTAGGAAAGAAATTGTTGTGATATAAAGACAAAAAGTATCAAAATAAATTTTTTTAAATTAATCATTTGGGAAAACTAATTGTTTGGTCACATTCAATTCTAAAAGGGAAATGGACAAACAATATAGTGATTTGATTAAATTCAATTCCCCCCCTCCAATATAATCAAGCTGATTTGTAGGTCTAGGTGGTCCTAAAATGTAACTTACAGAATCCAATACAGAATATTGGACTGCTTGTGCTCTAGGGGGAAGGAAGAGAGAGGAGGGAGAAAAAATGGGGAACAAAAGATTTTGCAAATGTTGTGACTATTGAAAACTATATTTGAATGTATTTGGAAAAATAAAAAGTGATTATCATTAAAAAATAAAGTCTTACCTGATTTCCCTGAGGGAAAAAAATAATTTATAAAAAATAGTATAGTATATTGGAAAGAGAAGAGGATTGAAAGTCAGATCTAATACTGATACAAGAGAGAGCCCAGGATCTTGCAGAGAGAGAGAGGGAGGGTGGTTCTCAAAAAATCTGCTGGATCTAAATGATACCAGAGCCAGGACTCACTAAGATATCAGAGGATGAAGTAACCTCATGGAGAGAGTTAATGAATAGCAGCCATGCTACAGGAAAGAGGGCAGAGGACTAAATTCTCTTAGAGAAAAGTACAGTTTATTGAGTTGTGACAAGCCTAGGTCAGACTCCAGTTGCTAAGGTATTCTGATGAAGACAGGAGACACAGAAGCTAGAAATAGTCAAGGCAGAACAACCAGCTCCACCAATGGCTCTAGAACTGAGAAGTGAAAAGAAAAGAGAACAGGAATGGAGAAGAGTGGACTCATCCCATCAAAGTCATCTGATTAGTTTTGTTTTAAAAGATCCACTCTTATTCTGCCTAAATTAATCTGCTTGTTTGGTGCCATACCAATTAAACTGCCAAAAAATTATTTTACAGAGCTAGGAAAAAAATAGCAAAATTCATTTTGAAGAACAAAAGGTCAAGAATATCAAGTGAATTAATGAAAAAAAGATACAAAGGATGGTGGCTTAGCAGTACCAGACCTAAAACTATATTATAAAGCAGCAGTCATCAAAACTATTTAGTACTGGTTAAGAAATAGAGTGGTAAATCAGTGGAATAGGTTAGATACACATAATACAATAATCAATGACTATAGTAATCTAGTATTTGATAAACCCCAAAACTCCAGTTTCTGGAATAAGAAGTCACTATTTGATAAAATTTTCTGGGAAAACTAGAAAATAGTATGTCAGAAACTCAACACAGATTTACATCTCACATTCCATACTAAAATAAAATCAAAATGGGTACATGATTTGGGTGTAAAGGTTAAAACCATAACCAAATTAGGAGAACAAAGGATAGTTTAGCTATTAGATCTTTGGAGAAGGGAGGAATTTATGACAAAAAAAAGAACTAGAGAACATTATGAAATACAAAATGGACAACTTTGATTACAATTAAATTAAAATTTTTGCACAAGCAGAACAGAAAAAAGATTAGAAGGGGAAGTATTAGGAAAAAAAATTACAACCAATATTTCTGATACAGTTCTCATTTCTAAAACATATAAAGAACTGTGTCAAATTTATAAGAATAAGTCATTCCCCAATTGGTGAATGGTCCAAGGAGATGAACAAACAATTTTCAGATGAAGAAATTAAAACCATCTGTAGTCATACCAAAAAAAGTTCTAAATCACTATTGACTAGGTAAATGCAAATTAAAACAATTCTGAAATTCCATCTCATACCTCTTAGATTGGCTAAGATGACAGAAAAAGGTAATGATAAATGTTGGAGGGGATGTGGGAAAATTGGTACACTGATACATTGTTGGTGAAATGATCCAGCCATTCTGGAAAGCAATTTGGAGCTATGCCCAAAAGGCTATAAAATTGTGCATACCCTTTGACCGAGCAGTGCTACTACTGGGTCTGTATCCCAGGGATATCATAAAGGAGAAAAAAAGGACCCATTTATGCAAAAATGTTTGTAGCAGCCCTTTTTGCGGTGGTAAAGAATTGAAAAATTAATAGATGACCATCATTTGGGGGATTGGATGAATAAATTGTGATATATGAAGGTAATGTAATATTGCTGTTTTGTAATAAATGATGAACAAGCTGATGTTAGAAAGGCCTGGAAAGATTTACATGAACTGATGCTGAGCAAAACGAACAGAACCAGGAATACACTATATACAGTAACAGCAAGAATGTGTGATGATCTACTATAAAAGACTTGGTTCTTCTCAGTATTCAGTAATTCAAGTCATTCCCAATAAACTTTGGATAGAAAACTCCATCTGCATCCAAAAAAGAACTATGGAAACTGAATATAAATCAATACATGCTATGTTCACTTCTTTTTTCTGATTTTTTTTCTCTCCTGTTTTTCCCTTTTGTTATGATTTTTCTCTCCCAACATGATTCCTAAAGAAATGTGTATTTAAAAATAAATAAATAAAACATATCTATTAAACAAAAAAATTTTTTTTGAATAAAAGAGCCATCCTTTGGGATCTGGTTCAGGCAGTTTTGGTGGATCACTGAATGCAATGCTAGGCCTAGAGTAGGAAGAAGATCTGATTTCAAGTCCAGTCGTAAAAAACTTAGTAACTATATGACTCTGGGAAAACCACTTTACATCTCTCTTTTTCAGTTTTCTCACTTGTAAAATGGGGATAACAATAGCCCCTACCTCACAGGATTATTGCAAAGATGAGATGAGATATTTGTTAAGTGCCTAGCACCTAAAATAGATATTTGTTCTTTTCCCTTCCCTTTTAAAATTAGATATATTATGCAATCACAGTTTCTGGCACCTTAGTCAAGCATATTTTGGGCACTTCCTGTATGTCAGGTATTTCACTAGATATGAGATGCAAAGAAATAAATTAAATATTCTGGGTTCACAAATTAAGAAAAAATTGTCAGTTCCAAAGATAAGCAAATACAACTTAGATGCAAAAGAATTTTTTTTTTTTGGTGGATAGATGTTTTATTTTTTTTTGTTTTGTTTTGTTTTTTGTTTTTTGTTTTAATTTTTATTTAATAATTACTTTATATTGACAGAATCCATGCCAGGGTAATTTTTTTTTTACAACATTATCCCTTGCACTCGTTTCTGTTCTGATTTTTTTCCCCTCCCTCCCTCCACCCTCTCCCCTAGATGGCAAGCCGTCCTTTATATGTTGGATATGTTGCAGTATATCCTAGATACAATATATGTTTTCAGGACCGAACAGTTCTCTTGTTGCATAGGGAGAATTGGATTCAGAAGGTATAAATAACCCGGGAAGAAAAACAAAAATGCAGATAGTTCACATTCGTTTGGGTGTAGCTGCTTTTGTCCGTCATTTATCAATTGAAACTCAGGTCTCTTTGTCAAAGAAATCCACTTCCATCAAAATATGTCCTCATACAATATCGTTGTCGAAGTATATAATGATCTCCTGGTTCTGCTCATTTCACTTAGCATCAGTTCATGTAAGTCTTGCCAGTCCTCTCTGTATTCATCCTGCTGGTCATTTCTTACAGAACAATAATATTCCATAACATTCATATACCACAATTACCCAGCCATTCTCCAATTGATGGGCATCCATTCATTTTCCAGTTTCTAGCCACTACAAACAGGGCTGCTACAAACATTTTGGCACATACAGGTCCCTTTCCCTTCTTTAGTATTTCTTTGGGATATAAGCCCAATAGAAACACTGCTGGATCAAAGGGTATGCACAATTTGATAATTTTGGGGGCATAATTTCAGATTGCTCTCCAGAATGGTTGGATTCGTTCACAACTCCACCAACAATGCATTAGTGTCCCAGTTTTCCCGCATCCCCTCCAACATTCATCATTATTTTTTCCTGTCATCTTAGCCAATCTGACAGGTGTGTAGTGGTATCTTAGAGTTGTCTTAATTTGCATTTCTCTGATCAATAATGATTTGGAACACTCTTTCATATGAGTGGTAATAGTTTCAATTTCATCCTCTGAAAATTGTCTGTTCATATCCTTTGACCATTTATCAATTGGAGAATGGCTTGAGCAAAAGAATTTTTTGTTTTGTTTTGTTTTGTTTTTGAGGGGGGATAGGAGTGTGCTAACAATTGATGAGGGGAGGGATTACGGAAGAACTCATATAGAAAGCAGAAGCTGAGTGGGCTTTGAGGAAGCCAAGAATCCCATAAGACAGTCAAGAAAATGGAAGCATGATTGCTGGCAATGGCATAAAAGATGAACAGGCCAAAACACAGAGTACAAAAAAAGAGCATGAGCAGGTGCTCATTCAGTAACTTACTACCTGAGGGACTGGGACTCAATTTCTTCATCTGTAAAACAAAAAGTTTAAACCAGATAATTTCTCAAATCTCTCCTAGTTCTGACATTCCATGCATATGATACTAATCATGACTGAGCTGCCCCCGGGTTTAAAACTAAATCTCCTATGCTGAACTCCATAAATGGGATGCTACCTCACCTTCCCTTCTAAATGCCCCATTGAACTGAACTGGAAAAGAAGCCAGCAGGCCAGTGTCTATTTCCTATACTTCCATCAGTGTTATTTCTCAATAGAGTACTATTCTTTTATTTTAAATAGACTTTGGAGGAGGAGAAAAATGACTTGTGACTCTTCAGAATGATCTAAAGACCCAGAATACCACTTTAAAAAGATGGTTGAATTTTGAGTACTGCCGAGTTTGATGTGGTCAACTCAATCATTCTTGTAACATGGTAAGTACTAGTTTCTTTGGCCCTCCATCACACTCCCCATTAGAGCAAGGGAGTGCCTTACAATGGCTATAATGCCATCTTCCTTTGATTTATCTCTTCTATCCACTCAGTAAAGTTCTTGGTGCATTATCTCACCTGCTGCCTGAAAGCTTTAGGGATTCTTTTCAGGTCATAATTTCTAAAACTCCCCCACAAGGTGATCTCTAAGGTCTTTTCCAGCTTTAAATCACAGGTCTCAGGAATGTAGAATAGAAAGGAACCTTCGCCTTATTTTATAGATGGGGAAACTGAGGCCCAGGGATTTTTATTCTTCTTGACTGAAGACTTCTGATTTATTCAAATTCCCAAGTATTTCTTCTTTATTCTAGAAAAAGAGAGAGACCAGGAGTCTCTTAATTTTCTTTCTGCCACAGGCAGGAGTATACTTGTAAATGTTTAACAACTAGCTCTCTAAAAATTCAAGATGAATTTTTAAACTGAATCTGCATTAATAAAATTTTCTCCATCATTTTCTGAAGTTTAGATAATCAGTAATACAATAAACCAAGCCCTGGTTTATAGCAATGGCCAATTTCTTAAGTATAAATGTTGACACTAAAAACCTAACATTTAGCTCACTAAACTAGCTTCAGAATATCCTAGACAGGTCAGTTCTTTGATTTTGGGCACATTACTTTTTCACTTTCAGACTCACTTTTTTAAATCTGTACATCAGGGATAATACTTATATTATTCCATCTCAGGATAATTCTGAGGTTCAAACAAACACATAGGATACTTTGTCAACTGTGAAATACATTATATGTTTCTACCAATTATGTTTGCTATAATTAATAAAAAAGTGAGCAATTATTAATTATTTAAGATGGTTTCTAATGAGATAGAAAACATTGAAATGTAAAATGGATAATTTTTTGATTGTGTATAAAAGTTTTTGCATAAATTAATCCAATATATCCAAGATTAGAAGGAAAGCAGAAAATTGGGAGGGAGGGTGTTTAGATAGTTTCTCAGATAAAGGCCTCATATCTCAAATATATAGAGAATTTTATCAAATTTGTATGTATATGAGTCATTTCCCAATAGATAAATGGTCAGAGGAAATGAACATTCAGTTTTTGGAGGAAGAAATCAAAGTTGCATATAGTCATATTAAAAATGCTCTAAATCTTTACTGATTAGAAAAATGCAAATTAAAAAGCTTTGAGATATCATCTCACAGCTAGAGCTGATAGACTAAAATAATAGAAGGGGAAAATGACAAATATTGGTGGGGATGTGAGAAAACAGAGATACCCTCTGACCCAGAAATACAATTGCTAATTCTGTCTCTCGAGGTAATCAAGGAAGAAAGAAAAAGAACCCATATGTTCTAAAATATTTATAGCAGTTATCTTTGTGGTGACAAAGAACTGGAAATTGAAGGGATGCCCATCAATTGGAGAATAAATAAACAAATTGTGGCATATAATTGTGATAGAATACCAATTTGCTATAAGAAATGATGAGCAGGTTGATTTTAGAAAAAAAAAGCCAAGATTTGCATGAAATAAAGAAGAGTAAAATGAGCAGAACCAAAAGTATATTGGATACAGCAACAGCAATATTGTTCAAAGAATAATTTTCAATGACTAAAATATTCTGTGTAATAAAAATATTCCAAGCAACTATAAACACTTATGAAGGAAAATGTTATCTACCTCCAGGGAAAGAATTAATAAATAGAAGTGTAGATAATATTGTGTGTGTATACATACATACATACATACATATATATATATATATATATATATACTTGTATAACTTTATGAATGTGTATACATAAAAAACCTACATTATGCATGTTTCTGTTCATTGGTTATGATAATTATTAGTTTATGTGTACATGTATATGTATATATACATATATATATACACACACACACATATATATATATACATATGTGTGTATGGAATGGTCAAATGATGGTTTTCTTTAGTTTGGGGTAAGGATGAAGGGATAGAGATAAATTGGAATTTAAAACACAACTAAAAATAAAACCAAAATGTTTTTTTAAAATGATTTCCTGCACTGAATCTGGAATTTTTCTATACTATCCCTGAGAAGTGGCCATTTAAAGATAGTCTTTTCTTTTATAAAATAAAGAAATGGGACTAAAAGATAAGGCCATTATAGCTTCTCAGGTCCTATATTTCTGAAGTATAAGGTTAAATATGTTTCACACACTCTTGAGTGCACTCCCACACATCTATTAAAATGTACTTTCTTTTGGAAGGGCAGGGTTCAATAATTTCTATAGAAGTATACAGCACTTGACAATCAAAAAGAACTATAAAAACTCTAACATAATGAATTAACGATAAACTTCAATATGTTAAACCTTATGCCCAAGCTCTGTCCTGAAAACTTAATATCAAGCTCTCATCATTATCCAGGAAGAGTTTTTGAATCAGGTCTTAAAACTTAATGTAGTTTTTATGTCTGAAGATAAGAAAGGATTTGGTTTTGGCAAGTTACAGCAGGAAGCATAAGGGCTGGTGGCTGATCCTTTCTTTAAAATGATTTAAAATCTTAATTACCCAGAAGGTTATCATTCAGAATGGTTGCATCAGCATTTGAGTCTATGAAATAGGGAGAAGGCTGACCACACTGAAGAAAATTGAGGTTTAATTCCTCTTTGAACTTTCCTAATAAAAATTGAGAGATTGAAAGATGGAGGTTTATTTCCCACAAAAGGGAATGGTTGGTGGTTGAAAGTGGTGAAAGGGAAGACTCGAAGGTAACCAAGAATGCAAGGCCAGAACCAGGATTTGGGGACCCGGAATAAGACTGAAATCTCTAACTTGGTGGACAGACTATATTCTCAGGTAGGCCTAGAACACAATCCATCTTTATCCCTGCTGAAATTGTAGCACCTTCTCCATGAAATTTTCCTCGATTCCTCCAGCAGAAAGGGATTTTCCTTCATTTCATAGTACTTTATAATGGGCCCCTTCTTTGGCCTTATCACATTCTAATTCATTTGAAACACATGTATACACACCTTAGACCTTTTATTTAATTATAAATTCTCAGAGGGCAGGGACAAAATCAGATAGGACTGGGAAAGGGAACTCCTAGAAGAAGAAACTGACTCTATTAATGTAAGTTGGAGCCATTTTTTGCAACTTAACGTCTTGGAGGTTAAGGGACTTGTCCAGGACAACACAACTAGTATATATTTCAGGAGGGAGAACTCTGCTTTCCTAACTTTGTGGCCTTTAGCTCTACCCATCATACATCCTGCCTTTCAATAAGTATAAGGAATCAAATGTTTTTCAACTTTGTATCTCCAGTGCCATTGTTCCTTTTTAAGGAATGTGAAGGGATGTCTTACACCTATGATTGCATTTGTATACAGAATTCCTAATATAGAAAGTGTTTCCTTAGATGGATATTGTCAACACATCAATAATGTGGTCTTTAGAATATAAACTCTTCATTTTTCATTCTGTATCCCCAGTCCCGCAACATACTATACAAATTCCTGACAGTCAAGACTTTGTCCTGACCATCCACCCAGGAAAGACCAAGTAGATGAAGAATGTCTTTTGCTAAGATTTTGAAATGTATTTGGATAGACAACCTATAGAGTATATTCATTAAGAAATATCTGGAACAGACAATGCAAATGGAAAATGGTTTATAGGAGCAGGACAAGAGCCCACTGTATTGCCTTCAGGAAAGTGCAAAGTTTCTTCAATGCTTGCAAGCTTCTCTTGGAAATAAAAGCCAATTATTTCAACACCAACATTCCCTCAAAGTGACAACTCTGATGACACTCTTGAAAGCAAGATATGAAACTCAACAGTCTCTAAAAAACTAGCAATGCAAATCATGTGGAAGGACCAAGAAGAGGTCTTGATGTGGATTCTTTGCAGCATAAAAGCAATGAGGAACTTGATTTGCTTTCAAAGAAGTACAGGACAGAAAAAATAGGTGAGCTGATCATGGAGGGAGGGATGATAAGTAGACAGAGTGTTCTGTTGCTACCCTTGAGATATCAAAAAAAAAGAAGGTCGGTGTATTGGGTAGACCCCCTTTGGCAATTAATGCATCAGCATGGACAAGAGTCACATTGAGCAAAAATGGATGAGTTATGATCTGAATCACCGGGGAGAAAATCCAATTGAAAAATTGGAGCCACTGGAATATTGAGTGTTTTTAATACCCAAGAGAGTGCCTAGCATACAGTAAGTACTTAATAAATCATTGTTGATGGGGCTGGGGAGAGTTCAAAAGAGTGAGCACTGAGAGGGAAGTGACTAGCTTATATAGCTATTATGTAGGATAGCTAGGATTTGAATCTGAGACTTACCAAACTCTTTGGTTAGCCTTCTATCTATCAGAGCTTCTTCTTAATTTTTCCCACTTGCTATGCCTTTTCACCAAGAAATGCTTATATGACCCAAGGTATATAAAGTAGGTATAGAAATCAAACATTTGCTGATACCAGATCATATTTTCATGACCCCATATGGGATTGTGAACTAATTTTAAGAAACTGAGGGCTATAAATCACTAATTACTAGGTACTTATCAAGTATTTATTGAATTGCTGAAAGACTGAATGAATAACCAAATCCACTTTGATAGTATTGCCTGTCATAGTTGTTCACAGAAACATCACTAAATATTTGTTTAGTCTTTAATGGTTCTCAAACACCAGTCTTCCCTCCACCCCAATAACAATGGAATTATTTTGTAGTTATAAGACCATTTCCTCAGGGCAAAAAGTCATGGGCTCTTTTCAGTGTTCCACCACAAATAAGTAATGTGACTTTGGGCAAGTATGATCTCTTTTAGTCTCAGTTTTTTCATCTATAAAATGGGAATATTTACCTACCCCATCTTTTTAAAATTAAATACAACATTGTATGTATTTTATATTTTGAAATTTGTAAAACACTATATAAATGCTACTTTTTTCGAACTTCTGATCAATAAACAAAACAAGCAAACAAAAAACTGTCAAATCTGAGTGCTGACATATTGTACAAATTCAGATAGCATATGGAATACAGACAGCACCAGATCAATTGTCAGTGGACCTCATTTCAAATCCCAGCATTATCCCTTAGTTCCTACTTGTGCAACCTCAATCAATACAGTTCTTTCTGGACCTCAATCTTTATGAAATGTAAGGGCAGAGGATAGAGGGTTTGGGAGGGAGTAGAAATAAAGTAGAAGAACTCTAAGGTAATTCTTTGACTCTAAAGCTATGATTTATTAATAGATCCTTCAAAACTCCTCATCACTAAAGAGAGTGTCTCGGCAACAGGGAAAACCCATGACATTAAAGATGTCCCCAAAACATCCTAATTCCCACTCATAACCCATTAAACTTGTCATATATAATTCATCTATACCTATTTAATTTAATTATCATTTCACCTTCTATCAGAATAATGGGCCCTATTTTTTCTACTCACAAGATAAAGTAATGATTTCTTTTATTTGTCATTATGGTTCAAATATTTTATCTCACTTTTAAAAAGTCTTTTAAGGGTTCTGTTTAAATGTTGGTAGTGTGATTTGGGGTATTTTAAAAAGAAGTTTCTAGAAGAAGCATGCATAGAGTTGGGAGTTGGGAGATGGGGTGGGGAGAGAGATTGAGCAGGATTTGAAGAGATCAATTAATTTCCAGCATTTGATGAAATCACTAGAGATAAGGACAAATACAATAGACAAACATTAATGTCTTAAAACTAACAAAAATAAATTTTTAAATAACAAAAAATAACAAAAATATGAAGACCTATCAATATGATCACCCTTTTATGAGGTACAAAGAAATTAAATGATCAAAACTGATAAAATTTGAGGACAGCTAGCCATTGACTGGCCAAGAATCTTCTGTAACCCTTTAAAAAGTAAGATACCCTCTAAGGGGACAGCCAGTCCAGATAGGAGATAATTGTGAAGAATGTGAGCTCTAATTGTTGAGAAGAAAGCTAAATAAGGAAGAATCCAACTCTCGAGAAAGCATTGCTATTTCCCTCTCTTCATCTAGAAGAGGGAAAAAATGGGGATTTCTCTCTCTTCCTCCTATCTATTTAGAAGTAGAGCTACCTACCTATTATGAAACCTATTCCTTATCAAAAAGCAGGCTAGAGAGTCAAGGCAGGAAACATCTTTGAAGAATTTGATCTCTGAATCAAAAGGAGAGCCAGCCCAGGTCTTTGGGAGTTGAGCTGCAGATAGGAATAGGACCAAGAAGCTAAGGTGAGCAACCTGGCCAGCAGAGACACCTGATTAGTCTCAGGGGTATCAGCATGAGGACACCTTGAGAAGGGAGAGGACAGTAAGCCCAATAGAGCTAGAAATGTGAATTTCTTTGGCTATATATGTTCCCTAAGTATATTCTTTTTTTACGATATATTCTTATGTTCTCATTCTTCCCAGTGATTCTGTTTGTAGCTATATATGCAGCCATGGGAAAGTGTTCCCCAGTTTTCTGCTGGAAATATTTTATCATTATTATTATTATTTTAATAATGGCATGGCAGTAAATGCTTTCACTTTGGGCTACATATGTCTCTATTAAACATAAGTATACTGGTAGACGTTTGTGAGAATTATCCACAGATTACCTTGATCTCAAAGGTATTTGAACCCAACTCAACTTGTGAACTGGGGCATTGACTCACAGGGAGTACTACAAATGGAATCATATTCTATGTTAGAAAGGAGCTTAAAGATTATACTAAATGTCCCCAAAAACTTTATCTCTTATCTTTTGTATTGCCTCTTGGATTAATGCAGTTAACCAAATCATAGCTACAAAAGATATTTAATTAAATAGAACTAGCTATTGCTATGAAAAGTTGCTGATCAGTTAGAAGTAGCTTTGCCAGCTTACCCTGAGGCAGGGAAGCACAAAATAAATAAAATGAGATAAAACAAAATAAAAATGGGTTGGGGGAAGAAGAAGAAGAATGGGGAGAAGTTGAGGAGATTTTTTAAATTGGATTTAAGGAAAGAAGAGAAAAATGGAAAGGAAAGAAGGGAGAGAGAAAAAAGAGAAGAAAAACATGTAAAATATTATTCAAAAGCAACAATGATGACTCATGCTACTTACTCCTGATAGAAAGATTATGGACTCAAAATTTAAAAACAAACAGATATATTTATTAAGAGAACTAATGTGGCAATTTGTTTCACTTGACTGTATTTGTTACAAGGGTCTTATATATTTCTTTTTCCTTTTTCCAAATGAGGGGATTAGAGGAAAATATGAGTATTTGTTAAGTGAAAAAATAAATGTAAAAAAGTAAGAGAGGAAAGGATGAAAGGAGAGAAAAGAAAGAAAAGAGAGAAAGAAAGTGGAAGTGAAACAGAGAAAGAAGACATAGGTAAAGAAAGAAAGGATATCAAAAGATCTAGTTCCAAATTGTATGCTTCTCAATCTGTAATCCTAATGAGAAAGAAAAAGGTGATGGAGATGCTTTTGCCTATTATCCCAGGACTAGTAGGAAAAGCTGATAGTCTGAATTGGAATTGATTGGTTTTCTCCAAGAGCTCAATGGGATGGCTTCACTGAAGTCCCCATTGGGGGGAAAAAAAAAAAAAGAAGAAGAAGATTGGCAAAGTCTTTCAAAGGAAGTTAAAAAAAAAAAATGTTCTTCTGAAACTGACCCAATGAAGTTACGGTAGAGGACCCAATGCTTACAAATCTGATTAACCTTTAACAGGAGAAAAATGATTGGTCATTAAGATTAGATGAGTTTAGTAATTATCTCTGTACTCTACCTTCGAAGACATTCTTTTCAGTACCAAAAAGAAAATGCTGATAAAATGGAATCATGGTGGAAATGGTGTCTTTTAAAAAGAATAATTAACCTGTAATAACAATTTTGGCCTCTTCTCAAGCCCTGGAAAATAATCTTCTCTCATTATCTTCAAGTTTAATTAGCATCAATAATGACTCCATTTAGAAGTAACTACAACATCATGCTCTCTAATGACTGGATATCAAAGCAGGGAGACCTCCCAACTCATGAGCCATAAGCAGTTGCTGAAAAGGGAACTTGCAGTCCCTAAAGTTTTTAAAAATGAAATTCTAAATCTCCTTCTTATTCCAAATTAGTTACTGGGGAAAAAAAGAGACAGGAAAATCAAATACTAATTAATGTCAGGAGATACAGGTCTGTCCCCAGCCCTACAAGTAGATAGCTGTATATCTTCAGGTGAATCACTGAAACCTCAGTTTCTCCATTTATAAAATGTTGTGGTTGGACTGGATCATTCGGGGTTCTGCTAATTCCAAAAGTCTATGAATTCACTCAAATTTCACGAAGTATGAAAAACCAATATGCATGAGGCCTGTATCTATATATACCAAATCTTTGTATGCAATATACAAAGGTTATATGATTTTGTCAACATGAAGATCTCCCTGTGTGAGAACTGATTATTTTCCAATAGATTCTAACATAAGTCTTAGTGAATAGTTTGAGGAGCATAGAGACTGAATGGCTTTCACAGGGTCACAAAGCAAGTACTTAGCCCAGGGAAAGTATGCTGCTTGAGGGCAGGGATTGTTTGACCTTTTGTCTTTTTGTTCCCAGTACCTAACATATAGTAACCACCAAGACTAGATTGTTAGAGGTAACAAGTATTCTTTTTTTTTTTTTTTTTTGATCTTTACATCCTTTAATCTGTCAGATACTTAAAAAGTCCCAATTTCCTTTTAAAATGATTTTCAAATCATTATGAGAACATCTGACATTTTAATACTATCTTTTTTCCCTCAAATTTCCCCTTCCTTCCCACCTCCTCTCCTAGATGGCAAGCAATCCAATATATGTTATAATATATGTTAAATCCAACATATGTAAACATATTTATACAATTATCTTGCTGCACAAGAAAAATCAGATCAAAAAGGAAAGAAAATAAGTAAGAAAACAAAATGCAAGCAAACAACAACAAAAAGAGTGAGAATGTTACATTGTGATCCCCACACTCAGTTCCCACAGTCCTCTCTCTGGGAGTAGATGACTTTCTTCATCACAAGATCATTGCAACTGGTCTCAATCATCTCATTGTTGGAAAGAGTCACATCCATCAGAATTGATTATCGTATAATATTGTTAGAATCCAAATATTCTTGATTTGTCAGAGTCTGTCTCTCTTTTATGTGTGTGTGTCTCCCATTCTCC
The DNA here is from genome assembly GCF_016432865.1 of Antechinus flavipes. Lineage (NCBI taxonomy): Eukaryota > Metazoa > Chordata > Mammalia > Dasyuromorphia > Dasyuridae > Antechinus > Antechinus flavipes. Next base: position 220,962,491 of record NC_067399.1, on the reverse strand, counting down.
TTTCCTTTCTCCCTCTTCTTCTATCCCTCAATCCATCTCTTCCTTTCTCTTCCTCCCTTCCTCTCTCCTTCCCTTTCTCTCCCCTCTCTCTCTTCCTCTATCTTTCCTTCTCTCTCTCTCCTAAATACATTTTTAAAAAAACAAGCTGATAACAAGACCATGTGATGATTAACTGTGATGGACTTGGCTCTTCTCAACAGTGAAGTAATTCAAGGCAATTTCAATAGACTTATGATGGAAAGAGCCATCTGCATCCAAAGAGAGGACTATAGGAACTGAATATGGATCGCAGCATAGTATTTGCACTTTTGTTGCTGTTGTTTGTTGTTTTTTTCTCTCATTTTCCCCCTTTTGATCTGATTTTTTTGTGCAGCATGAGAAATGTGGAAATATGTTTAGAAGAATTGCACATATTTAATTTATATTGGATTATTTGCTGTCTAAGAGAAGGGGGAGGGAGGGAGAAAAAATTTGGAAGACCAGGTTTTGCAAAGGTAGATATTGAAAACTAATTTTGCTTGTATTTTGAAAAATAAAAGCTATTACTTAAAGTTATATTTTAATCATCCAGAACCTTGGCATTACCTATACTTAACTTTAGTAACTGTTAAATTTTTACTTCTATATCTGAGTGTTTCATCACACAACTATTTGTTGTTGGTTCTGGACAAACATGCCAAAGGTAACTACTAACATTATATAATTTGAGAGATGAAATTCTGGGATTTCTCCTGCTCATAAATAGTTTCCTCTTTAACCACAATGTTTCTCCTTCCTGGGCCAAAGCTCTATTATTCAACAAATTTCTGAGCTAAACTAAGGGTCAGAAAACTATGGTCCTGAGTCACATCTGGCATTATAAGCTAAAAATTATTTGTTAGGTTTTTTACATTTTTTCAAGTTAAACTTTATTGTATTTTAATATGTAAAGCTCGAGGCAGTTAGATGGTGCAGTGTATAGAGCACCAGCCCTGAAGTCATAAGGACCTGAGTTCAAATCTGATCTCAGACACTTAACACTTCCTAGCTGTGTGACCCTGGGCAAGTCACTTAACTCCAATTGCCTGGGGGGGGGGAGGGGAAAGATGTGAAGCCCATTCTTTGTTCATGGCTTATACAAAAATAGGCAGTGCTGATGCTGAGTGAAATGAGCAGAACCAGGAGATCATTATATACCTCAACAACGATACTGTTTGAGGATGTATTCTGATGGAAGTGGACCTCTTTGATAAAGAGAGCCTTAATTGATCAAAGATGGACAGAAGCAGCTACACCCAGAGAAAGAACACTGGAAATGAATATAAACTGCTTGCATTTATGTTTTTCTTCCCGGGTTATTTATACCTTCTGAATTCAATTCTCCCTGTGCAACAAGAAAACTGGTTCTGCACACATATATTGTATCTAGGATATACTGCAACCCATTCAACATGTAAAGGACTCTTGCCATCTGGGGGAAGGGGTGGAGGGAGGGAGGGGAAAAATTGGAACAGAAGTGAATGCAAGGGATAATGCTGTAAAAAATTACCCTGGCATGTGTTCTGTCAATAAAAAAATAAATAAATAAACAAATAAAATAAAAGATTAAAAAAAAAAATAGTCAGTGGCTGAATTTGGTCCTTATTCCTGGAATAGACAACTAAAACTGGAAGGAAAGTGAGCATTTAAAGAAGGCACATAAATTACTGGGAGGCAGGCCTAATAATAATAGCATCCCAGATTATATAACCTTAGAAGGCACAAAAAGTTTCACTCTTAGAAACACTGGTAAGCCAATTCGCCTATGCGTATTTGGGGATTGGTAAGTGGGGTTCCAGGCATGTGAATTCATTTGACTAGGGAACTCTATGGAGCCTTTATCCACCAATATAAAATGATCACTTAATATGACAAGAACTCAGAGAAATAAAATGACTTGGCCATGACCACATAGTCAGTATATGTTAGAGATAGAATTTAAATATAAGAGTGATGGATGTCACTCAATAAAGAAATTCATAAGATATCAAGAAAAATGAATCCATTGAAAAGAAAAGTGGGGTCTGTCTGAAGAGAACAATATAACTGATAGGAAACCCATCAACCAATTCAGTTTATTCTTTTTTTTCCTCAATGTAATGAAAATGGAAGCAAGGCCAGATAATAGGAGATGAATGACTTAAGTGGATGTTCCTATAAAAAAAAGTGTCAGGAATGCTAAAGCTAAAAGTGAATGATTATGTCATATTATCAACAAGATGGAAGACTAGACATTTTCTCCAGTTTTCATTAACTCTCCTTAAGGTAAGGGAATGCCAATACTTAATTGGCTCATTCCACACTTCTCATTTACCAGCCTCTACCAGTAGTGAACACAAATCAATGAATGGATTTCGAAAATAAAGAATAAGGGATATTTGGGGGGAGAAAAAAATACTAAAACCATGAAAGACTGCAGGAAAAATAAAATTCAGTTAAGAACCTGGAGTGCAAGCAGATAAATATATAGAAATAAATAGAAGAGAAGATAAACCCTAAAACATGTAAGAGGTTATAAATACCTTTAACAAATAATATAAGACAAAGAAAATTAAATGAATACATGGTAAAACATGGACCCTATAAATTCCCAAGAGATCATAGAACCACATCAGGAGGTTCCAGAATTGTTTAATAAAGAAATCATAATCATGATTTAAAGGAAGTATAAAAGGAAACAAATGGCAGAATTTATGATCTAAGTTGTAAAAATCATTGACAAAATAGAAAGAAAAAAAGTAAATTAACATTAGCAACTCTCTACAAAGAAACAAAAGAACAGATTGAGAATGAAAATATACTAAAGTGAAGAACAATCTGATAGAGGAGAAGCAAAAAAGAAATAATGTTAAAAATACCCATGACTTCAATATGAGCAAACACTCTGATCTAGAAGATAAGATGCATAGAGACAATTTATGGATTATAGAACTCTCAGAAGAACCTGACATCAAAAAAACTGAATACCATAAAGCAAGAAATAATAAAAGTGCTCCTAAACTAAGACTAGAATTTATGGATACAGAAAACAAAGAACTAATCATAAGTATCAACAGACCACCTGAAGATTAAAAAAAATACAAAATCAATACTTCAAACTGATACATAGTGGATAAATTTAACAATTCCAAATATGAACAATAAATTGTAAAAGAATCAGAATAAAGACCTTAATATATAAAAGAAAGGAAAGTTGAATAATACAAGACTATTCTAGAATCAACAGAAATCAAAGAAGATAAGAGGAGTTAAAATCCAAAATGAATAAGGGAAATAGGAAGAGATAATAAATTTAAGTCACTTAGCCCAGATGAATCTTCTTTTAAAGTCCTGGCATATGTGAATATGAACTACTGTTCATGAAAAATAGGAAGTGATAATAAATTTAAGTCTAAGTCACTTAGCCCAGATGAATCTTCTTTTCAGGTCCTGGCATATGTGAATATGAACTACTGTTCAAGAAAAAGCAATAGTGATATTTGCAAGACCATAGAAAACAGGATAAAGAAAATTAGAGAAACAATGATTCCCTGATCAAGGATCAGTGATTACAAAGACAGAGACAGAGACAAAGGCAGACACACATAAACACACACACACACACACACACACACACACACACACACAGTCAGAAATTCAGAGAGCCACAGACACAGAGAGAATGTCAAAAGTATAGACCAATCTGCACAAGTTAGATTCCTGAGAAAATTCTAGAAAGATCATTAAACAGATAGTTGATGAACATCTAGAAGGAAAATGATGATTAACAAATTAAAAACGCCAGCAGGACTTTCTCAAGAACAGGTCATGTCAATGTCATCTTATTTTTTTTAATAAAATTACTAAATTGAGAGATGAAGGAATGCTATCAATATAGTCTGTATAGTATGCCAGAATTTTGGCAATTTTTTTGAGAAAGTCATTTTATTCTTATGCAAAAGAGAAAGATAAATTAAATGATAACATAATGAGGTAGATTTATAACTGGTTGGATGTCTGCATTAAAAGAGTTCAATATCAACATGGCAACATATATCCAATGAGATATTCAAGGGATATACTTAATTCTGTACTATTTAACATTTTCACCAATTTTTTGAATAAAGTGATAGATGATATTCTTATCAAATTTGCAGATGAAATAAGGCTAGTAGAAGTAGTGAATGATAGAGTCAGATGCCTCAAACCTCTCAATAGCCTAAATAGAGCATTGGAATAAACCTAATGGCATGAAATTCAATAGGAATAAATGTAAAGTCTTGCATTTAGATACAAAAAATTAACTTCACATAGAAGGTACATGAATAGACAACATCAATTCATCTAAAAAGAGTTTAGGATTTTTAGTGGATTGCAAAATAATAAGAAAAAGCAGCTTGTTATGGTGTCCTACCAAACAAAAAACTAATGTGATCTTGGCCTTCATTAAGATAGACATACCATTCAGGAATATATCAGTGATAATTACTTTGTACGCTATCCTCATTGGACTTTGTCTAGAGTAGAAGTGTCAAATGCACAGCCAGCAATACCGCTCAGATTAAACTTGATTAAAGGTAATGGGAAATATTTAATAAAATAAAAACATTAAAAAACAGGTAACTCCATTTAAAAACTATGTGACCTATAGGGATTCTAATCTAAGTATTAGTGGACCTCCATTTCTATTGGAGTGAAAGGCTTTGAGTCTATCACATACATAAGACTCAGTGGAAGAAACTGAAGAACATGGAGAAAAGATTAAGGGGAAATATAGTATCCATCTTAAAGTATTTGAAGTGCTGTCATGGGGAGGAAGGATTAGATTTGCTCTGTTTGGTCCCAAAGGGAAAAATGAGGAAGAATGGGTAAAAGATGCAAATAACCAAATTTAGGCATCAGAAAAGAAAAACAACAAAAACAATCTTTAACAATTTGAGCTGACCAAAACTAAAATGGATTGGCTCAAAAATTAAGAGTGTCCCCTCCTCAGCCACTGTCAAAGTTGGTTGATTACTTGTTGGTTGTGTTTTGTGGAAATTGTTATTGTGTAAATTTCTTTTGTGCACAGGTTGTACTGAATAGCCACTGAGATACCTCTCAGTTCTTAAATTCTATGACTGTTTTCTAGGCTTGTTCTCTATCCACAAGGTCAAACTGCCTCTCAAGTTTATTCATTCAATAAATATTTGAGTTTCATAAAAGACAAGACTATATTCCTTAAAACTATGTTGTTAATGGGTTTGTAAAAGTAGATTTATTTCCTCAGGGAAACAATGTTGTAATTGGGGGTTACATTCCTGACTAAGCATTCAATATCAAATAAGTCTCAGAAATGACCCACAGTAAAAAACAAAGAAATAACAACTATAAACATCTATAATCATTTTTAAAAATGAAAATCAGGTTATAAATCGCATAAAATATCCATAAATATATTGTAAATGCAATACAGAGACCAAGACACACACAGAGAGAGAGAAAGAAACAGAGACAGAGACAGAGAAAGAGAGAGAGACAGAGAGCTAGAGAAACAGACACAGAGAGTCAGAGACACACAGAGAGAGGCAAGCAGCAAGGTACTTATGACTTTCTTCCCCCATGGGAATCTTCTAGCATTTCTTCTCTCTCCTATAGAATGTAAGCTCCTTGAAAGGACTACTTGATTTTATATGCATATCCTTATTTCATAGCTATATAAAACGGTAGAACATGTATTAAGCATTTTCTGTGGGCTAAGCAGAGTGCTAAGTTTTGAGGATACAAAAACATGAAAACAAGTCTATTCCTACTCTCAAGGAATGTGCATTCTAAAAGAAGAAAACAAAATATAAAGGGGAGCTGGATACCAGAGAATAGGGCCCACATAGGGCAAGGCAGCTGATTTTAAGTGGAAAAGACAAGAGAGTGAGATACAGGTAGTAGCCCAACTCTTGGCACACGGGTAATTAATGATTTTTCCCATTAATCCCAGAAATTATTCCACAGAGACTCTTTCCTTTTCTTCCCCAAATTTTCCCTTCTTCCCTCCTTAAAAAACATGTTTCCCATATTTATGGGAAAAGAAGGGTGAGAGAGAAAAAAAGAAGGGGATATAGATAAGGTGGATATATCCAGTAGTACTAATAAGTTCCCTGGAATCAGTTCTCTCCTATTCTACTATGAACTGGCTTTTCTGGCCTAGTGCCATTAAGCTATTATTCTCATCTGGCCAACTCCCTATAACCTCCTTTAGCATCATACTTGACCTAAATTCTTCATTCACTGCCATATCTTTGGTTTTTCTCTCTGATTTTTTTTTGTTTTGTTTTTTTTAGTTAACTAAATGTTTTCTTTTAAAAATATGAATGTTAGGCCAAGTTTATGCAGTAGTCATATTTTATATGGTTCACATATATATGTTGCTATCTTTTTTTCCACTGAAAGGATCTTTCTTTAGAAACTCCTCCATCAACATAGGATCAGTACTCAGAAAGTTTTATTTCCTTGAACACTGGGGAATTTTTATTGTCCATGGCCTAAGTGAGTTGACCATAGCCTCAGGGTCGAGCGAGAAATGTATGGGAACTTACTGGGAGAAAGGGAAAGGGAGAGGTAGAATGGAATAAGTTATACATAAAAAAAAAAAAAAAAAAAAAAAAAAAAAGACAAGAAAGCTTTTACAGGGGAGGGGAACAGGTGAGAGATAAGGTAGAATGTATCTTACTTATATCAGAATTGGCCCAAAGAGGAAATAACATACACTTTCAGTTGGGTATAGAAATCTCTTACCCTACAGGAAAATAGAAGGGGAAGAGAATAAGGGAGGGGGCAGTAAAAAAAAAAAAGAAGAGGGAAGATTGGGAAAGGAGTGGTCAGAAGCAAAACACTTTCGAGGGGAACCAGGATAAAAGGAAAAAAAAAATAGAATAAAGAAAGAGAAGACATACAGTTAGCAATAGTAATTGTGAAAAAATAGTTTAAGCAAGTTTCTCTGATAAAGACCTCATTTCCCAAACATATAGAGAACTAAGCCAAATTTATGAAAATAAGAAGCACTCCTCAACTGACAAGTGAACAAAAGATATGAAAAGCTTTCAGATAAAGTAATCAAGGCTATCTATAGTCAGATGAAAAAATGCTTTAACTTACTACTGATTGGAACTAAGATGATTACACAATTCTGAGGTATTTACCTCTTACCTATCAGGTTGACTAATAAAACAAAAAAGAAATATGTAAAATATTGTAGGAGATGTGGGAAAAAATGAGACCTTATTAGTGGGGTTATGAACTGATTCCACCATTCTGTAGGAATTTGGAAATATGCCCAAAGGACTATAAAACCATGCATGCCCTTAAACCTAGCAATACCAATATTAGTCCCAAAAGATATTAAAATAGGAAAGGGGACTATATGTATAAACATTTATAGTAGCTCTTTTCTGAGGGCAAAGAATTAGAAATTGATGGGCTGCCAATCAATTAGGAAATATTTGAACAAATTGTGGTATGTGATTTTGATGGAATACTATTGTTTTATAAGAAATGATGAGCAGAACATTTTCAGAAAAACCTGGAAAGACTTCCATGAGCTGATGCAAAGTAGAATGTATTTTGTACAAGTAACGGTAATATTGTAAAACAACTGGCTGTGAATAATTTAGCTATTCTCCGCAATATAAAGATCCAAGACAATTCTGAAGGACTTATGTTGAAAAATGCTATACATCTCCAAAAAAAGAACTGATGGTGTCTGAACACATATTGAAACATACTCTTTTAGTTTATTTTTTGAGGGTTTTTCTTTTATCTATTACTCTTTTAGTTTCTTTATTTTTTGAGGGTTTTTCTTTTATCTATGTTTTCTTTCACAACATTACTGTCATGGAAATGTTTTGTATGGAATTACATGTCTTCTCATTGTGGGTAAGGTAAGGAGTTGGGAGGAAGGAAGGGGGAGAATACAGAGTTCAAAATTTTGAAAATGCATGTTAAAATGGTTTTCATATGTAACTGGGGAATAATAAAATACTAAATAAATAAATCAACTTATAATAATGTGATTCCTTTAGGATACACAGAATAAATGTAGATATGGCCATCAAAACACACAACCCTTCCAGTCATCCGATAAATTCCATGGAAGTTAATGAAAGGGATAGTGTCAGAGTCTGCTCCAGTTAATAGGGGTATAAGTGAACCTACATTTTTGTACCTCCACATAATTTCCATAGAAGATGAAGATAGTGATAACACAAGAAACTCTCTCAATGGAAGAGGCTTGGGCAAATGGGGCTAATGGCTATATTGAAATTTCACATGAAATTTCACATGAAGTATTAATCATACTTACTTGTTTTCTAATAACCCAAATATTAAAAGCTTGAAACCTAGACCCTGCCTCTCAGAAGCCATTCTCTTACATCTCACATCTGCTTTTTAGCTCACCACCATTTCTGACATTTTTTTTACCTTCAGTGTTTTTCCCAAATAATGAACTTGATAGCCTAGCTCCATAGCACTGAAATTCATCAAGTTCTGTCTTTCATTCCCAGGACAGGATTCATGCCAGACCATAGACCTTGTCCAGCTATGACTCTCTCTCACTCCTGGACCCAGACCCAGGAACTGCACTAAATGAAGTAGTACAGTGCCTTCCCTCTTTGCTTCTCTTCTTCCTTCCTGCTTCCCACCAATCTCTAATCTCAGGGCATAAAAAATGTCAAGAAGATCCTGTGACACTGACTTCCAGTACCCCTCCACCCCCAATTCCTATTTTCCACTTTCTATTTGCAACTCTAGTTGGTTTGAACTTCAGGAAACAAAATGCCTCTCCCAAGATAAGTTGATCACCTGAAATTTTATTATCATGCTTTAATTCGGCCTTAACACCAGAATTCCCACCTCCTTCAAACTTCTCTGCCCCTGACTGGAGGACTGAAAGGCACTAAAGGTGCCCAACCTTTCCTTTATAGATGGCAATATTTGAACTTGGTAACTCATCCTCCACTTCTCATCAACAACTCTTCTTCATAGAACAAGATGCCCAGTGATCTAACCCTACCATCCATCAAGTTTGGTATTTTTTTCCGGTAACTGGATGTTATAGCCTCAATGCTTAGGTCAGTGCCTGATAGACAATAGGTGCTTAATAAATGTTTACTGACTGATGAATAAGTGTGCCATCTATGACATACCATTCATTGAAACACAATGCTAAAACAAATTGGGATAACCTCTGGAGATCTCCTTTCAAGTGGACATCAAGCCATTAATGCTTACCCAGAGGGACCAATCATTCAACCAGTTTCAATTGTATCTAATCATAGTATTGTACTCATTATGAACCTCATCATGAACATTGTGTCCACAAGAATTAATTGAGAAACCATTAAATGTTTTCCTAAATATCTAAATAAACTATTTATAGTATTCCCCTGATTCAACAGTCTAATAACTGTCAAAAATTAAAAAGGAAATGAGAGTTTGACTCTTTTTAAAACAACCATGGTTCTGACTACTGATTTTCTTTCAACTTGTTTACTAACCATTCACTTAATAATACAGTTTAGAATTTTGCTAGGAATGGAAATCAAAATAACCTCTTCAGCTTATAGAATCCATTCTTTTTGCTTTTATAAAAAGGCAGGGCACTTGCTCATCTATAAGCCTACAATGCTTTCCCATTCCCAAGCTTTTTCAAAGATCCAGTAGGATAGTCATTATATCTTGTAGGTTGTAATTCCTCTGGGTCAGACAACATGAATTCAATAGTACCTCTATGTTCCCTTGCTATCACCTTACTTGTCTTAAACATCAAATAGCTATTATTTTTATTTCACCAGACTCTTTGACATATAAAACTGAAGCAAAATGGGAATGGAAGAACTTCTTTCCATTGTCAGTAACATGAAGTTGTTATGATCTAGCCCTTTAATATATATCTTGTGCCTAAAACTTTAGAGAACTTGCTATACATCTTCAAAACAATAATTTCCCAGGGGTAATCTCTGAACAAAAGGAAACCACACTCACAACAAAACTCTTCAGAGCTAAATGGCGCTGTCCTGACGAGGTCTCACCTGGTTTTCTAGCTCCCGATTCTCTCTTTAGACCATGGAGCTCTGCAGACACAGTAAGCAGGCTAGTTAGAAAGGGAAGAAAAGCTAAGGGCTCATTATGGTGATTGGCAGCAGCTGTAGCCTTCCTGCTTCTGCAATTCAACTTCTTTGTTTTCCCTGATTAGGGCAACAAATGAAGGGAAAAAACGTGGAACTCAAAAGAAGGATTGTGAGACAGGGACCAAAAGAAAAGTGAGAAACAGAGCAAAGAACCAAAAAAGAACATGGAAAATGACATGGCAGAGCAGACATGGATGGGCAATTGAGTGCTACAGTTTCAAAGACCATTTTGTCTAACTTCTTTTAAGATGAGAAAATTGAAACCTACAGAGGTTGGAAGTTTGTCCCAGGCTCTGCAGATAATGAGAATTAAAGAAAGGATCTGAACACTGGTTCTCTGATTCCACTGTACCATAGGAAGAAATGTGTGTCTCCCCCTGTACCATATGCTTCAAAAAAGACAAAATAAAAGACTTTTTTTTCTATTTCCTTAACTAAAAAATTTACTTTTAAATAGGAGTAGAGTAAGATTCACCCAGATTCCATCTATTCTATTTTTAAATAACAATAATGATGATTCTGATAGCTAGCATTTACAAAGCATTTTAAGCTTTACAAAGAGCTTTGCATATGATAACTCATGTGATCCTTACAACTATCCTGTAAGAAAGATGCTATTATTATTATTCCCATTTGCAAATAAGAAAATTGAGACTCTGGGAGTTTAAATGTCTTATCCAGAGTCATGGGGCTAAGCAAATATCTCAGTCAGGAGCTGACCTGAGGTCTTACAGACGGAAAGAAGGCCCCAGTCTATCCACTGTACCATCTCCTTTCATTCTTCCCCTTACTCCTTCCCTAAACTCTGAGGCTAGTTCCCCCATCTAGGGGTATTAATGCAAGTCCATATGCTCATGTCCCCTTCCTCTTTATTTTGTGGAATAAATAACAATTTTTAAAGAACCTATTACATATTAGGCACTATGATAGGTGCTGAGGTTACAAAAAGCAAAAGAGAGATAATCCCTGCTCTTAAGGAGATCATATTCTAAGGTTCATGTCACACAAAGAGGGAAGTGGTGGAAGTCTGAGAAAAAAGGTTTGATCTGGACAGACACAGGGATACTCTTTTTAGTAGCAATGAAAATAATGATTGATTTGATTAATATTCCCAGAGCAAGAGTCAGTAAAATGGGGACAGGTTCACATGAAACATCAGGACAGATTGTCATCCTCATCATAATATTTATATAGCACTTTAGGATCTGCAGAACACTGAGATAACACTTGTTATCTCATATGATATTTAAATAACTCTGGAAGGTAGGTGATATTATTATCCCTATTTTATAGAGAAGGAAACTGATATAAACACAGGTTGAGATCTGCCCAGGGTCACATTGCTGGGAAGTGTATAATCTTTGGTTTGAACTCAGGTGTTCCTGACTTCAGACCCAGAGCCCTATCTGCTGGAGAAAAAAAAAAAAAATTCAGCACTCCTAAACAGCTGAGCATCTAGATGAATTGAAACCATCAATGACACTAAAGTGGGTTCTTGTGCTAACATTTCTTGCTTCCATCATACAACTGTCCCCAAAAACATAGGGCCTCAACCCCAGCTCCTTTCCGGCATTAGAATTAGAGACATTTGCTCCCCAGAACCTACTACCGTGGAGAGTATATGTACCCAAGTTTGTGTTTGGAGAGAAAAGAGGTTGCATTGCCTTACCTTCCAATATCATGGGATCCTGAAAGATTGAGGCCCCAGTCAACTTTCCCTGTCCTGTGTCTAGGAAACTTCCACTCCTTTCCCTCAATCCTAATATTCAGTCACCATTTGTTGAATTGAAAACACTTCCATTTTTCATGTTCTTATCTAGACATTTGGAGAGAATATTGAACTTGAAATTGAGGAAACCCAGAGTCAAATTCAGATCCATTTACTTACAATCATCTGCTTGACTGAGCATTCTTTTGCCCTCCTTTTACCTTTGAGTGATCACTGAAACCTGACTCCCTCTAGGAGACACAGCATCCAGGACTAAGTCTTCCTTTCATATCTCTTGACAGACAAGATCTATATCAGGAGACATTACTTGACTCCTACAGGAAGAAGACTTAGCCAACTTCTTTCTTTTCATTGCCAGGCTAAAACATTTCTTCTACTACCAATTTTCTGTGGCCTCTATTTTCCTGGATTTCACTTCATCAATATACAAGTTTCAGGTCATTCTTTCTCCTCTCTCAATGGTCCCTTTACTTGGCTAATAGAATTCATCTTCATCCCAACCTAACCCCCACAACCTAACCACAACTCAGATTCAGGTATTACAATATGCACATTAATACGCCCTCAAAAAATCTTGGCCTCCTTAATTGCTATGAATTATATCTTTACTTTATCCCAACCACAATCTTAGATCTCACCATTATCCATAATTATACCAATCACATAGTCCTGACTTATAAAATTCTTTTCCTTGATCAAAACTTCCTGTTCTTCCATCTTTCCCTTCCTTTGACTCTTCCAAAACTTTATCCTCATCTCCACCCCTTTCTGTTCTCCTAGCCTATTACCCTTCCTCTAATCTTATTTTCTTCTGCCTCGACAGATATTTGAACCCCGAATTCTCAGATTAAGTCATTAGACTTTCTACTGATTGAGCGATCCAGGATCTTGAGAGACCTTTGTTCAAATCCAACTGTATACCTGTCTAAAAGACCATTTTATGGAGAACTCACAGAAGGCAAGCACTCACATGGTGGTGAGAAGAATCAATAAAAGAAGACTGAAAGTATTCTTTTGAACTTTGGAACTGACTGCATGAAAGTGAGACACTGGTACAGGATCGTCCAGCATAGAGTGCCATCATCAGAGAAGGTGTAAGTGCTCTATGAGCAAAGCAGAATTGAAGTAGCTCAAAAGAAATGTGAAACATGCAGATTTAGAGAATCCATCCCAAATGTTCACATGGACTATTTATACCCAAATTGTGATAGAGCATTTCAAGTTCTTAACTGGTCTGATCAGCTACAGTCATATACACTATCATTTCACTTTAAAATAGTGGTGTCATTTTGCTTCTCAAGGACAACCAACATTTTTCTCCAAGGGCTATATAAAGTATATATATATATATATATGTATATGTATATATCTATATATATGTTTGTGTATATATATAGTTTATATATATAGTCATATATAGTTTATATAGTCACGTATAGTTTATATATATAGTCATGTATAGTTTATATATAGTCATATATAGTTTATATATAGTCACATATGGTTTATATATATAGTCATATATAAAAAAGACTTCATATAGCCCATACTTAACAAGCCTATAGTTGATCAGTTGAAGTGTAGTCCATCCTTGAATTTCCTTTTTCCTTTATGTCATGCTTTGCCAAAAACCAACCTTGTGTTACTTTCTCTGCTTCTATTCCAATCCTACCAAAAGGTCTTGAAGAGTGACACAACTGTGCTAACTAGGTCCATTATCAAATTGATGTTATCTAATCTCAATTGAGCCATCAACAACTGGCTAGAAGTGCTTTTATTCTTCCTGTCACATCCCCTACAGCAGGGAGGGATTTGATATTCTATATTATCTCTTCTTTCTCCAATAATCCCTGTCCACCTCTCAGCAGAGAAATGTGCCTCCTGCTTTGAGAAAATAAAAATCATCTGCCATAAGCTCCCTTTGGTCCCTTACTCTATACCTTAAAACTCTATTATATCAGTCTTCCATTCTCTCTTCCATTGCTTCAGGTTCTGAGTCAGAGGCATTGTTCTTCCTTGTCTAGAAAAACCCCTCTACATAATCCTATCTCTGTCTTGCTCCTTTAGGTCATTCCTTTTCTCTCATTAATCTTCAATTTCTCTCAGTCTACTAGCTCCTTCTCCACTGCCTATAAACATTTGCTAGTCTTTTGAAAGTATATAAAAATAAACATCATTTTTTTAAAAAGCCTGCACTTGACCCTGCCATATCCTCAAGCTATCATCCTATAACTATTTCTCCCTTTCATAACTAAAATACTACAAAACACTCATCTAAACTCATTGTTACTTCTTCACCTCCCACTCATTGCTCAGCCTCTTACAATATGACTTCTAACTTCAGCACTCAACTGAAATTGTTCTCTCCAGGGTTACCAACAATTTCTTAACTGCTAAGTCCAATTGCCTTTCTCAGTCTTCATCCTGCTTGCTTTCTTTGAAGCTTATGACATTGTCAAACCCCAGTTGTTCTACACACACATATAAGCCCTTTTTCTAGGTATGTTTTGCTTTTGTTTTTGTTTTTGTTTTTTGCTCCTCACCCCTACCTCTCCTTCTACTTACCTGATAATATCTTTTCTGTCTCTTTTGCTGGATCATCATCCAAGCTCTACTCTCTCTCAGGTGAAAAGTTAAGAAAAATGCTTATTTTCATTAAGCAAATTAAGTTTTTCAGTGTTGTCATTTGGTGAATGATTTCTTTTTAGAAGCTCTCCAAAAAAAAAGGGTTGGCTCTCCCAAAGCCTTTACCATGGACATTTTCTCTTCTTGACTTTCTTCCTTGGTGATCTAATTAGATAATCCAGTTGTATCATTTCTACAATAAAGGATCATAAATCAAGAGATTCTCTCTCTTCTGGACTTCCCTTCCCCATACATTATCAGCTGACTGTCAGGCATCTTAGAAGGTAATGGATTGAGAATCAGCCAACTTCAGTAAAATCTCAACTTTGTTACTATATGACAAGTATGGAAAAGTCATTTTATTTCTGGAGTTCTCAATTTCCTCATTTACAATATATGGTAGACTGGACTCAGGGTTCTTCATAGCACTTCTAACTCTAAAGCTATAATGCTATGATCTCATGATCTCTATCTGGATGATCTAGCTATATCTCAGACTCAATATGTCTACCCATTCTTTTTGCTCCTCCTGCAAACTTCCTTATTTCAGTTGATGGCACAATCATACTTCAAGTGACTCAGGTTTCATCATTTCCTTTCTTCTCCCTCTATTCTCATCCAACCAGTTGCCAAGTCTCATCAATTATACCTACATAACATCTCTTATCTATTTTTTTCTATCCACTTATATTTCCACAGCATTAAATGGTCACCTAATTGGCCTCCTTGCTTCTAGGGTCCAATCCATCCTCCACACAGCTGCCAAATTCATATCTCTAAAGCCACATCAGATCATTGTCACTCTCCTGCTTCAGTCTTCAGTGGCTTTCCCTTGCCTCTGATATCAAAAATAAATTCTTTAGCATGGCATTTGAAGCCTTCCACAATCTGTTTCCAACTCACCTTCGTAGACTTGTTTTCTTTCTCTCCTTCATACATTCTACTTTTAAGCCAAATTATCCTTTCTATCCCTTAACTTTGTAAGTCATCTCCCATCTCCATGCCCTTTCAGTACATTCTCTTCCTATCTCTAGCTCTTAAAGGTCCCTTCTAGGTCCAAGTCTGCTATGGCACTTTGATAATCCTTTGCTAATACCCTCCACCATCTTGTTAATGTTTCCTTCTTCCTTATATTGTCTGGTGTATACCTGTGAACTCCAACCCCATCCCAGCAGAATATCAGCATCTTGATTTTGAGGAATGTAGAAATATCATCTTCCACTATACTTTACACACAATGGGCATTTTATATATGTTGAATTGAATTGAGAAGAGGGGAGGATCTCTCCTTAGATATTTCAGGCAGGAACATATTTTTTTATACGTGGTTCCTAACCCCTTGTTAAGTAAAATCCCACTGATATATCTGTCTTAAATTCTAAGTTCTACAAGGTTAGAAAATAGTTCATAAAAATAATACCTCATATGAGTTCAACACTTCTACATCTATCATTCACACAACCTGCAAATATTTAAATGCCTCCTAAATGCAACGCATTCACTTTATCTTCTAAATAATCCATTGGCATCAATGAATGAATAAAAGAATGAATGAAATTATTAAATACATTCAGATTGATCTCAATGACTTCCCTTAGGAAGTCTTCTCTGATTTCCTCATGTAGAAATGTTCTTTTAAATCAATCAATAAGTATTTAATAAGTACTTACTATATGTCAGACACTATGTTAAATAATGGAGATATAAATATAAAAAGGAAGACAGTTCCTGACCTCAAGGAGCTTAATTCTCTTAGGCAGAGATAACAACATATAGTGGATTAGGGACCAGTGAAAGATGTTTTGGTTTGAGATGGTAAAAAAAAGACATGGGGAATGATCAGAATATCCTTTACAACAACTGTCAATAGCTTGATTACGGTACCAGATCTGAAAGTATTGGGGGTTTAAGGAGAGCTATAAATGATATAGAATGGTGATACAGCTAATATTATTATTTCCATTATTCAGATGAATAAATGTAGACCTAGGAATAATTCTCAACTTGCTCAAAGTCAATGTTAGTAACAAAGGTAGCATTGTAATTCACTTCTGAATACTTTTTCTGTATTCAGCTCCACTCCCCAAATAGCTGCTTTAAAAATGCTAATGTTGAAAAAAAATACCCCAAACCTGTATGCAGCATGCTTGCCCGGTGTGTGTCTGTATGTTACATGTCTGCACACTGTATGCTGCATGCTGTTTCTGCTTCTTCGGCTATAGATGACATAGAGAAGCTATGTTTCAAAAGAATCCCCTCTTTGGGCTGATCCACCCCATCTCAGTATCCCCTCCTCATCAGATATAATTTTCTGTTAAGCAGCTGATCTCTTCTTGAGAATCAGTGCTTGATTTTAGGAAAGCTTTAAATCAAACAACAGGATGGCTGGCAGTGGGAACAGAAAATATGCTCTTTAAATAACTTCCTCCCTACCCTACCCCCCATAAATATAAATGGTTGCTTTCCTCTTTAGGCATGCCTTATTTTTTTCTTATTACCATTGTGATAGAAAGCCTGTCTGGGGACATTGGGCAGCCCCATTCTCCAGTAAATGTCCTCCTCTCCTTGGTTTCTTAATTGTTTCTTTGGAAATTCTCTGAATCTCATAAGAATTAGGGACAAAGGCATTTCTGACTTTTGAAGAAAAGGGGACGAGCATAATGGATATCAACCCACACAGTGGAAGGGAGGGGAGAATCACCTTTAATACAGTTAAATAATCCATAATTCAGTGGGCTTTCTTTCTTCTTTTTTTCTCTGAAAAGCATGAAATTAAGTTTCAAGCAAAGTGCATAATTTATATTGGAAAGTCTCTGCTGATGGCTCCCAAATCTACATTACCAGCCCTGACCTGCACTCTAATCCCATATTTCTAACTGTCTGCTGAGTGTCTCTACTTGGCTGGCACAGTATCCAAACTCAACATGTGTGAAACCAATATTACCATCTTCCCTCCCAACTGGCTACTTTCCCAAGTTCTTCATTGTTTAAAAAAAATTATTTCCTTTTTAATTCTTATTGAATATTCCCTTTACTTTACCTCTTGAATGGGGTGTTCCAAAAGCATTAGCACAGTTTAAAGCTATTTAAATCAGATCTGTTAAATTCATTTCCCAAAGGTAAACTGGATTAAAATGTAATTGGGAAATATTTGACAAAACAAAATTGTAATAGAACATAGATAATGTTAACATGTGGTTTTCTAAGTGAATATTCAGTCTGCAGGGATCTTTATGAATGGTTGAGTGGCCCTGTTTCTATTTGAGCTTGACACCAATGCTGTAATCTATTAAAACTTAAAATTTCACTAAGATCTTGAGAACACTTTGTATAATCTGTTACCCAGTCCTTCCCATTCTTCCTTTAAAATATTTATAGATTCATCTGTTCTTCATTCAGATTGCCCCTACTCTAATCCAGAGGTTTTAAAGAAATGAGTGAATGAATCACTGCCATGTGACCTCAAAGGTTTTACTTTCTACTGGAGGAAATAATATGAACACAGAAAAGCAATACACATAAATGTACAGAAATATGAGGGTGATTATTAGCCACAAAAGAAATCAGGAAAGGCCTCTTTTAGGAGATGGAACTTGAGCCAAGGCTTGAAGAGATGGCCCGTGGGCCAGATGCAGCAGCTGAGGATGTTTATCCCCCTCACCCAGGGATATGAAGTTTCTTTATTTAAAGGCCCACAAAACAAAGTTTTTGTTTTTACTATAGTCCGGCCCTCCAACAGTCTGAGGGACAGGGAACTGGCCCCCTATTTTAAAAGTTTCAGGACCCCTGACTTAGAGGTTCCAAAAGGCAGGGTTCAGAAAGGGAAAGGCCCAGACCTAGGGAAGAGCCTGGAGGTTCCATGTGGTAAAGACATGGAGAAGGGATATAGAATTCATTAAAGATTAATAGAAAATAGCCAAGTTTGACTAGGATACAGAGCTTAGATACCACTAGTATTCTGATCTTTCTAAAACATGATTTGTCTCATAGCCTTGCTTAAAGATTTATAATGGTTCCCTATTTTCTACAGCATCCAGATTGAATACCTCTCTCTGACTTTTCAAATCCTCTAGAATTGGGCATCATCTTATTTATCCAAACTTTTTTTTCCTACTTACTCCCTTACTTTCATTAAAGATAACCTTTGGGGCAGCTAGGTGGATTAACCTCTAGAACCTCTATATTTACTGGCTATGTGAATCTAGGTAAATCAACTTAACCCCAATTCCTCTCCCCCCAAAAAAAAGAGAATAACCTATCATAGTGCTAACATAGAAAAATATATTTAGTATATTTTTAAGGTTTTAGAGCTAGAAAAACCCTTCAACAATGTTTAGTCCAAGTCTCTCCATTCTGAAATAGAAGAAACTAAGACCTCAAAGCTGGAGCAACTTTTTTGAAGCTACAAGTTGGTGGCAAAAACCAATCAATCAATAAGTAATTATTAAGTAATGCTTATTGTGTACCAGGCATTGGACCAAGTGCTGGGGAAACATAGACCAAATAGAAATATTTGATCCATTACTTAAGGAGTTTACTTTCTATCAAAAGAAATAATATGTATGTATTTAGATGTGTTTATATTTCAAGAAACTAGGGATTCAAAGATGGGGCAATGAAGAAATATACTCTACCTATGAGAAATAGCATATACAAAGATATGAGGATTGAAGATGAAATTCCTCATAGGAGAAACAATAAAAAAGATAATATTAATCATAATAGCTAAAATGTATATGATGTCCCAGGCATTGTGTTATGGATTTTACAATTATTATTTCATTTGGTTTTTTTTTTTTATCCCACTCCCTACAACTTATCGATGCTTTATAAGTGTTTGTTGAATTCAATTTAATTAACCTTCCATATCTTCACAATAACCCTGAGAGATAGGAACTATTATTATCCTCATTTTACAGATGAGAAAACTGAGTAACTAAGTAATTTACTCAGGGTCACACAGATAGTAACTGCCTATATTGGATTTGAAGATGGGACTTCATGACTTTAGGCCTAGCTCTCTATCCATTGCCTATATCCAGCTGTCAGTTCAGCTGGATTATAGAGGGCATGAGGGGAAGAACCTAAATAAATGGGAAGAAGGAAGGGAGAGAGAGTAGATTATGCCAGATTGTAACTTCCAAATGCCAAAAAGAGCAGTTTGCATTTCATTCTGGAGATAACAGAATGCACTAGAGGAGGGAATTGATATGATTAAACTTGTGAGGGTTCCTAAATCAGAGTTCTTTCCATGGACACTATGCAGAAAGATTAGGGTGTGAACCTCCATCAACCCTCTAGCTGTTTTCACTAATTCCAGAAGGTCCATTTTAAAACTCTAAAACAGAATATCTCCTGCTGCTAAGATAAGAATTATGGAGTCATTAAGTAATAAGCAAAAAATCTTGCAAGTAGTACAATCTGCTCAAATAACATTCTTTTCTCTTAACCATATTTCCTCCCTTATTTCCTCTCTTCCTCAGCCCCTCTGCCCTCCCCTGGAGGGAGAAGGTAGAAGTGCAGCAGGATTGGGTTTTGTTCTTTCCTCACAGCTTCTTCCCTGGTTGGCAGCAATTGTCAGTAACAACCGTGAATCAGAGACTTGAAGTGACTCTTCTGTGTTTCTCTGGGACAGAACAAATTTAGCACAGCTCAATTTAGCATTCTTCTGCATCTTGTTGAGTACCTGAAAATAAACTGGTTGTCCCTTTTAGATAGAAATGAAAATAATTTTCAAAGATATTATGCTAGTATCTGTTTTCTGATAGTAGTAGTATTAGTATTGATAGTATTGATAGACTGATAGATTCAATCACATCACCAATCAATCACAATAATTTATTGAGCATCTGCTATGCACTAGACACTATACTAGATATGAGGGATACAAAGAAAAATGAAACAGTTATCAGCCCTCAATGAGTTTACATTTGATGGAGGTAATAAGGTAAATTGATTGAGTACCGGGTCTGGAGAGAGGAAGACCTGAATACAAATCTAGCCTTAAATGATTACTATCAGTGTGACTCTGAGCAAATGACTTGACCTCTGTTTGCCTCAGTTTCTCCAACTATAAACATCACCTATTATTATTAAAAGATCAAATTAGATAACATTTGTAAAGAACTTAGCATAGTGTCAGGCACAGAGCAGCACTTTAAAAAATGTTCTTCCCTACTTCTTATGGGGAAGACAATAAGAACAAATGTAACCATATACAAAATATACATACAAAAATAAAGTAATTAGAGAGAAAGGCACTAGTGGCTATGGGGGAGAGATAATTGGGAAAGTAGTACTTCATTGAGAAGTAGTACTTGAAATGAGCTTTGACAGAAACTAGGAATTCTAGGGGACATGCGTGAGGAGGGAATGCCAGACATGGGGAACAGCATAACAATTTGATCGTAGCTTTCAGGCTAGTTCAATCCCTTCAACTGTTGGATGCAGATACGGAGGCAGTAAAATAACTTGCTCAGATCACACAGATAGTAAGCATTATCCCCTCTGACTCCAAGGTCAGCTTTCTCTCCATTACACAGATGTTGTCCATCAATACCACAGCCATTTGAGTAGGTTATTAGTGCCTTTCCAAATTATCCTTAGTAGCCCATACCCACAATTGGTATTTTACCAGTTAAGAATATTCATTCTTGCTGATGAAAGATAATATGAGGAAACCAGAAGGTGGGATTAGCTGCCCTCTCATTCATGGATACAAATAAACAAAACACATACATACACCATTAAAACCCTGGTACTCAAATGCCTTGGACCTTGTGAAATTTGAACCTATTTCCTTCATCCAGTATCTAAATGTATTGCCTAACCCAACAATATATTTTTCCTTGTCTCTCAAATTCTACGATTCTCTCATACCCAAACATCCTAAATCTACATTCCGCTTCTAATGCCTCTCTGTTCTGGAAGCTGTGTAGACTCTAATGGGGCAGCTAAGTAACACAGTGGCTAGAGCACTGGGCCTGGAGTCAGAAAGACTCATCATTATGAGTTCAAATCCAGAATGACACACTGCCTAATTGTGTGATCCTCAGCAAGTCACAAACTGTGACTCAGTTTGTCATTTATAAAATAAGCTAGAGAAGGAAATATCAAACCATTCTAATATCTCTGTAAAGAAAACCCTAAATAAGGTCACAAAGAATCAGGACTGAAATACTCAACAACAATACACATAACCTCTAACTCTTCCTGGCCAACCCAAGATTTCTAGCTATTCCTCACAAATAGATAAAATAGAATGTAAGCCTCTTGAGGGAAAAACTATTTTTCCATTAAATTTTTTTTCTTTGTATACCAGTCTCTAGGAAATAATCAATGCTTAATAATTATTTGTTGTATTCAATTAACTGACCTTCCAGTGTCATGACCTTTCGCTGCTCAAAAATTCTCAGTCTATCATGATCTCCTAACATAAGACTGGTCCCAATTTCAACCCCAAACACTAGGTAGTACTAAGAAGAAAATTAATAGAACAATTTACTTCTATAATTATCATCTCTATAGTACTTTTAACATTAACTAAAGAAACAGAAAATTTTAGAATCAGAAAGTGATATGATTTAGTCCAATACCCACATTTTACACTTGCAAATACTCAAGCCCAGAGAAATTACAGGGCTTTCCCAAAGTCATACAATGAGTTAATATTGAGGCTGAGATAAAAGTCCAACCAATTCTCTGATTTCTAGCCAAGATTCTAAGCAATATATCATGACTTTTCTATGTCTGCTTTTGTTTTCCAAGTTTTATTATTTTTTTGCCCTGCAATTATTAACTTCTTTATTTGTTCTGAATATGGTTAAAATACAAAAATTTCCTTTGGAATTTTAGGGGTTATATGCCAATTAATATAGCATTTGACATTCACAGAATCACAGCATCTGTGTTGTAAGGACTCCTATAAGTCTCTTAGTCTGTACAGGCTCTACAAAATCCTCAATATCCTGTCTCCATTTGAAGATTTCTAGTCACATGGCCTTATTTTTGTTCTTTGATGGAGGAGGTTTGTGTCATACTTCAAAATCTATATATATTTTATATGAAATCAATATCTCTTTTGTTTGTTTACCTTTTAATTCCATTTCCATCGCTCCCATTTTAAGGATTATAGTAAATCTGAATTAAAATAAAACAAACTAAACCCCATCCAAAAAAAGTGGTCAGGGAAAAAAAAAACCTTTGGATAATTTCTTTAAAGGGTCATTCCCTATATCCATCGTTTCAGCTCCTTTTAAGATAATACTAGAGTGATATTAGGGAAATCATTTTATTCTGAGTTCCAAAACTAGTGTTTAAAAAGGGTTCACTATAGCTGCTGTAATATCACTCCCTGAGTTCCCTTTCTTTTCATTTCAACAGTAAAAATATCTTCAGTAAAATGGGAGAAATTAGGCAAGTAAAAATGAAAAGAGACTGATTTCACATAAAAGAGATTCTACATAGTGTTACCTGATGGTTTCTCTTCCTTTGTAGGACTATATAGGAAACATCAACAGTATTCTCTGATTAAGTACCTATCACATTCATAGCATTGTCACAGAGATTAGGGAACATGCAAAAATCTAGAAAAGGCATGATTGGTTTTTACTCTCATACAGCTCACAGACTAGTAAAGGGATACCCAACACTAGGAGCTTTAAAACACATTTTGTTTTTGTTCAGTTATTTTTCAATCATATCTGACTTCATGACCTATTTGGGATTTTCTTGACAAAGATACTGAGACTATTTGCCATTTCCTTCTCCAGCTTATTTTTACAGAAAAAGAAACTGAGGAAAAGAGGGTCACATAGCTTATAAATGGCTGAGGCCAGATTTGAATTTAAGAAGATGAATCTTCCTGACTGCACTGAGTACACATTACATGATAATTGGAGAAAGAAAGAAAGAAAGGGAGGAAAGGAAGGAAGGAAGGAGGGAAGGAGGGAAGGGGGAAAGGAGAGAAGAAGGAAGAAAGAAAAGAAGGAAAGAAGAAAAAGAAGAAAGGAAGAAAGAAGAAAAGAACAAGAAAAAAAGCTAAATGATATTTGAAGGAGAAAGTTACTGCCAATCAGAGAATCAGGGACCATAAGGGAAAAAAAGATGATTTTCCAATGCATAATTAGTTGCCCAACATTATTAAATGTCTCTAGTCTTTTCAAGGATCAATTATGTTTTCATTTCGGGCTTGCTGCTTTCTCAGACACAAACAGCCCCAACTCTATGAGTTTCCTCATAGTCTATCCTTACCATAAATCAGACTCTTCATGTAAATCAGACTTAAGTCCAAGACAGGCTCTGTACCCAAATATTTAAACACATCAATAATCAGCAGCCACCCCAGCCTGTCATTTTAAGCTGTTTGACATTTATTGTTCTGAAGAAAAGAAAGGTCAGATGTATCAAATCTGCATTTGTGCTTCGTGACATTTTTCTTCAACCAAACTCTTTCAAATTACCGTGTCAAGACAAATGTGGTCTATTTCAAAAGAAGCTTTCCATGAGATAGGCTTCTCACCTCAGCTGTCCAGGTTGACACAAAGAAAATTCAGCAAAATGCTCTGTATCCATCCTCAGCAGATTTTCCAGGGGGATGCTGAGGAAGATGATACAGGAAAGCAGGATGCAATGAAAAAGAGGGGAGAGGTTGAACTACTTGGTGATGTGGGTAGGTATGAACTGGCATCATAGTTTACTGAGATCAAGAACATCTGGAGCAAGTTACCTCCTTTGACTCTACCTGCACATCTGCTTCTGCATCTAGCCTAGGAAAAGGTGTCCCATTTCCCCTTCAGAAGAATTCTCACCTCTATCCTGTATCCAAAAGTCCCTGCCTGTTCACCACCTAAGGGAATTTGCTCCCATATTGTTCTCCTCTCAGCACATATTCCACTATCTCATTCTCTTCTACTTTTAATCGATGCAGCTCAGTGTCAAATAGAATCCCAATGAAGATTAAAATAATTGGGAATATAAAAGAAAAGGAGACTGTGTGAAATGTCCTTCTATTGCCATTGCCAAGTTCTTTAAGTTCACTCTTAGCAGAGGCACCAATGCTTATTTTCATAACGCTTTTAAAAAAGACACTGGGATTGGCTCATGTAACATTCCTCTTGAGTGGGTGGTGATAAAGTAATGGGCAAAACTCAGTTTAATTTCACAAGCAATTACCAAGTATGTTCTATGAGCAGGGCATTTTGAAAGGAAGAGAAGATGCAAAAAATTTAGATAACCTTATGCCACCTGCCTTCAAGAAGCTGATAATCTAGGAGTATATAGGACACAATAGCTCCAACACAAAATAACCCCAGAAATAAGGTGTGATGTTTCATGAGTGTTGATGATGTAAAGATCATTTTCAACTGAAGGGGATCAGAGAAGCCTTTGTGGAGCAGGTTGTTAGGACACATACAAAAGATGTTAAAAGGTTCCTTTTTGAGTGGAGAACAAAATATGTGGAGCAAGGAAAGGTAAGGTAATACAAGACTGTGAATGGTCTTAAATGTCAACTTATATTCTATGCCTGATTAGAAATAGAGAACCATTGATGTGCTTTGACATAGACAAGGCACTGGAAAAATATTAATCAGGCACTGATATAAAGGATTATTATCTATGGGAACATCTGTCAAAGGGAATTGTAGTAATCTAAGTTACCGCTTAAGCAGTCCTAGATTAAGAAGCTGGCAATGGTACCAAAGAACCAAAAATCTAAAACAGAAGGTTCCTAAGAATCTAACACTCTCATTTTACAGAAAGGAAAATAGAGACTCAGAGAAACTTGATAATTTCCCCCATATTAAAAAAGTAAGTGTCAGAGTTAGAATTAGAACCCAGCTACTGTGAAGCTACAGGTTCTTTCTAATGTCTCTTCAAAGACCTATCACAGATGGGAAAGATGTTAAGTCAATGAAATTTGACAGGACATGTGACCTCTAAAAGCAAGGAGAGGAAGATATATAGCTCATGTAAGCTTGGTAAAATGAGAACTTGAGAGCAGGAACTATTTCATTTTCGTCTTTGTGTCACTAACACCTGGCACAAGAACAATCACATAATTAGTGCTTGACAAATGTTTCTTGGATTGGATTGGATAGAGAGAATTGATGAGATTTTGAAACTAAAAGTAAAAGGAGGGGAAAATGCAGATCATATAAGCAGGAGAATTCAAGTTTCCTGAGAACAGTAATTGTTTCTCCTTTGGGGTCTATGTATCTCTAGGACCTGACATAGTATCTTGAATACAGTAGGTACTTGGTAAATGCTTGTTAGGATGGCATTGATTGAATTTGATGGATAGAATTCACTGCATATTGAAATTGAAAATAGAATATACTATTTTACTTAAAAGACTAAAAAACTGAAGTGAATAAATTAGAAGACATGTTTCTGGCCATCATAGTGTCCATATCAGAAGCAGAACATAGATGTCCTGACTTCAAGGCCAGAGTTCTGTTATGCCATAAGTTGTGCATGAAGCTATATAAAACTGATACAAATACTAATAAATAACTAACTGCCAGGGACAGAAGAGTGGGCCAACAGAGTCCATGGAATCAACTGATTGGCAAGTGTAGCAGGATGTATTTGCAGTGAACTCTGATCAAGGCAAAGACTAAACTCAGTTCCAGTTCCAGAGTACTGTTAATGAAGCACATTTACCTCCTAGCAGAGAGGTGATGAACTCAAGATGTAGAATAAGACATACATTTTCAGAAATGGCCATTATGGGAATTTATTTTGCTTGACAATGCATATTTGTTACAAGTCAAAAATAAAAGGATGCATTTATAAATACCATGCAAATTTTTCCTCAGTGACCATAATAACAATAGCAGTTTACATTTACATACACACATATTTATGCTTCTGAGTTACAAAATGCCTTCACAAATATTACTTCATTTACTGTAAATATGATACTAACTATGCAAATACAGTCTGTACTGGTTTTAAGAACTATTGGTGAGTACCACGTTCCCTCAGGATGTTCTCCAGGGCTCTACGATGGGCTTTAAATGATGGGCAATCATTCAATAGTTGAAGGGGAGACAAGCAGAGCATTTAAGGCCCAAAAAGCTCAGAAGGAAAAGGCAGAGGTAGAAAGGTGTAGAAGATGGCAAAGAATCCAGTTTGGCTGGAGGACAGAATACTCTAAGGGGCATAAGAATTCATTAAGTGGACTCCATCATCAACTCAGATCCCCATGGAAACGGAATAAAAGGCAAAGAGAAAAGACGACTATATAAAATGATTTAGACCCACCTTTTCATTTTCCTTTGGCCTGATGCCTCATTTCCTTTAGGAGTGTCCTGATTTCTTTTGTCCCAAGGTCTTATATTTATTTTATGGCTACCATTTAGCTGTTCCCTTTCCCCACAGGAGAACCTGGCAATATACTTCTCCCTGCACCTGTTCTACTTATCCAGAAAGATAAGGTCCAAAGAACAAAGATGCTTTAATTAACCAAGTGGTTGGAGTCCTTGTCCCAGAGAGCTTTCCTCATACATGCTTCTCAGGCTTGTTACTTTTTGGAAAGCACATCATATAGCTTCAGGGTAGCCTGCAGGAATTTCCCCTGAGGAAGACCTTTGCTTAGAAATGGACAGACATTAAAGTTCAAGGATGCATTTATTACAGAAAAAATTAATTCCCATCTGAAAGCTGCTTCATAAATGAAGGCATTTTGACCCCACCCCTCTTCCAGTTCAATAATGACTCAGCTCCCTTTCAAAGCATTCCCTTTAATATGAATTCCCATCTTTGTCTGTGATGAGGGACAACAAGCCATCAAGGTTGAGTGAAGTTGGCAGCCCTATGTGGACAAACAGCATGAGGGTTTGATGGTCTAAGACTAGGACTTAGGAATTGTCCCTTCCCCCTCCTCCTTTTAAGCACTATCCTCAACTGACTCAATGAGATCCCTAGATAAGTGATTTTTCCCTCTCAATACACATATTTCCCATTTTTCCTCTTCTACAAAAGAGGGAACGAATAACCATACTAGCTCTTGGAAGGCAATGGATCAGAAATGACTAATAAAAATGACTGCCAATACAAAATGCTCAGTGAATGCTAAATAGACCTCAACAGCATTTTGTGAGGAAAGAGGCACTCTCTTTTACTGAGTTTCTACTCTAAGTACCCAAGTTATAAGTTATCATGGTATCTTAAGGGCTTGACTACTCTTAATGGGCTCATTTCAATTACCTGAGTGGTATTTCACATCTGCCTCTACTCCATCCATTTCAGAATGGATAGTTGAGACTTGGATTGGGAGGAGCTGCCCCATCTGTTCAGCTCATTAACATGATAAGAGTAGGGCTAGAACTTACAAATCCACCAATGGATTTTCACACTAAATATACAAGCTATCTAATGTAAGCTCTTTCAGGGCAGGAACTGTTTCATTTTCTGTCTTTGTATTCCCAGTGCCTAGCACAGTCCTTTGTACATAGTAAATGCTTACTGATTAATTAGAAAGTAATTGAGTGGTGATTTGGTGTTATATGAATGATTCTTTATATTGAATTCCTGGTGATAAAACTTTTAGAGTGATGTAGGATCCTTGTTAGTAGGAACAGGATGAATGCCACCATCATTCCCTATTCATTTATATTTCCTAGGTACATTTGACTCAGACTTTTAGTGGTGAGGTATCTATTTAAACTCAATGATCGGGTAACTTTGAGCATATCAGAGTTTACTTGTCCATATGCCAAGAAAAGTTAATAGCTCCTTAAAAGATTAAATTCAAGTAATTCTCTATACTACTATTGTGTGTCAGTCATTTTTTCATGCTGTACCACCTCTTTTTAGGCCTCCATTCATCCTAGTCTATTGACCTTTAGGATATAATGTAAGATAGAAGTTTTCATGTTGATACTTCAGTAGTTTTGATGGTTCTACCACTTTTTATTATTTATTTAAATCAATTATATTTAGTTGTTCTTATTCTTTGAGGTGATTTCAACAATAAACATGTATTATAAGCACCTAGTATGCTAATTTGTGCTCTGTTACCCAATGGTTGGACAAATCATTCAAATTCTCTCAGCCTTTGTTTGCTCATCTTTACAATTGCAATAATTACTGCCCTATTTATTGGACTGCCCAATTTGTAGTCAGTAAGATATGAGTTCAAATCTAACCTCAGACATTTACTCAGCTGTGTGATCTTAGACAACTCCCTTGTTTGTTTCAGTTTCCTCATCTGTAAAATGGGGAAAAAACAACTACTTCCCAGGATTGTTGTAGGATCAAATGAAATGATGTATGAAAGGTACATTTAGAAAGTATTAAATGTGATATAAATCTAAGAAAGTATTATTATATTAAGAAGTTAGCATTTTAAAATATAATAAATAGGGTTGTATTTTTTCTTTGTTGAGTGAATTCATAGGAAAGATCAATCCCAAGGAGGAGAGGTAGTATATATAGAAAAAACATGACATACAATAAAAAGATCAAATGCTTTCTCGTATCCAAGTTGTGCCATGAAGTTAAATCATAGTGATAAAAATACTAAGGAATCATCAAATGCCAGGGTCAGAGGTATTAGTCATTCAATCCATTAAACAATAAAACTTATTTTTAAAATGCTAATCAGCAGAGCTGTTAACCTCCACAAAGCAAGTTTAGTAAATTCCCATGATGCCAGAAAACAAGAAGATATAGTTGTGGTTATTCTCAATTCCTTTTTCCCCTGAGAGAAATGTATTGTCACATTCTCATAATAGGGGCCTCGAAAGTAGATCAACTTTCTAATAAAGAAATTAATTTTCCTTAACTATAATTCTTATCTCCTTCCCCCACTAGCATGCATATATGTGTATGTATGTTCACATGTTCTACATACAAGTAATACAGACACATACAGATATATAAACATATACATTTTCCTTTTTTTAATTTACAAAGGGTACTTTAGGGTGTGGGCTACATCTTTAAGACGTAATGAATATGTTTAAGTGTTACCAATGTATTTTCAGGAAGGTAACATGGTCTAGTAAACTGAAATGGTTTTAGAAGATCTAGGTCTCATTCCCAGATTTGCAAGGTGATTTGAACTCTTTTAATGGATCTTAACTTCATGATCTGTAAAATGGGGAAAGGTATGTAGATATCAGAAATGCCAAATAAAGTGATCTTTTATAATTTATCATCAATAAAACTTTTATAAACCAACTCTAAAAAACAGATGGAATAATTTTTCTACATGGAAGCAATAGGGTCAAAATGGTATGCAAAAGGAATCAGATTGATAACCCTAGTCTTTTGAGATCTATGTTTTTTCTCTTATGACTTATCATCATTGAAATTACCTTTTAAAAAAATTATGATGTACACTGGAAGTTTATCTAGTCACATGTTCCATCCCTTCCCAATCATTCTACAGTCAGGAAATTGCTTTCAAGCACTGGAAAGGAAAGTATGTTTTCCTGAAATTGAACCATTTGTGATCCTCATCCCAGTGCTTCTAAGGCCCACACTAAATAATTCCTCTTTCTCTGCCATTCTCACTCTTCAGAGATTTGTAGGTTGTTACCATGGCTTCCTCTTCATCACCACTTAGCTTTGCCATATATATTTAATTCTTTTTATCTTTCATCATAAATCAGTCCTTCCAACCCTTAAATCAGACTTGCTGATCTTCTCTAAACTATAGTAAGTTGAATTTTTCCAACTCATCTCCTGCAAGTTGTGTCATTTTTGAGAGCTTTAATTTATCCTCCCCCGCCCCCAAAAAATGGAGATGTTCACAGAGACTTGGGTATGTGAAAGGTAATGTTTGTGATATGATTGTTTCCCCAGAGCCAAAAAAATATCAAGAATATTAGAGTAAAGAATGATTCTTTCTCTGTTTGCTCTACCCTAAATCATTCAATTAGTATAAGAAGAAGAAGAAGAAGAAGTCATAGCCCCTTCTTCCCTAAGTCATACTCCTCCTGATATTAGGGAGAAACAACAATCCCTTCAAACCTTTACCAAAATGAAACAAAGATTGACTCACATTGTATTGTAGATATATTGTATATCTTGCTATATTGTAGATAAGCAAATTTTTGTCAAGGAGAAGGAAAAGAAAGAGAGCTGAGTTATCTCCCAAGAGAGAAAACAGGATGGAAGAATTAACATCACTCTATGCTTATCATTCGTTTTGCTCACCAGCAGTCTACTCCCTCCTCCCCCAAGTTATTGTTGTTTATAGTATACGGATTTGCTCAGAACCTTAAAAGTCACTTAGTCCAATTTCCCATTCAGAATAGAAATAGACTCTATGGGATTTTTGATAATTGACTATCTAGCTCCCACTTAATTCTTCCAATGATAGGTAACAGCATACCACCCATTATTAAATAGTTTTAGTTGTTAAAAACTAAAACCCTGCTCTCTAGTTTTGAACACATTTGCCTCCCAGCCAGCTTCTATTCATTCATCATAGGCTCAAGAGCTTGACAGAGTCTTGCAAATCATTTAAGCTAGAAATAGCAACCCAGATCTTCTCATGGCGTTACCCACGCCACTAGGCTTTCTCTTTCTCTCAGAATTACATTGAATAACTGTTATGCTGCACCAGTAACAGAAGGTGATTCCCATATGGCTTTTCATCATGTAAAAAATATAAAATGGGCTTTTAGAGAAATGATTAATAGAGACTTATAGCTTGTCTATCCCTCACATTCTCCTTACTCCTGTCCTTGGAAGGCCATTCCATACTTAGAGGAATATCATTTTCAGGCATCAGAAAGATTTCCCTGATGTACTTAGAGCACTGATCTCATTTACTGAATGCAAAGTTGTTCATCAAAGAAAAACTGATAACATGGCATGTTATTACAAGTCAAAATTTACAATCCTTCTTGGGAGTATTTGTTGCCCTTAGGGACTCATAGCTGGCCAAAATCACAATCCCCTTTAACTAGCTCTAATGTAGCTAGCTCAGATGTTCCTTGGCAGCCACTGCTTTGCCCTCTGCTCATGATATGAAACCTCCTTTTTGGAAGGGTTACTTTTTACAATGAGCCTTTGGACTCACTCAGATCCATAACTTCTTTGAGGAATGACCACAACAACAGTACTACCATGTTACTACTCCATCCCTAACATCAAAAAGTCCCATCAGAATAACTGGCAACTTCTATCACAGTTTACCAACAATCTACATTTAAGGAGCCAAGCTCTCCACATTGTACCAGTTTTCCTTGAGAAAAAAAATCAAATGCTTACTTTCACAGACAGCATGTTATTAAAATGCCTTTAATATAGATCAAATTTTAAATCAAGAGAATAGTCATATTCATATGAACACAATGAACAGCAAAATCAATTCAAGTTGCAAGATTTATGCATGATTTTCACATATGTATATTGACGGGACTACAACTCTGCAGGCTGATCCAGACATGAAATGTGATGCAACAGCCTAATGATTGCTTTTTCATCTCTGAAATAGCCACTGAGAATTCTGAGAAGCCATGGTAAGCTTCTCTGAAGTCTTTTATGTAAAGGAAATTTGATAGGTAGGATGGTGGAGCTCCTATACCACCAACTACTTTAGAGGAAGGCAATGTGATGAAAAATTCAACCTGTTCCAAGCAACAAAATGAATCTCAAGGGGAATGGTGGTTAAGTGGACAGAAGCACTATTCAATAAGGCAACCCATCTATCCACAGGTCAAGCAAAGCTCATTCAGTTACAGTTAGTGTCTTTTTCAATCTCATCAATAATCATTTGATCTCTATCTTGCTGAAAAACTCTTGGCCAAAATTTCTGGCCACTAAAGTGCTCCTTTCTGAAAGCAACCCCTGCTGGCTATGTCAAATGATGCAGAAAGGTTTGGTCCTGCTGCCAAGTGGACCATGGTGCAGGAGGACTTAGGATATTTAGAAAATTTTTTGCCGTGATGCAAGCCAAAAATCAGTTCTGGGACTTATCTATATCCCTTTGAGACAATGAACATAAGAATACCCCTTCCCTATCAATTCAAAGCAAAATGTATTTCTTAAGTATATTCCCTACATCTATATGTATGACTAAGAAACATTACTTATATCTGCAATGTATATACATATCAATTTGAAACACATTTATGTATGTAAAGAGGATAACTCATGCCTAAGACCTAATATTCTCTGATGACACCTAATATAAGGTATGCCAGGGCTTGCAGGAATTATATGATTGGTTGAAAAAAAATGTCCTGGTGTCCAGAAGCAAGACAAGTATAAATGAAAATGGAGAAAATTTCAATTTCCTCCTCAAATCAGTAGAGCTATTCATTATAATGATCATACATAAAATGATTAAGTAAACAAATGCATTTCATAATAATAAATAATACCAACAATAACAACAAAAATTAAATCCAACATTTCATTATGAAAGTATCAAGGATAAAAAGATAATTTCTCCCATATCAACCCTTCTGCTGCCAGAAAAGATATAGTCTAGCCATACTTCTCAAACCCTAACCCTTTCCCCAATCCTATCCTACCCCACCCCCAGCTTGGATGAGCTCAACATCAGATAACAAAGAAGCTACACTAAGCCCCAATGCCCTGAGCAGTCAAGCTGAAATATGCATCCAAACTGTTTTCTCCAGGAGAGGGGCATGCTAGTACTGCTTTTCTATGTAGTGACAAGAAAGTATTTATCTGCTAACCCCAGCTTCTAAATTTGCCTGCTGTTCTGGATGTAGAGGGAGTGTGTGTGTGTGTGTGTGTGTGTGTGTGTGTGTGTGTGTTTGAGAGAATAGAGGAGGGGTCATCTGAGCATACTTGTTGCTACACAATAGGTCTTCCTTCCCCATTCCTTCAGTTCAGTTAATGAAGAGCATTTTTAACCAGCAGAGCATTTGAATTTCATATAGTCCTGAAGAGGCAGATAATCAAAAGAACTAGATTTGTTTAATTGAATTAGCATAGGTTCCTTAGAGATGATTTTTACAGCGTGTTTATTTTTCTTTATATATTTCATTTTATTCAAACTTACACAACACCCAGCCAAATTCACTTGTTCTAGTGAATGGATACTCTGAGAAGAATAAGAAGGTGGATCATTCCCCCTCTAAATACAACCCTGAATAAAACTGGTTAGGAGATAAAAGACTGTCAGCATTGCAGGAGTCCCCAGAAGAAAAAATCTGCAGTGTTGAGGCCTGCCAGGTTATGCCACTGAGTGTTGTTGCAGATAATTTTCAGAAATTGGGGATAAGGAGAACAAGAGCAAAAAATAGGGAGCTAACGTTCTCTCTTACCTACAACTCAAGAAAGGCAATTATCCTCCCCAATCCCCATGCCTTTTGGTGTTCTCTAACTCCTCTGAGGACCTTAGAAGGGCTCTGGGAAGTTGAGAGGAGAGGGAGTTGAATCACAAGGAGGAAAAAGGATAAATCTACAGAAGCAAGACAGATCCCACTATGTCACTTGTGTTTTTAAGGAGAGAAAAGTGCCAACAGCAATAATAACAACTCCTTCCCTGAGATATTTTAAAGCATTTTCTATATCACTGGTTTTTGTTATAGGGAGCACAACGGCTTATGGTGAGAAGGTGGATGGCTGAAGAAGAGGCCGAGAACAAGTTCTAAACGTTCCTTTGAAGATGAGGATTAAGTCTCTATCTTTAAGAGAAAAAAATTATTTCTACCTTCCAGTAGGGGGTGGGCGAGAAGGGAAGAGCTTCCCAGTTATACTTCTAATCCAGTGTATCCCACACTGAAAGATTATTGCAGTGCTCCGCTAGCTCCCGAGAGTAGGAAACTTTTCTAGAAGCCTTGGTGCCACAGGGGAAGGTTCCCAGGAAGTTGCCACCTTCAGGAGGAGTAAAGGAAAGAAATTCTGTCTGGGCATTCGCGCTTAGGAAGTAGAAGAAAGAAAGGCGGTTAAGAACTAAATGCTTTGGATCTGGAAATTTGGAGGGGGGGGGAAGGGAAGTGTCAATCACAAATAAGAATAAAAGCAAAAAATAAAGTGATAGAACATGCAGACAGGGACAGCTCACCCTTCCTTATGATTTGGAAAAATAGACGAGGCTGGGAGGCTCTGATTGCTGCAGACAGTCTTATTTCTCTGCCTGGCAAAGAGTCCTTCTTCTCTGGCATCAAACGGATTCTCAGCCGTCCTTCGCCGTGGCGAACCCACCAACTGAACATTTCGGTGAGGTTAAACTCTAACATTCCTGCCGTGGCCACAGCCGCCTGCTCCGGAGGACTGGTGGCGGACCCTGTGCAGCCCTCTAAGATTGCCTCCTCGCCAACTTCCAGCACCAGCTGCTTGGCCCTGCGGAGCTTCCTCACAGAACCACCCTTCAGGACCTTGGACAGCACTCGTCCTCCAGGTGGTAGCGGGGGTAGAACAGCAGTCCTGGGTACACCCGGACGCCTCAGAAGCAGCAGCAGCAAGGGTGAGCAGTCCAGTGCCAGAGAACTACGCGCCTCGGGTAGGCTGTCTCCTGGTGCCGATGGAAGCAACAGTAGCAGGTCCCGGGCATAGATCCTGAATAGCGAGGGCACAATGAAGTCCACAGCTAGGCTCTTCCTCTGGAGTCGGGAATAGCTAAGTGGCTCGCGCTGCTGCTGGGTCTGCCGCTGCTGTCGGGGCTGCTGCTGTTGGGGTTGGGGCTGTTCCGTCGCGGGGGAACTGGCGGAGTGGAAGCCAAAAGGGTCCAAGCCCAGCGAGCAAGGGATTGAAACCAGCAATACTAACAGCAGAGGTGGCAGCACCGCTGAAGGAAACATTTTAGGTGTTCGCATTTTGTCCCAGACTGAGAGGAAGGCAAAAAGAGGGATCGGGGAGAACAGCCAAATATTTTTCACTGGATTCTACGGCGCTTTTCACCTGCCCACCCTCCAAAACCCACCCCAAGCACTAGGAGAGAGAGCAGCCTCTGAGGTCCGTGATGCTCTCCTTCCGCTGGAACTGTGAGCTCAGTCACTCCTGGATGCTTTTGATGCCCCTACCAAGGATGCGATCACAAGCTGAGGGAGAGTGGGAGGGAGAGCTTTTAGGGAAGGGGAGGGAGCGTGAGCGCAGGAAGGAGCGCAGAAATCCGTCCTGGTGCTTTGAACTCGCCAGCTGGGACCCCTTCACCTCTCTCCTCCACGGAGCGCTCCTCTCCCACAACAACAGGGCTTCTGTTCGAAACCTCTAGCAGCAGAGACAGAAAGAGGAGGAAAAAAGTCTTGGTGGAAGAGTAGAGAGGGATTTGGAGGCAATTTTCCCTCTCCTGATCCCCTTGAATTCTTTGCAACTTTCAATCCAGAGAATGGTAGGTTTTAGGATGGAGATTCTCTCTATCCAGGGAACCTCCTATATTTTTTTTTAGCTTCTTTGGTTCGCTTATCCGACCACTCAGGGAGCTGGCTTCGGGGTACAGGAGGAAAGACCAAGCTAGGGAATCGAAGGGGACTGCCTTTTTTTCCTGTCAGCTCCTTTTTATCCGCCGTCGCAAGGTTTAACCCTCTGGGTTTTCCTGGGAGCAAAACTTCCAGGGTCCGGGTGGATGCTTCGGAGAGAGCCCTTCAGCTCACAACGCAAAGCAAAGGCTCCCTCCCTGGTCACTGCATCCTGCCTTTACTCACTAAGTTTTCCCCTTCTTCCTCGTTCTACTACATGTTAGGCTCCTCGGAGTTTCTAAGAACGAATGCAGCGACCAGTGAGTGCAAACAGCTGAAGGTATTCGGCGTCTGGGAGCCCGAAATGTCCCCCGTTGCCTTCTTCCTCTCCCGCTTCTCCCTCCCCACCCAGCTTCTCTTCCCCACCCCCCAGACCACCCCTCACGCCCCTAGATCGTTTTGGCTGTCCAGGAGGCGTCTCACTGCTCCGCGGCTCCGCGAGAAGCGGCGGTGCAGGAGGTGGCAGCTGCTCCTGCCTGCCGCTGCCGCCCCTGGGAGCCGCTGGATCGCATCTGCCCGTTCCGACAGCCACTTGCAGATGGCAGTGAGCGGGATCTGGGAGAAAGGGGGCGGGAGAAAGATGGAGGGGCGGGGGTCCGACAGGCTCCAACTGCCCGCCACAACCCAGGCACGCAACGAAACGCTAGCGTCACGCCCGGGCCCTGTTCCCGTCAGCCAATGAGGTGGCGAGAACAGCTGATATGCAAAGCAGATCCAGGACTGGGCGGCAGCGAACATTTTCATTGAGAAAAGCTGCAGGCCCGCCCAGTACACCGCGGTCCCCCGCCTCCCCAGCCTCCTTCTCTGCTCAATTTCACTGATGTGTGAACAGTCAGATTCAGTGTTTTAAGCAAATGAGAACACTCGAAGTGGAATACACAATCAGGCACTCTTCCTAATTATGCACTGAGAGATTAAGTGGATCAGACTTAAAGAAAGCTAGTTTCTGAATAAAAACCGAAAGGGGGCTGCAGGATTTGTCAATGATGAGCTTTCTGGCTTGCAAGCCCAAAACAGGATCTGTATGGGACTCGTTCATCATTTTAATGGATCCTTCTGATCTTATTTCTGGGAACCCAATGTGTCCTCAGACATAAGCCTATCCCAAGAGGGGGGGGGGGAGGGAAGGGGAGAGGAGACGGGAGAGAAGTAGGGGACTGGAAAGAGTATTAGATTTGGAGACAAAAGATGCTGCTCCATGATTTCCTTAGATGTAAGAATGAGGAAATTGAACAAATGATTTATAAGGTTTTTGAGTTTGGAATACTGCAAAGTTGATGGTATAAATAGATTAACAAGCCAGAAAAAGTTATTACTCCGCTAAAATATTCAAATTATCATCATTCTGTGGGAAATAGCAAAGATAGAATCATCTAAATTTCTAGTTTGGGACAAAATAGATTACGATTAAGTTCAACTGTACTGATTCTCAAGAAAAATATTTCTCCAGAATTCCCCCCTCTCCCCGGAATTAATGCGTCCTAAATATATGCCCTTTTCACAGGACTCTTCCTGAAAAGTATTTCTCTATTTATTTTTGCTATCTGGATAATTGAAATTTAGTTTTATATTTTTTTAAAAAGTCAACAGTATTTGAACACACACAAAAATGGAAAATAATTGAAAAGCACAATAGCCTAAATAATCATTTTAACAATATAAATCAAGGCAGCATTTTTCTTCATAACCAAAATTTAATAAGCCAACTTTAAAAATCAACCTGTTCTAAACAACCTTAAAATAAATAGAGGTCATCACTCTTTACTATTAATTTCACATTGAATATTGTTTTTGAGTGGCTCTTTTCAAGAGTAAAGTCAAAGACTAAAGACAAAGAAAAATATATAACAAAAATTTAAGTGAGTCAGGAATTGAATCTATCTGTCAGTATTTTCATTTGGCTTTTAAAATGAGACAGTTCAGAAATCTCTGCTTCAATTAACTTATATGCAAAATGGAACTTCTTACTACTCCCTTCCTGTCCCTGCCCCTATAAGCTTTCTTCTTCCCAACACAAAGTAGGACAGTATTATTATTTTTTTTAAGGAGGGAGTAATCAAGGAATGGATTTATTCAAAACAAATCCCTTGACCATCTTCTGGCCAACAGCTGCCTTTATGATAAAAGAAGGTACAAGATACCCATAAGTGGAATTGGCTTGGGGTGCCTCTAATTGGTAGCACACTTGATTAAATTAGACATTCTCTCCCAGGATTTCAGAATGACCATACTTACTTTGTTAGTCTAATGGGGGAGGGTGAATTAGAGAAAAGGTAAGACAAGGAGAAGAAGAAAGGGCTAAAAATTAAGTGGAAAAAACAAGTCCCTATTGTGGGGGAAAAGAGTTGTTTTCAGTAAAGCAAAATAGAACATAGATTTTATAACTAATTAACTTACCCAGTGTCACACATGGATTGATACCCAGATTCTCAGTTCCATGTCCAGATCTTGGCCAACTATGCCTATAAAACTAAACAATCTTCTCTGCCCTACCAGTCATGTTTTATTTCTCTAAAGCAAAGAGGAGATGAAAGAAAACCTCTGTCTTTGGAAATTAAGAGGAAATGTATGTCTTCCCTGCTCCTGCATCCATTTACACTTATTTTCAAAGTGTATTTGCTTCTAGGTGTCAGCACTCTATCTGGGAGCACCTCCCCAAGGATGAAGATGCTTCTAATCCAAACACATTAATATTCCTGAGGAGATCTCAGTAAACTAACCATCATGTTAAGTAAGTGACCACTAGGGGGCTGCAGAGACTTGATCCTTCACTCATCCTGTGTGCCCAGATCCCTCCTACCATGTTGCATTCATGCCTTTGAACAATTAATATTATATATTTGATTTATCTAATGTAGGTCAGGGGTTCTTAATTTTAAACTCATTTTAAAAAACATATTTAATAATTTTTAAGTGTTTTGTGATCTTATTTTACTTTATGCATTTAACAACATTTTGGGATAGGGGAGTTCCATATGCTCCCCAAAAGTTCCATGACACAAAAAGGGTTAAAAATTTCTGTTCTAATTTAGCTCAAATTATTATCTAATGTTTAATTAACCTTAAGCCCCACCTCCTCCTCAGGCAGAAAAATATAATTATCTCTGCCCTCTAGAGACTAGATCAAATGGCATGCATTTGCCTTTTGAGAAGAGGATTTGGAGAGGATACAT
Organism: Antechinus flavipes; assembly: GCF_016432865.1. Classification (NCBI taxonomy): domain Eukaryota; kingdom Metazoa; phylum Chordata; class Mammalia; order Dasyuromorphia; family Dasyuridae; genus Antechinus; species Antechinus flavipes. The sequence goes on along the minus strand of NC_067399.1, from coordinate 220,923,406 downwards.
CTATTTTCTCACTACTAAAGCCCTGTTCTTGACAACTGAGAAAACAGATAAAGAGAATGACAATATGTCCTAAACCTAATAAAAGGAAGAGGTAAGAGAGCAACATATTAGATCTCCATCTCCAGGAATCTGAACTTACCCTTTCAGAGAAAAAGTGATAGTTCATGGATCTGGAGTCACTAATTATTGAAGACACATTTTAACTTGTGATTTAGGAGAAGAGAGTGTAATATAAAGAAAGAAGGGGACAAAAGAGGAAATGAAAAGAAAAGGGAAGGGAAAGGAAGAGAAGGTAAAGAAAAGAGAAAAAGGAAAGAAAGGAAAAGAATAAAAGGAAAGGAAGGGAAGGAAATGAAAGGGAAGGGAAGGGAAAGAAAGGGAAGAAAAGGGAAGGAAAGGAAAAATGTCAATACAAGAGATATAGTTCTACCCATCTTAATCATCAATTGATAAAATATTCTATGGAAGCTACCTTTAACAAGTGACAATGCTTCTTTGATTTAGTTATAGAATCACTCAATTACTGACATATATGAAAACAAGATTGTCTGAGAGTAATGGATCTCTTTGATTAGACCAGAAAGATAAATCTTGATTGACTAGCCAAACAAACCAATCAGCTTATATCACAGAGGAAGTCGAGAATCAGTGGTCTAACTACTCTAGGGGTCAGAGATTTTAGTTCCCAAGTTGAGAGTTTCAGGTGGAGTCAAGCCAGGAAGTCATTCAGAGGAAAAAAAGAATTTTTTTCTCTTCTCCCTAGATAAGTTCTTCTGGTCATGTGACAATACAACAAGAATAGAGAAAAAACAATTTTAAAATTATTAACTTGTTACTATGTACCAGGCACATTAGAAAATAATAATATTCCCTACCTTCCAGGAATATTCTAAAAGAGAAAGACAATACATACAGTAGGGTCAGGACTAGGGAGAAGAGTTTTGTGCTTGAAAGAAAGAAAATGGGAGATGGGATGGGTAAGTAGATGGTAGGAAGTATAGGAAACTGAAATATTGTCCAGGATCTAAGCATAACTAGAAGATTTAATGAGAAAGACTAAAAACAAACACAGATACAAAGAGATACAAGAATATACAAAAAGGAGGAAGCAGATTCAGAGGAAGTAGACCCTCGATTCACCTAAGAGAGTACCAGATATGGACTCTAGAAAGACACCAATTCTTAAAACCCAACAGAGAACTACACCCAAGAGAAATTACATGAGCACACCTTAAAGGGAAGAAATAGACTCCTAGTTTTAGGATTCTCAAGATGCCCCTTTGCCACATATGTCCTTTACATACATACCTTGCTACCTTTATTGTTTAAGTATGAGACCACTCTTCCCAGAATACTTGTGTGTGCCAGGGAGAGAGTGTATCCTGAGCTTTTGAGGAAAGTTGTCTACAAACTATTCGCACTATATCACATAAATAAATTCTATTGACTAAAGCTATTTGAGACTTTCCCTTAAATGAGCAACAGAGTTCCTTCTAGAACCCTAGCTGTCCTTTGAGGATCAGGCTACCAGTGAGAATATTTTGGGAGTTAGCTCAAAAGAAAGTACTATACTGCTAACAATTGCTATCTATTTCTTTCCTACAGAGGTATTTTTAAAAGATAAAAGAACTAATATTCCCTTACTCTGTTCCCAAGTGAAAATGGTATCTCTTTCAAAAAATAATCCTTGAAATACTACAACTTTTTTCTCTATGCCTTTGCAGAGATTTTCCCACCATGGTTAAATGTATTTCTTCCTAGATCTTCAGTTTCCTCATTGACAAAGTAAGAACTTGGACTAAAAGGTCTCTTTCTGTTTCTGTGTGTTTCTCCTCTCTTTCTCTAATATATATATATATACACACACATATACATATATACATGTATTATGTATCATATAAAAGATATATGCATGGTTAGATATATATTCTATAATTCATGTATCCTATAATCCATATGTGTATATATCACATGTATTAAATCTACATTATATATATACACAAATCTTATATTTCACATATAAGTTTTATAATTATATATCCTCTATATATCCTGTAATCCATATTTTGTATAAATATATATCATATGTTTTACATATAATACAAATCTATAATCTATTTTACATTATACACCTTATAATCCATGTTTAATATATAGTGTATATATACACATTACAATCCATATATTTCTCCTACAATTTATATCTATCTATCCTATATTTCATATATGTCTTACAATCTACCTTATATGTGTGTACATATATATGCATATATATATATGTTTCATAATCCTTTTCCTCTTAGAATCCCTAGTTTCCTTAAAGCCCACTCCAAAAATTACTTTGTAATCACTTCATACATACTTAGTTTCCCTTTTATAGAATATAACATCCCTGAGAGCAGGGACTGCTTTGTTTTTGTCTTTCTAGTCCAAGGATCTAGCACAGTGCCTTGTGTATAGTAGAGACTTGATATATTCATATTGATTCATTTCTTGTGCCAGGCCCTCTTGTTACTATTTGTTACTATTTAGATGTTTCAATCATAACTGACTCTTTATGACATCTTTTAGGAGGTAATTATTGGCAAAGATATTAGAATGACTTGCCATTTCCTTCTGCAACTCATTTTACAGGTGAGAAAACTGAGGCAAAAAGGGTTAAGTGTCTTGTCCAGGGTCACACAAGTAGTAAGAATCTTGAGGCCAAATTGGAACTCAGATCTTCTTGACTTCAGGCCCAGTAGTCTATCTACTGAGCCACCTGGCTACCCTAAGCCACAATTGGGGTAGAGGGAAGATTGGACCTGTTATTTTATGGTTTAATTTCTACTTGATGTAACTTTCTCTGCTAATGTAAATCTGTAAATATTCACTTTAGACAGTTGTCTAGTGTACAAAAATGTTAAGCGATTTTCCCAGGATTTCACTGGCAATGTGCCTTATCCTGCCAGGTGATTTTCAGGATTTTCATAAGACAATTAAAATAGAAAGACACTTAAAATTAATTTGTCTTTTTTTCCATATAAACACACCTACTTCCTTCAAATAGGCCTCTATGTGTCATTAATTCAAAGCTCTTTCTAGTTTCCAGACAATACACAGATTATCCATATCTTTCTTAAACAATGGCAATCACACCTGATTATAAAATTCTAGGAGAGGTCTGTTAGGGTCAGAATACAGGAGAATTGAAACTCTTAGTCTCTGAGCATATACACATTCACTATCATTCTATTTAATGCATTACATTGGCAGCATACTTTCCAAGGATGTATACATTGATAATGAGGTTGACATACACATTGCCAGATCTAGCTGTATTTGAGAGACTCTAAAGAAAAAGTGTAGGAGAAAAGAGGCATTAGATTGACTACCAAATTGGAAGTCTACAGAGCCATTATGCTGATCTCATTGTTGTATGCCTGTGAAACCTGGACAGTATGCAGCACCATGCCAGGAAACTGAATTACTTCTATTTAAATTGCCTTAGGAAGTCGATGAAGATCACCTGGGCAGGATAAGGCACTGAGGTCCTTTCTCAAACCAAACTGCCAAACATTTAAACTCTATTGCAGAGAACACAACTCCATTGGGGTGGCCACATTATTCAAATCCAAATGTATACTTGTCAAAAAAGACTATTTTCTGAAGAACTCACACAAGGCAAGTGCTCACATGGTGGTCATAAAAACTGATACAGGGACACTCTCAAAATCTCTTTAAAGAGTTTTGGAATTGATTATGGGACATAGGACTGCATAGCATGGCATGCCCTAATCAGAAAAGGTGCTGTGCTCTATGAGCAAGGCCAAATTGAAGTAACTCAAAAGAAATGCAAGATGTGCACATTTAGAAAATACACATCAAATGTTCACATGGACAATTTGATCTGACCTGTGGTAGAGCATTCTGAGCTCATATTGGTATGATCAGACAGTTGGACACAATGTAACTTGACTCTAACATAGTGATATCATTTTGGCTCTCTTCAAGGATGAAGGACAACAATAAGCTTTAATGAATTACAATGGCAGAGAGGTGGCCCTGGGCTCTCAAAATTCTGGTTTTGCTTTCATTCTAACTCTTGCTGCCATTATCTAAGGAAACAATCCTTATAGAGAAGAATCCATCATCCCCACCAGATGCTAACTTACCTCTACATATTTGGCAGACAAACTACCCTAGATGAAATCATAAGGTATCCTGAGATAGATATGAAGTACAATAAATGCCAAGCAATGAAATTCTGCCATTATCTCCACTCAGACTTTGGCCAAGACAGCCTAGAACCCAGAGTCCAAGAGCAACATCCTTACCCTGGACCATCAATTTTGCTTCCAAACCAGCCCCTAAAGTCATAATCTAAAGAAACAGTTCCTATAAATAAGGGGAATGTCACCTCAACTACTACAAATACCAACCACTGATTACCACCAATGAGCAAATAAACACAAGGAATCTGGAGAATAGCTACACTCCTCATCCCAGCCACAGACTACTACTCTTGTTTGTTGTACAGACCCTGAAGAAATGGCAAACCCTGGAAAGTTACCTGCCAACTGCTTTCAAAGGAGTTTCAATCACTATCTCCTAGGAGTTTCAGCTTGTAAATATCAGGTTAAGAAAGTTCATGCCACTCAAATCCTTGGCACTGTCAAATAATTAAACATGAGAAACCAACATGGTTTTATCAGATAAAATGACATTAAAGAAGATATACTTCTTGAGTGATTGTTGATAAATAGTTAATGCTTATTGATTGATCATTCAGCCAAGGAAAGAGGCATTTGGCAATAAATTTACAGTGCTGGACTTTACCTCTAAGACTTTACAAATTCCAAAACTGCCTCCTATTTATAGCATCAGAGACTTAGAGCTAGAAGGAAACTCACAAACAACCTAATTCTCTCACACTTTGCAAATGGAGAAAAACATTGAGGGCCAGAGAAGTTAAAGAGTGGAAAAGACAAGATGGTGGAAGAGAGGCAGCAATGTAGTTGAACTCTCAAACTGTTCCCTTCCAAACAACTTTAAAATAATTCATTGAATCAAATCTGGAGCATCAGAACCAAAAAAAGGTCAAGGTAAAATATTTTTCCCAGCTTAACACAATTTAGAGGGTCAGCCAAATAGGTCTGTAATTTCAGGGCAAGGGGTGATGTTGAATATAAACAATAGTAGCAACAGTAGAAGTGGACATGGCTAAATCAGCAGCAAGAGTAGCAGCTCTAGGAGCTCTTGTCTCAGAGATGATAAGGAATCAGATAACTGTTCAGAAAGAGATTACACAGGGGACTCTTTGCTGGCACTGGCTAATAACTCTATTGCCCATATGAAGTTCTGAGTTGTAGTACCAAGATGGAGAGAAGCACATGTGCTTAGTCAAAAAAGATGGTCACAGGTCTAAGATAGAGAGGAACATCAGCAGCTGTAGGATACCAGACCTGGTCATAGCTCTAGAGCCAAGAGGAGTGTCAGTATTTTATGGCTTCATGGTAGTAGAAGCCCTTCTTGGATAAATCAAAGTGAAGACCAAGAAAATAGTAACCACACCTCTCCTTGAGTTATACCACCTTGGAGATACCAAAAACTTGCAGACTCCCAGAACTACCTCTGAAAACAGCAGTCCCTATCCCCCCAAAAACCTGAAGTTCAAGATAATGCTTCCCCATTTCCAGGTGAGTGGAACCCAACTTTACCATAACGTTCAAAATTAAGAAATAGGCTGAGAAAATTAACAAATAGCCAAAAAAAAAAAAAAAAGGAAAAGGAAAAGGAAAAGGAAAAAACAAAAACTCGATTATAAAAAATTACTATGTGGCAGGGAAGACCAAGACACAAATTCCAAAGAAGACAACAATGTGAAAACAGCTACAACTAAAGCCTCAAAGAAAAAAAAATGCTAATTAAACATAGCCTAATAAGAATTTGTAGGACAATTCTAGAAAGAGATAAGAGTATTACAGGAAAAATAGGAAAGGAAATGAGAATTGGATGCAAGAAAATTATGAAAAGAGAATTAACAGATTAGTAAAAAAAAATGCACAAAAACACTGAAGAAACTTTTAAGAAACTTAATTGACTAAAAGGAGAAGAGGCATAAAAGTTCACTAAAGAAAATAATTCCTTGGAAGTTAGACTTGGACATGAGGAAGCTAATGACCACATAAAATATCAAGAAACAATTTTAAAAAGTCAAAAGAATAAAAAAGAAAGAAAAAATGTGAAATACCTCATTGGAAAAACAACTGACCAGAAAAGTCAATCAAGGAAATACAATTTAAGAATTATTAGACAACCTGAAAGCCATGAACAAGAGAAAAGGCTAAATATCATATTTCAAGAAACTATAAAGTAAACTGCCCTATCTTAAATTTGAGAGGTCAAGTAAAAAATTAAAGAATCCATCACTTATCTCCTGAACAGAACCCCAAATAAAAACTTCCAGGAATATCATAGTCAAATTCCAAAACTGTTGGATCAAGATACAATTATTGGAAGCATCTAGAAAGAAACAATCCAAATATTTTGGAACCACAGTCAGAATTACACAAATTTTTAGTCGATTCCATATGATGAGTTAAGGGTTTGAGTTATAATTTTCTGGAAGGCAAAAGAACTATGATTTCAACCAAACATACTCAGAAAAACTGGGTATAATCCTTCAAGAGAAAAAAATTGAAATGGAGGATTCTTAAGCATTCCTATTGAAAAGACTAGAGTTAAACAGAAAATTTGACATTCAAACATAAGACTGCAGAGAAGGAAAAAAGGAAAACATGAAAGAGAAATCACAAAGGATTCAAGAAGATTGAATTTTTTACCTTGTAGGAAGATGATACATGCAATTCTTAAAATCTTTATCGTTATTAGGACAATTAGGAATCTACCTTAGAGGTCATGGATGTAAATCAATTGTTTTGGGATGACCTAAAAACATTAAGGGCTGAGAAAGAGGAAGGAGTATACTAGAAGAAGGGGGAAGGGGAAGTAGTATAGTAAAAAAAAAATTCACCAAAAGAGATATGCAAGGAAAAGCTTTTACAATGGAGGAGGAAGTAGGGGAAAGGAGGTAGTAGGTGATGCTTGAATCTCATTTTCATCAGAACTGGTTCAAAGTGGAAATATATAAATATGTATATATGTATGTATGAATATTCTGTTTTATATATATATAATACATAGACATGTATATAGATATGCTTATATACACATAATATACATATACATATACACATACATGTATATGTTTTTATATTTACATGCACATAAATAAATAAGGTGGCTATAAATGCATATACACACATACACAGAGAAATTTATCTTACCTAGCAGGGAAATAGGAGGGAATGGGGATAAGAGAAAAGGAGGGGGGAATGGATGATAAAAGGAAGGGTAGATTAAGGGAGTCAGTACTCAGGAGTAAAGCAGACTTTTGAGGAAGGACAAGATAAAAAGATAAGGATAAACAGAAGAAAATGGGATGGAGGGAAATACTTTGGAATCATAACTGTAAAAGTAAATGGAATGACTCATAAAATAGAAGTGGATAGCCAAATAGATTACAAACTAGAATCCAATGATATGTTATTAAAAGAAGCACACTTGAAACGGAAATCACACAGAGTTAAAATAAGGGACTGGATAAGAATCTATTATGCTTCAACTGAAGTTAAAAAAATGCAGGAATAGTAATCATGATCTCAGACAAAACAAAAGCAAAAATAGATCTAATTGAAACAAATAATCAGGGAAACTATATTTTGCTAAAAGGTTCCATAGACAGTGAAGTAAAAAAAAAAAATTACAGCAAATTTTTCTGCTAAAGACCTCCTTTCTCAAATATATAGAGAACTGAGCCAAATTTGTAAAAGTAAGACCTATTTCCCAATTGATAAATGGTCAAGAAATATGAGCAGGCAGTTTTCAAGACAAGAAAAGAAAGCTATCTTTAATCATAAGAAAAATGCTCTAAATCACTATTGATTAGAGAAATGCACATTCAAACAGCTCTAAGGTACTACTTCACACCTATAAGAAATGACAAATGCTAAAGGAGATGAGGGAAAATCGATACAATAATGAATTGAATTATTGGTGGAACTGACTGGTCTGGCATTGTGGAGAACAATTGAGAACTATACCCAAAGGGCTAAAAAAACTGTATATAACTTTTGACCCAGCAGTACCACTATTAGGTCTCTATCTAAAAGACATCAAGGAAAAAGGAAAGTGATCTATATATACAAGAATATTTATAACAGCTCTTTTAGTGGTAGCAAATAATTGGACATTGAAAAGATTCTCATCATTAGCGAATGGCTGAACAAGATGTGGCATATGATTGTGATAGAATACTATATAAGAAATGATGAGAGAAGTGGTTTCAGAAAAACATTGGAAGACCTATATAAAATGATGCAAAGTAAAGTGAGAAGAACTTGGTAGATCATTGTGCACAGTAATAGCAATGCTGTAATGATAATCAACTATGAAAGACTAACCTGCTCTGATCAATAAAATGAGCTAAGATAATTCCAAAGGACTTATGATGAAAACATGCTATCCACCTCCAAAAAAACTGATGAACTCAGAGTGTAAATTGAAGTATAATTTTAAACTTCATTTTTCTTTCTTTTTTGTGATGTGGCAAATATAAAAATACGCTTTGTGTGATTTCACATATATAACTGGTATATTGCTTGCCTTCTCATTTGGCAAAGTAGGAGTAAAAGGGAGGGAGAAAATTTGGAATTCAATTTAATAATAAAATAATGTCAAATAATAAATTTATTTTGAAATTTTTTCTTTTTCTAGTTCTTTTAGTTATATGCCCAATTCTCTCTTTTTTTCTATTTTATTTATGTAAGCATCTAGAGACATAAAATTTTCTTTTGGAACTGCTTTGGCTGCAATCCATATGTTTTGGTATATTGTCTCACTATTGTCATTATCGTGAATGAAATTATTGATTGTTTCTATGATTTATTATAAATTTATTTTTAAAGGAGAGAGTAATTAAATGATATGTTTAAGATCACATAGGTAGTAAATGACAGTAAGGCTAGCTATAAGGCTATGTACTTCAATGTCAAAGCTCATGTTCTTTTTATTTATTATATTTTATTGCATTGCCTGCTATAGTATGGGAAGATACTCTTCTTTGGGAAATAGGAAACACACAGATCCTTATGATAACAACAACAAGAAGAACTATTGTTATTATTATTATAATCATGATAATTATTATTATGACAGTTAATATTTCTATGGTGCTAAGTGCTAGGCACTGTACCAAGTGCTTTAAATTTCTTTTCTCATTTGATCTTCACAACAATCCTTAGAGGTAGGTGTTATTATTCCCATTTTACAGATGAGGAAACTTAGGTTGATAGCTGTCATGTGGCTTTCTCAGGGTCATACACCTAGTAAATATCTGAATATTGAAATTCAGTTCTTTCTGACTCCAGACCCAGTGCTCTATCTATTTCACCACTTAGTTGCTCCTAATATGCCTGAGAAAAGAACAGAAGGAAGAAGGAAATTATCTGTCAAATCATTCTGGTCACAGATTCCCAGGAAGTTGACCTTTAATAGTAGTTGGATTTCAGCATCTTTACCCAGCTTCCCTATCTAAAAAGCTTTACAGTGAAAATAGAAAGCATCTAGTTCAAGAACACTAGAAATTTTTTGAGTTCATTAACAGAGTGTTTTGTGACTAGTAAAAGTGTAGTTCTCAGCATCTGGTCAATGAGAAGCTGGGATATACATGTACACCAAGATAAGAAAGAAATTTGGACCTCTAAGAACTGCTTAGCAATAAGATACTGTTTACTAATTTACTCCTAATTCCTTCACAAGTGAAAAAATCAACACATACATTTATCTGTCTTTGGTTTCACTTTTATTATTCATCAATTTTTACATGCCAATGCTGAAATTGGAAATTGTTGCACCCAAAGAATCATAACCTTTGATTGGAATTAGCATAAAGCTTGGCCTCAGAAAGGGAATTATCCTATGATAGGAAAACAGACACCCTGAGACACCAGCAGCAGGGCCTAGAAGGAATTCACCTTAGTTACCATCTGGTGTTTTCCCACTTTAATTAATTATTCTTGCTTAGTACTTTCAATGCTCTCTAAATTTGGTACCCTACGGGCAAAGCTCCAGTCACCCCATCCCAGATATGGCAGATATGACAGCCAGTCAGTCCCACTGAGAAGGTGACACAGCTGCCTTTGGTCCATGCTACGTACTCATTCAGTTCCCTTCTGGAATTTTTCCTGGATCATTTTAGGAGCAAGAAGGATGAAGGCAAATTCTTTTTTGTTTGTTTGTTTGTTTTTTTATTCTGTCCTTTGGGCTGTGACATGAGCTGGTGATGCAATAGAAGGGATAGCTTTAATTGGAATCAGTAAACCCAGGCTCAAATTTCATCTCTGCTATTCAGTACCTATATTCAGTACCTGGCCACTTAAATGTTATTTTAAATGAGTGTTAAAATGAGTTGAAGACTCTTTTTTCTGATCTGTAAAATGAAAGGGGTTGGAGAAGATGACCTTTGAAGTTCTGTCAATGTCCAATTGCAGGATTCTATCTTCTCTGCTTCTCTGTACCTCAGGGTCTTTGACATCAATCTTGCTTGAGAGGAAAAACAGGAAGCAAGCTTGAACTGTGGCCAGCTTTTGGGGCCTTTACATATTTAAAGTGCACACATCTATTATCCATGTAACTGTGAACTTTGTAGGGTCCTTTATCTTACACTCGTGCATAGTTAAACAAAATAGGACTCCTTACAAAATTCAAAAACATGATAAGCAAACCAAAGTATATTTTAGTACAAGACATTTATTGTTGTTCTCTTTCTTGACAAAGATATCGGGATGGTTTGCCATTTCCTTCTCCAGCCCATTTTACAGATGAGGAAACTGAAGCAAACAGGGTAAGTGAATTGCTTAGGGTCTCACAGCTAGTAGGTGAGACCAAACAATAAGCATGTATTAAGTACCTACTACATGCCAAATACTGTGTTTATTTTGTCTGAATCTGATTTGACTGGGGAGAATAAGACAAAAATGAAACAGCCTCTACCTTTGAGTAGTTTACATACTATGGGAAAAACCAAACATACACGTGTATGTATGCATGTACATGTATGTATACATATGTCCCTGTGCATGTGTGCATGCATTTATATGTACATGTGTATATGTATGTATATTGTGTGTGTATATTATATATATATATATGTATATGTTAGCTGATTGATCTATATTCACAAAGAAAGAAAATGGCATCAATATATTAGCATCAAGCTACAGTGCATCCTTCTGTGGCTGATCAGGTCTTGTATCACTTCTTCTGACCTCCATATGAGCACTTGCTTTGTGTGACTTCTTCATATGTATATGTATATATGTATGTACATATACATGCATCTATATAATACACATATGCATACATACTACAAATATGCATATGTGTGTATATATAGAAAGCTAGATATATGTGAAACTATGAATTAAATATATATGTATATAAAATATAAGATATACATAATAAATACAAGATCATTGGGAGGAGGCCAACAAGGGGAAGAGGGTTTTAGAAAAGGCTTTGTTTAGAAGTTAGTGCTTAAACAAAATTTGGAAGGAAACAAGGGATTCTTACAAGTGGTAATGGAATAAAATATTTCCAGGCATGGGGTGATAGTCTATGCAAAGGGACAGGGACAGGGAAGAGAATATCATGTGGAAGAAACAGCAAAAAGGCTACTTTGATTGTTTTGAGCAATGCATTAAGGGATATTAAGGAATGTGTAAGAATGGAAATATAAAGTGGAACCAGATTGTGAAGGGCTTTAAAATTAAAAACAGGACAATCTGTGTTTGATTCTAGAGGTCATTTAGAACCACTGCATTTTACTGGGCATGAGTATGACATGATCAAACTTGGAGAGATTTCATTGCTTTTGTCACTATACCATGTTGTAGCATTAAGAGATGTTAGTAGAGGATCTAGTCTGTGTATATTTCAGTCTGCTTGTCTGTAATGAGCTTTCTGTGTATCATTACATATAATGTATAGTTGAAAAAGATCTAGTCAAATGGTAAAAATTAGGAATAACAAGTGGATGAGTCCATATATTTCACAGGTGTCTTCAGGATTTCTAGAGAATGAGAGGAAGGCCTTCATGGTGAACACATGGGAGAACTTGGACATGACTTGTAAAAGGGAGATGGATTATCATAAAATCAGCATTGTTGGAATGAATGTTTAAATTAATATATTCATGGATCCAGTAGTATGTATGAGATACATCTTTGTAAATCACTATGCCTGAAATTCTGATTATTCCAGATAACTTTCCTCAAAATGTATTATTATTTATCACTTGTGATGGGAGTGAAACTATAAGCCCCCAAATCTCAGATGATAGTGGTGAAGGTAAAAAATCTGACATACTATCTAGTCAAAACAGGCTTTTTTCCATGTGTGATATCCCTTTATCTGTGTACATCTTTAACATGGAAACCAGAGAGGTTAATGATTTAGAGAAAATGTTGCTATATTATATCCAAAGAAACAAAATATTCAAAGCACAATATACATACACACACACAACACAAATGAAAAAGTATTTTCCAAAATACCCAAGAGATGCAGTCAGCTTCTAGAAAGTATAAACAATTTCACTTCTACTGAGGAGAAAAACAACAGAGATAAAAGCAAACTCTGTTCTTCACAAGTCTTACACAATAATCCTGATGTTTGCTGAAGTATAATACATTACGAAGACAGTGAGCTATTATCATAACTAACAATTGTTGTTCTTATCCTTTGCTTCCATCCACATGTTTTTCTGCCTTTATTAAATACTCACTTTGGTTGGGAAGATGAAAGAAAAAACTTTTCCAGCAATTTGGCTTGCAATGCATCTTTCTCAAAAAGACCTTACATGGTACCAGACTATTGTACTATGTGTGCTTTCTGTTTTGTTTTCTATGACTGGGAGTGGGTACAAGCTAAAACACACACATGGGAATGAGTAGTAGCTCTTGGGAGAAGGAATGGATATATAAGATCTGTGTCTTATTGACATATTAGATCTTATGCTTGTCGATTTTTAAGTAATAGATCATATCAGAATCAAACTAATCTAATTATCTTTAGGGAGTTACTCAGACAGGTTCACAATTCATTTGTGATTAATCTGTTATTTTGGATGTAATCAGTATTATGCTCAAAACCCCTTGAATTTATCCCCTCATTATGTTTTGTGTTCTTTTATATGATCTTCCATTTCCCATCTCTATCGTTTGGCATAAATGGCCCCCCACATCTGGAATGCAAGCATAATTCCTCACTGTCTCATAGACTTCTCAGGTTTTTTTTTTTAATAGAACTGAAGTATACTTTGTAAATATGTATATTTCCCTCAATACCACTTGAAATAACTTTATGCTATTTTCTATTTACATATTTGGGTATATATACTGCACCTTTCCCTTTTTATGGCCTCATAATTAGGATCAGAAGATAAGGACTATTTCATTTTGGCACATGATATGTACTTAATAAACATTTGTTGAACTGAACTAGATTTAGAGCTTTGTATAAAGCATGAAACATGTTATGCAATATTTTCTTTATTTAGTGATGAAGGATTGCCTTTATAGAGCCTTCTTAAAAATGAGATTTGGACCCAAGAAATCATATAAACACCAATTAAAATAATTTCATTGAAAAGAATTTTAACCAACATAAATCAAATGCCATAGTCAGAAGACCAAAAGATCATAAAAAACATTTCAGTCAGCAATCACTGGGTTTGCTTGCCAAAGTGAAATATAGCAGCTATTTAAAATATAAATTCATTTTCAAAAATTTTATATGCAAGGATAGTAGATTAAGAATAGCCGCATATCAAAAATCAGAGAAGTAACTGAGGGTAAAAACTAGCTTAAGGAAAGTTCAAATGATAAAGAGACCAAGAGCAAACAAAGTCATCCTGGGTGCAAAAAAGGAAGAACAATAAACAAAAGAAAAATGGAAAAGATCTGTAAAGATTTTTAATGAGAATCTTTCACAATTAAAAGCAATGTATTCACAATATCTGAATGCACAGTCTCAAATATAATTAGAAAGGAAGTAAAAATTACCCTAAAAGGACAAAGACAAAAGGAGTACAGGATTAGTACAAGAATGCATAAAATAAATCTGAATTAGAGATGATAAAATTTATGAAGGGTTGAGAAATTAACCTATACTTCACCAGAAGGAAAAGGTAAAATTGTGAGAAAAAAAGATTTGGATTTATATCAAACTTACTATCATCAATTATACATTTTCCCCATTTATTTATAATTTGTATGAGAATAATCTACAGGTATAAAGGACATCCTCAAGAATGATATTAATGAAGAACAAGTAGGCATTTACAAGCAATTTTACACAAAGTATTGTCCTAAAAATGTACATTTCCATCACCGAAAGATACTGAGAAGGCATAAATGCTTATTGTTTGTTGACCATAAAAATGCTTTTGATTTAGTGGGTCAAAACATGAACATATGATTGAATAATTCTTTGTCTCAATTTGCTCGGCTATAAAATGGGGGAGTTAAACTAGTTGGCCTCTGATAATCCCTTCTGGCTCTAAATCTATGACCGTATGATTGTATACATTAATATCACAAAGACATATGGTCACTCAAGTTTAAAAAGTGACTTTCTTCAAAATGCCACCAATAGTATCAGAGCAGGAATGGAGATGACAAATAGTAGGAGAAAATTTTTAAAAATGGAGTTTGGGGAAAAAATAAGTAGAGAGAGGACAAAAGATTTAATCATATAAGACAGTGTTAAGTTGAACCAGTTAACTATTGGGTCAAGGTTATGAAAAGAAAAGAGTAAGAAGATGATGTGAAGTAAGAAAGGGTGGAGTGACAAGAAATTGATATGAGCAAGAGGTTAATGATTGGTGCATTTTGCCAGCTGCCCTAACAATTGTTGTAGAAAAAAGGACTCTTTGAGACTTAGGTAAGAAACTTGCATCTGACATTAGATCCTTGATTTTGAAATATCTCCTTCATCTCTATGAATCTCTGATTACTCATTTGAAAAAATGGGAATACCTGTAATATCTACTTCAGGATTATAGTGAGAATGTACAAATTAAATGTCATCATCTTTGCACAAATCTTAAATCCCTACATAAATGTCAGCTACTAAAGATTTATTAAACTAACATAATTAGTTTATTAAGCTAAAACTCAACAATATGTCTACTGGTAGAAATGTTTAGCACTGTGGCAGAGTAATGGAAGGAATTTTTGAAGGGCTGGGAAAAATGTCTATGTATCCCTCCTCTCCTATGTCCAACTTTAGGGCAATGGTTCTTAGATTAATTAAGAGAGCCCCATGTAAATAGACCTATGAGCCAAGGGTAGATAGAACAAGGTTCTAAAGGCTTAGGATAAAAGGAAAAGATGAGTTTGGAAGAAAAGGGAGCTAAAGAAGAGTTATGGCCTGAGGACAAAGAAGTGGGACTCTGAAAGTGGACAGAAGGAATTCAAAATAATACATTCAATAGTTCTACTGTTTAGAAAAATTTCCTCATATCAAATTTTCCTTTTTGCATCTCTGACTCTTGTTAATTCTCATTCTGGAGCCAAACAGAAAAAGTCAAATCTTCTTTCACTTGTGAGACTTTCAAATTCTTTTTATTTTCACAAAGGAAGTCTCACAGGTTTTATTAATCTTAAACTTTTGGGGAGGAATAACCTAGAAGGACCAGCTCAGTTACCTCTTGTTCTGGATACCTGAGCAAGGCAGTGAGTTCATGAAAGGGAATAGGGTACATGAAAGGTTGAGAATAGATCCATGCCTTTAGACCCCAGATTAGGAAGAGAACACTAGTCTTAAATCAGACATCATCTTTCAGAGAAGGAGATGGCTATAGGGTGTTGTTGTGAATGGACTCTGATGTAATGATATCAAAGAAAAAGACTTTAAATGGTGGAAAAAAGATTGTACTGAGAGAAGAAGAAAAGGGAGGTATAATGGGACAATGTAGATCATTTGAAGAGGCACAAAAAATCTATTACAATAAGAGGGGAAATAAGGAAGAGGGATGATCCTTATGTGCCCTTTGAACTTCCCCAATAACAGATAAAGTTCTGAAGAGTTACAGATGTCATTTTCCCATACAGGGAAGTAAACAGTTTGACCTTTAAACTATATATATATATATATATATATATATATATATATATATATATATTTCCTCTTTGTTTACCTTTCTATGCTCTTCTTGAATCTTGTGTTTGAAGATTAAATTTTCTGTTTAGTCCCATTTTTTTTTCAGTAGAAATGATTGAAAGACTCTTACTTCACTGGAGATTCATCTCCTCCTCTGAAAGAGGAAGCTCAGTCTTGCTGAATAGTTAGTTCTTGATTGTAATTGTAGGTCCTTTGCCTTCTGGAATATGGTATTTCAGGTCTGCTGATCCTTTATTGTAAAAGTTGACAGGATTGGGCAATCCTGAGTGTTGATTCTTGATATTTGAATTGTTTTTGTCTGGTAGCTTTCAATATTTTTTCCTTGAGAATGTAGGTCTGAAGTTTCACAACAATGTTCCTTGGGATTTTCCTTGTGGGATTTCTTTCTGAAGGTGATCAATGGATTCTTTCAATGAATATTTCCTGCTCTGTTTCTAGAATATTTGGGCAATTTTCTTTAACAATCTCTTGAAAAATGCTATCCAGGACCTTTTTTTTTGGTAATGGCCTTCAGGTAGGCCAGTAATTTTTTAAATTGTCTCTTCCAGATCTATTTTCAGGTCTGCTGTTTTTCCAATGAGGTGTTTTATGTTTTCTTCCACTTTTTTTATTCTTTTTATTTTGTTTGATTAATTCCTGATGTCTCATTTGCCCCATCTTAGTTTTTAATGTGTGATTTTCTTTAGTTAGCTTTTGTATCTCTTTTTCTACTTGATTAATTTTACTTTTCAAAGTGGTGTATTTTTCAGTGTTTTTTTTTTCCTTTTGCCAATTGTAAAGGAATTATTTTTTCAGTCATTCCCCCCCCCATTTCCAAAATGTCAACTCTCTCATATAGCTCTCATTATTTTCTCATGTTTTCTTCTATCTCTCTTATTTTCCTTTTAAAATCTTTTACAAGCACTCCCAAAAAGCATCTTTGGGCTTGAGACCAATTCATATCACTCTTTGTGATTTTCTCCGTGGACATTTTTATCCTTGTTTAAGTTGGTGTTTTAGTATTCCCTGTCACTATAGTAGCTTTCTATAGTTAAGGTTCTTTTCTGTTTCTTTCCTTCTCTTTTTGTATTTCCTTTTTTGTAATTTTTAATAGTTGAGCTCTGGGATAAAGCTTGGATAAAGGGAGTTTTGTCCCAAGCTTCTTGTGTAACTCTGAGCTTTGGCTTTGAGCTCAGGGGCCCCTGGAGTTTGGTGTGTTGCTCACAGCAGGGGGTAGCCCTACCTGTTCACTCCAATAACAGCCTAGTTTGCCAGGCTGGCAATTTGCCTTCTAAGCTGGGACTGGAGGCTGCCCCACTGATCTTTTCCAGTAGTGAGCCAGGACTGAAAGTCTCAAATGTTGATCTGTTTGATTAAGATCCTCTCAATGGCTTTCCCAGACTCTAAGCTGGGCTAAACACCTCTTTTATCCCCAGTGAGACTGACCTTTCTTTTAGTCTTTCCAATCTATCTTGAACTGGAGAATGATTTCATTTCAGTAGATTCTGTTTAAAGGCTTGGTTTCAGGTGGTTTTTGAGGGAAACTGGGAGAGCTCAAGCAGCTTTCTGGCTTTACTCCATTATCTTGGCTCCGACCCCAGAACTTCCATTAAGTTTTCTTTGGATGTGGATAGCATTTTCTATCATGAATACTTTGGAATTTTCCTGGATCACTATATTGCTGAAAAGAGCTAAGTCAATCATAGTTGATCATCATACAATCTTGCTGTTAATGGGGACAATTTTCTCCTGGTTCTGCTCACTTTACTCAGCTTCAGTTCATATAAGTCATTCCATAAACACAATATTCTTGATATCTCTCTTGGGTAGAGTACAGTGGGACTATCTCCTCCTTGTTTCTTGAAGCTATAATCTTTTTTAATGCCTTGGAAAATCACATTAGCTGTCTTGGTTGCCATAACATATCACTAATTTATATTTGACTTGAAATCCACTAAAAGTCAGACTATTTTTCCTCCTATATAAACTGTTATATATCAATACTTCTTCCAATTCATGGGTTTTTGGAATCTAGACATAAGATTTATTGATTATATCTCCTAACTTTCATCTTACTCAATTTGGTGCAGTGTTTTAACCCAAGGCTTCTCAACCTTTTTCTACTTGCAATCTCTTTTCACCTGAGAAACTTTTACTCAACCCCAGGTATATAGATATAATAAAATAGATATAAAAATCAAAACATTTGTGGTAATGAATCATAAGGAAATTTATTACTTTTATTAAAACCTTTTATTTTCAAAATATATGCATGGATAATTTTCAACATTCATCCTTACAAATTCTTGTGGGTTTTCAAATTTCTCTTCCTCCCCCACCCCAGATGGCAAGTAATATAATAGATTTTAAACATGTACAATTCTTTCTGAATATTTCTACAAATAGATATATTGCACAAGAAAAATCAGATCAAAAAGAAAAAAATGAGAAAGAAAACAAAATGTAACAAACAACAAAAAGAGTGAAAATACTATGTCGTGGTCCACATTCAGTTCTCACACTCCTTTCTCAGGGTGCAGATGGCTCTCTTCATTACAAGACCATTGGAACTGGCCTGAATCAACTCATTGTTGAAGAGAGCCACATAAATCAGAATTGATCATCATATAATCTTGCTGTTGCCATGTATAGTGATCTCCTGGTTCTGCTCATTTCACTTAGCATCAGTTCATGTAAGTTTCACCAGGCCTCTCTGAAATTATCTTGCTGATCAAGAAATTTATTTTTAAAAAATTACTTGGTATACATATAATTTATCATTTATCAAAGATGAAAGCAAATTTGCATGCTAATGAGATGGGTGTGCTCATTTATTTTTACATAAAGAATTAAATCTTAGCAGAATATTTAATACCTTTTACTATTGCTGAATTTCTCACAATCCATACATTAGTTACATGACACCTTATGGTGTCACGACCCACAGTTTAAGAAATTTGCTCTAACCTGTGAAGTACTTTTGGAATCTTGACCTTTTCATCATCATCATTAGCTTTCATATCATCTACAAATTTGACAAACATTCCATCTCTACTTTTGGCTAAGACTTGATAAGAATATTAAATAGCAAAGAATCAGGATAAATTCCATGGGTACTCTACTAGAGATTTTCTATCGAGATAACATGAAACCATTAATACCAATATGTTGCATCTGTCCATTTAACAATCTCTGATTCTATCTAACCATATTCTTGTCTAGTCTACCTTTTTCTTTCTTTTTTTCCAAAAGCAGCTTGGCAGGCTCTAGCAAATACTTTGCTAAAATCTAGGTAAACTATATTTGCAACATTTTCCTAATCTATCAGTTTAATAACCCTGTCAAAAAGGAAATGAGGTTGTTCAGGCATGACCTAGACTTTATGATGTCATGCTGGCTTTCTGTGAGTATAGTTTCCTTTTATAATTGTTCACTAACCATTGATTTAATAATACATTCTAGAATTTTGCCAGAAATCTAACTCAAGCTCACTGGTCCATGGTTCAGAGACTACAATTGTCTTCCCTTTCTTGAAATCAAAACATTTGCCCTTCTCTCACCCTGCAGCATTTCTTCCATTTTTCTCCATATTTCAAAGATGATTGACAATCACATCTCCCAATTCTTTCTGTATTCTATGAATTAGTTCAACTGGAAATAGTGATTTGAACTCATTAAGAGTGTCTCAGTACTCTCTTATACCTCTTTACTTACTTTGAGTTTCATCTCCCATTTAGCTATTTTTGCTCTGTCCTCTCAAGTCCAAATAGCATTCCTTTAGCAAAGAAAAAAGAAGGAAAGTCCACCTTCTGCCCTTTTATCGGTGCTCATTGTATCATCTCACTGGGCAGCTAGAGTCTTATCTGTTCTCTGAGAATGATGGTTTTTTTCTTAGTACATCCTTAAAAGTCTGAGGACTCTTTGTTATTGTCTTCCTTGGTTTTCTTCTGCAGTATCAGTTCATTCTGAACCTTAGTAATTAAATTAAGTCAACTCAATAAGCATTTATTAAATGCATATTAATGCTAGGCACTTAAGATATAGAAAAAGGTATATGCAGTCCCAGCCTTCAAACATAATACAGTCTAATGAAGGAAAAAACATTCAAACAACTATGTACCAAGAAGATAATGTCATCCTTTTTATATTGATCTTCTGTTACTTTGCATCTCCTATATGTCTTTTTAAAATCAAATTGATTGGGAAGTTGTCTCTGCATCCATGTCAGTTTCTTCATAATTCCCTTATCATCTATTCTTCAAAACTATATTTCTATATGTCTTCAGACATGACATCCTTTAGAACTTCTTCTACCAATTCAACTGAATATCACCACAAAATTTTAGGCCATAGGATCCTATAATTGTATTTTCTAGAACTTTTAACATATTCTCCCCAATAATTTGGTTCATGACTAATTATTCCAAGTTTTTTGATTCTCTTTTCTTAATCACATATTTGAAGATGGAATGGTTATTCTAAGCTTCCTGATTCTCTTTTGTAAATCATATATTTAAAGATGGAATGATTAATACACTCTAAGATTCCATTATTTCTACCAGTTGATGAAAAAGATCCTTTATTTGAATTCTTTATTTGGTTCCTCCACTTCTTGAAAGATTCAATATTCAATAAATCAAGTAAAAATTATATGTTGATCTGCTTTGGAAAGAGAGAAAAAGAAAGAGAGACAGACAATAGAGCCAGAGAGACAGAGAGACAGAGAGACAGAGAGGGAAACAGATAGACAGAGACAGAGAGGCAGAGCAGCTTGGCAGGCTCTAGCAAATATTTTGCTAAAATCTAGGTAGTGACAGAGAAACACAAAGCAGACAAGGATATAGAGAAACAGAAAGAGAAAGAGAGATGAGGATAATTAATATAAGCTTCTATGATAGACATATATTTCCCAAATTCTTCAATTCTTTCTTATTTTTTTGTCTAGGTGGTCTGCAGCATACTCATATGAGAATATTGCTTCTGTGTTTGTTACCTATTTGTCCTCCCATTTGCTCTCCCCTATATTTACCTCTCTTACCATCTCCATTTCCAGGATTTTATCACAGTAATATATTTTCTTAATATGTGATATTGTCCATTTGTATTCTACCCTTCTTCCTCTCCCCCACATCTATCCTGTTGCTGTTGAATAACCTATACCTTTCCAGAGCCATTTTCTAAGGCACTGGTCTTATTCTACTAATTCTCAGTAATAGCTCTCAGGTCAAATTTGCCTCCTTGCTTTAATATGTCGAATTCACTTTGTTAGCCTATGTTGTATTTAGTATTTTCACTCATTGAGGCTAACTCCTAAGTGGACAATATTTTCTCCACATTATCTGTGTAAACTGGCTCCCACCAAGGCAGGTTAGGGGAGGGACAGCTCTGTGCTGCATGTATGTTGCATGAGCAGAGGAAACTCTAGCTTCTAACTGCTACAGAAAGTGCTGAGCACTCTATTGCTTACTTAACTTAAGGGACTCATTTGAACTCTTTCCAGAGACTCTGTGGGAGGAATGATGAGAGAGAAGCAGCCCACAAGTAGGAGAAATCATTTCCCTAACATGTCCCTGATTTCCAGGTTGTCTCTATAGATACTGCTAGACTGAACCTTCTTGAATGAGATCAAGACCTCTCTTGGTTGGAGTTGAGTTATTATCACACTTTCAAATGTGGACCTCATTCACTATTGTGTACTTTATGACAGGGATTAATAAACCACAAAGACTAAATCAGTCTACAGTTTGTTTTTGTACATCTAACCTAAGAGTGGTGTTTAACATTATTTTTAATATTTTGAAACTTTATTTAAAAACACAGAAATTATTCTTAGCTCTTTGGTAATACAAAAACAGCCTGCTAAACAGGATTTAGACTTATGGGGTGGTTTCCAGACGCCTACCTTATGGTATATTTCAATCTGTAGAAATTTTTCAATTTATGTTTGCTATGTTGATTGGATAAAATGGAATTATTTCATGTAAGCTATTTATAATGTTCTTTTGTGTAACTAGTATTGGCGGGAAGGAGCTATGTTAGAATGTTTAAGCTAAGGGCTATTCTATCCCTTAAGAGCCACCCAGGAAATTTCCTTTTGAGTTCAAGTTTATATCTAAAGACCAGAATTATTTGTGGAAGTGGAGATAGACATAATTCTAGCCCAGTACACTCACTGTAGAGAAAAAGAATGCTAAATCTCATGATGCTCTAGGGTTTGCCTCCCCCTTTCATGATGCTCCTATGATCTGCCTGCCCAGTTTTTGATATAAGTATATGATCCTTCTGTTTTCCCCTTTCCCCAACATTATCTAGCAAGCAAAAGGTACAGGCACTGCCTTTTACTTGTCTTTTTGTAGAGATGATCAAGTGTCAAATTATATCTATTCATAATTCCACAATATCCATAATCTAAATCCATACATTTATACCATACATGTGGACATATCACATATATCTTACATTGATATCATTAAGTGACAAAGGGGACTGAATAGCCTCAGTGAGGGTTAACAGGAAGAAGCATAATTAGAGGCAGGCTAAAAGGGCCATAACTCAAGAAGAACAGTTAAAGAATGATAGTGTTTTACATATTCCTCTATCAATCTATTTACTAGAACTTCTGTTTTCTCTGTTTTCTACATTTTCTAGCTCATGATCTTCTGGAAGTTTTCTATTTCATTTTCTGTGGGACTCTCCTTACCCAATACAAACATCAGCAGAATGAGGTTAGAAGGACATGGAACAGTTCTTAAAAGCTAAGATCAATGATTTTACCCAAAGTCTAAGAATTTGGGACTAAATTGTCCTAAAAAAGAAATTGGGACTAAAGACGACTAACATATCTAGTGTGAAGGCTGGCCAAGCCCTTTTCAGGGCTACTCATTCATCTTTGATGTCCACCTTTTGCCCAGTCTTACTTGTAGTTCCAAGAAGCAATAGCCTATGAAGCAACCTTAATCCAGTAAAAAAAAAAAAAAAAGTTTCAGCAAATGGGCTAAACCAGGTTGGGGGTAACAAGAGGCCTCAAATCTGTCAGTGAATTAGGGGGATGCCTACCTAAGCATATAAAGACTTCCCCAGTGGAACAGACAGCTGAGAACAATTTATTTCAATGACCATGAGAACAGCTAAAGTAGGCACTGTAGAACATTTAGAGTTTGTTCAAACATTGAAGAAGCCAAGGTCACCCATGACATCCCAGGTCATTGGCAGTCATCCGACTTTTGTCTTGCCACTGGGCTTTGATGATTCTAGAAGAAAAAGTAAGGCAGATGATTTTGTTCAACTCTGCTTCACTTAAATTCAATTCACATGCAAATCATTACTCTGTGATGTCTCTGGTCCTCTTTGAAAACAAAACCTGAATAAGAGTTTTAAAAAGCACAATTCCTGTAACCTCATCCAGTACCTTGATATAGTCATCAGGAGGCAGATAGGTGGCTCAGTATAATGTCCAGGCTAGCTTTCTGGAGGATTTCTGGATGGGCCTTATGCAGTCCAGAGTCTGGTGTCTTTTCTTGTGTCTGTGTCTGAAATTTGTCTTTGTCTTCTCTGTGTCTGAGACTTTCCTGTGTCTGTGGCTGAGACTCCCAGTTCCCAGTCCTCTCAGTCATTAAATACCTCAGTATGATTACTTCATTACAACACACTGAAAATGTGTCAACTGTAGAACCATTACATCACCAAATCACACTAAGTACATGCCAACTAAGTATATGTCTGAGAGCATATACATGACAGGATAAAACATCTTTAACTCAATTTGACTTTGGATAATTGTATGCAATAATAATTCCACCTTATAACCACATTCAGGAATAATCAAGTGGTTTCTCATTCAAAGGAACATCATTGGGAAATTGAATCAGAAGATTCCACTTTAAGCACAGACCAAGGTTGTCCTCCCAACTTTTTCCCAGATACTAGCCTCCATCTATAAGAATTCATGATCACATTTCTCTGTATAGCTTGTAGCATATTCCTTTCAGATGGTGGGATTACTGGCTTGATGATCCATCAAGCAATCATACCTGAATTCAAAACTCTACATAATATCAGCTACAGTTCTAAGATATGTTATCTCAAATGGCAAGTCTCATTAATCAAAACTTCAGGTGAATTGAGCTTTCAAGGATCACATATCCTAAATTAGTTTTGACTATAATCTTATATTGATAACAATAAGAGATTTATCCTAGAAAGTTCATAGTTCATTTTTATATCTAAGTAGAAGGGTTTAAATCAATATTACACAAATCATTTTACTTTAAGATGCTTAATAACCAATCAATATCAAAACATATTCAAATATTAACCATGTTCAAAGGGACAAAGACATAGACTACTGTTCTTAGAATCCCCCTAAATAATGGGAACAACTTTAAGATAACTCAGTACAATCAATTAAAACTCATATGGAATATAGAACATACTGTCTTGATTTCCCATAAAAGAACTATACAAAAATTAACATAAATAATTTATTTATCCAAAAAATGTTAATTCAACTTCCTCTAATCAAGAAGTTCCTATAAACTTTTCTGGAAATATAAATAACAGGTACAACACAAATATTAGTAAAATTCCTTTAAGCACAATCAATCTCCCCTCCCACCAAAACATTTCTAATTACCCTGGTGCAAAGTCAATTTTAGAGATCATAAATTGTCTTTAAGAGTTCATTCTTGAGTTTCCTCCACAGATCCTTTAATCCTGCTGTTCTCAGCCTCCAGACTGCAATCTCAGTCATCTGTAACATCTAGTAAGATCCTTCCCACTCTGATTCTTCCAGGACTTAATAAGCACCCACTCTCCTAAGAATTGCAAACTCCCAAGGTATTATCTGGGCCAGCAATCCTTGCTTACTAAAGACTGAAAGGGGTGAAGACACTGTCAACATATAATTCCTTAAAAACTTATCCTTTGTTTCAAAAGAGGGTATTCCCTTTCTCCTCCCAAATAAAGTAAATTAAATAGGATCTCATATGGAGAAAGTCCCATATCCCTTCTGGGGACAGTTCTAATTCTGTAAGAAAGAAATAAACAAACATTTGGTCCAAGGCAATTTAGTATCTAACATCAATTTAGTAACCCATTTCTTAAAAATCTAATTCATTCTTTCCACTTTCTCTGATGAGGGTAGATTTACAGATGTATGGAATTGTCATTCAATTTGTTGTTCCCTCCCCATTATTTCTTATAAAACTTTAGAAGTAAAATGTCTTTCCTTATTAGAATCATTAGTCTCTACCAATCAACACTTAGGTACAATTTGTTCCAATATTATTCCACTAATCTGTGTTAAGACAGCAGAGCTCAAGGGAAAGCTTCCACCCATCCTATCAAATGGTCCACTATAACTAATAAATATCTTAGTTTTCCCAGTGGAAAAACCTAATTTGAATATTCTGGAGTCAGGCTCCCTCCCCCGGAGGGACACCTCCTCAATATCTTCTTATTTATCTTACTAGCCCACCCTTCATGCCAGAAATGCCAAGGAGCCATGTTAAAGATGTTAGAGCACTAATGCAAACTCCAGAAGAATTAGGCCAGCTAGGAATACCATCTAGCCAGGACAGATTCCACAAGCCTCTCCAAGGGAGAGAAGCATGAAAAATCCCAGAGAAGGTGGGCCTTTTTATTGTTGCTGTTTTGCTTTTTTGTTTGTTTGTTTATTTTCTTTTGTTTTCTTCTTTGATTTAAACCTCAGGTTCTGTCCCTCAGAAGGCTTTTAGTCATATAAATTAGGCTTACTTAAAAATACGATAGAATAACTCCTGTTAGCTAATAGAGAGATAGTGCCAAGCAACTTAATGACTAGTCTATAACTAATTGTTTCTATAGACCCAAATTGGCCAGTTCTAGATCCCCAGAAGTGTCATTTTTTTCCTTTTTGATGTGGCAGTTAAAAACTTTCCCTCTCTCAAAACTAGTCCTTCCCTTCTCTAGCTAAAAGCTATTTGAATAAGTCCAATTATGTAGAAAATGCATGCTTTTAAATCCCAAATGGCTCGATCTTTTCCTTTGTAGTTAAGCTAACTGAGAGAAACATACCCACATATGTATGTGTGTTCATACACACACACACACACACACACACACACACACACACACACACACAAACTGCTTTTCTAAATCAATCAAGTACTGGTTCTTGGCCCTTCTTTGGGATGGAAATGAGGAGAGGACTTCCAGAGCCATAGGAGTTGGCTGGCTGGGGCAGGGATACAAGTTGTACTGAAATAGGCAACCACAAGGTTGCATAATTACTCTCCTTTAGTGTTAAAGGCTTCTTTGAATTTACACTCAGCCCTCAGGGGAATTGACAGTTCCTCTGAGCAGGAAGCACCTGCCCCAACAAAATAACAATATTTAATCATTTTCTTTTTTCCTTCCCTGTAAATTTTGGTACTTCAACCCAGTTCTTCCTAAAGACCTACCTTCTGGGGACACTAGATAGTTTTTTTAGAGCCAACTACCTTAGATTATTCCTTTCCCATGATTAAGAGTATCTTGTCCTTTTTAATGGAGGAATCACCTGGTTTAATCAAAGGGAAATAGGAGCACTCTTATAGATTATAATCGCTTAAAGTCTCTCCCAACTTCAGTTACCTAGGAGGCTCACTGGTTGTTGTCAAAGGGAAAGTATTCTTATGGGCTCTAACTGCTTAGATTCTCTTTCCCCCCTCCCCTGAGCTGTGTGTACAACTTCCCTGATTGATTTATAACTTTTCTCTATTGGGTTATCTCCTGAGTCAAATCAATCCTGTATCTTAGCTTATTTTAGCCCACTTACTTCCATTTGTGCTTTCTCTGAGGTCTCTCTTCAGGAATTTATGTGATCAGAGCAGGAGTTCCCAAGGACTACCAGAGGAGGCCACCTGCCTAAGGATCTGATATGGAAGAACCCTTCATAAATAGAGAATATCCTGAATGAGCCCCCAAAGCTTATAGGGCAGAAACTCTTACCCAAATTAAAATCAGAGACTCTCAAGCAAAAAAGCAAAAAAAGGATTTATTGTGCTCTTGTGAGAAAGGGCAACTCCCCACAAGCAAGGTATCATTAGTAAAATTGTTCAAAGCACAAGTTGAAGCACAGGATTATATAGACTGTAATACAGAAGCTCCCACCCCCTTCTGACCTTTTCTTCCATTGTCTAAGGAGTGCAGGCTTACATTCTAATTTACCTATCCACTAAAAATCTATCCCAGAAACAGAACACTAGTCAATAACACACTTTTTATCATATTAAGTACTTAATGCTAATGAAAGGGTGGGGGGATAGGAGAGAAATATATATTTATTCAATACAATGGAATATCTGCAGCTTTTAGCTATAGCTCAACTTATCAAAGTCTCAAGTCACAATTAAGGAAGAGGTGAAGGCCACATTCTTATGAGAAGTCTTTATTTAGTTTATCCCATTCATCAGTTTCTTTTAATTGACTCCCGAGAATAAAACTGTGGTTTCTGGACAGCTTTCCTCATTTTCCAAGACTGTTTTCCCCCTCAGAAGAGAATCTTGTATAATGCAGCCATTGACAAATGACAGGAAGGACTTTAGCCTGCTTTTCTTATATTCTCAATAAACTTTTTACCCTTTACCCTCTCTTATGTCCTCCACATAGAGTCGAAGAAAAATAAGAAAGAAGATTTGTAGAGCATTCCTACACTGAAAGCCTAAAAGCCCTGGTTATTAGTTTTTCTCTTCAGAAGTTTATAACTTTTCTCTTTCTTCCTTGAGTTTTTCTTTTGGAGAAGTTCTTGTATCAGCAAGAGCTGTTGGCTGGGTATAATTTGTTTAAACTAATTTACACACAATGAGTTCCTGTCCTTAGATGAGGTTGCCCTTAGCAACAACCTAGTAATGGCTTCAGCTCCTGCAGCCTTAGATAACAAAGCCTTTCAGAAGTTGTTGCCTACAAACCCCAGCATTCCTGTATAGAACATCTCTTTGAACATAGATTGAAAGTGGTTTCATAACAAAGAACTCATTCATCATACCTTTTCTCTAAAACCCCCAGGGAAGGAAGGCATCTACCTCCTTGGCTTTATGTGGAAAGATTTCCCACTCCATTCATACATGCTGTGAACTAAGCATCAACAGTTAGCTCAAGTATTATACAAGTAGTTTCCACCTTTCTTTTCTGTTAGTATAAGAAACAGAGTAAGCATGTTTTGTTCAACAAAATGTAGCACCGGAGCAGGGGGGAGGAAGAGGGAAGTTGGGTGGTCTAGACAGATATGCATATTAAGGTGGGAATATTGGCTTTTAGAACAATGACTCTGGCTTTTTCTCTGGATTAAATTCTGTTTCTGGGAGTGTCTAACCCCAAATGAGATAATTGTCTGGAACACAGTACTCCTTCCAGTCTTCACTCAGATATAGATGTAAAGGGGGAAAAGGATTAATTTTAGCATAGCAACATTCTACCTGGTTTTTCTTAAGTGGATGAAATGATTATAGCTAAAGAGTTCTCAGTCTGATTTATCAAGGAGAGAGGTTCTAGCCATCACACTCTAGCAGACTAGACCTAATATGATTGTCAGAAATCCCCTAAGAGTTCAAGCTTATAAGTTGATAGCAGAAATCAGTAGTCAACAGAGACCCAACAACAATAACAAGACCATCTAAAACCAATGAGGCAACATTTATCAGAGACTACCACAACCAGTAGTTATCATGAGACTACTGAAGACTAGCTGAGTAATACCTAGCTAATTCTATGTGATAAGTACTGAGCAGCAGCCATGACAAGATCACTAGGTTCTCATGTAGCAATGTTCCTATTAGAGATGACATCTAGATGGCAGCAAGCACACTGAGTCCAGGGTAATGATTTCACTGGGAAATATTGGTGATTCTTTGACTTCCAGGGTATGAGTTATTCCTTTGCACTTGTCACTTAGCTACATAAGATTCCTTTAGATGTTACGTTTCCACACTGATGGAATTTGTATGAGAAAGTGTTGTCCAGGTTTATGAGGTAGAGGGAATGTTCTATCAGAACTCTTATTACTATGCTACTTCATTATACAGCTAAAGCTTAAAACTGCCCTCAGTCTTTTGGGATATCTTGCATATCTTGTTTTGAATTTATCATATTCTGGTTGACTAAAGGAAACACACACACATATATCTACCTATCTACCTACATACATACATACATACATACATGATGATAGCTTGTTAGCTATGCTTTTGAATAGATATGGACCCACAGAGTCCATGTCTGGGACAACTATCCTGGTGTCCCCACATAAAAGGAAGTTTCCCTCATTTGTTACATTGAAGGGTTTTATTTGGGAGTAATATCTTCAGTTATGTAGTCCTAAAGGAATCCAATAAAGGGGGGGAAATTCAGCTTGTACTAGATAGCAGGATGTGTGTGTGAGCATGCACACATACATACATATGTTCACATACTTATGTGTAGCTACAGAAAAATGACTATTATATTATGTAAAGTATATACTAAAATACTTAGCTTATCCACATTGCTGAACTGTGGAGGTACATTATGATTGAGCAATGGATTTTGTAGCTGTCATGGATGTTCAGATGTTAGATGCTTGGTGTTCTTTCATGTGAATTAGCCATTTACCAAGAACTACTGCCTGTGAGATTACCTTTTGACTGGCTAAGGATAAGTTTGTGCAAGTTTTACTCTATGATGAAAAGCACATTGGGAGGAAATAAAGTGTTGGCCAAGGAATACAAGAATAAAGAAAGAATTATGATGCTGTGTACACTTCCTGAAACACTGATATACTCTAGTAATCCCAAAGAAATAAGTATTAATTGGACTACAGTGTCTGTGTTGCTATGGAGATGAGATACTTAAGCAGATGCTATCCCAGACTTTACCAGTTGGTGATGTTTTTAGCCTAGAATTCTAGTATGGGGTTTTTGGAGATGTCTGTGAGAAAAGAACCGGAGGAAGAGTCTGAGAGTTCATTCTCCATTTTGGGGACATGTGAACAGGCCAGAGTTGGGCAAAAAGCCAAGACTGAGCAAATCCTGCCTTGTTTTTTTTTTTCCTTCTGAGACTCTGATAGGCTGCTACTAATATGGCTGTTGTTATAGCTGTGCTGGGAAAGACAAGAACTTAGAGTGATGGCTGATGAAATATATAATCACCCCTCTGGAATATTTTCCTTTCCCCCTCTTCCAGTCCAGGGAAACAAACAGCTTGCATTAATTGCCCAACTCTTCAGCATTTGTATCTCACTCTTTCCCAAGAAAGAGATGGAGTTAAAAACCAGAAGAAATCAATTTCTACTTTCCATTTGGCAGATTGGCCACTTCCTATGTAAATTAATTGTTTCTCTTCCCTTTTTCTCACTATTCTTTCAATGCTATAATTTTATTCATTTTTATGTTTAAAAAAAAGCTGATAGTTGCTAACCCCTATTATCTGAGAATTGGGGAAACCTTAGATCTGGGTAGAGTTTCAGGTGAAGGGAAGAAGATGTCAAATAGCAACTCTATTCAAAAGTCAGAATCATAATAGAGGTACTTAAAGATTGTATTCTCAAATTAGCACAAGTTCCTAAGTAAAAGAGTTTATAAAGTTAGTTAATACTATAACTATAATTAATATAACTATAAATAATAGACCCATAAATAATTAATAATGCCCACTGAATTGCCCACTAAACTAAGTAGAGAGTAAGCCCTTGAGGCAAAAGTTATCCAAGATCTGAGAAAGAAGGGAGGTATTCCCATATTTTTTCTGTAGATTCTTTACCAGTGCTTACATATGGGCTTCTTCCTATTAACACTACCACTTGGGTACATATCCCTTAGTTAAATGCTATACCAAGGGATACTACCCTTTATGATGACAATGACTAAGAATTAGTAGGAAAATGTTAAACCCTTTTTTGAAAAAGGAAAAACTTGGTACAAAATGAAAAGCATACTGGTAGGCAGAACTTCATCTGAGGTATTATGGATCAGCAGCAGAGATTCTGATGCAGTGATGGCATCAATTCCAACAGTTACAGATTTCAAGTTCTAAAAGGATGGAGTACAAACTATTAATATGTCAGCTCTATCATGGGGGATTCAACATGGAAAACTCTAGTCTTCTTCAGGGGAGCAATTACATTCATTAAATGAATCCTTGCTGGAAAATTCCACAGATGGGTTACAGGATATCACAGGACTGAGTCAGAAAGGCAGAAATAATTATTGAAGAGCCTAAAGGGGCATGCTTATGATAGTAATTGTTGTTCAGTCATCTCTGACTCTTTGTTACCCCATTTGGGGTTTTCTTGGCAAAGATACTAGAGTGACTTGCTATTTCCTTTTCTCCAGTTCATTTTACAAACGAAGTACTGAGGTAAACAGGCTAAATGATTTGCCTAGCAGGGATCCTCAAACTATGGCCTGCGGGCCAGATGCAGCAGCTGAGGACGTTTATCCCCCTCACCCAGGGTTATGAAGTTTCTTTATTTAAAGGACCACAAAACAAAGTTTTTGTTTTTACTATAGTCCAACCTTCCAACAGTCTGAGGGTCAGTGAACTGGCCCCCTATTTAAAAAGTTTGAGGACCCCTGGTACAGAGTTACCTTGCTAGTCAGAGTCTGTAGTCAGATTTGAACTCCGGATGATGAGTCTTCTTGACTCCAGATTTGGCATGCTATCCACTGGAAGATCACAACCACCTTCCTAGAAGCCACCCTAGTGGTGACTGACCATTTTACTTGGTAAACATAACAGCCAGAAAGCATTGTCAGTGATGTAGGGCAATTATTTCTCTTCAAATTCCTTTCCTACCAGGATTTTAAATCATTGAACATTCCTTCTTGTATAGTTTTATATGCAAGAAATTCTCCTATTTGTAGCTTTCTTGAAAACATTGTTTCCTTAAAGATTTATTCCTTGCCACCCAGGTAGAAGTTGGTTTCTTTATGAAATAAATTCCATAGACCCACAACTTCATCAGTAGACCTTGAAACTATTTGGTGGATCTCTAGGCTGGCCTATCTCCAACTTTCCTTCTCCACCTTTGTTTAGATAGTTTGAAGGAATTATTTTGTGGAGAGCATTCTTAGCATTGGTGCTCTTCTTCTCATTGACTCAGTAACTTTATCATCAGTACCTTAACACAATTAACTAAAGACTTCTGGGAACTTTGTGTCTCTAACCATGAAAAGGTCAGAGTCTCTTGGTATAAAAGAATGGGAGAAGTGTTCATGTCTTTCCTCACCAACTTTGAGCTATTGACTATCTACTGATTATTTTATAGTTGCTGCCATCTTAAAATTTGCACAGATCAACTGTACTAAAATTAAGACAATTATAGTAGTGCAACTTGAATAAAGTATAGTCCATTCTCATGTAAGGGAATAAACAAAATCTAACATCTTCTTGAATAGTTTAAGTAGCCTTGAGACTAGGACACTTCAGGATGTATTTTTAGATGGCTTCAGGTAGTCCTTTTGACCTGATGATTCCAAGAGATTTAGGGAAAGGGGAAGTAGCAATGTATTTTTATGGGAATCATCCAATCTACTTGGGGTGAGAAGCAGTTCACTGTCCAACCAGAGAGCACTTTATACGATATTCTTAGATTTTACCAGAAATGGAACTGGTAGAAAGGTGGTTATCTTAAAATTTCTGACATAACTACTGGTTTTTGGATGTGATCATTCTAGCTGTAGGAGAGATAACGTAGTGGAATGGACAATCTCAGAGTCAGAAAAACCTAAATTCAAGTTCTAACTCTGACATATCAGTATCACTGTCTTACCACCCTAAGCAAGCCACTTAATCTCAGTTTACTAAGACTATAAATTGCAAAAATTTGGGGTCTGCATAAATGGGGAAAAAGTTACTTTACCAAGAGGCAAATAGACCAATGAAATCACAGGTCTAGATGCTGCCTTGCCTAAAAAATTACCAAATTGTTGACAATTCTTCAAAGGCAGTTTCCTTCAGGATCAACATATAGCTGGCTCTTCCAGAACTTCTTCTTAGTAAAAATTGTCATTTCTACCCCAAGCCAAATTCACCACATTATTTCCCAGATATCTTCATGCTAAACTGTTTCAATTTTCCCTACTTTAATATGCTACTTTTTAGTTTTCCAATTCTAGTTCTTGGAGTAATAACCAAAATTCTGCCATTTCTACAAAGGACAGTTTAACACACTGATCAATGACTTAATTTACCATTCCTGTGACTTCTTATTCTAAATACTTCTTCTCCTATAATAATGTAAGCTTCTTAAGGAAAAGGATTATCTTACTTGTGTTTGTATCCCCAGATCTTAGTACATTTCTTGAGACTTAGTAAGTGCTTAATAAATGCTTTTTCATTTAAACATCAATTTTTTCTTCTCTGACTCAGTTTTCTCATCTGTAAAATGGGAAAACTGTGCTACTTTCAAGGGAATTATTGGGGAGGAAAGTGTTTTGTAAACTTTAACACTCTAATGAAATGTGAATTAGTAGTATTATCATATATTCATTTACATACTAGATGTGCTATAGATATACACAGCATTATCTCTGACACTGAGAAGATAAAGGTTCATAAGATACTCCATTCAACATTTATGTTTCTGGCAGGGGCACCAAGAGCAGTTTATTGAAGACCATGGCTTTCTCTATGATATATAATTTGTTGGGAACATCTCTGTCATGGTTTTAGAGTTTGTTATGGATATCATCTGGGAATGTGTCCAAACCCTCTTGGGATCTTGATTTTTTCAACCTGCACAAATTCTTAAAATCACAAATTCCCTGAGTCTAGATCTACATACAATGCTACTTTCCTTTTCCTTGTTATCTATTTTGTTCTTTTTCATTTTCCCTTCTTTGGTGGGGGGTGAGGGGAAAGGGATTCTTAATTACTTTCTGACACTTGGTATAATAGATTTACAACATAGTTTTAGAGTCAAAAGACTTGAACTCTTAATCTACGCCTTACTATTTGTGTGACCTTGAAAATGGTGTACTGAAAAGAACATTGATCTTGTAAAGTAACGTACATTCAAATCCCAACTCTTCCATTTACTAGCTTTATGATTATAGGTCAATCAGTCAGTTCACAAGCACTTAGTAAGCATTTACTACATTCTGTCCTTTGTACTAAGCACTGGGAATACAAAGAAAGGCAAAAAATGGTCCCTTACCACGAGGAGTTCACATTTTAATAGGAGTAACAATATGCAAGCAACTATCTATAGAATAGATATATATGGTAAATGGGAGATAATTTCTCATTTTAGAATAAAGGCAGAGGGATGGTATTAGTGTGGAGTAGGGGAGGGAGAAGAATAACTTGAAAAGACTTCTTGAGACAGAATTTATAGGAAATCAGGAACTGAAGGTGAGGAGAGAATATATTCAAGGACTGGAAAACACTGAGTGCAATTCCCTTAAACTTGCTGATACCCAGTTTTCTCATCTGTGAATTCCAGCACTTAGCATAGTGCCTGGCGCATAGTAGATATTTAATAAATGCTAATTGACTGACTGACTGTGAAGTGAAAGATGGGAATTGATGATTTTAAAATTCTATTTCGATTCTAAAATCTCACAGTATCCATGTTTCCTAAGGGCCCTTTGTTTTGGAATATATCCTAGGACCTACTGTACAAGGCCATGTTCACAATTGTCTGTAGCTTGTACAATTTTATAAAATGTGGTTATTTTATTTCAGGCTTTTTTTATTTGGACAAAGATAGAAAGGTATAATGAAGGTAAGCTTTATATAACTATAGAGTGCCTCATTCCCCATTGCGTTTATATTTTAGAATTGACTGAGATTAGACAGAGTAACACAAAATCCATTCTCTAATCCTGTCCCATCACACCACCCTCCACTCCACCCCCAGCCACAATTTCCCCAATTACTTCTTACTTTGGGTGTCATCCCTTCAAAGGCCATGCCCCGGCTGCTGAAATCCACAGGCCACTTTCTCCCTCCCTCCCTCCCTTCTCTCTTCATATTTGTTCCAGCCTCCTGGCAAAATATACCAGATGCAAAGAGAGCATTAAGTAGGCACACACCCAAGCTGCTTTTATCTGACTCTAAGCTGCCAAGCCCCCTCAGCTTCTCGAATGTTAAGGCATCAGCTCCTTTGAGGGCCGCCAGCATCTCATTTTTGGTCTATAAAAGGCAACTGATAATTCTAAGTCTTGTACATTTCGGCTCAAGTGGAGTCAGGCAGGATTCTGGGCCTGCAGTCCTTTCCCAGCTCACTCTCCCCACTGCACACTCAGGCAGAAGCTTCATTTCAAACCAAAGATGACTCATTATTTTTTCATTTATTACCATAGATCATTGCAGACTCCCAATAGCCTGACTGCTGCCCCCTGGAAATTCTGATTTCTAAGCATCTTATCTCATCAAAGGACCCTGATAGAATAGAGAAACAAGACTGCATTCTTAACACTGAGTTATCTGCGTGTTCAATTCAGTTCAACAAACATTTATTGAGCCTCAGCTGTGATAAGCCTTATAGAAGGGAGAGTTTAAAAAAAAAAAAAAAAGATGAGGACACATCTGAATTCTCACAGAGTATGCCTCATTTCTAAAAATATATAAAGAATTGACTCAAAATTATAAGAATACAAGTCATTCCCCAATTGATAAATGGGCAAAGATATGAACAATTTTCAGATGAAGAAATTAAAACCATTTCTAACCTTATGAAAAAATGCTTTAAATCACTATTGATTAGAGAAATACAAATTGAGACCACTCTAAGGTACCATTACCTACCTTTCAGATTGGCTAAGAGGATAGGAAAAGATAATGATAAATGTATGTGAGAAAACTGGGACACTAATACATTATTGGTAGAGCTGTGAGCTGATCCATTATGAAGAACAATTTGGAACCATGCCCAAAGGGCTACTACAAAAAATGCATACTCTTGATCCAGCAGTGTCTCTACTAGGTCTGTATCCAAAGAGTTCATAAAAAGGGAAAAGAACCCACATGTGCAAAAATGTTTGTAACATCCCTTTTTATAGTGGTAAGGAATTGGAAACTAAGTGGATGCCCATCAGTTGAAGAATAGCTGAGTAAATTAGATGAATGTATATGACTGAATTGGAATGCAATTGTTCTATAAGAAACAATCATCAGATTGATTTCAGAAAGGCCTGGAGAGACTTACATGAACTGATGCTAAGGAAAGTGATCATAATCAGGAGAACACTGTATATAGCAACAAGAGTATGTGATGATCAACTGTGATGGGCTTGGCTCTTTTTCAACAATGAGGTGATTCAGGCCAGTTCCAATAGACTTGTGATGAAGAGAGCCATCTACAGCCAGAGAGAAGACTATGGGGAATGAATGTAGATCACAACATAGTATTTGTAATCTTTTTTGTTGTTGTTTGTTTGCTTGTGTTTTTTTTTTTTTCTTTCTCACTTTTTTACCTTTTTGATTGGATTTTTCCTGTGCAGCATGATGAATGTGGGAATATACCTAGAAGTACTGTACATGTCTAATTTATATTAGATTACTTGCTGTCTAGAAAAGTGGAGAGGTGGGGAGAGAGGGAGAAAAATTTGGAACACAAGGCTTTTGCAAGGATGAATGTTGAAAACTATCTTTGCATGTATTTTGAAAAATAAAAAACTATTATTATTTTTAAAAGGAATATAAGTATTATGATATAATGGGGAAAAAATTAATGGTGAATGGAAAATATAGACTAAGTATCGCCGGAAACCTAAAGGGGTTTAATAACACAATTTAATAGGCCCAAATATAACATAGGTCAATAGAGAAAAATATAAAATTCTACAATTGGGGTTAAGGAATCAGTTTCATATATATGTTTATATGCATATATGTGTGCATTTACTTATATGTGCATATATGT
Organism: Antechinus flavipes; assembly: GCF_016432865.1. Classification (NCBI taxonomy): domain Eukaryota; kingdom Metazoa; phylum Chordata; class Mammalia; order Dasyuromorphia; family Dasyuridae; genus Antechinus; species Antechinus flavipes. The sequence goes on along the minus strand of NC_067399.1, from coordinate 220,886,280 downwards.
ATACATATACATGTAGATGAATATATCTATATACATATATATGTATATAGGATATGGAAGTGTGATTAGACAACAGCTCCATGAAAGATATCATAGGAGCTGGTGACTTCCCCAAATCCTTTCCTTTTATTGACTTTGGTGATCTGCCCTGAGTTAATAGCTCTAGGGTTTTTTGACTTTACAAAAGGGTAACTCAGTTCCCTACCTCAATTTTCTAAGGAACAATTCTCTTTAGGGCTCTACAATAGAGGGAAATCCAGTGCCCTGGTACTGAATCGTACAGAATAGGCAATTTTATTCTTTTATATAGATAGGGAAATATTAAGTAATAGAAAGTTATAGAGTATTTATAATCAGAGGAAAAGCTAGTGTTCAGGCCTTACAGGAACATTTATGACAGGGCTGCTCATTATTAAATTTACATCTCACTTGCATTGTATTAAGTCAAGTCAACAAGCCTTTATTAAGGGAATATATGTTAAGAATGTACTCAACACTGGTATTACAAATACAAGTAAAAAGACAGTTATCACCCTCAAGAAGATGTTAGGAGAAAGTAGATGGGAAAAGACATATAAAAATGCTTAAAAGAGAGAAAGGAGAAGAAGTAGAGAGAAAGTACTTTTGAGGGGGCCTAGTGGAAAAATTCCAGAGAATCAGAAATCTGGACAAAGATAGATATTTGGCTGGCCTGAGAAACATACTTAAAATAAAGGTTCTGGGAGAAACCAACCAATCAGAGGAAGGAGCTGTAGGAGCAGAATAAAATGACAAACTAAGAAGACTGTGATAGTATGGGTTGGAAGAGAAGTCTGGAGAGTCAGGAATGGAGCCCAGAGAGCCCAGTAAATTTTAAGTAGAGTCTTCCTTTCCCCACATCCTCTTTCTCTGGGAAATTATTTCTCTCTTCATTGATTTGCTTTTGCTACTAATTCCATTACAACTCCAATAGATAATGCCACATTTTTAAAGTGTCTAGGAAAACAAGAAGACAACAATTGTCAATTGAAATCTTAGTAGACCATGTTACAAAGGAGAAATAAAAAATCTGAGATAGTTACAAACACAGACTTGGACTAGGAAGTCAAGAATTCATAGCTTGAGCTCAGGCAGGAGGAATGACATTTTCTTATTAATCCTCCCTTAAAAGTTCAAAGTTATAAGTTGACAAGGAGAGGGAGTTTAGGAGCAAAGATTGGACTTTTAGTAAATTCAAGGAGTTCTGGATTAATGGCCAATTAAAAATGTTGTCATTGACTTTTTGGAAGAAAGCAGAAGATAGTTCTGCCTTTTATAAAGTGTGGGAGGGGTAGGAAGCTCCCGGCACCACTTCCATCATGCATCTGTAAGGACATAAATATCTGAAGGTTTTTCATGTGGATGGGGATTAGACTTTTTCTGTTTGATCTCAGAGGAAAAAATTAGGAGAAATGGGTACTTCTCCCTTATCAGTTCACTTTAGTTATGTCTTATTCTTCAGAAAGGGAAAATAGAGACTAGACCATCCAGTCCTTTCGTCTGCATATTTAATTCTAGCTTAGCAATTCATGTCATCAGTACTTTCAAATCCTCAGGCAACCAAAAAAGTTTTCTCTGTCCCTTATATCTGCAGGTAGGCTCCTCACAGCTCTTCATATGGTTTATTGGAAACAGCAGAGAATATTTGAAATTGGTTTAAGGATTAGAACAAGACAGGAAATGTCTATGCCTTCCTTAAGTGCTCCCTCCCTTCTCCAACTAGCCAATCTTTCTATACCATAAACCATCAGTATGGGTGTTCAGGGAAGACTAGCACCTCTGGTGAAGGCTTGCCAAGTCCTTTTCAGGGTTGCTCATCCACCATCCATCTTCATCCAATTCTCACCTATGGTTCCAAGAAGCTATAGCATGTGTAGTGGCCACAATCCAGCAAAACTATCTCAGTAAATAGGTTAAATCAGATTGAGAGAAATGTACAGGCCTCAAACCCATTGGTGAATAAGAGGGATCCCCACCCAAGCATTAAAAGACTTCTCCTGGTGGAATGGATGGATGAGAACAATTTGTTGCAACTGAAGCAGATACTATGGAGTGCTTAGAGCTTGGTCAAACCTTGAAAATGTTGGTTAGATATTGAAGGTGTAAGTTTTCTACTGTATCCGAGGCTATACAAGCTGTCATCTTGACTTTTGTCTTTCCACTGGACTGATAATCTGGAAGAGAAAGTGAAGCTGCTGACTGTGCAACTCTGCCTTAATTAAATCCAATTCATGTGCAAGTCAAGCATCACCCTGTAGTGTCATTGGTCTCCTTCAAAAATGAAGGACAAACAACAATAATCAGTATACTATAAAAGTAGAAGGCATGCTCTGTTAATTATAATCACTCATTTAGGCAGTTCTGTTAAATTAGTTTAGGGAAATACACTTTGTTTCTTTTCATGTTTTTGTTTTTGTTTTTTTTGGAGGGAAATACAATCCCTGATACATAACAGGAGTTTAAGAAATATTTATTGACTGACTTATTACGTAACAAGCACTGTGCAAAGAGATACTGATACATCTTACATTCTAAGGAGGGAAGACAATTAATAAAAGGGCACAGAAAGGAAAAGGGGAGTATGTGGAGGCTTGGTTTCAAGAAAAATGGGGCAAAAAGCTCACCACCCAGAACCCAGTATTGTTGCAGAGACATAATCTAAAGTTCTCACGGGAGAGGAGGATGATAACGGAGTGAAGGAAGGATGTGAGGTCAAGAGAAGCGAAGTAGAAAACTAAAAAGTGACAGTTCTTAAACCCAGAGCCTTTGATTTCAAAGTCCAGTAATTTTTTGTGGTACTGTGATGAATAAGGATATCTTGATTATAGTATGACTACTGCTTATAGGCAAATTAGTTAACTTTTCTTGGGAGTTAGCTTCTTTACATGTAAAATGAGTATAATAATGCATTCCCTCATAGAAACTTAAGAATCAAAATTAGTAAAAATACTTTGAAAACTATATCAAACAGACTACTTCCTACTACTCTAGCCACAGAATTACCCAGACTCTTTTCTGCCTCAACTTACCTTCTCTAGCTCTTTTTCTTATTAACAGAGTTTGACTCAGATTTGTAGAACATAATACTAGTAAAGTCAATGTCAAAGGCAGATTCTTCCTGTGGGTCACTAAGCCTCATTCTAAGGCAGTTCAGGGCAGCTAGGTGACACAGTACATAGAGAACTGGGCTTAGAAACAGGAAAATCTGAGTACAAATCTGGGGTCACTCACTTACTAGTTGGTGACCTCAGGCAAGTGACTTAGCCCTATTTGTCTCAGTTTGTCATCTGGAAAATGCCTTTGCCAAAAAAACCCCAATGAAAACAATAACAACAACAACCAAAACAACAACAAAACAACAAACAAATGGAGTGATAAAGAATTAGACACAATTAAAATAATTCCACAACAATAGCATTATACTTTCAGCTGAGCCTCCTTGATATTGGACATAAAAGGGACTGAATAAAAGCCAATACAAACCCAGTGCCATTACTGGAGAAAATGCCTCAAAGGGTGACTTTTGGTCCTTTCTTCCTCTTTTCCAGGTATACTCCTTAGGAAAGCTTTAAAAACTCATTTTCTCATTCAAACTTATTTTAGAAAGAATGATTTATATTTCATATATAAAAATGTGAGTGTGTGTGTATACACTCTTTTGTAAACTGAGAATAAATATAATTTTAAAAATTTTAAATAATGAATGAATTGTGTCTGAATTATGGAATTATTTTGAGCTGTCATTTGTTACAGGGAGATTTATTTAGAAAAAGTTATTAAAATTCATCATAAGAAAATGTTATATGTAGTTGAAGATTAGGTCTTGGCATCAGAAGCCTGGTTTGGCTTCCTAGTTTTCCCAGAAATTAGCTGAGAGACCTTGGGCAAAATGTACAACTTCTCTTGAGTTTCCTCATCCATGAAATGGGAATAGTAACACTTGTTTTGTCTCTTGGGCTGCTAATAATGGAAGCATCTTATAACAGAAGAGCTCTTTATGAGCATAAGTTATTCCATTATTTGTGTATAAGCTAAGGAATGATTCTGAATGTCTCTGTTATAAGGAAATTTATTGAAAGAAAAATAAGTCATTGGTTCACACTTCCCTGGATAATTTTTTAAAAAGAGATATGGGCCATCCAAAATATTCCTCCAAAGTCCTTCTAAGTTCTAAAAAGGAAAGCATAATTAGTGTTAATTAAATGTTTGATGTTTGTTATCGCAAAGCAAAATTTATGATATGGTAAAGTAGCATTTTTATATACTGCATATATATTTTATAATACATCAGGGTCCTTTCTATAGTCAATATGTGTAAGTTTAAACTGATTTAATTTTAGTTTTAACATGAAAAGAATGAGATATAATATACCATAAAGAGCATTGAATGAGAAGTCAGGAAACTTGCATTAAAATCCTGGTTTTGCCACTATGTGATTTAAGCAAATTACTTTACTTCCTTCAGTCTCAGTTTCCTCACCTCACTCAATGTGCAGTTTAGACTACATTATCTCCAACTCTCCAATTCCCTTCCAGTTCTTTTATCCTATGGCTTTGTAGGGAAAGTTTTACTTCTTTTAATTTTTTATAAAGAAAAATTTACTATTTCTTTGTTTTTACAACAGATTGTTGTTGATCAGGTTTCTTATTTTTTAAAATGCCAAACCCTAATTAGGAATGTTATTCTCAATTATAATATTATTCCTGTAGGAGAATACCATCTTCCTCCTTTGCAAGTATCTACTTTATGATACAGTTTCCAGGAATCCAATAGGACAAAATTCAAACAATCAATAATAATTTATTAAGTTTTTAGTGTGTATCAGTTGTTTGCTCAACAGAAGGAAAACAAGGAAAAAGCAAAAATAATCCCTGCCTTCAAATAGTTTACATTGTGATAGGGGAGATGACATGTACACAAATGCAGAATAGATGCAAGGTTCCCTTAGAAGGAAAGACATTACCATGTTAGGGACTGTCTGCAAAAGGTAGCATTTGAGTTGAGTCTTAAAGAAATCTAAAAGAAAGTGAGGAGTGAGAGCATTCCAGGCCTGGAGGACAGTCAATACAAAGGCATAGAGATGGGAGCATAGCTTGTCAAGAATTGCCAGGTCAATATAGCTTGACCAGAGAATACATGAAGGGGAATAACAACAACAACTGGCATTTATATAGCACTTTAAGGTTTGAAAAATACTTTGTAAACATTTTCTCAATCTATCTTTACAACATCCCTAGAAGTAGGAATTATCACCCCTCTTTTATAGATGAAGAAACTAAGGCACAAAAAGCTCAAGTGATTTGCTCAGAATCACACAGCTAATAAGTGTCACTAGATTTAAACTCAGGTCTTCCTGACTGCAGGTCCAAAACTCTATTCACTTCACTATCTAGTTGGATAAATGTAAGGGCATACTATCTTTTTAATACCCTTTTACTAAGGACTATTAATGTTGAAAATGTCGGGAGGGACATAAAAACTTTCGTGTGGTGCACGCGCGCGCGTGTGTGTGTGTGCGTGTGTGTGTGTGTGTATGTGTAGAAAAAAAGTTTAATATTGTCAAATGATATAGGATGTTGCCAACATTATGTAGTACCATTTTGATACCCAAACAAGTAGAAAAAGAACAATGTTTTAACATTAATTGCTAAAATACATGAATGAAGAAATATAACTTTCAGATGAGATTTTGGACTATTTTAAAGAGAAGATGATCTCTTGCTGGTATAGATTTTAGAAAATGGATCTATTCATCAACATAGTAGAGCCATGCCTTGGCCTATGTTGAAACAGTCTAATGTTATAAAGAGAGGTGAATATTTTTATTTCTTTTTAATTTTTTTAAAGAAATGTGAGTGTAAAAAAACATAAAACACTAAGGAGATGGGGAAAATTTGTTGGAAACTTTAGAATTAAGGCATGATGGATACCTCCATTAATTATATATTTATCTATTATATAATATATAGATATGTGTATGACAAAGACAGACAGAGATGAGTCTGAATCAGGAGGCTCTTCAAGTTATTGAAAAGACTGAAGCAAAAGAAGAAGAACATGAAAAAGTTAGATATAGCAAGGAGAATGAAAAATTATGGCTTTGAAACTGTGACTTTTAAAAGCAGTCAATTGAAAGAGAGCTTCAGCTTAGTGATTCCTGATTGTTCAGAAAGAGAAAGTGTATGTATGTGTGTGTGTGTGTGTGTGCGTGTAAAATTGTTATTGTCCTTCAGCACCACCTAGTTAGATTAAAGACTTCGCTATTATAAGATCTTGCGTACTCTCCTGTCACCCCTGGTTTGATAAGAAAAAAACAGAGGAGGTTCTGCATCAGTGATATCCCAAGGCTTAGGGTAAAATCATAGCTCCCTTGCTGTGAGCTCCTTTCTGATTGGACAGTAGCATCTGATGTGTGAATGATTGATCCAGCTGATCTATGTAGCCTAGAGATCTGGTTTGATGAGCTTTGCAGTTCTTGAGCTTAAAGAGAACTGCTATTCTAGATAAAAGGCAACTGGGTAGCATGGCGGATAGAATGCCATTCCTGGAGTCAGAAGGACCTGAGTTCAAATACATTTTCAAAACACCCTGGGCAGATCACAGAACCCATTTGCCTCAATTTCTTCACTGTAAAAATGAGTTGGAGAAGAGATTCATTCCAAGAAAACTCAAATAGGGTCATGAATAATAAACATTACTCAAAGTACAACAAATTCTATATTAAGCACCAATGCCCTTTTAAGAATGATGGCTAATTGGAAGAATTTCTAAAGGCTATGTTTGTATAACAAGAGGATTTTCTTCTCAAAATGATGTTTTTAAATATATAAAATAAAATACATTGGATTACAAAAATGTATGAAATAAAATTGAATTACAAAACAAAATACATAGGATTATTTTGAAAGGTACTAGCTATATAGCACCATGCAAATCATTTAATCTATTCAAACATTAGTTTTCTTGTCTCTTAAAAGTGGGAGAATAATATGAACATTAACTACCTGAATGCATAAGAATGTTGTGGGAAAGAAGCTTTGTATCTTTCAAAAGTACTCATTATTGAGTTATTGAATTTTCCTAAACTCTTAGTTTCTGGGATTTCTCTCCTCTTCTCAAATTGCCTTCTATTTACTTCTTTGTTTACATGTTGTATTCCTCAGCAAAATATAATTTTTGGTTTATTATTGTTTTTGTATCTCCAGGGCCCAACTTGGAATTGATAGGCACCTTGAAAAACAGAAGTCATCTAATAAATACTTGAATTGAATTGAATATACCCAAATAAACAGCATTGCATCCCCATTTTCTACAGTCTTTCCCAGTTCCCCTTAACGCTAATGCTCTCTTTCATTTAGTTATTTCCTACTTAACCTGTATATAATTTGTATATACTTGTTTGCTTTTTTCCCCCCAATTCAATTGTGAGCCCCCTGAGAGCAGGGATTCTTTTGCCTCTTTCTGTATCGTCAGCATTTTGTAAGTGATTAAATAAATGTTTATTCTCTGATTGATGAACCTCTGTTTTTCTATTAGGAAGCATTTGTTGTTCACTTACTACAACACTGTACTAAGGGCTGTGGAGCTCATATTCAGTGCAGGAAGATGACGTGCTGCTAATTCTGACAAAAGAAAAAATGCAAGATATTACTGGAAGAGCCTGAACTTATCTGGGGCAAGGGTCTCTCTGCTCCAGGGTACTGAATATTAGAGAACACTGATACCACTTGAACTCCAGCAGTACCAACAACTGGGCTTACCATCATGCAGGGCCATAAGATCATAGATTTAGAGCCAGAAGAGAGCTTAGATCATCTACTTTACTTTATTTATCAGATAAAGAAATTGAGGACTTGAAAGAGCAAATGATTTGCCCTAAATTTTATGGGTAGCAAGTGGTAGATATAAGGATGGCCACTCCTGCAGGACACGTGTTGTGTGTGTGTGTGTGTGTGTGTGTGTGTGTGTACACAGACCAAGAGACAGAGAGTCAGAGAGACTGAAAAAGAGAAGATAGATAGAAACAGAGACAGAGACAGACAGACAAACAGAGAGAGATAGACAGAGAGAAAATGAAAAATAATTTGAGAAAGAAAGGCATTAGTGGCTAGGGAAATAGGAAAGGTCTCCTGAAGAAGATGAGATTGAGGAAGGTGATTAAGGTGGCAAAGCATTCTAGGCTTGGGGAAGGGTCAATGCAAAGTCAAGAAGATACAATATGGAGCACTGTGGCAAGTAACAACAATTAGAGCATCATGGCTTGGCCACAGAATGTATGGCAAGTTTTGATGCAAGGGAGATGTTCAAGAGAGCTCCAGGGCATGAGATATCGTCTAGTTATAGTTGAAATGAAGAATCTTGAAAGTACAGGATAAAAGTATAACAACTCCAGAGAGCATTTATTAAAGACCTTCTATGTGCCAATTACTATGTTAGGTACTAGATACACAAAAACTTTTTTTAAAAATTTTTATTTAATAATTACTTTATATTGACAGAATCCATGCCAGGGTAATGTTTTTTACAACATTATCCCCTGCACTCATTTCTGTTCCGATTTTTTTCCCCTCCCTCCCTCGACCCCCTCCCCTAGATGGCAAGCAGTCCTTTATATGTTGGATATGTTGCAGTATATCCTAGATACAATATATGTTTGCAGAACCAAACAGTTCTCTTGTTGCATAGGGAGAATTGGATTCAGAAGGTATAAATAACCCGGGAAGAAAAACAAAAATGCAGATAGTTCACATTCGTTTCCCAGTGTTCTTTCTTTGGGTGTAGCTGCTTTTGTCCGTCATTTATCAATTGAAACTCAGTTAGGTCTCTTTGTCAAAGAAATCCACTTCCATCAAAATATGTCCTCATACAATATCGTTGTCGAAGTGTATAATGATCTCCTGATTCTGCTCATTTCACTTAGCATCAGTTCATGTAAGTCTCGCCAGGCCTCTCTGTATTCATCCTGCTGGTCATTCCTTACAGAACAATAATATTCCATAACATTCATATACCACAATTTACCCAGTCATTCTCCAATTGATGGGCATCCATTCATTTTCCAGTTTCTAGCCACTACAAATAGGGCTGCTACAAACATTTTGGCACATACAGGTCCCTTTCTCTTCTTTAGTATTTCTTTGGGATATAAACCCAATAGAAACACTGCTGGATCAAAGGGTATGCACAATTTGATAATTTTTTTGGGCATAATTTCAGATTGCTCTCCAGAATTGTTGGATTCGTTCACAACTCCACCAACAATGCATTAGTGTCCCAGTTTTCCCGCATCCCCTCCAACATTCATCATTATTTTTTCCTGTCATCTTAGCCAATCTGACAGGTGTGTAGTGGTAGATACACAAAAACTTAAGGAATCATCTAAATGGAGAGCCAGATGAGACCCTGAGGGTATCTAGAAAGCAGAGATAATGGATGTGTCACATAATGCTATGAATGGTTATAATGGGAAACAAGGTGATGAGGTAGATAGAGCCCTGGGCCTGAAGTCGAGAAGACTAGAATTCAAATATGGCCTCAGATACTTCCTAACTGTGTGACCCTGTGCCAGTCACTTAACCCTATGTGTCTCAGTTTCCTCATTTTAAAATGAGCTGAAGAAGGAAATGGCAGCACCCCCTTCTTATACTCTTCCTTTACTTTTCCTCTCCCCACTCAGCCTAAGAAGGTTTTTTTTCCATTCCAGAGGGAGTTGGAGGGAGGTAAAGAAGCTGAGGAGGGAGGGGGACCTTAGAAGAGTTGGAGGTGATCAGGGAAGGGGAATACATCTCATGGAATTGGGACCCCGAGCTTCTGTCAGGAGGAAATGGGAGTTGCCCTGGTGGTCAATGAAGTCAGGGCAGGGCTGGCAGTTTGACTTACCCCTAGAAAAGGCTGAGTCACCCAGACTTGCAGCAGATTGTTTATTGAGCCAGTGTTTTCTTAGTGTCTTTATTCTTCCTAAGAGAGCTTTCTGTTTAGAATCAAGCATATGAAAGAGAAAGAAACAAAATTAAGCTAAATAATCAAAAAATGTGATAATATATGCAGTATTCTACATCTATGTTGTCCCCTTTACTTTTACAAAAGAATTGGGAGATGTCCTCATATCTTTTCTGTTCCAAAAATCTTACATATGACTTCAGAAAACTAATAAAAATTTCCAGACATTCTTTTCTCTATAACATTCCCATAATGAAACCTATTTGATGGGAAACTCATGTAGATGTCAGTTTTAAATATTATCAATGGATAAAGTGGCAAAGATGTGGAACAACTTCAAATGCAGGTGTCAGAATCTTTTTAACCATGAAGGAGGAAACAACAGTGAAAATATAGATATAAACTCCAATAGATGTTTATCTGTCAAAGAAAGGAATATCAGCCTAGGGGATTTAGCTCCTCAGCAACAAAGTTCCTTAAGAGAGAATGTTGCCCTACAACTTGAATTAAGGCTTTCAAAGAATTCTTCAAGAAGAACTGAAATTGGGCTACTTAAATCCCTCAGAATATAGAAATAAGCTCAGAGAAAGAAAATGATTTGTGTATCACCATCACCAGAGTGATAGATAATCCTACATTGCACAAGTCCCATGGGATTGGGAAGAAGAAACAAAAGAAAGCCCTCTTTTTTGGGAGGGGGCAGGCAGTTGGGGTTAATTGATATGCCCAGAGTCACATAGCTAATAAGTATTAAAACATCTGAGGCCATATTTGAACTCAGGTCCTCCTGACTTCAGGCCAGTGCTTTATCCACTGCACCATCTAGCTGCCTCTTTTTTAAACAAGAAAACATGTCTTTCTGAATTAATGTTTTGTGAAAATATAATTTTCCTACTGGATCAGATCTAGGCCAGAAATGGGATTTGATTAAGCAGCTCATCACCCCTATGAGCCCACATTCAATCTTCTTTAATACCTTTGGTCTATCAATGTTTTCTTCTGAAGATGAAGATAAGCTTGGAGAAAGAAGATAGCATAATACTGAAGAAGTTGTGGATCCTCCTCCTGGTGCACAAATCCATACTTTTGAGGCCACCGCACAGGTAAATCCACTATGTAAACTGGGACCTAAGTTATCCCACAGAATAACTGACTTGACTGGCAAAAATGCTGTAGCCCCTTGGGGATTTGTGATCTGGAAGAGGATGCCACCAAACTGCAGATCAGGCAGGCAGAAGCAGGGGAAGGGTTCCCAATACAGCCACACTCGTGCTCAGTTGGCAGCCACGAGCTTGGAAAGTTCACATGCAGATCGACTATATTCACTGTCATGAATCTGATCAGCTTCAGATCATGGGTAAGAACTTTAAGAAACAGAGGCCTTGCCTGATGAAAAGTCTGAAGGCACTTTCTTTCTCAGGTAATCTGTGCAATGGGACTCTTCTCTGTGAGCTTCAGTCACTGATCTCTACATGCTGACATCAAGCAGTGGAAACACAATTTTAGCTTCAATGCCCACAATCCCTGTATGTTTTACTCCTCCACTGTAAATGAACTTCTAGAATATTATAAAAAATCCAAGTTCTTGCATGTTTTTTGAATTTTTGCTTACTGTATCACTAAATAGGACTTTTCCTTTCAGCCTATATATCCACCAATCAGTAATCTGTAGGTGCCTTACATGTGATGGGATTGACAGTCCCACTTTACCATCAATGTTACAAGACTTTTTAAAGGAGTAACACTATATCCCAAAAAGTCAGGATGTGGTAGTTAGAGCAAGAACCAATAAAATCAAAGTAAACTTCATTCAGTGCTCCAAGTAGGCTTTTATTAGATTTGTTTTTATGGGCATCAAACAGTATATCACTAGCCAGCACATGTACCAGTATTAGGGTTTTGTTTTTTGTTGTTTTGTTGGTTGCTTTACAATATTTGTAAAGTTTTAATATCTGCCCATATGTTTTCTGCTGTTATTTATACAAATAACTGTGGTGTCTGTTGAAATAATTAGTAGAGGACAAAATTGCATCTGTTCAATAAAGCTATCCATATAGAAACACATATTTGCTGATTTTTCTAAATGTTTGATTTTTAATAGTTTTAGTAATAGGGTAAAGCAATTTGGGGGCATATGCTATATACTATTTTACTTCATATTGAAGAATAAATGATTAATATTGTGTGAGCATTTCAACCAGGTGACTAATATTTGAAATTAGTACTTTTTTCTGATAATTTTTTTTCTATGATCCCACATAGATTGTAGCATTTGTAGTTTCTGTAAATCAAAGTTCAGAAGTCCAAGAAGTCAGATGGCTTATTTTGGCTACTGACTTTTGGAAAATGAAAACCTCTGGCCACAAGGGCACTGTGCAACTCACTTTTCAGGGTTGCTATTGCTTGTAATCTCCCTTTCTCCTTTATAAAGAATCCCAATCCCAGTTTTCCTAAAGAATAGTTTTTAATACTTTAGATTCATGTGTAATCAATAGTAGAATTTTATTTGAACACCATAAGTAGGAGAGGTAACATTTTTGATTAGCACTTTAACTTGAACAGGCATTTGGAATAGATGCTGACTACTTAGTGCTGCATGTGAATTTTTAAATGCTGAAGTACAATCTAAATTTTAATTCATGGATCATTTCTCATGCCCATAATCAGTTTTTGAACCATGGAAAAATGAGGAGTAAATTGTATAGTAAAAGCCTAGATACTAGTTAGTTAATAACTGGAATGGTTACTGAAGGTGAACTGCATTTAATGGTTTGAAATGACAGTATTTATCTCTTTTAGTGTAAAATGTGAATCACTGATAATAATTTATAACTTTCCAAAAGAATTAAGTTTTAATGGAAATCTGAAAGCTAAATTACAGATATAACTCTCATATCTGTAAACAACTACATTAGCATCTTTTGTGTCACTTAGAATATTATGTGATATTACTTGAAAGAGCTATTTTGGAAGTATTAGTGAGTTCCAGTATTCCTTTCTTAGTACTGGACTGAATGAACAGTTCTCCACCCTTGTGTCTTTTGTTTATGTGCTCTATAACAATGGTGTGTGCTCCTTTGTTTTTTTTATGATGCTACAAAATATTATTTTACACTTCTCTGGCAATTAACAAGGCTACAAATACAAGAAAACTTATACCTGTATGCAACACTAACCCTTTTATTGTGAAAGTATGTTTCTACTTGCTGTGTCTTGTTATGGGTGCTTCTCTGTGCAAATAAAATATACTTGGTGTACTTGTATATCTGGTATTTTACACATTTGCAGCAATTTATACTTTAGCAAATTGAATTGTTTGAGATTTTTAAATGAGATTTACCTGCTAACTAGTATAACTACAACAGAAATACCATACAGTTAATGCTGTTTTATCAAAGAAACCTGACTTTAGTGTCTTTAGTATCTTTTTCAACTAATCAGCATCACATATGATGTTGAATGATGTCTGTAGTTGCTGCAAATTATGGACTATGCAGTTGATTTTTTACAAAATAATTAGAAAAGAAAAATTTGGCCAAACATTATTAATTCTTCTTCTTATTACAGGTAAAATGTTATAACTATTACTGTTCTATTTTTTAGGGGGAAATATTAATATTTCCATATTGCTTTAGAAGCAGTGGTAAAATAAAGTTTTGTTATGAATTAATAATAATAATAAAGCATTATTTATTAGTTTGGAGACCATTTTAAATCATACCAAATGCTCCAAAGGTAGAACTTTTACTAAAGATCTATCTTTTTGTAAGATCTACTACATTTAATAGTGGTCACTAAATGATATACACCAAAGTGTTTGAGAACTTCATTCAAATCTACTTTAAAGTATTATGTGCAATTAAGTTGTTCTGTCATAATTCTATTACCTAATTGTTGGATCCATCTTCTTGAGCTTGTGATGTGCCTGGAAAATAAATTAAGCCTCTTTTACGTCTATGATAATAACTGAAAAGACTATATGCAATACATCATATTATAAAGGACTATATGCAATACATCATATTGTAAAGGAGTAATTTGAAATTCCAAGAAATCAGTTGATTAATGTTTTTATATGCTTGTAGTAAACTGATACTGTAGTTATATTGTTTTATAATAGATCTCAATGGCTTTATATGTTAAAGAATTTCCTATGTTAAATGGGAATTGTTTTTAAAAATGTAAACATTTGAATTTTTGTGAGCATGTGTGTGTTAATGTCATCTACATTTGAGTTTTTGTGTATAAATATTAATGTGCAAATCTTGTTTAAAAATTCTCCTAAATATTTGTTGCTTACATCACATTAAAGAAAAGAAAAAAAGGCATCACCAGCATAAAGGTGCAAAAAAAAAAAATGGAAGGGAAGACAAATTTTGAGATTGTGTTCAGTCAGACTTTATATAGAATTCTAAGGATATCCTGTGGGGGATAGGATAGTACTTAAGCTTTCCTTCTGATCTTTTTCTTGTTAAACAGCCTTTCCTTACCCAACTTCATACATACATACATACATACAAACATGCCAAGCATGCTTCTTGCCATTTGGTGTTACCATGTGCCTCTCCTTGCCTTTTATGTCACTAGCAACTTTGTTCAGAGATTTTGGTATTCCAATATTCTAACCTCCATGAAATCATCAGAAAAAGACCTAAAGAGGTCATTTAGAGCAATTCCCTCATTTTGTAGATGAGGAAAATGAGATCCAGTCAGTAGGAGTCAGACTCAGGCCTTGAAACTACATATTTCAGAATCTAAAGACAGCTCTTTCTCCAGTAAAGGTACTGCCTCTCTTTAAGTCTTTAAAGTGCCACAAAGTTAGCGGTAACAGTCTTAATCACATTGACACAGTTCACAAATAGTAGAAAGTGAAAACCCAGTGGAGGCTGGAGAGGAAAAGACAGACTAAGTGTGAAGGAGTAATTAGAAAAGGGTGACAGTCCTGATAAATACTTGACAAGTTAAGTGCTTAAGAATTGCCCCAGGGGAGGAATTATGCTAAATAGTGATACCAGGTGTGCAGAGTCTTGTGAATTTCACATTGATGGTGTGTATTGTGTTCAGATTTGTCTGCAGATATGGGTTTCATTGTTGAGAGTGCCCAATGGCCAAGAGTGGTACAAAAAGCTCACAGTCCATGTTTTGACCTAGTATTAGTTCATGAATAAAAAGAACTAATCAAATAGTTCAAGAACAGAACCAGGTGGCAGTAAGGGGCAGTTGGATGGGAAGCAGGTAGATTGGGGGGGTTGGGAGGAAAGGAGACACTTGCCACAAGAAAATGAAAACTGCACTGATTCTCAAATCAAATTAGAGATCCTGGGTTCAAATGATACTTAATACTTATGTGACTTTACTTATACTTCAGTTCCCCTTTCACAGTTTTAATTTATTTTTTCTTTAATATTTTATTTTTTCCAATTACATGTAAAAACAATATTTAACATTCATTTTAAAAAATGAGTTGCTATTATCTCCCTTCCTCTCCTCTTTTCTTCCTGAGATGATAAGCCATTTGATATAGGTTATTCATGTTCAATCTACACTTCAGTTTCTTCATCTGAAAAATAAGGTGGTTGGACTAGATGGCCTCTGAGGTCTCTTCCTTCTCTACATCTCTGTGCCTATGATCCTGCCCTAACCACTTTCTAATCAGTTTAGGTTGGAGGGCAAATCCCTTTAAAAATTTGAACAGTTGGTTCTTCTTACTAATGAGATGATTGAAGATAATTCCAATAGATTTACAATGGAAAATGCTATCTGCATCCATAAGAAGAATTATAGAGACTAAAAGTAGATCCAAATATAATTTTTCCCATTTTTGTTTGTTTGGTGGGTTTTTTTTTCATGTTTTTTTCCCTTTGGGTCTGATTTTTTCTTGTACAACATGATGAATATGGAAATATTTTAAAGGGTTTGTACATGTATAACTTATATGAGATTGCTTGCTGTCTGGGGAGAGGGGAAGTAAAGGGAAGAGGGAGAAAAATTTGGAACACATCTACAAAAATGAATGTTAAAAACTATCTTTATATTTATTTCAAAAAATAAAATACTACTGAGGAAAAAAAAAAGAAAGATATAACCATGGGGGGGGGGGAGAAAGAGTTGGCCAGTGTTAAGGGGAAGGAGAAAGGGCTCCTTCAGGGTGTGCCCAAACACCTTATGCAGATTTATGGTCAGCAGTAGTTATGGTCAGGAGAACTAATTCTGGACTTAGGGTCAGTCTACATGGAGTCAGAGCTCTACTCATCACTTCCTAGCTGTCACTCTAAGTCACTTAAATTCTCCCAATGTAAAACATTTTTTCCTATGTCAAACAGGGATGACTATGATCCTCGTATTACTTATTTCAAATGGCTACTGAGAGGATCCGATCTAATAATGAAAGTTTTCAAATTTTGATTCTAAACATCAATAAATAACAAAGAACTAGACTTGTGATTTCACTGGTATAGGAAAATCCCAGAGGAGGAAATCCATCTTCCAATGCAGATCATCACTTATGGCAGTAGAGAGTTGCTTGGGGCACTTGTCAGAGGCAGTTCTTTCTGGCTTTGAGGCTAGCTCTGTTAGCATAGAGTACAGGATCTGAAGCCAAGAGGACCTGGGGTCACAAAGTCAGACATGACTGAATAACACCTCCATCTCTTACATTAAGGTGCTTCTTACAAGCAGTAAAACACCTTATATACATCTGTATTTTTGTACTAGGTTCTTTCATTTTATGTACCTGAGAGCTCTGGAATTACCAACCTCACCTCCCTTTTTTTCCTCTTTCCCTTTCTTCCAGCCTTTAGCAGAATCAAATAATAGTTTTTGATATATTTTTAATTGTCCTGAAGATAATCTTGATAAGGGCCCCACCTTGTGGCCTACAGGGTCCTGTATCTCAGCAGGTAATTATTTTGGGTAAAAAAGAATTACTTTCCTTGCTACTCTTGTCACTTCAGAAAAGCTGTAAGTTTTGTCTCCAGGTCCCCAGATCTACCTATTTTCCTTACAGCTCTAAGAGAAAGTAACTGCCATTACAAAAATACGGTAAAGCCAAGAGGTAAAGATTGACTGAAAGAAAACACAGACAACCAGGGATTCCGGACTGCCTGCAGGTTGGAACCTGGGCCTGCCTGGCTGCTGCCTGCATCTCCCTTCTGGCTATGCAGCTGGCATCCAGGAGCTGATCTCAGCTTGAAGAACCAGGTGCAAGATGGGAAAATGGTACCCGTTAGAGTTGGGAGGAAGCTATTGATATGGAATGAAGCTTTAAAAGATACTAGAAATAGGTTATTTATTCTTTCAACTCTTCTTCAGAACTAGCAGGGTGCTAACCATATGCACTTCTAGCCTCAGGACAAGAGAAAACAACTTCCTAGGTCTGGGGTTGTCTTCTTGTTCCCCACCAGGCTTTTTGTCTGGGAAGAATCCATTTATATGTGGGCAAAAAGGCTATTTTTGGTATGATATCTCTTAGAGAGTTCTAGAGAGTTCCCTACCACCAAGGATTTTCCTTCATGGACTTTAAAAGCATCCCAAGTTTCTGCCTGGGAGTTATTACTTATTTTGGTTTATATTAAATTCTATTTGTCCAAATTTTTTGATGAAGTATAAACATATTCCCTTAGAGAGTAATACTAATTGACCCATTAACTTTCTAAAGCATTAATTTTGTTTGTTTGCTTGCTTGATTTAGATAAATTCCTGTCATATAGCATAAGACACTGGAATGCTGGAAAGTTAGTCAATTATTTCTAGATAGCCACTGTACTCAGAACTTGGTATACAAAAGCAAAAAGCAGTCACTACCCTCAAGGAACTCACATGGGGAATGTTATACAATGTTATATGAATGACTAAGTATATATGATAAGTATATACCCATATACATATATGTGTGTGTATGTATATAAATATATATATATATATATTTATATATGAGTATGTGTGTATGTGTATATATATATATATATATATATATACATATATATGTGTATACACACACATACAGAGTGGGGAAGGGAAGGGAGAGAAGATCAAAAATAATGTGAGAAGGAAAGGTATCAGTGGCTAAGGAAATGGGAAAGGTCTCCTGGAGAAAATGGCATTTTAACAGAGACTTAAAGGAAGATGATTAGGGTGGCAAAGCATTCCAGGCTTAGGGGAGGGCAATGCAAAGTCAAGAAGATACAATATGGAGCACTGTGGCAAGGAATAACAATTAGAACATCTTGGCTTGACCACAGAATGTATACAAGTTATGATTCAGGGGAGATGTTCAAGATAGATCCAGAGCATGAGATATTGTCTAGTTATAGTTGAAATGGAGGGCCTTGAATATACAGAATAATAAAAGTACAACCCCAGAGAACATTGATTAAAGATCTACTATGTGCCAGTCACTGTTAGGTATTAAATAAACAAAGATTATATAAACATATTTCAGGGAGTTCAAAGGAAAATCAAGTAAAGTCAAGTAATTCTATGAATGGTTATTATGGGAAGCAAGATGGTGTGGTAGATAGAGCCCTGGGTTATAGGGTAGGCTAGCTTCCTGGAAGACCTTAGGGTCAACCAGAGTCAGGATAAATTAAAGTCCTTGGTCTTTAAGGGGAGAAGTGAAAGAGGCAGGCAAGCAGAATCCTGGATTTGGGAGTCCGGAATAACCAACTTCTCTCCTCATCCTGCCTATCTCCCTCTCCCTCCAATCCTTGCCCACTGATTATCTTAACACCAAACATTCAGCAAACACCAACAGTGAGAAAAGCCATTTATCCAAATATATGCTAATAGAATCACTATCTCACATCGAATAGGTAATTAGCCTTAAGTGCTGGGTTGTCTAATTCAAGCATACCTTTTTGGAGTTTCAGCCCTTTACACTGGGCTATACCCAAGAAGATTAAAATTCAAATTAAGCCTCATATACTTCATATACTCATGTACTCATATACTGTGTGACCCTGGGCAAGTCACTTAATCCTGTTTGCCTCAGTTTCCTCATTTTAAAATGATCTGGAGAAGGCAATGGCAAATTCCTCCAGTATCTTTACCAAGAAAATCCTAAATGGGGTCATTAGTCAGAAATAGCTGAAAAGACTAAAGAAGAACAACAAATGAATGGTTATAAGAGAATGGTATTAGAAATATCAAAGTATAGTTTCTGAAACCATGTTTTAGGGGCAGAGAAGAAAACAAGCATCTATTAAGCACCTATTATATGTTAAACTCTTTATAAATATTACCTCATTTGATTCACACAACAGCCTGGAGGTAACAGTATTATCCTTATTTTACAGTTGAGGAAATTGAGATTAGGTGACATATATAAGGTCACACACAGCTAGAAAGTATCTGAGGCTGCATTTGAACTCAGGTCTTTTGACTCCAGACCCAGTCCTGCATTCACTGAGCCACCTAGCTGCCTTTTTGAAATAACATTTACAGTCTGGAGAGTAGTGAACAATTAAGAGATTAAGTCATTGAAAGAAGGTACCAGTTTATTATGAATAAGAGAAAATTCAAGAAGTGAATGATAGCTTTCTTCAAATATGTGAAGAGATATTATCTGAAAAGGAAATTAAATTTATTCTGCTTAGCCCCAGATATTAGAATTAGCACCAAAAGGTGGAGTTGGACTAAATGACCTTGGATTATTCTTTTAGCACTACTATTCTGATTGTGAGATTCTAAGATGTAAAAATATTAGAAGAAAAACTTCCTAACAAAGTGGTATAAAAAGGAAACAATATTACTTAGTAATAGGTCCTTCATAATTAGGGGATATTGGGCATTTTTTCAGATATTTTGTAGACTTTGGCTCTTGATGGATATATTTCATCCAAAAAAAGAAACAAGAGAGGTAAAACGGGGAGAAGGAAGCATTGTAAATTAAAACCTATACTTAGAAAGAAATTTAGGAACCAGGAGAGGGAAGCATGATGAAGAGTATTTGTGTAGAGGCCAAAGAAGGGAGAAATAGAAAAGATTTTGTCAATCATGTATATCACAACTTCTAGATTTGTCTTTTTGATTACTTGGAAAATTCTGTTGTGGATCTGATGGTCATAAACAGGGAGGAATTGGTTGCTATGTTGGAAATAACGGGAACATTGGGAGGAAGTATTCCATCCTATGGCAGAGAAGAGGAAATCTGAAGAGTCCAATATATACTCTAGATTTTAGGAAAACATTTCAAAAAATGCAAAAGAAAGTCAACTAACATACCAGAGAGTAAGATGCTCCAAAGAGAAATTAGCCCAGGAGGGATGAGAGAAACCCAAAAATTAAATTGTGAAGACACAAGGAAGCAAGTCCAACAGAAAAGAAAACTGGGATTTTTGTCCAAAGAGATCAAAGTGAACAGACAGGGAGCTCACCAACAAAAATCAGATTTTTTTTAAATGTGTGGAACCTAAAAGTAAGACCAGATAGTAAAGAATGAATATATTAATGTGTAAAAAATAGGAATACTAAAACTCAGGATAAGATAAAGCAAGGAAGGGAAACTAAAGACAACAAAAAGTTGAAGTTCAAAGAAAGGCCAGGACCTTTGCTGGCTGTGGTAGTGATAACTGAAAACCAAGAAGACAGATCTTAAATTTCAGTTTGTTTATCTGCCAAGGTTATACATTACCCTGGAATTGAAAGGACAAAAAATGACAATAATAACAGAGTGTTAATAAATATAAGTAAGGAGATAATAAGAGAGCATCTAGTGATTAATTCAACCCACCTGGCCCAGATGGACTATATCCTTGAGTACTAAATTTAAAAAGCTAGCAGATATGATTGGAGAATAATCATGGAAAATAGGAAAGGTACTATGAGATTAGGGAAGAGTAAATGATTTTTTTTAATAAAAAAGTGGTAAAAGAAACAGTGTTTTCAGACTGTAGGCCAGGGAACATGACTTCTATTCCTGAGAAAATTTTTAGATGACACAAAACTGGCAGGTATAGGTAATATGGTAGAAAAGAAAATCTGGATCCAAGTAGATCTTGACAGGCTAGACTACTAAACTGAACAAAATAAAACTCAAAGTGTATAAATGTAAGAAGAATTCTATTTAGGTGCAAAAATAAAAATTGTTTTCATAAATATAAGCAGGGGAAGGGTGATTAGAAGGCCATTATTCTGAAAGAGATAAGGGGATTTTAATGAATTGTCACTTCATTGTGAGGCAGAAGTATGATATGGTAGCCAGAATAGCTGATGCAATCTTGGGCCACATTAAGAGAATCATAATTTCCAGGATAGAAGGGAAATAGTTTCACTGCACTCTGCTCTCATCAGGCCTCTTCTACAATACTGCATTTAGTCATGGGTTACAGGATTTAAGAAGTCATTATTAAGGCGGCGAAGGTCCAGAAAAGGGCAACCATGAAGATGGCCCGAAGTTCATTTCATATGAAGTCAGTTGAAGAAAATGGGGATGTTTAGTATGGAGAAAAGAAGACTCTGGGGTACATGATATCTGCCCTGATGTATTTGAATGTCATATGGAATAAGTTTTTCATTTGCTCTGGATGGTCTCAGAAGGCAAAAGTTACAAAGTTACAAAGAGGCAAATTTAGGCTTTGATGTCAAGAAAAATTTCCTAACAATTACAATTGTCCAAAAAATTGATAACTGTGGTGGGTGCCCTCTACTTGGAGGTCTTCAAGAAGAAATTGGATGATTGAGGCACCTTCCGAATCTTAGATGCTATGGTTTTGTGAAAATTATCCCCTTATGAATTCCAGACCAACAAGGCACAGAATGATGAAACAGCTGCTTTTGCCAGTGGCAGGGAGGGAAGGGATGGGCACATGCTTATTCTTGTTCCAGGTGTGATAACTGGAATAATATGGAAACACCTGCCTTCCCAGCTGGCCCATTAGGCTTTGTTCATAACTGGCTTTAAGAACCAAACAGGCTATCCAACCACTGCCTCCAAAGGATACAGACTGTTTTCTGAAAATAGGACACCAGGTAGCTTAAAAGGATTCATGCCATATAGCTTTTCACAAACTCACTCAAAAGAGAATGGGGAAGCAAGGGTGTCCAAGAATGAGGAAAGTATTATAAAATATCACATTGTCTCACTGAGACAAAATATCACATTTTATGAGCACAAAACCTTTTATCTTGGGGTCTTAAAGCACCCTAACTCACCTTTTTTTTGGTATTAAGGGCTATTATTACTACCATACTGATGGAAAGCTAGACATTCACAGTGGGAAAATAGTTTGCCTGATGTCACCAGAGGAGACAATGAAAGATAAATGAATCATATACTCCTAGGGCTGGAAAGAACTTTAAGAGGTTTCTAGGAAACTTAATTGGAGGCTTAGTGTATAGTTTGATGTTGAGAAAGAGATCAATTATGATTTTGACTTTCCAGGACAAATATTTCTTTTCCTGTCTCCCCAACAATGTATGCTTTGTAAGGTTATTTAGGAAATTAAAGTTTTATAGTCCTTGACATACCTTTTGAGATGGACAATGCACACATTATTAACCCATTTTAATTGAATTATCATTTATACTATTGTATTTTAGTCTGTCAGCAAATATTTGTTTATTAAACATTTATAGCACTATGCTAACCACTGGGACTACAAAAACAAGCATAAAGACAAGCAATCCCTTCCCCCAAGGAGATGACATTCTAATGGAGAAAACAACACATACAAGGAAGCTATTCAGGCATTGAGGGAGAAGGTACCCGGCTTGGCAGCATGACAGAGAACGCCAGAGGACTTTAACTTAGTAGTATGTCAATTTTAGCAACTGAATTCAATACAATGATCAATTCTGATGGACATGATTCTCTTCAACAATGAGATGATTCAAACCAGTACCAATTATTCAATGATGAAGAGTGCCATATACACCCAGAGAGAGGACTGTGGGAACTGAGTGTGGACCACAACTTAGCATTTTTACTCTTTCTTTTGTTGTTTGCTTACATTTCTTTCTCAGGTTTTTTTTTCCTTCTTGATCCAATTTTTCTTGTGCAGCAAGATAACTGTATAAATATGTACGCATTTATTGTATTTAACATATATTTTAAACATATTTAATGTATTGGACTACCTGCCATTTAGGGGAGGGAGTGGGGAAATAGGGGAAATTTGGAACAGAAGGTTTTGCTAGGGTCAATGTTGAAAAATTATCCTGTATATGTTTTGTAAATAAAAAGCTTTAATAAAAACGAAAATAAAGAATGAACAATATACTTTGTAAAATGGTTCTTGTTCAAATAAATATGTTTAATTTATAATTTTGACATCAGACATTATTAAATAAATGTGTTACAAAAAAAAAAAGAAAAGAAACCAAGTTCAGACGAATCCAGTAACCAACTGTAGATGAGGCAGAGCTCAGGGTCTGGTAGCTAGCTGATGTCATGAGAAACAATTGTTGGATTTGGAATCAGGAAGACCTGAATTTGAACTCTGACTCAGACAATTACTCTAGACAAGTCACTGAACATCTGCCAACCTCAGTTCCCACATCTGTAAAATGGGGATAATAACAGTACCTACTTCATAAGGTTGCTGTAAGAATGAAATGGGAAAACAAATGTAAATGCTTTGCAAACCTTCCAGCCCTACAGACATATCTAGCTAAGAAATATGGAGTAATAAAACCTCTTATCTGTTGCTCTTTATTTACTCCCTGCAAAAACCCATCCTATCTGATTGACAAATAACCTTGCTAAAAGATACCCTGTTTTCCTACCTGGATGAAAAGATATACTGGCTCCTTCTTTATCTGTACTCTGCTCTCACAATGTAAGCTGTTAGCCAGCTAGCTAAGCCTCTTACTTAAGCATATAAAAACTCTCCCAAACTAATTGCTAGACTTTTCTTAGAGAGTAGTCCATCAGCTATGGTGTAAATTTTTGTGACTTTTTAAAAAATTCTTTCAAACTATGAATCATGACTCTCATACACTTCATTGTATAAATAACAAAAGTTAATTATAATAATAATATAGCATGTCTATAGGGCTTGAAGGTTTGCAAAGCACTTAACATTTGTCTTCCCATTTCATTCTTATAGCACCCTTATGAAGTAGGTACTGTTATTATCCCCATTTTACAGATGTGGGAACTGAGGTTGGCGGATGTTCAGTGATTTGTCCAAAATCATACAACTAATTAGAGTTCAAATTCAGGTCTTCCTATAGGACTGCTTGCCATCTAGGGGAGGGGGTAGAGGGAGGGAGGGGAAAAATCGGAACAGAAATGAGTGCAAGGGATAATGTTGTAAAAAAAATTACCCTGGCATGGATTCTGTCAATATAAAGTAATTATTAAATAAAAATTTAAAATAGAAAAAAAAATTCAGGTCTTCCTGATTCCAATCCAATAATTGTTTCTTATGATGTCAGCCTGCTAGCAGAGGCACAGAGTCACTTGGTATCTCTTAACTAGGGTCACACAGCTTATAATAGAGTTGTGATTCAAATCCAGGTTTAAGGAAAGAGCACTGGATTTGCAGTCAGGGGATTCAGATTCACATTACAAGTAGCACTGCTACTTGCTAATGTATTAAGTACATTCTAGCTTATTCTCCCAGAATCAGGCTTCCTTTGGCTCTTCTTACTTCTCTAAAGCTATAAGCTCAAGTCCCTACTAGCTAGCTTCTCCCTCATGAAGTGCCAAGAAGTAATTACTAATTAAATAATTACTTATCATCAATTAGTTTTTTACAATGGGATGTTTTCTTCAAAGATATAGTAGCAAAAGTATAAGATGTTTTTCCCCAGCATCTTCTCTAGTCAACTTCAGTTTCCGGGATAAGTTGGCTCATCTTTAACTCAGTTTCTACATATAACATTGGTCTAACTAAATTCACATTTAAATACAGAATGATTCTTCTTTTTAGCTCCCACTGGACTGAGTTCTGAAGATCTCTTACAAAGGTCCCTTCTCCATCCTTTGGGTATCTATTTGAATTGACTGAAAAATGCATCATGAGATCATATTCCCAGGTTCCCAGAGGCTTACTCTGCAAGTAGTTCAAAAAAAATTTTAACAAGTTCTCATTTTCTATACCCTAAAATGGGAAAAGAACAAACACAATAGCCAAGGTCCATCTCAGCCTCTCCCCTTGGGACTAAGGAATCAACTCAAGAGCCATCTAAAGAAAAAATTAAAGAGGTTTTAGTCACTTGGTGCCTTTTTGAATGGCTCTATAGCCAATGGTCAAAGAATCTCCTGTTCTCTTCATGATTTGTTTACCAGAAGCAATTCCAGAATGTCTATTGGTATTTCTCTAAGGTACCTCCATTACATGTCAACATCAAGCTTCATAACTTTTACACATGGATAGACACTGTCAGAGGCATTCTCTACATACCACTTTTACATATGTTTGTGACCATAGTTAGGTCACTCCTACCCTATGAACCTCAGTTTTCTCCTCTGTGAAATGAAACATTGGACTAGATCAAAGGGGCCAAACTCATAGCCTCCTGTCCATAAAATTCCAAAGTATGGTCCAAATCAGATTAAAATGTAATTGGGAAATGCTTAACAAGGTAAATGAAAAATACAGTGTAGATAATATTATTTTGTGGTATTCTAAGTCAACATGCCATCCACAGGTTCCTTTCTATTTGTGTGATCTGGATATCTAAAGTTGCTTTTAACTACATTCTATGATCATATAAATTCAAATCCAGTGTTTTTTTTCTATAGAACCACATTATACCAGATAATAAGTTCCCTGAGGTCCCTTCTCACAAAGTGTGACAAGCTCTAAACCAGTCTACTTCCTCTTCCCCAACAGGGGCTGAGCTCTGTCCCTTCCTCTTTCTTCTTCTAAGAGGAATTGTTGTGTCATACAGTTATTTCATTTATGTGATTCATCATGACCCCATTTGGAGTTTTCTTGGCAAAGATACTGGAATGGTTTGCCATTTCCTTCTCCAGTTTATTTTGCAAATGAAGAAACTGAGGCAAACATGGCTAAGTAATTTGCTCAGGGTCACCTAGCTAGTAAGTGCCTGAGTCCAAATTTGAACCCAGGAAGATGAATCTTCTTGATTAGGTGGCCCACTAGGCCACCCAGCGGCTCCCTAACAGGGATTAGCCTTCTCTAAATGGGGAGAAAACTATTTCAGAGATTTGATTGGTTTCCACTTTCCTGATACAGGTTCTTGGTCACATTGTGCATTAAAAACTCCCAGCCCCCTTTGATTTGGTGGATTTCTTAAAGTCACAAGTCACCATGCCCTTTCCCATATTTTCCTTTGATTACTACAATATGGAGATAAGAATGTGTCCAGAGAAGCTAAGAAGTCCTATATTCTTGATATATATTCTTTTGTGTTAGGGTAAAGTAAACCTTTTTTAAAATCCCAACATCACACCTCAACAAAGGCATATCATGGAATAAAGATAACCAAGATGCCAAAGGACTTTGAGATCATGTCATAAGGACAATTTAAAGGAATTATCCTCTATAAGTGAAAACTTGGGATAGGAAGTTGTGAATATCTTCAAGTATTTGAAAGGCTATATTTGAAGGTAAAGGGGATTAGACTTTTTCTGCTTGGCCCAGGTGAGAAAAACTAGAAAAAAAGAGTTTATGTTGTAAGGCACAGAGTAGGTGCTTAAGGAATGCTGATTGATAGATACAGGTTTCAAGGGAACAGACTTGGGTTTTGTTGTAAAGAAAAAACATCCTCTGCATTTGAACTATCCAAAAAAGCAATGATCTGCCTCAAGATATAATGTGTTTCTTTTTACTGGGGAACTTCAAACATAGACTAGATGACTAGGAAGGAAGGTTGCATTAAGTCCTGAGGTAGCATCTGCAAATAACAAAAACCAAATAGAAGCTTAGAGAAAAAGAGAGTCCCAGCACTCTTCATATCCAGGTTACATTTGGCAAGAGACTGGTTTACTCATCTTGACCTTTTAACATCTCTAAGAAACAAAGAAGAAAAAGTCTCCTTTCACTGTCCAGAACTGGATACATAGAGGATTCAGAGAAAAAGAGCAGTGGGTTGGTTGGTTAATGCTTTATTATGTCAACTAAGTGCTACTCTGGGAATCTGGGCAAGTTGCTTATCCTCTGCCTCAGTTTCTTTTCTGTAAAACTATATGTTGGATTTTTCAATTGGATGTCCTTCAAACACTTCTAACTCAATTTTTCAATATCTGTAGTAAGAGCACCAGGATTGTTGTGAAGATCAAACTGATGTGTTTGCAGTTTAGGACCAAATGTTGAGATTGATGTAGGCATCAAATGATGAGATTGAGGAAAGCAATTGGCACCAAATGTTGGGGTCTGGTCATGTGAAGAATTCATAATGGCCTTTCTCTTTAGCAAAAAGTAGATTTATTTATATAGATTATTTATGATATATAGATACCAGGAGTTGTAAATGTGAAATAACTTTGGGAGAGCATATAGATGTCAGGAAAATGGTTTTAACAACAATAAAAAAGACAAGTTCTCCAGTGGAATTCACAATTAACCAGGAGAAAGGGAACACTCCATGAGGTGGGAGTACGCCATTGACTAGTAGACTAAATCCTAAAGGGGATTTAGTACCCCAAAGAATTAGTTAGCTGTATATAAGAAGGGGAAAGACACCATGAAGCTTGAGGGAAGGGTGAAGAGAAATATCACAAGATAGAATACCATGGTAGGCTAACTAAAGAGAGATTCAACAGAGATGGCATGAGCCATGAGCAAATTTATAGGAGAAATTTAACCTCAGGAGTTTGAATGCTGACTGAGATACAGTAAGGTAGAGGTCCCCAAGTTCCCCATGGGAAAGGGCCTGTAAGAATGAGCCGATTCCCATCAGTGCCTTTCCCTGCTTACCTCAAAGAGTAATATTATCAATACTTCAGGCTTTCTCTGCCAACCCCACCTAGTGACAAGACAATAACTGTTAAATGCTTAGTACAGTGCTGACACATAGTAAGCACTTAATAAATGCTTATTCTGTTCTTTCCCTTCCTTCTTAAGAAGGGACCAAAGAGAACTTTTGATATACCTTTATGTGAAAGAGGGAAGCATGGATATAGTCTATACTGGCTTTGTCCATCAAAAGAGGAATGTCTATCCAAGAATCTGAGAAAAGTAGGCATGTGAAAGGAAAGGTAGAATAAGTGAAGTTCAGTCTTATCCCCAAATAGTAGGAAGAAATTGCAACAAAGGGAATGAAGAATATTTAGCAACTCATTGAAAACAATCAAATTTGATATCCTTTCTCCAGAGAATGGGTGGGGAGATCTTGTCACTGTCATTCTCCCAATAATCAGAGCACAAAAATTCAGAAGGAATTGATCTAAGGTGTTCTAAACTAGGAGATAATGGTGACAAGGAAGAAGTTGCTGCATCATAAACTACATGTTGGCTATTTCCAATTTGTATGCCCTTCAAACATTTTTAACTCAATATACCAAAATAGAACTTGTTTTTCCTCATAAACTTCCCTTCTTCTAATTACCCAATTTGGCTGTGAGTAGCATTATTTTCTCAGGCACTTGATTCATAGCCTCAGATTCATATTTGCCTTTCCCTTTACTCTCATGCCCATCCAGTGTTATCAATTTGAAGCAGCTCTATAACACAGTGAGTAGAGGTCTGATCTTCTAGTCAGAAAGACATCTTCCTGAGTTCAAATCTATCCTCAGATATGTTATAGCTATGAGATCTTGGGCGAGTCTTTTAACCCTGTTTGCCTCAGTTTCTTCATCTGTAAAATGATCTGAACAAAGAAATGGCAAACCATTCCAGCATCTTTTCCACAAAAACCCCAAAGAGGATCATGAAGAGATGGGCATGATTAATCAACAAAACAACAACAAAAATCAATTCATACATCTCCCTCATAGATTCACTTCTTCCCATCCATACAACCATCTTAATTCAGGCCCTCAACTCTGAATAAAATAATCTCCCTATTAATACCCTTCTCTCTAGTCTTCCCCCTCCTATCTGTAATCCATCCTCCTTATCACTGCCAAAATAACTTCCTAAAACAAAGATTTGGTCATGTCACTCCCCTTGCTAAAAAATCTTCATTTTTTCCCATTTGCCTTCAGAACAAAACATAAACTCTTTAATCCTGCATTGAAAGTAATCTATCATCTGGCTTCCACTTACCTGATTAACTTTATTTGTAATATTCTGCATATGAGTTTTCTTCCAACTTAGTACCTCTAACTTGAGTGCACTCAGAAAAGCCAAGTCCCATACATGAAATGGATTCTGACCTAATCTCTGCCTCTCAGAAGCTTTCCTTCAAGAATCAGCTTAGGTGAACTGACCACCCAATAGCACAAGAACCCATAGTGTTAGTGAAAAAAAATGAGTGAATAAATAAAAAAGCATTAAGTGCTTACCATGTACAAAGCATTGTTTTAAACAGTGAGAATACACATAGAAAAGATAGTCCCTCCTCTCAAACATGGGAAAACATCACACACAGGAGATTCTGAGAGTTTTTCCCCAATTTTTCATGAACTACACCTGTTTGTGTACATAATGTGTCCTCCATTAGAATCCAAGCTATTTGTTGGAAGTGGGAATTTTTCTGCCTTTATATCCCAGGATTGAGCACTTCTTAAGGGTTTATTAATTTTTTTTCAGTTGAGGCATGAGATCATAGATCTAGAGCTAGAAGCAACCTCAGAAACTATCTAGTTTTCCTTATTTTAAAGAGGGGAAACTGAGGCTGAGGAAGTGGGAATGATTTGTCCAAAATCATATAGGTGATGTCAGAAGTGACATTTGAACCCAAGTCCTTTGATTCCAGTGATTGAACTCTGTATACTCCACCATGCCATCTCAAATAAATAGAATGTATGAATGAAACTCTCAATTTTAAGCAACCCAAGACTTTGGAACTTGAGACTTAGAAAAAACATTGCATATTCCATTTCTGGGCTACCTTACAGAAAAGGGGTAAATGAATCTTCTATTGGGCAAAATTCACATGCCAAGAAGATGGTTGAAATATTTTGTTTTGAGTTAAAGTGTTTCCTCAATAATCAATGTATTTTTGGATCTGTTATGTTTGATAAATATTCATCCTTGTTTTAAAGGAGAGATAGTTTCTTTGTGTGTCACTTATTGCATATAATTCAGGGACTTGTGGAATTGCTAGTTATCAAAGTATCCCAGGGTTTACAAACTAATTCTACTGGTAGAGCTATGTGAGTTTCATTGCCACTTGTGACAAAGAATAATGGCTTTCCCTGGCAGAGCTTGAGGAGACTTGGTAGTATTGCCTTGGCTTTCCCAATACCTTTGGAGAATATGTGTGGTGGGTCACCAATCAAAATGCTTTCTAGGCAGATAGGAGATCCTAAACAAAAATTGGGGTGCACATGTGCAAAAATGTTTTAACAATCTTTTTTATAGTGGCAAGGAACTAGAAATTGAGTGGATGTCCATCAGTTGAGGAATGGATGAATAAATGATGCTATATAAATATAATGGAATATTATTGTTCTATAAGAAATGATCAACAAATGATTTCAGAAAGGCCTGAAGAGAATGACATGAACTGATGCTAAGTGCAATAAATAGAATCAAGAGAACATTATACACGGCAACAACAAGACATCATCATGATCAATTCTGATGGACTTGGCTCTTTTCAACAATGAAGTGATTCAGATCAATTCCAAAAGTCTTGTGATGGAGTATACCATCTTGCATCCAAAGAAAAGACTCTGAGGACTAAATGTGGATCATAATATAGTATTTTCACCTTTTGTTGTTGTTGTTTGCTTGCTTGTCTCATTTTTCCCTTTTTGATCTGTTTTTTCTTCTGCAGCATGATAAATGTGGAAATACCTTTAGAAAAATTGAGAATGTTTAACTTATAATGGATTATTTGCTGTCTGGGGGAAGGGAGGGAGAAAAATTTGGAACTCAAGGTTTTGCAAGGATGAATGTTGAAAAATGTCTTTGCATGTATTTTGAAAAATACAAAAACTAGATCTTGTGATGATCTGAACCATCTGCACCCAGAAAGAGTATTGTAGGAACTGAACGTGGATCACAACATAGCATTTTCACTTCTTTTGTTATTGTTTTCAGTTTTATTTTCTTTATCAATTCTTTTCTTTTTGATCTGATTTTTCTTATGCAGTACGATAATTGTATAAACACATATGCCTGTATTGGATTTAATATATTTTACCATGTTTAAAATATATTGGATTACTTGCCATCTAGGAGAGGGAGTGGGGGGAGGGGGAAATTGGAACACAAGGTTTTGCAAGGGTCAGTGATGAAAAATTATCCTTGCATGTCTTTTGAAAATAAAAAGCTATTATGATTTTTAAAAATAAAATAAAATGCAAAATAAAAATTGGGATTTAAGAATGTACTGATTCTTAATCAGTGTGGAACACAATGGCACCAGATTATTACCTTCCTCTTTCTGGCCTGGTGTGTAGTTATTTCTATTAATGTAATCTAGCTCTATTAATTCATTGGGCTTTTTATTTTGCTTTTTAAAACAACCAAACCAGCTGGCAGTTTGTATTAATTGAGCTTGTGGTCAACTAAAACCCCAAGGTCTTTTTCACATGAGGCTCAGTCAGGCCAGCTCACCCCAATTCTATTCCTATGAAATCCTAGACTTGGATGGAATCCCAAACATGATCAATAAACTGTCTTCCTCCTCGTTTTCTCTGTACTTTCCCTCCTTCTCCTTCCTCTCTACCTCTTCTGTATCAAGAGAGATCAGTAAGGCTCTGATGAAAGCCATAGCCACAACACAGAGATGGAGTGAGTCACAACATGCCAACTACAAGCAAACTCCGGGGATCAAACCTGTAGACTGAGCCCCTGGGTCAGCTGAGGAAGGAGCGGGACTGGGGAGAGAGACAGAGAAAGATCTGAGGAACAGATGCTCCGCCAGCAGATGATTCCTGGGGGGCTTCCCTCTCCCCCTCCCACCTTCTTGACAGACTCAAGACAAAGAGTCTGATGCTTTCCTGGGCTCATTAAATGTTTATCTGGGTGAGCTTCAAACAGTTGGATTAGTGCTAGTTCCAGCTCAGAGAATCTGCAATGCTAATCATGGAGATCAGAGTGGGCAGGGAGCCAGAATCCAAAGCAAACGGAGTCTCTGTATGCTCCAAGCTGAGCAGTTGCAAGAGCCTGCTTGGTTTAGAGGAAAAGGGAAGGGAGGGCGGAGAGAAGTGGGGGAGTGGAGAGGAGAGAGGAGGAGGGAGGGAGAACCTGGGCTTAATTGAACAACAGCATGTTGTACTTGGATTGCCATCTGAACAGCTCAAAGATTGTCACAGATGTTGACCTGTTGATCTCCATTAACATCCCCGACTGAAATAGGCAGGTGGCTAATATCACTCACTTATTATTATTATTATTAATTATTATTATTATTCCTTTCTTTCTTAAATTACATTTGGGGAAACAAAGGCGCAGTAAATGAAGAGATTTTCCCAGAATCATCCAGCTACTGGGCTATAGTGGAAAGGACACCTGGGTTCAAATTCTGCCTGACATTATCCTGGTGATGTTAGGAAAGTCATTTTGGTGACTTTAGCCTCAGTCTCCTCCTCTATGAAATGGGGCTTTTGAACTAGATGGCTTTTGAGGTGCTTGAAGGAAGATAAGAATACCAAGAGACAATGATAAAGCAAGTGCATTCTATGAAAATACATAGAGAAGGGAAAGGCTAATGCTTGTTTCAAAGAATAACTAGTTATCCAGCTTGGATGAAATTTAGAAAGTGAAGATGCAAAGATAGCACAGCAGCTAGAGAGCCACTTCTGGTTCTGATTTTTCTCTCCCTACATGATTCATAAAGAAATGTGTATTGAAAAAGTTAATATATGGAGCAGCTAGGTGGTGCAGTGGATAGAGCACCAACCCTTAAGTCAGGAGGACCTGAGTTCAAATCTAACCTCAAACACAACACTTCCTAGCTATATGACCCTGGGCAAGTCACTTAACCCCAATTACCTCAGGGGAAAAAAAGTTAATATACATATATAACCAGAAAAAAATAAAACACTTAGTTTAAAAAAATAACCACTTCTGGGCCTGAAGCCAGGAAACCCTAAGTTTAAATGTGGCCTCAGACATTTCCTCTTTGATCCTGGATAAATCCCTTAAAATCTGACTTCCTCAGTTTCCTCAACTTTAAAATGGGGATAATCAGAGTACCTACCTCCCATGGTTGTCATAAGCATCAAATGGTACAATATTTGAAAAACACTTAGCATAGTGTCTGGCACATAGTAGGTACCTAATAAATGTGTAGTCCTTTTCCTTCTCTTTAAACCCCACATTGAGAGTTTTGCATGTTAGAAACATAGAATCATAAGTTTAGAGCTAAAAAGAGCTTTTGTTATAGCCTCTCCTTCAACAGATGAAGTAACTGAAACCCAGAGAGATTAAATGAGATACCAGAGATTACCCAGCCAGTAATTGGCACTGACAGAATCTGAATCCAGGGCCTCTGTAGGAGCTGCTGAAAGTTATATGATCAGGGGGTGAGATGATCAGCTATGTGCATTATTATCTCTTATCTTTTGGGGATAGCTAATCTGTGGTCATTATGGTCTCTGAAATCAAACAAAAAAGAAAAAACCCTGGAATTCCTTAAGCAAAGGTTGGGGAGATATCATATTTGAAAATTACTATAATGAGAAATTCTGAGAATTCTTATTAAGAAGGGTTATCCCTTCTCCTAGCCAAAGAAAACTTTTTTTTTTATAATTATTATCCAAGGACAACTTTTCCATGAGCATTCTTGATTCCATTCTTCCCCATATCTTCTGGCAAATTGCCCCCATTATCTAACCCTTTCTCTCTAATTCTCAGTCTCTCCTTATATTATTATTTTTTCTCTATTGCCTACAAACACACCCAAATCTCCAATCTTTAAAAACTACTTACTAGATTCTATGATCTCTGCTAGCATCACGTTATATCAACCTTATCTTTCCAGACAAGTTCCTTGAAAATGTCATCTGCACTTGATACCCCTACTTTCTCTTCTCTCATACTCCTCTAAGCCCTCTGGAATATGACTTTTGATTTCATCATTTAATTGAAATGGCTCTTTCCAAATATACCATGTACTTCTAAATTGCCAAATTTAATGGTCCTTTCTCATTGTTCATACTGGACCTTTCTGTGACATTTGTCTCTGTTGATCATCTTCTCTGCTTAAAAATTCTGATCTTAATTTCTCAACATTATCACTCAGACTACATGCCTGATGTCTCTTTCTCTGTTTCTTTTGCTGGATCTTTATCTTTGCTATGTCAACAAACTATAGGTATCTCCAAAAGCCCTATCCTGGCTTCTTTTCTCTCCATAGTCTTTTATTATATTTTGTCAGTTCCTAGGGATCTGATATTCATCTCTATGAAGTTGATTTTCAGAACCATTTATCTAATTTTCAACTGTTTCCTGAGCTCCAGTCCCATATCATCAATTGTCTATTGGAGGTTTCAAACTGAATGATCCACAAGTTTCTCAAATTCAATATTTCTAAAACAAAACTTATTCTCTGTTCCCCAGTACTTACTCTCCTTACAAACTTCTTTATAATATATTGCCAAGGGTTTCACTGTTCTTTCAGAAGGAAGTCACATTAGTAGCCTGGGTCACTTTCAACTCTTTACTCTCACATAAGCCACATACCCAATCAATTGTAAAATACTCTACACCTTTTTCTCCACATCTCTCATATGCATCCCTCTTTTTTCACTCAATCACCAGCAAGTTCAGGCTTTCATTACCTCTTGCCTAGATGAATAAAATAATCTTCTAACTGCCTAACCTGTCAATGATCTCTGTCCATTCCTATCCATTCTTTATACAGCAATAGAAATAAATTTCCTAAAATATATATCATCCTATATCACTCATGTATTTAATAAACTCCAGTAACTACCTGTGTGTAGGACAAAGACCACTGGCTCAAATAAATCAAGGAGATTTCTCAACATAAAAGCAGAAAGAAATTTTATTATGATCTCACAAGAAAGGATATCTCCCTCCCAACAAGCAGTCAGAAAAGGAGATGCAAGGTACAATAAGCAAAGAATGATTATATATGGGTATGGGTAATACTACTAGAGGCTGGACCTTTTTGCCCTGATTAGTCAGGACACATGACATTACATTCTGAGTCATAAATGAGGAAAACTTCTAATCCAACTACATCTTTAGAATTATTAAATTATCTTATATGGGAATATGAAAAGGATTATATGATCCCATGCTTTGAAACCATGTGACTTCTGGAGAAAGAAACTTGGCCCTGGGACACACCTGAACTTCACTCAATTTTTAGAACACTGTCTCCATCTTGTGAGACAGCTTTCACAGTTTACTTCACTCACCTGTTACCTTTAGGATCAAATACAAACTCCTCTGGTTGCCATTAAATGTTAAAATAGTTCACAGTTTGCTCCCTTCCCACCT
This sequence comes from Antechinus flavipes, assembly GCF_016432865.1. Classification (NCBI taxonomy): domain Eukaryota; kingdom Metazoa; phylum Chordata; class Mammalia; order Dasyuromorphia; family Dasyuridae; genus Antechinus; species Antechinus flavipes. The sequence goes on along the minus strand of NC_067399.1, from coordinate 220,850,883 downwards.
TTCTAGTCTTCTTCTCTCTATGTACTATGTACCTACATGGTAAAGCCATACCAGCTTTCTTTCTATTCTTCAAACACAACAATTCCTCACCTTTTGTACCAAGCTGTCTCACATACCTGGAATATTCTTTCTTTCTCTTAAGAGTCCTTGTATTTCTGAAAGGCTCAGCTAAAATGCTTCTTTTGGCAAAAAGCCTTGCCGAATTTCCCCTGATTGTTAATGTCTTTTCCTCTAGAGTTATCTTATATCTACTCTGTGTGAACTCTGTATACATACATGTATATTATATATGACACATATGTGTAAGAATGTTGTGTGCAAGGAGGAGTCTAAAGCCAACTCTAACTAAATGAATGAGCAGAAACATCACAATACAGAACTTGAGACTGGATAGATTTGTTTTGTTCCCATTTCAGACAGTTGAATGAAATCACATTCTCCCAGAGCTGAGATCAGGAAGTCCTGTGCTTCAGGTAGTGTGAATTAGCTGGAGGCTTGGTTTTAATGGAATCTGATCATTAGAGAGAAAGAGATAACAGAAATATTATCCATTAAGAAAACTCTAGCTTGTTACTCTAGCAAATTGTAATATCAGTGCCTTGAAATGCTATAGTCTAGGTAGATATCATGGTTTTAAAAGTGTCAACACAAGCCTTTTCTGTATACTGAACATATATCCAACTTTCCTGGCATAGAAAGGACAAAACTAAGCAACACTCAGCCCTCAGGAAAACCAGTATAAATTCCCTGAAAAAGATTGTTTTTTCTTTGCATTGGTCTTCTCCGCTCCTAGCATAGTGCCTCCACATAATAGATACTTAATAAATACTTGTTGATTGATTATTTTTTAGCTACATACTGATGGAAATGACCTCCTTCCTTCTTTTGCACCTTTCTAAGATGTAGAATTTGAGAGATAATATGCATAGCAGAGAAAAAACTGGCCTAAAAGTCAGGAAGAACTGTATTTAAGTCCTGCATCTGACACATGCTGGTTGGAAGACCATGAGTTTCATGCCTTGGATTTTCATTGCCTCCCAGGACTATTTTCCTCCAAGAGTCTCTTACACTGATGAAATCAGAGTAATTTTTTTTTTTAAAAAAGTACTTAAAATAAAGAAGTCTTTGATCATGAATGATGATTCCAGCATACTGGTACAACCCCAGCCCAGAGAAGGTTATGGCCTAGAATCTGGAAAGGAATGTAGTTGGGCAAGGTCTATGTACTGACTGAACTTTTACCAGCTTGAGGAATATTTGAGTAGAGAAGAGTAATGGAATTTCAATGCAAATTAGATCTCAACTGTGATGCAGAAGTCAATACCAGCAACTAGGCTGATAGTTCTGAAAGGAAAGGGGAATGAGGGAGTAGGGTGAGTCAGGAAGATATCAAAAGAGAAAAACAGGTTGAAATTAGAAATTCACAGCAAGATTCACGAACAGGATTGATTGGAGACAAGATCTGGATTTCAGGCAATAATTACATTCATATAGCATCTATTATATACCAAGCACTCTGCTTTACAAATATTATGTCATTTGATTACACAACAACTCTGAAAAGTGGGTGCTATTAGTATTTATATCTGTTTTACAGATTAGGAAACTGAGGCAAACAGAAATTAAATAATTTGCCCAGGCTTGCACAGCTAGTTAATTTCTGAAGCCATATTTGAATTCAGGTCTTCCTGGTTCCTTGTCCATTACTCTAATTACTGCACCACCTAGTCACTTAGGTGATAGAAGCCAGGTTTCAGACAAATAGAAAAACTAGACCAAGAGCATGAGTGAGATCTGTCCTATTCCAAGGCTATATGACCACAATCAAATGCTGGGTTCATTGACCATGAGTCAATCCTCCTGATTGTCCAAAACCCCTTTCATCTGGAGAATTCCTTCTGCTAGTTATCTTTATCAAACTCCATAGAATTTTTGCTATTTTGGACCTTGTTCTTCCTTTCAGGAGGTTTCCCCCAAATCTCCATGATTGGTAGAGTGTTGTACATAGCATGAACTTCTCATTTTGTGGGCATGAAAGTGATAAGTGATTTCCCAGGTCCTCTCCTCTGGTTCAGGCCTTCCTTCCTTTAATCATTCAATCAACAAGTATTTATGAAGTGCCTGCTATGTACCAGGAATGGTGTTTGACATTTAGGAAAAAAAATAGAAATAAAACCTTTTTGTCCCCAAGGAACTTACATCCTATTGAGGGCATCATCTTTGTATCAATATATATGAAATAAGAATATTATTTGAATGTATATATGTATATGTATGTATGTATGTGAGAGTGGGGGTTATTCACATTTTCTCTTTTCTTTAGCCAATACAAATATTCCTCCTACGAAGTATGTCTTCATTTTATCCAGTGACTTTCAAGAACTTTTCAAAAGTAATCTAATGCCCTTGATTTATTCAATAATTTGGTAAAAGTATTTTTACCTGATTGAGGCAGTTTCTTTAAGAAGTAAGGTGATTGATTCACTAGAGAAGCCTTGGCCTAGTTCATACCTTGATTTATCCTTTTATATATAAAAAAATAAGGTCAGTGGGAGATAAGAGTATTAATAGCTGATTTCAGTAAAAGAATCATGTAGGAAGTGTTTGATTTGAGTTTTGAAGGAAACTACAGATTCAAACTTACTATGCCCAACAGATAATTCCTATCCAAAATAAGGAGGGTCTTGAAAAAACAAACAAACAAAAGCATGTGTCCATCCTAAAGCCAAAAAGTTATAGGAGTCATCTATTCCTGGATGAAACAGTCCATCAGCTATCAGGTACTGCAGATTCATGGGGTTAGATAGAGAAGGGGAGTCCGTTCTCCTTATAGGATGGCAGCTGAATCTGAGAGTCGGTATTGTACACTTATAATCAGATCATTTTAGAATGATCTAGGTGGGATTGGTTGGTTGCAAAGTTTTCATAATATAACAAGCTCTGTGCCAGGTACCATGCTAAATCCTTTACAAGAAATATATCATTTGATAGGAAGGAGAGTGTAATCTAACTTTAATGATTGAATACCTGATTTTTGAAAAGGGTTCAGATATATATACTATGATGAAATTAAGACATCTGAAGAAAAGTGTCTATCTTCTTTATCAGTTGGTTGGTTTTCAAGACTACTGTAAATGCTCCAGTAATGACTGAGTTACTATGGGGCACTGGATCCCATCCAAGTGATGAAGCCAAGCTTTAAACGCTGTCTTCCTGGACAGCAACTCTTTCCCCCAAATTATATAATTTCTGTCAGCTGCAGAGAGCTTCTGTTAAAACACACACATACACACACACACAGTCTCTCTCTCTCTCTCTCTCTCTCTCTCTCTCTCTCTCTCACACACACACACCACACACACACACACACACACACACACACATACACACTCTCTCTCTCTCACACACACTCACATACACACACACACATACACACACACACACACACAGTCTCTCTCTCTCTCTCTCTCTCTCTCTCTCTAACACACACACACACACACACACACACATACACACACTCTCTCTCTCACACACACACTCACATACACACACACACACATACACACACACACACACAGGTTAAGTTGCCTCGGAAAGTGACCATCCTGGAAGAGAGCAGTCCTATTGACAGGAGGCATCTATTTCCACAATAAAAAAACTTTCAGAGAAAAGAAAGCTGAAAGTCAGGGAAGTTCTTCATTTATATCTCAGTTCTGGTACTTTTTTTATTATAGCTTTTTATTTACAAGATATATGCATGGGTAATTTTTCAGTATTAACAATTACAAAACCTTTTGTTCCGATTTTTCCTTCCTTCCCCCCACCCCCTCTCTTAGATGGCAGGTTGATAAATACATGTTAAACATATTAAAGCATATTTAATACAATATATGTATACATGTCCAAACCGTTATTTTGCTGTACAAAAATAATCAGAGTTTGAAATAGTGTACAATTAGCTTGTGAAGGAAATCAAAAATGCAGGTGGACAAAAATAGAGGGATTGGGAATTCTATGTAGTGGTTCACACTTATTTCCCTGAGTTCTTTCCCTGGGTGTAGCTGGTTCAATTCATTACTGCTCTATTGGAACTGATTTGGTTCATCTCATCTCCAAAAAGGGCCACATCTGTCTGAATTGATCTCTGATACTTATTTAAAGTGTGACCTTAAGCAAATCATTTGATATCTCTTGGCCTCAATTTTCTCATCTGTAAAGTGGAGAGAGAATTCATTTAGAATGGAATTGTATGTTTGAACTGTTAAGAAGATTTGTAATCCTAACTGCACAGGACTATTGTGAAGAAAAAGCTTTTCAAACTTTACATTGCTAAATAAATTTGAGTTATTACAAGTATTATTATGAGTCTCCGTGTTTTAGTACCAGGTCTGTGGTAAATCATCATTCCCTAAATCTTTTTCAGCAGCAGAAATCAGTGTCATATTTTTATAATAAGAAGGGGCTTGAAGTCTAAACCTTCCTCCCCCTTATATTTCACAGATGAAGAAACTGAGACAGTTGGAGATTAAGTGGCTTACCCTGGATCATATAACTAATATGTGTTTTAGACCAGATTTAAATTCAACTCTTTCTGATTTTAGGTCCAGAATTCTTATCCCAGGTGCTATCTAGATAACCTGGCAATTTTCCTAGGTTGACATTAATCTATTGAGTCTATGATATTCATCTAATATACTAATCTAGTAATACTGTTAAAAGAAAAAGGAAATGAGGTTAATCTGATATAACCAGTTTGTGCATTTTTTAGCTTTTATCGGTTATTGTTTCCTTGTGTAAATGTTAACATTTAAAATGTTAGTATTTTAAATATATCTATTAACTATGTCCAAAGGCCTATAAAATTGTGCATGCCTTTTGACCCAGTAATACCACTGCTAGGTCTGTATCCCAAAGACATTTAAAAAAACTGAAAAGGACATAGTTGCATAAAAAATATTTATAGTACCACTTTTTGCAGTGTATAAGAATTGGAAATTGAGAAGATACCAATCAATTGGGGAATAGTTAAACAAGCTATGGTATATAATTGTGATAGAATAGCATCATGCTAAAAGAAATGATAAGCACAATTATTTCAAAAATACTTGAAAAGACTTATATGAACTGATACAAAGTGAAGTGAGCAGAACCAAAACATTGTAAACAATAACAGCTATATTATACAAGGAAGGATTGTGGATGACTTAGCTATTCTGAGTAATAATACAATGATTCAATGCAATGCTAAAGAACTAATGATAAAGGATACTATCTACCTCCAGAGAAAGAAATGATACTATCTGAAACATGCCATTTTTTACTTTATTTCTTTCATTCTTTTTTTTGAGTCTCCTTGTATAAAATGACTAATATCAAATTGTTTTACATGATTGTACATGTATAAACTATATCAGACTTTTTACTGTCTAAAGTTTGGGAGGTAGGCAGGTAGTGTAGAATTTAGAAATCAAAACTTTTTTTAGTTAAAAATTACTTAACATGTAATTGAGGGGAAATATTCTAAATAAAATAAAATAATACATTCGTTAATATTGCCAGGAATCAAAATCAAGCTAATTGTCAATAATGTGAAGACTCCATCCATCTATAACTTTTGAAACTCAGGACATTTATCCTTTGTCTGCTCTAATAACATTTCCCATTCTCCATATTTTGTTTTGTTTGGTTTTTAGAGATCTTTAACAGGGACTTAATTTTGTTGCTGTCATTCCAATGTTTTTCAGTTGTGTCTGATTTTTCACAACCCTATTTGGGCTTTTCTTGCCAAAATACTGGATTGGTTTGCTATTTCCTTCTCTGGCTTATTTTCCATGAAGAAACTAATGCAAACAGGGTGAAGTGACATCCAGGGTCACACAACTAGTAAGTATCTGAGGCTGGATTTGATAACACTGGACCCTGAACTCGATCCACTAAGCCACCTAATCACCCCATCCACCAATTTTTTCAGGGCCATAGGATTCCAGGACTGATAACTTTAATTCATTGGAATCAGATCTTAGTATTCAACAAATTATCAACCACTTTTTTTCTATCTTTTCTATTCTGAAGATTGTACTCTCTGGTGATAAAGACAGAAGAAGAAAAAGAATTAAATAGTTCTAGCTTCTCGGCTATCTTTTTTGTTCTTCTAAAATCTATGTCATATTCCAAATGATCAACTAATTAATATCAATCAATAAACATTTATGAAGCACAAACTTTGTGCCAGGCATTGTACTAAACTGATGATACGAAAAGAAGCAAAAGACAACTCTTGCTCTCAAGGAGGCAGCTAGGTGATGCAATGGATAGAATGCCAGACATAGAGTTAAGAAGATCTCAGCTCAAATTCTGCCTCTGACCCTTACTAGAGGTATGACACTTGACAAGTCAATTCACCCTTTTTACCTCAATTTCCTCATCTGTCAAATGGAAATAGCAAAACCACTCCAATAAAAACCCTAAGTGGGGTTATGAAGATTCTAAAGAAACTAAAAAACAATAAACCCTCAAGGAGCTTGCAGTCTAATGGAGGAGACAGCATACAAACATAACAACAGAGTAAACTATATACAGAATGAATAGGGAATAGTTAACAGAGAGAAGACACTAGAATTAAGAAGTTATGGGAAGATGTCTAGTGGTTTTTCCCTCCTTTATAACAAATGCTACAATAAAGAAGTCACTGCATCCCAAGAATCCCTACTTTTTAGCTTCATCAATCAGTCTGTCCTTGTTACTTATAACTGAGTTCAGAAGAGCAATTCCTATTATCCCTTACTCTATCTTTAAAAGAATTAATCATTAAGCTAATTCATCAGCTATTATTCTTTTTAGCAGAAAGAACATTATAACTGATAGCTAGAGATTTGAAATCTTTCATCACTGGTGGATGTCTCCATGATAGCTTTGTGATATACTTCCCAAACTTATCATCCATTTCTTCCTTCTGGTTTGGTAATTTTTCAGTACTCTGAATCTAAATATCTCTTCTCTTTCTCCATCTGTTCATCTTAACGCTAATGCTATTTACCTTATTCCCTTTCGCAGAACATGGATATTCTCATTAGTCTGTTTTCTCATGCTAAATTCTCCTTCACTATATCTTTAATCTAATTTCTTCTTTATAAATAAGACATATCCTTTCATAGCCATGAATCATACCCTGATGAGTCAATTCCTATAAGGGGGAGTTTATCTCTGTGTTCAAATTGCTAGTTCATTTTACTTTGTTTATTACCCTTAATTTATCTGTTTTCATATATACATACATCTGGAACAATGAGTTTTACTACTATCTCTCTTTTTGAATGATGGTTTCCTATAGATGTCTGGCCTTCTTCACTGAGATTTTTATTTTTACTTGTCCTATTTTCTAGCCTTTGAGATTTGGCCTGGAAGATGTTTTTGGGATATTTCTTCCAAATCCTTCATGTTCAATTTAGTTTTCATGATCAGATTTACAAATCTTTAAGCAAATAAATATTTTAATAAACCTTACAAGAGGATTCATCTGATAACTAATCCTATGAGAAGTGTGAATTGAAAATTCTGAGGAATCTGTACTGCTACCTTCTTTTGCCAATTCAAAAGAGGACCCAAACTGTGTCTATCCTAGAATTTTTAGGTTCTATGATAGCTACAGTTCTACAAAAGCACCTAAGAGGTAATGAAAAGTAGAGTGCTGACTATCCATCCTGGGAAGTGACATGTATTTATTAGCATTTCCTTAATTAATTTCTTATAGCTTCCAAAAGGAGGGCAAAAAATAAGAAATAGTACTATTTTGAGCCTACACACATGGGAGTTTTGAGAAGTTAAATATAGACAAAGACTCCACTTGAGTATTAAGAGGCTAACTAGCCATACCAAAGAGTATTTGGATTTCTGACTGACTCATTGGATAATCCATGGAAATAAGTAAAACAGTTCCTAGTTCCTAGAGATCAAATGAGATATATTTATATATGTAAAGAATTTGGCACAGTGCTTGGCATATAATAGGCTATATATATAAATTTTAACTGTTGTTTTTATTATCATTACTGTTATTTTATCATTAATAATATCTTAAGTTCTGACTGGTCCTATTGTGGGAGAAAGAAGTACATTCAATATTTAGGAAACCAACAAATTCATAACATATTGCTATATGATTTATTAAATAATGTGCTTTCTTGTTAACTTTTCATCTGCATTTCAAAATATATAGGAATACAGACTTGAGCTGTAATTTCATTAGTGAATGAATATCCTCCTGGTGAAGATCTTTTTCTACTATTACAGGTCTACACTTACATTTCAACTTAATCTAGAACACTGAGAGTTTAAGTGATTTGTCCGACGTCATCCAGTCAGTCTGGGTCAGAAGCAAGACTCTTAATTCTGATTTAAGATTTGTCCAACTTTACTTGGCAAAGACAAGATTAGAAACCAGACATTCTTACTCCTAATTTAGTGTCCTTTCAACAATTCCATTCTGCTAGAGCCCAAGGGGGTAAGAACTGGAAAAAGTGAAAGATAAGGGAAGTATATAGAATATATTTTTATGTTGGTAATGTCAAAGATCAGAATCTATTTGTAGATTCAGAATATTAGAGATGGAAAAGACCTTAAAAGTCATATAGATCAATGTAAGGGTCCATTAGAGAGGCCAGGCAAACGCAGTTAAGATATAATAGGTCCATGGTCTGGAGGTCCCCGGACATGATGAGTTATAAGTACATAGGGACTTCCTTCATGGGTGGGACCTCCAGCCATGTCAGGATTCCTAAACATCAGGAATTTGCATCAGGAACGGGAAGCATCTCTATCTCTGAATGGCTTATACTTATGACTTCATGTACCTTATATAAGCTCAGTGGAGGAAGAACCCGACCCTTTTTTTTTTTCACCCCTTTTTCACCTGGAGTACAGCCTTGGAGAGAGAGACTAAGAGAGTGCAGGAGGTCATAGAGTAAGGTATAAATCACGTGAATAAAGTCTAAGCTTGTCTGCTAAAACTCTCGAGTGCTCTGTTGTGCTTAAACTATGTCCATATGAGATAGCAGCCAGAGGATTTTTGAAAGCCTCAGGAAGAGGCAATAATATTATTATTTACCAGAGATTTCTCTGATGCCCTGGGAATTAGGAGAGACCAGAGGTAGCAAATGCAGATCAAAGCTTTCTAACTGTGGCTTATGATTCCATATGGGGTCATGTAACCAAATGTGTGGGTCATGAAATTATGAGTTATCATCAGTAAATGTTTGATTTGTATTTTATATCTATTTTATATATCTATATACTGGGTCTGTGTAAAAATTTCTCAGGTGAAAAAGGATTGTAAATAGAAAAAAATTAAGAAACCCTGATATAGCCTAATTCCTTCTTTCCCCAGAAAATGAAACTGGGTTCCAAGGTTACACAGATCACAGATTTAGAATTCAATGAAAATTTAGAGGTAATCTAATGCAACACTTTCACATTATAGATGAGGAAAGAATGAGCAACTGTATTGTCCTTAGTTAAATAATGGACATGATCAGGTAATAAATTGCAAAATGGGATTAGAACTCAAATATTTTAGTTTTAAATGCAATGTTCTTTCCGCTATACCAAAGTATAAAGTTCCTGACTCTAAGTCTAGGGTTCTTTCTAACATATCAGAAGACATCAGGCAGAGAAATATTTCATTCTACCAGTTATCTCATTTCATTTGCATAATATAGTCACCAACTACATGTAGTAAGCTCAGGAACTGCCTAAGCAAAGTAAGCCTCTCCACTAAGCTGAAATTTCTTTTCCCCTAATAGACAAAGTAGAAAAAAATTCCTAGTGGGAGATAGTCCCTCCACATAAATCCAACTGCCCAGTGGAATAAAGCCTTTGGCCATCACAATAACCACTTTCTGCCAAGGTGGCATATTTTCCAACACATTATGCAAAATCCCAGTTGGAGAAGACGCAGAGGACTGTTATTTTCTAATTTAATTCTATTCTTTCTAGTAATGAAAAGTAGAGTGCTGGCCATCCATCTTAGTAAATGACATGAATTTCACTAGAATTTCCTTAGCTAATTTCTTCTCACTTCCAAAAGGAGGACAAAAAAAAGGAAATAGTATTATTTTGGGCCCTCACATGGGAGTTTTGAAAACAGTTAAATGTGGACAAAGTCCCCACTTGAAGGAACTAGCCACACCAAAATGTGCTTGGATTTCTTACTGACTTATTGGGTAACCCATGGAAAGCTATAAACTATCACCAGAAAACAAATAACAATTATGATGATGTGTGACATTTTCTATTCCATCCTCTATCCTTATACACTGAAAAATGAATTCACATAATTCTTCAGATTCATTTCAGTTCTCTGGGAGTGAATAGCTGTATAAAGTTCCAGAGAGTCTAGCAGACATTAGCACCACAGGAACACTTCCTCTCCCCACCAACATTCCTAACTACTTATTTCCCAATAGTTGTTGGTCAAGCCCTTTCAGGTTACTCAAACTTTGTGGAAAGGACACAGCTATTAGCGACTTTTGCAAGAGCAGAGAGACATCAACTATAATTATTTCAGTAAAATGGAGGACCACTATTACATCTTCTAGAGCCCTGAATATTTTTTTTGGAAACAATGCACCTGAAAAAATACTGGGCCTTGTCATCCTCCCTGTCTTAGAAATCTAGGGACCTTCCCAACTTATCTGTTTTGTGTTATCCCTTTTGTGTTATCACCCTGAATTAAAATGAGAACTTTCTGGGAATAGGTAATATCTTGATTTTCTGTTGTATATTCAGAATTTAGTGCAGTTCCAACTTAATAAATTTTTTTCATTAATTAATTCATTCATGATGTGAGAAGAGCAATGTTATAATGGAAAGAGTACAAGTCAAACAAAAATACCTCAACTAAAATGAGAAGAGAAAATGTTAGCTGGGGAAAAGAATCTTATGACAAGTTTCTCTGACAAAAGTTTTATTTCCAAGATATTTAAGGACTTGATTCAAATTTATAAATTTATAAAAAGAGCCATTGATAAATTGCTTAAAGTTATGTATAGTTTTCAAAGGAAGAAATCTGAGCTATCAACAATCATATAAAGCAGTTAACCAAATATTTAATAATTCAAAAATGCAAATTAAAACAATTTTGAAGTTCTACCTCAATTCATTAGATTGGAAAATATGACCAAAATTAAAAATGACAAGTGTTGGATGGACTGGAAGAAACAGGAACACAAAACACTGTTGATGGTGCTCTGAACTGGTACAGTCTGGTAGACAATTTGGAAATATGGCTAAACAATTCATTAAAGTGTACATTTTCCCTATGATCCAGCAATACCACTAATAGACCGATACTCCAAAGAAAGAAAGAAAGAAGACCCATGAGCACAAAATCTTTTGAAGTGGCAAATAATAGTAAATAAAGGGATATCCCATTAATTGATAAATGGATAAAGAAACTATGATCCATAAATCCTAATATAATTCTATTGTGTCATAAGAAATGATGTAAGGTATAGTTTCAGAGAAACCTGGGAAGATTTTTATGAACTCATGGAGAGTAGAGTGGAACAAAGAGGATAATTTATACAATGACACCAACATTATAAAGATAAGTTTGAAAGACTTAAGAACTCTGATCAATGCAATTTAAACAATCAGGATGAGAAGATTACCAATGAAGAAACTACCATCCTCCTGAAAGAAAAAAACGATAGAGTCTAGAACAGAATAACAGATATCATTGGTTGTGTCCAATGCTAAAATATATTTTCCTTGAATCTGCATATTTCTTATGAGTTTTTTTAATTGAAAAAAAATATTAGAGTGGGAATCATAGGACCTAGATTCAAATCCCAAATGCAACATCTTATCCATGTAATATTGAACACTTTACTTGATCTAGTTAGGTCTTAATTCCTTATTTGTAAAATGAGGAAGACAAGAGTCTATTTGACATCCCTATGAGCTCTAGCTACAAACCTAAGAAATGTCCTCAATCTGATCAATCCTTTAAGCGTTAGGGAAATAAAGATTTCATTTTTCTTCATTCCATGGAACACCATCCATTACACCCATACCAATCTCCAATTCCTCCCTCTCTCCCCCTAAAATTGATCATATGAAGTCTCATCACACAGATCTATTCAGGATTTGATTCTCAATACCTTCTCATTTAACACTTAGCTTCCTCTCCTCTTTGATTGGTGGGCTGAAGTAAACAAACTTTTCCTTTATAAAGGAGTCACAATCTTCCATATAATTTCATTTTCCACAAATAGTTCTGCCTGGTTTGACTCTAAAGCAATACCAAGCCTCTGCAACCTTTTTAACTTATTTTTGTGTTTTGTTTCCCCACTTCCCTTTAGATTGTAAGCTCCTTGAGGGCAAGAAATATCTCTTTTTCTTATTTGTATCCCTAGTACTTAACATAGTTTCTGCCACATTTCAGGTAGTTATGAACTTATGAAGGACCTATTCATTTATCTCGCAAGTTTTTTTTAACTTTTCTGTGCAATACATGCCCATATTTTTCCATATCCCTAATGGATCCACTCAGATTATGGAGGAATTTCTTTGATTCCTTTTATACTTGGGACTCCCTTTAAATTTCTGGTTTCTTTTCTTGGTTCTCTTGGAGAAGATTTTACTGTCATAATATCCAGGGTCTCCTTCCTCTGTTTTCCCCATTTTTACTTAATAAGAGCAGTGTGAATGGCAAAAGAAGTGGTAACCCAAGTGGGGAAAGGCAGGATGTCAGGTGTCATGTCTATGTGTGGTATGTGTGTATGTGTGTGATGCATGCTTTGCAAAATATAGTTAGATATATGGATAGATAAATAAGTGGACAAGTGGAAGAGAAAGAGATGTACTCTATTTTGGCATATGCCTATCAGATAATTCATAAATGTAAAAAGGTTTGGAAACTATTTAACTTGGATATATTATTTATCAAATTATTATTAAAAATTACCAAAATTATCTAAGATGGATATATTAAAAACTTTAAAGTGCTATATGGAAGTCCATCTATATTTATTTAGATGGATTCCTGATTTCATCAGATAAATTATTCTTCTTGGAAAGATCATTACCTCTCCATGTCTTCTCATCTTGTATAATTAATTATTTCCCACTGTCTCTTTGTCAATTTGTTCTAAAATAGCAACAATAAAATAAACCCAAAGGTTTCACAATTATAATGACCAATGTTGGCCATGAAGAAGAGATGAGAAATGTATCTCCCTCTTTTCTTGGCGAGGCAAGGTATGGCAGGTTGCACATGCTGTCAGCTGCTGCTCAAGTAGCAGTTAGCTATTTTTAACTGTCAATTTTTCTCTTTGTTACAAGGGACAATGTGCTAGAAGTATATTTTTAAAAGGAGAGTTGTTTTCTTTTTAATGAATAAAATAAAGAAAATGTAGTAATAAAACTAATTCCTCTACAAAGGAACAATCTAAATATGATGGCTATTATTCTAAGTTTCTTCAAATATCCGGTAGATACCATTGTAGCATTTTAGCTATTTGTTTACTATCATTTTTGCTGAACAGTCCTATTTTCTTGAAAAAAAAAAGTCTGTACTTAGCAAATACTAAGAGAAAAAGAGCTAGCATTTTCAAATATACAGAATAGAAGAAATTATTGCATGTGGATCTGCAATTCTATTTTATATATGTGTATATATGTGTATGTATGTATATTTTTCTATCTTTCTTTTTAAAAACATATGATATTGGCTATTCTGTTTCTTTCTGAAGTTATGTTCTCTTCTGTACATTTTCTAAATGCTTCAGTGACTTATGTACCTTCCTTCCTTCCTTTCTTCCTCCCTCTCTTTCTTCTCTTCTCTCTTTTTCTCTCTCTTTTTGCCTCTCTCCCTCTGTCTCTCTACCCCCACCCCCGTGTCTCTCTGTGTCCCTCCTTGCATGTATATCTTCCTTTAGTGGATTGTTTTAAAGAGGAGGAATTGAGACTTATAAGGTTAAATGACTTGCCCAGGATCATACAGCTGAATAAGTTCCTGAGGCCAGATTTGAATTCATGAAGATGAATATTCCTGATTTTATACCCAATACTCTATTTGTTATAACACATAGCTGCCCCAAATCCCATCTTCAGTTTAAAAAAGGAAATAAGCTCTTGTGACAAAAAATACATATTCACATAAAGCTAATCCACACATTAGCTATATGTCTGAAAATGAATTTCTTCTACATTTGAGGTCATCACCTTTCTGTCAGGAGGTTGGTAGCTGAGCTCACTATCATGATTCAAGTTGTGTTGATTATTATTTTATCACAGTTCTCGGCTCTTTCAAAATCTCATTCAATTCTGTTATTTCAAACATATTCCCTGCTGTAAGAAATCACCTTCCCAAATTTATTTTGTTCCCTTTAATATTTTTATCAAGGTTCTCAATGATCTAGATTAGAGGTGGGTGAGCTATAGACCACCACCCAGTTAGCTGCCTGTTTTTATATGACCAATGAGCTAAGGATAATTTGTATACTTTATAATAAAGTTATAATCTAATTAAGAGTATAAAAGCCATTATTTTTAAGGGCAGAAGAAAAAAAGATGTACTTGGATTTAGCCCGCATAGTTTATCCAATCCTATTCTAGACATTCTAATATTGATTACATGTGGTAGATGCAGATATTTTCTTGGTTCCCTGTTGGGGGGAGGGTAAGGGATTGTAAAGTAGCCATCTGTTTTTTTAGTTTCTTTTAGAATGTTCCCATTCTTGAAAACTAGTGTTAGTTCCCTTTAAAATAGTGCCAACCCCAAAATAAATGTCTTCTGTGTATGTATGGCCAGGACTAGCTATTCTTTCTCATTTTAACATGAGGGTCATTGCCATTTTCCTACATAAAAGTAGTATATTAGGTACTGAATCGGTAGAGTCAAATACAATGGTTCTAGTATGATCACATAATATTTTAAGCATTTAGGATAGTGACTGATAACATGTTGGTTACTATATAAATGTTTCCTTTCCTTCATTGATGTTTATTGCTCTTTTTCTGGTTGCATCTATAAATATTCTGAGGTGATCTGACTCTTTCATTGCTTTTTGCTATTCTGTAAGAAGAAGTTACTGCTCAAAGTTTTCCATGATCTTTTTCCATCATGTTTTATAAATGAATGTTTTTTTCCATTGGCTTGATTTCATAGTGATTGCTATTTGAGTTGGTTTGGGGGCTTTTTAAGGCTTCTTGTGGTCTTGATTTTTGCATCTGTTCACAGTATTATAGAATCATATAATGTGTGCATTAGAAGGTATTTCATAATTCAACTTATACATCAAAGGAATCCCCTCCATAATATACACAATAAGAAGTTACCTAGCCTCTACTTAAAGACTATTAAAGAAGGTAAACTCATTACTTTCAAAGCAGTCCATTCAACTTTTGAATAACTCTAATTCATAACAAGTTTTTCCTCACATCAACCCTAAATTGACTTCTTTGCAATTCCCACATTTTGCTCCTGGTTCTTCCTTCTGAGATCAAACAGAACAAGACCATTTTATCTTCCACATATATTTCTTCAAATACTTGGAGAAATATGCCTCCCGATGCTTAGTCTTCTCTTTTCTTAATTAAGCACCTTTCTCTTCAACTGATTCTCATCTGAAATGAATTTCATGTCCTTCTCTATCCTGCGTGTCCTCCCCTGGACATGCTGCAGCTTATCAATGACCTTCTAAACCCATGTTGCCCAGAACTAGACACTATTTCAGAAGAAGTATGATGAGGGCAGAGTACAATGGGATTATCACCTCCCTATTCCTGGAAGCTTTGCTTTTCTTAATGCAGCCCAAGATTGCATTAGCTTTTCTGGCAGCTATATCATACTTCTGACTCATTAAAATCTCCATATCTCTTTCAGAGAAGCTGCTATCTAACTTTGCCTCCCCCAATTTGTACTGTGAAGCTGATTTTTTGTACCCATATGTGACCCGCTTCTTTTGAAAGAGATTTCTTTCAAACTTCTACTTATTGCTTCTGGCTCTGTCTTTTTGGTGGTAAATGGAATGAATCTAATTCTTCCTCTACATGAGTACTTCAGATACTTGAAAATAGTTATCATGCTCCCAGATTCTTCATTTTTAATCATGTTAAATTTGCCCGGTTCTTTCATATGGTCCTCATCTATCATAGTATCAAGGCCTTCCAACAACTTTATTTCCTATTTAATTTATCTTACTATATTCACCCAAGGCTTAAGCTGGTCAAGGTCTTTTTTAGAATCAGATGCTGCTATTACCTCTGATAGCTTTGTGTCATATGAAAATTTGTCTATTCTTTTATCAATATCATTTATATCATCCACAGGGTCCAGGATACACTATTGGATATGTAATCGGAGATATCCTGCCATGTTGACAGTGAATCATTATCAACTATTCTTTGACTTCAGCCATACAACCAGCCCTCAATACATCCAATTTTATTTGCTAGACCAAAGGTGTCAAATGATACAGAAGAACCATATTAAATATAATTATGAAGTATTTAACAAAATAAATAAAATATAGTAAAACACAAATAATATTAATATGTAGTTTTCCAAGTCAATAAGTACCCACAGGGATCCTTAGCTAAGATTTAGTTCCCCTGTTTCTATTTGTGTTTTGCACTATTACTCTGGACCACATTTTTCTATATTTTCCCCAAGTTTTTTGTTCAGTCATTTCAGTTACATCTGACTCTTTGTGACCCCATTTGGTTTTTTCTGGCAGAGATACTGAAGTGGTTTGTCGTTTCATTCTCCAGCTTGTTTTACAAATGAGGAAACTGAGGCAAACAGGTTTAAGTGACTTGTTCAAAGTCACACAGATAGCAAGGGACTGAGGACAGATTTTTAACTTAAGCCTTTCTGACTCTATGTCCATTATTCCATTCACGGTATTTTATTAAGAGCTGTGTCAAAATTTAAAAAAAGTATACCTGTTTCATTGTTATCATCTTTAAATTTAGTAATCCTGTCAAAAAAGGGCAGGAGGAATAAAGTTAATTTGATGTAACTTGTTCTTGATAAAGCTATGTGATCTTTTAGTAATCAATCATCTTTCCTCTCTAGATGTTCACTAAAAGTCTCCAAAATTTCCCCAGGAATCAAAGCTAAACTTGCTGCCTATAGTTGGTGTACTCTGTTCTCTTTCCATGTTTTGAAAGTAAGGACATTTACCCTTCTCAGATCTTGTAAAACCTCTCCTGATTTCTATGATCTTTCAAGTATTGCTATCCGGAACACTACAATCCAATTTTCCAGCTATTTTAGTAATCCAAAGACATAGATCATCTGATCATGATGTTGTTGCTCTGCTGTTCAGTTGAGCTAAATCCTTGCAGAAGATGGTATCTCACCTGGATGAGTAAATTGATTTTTAGATTGCATCATGCAGGTTATTTAGTTGTAAGGTTAGCTAGACTTAGTAATTCCTGGGCTGCACTTAGTGGGTTATTCTGTCTCTGAGCTGCTACTGCTACTGCTGTATTTCATTTAAAGGCAGGCTTTTTCACAGGGTATGGTACCTCTGTGAGACTGGTTGATCTGCTGGACTACCTGGGACTGGTCTTTGAGAGGCAGCTTCCATCTTTAATACCTTCAGCCTATGACTCAGCTAAGTACTGCACAGTTATTTTCTTCCTGAATAACTACTCCCTTTTCAACAAAAGCAATGACTAACTATTAAATAATGATAAACAGTTGTTTCTCCTCTTTGTCTCTCTTGAGTTTATTACCTCCACAGAATAGGTGGGAAGATTTTAGTCTCTCCAGTTTCATAATCCTTGCAGGTTCAGAGAGAGCTTCAGCCAGTACAAGACTATTTTTATTTATAGTGGCTCATCTTTACTCCTGTTACATTTCCCAGATACCTATTGGATATTTTTGCAAATAAGTGGCTAGGGAACAAAGATATTGATACTATGCTCTGGAAAAATTCCTTGTCTTCCATGAACCTTCACAAACAATTGAACTATTTAAACCCCGGATTTTGTAAGACCTCGAGTCAGGAAGACCTGTGTTAAAATCTGTCCTCAGACTTTATAAGATATATGGAATGTATCTTCTGCTACTGAAAGACATTTCCCAGTATCTACCTTTGATAGTCTTCAACGTTTTCAACATTTAAAAAGATCATTAGATGATCCAAAGGAAAAATCACCGGGATTGGAATCAGGTTTGAGGTCAAATTCTGCCCCAAATACTTACTATTTGTCTCTGGGAATGTCACAACCTCTATCTGCTTCAGTTTCTTCATCTGTAAAGTGGAGGTAATAATGGTACCTAACTCCAAGAACTGTTGTGAAGATAAAATGAAATAATATTTGTAAAGCACTTTGCAGATCTTAAAAGCAGATCTATAAAAGCCCCTTTATAAAAGAGGCTTACCTTTATATTCTCCTTTTATGGATAAACTTGCTGCTGATATCCTTCCACCTTCCAATTTTTTCTTCCTCCTCTTTCTCCTTCTTTGTGTCCCTATCTCTCTCTCCCTTTGTTCTTCTCTTTCTTTCCCCCCCTCTCCCGGTTTCTTCTCCCTCTTTTCTTATCTCTTCCTCTTTCTTCTTTCTCTTCCTCTCTCTTTGTCTTTCACTCTATTTCCTTCTCATTTTCTGTTCCTCCCTCTCTATCTCTCCCCTTGTCCTCCCTTCTTCTCTCTTCTCTGTCTCTATTTGTCTCTCTCTCTCTATCTCTCTCTCTCTCTATATATATATATATATATATATACACACATGTATATTCAAAAATGTATTCACACATAAATATAGATGTATATACACACATATCTTATATGTCCACATCTATTTGCATCCCCCTCGTGTGAATTCCTTGTGAATTCAATCACTTTGTTTTTTGCTTTGCTTAGTATTTTTGACACTTGGCACATCATTGGCATATAGTAAGCTCTTAATAAATGCTTATTGGTTGGTTTGTTGAGACTTAGGCCACAATGACTTATTAAGGTCACACATATGAGCCATGACTCAAACTTAGGTCATCTGGTACCATCAAATCTGGCATCCTTCCTACTGTGGGGTGTGTGTGTGTGTGTGTGTGTGTGTGTGTATGCAAGTGCATGCACATGTCTGTATGTGCATTTCCCCATGTAATATATACAGACCTGAAACAGGGGAAACGTAACAGTTTGCTAGGGGTTTCACAGTAAAGCAGGTTAGAATGCCACCCACTAACAAGCCATCAAAAGATTTTTCTGTGATTGCTAGGAGTATTTGGCAATGCCTCCAATACATTCTGCAATGTGGTCCCTGCTTCCCTGAATATAGAATCAGAAAAGAGTAATTATAGGGGTGAAACACAATGTTCTGAATTCTGTTCACTTCTCTATCCAATATATACTATGAAAGTCCAAGCTTAAAAGTAGATTAATGTAGCTTTGAAGAGAAAGATGGATAGGATACCTCAGGATGTGGTAAACAAATGAAGTATTAGAGTCTAATCTATTATTATGATAACAACTTTCAAGGAGATGTCAACCTTCAAGAGGTGCCCAAGCTCTAGGTGAAGGAAAGTAACAGAGAAGTAAAGTGCCATATAGATAAAGCAGGCATCAAAGGATCCAGATAGACTTTGGGGTTTCTCTGTTTTATATCCCTATATCCAAGGGATACCCCCCAAAATCCTAAAGTTCTGCTCCTGACATTTGCTATTTATGTGAAATTGTGGAAGTAAGTATCCCTGACTTGCAGGCAGAGCAAAAACAATGGAGCAAAAGCAGCACTTGGTTGAGGTCTCCCAACATTCCCCTTCAACTAACTTTAGAATAATGCCTCAAATTAAATTCTGGAACAATTGAGTCGAAAAGTTAGGGTGACACATTTTTTCCTAGCCAAAGACAACTAAGAAGCTCAAAAGGAGGGGTCTGTGATGGTGGAGGAAGGGGCTGGCCCAGAGCCCACATGATAGCAATACTAGCTTTGGGTCTTGGAGATGGCAAGAGCAGAAATAACTTCAGAAGCTCTCAAACAAGAAATGGTAAGGTAATAGATCAAGTGACCAGAAAAATATTACAGGATTCCCCAATAATAGCAATGGGTATAGAACATGATGCTGCTAGTATCTCCATCATCCATAACCACTTTCAAGACATAGTTACAAGGCATAGAGGTATGTTTGTGATCACAAAAGACCTCCCTTGAGGATCATTTTTCTTTTAGTTCCAAGGAAGCAGAAGCTTTGAGGAGAAGTATCACGTATGGCTGCAAAAAATCCTTAGTAAAGGATCAGAGTCTAGAACAGGAGAACAGTGACCACGTCTGTCCCCAGATCATATCATTTTGGAAACACCAACAATTTCAAAATCCCCACAACCAGCTTTGAAAATAAGCAGCAGTGGTGCTGGTGGTGGTGGAAGAAGAAGGAGGACAAGGAAAAAGGAGGAGGAGGAAGAGGAAGAAAAAAACAAGAAGTAGTAGTAGTGTCTTGGGACAGCATTTTATTCTGCATCCCCAATTCATGAACAGATTGCAATTTTAATGTGAAGTTTGAAATCAAGATTAAGCTAGGAGAATGAACAAGCAACAACAACAAAAGGAATCAGCTATTATGGTAACTGGGATCAAGATACAAACTCAGAAGACAACAATGATGTTAAAACATCTATAAACATATCCTCAAAGAAAAATATGAATTGGACCCAAAAGAATCCTTGGAAGAACTAAAAATTTTATTTTATTTTATTTTTTAATATTTATTTATTTAAAAATTATAAAATTTTTATTTTAAAAATCAAGTAAGATTAATAGATGAAAATGAGAGCAGTGCAAGAAAATTATGAAAAGGCAATGAACAACTTGATAAAAGAGGCACAAAAATACTGAATACCTTGAAAACCAGAACTGACTAACTGGTAAAAAAAAAAAAAAAAAAAAAAAAAGTACAAAAATTCCTAGGAAAACAGGATAATCTTTTCAAGTGAGTGTAGAAGAGGGGGAGGGGAAGGAAAGATGGATATTTAATGAAATAGAGTACTTTCAAGTATTCTTGATGGAAAAAAAAAAAAACCAGAGCTGAATAGAAAAGTTTATTTTCAAATACAAGACTCAAGAGAAAAAAAAGAGAAATATGAAAGAGAAATTTTAAAATCTTCAATAAGTTAAATTGTTTACATTCCTACATAGGAAGATTATGATGTATGTTAACTCCAAATAATTTTGTAATTATAGACAAAACTAGAGGGATTCTACAGAGACAAAGGACATGAAAGTAATGTATTGAGAGAAGGAGAGGAAGAATGGAGAAAATAATCTCACATAAAAGAGACATGCAATGAAAAACTTTTATAGTTGCCAGAAAATGGGGAGCAGGAAGAGCTTGACCCCCATTATCATTTTAAGTGTCTCAAAAAAGGGAGAATATATATAAACACACATAGTTCAGTACAGAAATGTAACCCAACAAGGAAGTGAGAAGGAAGTAAGATAAAAGAAAGAGGATAATAAAAGGGGTGGGGGGTGACTTAAGGAAGGCAGTGGTCAAAAACAACAGCCTTTTGAAGAGGGACGAGGGTAATAAGAGAGAAGGTTAGAGAGAAAAGAAAATAGGATGAAAGGACGTTGTTAACAATGATAACTATACCTGCAAATGAGATAAACTCACCCATAAAATGGAAGTGGATAGCAGAAGAGATTAGAAGCTAGGATTCAACAACATGTTTTTTTATGTTAAAAACAAAAATTAGACCTAATTAAAAGAGAGAAATAGCTAAACTACAACTTCTTAAAAGACGCCATAGAAAAGAAAGTAATATCAATATTAAAAATTTTTGCAATAAATGGCATATTCTCACAATTTTCTCATACAAATTCTCAAAGGACAAGTTAAAAGAAACTTAGAAGGAAATAAACAGTAAAACTATACTAACTGGAGACTTCAACTTTCCTCTCTCAAAACTAGTTAAATATAACCATAAAATAAATAAGAAAAAATTGAGAAGATGAGTAGAACTTTATAAAAATTAGATATATTACATCTCTGGAGAAAATTGAATGAAACTAGAAAGAAATCTTTTTCTTAGTTATACATGGCATCTTCACAAAAATTGACCTTATAGTAGGGTATAAAAATTGCACAAATAAATACAAAAAGGCAGAAATTTCAAATGCATCATTTTCAGACCATAATATAATAAAAATTACATTCAATAAAGGATTATGGAAGCACATATTAAAAATTAATGGAAAACTAAATAATCTAATACTAAAGAACAAATCATAGAAACACTCAATAATTTTGTTCAAGAGAATAATAATGATATACTATATCAAAATGTGTGGGGTATAGCCAAAGAAGTAGTTAAAGAATAATTTAGATCTCTAAATGGTTACATTAATAAATTAGAGAAAGCAGATCAATGAATTGAGAATGCAACTAAAAAACTTGAAAAAGAACTAAGTAAAAATTCCTAATTAAGTACCAAATTGGAAATCCTAAAAATTAAAGATCACAAAAATTAAAAGTAAAACAAATCAAAACAACTGAACTAATAAATACTAGAAGCTAGTTTTATGAGCAAAACAACAATAAAACAGATAAATCATTGATTAATTTGATTTTAAAAAATAAAATTACCAATATCAAAAAGAAAAAGGGTAATTATACCATTAATGAAGATGAAAAAGGGTTATTTTCCCCCATCATAAGTAAAATGGAAGAATAAGTACAAAGAAATGAATTACCTAGATTAATAGAAGAGAAAATATAATATTTAAATAACTTTTCTTAGAAATGAACTCCCTAAGAAAAATACTTAGAATCAGCTGGATTTATAAGTGAATTCTACCAAACAGTTAATCTAATACTATATAAATTCTTTGGAAAAATGGGGTTTTGATATCCAAACCAGGGAGAAAAATACAGCAAAAGAAAACTATATTATTTCCTTAATGAATACAAATGCAAAAAAATTTAAATAAAACATTAGCATTAAGATTAAAGCAATTATATCACAAAGATCATACATTATGATTAGGTGGAACTTATATCATGAATGCAATATTAAAGAATTGATCAGAATAATTAAATCTTTCACAGTTGATCATCATTACACTATGATCCTGATTCTACTCACTTTACTTTGCATGTTCATGTAAACCCTCCTAAGTTTTTCTTAGGAAAACCATAATCATGATTAACTATATTAATTTAAAACTTCCAACAGGAATCAAATGATTATTTCAAGAAATGAAGAAAAACCTTTTGATAAGAGTACAACTAACTATTCCTATAAAAATTCACTAGAACACATAAGAAAAAATAGACCATTTCTTAAAATGATGTCATAAGTACCACCTGTCAGATTAGCTAACATGATAGAAAAGGAAAATCATAAATGCTGGAGGGGATATGGAAAAAGAGAAACACCAATGGTCTGATTTCAGGGCTGTGTTGCACTTTTGATGTCCATCTGATTCACACAACTCTTACCTGTGGCTCCAAGAAGCTGTAGCATGTGTAGTGGTTAAAACCTGATGTGGAACAGATGGGCTAAATCAAGTTGAAGATAGTTAAGGGATCTCAAATTCACTGTGAGGTAGGGAGATGTCTACCCCTAATGTGTGAGTCAAAATGAGTATATGAGAACAGTTTGTTCATTGAAATAAACTGATCCATTTACCATGAAGCAGTGGAAGCAGGTAATAATTAGAACTTGATTAAATATCGAGGATACTAAGGTCATTCAATACATCTTGAGCTATTACCAGTTATCTTGACTTCTGTCTTGCCTTTGGACTCCAATGACTGAAAGAGAAAATAAGGCCAATGATCTCATTCAATTTTACCTCACTTAAATTCCATTTATGCATGAGCTAAAAACATCAATGATGTCATTTTGGTTCTTTTCAAGAATGAAGAGCAACCACCAACCAGTGAATTACAAACTGGTCCAAATATTCTGGAGAACAATTTGGTACTTTGCCCCAAAGGAGTACAAAATTCTACATAACTTTTGACGAGCAAAACTACTATCCCAAAGAGATAATAGAAAAGGAAAATGGACCTATATGTTCAAAAATATTTACAGTAGCTCTTTTTGTGATAGCAAAGAATTAGAAGTTAAAGGAATACCCATCAATCATGGAATGGCTGAATAAATTATGGTATATGATTCTGATAGTTTCTATTGTAGTATAAATGAAAAATAAGATGGCCTCAGAAAACTTGGGAAGATTTACATGAACTGAAGCAAAGTAAAGTGAGCAGAATGAGAAGAATATTGTGTAGCACTTTTGTGTTACACAGCACATGTAATAAGAATATCAACTGAAAAATTTAGCAACTCTGATCAAGACAATGGTTCAAGAGAATTCAAAGAACTTATGATGAAAAATTCTACTAATTCTATTCAATTCAAATTGAAGCATACTTTTTCACTTTATTTTTCTTATTCTTTTTTTCCAGCATGGCCAATATGGAAACATTTTTCATGAGTTCACATGTATAATTGATATCATATTGCTTGCCTTCTTAGTGGGTGGAAGAGAGATGGAAAGAAGAGATTTTTTTTAACTCAAAAGTTTTTTTAATTAATATTAAAAATAAATACACAAACATATTTTATAAAAATAAAAAATCAAAACCTCCATCTGTATAATTCATACCATTACTTGTACCTACCTACTTCACAGTGCAATGTATACAAATGATTTTATAAAACCTAAGGCACTACTAAGTGAACTCTAGCGGCTCCCTATTATCTCTAGGATTAAATAAAATATTATAGCAAGGACAGAAGTTGTCATTTAAACTTTTTTCCAACATGGCCTCATCCTACTTTCCTAGTCTTATATATACTTTCCCTTTCTCTCTATCTCTGTCTATTGGTCCCTCTGTGTATCTCTGTTTCGGTCTTTCTTTCTTTCTGTGTCTCTGTGTATCTTTCTTCACTTCATCAAAATGGCTTTCTTGCTGTTCTGGACAGACTTCATTTCACCTTCCTGCCATACTTTTATGCTAACTGTCTTCCTATGCCTAGAATACACTCCTTTGCCCTTATTTTATATGTTTCGCTAGATTTGGATATACCAATATATATGTCTTCCTAGTTAAAATGTAAGCTTTCTGAAGGCAAAGACTGCTTCACTTTAGTCCTTGAAACTTTAGTACTTAATCCCATGTTTGGCAGACAACTATTAATAAATGCTTAGGGACTGACAGATTGGTTATCATAAATTTGTAAGAGGGAGATGAGTTCAGTTCACAAATAGAAACAAAAGGAATTGATGGTCATACTTTCACTAAAAAAAAGTGATTGTTTAGAAATATCCTACTGCCAGAGTAGAGAGGAGTAGAAGTTATCCCCCTGACCCTGAGCCAAGTCACTCCTTCCTTTATATGCCAAAACTCTTTTCCCATGTTCCCATTCAAATGGGGATTTTGATTAAAACAGGCCAGCCCATCTATACCTTGCATATAAGACACCTTGCCCTGAAATTTCCCCAGTTGATTTGGGATTCAAATCAGCAAGTTCCAGAAAAGCAGTGGCCCAGAATACTCAATCTATTTATAGAAAGCAAAAATTTAATATGTAGAGCAGGAGAACTAATGACTGAATTTTGGAGAACAGCAAACTCCCCTTAGGTGAGAGGCAGCATCTGTGTATTAGCATTCCTATTGATTCCTGGATTGGATCTGTTTTTATGGGTTTCTTGGTAATAACTACTCTCTGTGTCTGTGCCCAGATTACTACTGAGCTTTGATGGCTTTTGGAAAGCACAATAAAGAAACCTCTTTCCATTTCCATCTGCAACTGAGCAAGCCCATGCTTTCCTCCCAGATCTTTCACTCTGTACACTCTGCTCCCTGACACAGATCCCCTTCCTATGGTTTGGCTTAGGGTAAATGATGCAGTTGAGCTTTCTCATGCTCCAAGTGCCTCCCTGACCTTGTCTCTTGCAGTCTGACCTTCTTTCTGGTGCTTTGTGCATCACCAGCTTCAGCCATTACATTAGCAACACACAATTACACCTTCAAGGTAGAGTCAAGTACAGGTTCTTCCTCCACATAAATAGCTTAATGAGTTGACAGCCATGCAAAAACCTCTGCGTCATTGAAAGAGAGACTTTGATGTATTACAAAGTTACCCCCTTGAACAGGTATTTCCCTTTAAGAGAAAAAAAAAAAAACTTCCTTCTGTTTCTGTGTGGCTATAACTTAGAGTTTGATAGACACTGTCATGGATCTGAATGTTTCCAACAAAACAGTCTAGTGCTAATCTTTAGGTTGTTTCTATTAATTGAGATTCTGCCTTCTGTAGCCACACAGTGTTCAGTGGGCACAGTGTAGTAGCAACAGTAGTAGTATTAGTAATAGTAGTAGTAGTATTAGTGGTGGTGATGGTGGTGGTAAGTAGTAGCAGTAGTAGCAGCAACAATAATAGGAAAGTTGATGTTGATGATAATATAAATATCTCTCATCCCCTCTCCCCCCACTCTGCTCACTCTCAGAAAGGAATACATACTCTATATAAACCACCAAGAAGGTTATATTAGCACATGCTGTAAGGACTGTGTCCTTGTTGGCCAGTCTCTCCATTGCAATAATAATATCGTCCTTCATTCTACTCCAATGCCTCATTTTGCCAAGGGGAAGTATTTTTCCTCTCAGGATTCTAGGGGTAATCCTAATAATGGTAGTTGCCAACATCAATCTAGTATGCTTTCCATTATCAATTAGCCAGTTCCTAATTACTCAATATCAATCAACCAACTGACACTGACTTTTATAAAATAAAGGTGTATTTACTGAGAAGGTATAACAAGGTCAGAATTTACCAAAAACATTCCCCCAAATTGAAGTTCTCCCTTGAGAAGAGTATGCCCAAGCCTAAAGTGGTTGGTACAAAACACTCTGTATCATACCACAAGATATATTCTCCCTTCCTAAATACACACCACAATAGATTATATCTCAACAGACAGGAAAAGACATATCAATATGGGAGTTATCAAATATCTGAATACAGTATAATCAGACTATTGCATGCAATGCAATGCAATGATAAGAATTAATAAAAAGTAAAAAGTAAAGAATAATGGTGAGAAAAAGATAAGGCATACAATTGAAAAAGCTAAGTCCTGAGATATTTAAGCAAAAAATCAGCACAGAGAAATGAGAAACAGACCACTGATTACTCTATTTTTATACAGAAGTTTAACTCTGGTGGATTTATTGCCACAAAATCAAAAGAATACCCAAAGTGCTTCATTCAACAAACATTTGACTTACTTACCAAACAGAGAGAGTTGGTAGCCAAAAGAACACTAATTTAGAATTATATTCATTTGTAAAATCTTATAAAGAATAATGGATGACAGCTAGGTGGCTCAGTGCCAAAGGAAGACAACACCTGTTTCTAGAATACACACTATATTCTCACATGCCTTTGGTCAAGATATCCCCTATATCTGGATGCTTTTTTCTTTCCATTTTCAGATGATAATATGGAGTAATAGAGTACTAGACTTAGTATTGGAAAGACCTCAGTTCAAATCCTGCTTTTAACATTTAATTGTTATAGAATTTCCTATCTACAAAACAGAAATAAAAATACCTAGAATATTTACTTCATAAGGTTGTTTGAGGCTCAAATGAGATAATGTAGATTATATAAAGATCAGATGATGTGGGAGATCGAAATGCAAACTATTATTATTATCTAGAAAGTGGGTGGCACAGTGGACTGTGGAGTCCACTTTAGACACATTATCTGTGTGACTATGGACAAACCATTTGACCTATTTGCCTCCGTTTCCTCAACTGTAAAATGTGGATAATTACACCTACTTCTCAGGGTTATTGGGAGGAACTAAAATATTTATAAAATACTTAGCACAGTGCCTGGCCCATAGCAAGTACTTTATAAATGCTTGTTTCTTTCCTTTTCTTTTTCTTCCCTTCCCAATATGGATGGTGAGATGAAGAATTTCTGTTTGGCAAGCCAACATTAGCACAAGCAGTAGAGAATCTACCCATATGTTGTTGCATCTCAGCCTTAGAAACTTTTCTGTATGTATAAACAAAGAAAAATAATAACATGGTTGTAGAGAATTACTATCATATGAGGAAAATCGAAACAAACCCAGAAGAGCTCCACACAAAGTACCAAAGAAAATGGTGAGTTGGCTTCAGAAAAAAAAAAAAAAAAAAGAATTCCAGGAAGGTCTAAAAAAGAATTTTTAAAAAAACAATCAGAGAGATAGAAGATAAATTATGAAAAGAAATGAGAGTAATGTAAGAGAATTATAAAAAAATGACCAATAACTTGGTAAAGGAAATATAAACATAAAAAAAAAAAAAACCCACAAAACCTCATTGAAGAAAATAACTCCTGGGAGAAGTGGAACCAAGATGGCAAAGTAAAAGCAGCAGCTTGCCGAACCTTTCCTCCCACTGTTCCAAATTCCTTTAAATGATGACTCTAAACAAATTTTAGAGCATCAGAATGATGAGGGGACCCCAAAACTCTAAAACTCCTTGAAGGACAAATTCTCCTTGAATCCTGCCACTGTAAAGACCCCACCCAAGGATAAACAGCTTCATTCTGTTATCTAGGTGGGGCTGGTTGAGTCCTGAGTTGGAGATTCTAATCCCACCGAACTGGAGAAACACCTATTCAATTCTCAGATTTTCTATTCAATTCTAGCAGTAGCTGAAACCCAGCCCCATCAAGAACTGCCCTCAGTTTGTAGCCAAAGGCTTCTATTATAAAAGAGCCAATTTTAAACTTACTCCTTGCAGAGGAGCTAATATGTCATGCCAAGGAAACTCTCTCTCTTCCTGGCATCAGCAAACTCTGCCCACTGGAATATTTTCTTTCAGTGTTACCCTCTCTTTATCCTCACCTATTTCCCTAGAGAGACTTTATATCTCTCTGTCAGGACCTTACTTTATATGTCTCTGTCGGGACTTTGCCACTAAGGAATTCAGCCTTTCTATTCATGCATAGCAAAGGCTTCCCAATGCCAATAATAAACCTCTTTTATCAGCTAGCTTTTCAGGTAAATTCCTTTATGAAGGACCTCTGTGCCCCCAGAAGGGAGTTCCCCAAAACTCTTTACTCATGAGCTGAATCCCAAGGGAATTTAGGGGAGCCAAACCTCTTCATTTGGTTCCCTGAACCCCAAACCTGCCACTAACCTTATCATTTAACTCCCTGACCACCAGGAACCCTAATCTCTTTATGATTCCCTGAATCTAATCTCATCAAGAACACCACCCCAAAATGGAGTTTAGAACATTTCCCAACTGAAGGCAATTTAGAAGCTCAGCAAAAAAGGTGTGTGACAACAGAGTGGAAATCCCAGGGTAGGACATGCTGGCACAGTCCTGAACACTACCACAACTCTGCATAGCATTACCTTTGAATCATCAGCAGTTCTCTCAGCCTAGAGACACCAAAGAGAATCTGGAAGGCCAGCAGTAAAAGTCTGTGGAACCAGAATGGAACTCAAGCATATAATCCCCACACAAGCCCCTCTAAGCCCCAACTCCAGCAGCAAGGTGGGACCTCTGAATCAGCAGAAATATTGGAGATTTCTGGTCTTCTCAGCCTGGGGATACCAGAGACAACTCAGAAAGTTAGTGGAGAGGGTCTGTGGCAACAAGATGGGAATCTGGAATACAAATCCCAGCTCAGCCTCAGTTAACAGAGCCAGAGTCTGAGCCTCAACTCCAGCCATCACACTAGATTCTACAGCTACAGTGGAGCAGGACACACCTAACAGCTCCAGGGCAGAAAAGAATGCTGTAGTCAGATTCCTAGAAGGATTTCTGAAAACAGCTGCAAAAACTGTTGAAGCTTGGAACAAGGCACCTTCCACTCTGGAAACAGAAGCCTACTTTAACAAAGAGTAAAAGCAGAGTAATGAACTAGGAAAATGAGAAGACAACAAAAAAAAGTTTCTGACCATTGGAAGTTTATGACAAGGAGGATCAAAACACACACACAGAAAATGATGACCAAGTCAAAGTTCCTACACCCAAAGCTTCCAAGAAATATAAGAATTAGGCTCAGGTTATGGAAGAGCTCAAGAGGGACTTTGAAAATCAAATAAGAGAGATAGAGGAAAAATTAGGGAAAGAATTGAGAGAGGTACAAAAAGCTAATGAGGAAAAGAATGTCCTAAAAAGCAAAATTGGTCTATTAGGAAAGGAGATAGAAAAGCTCATTGAGGAAAATAACTCCTTAAAAAATAGAATTGAGCAAATGAAAGCTAATGACTTTATGAGAAATCAAGATACAATAAAGCAAAAACAAAAACAAAAAAAAATAGAAAAAAGTGAAATATCTCATTAGAAAAACAACTGACCTAGAAAATAGATCCAGAAATGATAATTTAAAATTTTTAGTCTACCTGAAAGTCATGATCAAAAAAAGAGCCTAGACATCATCTTTCAAGAAATTATCAAGGAAAACTGTTCTGATATTCTAAAACCAGAAGGTAAAATAGAAATTGAAAGAATCCACTGATTACTTCCTGATAGAGATACCAAAATAAAAATTCCCAGGAATATTATAGCCAAATCACAGTGCTCCTGGGTCAAGGAGAAAAGACTGCAAGCATCCAGAAAGAAACAACTCAAGTATAGTGGAGTTACAGTCAGGATAACACAAGATTTAGCAGCTTCTACATTAAAGGACCAGAGGTCTTGGAATATAATATTCTAGAGAGCAATGGAGCTAGGATTAAAATCAAGAATTCTTCCCAGCAAATTGAGTATAATATTTCAAAGGAAAAGGCAGTCATTGAATGAAACAAAGGATTTTCAAGTCTTTGTGATGAAAAGACCAGAGCTCATTGGAAAATTTGATTTTCAAATACAGGATTCTCGAGAAGTTAATCAAGATATCATAGGGGACTTATTAAGGTTTATCTGTTTATATTCCTAAATTGGAGGATGATACTTGTAACTCATTGAAATGCTCTCATTATTATGGCAATTAGAAGGAGTATATATAGACAGAGGTCACAGGTGTGAGTTGAATATGAAGGAATAATATATATTTTTAATGATGAAATTAATGAATGACAGAGGATTGTACTGGGATAAATGGAAAAGGAGAGGTGGAATGGTGCAAATTACCTATCATAAAAAGACAACAAAAAGCTTTTACCTTGGAGGGGAAAAGGGGGAGGAGGGGAAAGTGAGTGAACCTTACTCTCATCAGAATTGATTCAAATAGGAAATAGCATACATACATATAGAAATCTATCTTATCCTGCAGGAAAATAGGAATGTACATGGGAAGGGGGAAAGGGAGATAAAAGGAGGGAATGATCAGTAGTAAAACACTTTTGAGGAATGACAGTATGAAAGGACAGAGAGACTAAATGGGGGAAAACATGATTAACAATAGTAATTGTAAAAAAAAAATGAAAAGCTTCTCTGATGGAATGTTATTGTTTTCTGGAAAATGATGAGCAGGAAGCTCTCAGAAAAAAAAAAAAATCTGGAAAGTCTTCCATGAACATGAACAAAGTGAAATATACTGTATACAAAGTAATAACAATGTTCTGGGAGGACCAGGTGTAAATGAATGATCCATAATAATGAATATGAATGGGATGAACTCACCCACAAAATGGAAGCAGAAAGCAGAGTGGATTAAAAACCATAATCCTTCAATATTCTGTTTACAAGAAACATTTTAGGCAGGTAGAGACACACAGAGTAACAGTAAGGAACTGGAGCAAAATCTGTTATCCTTCAGCTCAAGAGAAGGAGAGAATTTTAAAAAATCAAAATGAAAGGAAAATGTTTAAAACTGTTTTTGCATGTAATTGGGAAAAAGTAAAATGTTACTAAAAAAATCTGGTACTGCATAAGAAATGGTGTAGTGATCTAATGGAATAGATTTGGCACACAATTCAAAGTGGTAAGTGACCATAATGATCCTGTGTTTGGTAAAATCAAAATTTGTTAGTGTTTATTCCTGACTACCTCTTTCCCCAGTCTAACACTTCTGTCATGTCCCTACCCAATTCCCTTATGCCCCTAACTTCTACTTCCTTATTGGGTAAGATAGATTTCTTTTTCTAAGTGTGTTTATTCAAAACTAATGCAAACAAAATTAGAAGGGAAGCAATAAATTGGAGAAACATTTTTACATTTAAGGGTTCTGATAAAGGCCTCATTTCTAAAATATCATAGAGAATTGACTCAAATTTATAAGAATTCAAGCCATTCTCCAATTGATAAATGGTCAGAGAATGTGAAGACAATTTTCAGATGAAGAAATTAAAACCATTTTTAGTCATATGAAAAGCTCCAAATTACCATTGATCAGAGAAATGCAAATTAAGACAACTCTGAGATACGACTACATACCTCTCAAATTGCCTAAAATGACAAAAAAAAGATAATGATGAATGTGAAATGGAATGTGGGAAAACTGGGACACTAATTCATTGTTGGTGGAATTGTGAATGGATCCAAACATTCTGGAGAGCAATTTGGAACTATGCTCAAAAAGTTATCAAACTGTGCATACCTTTTGATCCAGCAATATTTCTACTGAGCCTATATCCCAAAGAAATCTTAAAGGAGGGAAAGGGGTACATGTGCAAAAATGTTTGTGGAAGCTCTTTTTGTAGTGGCAGGAAACTGGAAAGTGAGTGGATACCCATCAGTTGGACAATAGCTGAATAAATGATGGCATATGAATGTTATGGAATATTATTGTTCTGTAAGAAATAATAAATAGGATGATTTCAGAGAGGCCTGAAGACACGTACATGAACTGATGCTAAGTGAAATGAGCAGGACCAGGAGATCATTATATTTTTCAATAACAATACTATATGATGATCAATTCTGATGGACATGGATCTCTTCAACAATGTGATGATTCAAACCAGTTCCAATTGTTCAGTGATGAAGAAAGCCATATACATCCAGAGAATGGCCTGTGGGAACTGAGTGTGGACCACAACATAGCATTTTCATGCTTTCTGTTGATGTTTGCTTGCATTTTGTTTTCCTTCTCAGGTTTTTTTTTTCTTTCTAAATCTGATTTTTCCTGTGCATCAATATAATTGTATAAATATGTATACATATAATGGATTTAAATAATACATATTTAACATGTATTGGACTACCTGCCATTTAGGGGAGGGGGTGGGGAGAAGGAGGGAAAAATTTGGAACACAAAGTTTTGCAAGGGTCAATGTTGAAAAATTACCCATGCATATATTTTGTAAATTAAAAACAAGAAAGAAAGAAAGAAAGAGAGAGAGAGAGAGAGAGAGAGAGAGAGAGAAAGAAAGAAGAAAGAAAGAAAGAAAGAAAGAAAGAAAGAAAGAAAGAAAGAAAGAAAGAAAGAAAGAAAGGAAGGAAGGAAGGAAGGAAGGAAGGAAGGAAGGAAGGAAGGAAGGAAGGAAGGAAGGAAGGAAGGAAGGAAGGAAGGAAGGAAGGAAGAAAGAAAAAAAAGAAAGAAAGAATGCTAATGTGACTCTTTCCAACAATGAGATGATTCGGGCCAGTTCCAATGATCTTGTGATGGAGAAGACTGTGGGAACTGAGTGTGGATCACAACATAATATTCTCACTCTTTTTGTTTTTGTTCACTTGCATTTTGTTATCTTATTAAATGTATTAGTTATTTCCTCTTGATTCAATTCTGATGAGATTCAAGACTCACCATCACATTTTTCCCTCTACTGTAATAATTCTTTTGTGCCTCTTCATTTTAGGGTAATTTATATCATTCCACTTCTCCCTTCCCTCTTTAGCCAATGCAATCTTTTTTCTCACCTCTTAATTTCAAGATAGGCAAAAAAGTAAGATAGTAAAAAAATAAAATAATGGATGATAAGTGATGTCTTGATCTGTATGTGAATTGAAATTGAGGCAGAATTGTGCAGTCATCAGCCTCAATTTCTTTTCTACAATTTTTGAAATCCAGTGGCCAGACAAAAATCAAAATGAGTAGAGACGGTCTGGTATATTTATGTCTGACCAAACTTTAACCATTCTACAGCACCTGCTTCTGCTATCTTTAGGCCCATTGGAACAAATTGCTCCCATCAACCCATTCTCCCAAAAGAAGTCTTCACATACTTGGAGTAGACATGCCCGTAACTCATTGACAGGTTTAAGGTCAATCAGTTACCCTCAATTTGGTTTATGCCATCTGCTGAGAAGGTTTTACCAAGGTGGCTGTTGCATCTGCTTCTTAAAGCTACATATGAGAGTTTGCTCACAGGTGGATGTCAAAGATTGGTGAGCAGATCTGAAAAGGGTTCAGCAAGCTCTCACACCAGAAGTGTTACTCCTCCCTACAATCCATATAACCCAACATAAGAACAACAAGGTACTTTGAAGAAAAGGTTTAAAAATGTCATCAGGGAAGAAAATACATGAAGACCAGGAGAAATTGAGGAAAGCCTCCAGAACATTGAACTCCTTCTGAAAAATCATTAGTAGAACATGGACAAGAGTCTTTTTTCTCAGAATGACTAGGTTTGGCAGACTTGGGAATAGCATTACCAGAGGGAAGTCCTAAATCAATGAAATCACAACAAAA
Source organism: Antechinus flavipes (assembly GCF_016432865.1). Lineage (NCBI taxonomy): Eukaryota > Metazoa > Chordata > Mammalia > Dasyuromorphia > Dasyuridae > Antechinus > Antechinus flavipes. The sequence continues at coordinate 220,816,330 of NC_067399.1, read as the reverse complement.
CACTTATATAGCCATTCCTCCACAAACAACTTACTGTAACACCTCATGTGATATGAAAATAACCCTGGGTCCCTGAAGCCTGTGACAACAGAATGTGATCTATGGCTAGGCTGGTCTTACCAAATTGGAAAAATTGCAGGAGACATTTGTTGCCCAACATTTAATAAGCATGTACTATATTTCAGGATATGTGCTAAACTCTGTGAATACAAAGAAAGGTTAAACATGTTTAATCTTCGAGGGATTTACATTCTAACGGGGAAGACAATATATAAACAACTATGTATCTATAAGACATTATACATGGCAAAGTGAAAGTAATCTCAGAGGAAAAGAATTGATGTTCAGGGCAACTAGGAAAGGCTTGTTGAAGAATGTGAAAACAGCCTTGAGGAAAGACTGTTTTTCTTTTGCCCAAGGTCCATACAATTCTTAGGGGTTTTGCCCTTGTCTTCAATCACAGAAACTCATAAAAATAATCCACTGAGATGCAGAGAGTTTGTGATTTACATCAATAGAGGGCTTACCATCACCAGTGAAACCTTTGTCCCTTCAAGTAAGTGGTATTTTATGGTCAGCTACAAAGGCACTTACCATGCATCATCACTACCAATTTTCCCCATTCCACCCATTCCTTAACTGTTCCCATCTCTCATTACCGCGTGTCATCACTGTCAAGCAAATCTATCTTTAAATACAAGTTACTTTATTCCACCTACAAACCATTACGTAGGTCCTCCCTAGAACGTTCCTGCTCACTTCCTCATCCAGATAGACCCATCAGCATCAAAGTGTTTGATTGATTATAGACTTGGAGTAGAAGGGACCTCAGCCACCACCTTAATAGAGGAAGTAATTATTTATCTAAGATCACACAGGTGTTAAATAATAAAGTCAAAATTTGAACCTACACCCTTGACTCCAAACCTAGCAGTACCCTTTGTGCTAAACGACGTTGCCTCAAAATGTATTTCAATTCAACCAATACTACTAGTCCATAGGTGAGATCACATAGTGGATAGAGTACTGGGGGTCAGCAAATCATACCTCAGAATTTTACAAGCTATGTGGCCCTGAGTCCCTTAGATTCCCTTAATCTCAGTCTCCTAATCTCTAAAACAAAGAGGTTGGACTTCATAATGATTACAATATCTAACACTTACATAGCACTTACTATATGCCAGACACCTAGCTAAGATCTTTATAATTATTATCTCGATTGTTCCTTATAACAACCCTGGGAAGCAGGTGCTATTATTATTCCTATTTTATAGATGTGGAAGCTGAGGTTGAGAGATCAAGTGATTTTAGTCACACAGCTATTAAGTGTCTGAGATCATATTTGAATTCAAGTCTTTGTGTTTCCATGGCCTCTAAGATCTCTTACAGATATAAATCTATGTATGATGTTAGGATCCTATGGGACAAGCATTGAAGATATAAACAGAAATGTAAAAAACAGTCTCTGCCCTCCAGAAATTTATATTCTATTGGCAGGAAATAATATATACATAAGATAATAAGTAGAAAGGATTTTTTTGGGGAGCAAAATATCTGGGGGAGGGAAAGGGAGATATGAGGAAAGCCTTCTTAGAGGAGGTTGTATGTGAGCTGAAACATGAAAGAATTTGAGGATTACAAGAGGCAAAGTTGAGAATGGGAACATTCCAGGAACGGGGTTAGGGAGTCTTGGAGAGAGAGGTGGTTTGCACAAAGTCATGGAGGTCCTTGGGGAACACTAACTAAGCTAGTATGGCTGGAACATAGATTGTATGTCGGGGAGGAGGTGGAAGAATATGAAAATAGTCTGAAAAATAAGTTGGAGCCAGATTGTGAAAGGATTTAAATGCTACTCCAAATTTACCTTAAACACAAATTCCATCCAATGAACCATTTATATTTGGCTCTCCAGCCACAGATCCACAGATCATAGGGTAGAGAAATGCAAAAGGTTTCAGAGATCACTGAATCCAACCTCTTCTTTTTAAAAAGAGAAAACTCAAGTTTAGAAGGATTTTTTTTTTTTTTTTTGCTCAAGGCTTTTACCCTAAAGAAAGGCAGAGCTAGGCCTGAAATGCTTAGGTCTCCTAGCTCCAATGTTCTTTTTACTGCAACCACACCTATCTCCTCAAGCAACCTCCTTAGAGCTTTCATCTCTCTTTTAACTTGTTTTGTGGAATATTTATTTTATCATCTGTATAACGTTTTTATAGATGTGTATCTGCCTTCTTCTCATCCCTTCTTCCCCCTTGATTATAAAATTTCAAGGACTATGTTATTGTCGTTCCTTTAAGATTTCCCACAGTTCCTACTAAAGTGCTTTGCACTGAGTAGACTCTGCTTAATAAATGGCATCAACTGGTTGATGAGTGTCATGTTGCAACTCTAATGATCATGACCAGGTCTGTTAGTACATCTGTACAAAGAACAAAGAAGAACCATGTGGGTATCTTTTGCTTTGCAAATAACATAAACATAATGTTTGTTTAGAATAATAGCTTTCAGGCTTGCCAGCACAAAAAATCTAAATCAAATATTTATTTGTAAGGAAAAAAAAAACCCACCAAACTTTGGGGGGTGATTCCTCATGTGTCCTTGATTTCTCTCCTTGTGGGCACTGAAAATTGTCATCCAGCTGTGGATTCAAATGAGGCCATACTTTTAAGTCTTCCTGGTCAAGATTTGTCACTGTGTGGTTGACTGTAGATTTTGGTCTGGGATGGAGATAAACTACCAATCAAGTCAAACTTTGCTATCTTTTGCACATAGATATAATAGTACCAATTCTTCCTCAATGGACCACATACTCAGAGCTATTCTGAACAGGACTGGGCATAAGGTAGGGTGTTTAAAGCTGACATAACCATATTTTCAAATAGTTTTTTGACCCATGACAAATCTTTACAAAGTTATAGGTTATGAGGGAGGGGAGAGGGAATCCTAGGTCTAGAAGGCAGAGCAAACAGAATTGACTGGCATAAGAATAAACCTATAACCTTGGTCTTTTTAATCATCATATACTAAGAAACTAAAGAATATGATGTTCATATATGAATAGTTCATTGAGAGCTAAGGCTATTTTATGGTATTGTTGTTGAATCCTTACCACTTAGCCTAGTTCCTGACATATGATGAGTGCCTATAATAATTGCTTTCTGATTGATCAGCCAAATATAATTCCCCTCTGCCCTGTCCCATTGACTCTTCACCCAAAGATTTAATTTTTTAGAGAATACCCACCCCTGTTTCAAGGTATTTTGTGGATCTTTGATCTTGAAACTATATAGCTCATAAGCCCCCACTGATATTCTTACTCTTGTATAATCAGCTAGGGGACATAATTAGCTAAATGAAAAGGTATTTTACTAGAATGACATGGCAAGAATGTTTGTAATTTAACACCTCCCAGAACTCAGAGCATACTCTGCCACGAATATATGAAGCATCAGTGGAAGGAGTAGAACACCCATAAAATTCACAAATGGAGAGGCATGATATGATCAAAGCAACTTACATCTTTGGTATTATTCAACTGATATCTTCTTGTACTATCCCCATACTGCTCCTTGTAGGGCATGGACATTTTATTGAACTCCCTGGGACTACTTTTGGGTGAAGAATAAGACTATATTTAAATGATACTTATTCTCTACCATTTCCTGCTTTGATATTGCTGAACTCTTGACCTAGGGTATTACAATGTACTCTTTTTTGTTATTAATTGTTTTTTCCTGGTTATACATGTATATTAACTTTTTAAAATACACATTTTTACGAATCATATTGGGAGAGTAAAATTAAAAACAAAAGGGAAAAACCACAAAAGAGAAAAAAATAAAGAAAGAAATGAACATAGTATGTGTTGATTTACAGTCTCCATAGTTCTCTTTCTGGATGCAAATGGTGCTTTCTATCCAAAGTTTATTGGGATTGCCTTGAATCACTGAACCACTAAGAACCAAATCTTTCATAACTGATCATCGCACAATCTTGCTGTTACTTGGTATAATTCCTGGTTCTACTTGTTTCACTCAGCATCGGTTCATGTAAATATTTCCAGGTCTTTCTAAAATCAACTTGATTTTATTTTTTATAGAACAATAATAATCCATTACCTTCATATACCACAACTTACTCAGCCATTCCCCAACTGATGGGCATCTACTCATTTTCCAATTCCTTGCCACTACAAAAAAGGGCTGCTACAAACATTTTTGCACATGTGGATCTTTTGCCCTTTTTATGATCTCTTTGGGGTACAGATTCTTTGGGGTAGAGACACTGCTAGATCAAAGCATGTGCACAGTTTTATAGCCCTTTGATCATAGTTCCAAATTGCTCTCCAGAATGGTTGGATCATTTCACAACTTCAACAATATATTAGTATGCCAGTTTTCCCATCTCTCCTCCAACATTTATAATTATCTTTTCCTCTCATTTTAGCCAATCTGAAAGGTGAGGTGATATTTCAGACTTATTTTAATTTGCATTTTTCTAATCAATGGTGATTTAGAGCATTTTTTTCCCAAATGGCTATATATAGAGGGTTTTAATTTCTTCATCTGAAATACAATATACTCTTAATGCAGCTAGGTGATCTGAAATCTTCAGTCAGACATCTACTAATAGTGTCATCCTGGGCTACTCATTTAGCCTCTGTATGCCTCAATTTCCTCATTTGCATTAGCATCTACCTCCCAGGATTTGTTATTGTGAAGATAACACATGAGATAATATTTGTAAAATATTGTAAAGTTTTACAAACTTTAAAACACTACATAAATGTTAGTTATTAATTCAAAAAACAATAACAATAAAATCTATACATTAAGTTCCTAGATATGTCATCTCCTTGTCTGTATTATAACTGAAAGTACCAGATTCTCCATGTCCTTCTGCTTTGAGATATCACTGGCAAACAGCAAAAGAAAGAGAAAGAAATTCCGCTCAACTCACAACGTAAACTTCCACCTCTAAATTTCTGGACTCTCCAAGGAGAGAAAAGATGAAGGTCCTCAAGAGCTGTATTCTTTCTTTCTTCTTCACTATTTATAATTTGGCTCTCCCATTTTTAAATTCTTAGTCCCTTTCATTTTCAAAGTAAATGAGTAGGTAGAAAAAAGGCACAGAAGTAATCCACATCTAGGGGCAAATCTATCGTTTCTGCCAATAGTCAAATGAGTTTCTTATTTAAATGAACCATTCAAAATCTATAGTCCTCAATTTCATTAACCAGGTTAAGGGACTCACTGAATACAGAGTTTCCAGATTCAATTTTTGTTGCTCCTATTAAGGATAAAAACTTCAACAATAATATGTAATACTTATATAGTGCTTTTACATTAAAAAGTATTTAAAACTTCGGTAATAAACCTGCACATATTATTTATCTTTGACCTTCAAATAGAGAGATCATTGGCAACAAAGTGAGAGTCCTGTTACACTATCTGTTACGTGGACTATCTGTGTGATTCTGAGAAATTCTCTAAAGGCTTCATTTTCTCCATCTGTAAAATTAAGTGGGATGGTCTCTAAGGGCCTTTCCAGTTCTAGATCTATGAGCCTAATTTCTTTTGTTTAAAAAGAATGATGGCAAATATTTCTATAATACTTTAACTTTTACAAAGCATTTTCCTTATAACAAAACCAGAAGGTATAAGGATTATTATCCCCATTTACAGTTGAGAAAACTAAGATATACTCATATTTAAGTTCGTTGCCTTTCCCTATGGCCATATAGGCAGAACATGAACCCTGGTTTCCTCAATTCCATAATATAGTAGGAACAGAAATTTTCCCACTTTCAAATTCAACAAGTTATTAAAAGTTTTTAATGAAATTCAATGTGCTCAGAGCACCATGCTACATGTTGGAAGAAATGAACATTTTAAATAAAAAATAATTCTTGACTTCATGGATCTTTCTAGAACAGTTCAGTAACTTGCTAAAAAGTTTTTCCAGATGGCAAGCCTACGTTGGCTTTTATGCAACTGCCTCTCATTGTATCTGATTTTTCTAACAGCCAAAAAGAGGCCATATTAGTTCAAAGCAAAAGACATTTAATTAATTTGCAAAGCAAGATAAATAACTGAGAAGGTTGTTTTCATTACTGATTTGTTATCATGTTTTCAATGGGAGGGGGATTTGTATCTGGCTTGGAAGGACACACACATAGTTAGAGAACTCATATAATAACAACTAATAATAATTAACATCTACAATGGTACCTACCAGACACTAATAATAGTAATAACAGCAGCTAGCTTTTATATAGCACTTACTATATTCCAGGTATTGAAATAATAATAATGATGATGATGATATACATACTCTATAGGAGTAAAGAAATCTATCTCACCCTGAAAGAAAAAGAAAGGGAATGGGATATGGGGTGGGAGGAAGAGGATAAAAGAGAGGGTAGTAGCAAAACACTTTTGAGGAATGACAGGGTTAAAAGAATAAATGGGGTGAAATACAATTAGCAATAGTAATTGTAAAAAAAATTGAAGCAAAATTCTTTGATAGAATATTATTGTTCTCTGAGAAATGTGAGCAGGATGCTCTCAGGGGAAAAAAAATCTGGAAAGTCTTCCATGAACAAAGTGAAATATACTATAAACAAATTTGTTATTCTCAGTAGTACAATCATCCACAACTACTCTGAAGGACTTATAATGAAAAATCCTATCCATATCCAGAGAAGAAGATTGTGTCTAAATATATAATATAATATAATATATATATAACTAACAATAACAACAACATTAATAATAATAATAATAATATAATAGCAGTAGGTGGCCCTGTGGACAGAGTACTAGGCCTGGAGTCAGGAAGACTCATCTTCCTGAGTTTAAATAGACTCAAATACATATTAGTTATATGACCCTGGGCAAATCACTGATCTTGATTTTCCTCAGTTCCTCATCTGTAAAATGAATAAGAGAAAGAAATGCTATTCCATGATGCTCTATACCCTCAACGATACCTCTATGATGCTACACACTGAACTGCAGCAGCTATGTAGTTTCCCCCCATCAGGGAAAAGACTAGTTTTCTTTAGCCAGAGCCCCAACTACTATTTCAATTGCACCTAACCAGTCAGTTAATAAAGCCATAGATGCTTTCAACCTTAAATTGTCTTTTAAATATCTTCTTTTGCTCTCACTAAGGATTCTCTCAGTCTAAATTTTTGCCTTGGATTATGATTCATAATTCCTTTAAACTCTTGTCCTACCCAAGATAATTAGCCTGAGCCACTTTAAATCATCCCAGGGACTCCATTTAAGTGTGAAAGAGCTGATTAAAGTTGATTGGGTAAAGAAATTCCTAACAATATTGATAAGTCTCAGGGTTGTCATAAAAATCAACTCAGGAGTAAAATTGAAAAGAGCTGAGTGAAGGTAGTAATACTGATGACCTTTCCCCTTCTTCCTAGAAAGCAAAATTATTATCCTTCCAATATACATGTATCATGGATGACTCTGGTTCTCCCTGAAGGCTCTGTTACATCTTTGCCTTCAAAATCTCCAAGGGTTTGTGGGTACTTCTCTCATCTGCCTTAACTCAAGACTCTACTGGATGTGTTCTGCTATTTTTAGGGACTAACTAATACACCAGTCTCATTTAACCACTTAACATCAAGTAACTTAAAAAGGAATATTTAATTTAAAGGTATAGCAAGAATATATGTACAATACCTTTCCAGCATTATTTCTTTTTTACCTTAGTGGGGAGGGAGATTATTAGGATCAAAATTTAGCTTAGTTTACTTAGTTCATTTATGTCCAGATAGAGAGGTGATAGAATTTCATTTCTATATGCAGAATAATAAATGAAGAAGAAGTCTGAATCTTGGTAACCAAGCTGGATTTCTGAGGTCATTCCCAAAAAGTCAATCCTTGCTTGTCAGAGGACCTAAGCCAACACTGGCTAGGAACAATGGGATACTTTGAGCCCTCTGAACACTTTGAATTTACAAGGTCATAGGCTCCCTTCACTGATTAGTGAGCTCCCCAAAGAGGTCTATAGTCAAGAGAAGATAAACAGACAGGTCTTTTTAAATGATTCCACAGACAATCAAAGAGTTTCCTCTTCACTATATGATTCACTGACTGAAACTAGTTGCAAAATGTTTACACATGCTGTATAATCTGCCTCTCTAAGGTACTTTTTTTACATGTTATCCCCATTTTCCCCAAAGCAGCTCCCCAGCACCTCCATACAGAGATCTTCTTCCTAGCATTTTCTATTTGGAGGCACCACCTAAGGCATTCAAGACCCACATTATACTTGGTAAGTGATAACTAATATGTATATAGACTTTAAGGTTTGTAAAATATTTTGTATACTTTATTCCCAGTGATCCAAGGGATAAAATGTTAGGCCTGGAGTCAGAAAGACTCATCTTCCTGAGTTCAAATCTGGCCCTAGGCAAGTCACTTAACTCTGTTTCCCTCAGTTTCCTCATCTGTAGGATGAGCTGGGGAAGGAAATAGCAAACTATTTTAGTATTTTTTCCAAGAACATCCCACATGGAACATGAAGAGTCAAATTTGACTGAAAACAACTTAACAACAACAAGATGTATCTCTTTTAATCCTTAAATAGATAGTAAATGTTAGAAATGAGACAGATGGGTCTCATCTCTTCTTTCTCCACAACACTATGGATGCTTGAGAAAGGTGCAGATCACTAGATGAAATTCAAAGGAGTTCCTTTTGAAGCTCTGTATCTGGTATAATATAATACCCAGAACTCAAAGATTCAAATAATCAATACTTTTAGTAAAATATATATTCTAACAACTCCAGATAGAAGCTGGTTCCAAGGTGGTTAAAAGCAATCAAGATAAAGTAAAAAAGACAACAGCAAGAAGGTTAAGAGTAATGAATAAGGAGGTTCCCTAAGTTTGTAGGAGATCCCTACTAAAGTGTAAACTAAAAATTGTACTTATGCTCTACTTACTCAAAGAGCTCCTGTAAGTCCAAGTTGGTAATGATAGTAATCCAAACTGCCCCTACTCTGACCCACAGTTACAGAATTAGATACTGGCTGGTGGTGTGTGTGGCAATATAGGAACAATCCACTTCACCTAAATTTCACCAATATGCTGGCCTACAAGATAAGGAGTCTTTGCTACCTAGAGACAATAGGAAGAAAATGTTCTGGGAGTTTTGTAGCATTTTTAGAGTAATTCAGGAAGGGGATCCATACCTTCTTTAATGACTGGAAACCAAAAACAACTAATATATATTCCCCAATGGTTTGTCCTTTATCAAATCAATACTTGGATTAATTAATAAACAGCACAGTAATTCTATCCCAGGTAAAAGATGTAATGACACTTTGACTAGTTGTTCTTATCTATAAAATTTTGCCATTGGACTTCTTTTTCATTATCTTTCTGAACTGAACGATGGAAGAACTTTGTAATGCTGAATTCTCACCTTCGGTAATGAGATGTCTTCTCTGGACACCTTGGAGGGAATAAAATGTGCTTTTTGGTACATAGATTCTATTATTAGGCTTTTACTTAAAGGAGAGCAATGACTGAAAATAAGACAACTTATTCGTATCAATTCTTTTTGTCATAATAAAAAACTGTAGGGGTAATGGGAGTAGATATCCATCAAATTGGAATATGGCTGAAAAAAATTGTGGTACATCAATATAATGGAATATCACTGTCATATAAAACCATGAATATGAAGAAACAGAGAAGCATGAGAAGACAAACAAAATGACACAAAATGAAATAAATAGAATCAGGAAAACAATACACATGATGTCTACAACAATGAAATGGAAAGAACAGCAACAACAATAAAATTAAATAAATGCTGGACAATTACAGTAACTAAGACTGTTACTAAAATAGACATGAGAAAATGTACTTCTCTCTTCATTACAGAGGTGGATGACTGTGGTAGAACACTGAGAGTACTATCAGACTGAGCTAATGCATAGGTTAGCTTTGTTCAACTTCTTTTGTTTCTCTTTTTTATTCTTTGTTACAATGTATATCTCTATGGAAGCAGGAAGGGAAAAGGGGAAGGATATCTTTGGAAATAAAGGTGATCAAAAATGAAACAAAACAAAAGACAATGAAAATAAAATAAAAAGTTCCAATGGTAGATAAATCTATTTCTTTAGGGAGCATTTTTTATAAGGTTTATATAATCCTTCCTCACAGTTATCCCCTTCCCCCCACAAATTACTTAGTTAATCTCCTGAAAGTGACAACTACTACTACTAATTATAATTTACATTTCTATAACATTCCTAAGGTTTACAAAATCATTTTAAGCTTAGACATACGTAATACAAACATTATCATCTCCATTTTATAGATACGGAAAATAATCAGAAAACCCCTGTCATACCCAAAGTTATACATCAATTTCCAGCAAAGTCAGGATTTGGACTCAAGTCTTCTCACCTTATGATCAGTGCTTTTTTCACTATGCCACAATGCCTCTAAAATGATTATCTGGCTAACATAGGACACTTGCCCTGAGGTGTGGCTCTTTCTCTTTTGAGAAAACTCTGAAGTAAGAGCTGACTTTCCTGACTTGGAACAGATAGAATCTGGGATTGACTCCTTATGTAACAAGATATTACATAAACATCTTGCAATATTTATCTATATCCATACATTCTTCAGTTTTTTATCATTCACAAATATTTTCTAACATATTCTATATCTAAAATATGTCTAAGACAATGTAGCATAGTAGATAGAGTCAGCCTCAGTGTCAGGAAAAACCTGAATCCCACCTCTGACACCTGAGAATCAAGGACAAATCAGTTAACATTTTTATACCAAAAGCATTAAAGAATCTAAGACTGTAAGTTTCAGGATAATTGCAGATTTGCAATGTCATGAAAATCATAGATTGTCATGAAATTATAGGTTTGGCCAAAAAAAGATAACAAATGTTTGCCAGTTGAATTGATTGATTCCTATAAGGCAGAATCATGTTTAATTCAAAGAAATAGTAATTTCAGAGACATCTAGTTAGTTCTGTGCTAGCAATGGTGGATAAGAAAGAGAATGTTTTGTGTCATATAGCTATAAGGATAGTGTAGCATTATTTAGAAAAAGAATTAATGTTCAACCTTGTATGAAGTTAAATAAATCTATAAGTGAAATAATATATTAAGAGAAACTTAAAGGGATGATTTAATGTTAAAAGTAAGAATCTATGACCAAAGTAAAAGATTTCAAGAAAGATAGCAAGGAACCCTAGAGTGAAGTAGTCACCCCCAAAATTTAATGGATGTATTATGGTTTTGAGGTCAGATATTTGCTTTATCAAAACCAATAATTAACTATAATAATAATAGGTAAAAAAAATTACACTGAAATAAAAAGACAAAGCAGCTAGGAACAGTGGTCAGAGCATGGGGCCTGGAGTCAGGAAGACCTAAATTCAAATCCAGTCTCAATCACTTAATAGCTGTGTGACCCTGGGCAAGTCACTAAACCCTGTTTGCCTCAGTTTCTTCATCTTTAAAATGAGCTTAAGAAAGAAATGGCAAACGACTCCAGGGTTTTCATCAAACAAACAAACTCTCAAATGGAGTCATAAAGAATTGGACACAATTGAAACAACTGAACAACAACAACGAGACAATTAATTCTGAGGATACCTGAACAGAATATTTCTGTGAAGATTGCTAGTGACATGTACGTGAGAGAGAGGGATATATATAGTGAGGACTTGGAGTTTTTTGTCTTTCAAGTGAAACGAGACAAAATAAAATATTTTTAGGGGCACTGTAACTAGTAATAAAACAGTGGCACTCTTAGCACGTCCCAGAAACATGCCTCAAAGTCTTTTGTGCAAAATTTCAATATCCCTCAGCCTGAGAAAGTTTACTTTTCAAAATGACAGGTGACAATAATGCTAATTTATTCCTTGGATGGTTCTTGCAGAATTCATTTTATCAGGTCAAATAGTAAAAAATTCCATCCAAGCCAACAAGCATCTTATACATCTACAATGTATAAAGTATTGTTCTTGGTGCTGGTAATACAAAGATAAACCCCAAAAATAATCCCTACCACTGAAGTATTTATTTTCTACAGAGGGATAAAAAGTTTATACCTATAACTATAAACATTATATGAGGAGAGTTGAGGAAGAAGGAGGAAAATCATAGAAGGCTTTTTGTAAGTGATGTTGCCTGAACCAAATCTTGAAGAAAACTATGGATTCTAAGGCCAGAAGATAAGAAAAAGTGCATTCTTGATATTAGGGGAAGGTAGAGGTAGAATATGGCATGCTGTCATTTTGGTGAGAACATCTAAAAGTGATAGGAATTAAGTCAGGGGAAAAAAGGATGGAAGGAGAAGGTGAAGGGTTTCAGATATCAGAATGAAGAAATTTTATTTTATTCTAGAGGCAAAAGAAAATCACTGAAGGAAGATTTAAGCAGATAGTTGCATGCTCAGATATGTGTGTGAATCTCCCAAACATCTGGGAGTTTTCCAACTTTATCCAACATACATTTATTAGATTCCTCTGCTTTATGAGAGTAACTTCACTAGGAATGAGGATATAAAAGGGGGGAAACCAGCTTTTTTTGCCCTCAAGGAACTTACTTCTTACTATAGTGATACAATACATAAAGATATACAAATACTTATGATGGTCCGAGAAGGGAGGGAGAACTAATGTTCCAAACAATCAGAAAAGCTTTCCTGGAAGAAAATATCATATAAATTGAGTTTTTAAAAAAATATGGAGATTTTTCACAGTTAAAGGTTCTGATAAAGGCCTCATTTCCAAAATATATAGAGAACTGACTCAAATTTATAAGAAATCAAGCCATTCTCCAATTGATAAATGGTCAAAGGATATGAACAGACAATTTTCAGAGGATGAGATTGAAACTATTACCACTCATATGAAAGAGTGTTCCAAATCATTATTGATCAGAGAAATGCAAATTAAGACAACTCTGAGATACCACTACACACCTGTCAGATTGGCTAAGATGACAGGAAAAAATAATGATGAATGTTGGAGGGGATGCGGGAAAACTGGGACACTAATGCATTGTTGGTGGAGTTGTGAACGAATCCAACCATTCTGGAGAGCAATCTGGAATTATGCCCAAAAAATTATCAAAATGTGCATATCCTTTGATCCAGCAGTGTTTCTATTGGGCTTATATCCAAAGAAATACTAAAGAAGGGAAAGGGACCTGTATGTGCCAAAATGTTTGTAGCAGCCCTGTTTGTAGTGGCTAGAAACTGGAAAATGAATGGATGCCCATCAATTGGAGAATGGCTGGGTAAATTGTGGTATATGAATGTTATGGAATATTATTGTTCTGTAAGAAATGACCAGCAGGATGAATACAGAGAGGCTTGGAGAGACCTACATGAACTGATGCTAAGTGAAATGAGCAGAACCAGGAGATCATTATACACTTCGACAACGATATTGTATGAGGACATATTTTGATGGAAGTGGATGTCTTTGACAAAGAGACCTGAGTTTCAATTGATAAATGACGGACAAAAGCAGCTACACCCAAAGAAAGAACACTGGGAAACGAATGTGAACTATCTGCATTTTTGTTTTTCTTCCCGGATTATTTATACCTTCTGAATCCAATTCTCCCTACGCAACAAGAGAACTGTTCGGTTCTGCAAACATATATTGTATCTAGGATATACTGCAACATATCCAACATATAAAGGACTGCTTGCCATCTAGGGGAGGGGGTGGAGGGAGGGAGGGGAAAAAAAAATCAGAACAGAAATGAGTGTCAATATAATGTAATTATTAAATAAAAAATTTAAAAAAAAATATGGAGATGGAGATGAGGATAAAGTATAATCTACAGTTGACACAGCTTATATAAGGGCAAGGAGGTGGGAGACAATGTTGATTTTGGGGAATGATAAGAAGGTCAGCTTGGCAGCAATATAAATCTATTTTGGGAGCCAAAGCATATGAAGAACCTTGATAAAAACAGAAAATATCCAGAGCAGAGCAGTCAGCAGAAGGTTTTGAGTTCATGTTATATAAAAATTAATTGAAGGAATTTGGGCTTGTTAGCTCAGAGAAGACTCGGGGAGGAACATGATAGCTGTCTTCAAGTATTCAAAGGGCTGGCAAGTGAGAGATTAACTTTGTTTTATTGGGTCCCAGAAGGTAGAAGTAGGAGCAATGGGTGAGAGCTGCAAAGAGCAAACTTAGTTTTGACCTAAAGAAAAATTTCTAACAATTAGAGTTATGTGAAAGTGGGTTGAATTGTTTTGACAGGTGGTGGGTCTTTCCTCATTGGAGTTCTACAAGTGAAGACTTAAATAACTACTCACCAGTTATGTTGTGGTGGGGAATCATTCTTGGATACAGATTGGAGGAGATGGCTTCTGAGCTCTTCCAGCTCTAAAATAAGGGGATTCTTAAATAAAAGAATGAATGAGCAAAAAAATGAATGAATGAATAAGTGAATAAATAAATAGAATCAGAGAATTCTAAGATTACATATGTGTGAAGGGAAAGATTTGGAAACATAGCCTGAAGCCAGAGCATAAAAAGCCTTAAACAACAACAAAAATAGGTACATCAAGTGATGCAAAACTGTCTTTAGTTCTTCCAGGTAATCTTAAATTCCAGTCCCTCCAGCTGCCAAGGAGTTTGTATTATATTCTCAAGGAAATAGGAAGCCATTGGAGTTTTGTCAGTGGAGAAGTCACGTGGGCAGATTTGAGTTTTGAGTGTATGGAGAAGGTATTAGAAAAGGGAGAGAATAGAAATCAGACAGATATCTGGTGAGGAATCTATTACAACTGTTAGGTCAGGCTCCCAAAGAAGATAGTGGCTGTGACATTGGAAAGAAGGGCACAAATCCAAGCGATATTATGGACAAGTGTGGTTCCATTATTTTCATTAAAAACTATTTTACAGAAAATATATTAAGAGTCAGAGCAGTGCCATTCTGAGGCACACAAGTCTGAATCAAGTAACATCAATTTCTTCAGAAAGCATTTCCAGGACAATTCTTTCCTCTCATCAGTCCTTTCCCTCACCTCCAAACTTGTCTCCTTTTCCCATAACTTGTTCATTCATTTTATTTACCAAGCTAAGATATAAATTTTTTTTCTGCTTTCCAATGTTTAAAATTAGGAAGAAGATGGTATCTCAAAACTGTCTTTATTTGCATCCACAAAAGCAAATATTCAAATAAACAAAGCAAGGAGAAAATTACATAAAACCATAAATTTTAGTCTATATATAATTTGGTTAAATGTATATGTTAACTTTAATACAATAACAAAAATTCCTGTTTACTTGTGTATCTTCTTCTTTCTGTATTTTTTTCATTCTGGTTATTTTATTCCTATTATTGGTAACATAGTTATGGTCACACACATATAGATGTAATTTGTATTCTACTTTCTTTCTTGGATCATTTTATATAACTTTTTGTTTTCTTTATATTTACAAATTTTTATAGCAAAATCATATTTACTTTCATGGTTTATTTAGGCATTCCCCAATCACTGAGGTAGTATTAAATTTTTTTTCTTAATCTACATGAAGTTACTATGACTATTAGACCTTTTTCTCCTCCCCCTCTCCCCAATAATAGTTTTAGAACACCATCACTTGGTCAAATGATATACATACACACATACATAAACACATATAAAATCAGTTTTATAATTCATTGTATAGCATCCTAAGATTCTCTTTAAAAACTGCATAAATCCACAGCCTCATTCACATTGTAATAACATATTTGTTTCTACCTCTCACTGTACATTTTCTTGTTCTTAGCTATCTTTGGCAATTTAATGGGAAAGAGATGATATCTCAGAGTTGCCTTTATTTACATTTTTCTATTACTATTGGTTATATTACTATTGTGAGTATTGGAACAATTTTTCAGGGTGTTATTGATAATTTGGCTTTTATCCTCTGCAAACTACCTGTGTATATCTTTTGACCATTTCAAATGGGAGAATGGTTCTCACCATTATAAATTTGCATGAATCCCTTTTAGATTCTGTAGTCAGATTTTTATCAAAGATATATATGGAAGTTTCTTTTCCCAATCCATTTCTTCCCTTTCTCTTTTAGATGCATTGCTTGTTATTGTGCAAAAACTCATTATTTTTAACCTTAATTAAATACATTTATTTTGTTTCCAATAATTTCTTGTGTTTTCCTATTGATAAGAATTTGCTCCCTCTTCACAACTGCAGTAACACTCCATTTTCTATATTTATGATGTGCTTTTCCAGATTTAGATCATTGATCCCCTTGTAATGTATTATAGTATATGGTAAGAGATCTAATCCCATTTTTTTTCTTTACCATGCTCCTATCCAATTTTCCCAAAGGCTTTTATTGAATATCTGTCTCTAATGTTTCACAATGTTGAATTTATTAAACACTACTCTGTTTTATACTTTTGGTTCTAATTCTAGATTATCTACTCTGTGTTTTTAACTATTTTTCTTACTTTTTTAATTAGTGCAAGATCATTTTGATAAGTATCATATTGTAGTCTAATTTAAAAGAAGTGCAAGGCAATCTACACTTTCTTTTCTCCTTTGTAATCTCCCTGTTTTAAAATATAAAAATATTAATCTATATTCAATTACATGCAATAGCTAGTTAATATCTTAACTGATACTTTTATTGAATTCATTTGGGTAATATTACTCAATTACATGAAATAGCTAGTTAATATCTTAACTGATACTTTTATTGAATTCATTTGGGTAATATTACTATCTTTGCTATGTTTCCTCTGCCTAGCCACATAGCTAATAATAATAATAACTAGCATTTATTCAGTACTTTATGATTTGTAAAACACTTTGCATATATTATATCACTTGATTCTTTCCACATCATTTGGAGGTAAATTCTATTATTATTCCTTTTTGTTCAGTTGTTCAGTTGCATCCAATTCTTTATGACCCCATGGACCATGGCTTGCCAATACTATCCACAGGGGTTTCTTGACAAAGATGTTGGAATTATTTGCCATGTCTGTCTCCAGTGGATTAAGGCAACCATAGATTAAATTATTTGTCCAGGATCACATAGCTAGTAAGTGTCTGAAGTCATATTTAGACTCAAATCTTTTTTGACTCCAGATTCAATGCTTTATCTACTTATCCACTCAGCTCCTAATTTTACAGATAAGGAAACAAAATACAGAGAAGTTGAGACCTTCCAAGGTTCACATAGCTAGTGTCTGAAAATGGATTCATATTCAGGACTTCATGATTCCAAATCTAATACATGTCTAATACAAATCTAATAATGTCAGTATACAAATGACTGTTCTATATACCATTAAATATTTCCACAAGCAAATCATTTTTCCATGCTTTTCTATGCAAATTATTTTGGTATTAGCTTTATATGGGTTTTACATATATGTTAAAATATTGCTAAATATTTCTATAGATTTTTCATTAAACACTAATGATATTTGATTAACACTGGTATTTTTAAATTTCATACAAACATACACAAATACAAATACATGATGGTATTGATAGGTAGCTTTTGTAACTATATCTTATATCCTGGTATCTTGCTAAAGTAATTTATAATTTCAAATAACTTTTTATCATTATTGCCTGAATTTTCTAATTATTATCCACTTTTCTGAACTCCTTGAGTGCATGATTCTTCCCCGAGGTCACTTCCCACCAAGCAATTGTTACAAAATGAACCTTCAAAGATTATTTCTAAAAGGAAGAGTCAGTTGGTTACTCTCTGAAACCATACTTTCTTAATCCATACATTTTCCTAGTGATTTTCCTTTGGGTAGTTAAGAGCATTACCATCCTCCTCAAAACACACTACCCTTCTTCCCCAAACATTATTCAATCAACACTACTATAGTAGTATTGGAAAGGGGAAGTTACTTATTTGCCTAGTTCTTTTATTTATTATCACAGTGTTTTCCCAAATCAAAATACATTATTCTGATCACTATTACCTATATAGTGCCTTCCTTTCCATAGGGACTATCTTTGGATAGGTTGAGTGAATAACTACCTAAACTTATCTATTTATTTAGTGCTATATACCAATCAGAATCCTTAGAAACTATTTAATGATTATTCTTGCTTACCTTCTAATCATGTCTGCATTAGATACTTATGTATCTGTATGCCTAGACTTCAGTGCTTTTTTCATTCATTCACACATTCATTCACACCATCAAATCATCTACAGAGAGATTTTAATATTTTCTTTTTTAATTCTTGTATCAAATACATATTAATTGTATTAAGAAAAAAATTATATTGGGACTCTAATACATTGTTGGTAGTGTTGTGAACTGATCCAATCATTCTGGAAGCAATTTGGAACTATGCCCAAAAGATTATAAAAAGTGCATACTTTTTGATTCAGCAGTGCTACTACCAGGTCTGTATCCTAAAGAGATCATTAAAAAGGGGGAAAGAACTCAACATGTACAAAATTTTTTGAGAGAGCTATTTTTGTGGTAACAAGGAATTAGAAATTGAGGGAGTGTCCATCCATTGAGGAAAGGCTGAATAAATTGTAGAATATGAATGCAATGCAATATTATTGTTCTATAAGAAATAATTATCAGGCAGATTTCAGAAAAACCTGGAAAGACATACATGAATTGGTGCTGAATGAAGTGAGCAGAACCAGGAGAACATCGTACATAGTAATAGCAAAATAATGTGATGATCTATGTGATGAGGGCAAACTAGAACCATTCCCAATAAGATCAGGGGTGAAACAAGTTTACCTCCTATCACTATTACTATTCAATATTGAATTAGAAATGTTAGCTTTGGCAATAAGAGAAGACAAAGAGATTAAAGAAATTTGAGTAGGTAATGAGTAAACCAAATTATCACTCCTTGAAGATGATATGATATACTTACAGAATCCTAGAGAATCAACTAAAAACCTACTAGAAACAATTCTACAAACGACTAGAAACAACTTTACCAGATACAAAATAAATACATATAAATCATAAGATTTTTATATATTACCTACAAAGTACTGCAGCAAGAGATACAAAGGGAAAATTCATTTAAAATAACTAGATAACATAAAATATTTGGAAGTTTATCTGCCAAATTAAGGTCAGGAATTATATGAACACAATTACAAAACACTTTCCACACAAATAAAGTGAAATCTAATCAATTAGAAAAATACCAAGTGCTCATGGGTAGGCTGAGTGAATATAATAAAAATGACAATACTACCTAAATTTATCTACTTATTCAGTGCCATATCAATCAAACTCCCATGAAATTATTTTGCAGATTTAGAAATTCATCTGGAAGAAAAAAAAAGTCAAGAATTTCAAGGGAATTAATGGAAAAAAATGCAAATGAAGATGGCCTAGCTGAATCAAACCTAAAACTATAAGCAGCAATCATGAAATTCATTTGGCACTGGCTAAGAAACTGAGTAATCAATCAGTGGAATAGATTAGATTCAAAGGACAAAAGATTCAATGACTACAGTAGTCTAGTGTTTGAAAAACTCAAAGATCCCAGCTTTTGAGATAATAACTTACTATTTGACAAAAACTGCTGAGAAAACTGGAAATTAATATGACAGAAACTAGGCACTGACCCACCCCTAACACTGTATACCAAGATAAGGTTAAAAATGGGTTCATGATCTAGACTTAAAGAATAATATTATAAGAAAATTAGAAGAGCAAAGGATAGTTTACCTTTCAGATCTGTGGAAGAAAGGAATTTGTGGCCAAAGAAGTACATTATTAAATACATAGATAATTTTTATTATATTAAGTTGAAAAGTTTTTGTACAAATAAAACCAATGCAGACAATATTAAAAGGAAAGGAATAAACTGGGGGAAATTTTTTTACATTCAAGGGTTCTGATAAAGGCCTCATTTCTAAAATATATAAAGAAGTTACTCAAATTTATAAGAATTCAAGTCATTCTCCAATTGATAAATGGTTAAAAGATAGGAACAATTTTCAGAAGAAGAAATTGAAATCATTTCTAGTTATATGAAAAGTTGTTCTAAATCACTATTGATCAGAGAAATGCAAAACACACTTCTCAGATTAACTAAAATGATAGGAAAAGATAATTATGAATGTTGGAGAGGATACGGCAAAACTGGGACACTAATATATTGTTGGTGGAGTTGTGAACTGATTCAACCATTCTGGAGAGCAATTTGGAACTATGCCCAAAGGGCTATCACGTTATGTATACCCTCTACTCCAGCAGTGTTTCTACTGGGCTTGTATTCCAAAGAAATAGGGAGGAAAAAGTACCCACATGTGCAAAAATGTTTGTGACAGCCCTTTTTGCAGTGACAAAAAACTGGAAACTGAGTGGATGCCAATCAGTTGGAGAATAGCTGTTTAAGTTGTGGTATATAAATCTTATGGAATATTATTGTTCTATAAGAAATGACCAGCAGGATAATTTCGGAGAGGCCTGGAGAGACTTACATGAATTGATGCTTAGTGAAGTAAGCAGAACTAGGAGGTCCATTGTATACAGCAATAACAAGTTTATAGAATGATCAATTCTGATAGACATGGCTTTTTTAATTATGAGATGATTCAGGCCAATTCCAATGGGCTTGTAATGAAGAAAGCCATCTACATCCAGAGAGAGGAGTGGGGGGATTGAGTGTAGATCAGAACATAGTATTTTCATTCTTTTTGTGGTTGTTTGAATTTTATTTTCTTTCTCATTTTTTTCCTTTTTGATCTGATTTTTCTTGTGAAGCATGATAATTGTGGAGATATTTATAGAAGAATTGCACATGTTTAACATATATTGGATTGCTTGCCATCTAGGGAGGGGTAGAGGGAAAGGAGGGAAAATTTGGAACACAAGGTTTTGCAAGGGTCAGTGTTGAAAAATTGTCCATGCATATGTTTTGAAAATGAAAAGCTTTAATAAAAAAAAGATAAAGTGATGATCAACTATGCTAGAATTAGTTCTTCTCAGCATTACAGTGAACCAAGACAATTCCAATAGATGTGATGGAAAATGCCATTGACGTCTAAACAAAGAACTATGGTGACTGAATGTATATCAAGGCATCCTATTTTCACTTTTTTGTTATTCTTTCTTACAGTTTTTCCCTTCAATTCTTCTTTTTCTTTCACAACATGACTAATATGGAAATATATTTAAAATGATTGCACATGTATAACATATATCAGACTGCTTGCTCTCTTGGAAATTTGGGATTCAAAATTTTACAAAAATTAATGTTAAAAACTATTTTACTGGTAATTGGATAAAATGAAATACTATTAAGTGGGGGAAATAATTGTTTCATTTCTAGGTTTTTAAGAATCAAAAATATTTCAATATATTAATATCATTAATGAGCTAATCTCCAATTGATGTGATTTGTTTTATAGATTATTTTAAAACAACAAAGCATTCATGGTATAAATACTACTTGCTCATAATGAATAAACCAGGATAAATTGCTACATGCTATTTATCAGTATTTTATTTAATACTCTGTAACTAATATTCTTCAATGATATTGTTTTCTTTCTTTCTTTTTGTATTTTGTTTTGTTTTATTATTACCACTTTTGCATCAAAAGCAAATTTGATTCAGTCAGAAAGAATAAGATAAAACGCAATATATTCCTATTTTAAAAAACTTTAAATTACAATTTTAAAGGAGGGAAAGGACCTGTATGTGCAAGAATATTTGTGGCATCCCTCTTTGTAGTGGCCAGAAATTGGAAACTGAATGGATGCCCATCAATTGGAGAATGGCTAAATAAATTGTGGTATATGAATGTTATGGAATATTATTGTTCTGTAAGAAATGACCAACAGACACCTGTCAGATTGGCTAGAATGACAGGGAAAGATAATGGGGAATGTTGGAGGGGATGTGGGAAAACAGGGACACTGATACATTGTTGGTGGAATTGTGAACACATCCAGCCATTCTGGAGAGCAATTTGGAATTATGCTCAAAAAGTTATCAAGCTGTGCATACCCTTTGATCCAGCAGTGTTTCTACTGGGCTTATACCCCAAAGAGATACTAAAGAAAGGAAAGGGACCTGTATGTGCCAAAATGTTTGTGGCAGCCCTGTTTGTAGTGGCTAGAAGCTGGAAAATGAAAGGATGTCCATCAATTGGAGAATGGTTGAGTAAATTGTGGTATATGAATGTTATGGAATATTATTGTTCTGTAAGGAATGACCAGCAGGATGAATACAGAGAGGACTGGTGAGACTTACATGAACTGATGCTGAGTGAAATGAGCAGAACCAGGAGATCATTATATACCTCAACAACGATACTGTTTGAGGATATATTCTAATGGAAGTGGATCTCTTCGATAAAGAGAGCCTTAATTGATCAAAGATGGACAGAAGCAGCTACACCCAGAGAAAGAACACTGGAAATGAATATAAACTGCTTGCATTTATGTTTTTCCTCCCGGGTTATTTATACCTTCTGAATCCAATTCTCCCTGTGCAACAAGAAAACTGTTTGGTTCTGCACACATATATTGTATCTAGGATATACTGCAACCCATTCAACATGTAAAGGACTCTTGCCATCTCGGGGAAGGGGTGGAGGGAGGGAGGGGTAAAATCGGAACAGAAATGAATGCAAGGAATAATGCTGTAAAAATTACCCTGGCATGCGTTCTATCAATAAAAAATTATTTAAAAAAATTGACAAAGCCAAGATCAAGATATTAAAAAAAAAAAGAAAGAAAGAAATGACCAACAGGATGATTTCAGAAAGGTCTGGAGAGACTTACATAAACTGATGCTGAGTGAAATGAGCAGGACCAGGAGATCATTACATACTTCAACAACAAAACTATATGATGATCAATTCTGATGGATGTGGCCACCTTCAACAGTGAGATGAACCAAATCAGTTCCAATAGAGCAGTAATGAATTGAACCAACTACCCTCAGTGAAAGAACTCTGGGAGATGACTATGAACCACTACATAGAATTCCCAATCCCTCTATTTTTGTCTAACTGCATTTTTTATTTCCTTCACAGGCTAATTGTACACTATTTCAAAGTCTGATTCTTTTTGTACAGCAAAATAATTGTTTGGACATGTATACATAATTGTATTTAATTTATACTTTAACATATTTAACATGTATTGGTCAACCTGCATCTAGGGGAGAGGGTGGGGGGAAGGAAGGGAAAAATTGGAACAAAAGGTTTTGCAATTGTCAATGTTGAAAAATTACCCATGCACATATCTTGTAAATAAAAAGCTATGATAATAATAATAATAATAATAATAATAAAACCTTTAGATTATGTAGGGATTATTTGGATCTTTGGTTGAGTTCATTTGTGAATCTGATCTTTAATGTATTTTTATGTAGTAACTCATTAATGACTTGTTTAATTTTTCTTTCTATAAATGAGTTATTTAGGCTACCTATTCATTATTATTAATTTTAATATTAATTTATGCATTTTATATTTCTTTATACATTTCAATTTATATTTTCAGTTTTATTGGAAGATAGCTGTGCATCATAGTTTCTGGCAGATTTTAAAAGTATCTATTGTTCTCATTGTGATCTGTTCTTTCTAACTTCTATTTGCAGTATTTTCTTTCTCTTTAAGATTAAATTTTTAATTGTTTATAACTTTTAATGATTTAAAAATCCCATCAGCTTTAGGCATAAATTCAATTGTGATTTAGCATCTACTTTCTTGCTTTTTCCTTTTATTCTTATCATTTCCTTCTTTGTACTTGTTTTTGGTAAATTTGTTCATTTCTTTAACAACAAAGAGTTCATCAATGTTCTCTTTCCTTTCTTGCTAATATGTTTATAAGGAAAGAGATTTATTTTTGAGGACTGCTTTGCCTACAACTCATACATTTTGATCCCTTGTATTTTTACTGTCATTATCTTTAATATGATATTTTACTTCGATAATGTGTTTTTTAACTCGTCATTATTCAAAAAGTTATTTTTAACCTCCACATAGGCTTGTATGTTTTGATAATATTTTCCCCATTGGTGCCATTCTCAATTTATTTACCATTTCTTTGTGTCTCAGAATACTATCAATTTCTATGAATGTTATATATGTATTTGGGGGAAAATAAATGCATAATTTCTATTTTTCCCACTAAACTCTTGTCATATATTTATCAAATCCTTTCATTTAGAATTCTTTTTATGTGTCACTTCCCTCTTGTTTACATTTTTGTTAGACATTTCTATTAATGAAATTTTTAAAAGCTAATTTTATTAATTTTTCTCTGATTAAAAAACAAATCAAGAACTTTTGCTTTATCAATTTGTTTGTAATGCTATTTGGGACATTGATATTATTTCAGGAAAGGTAGCTATTTCAGAAAATATTTCTTCAGTATTTTTGCCCTTGTTTTTTAAATCCACAACTTCTCTCCTCCATTTCCTGAGATCTCTTATTTCTTCCTTTCTCTTAATGACTTTTAAAAATCATATTCTTTTTATTAAGCATATAATGGAGTAAACAGTTCTCTCTTACCTTCATGAACATGAAGCTAAGAACATAAGGCAAATATAATGAGAGACTAGCCAATGCCCCAGTACTTATGTACATACGCAATGTGTATGGTCCTTACAAATTCCTATGTGAAAGAGTCTGGGGAATTTATTTTTAAAGAGGTATGATCATATCAAATGCATAATACCTTTCTAAAAGTACATCCCTCAAGAAAGGAGGAAGAGAAGGAAGGAGAGAGGGAGAAAAGGAAAGAAGGAAGGAAGGAAAAAAAGGAAGGAAGGAAAGAAGGAAGGAGGGAGGGAAAGAAGGAGAGAGAAAAGGAAAGAAGGAGAGAGGAAGGGAGGGAGGAAGGAAGGAAGGAAGGGAGGAAGGGAGCAAAGGAAGAAGGGAGGGAGGGAGAAAGGAAGGGAGGGAGGGAGAAAAGAAGGGAGAGAGGGACAGAGAGGGAGGGAGGAAGAGGGAAGGAAGGAGGGAAGGGAGGAAGAAAGGAGGGAAAGGGGGAAGGGAGGAAGGAAGAATATACATTTATTAAGTACCAACTATATGCCAAGCACTGTGCTAAGTGTTTTACAAATTTTATCTCATTTTAAAAAGAGTCTTTTTTATTGTCTGAATAGCATTATTTGGGGTACATTCATAAGTCTCTAGTTAGTCAGAATCTGTTCCTTCTCTTGTTCTGACTTCTTGTCCAATGGCATTCCAGCAAATGAGATGTGGATATCTGGGAATATCCATAATCCTAGTCCATAATTAATGCCCTCAAGTATTTGATATCCACTCTATCAGTAAATGAGACATGAATTCATCTGGAAATAACACTATATTTGGTCCCAAAATTGGTGGGTCCAGTGTATATAGGAATAACATTAAATTTGAACTCATTCTTTCTAGAAATTGAAATATAGGGGAAAGTATATCCCTAGGTATTAGAATAGAGGAAACATTTTGTACTTCTGTTCTTGCTATGTCTTCAAAAATAAATTCCTATTTATAAAAACTAATCAATGTTGATTGCTTAAATGGAACTAGGGTATTAATCACTATGGGCTGAGTATACTAGAATGAGGCCTTATTCACACCAATGACATTGGATAAGACCCCAAACATTGGGAAGAGGAGATTTAATACACTGGGAGAATGAGCACACAAAATAATTGCTACAATTATATTTTGAGATTTTCTGCTTTTGTCTTTTTCATGTTTTTGAATAGAATATTAAGAAGGTGAAAGTCATTCTGACATAATTTTTTGTATTTGTTAGTTTTGGACATGGGAAAATTTGGGTTCAAATTTTGTGTGCAACACAAATTGACAATGTAATCATGGGCAAATCCCACAATCCCACAGAACCTTAATAAATTCATTAAGATCAAAAATAGAAGAATAATTAATACTATGCATCAATAGTTCCCATACCTGAAATATTATACACTAGTGAAATCTCAAGTCCACACCAAAAAGGAAACAAAAATAAAGGAAGTAAGTTTGCTTATGATAGCTCATTTCAACATTTTCTTGAAATGCCTTATTACTTCCAAATTTAAATTTTCCCTCAAAGGAAAAAAGATTTGCTACTATTAGGGAAAAAAAAAAAAAAAGAGTGTCCTGATACATAATTGTAAGGGTCCACAGAGGAACCTCGCATAGTATAATGAGGAAGTAAAGAGGCTTTGATGCCTGAGGCAACCCAATGTGATCTCTGCAAGTAGTAGGGACCACCTTGTGAAAAGAAGCTCTGGTCCATGGAGAACACATCATCAATGAGAGATGTCTCCTTCTCTTATTGGCTGTGTGTACAACCTCATTGACCCAATTTAAGTAGTGGGACCTAGGAAGTAGAGGGAATGTAGAGGAATTCAGAGAGACAGCAGGATGTGAGGGGGTGAAATAAAGATTTGAGCTCAAAAGCTCCTGTGTCCGGGTGTTCCGTTGAACAAGAACCATTGCTTGACAAGGCAGTGGCTAGAAACCTCTGAAAGCCTGGGATTAGGTAAAACTGGCAATCAGTAACCTCTGAGGGGGAGGTTACACATAATCTTAAAATAGTTCTCAAATTGAGGTCCACAAATATTTTGAAGAAATAGCAAGGATCACTGAGATAGGTATATAGCCAACATAGTGGATTAGGACTATGATGCACATAATATCAGTTACAGCAGAGACTATCAGTGATGAATCTATTGAGTTTGGGAGTTCTAAATTGCATTGGTCTATGCAGATTGAGCATCAGTGTTAAGGGAGGTACTAATAAGGTAACTCCTGGGAGCAGAGGAAGAACTTGTGGTTTGCCTAAGGAAGAGCGAACCATTCCAAATCAGAAACCAGATAGATTAAAATTCTCCTTAAAATCAGTCAAGACTGAAATTGGGTCAAAGAGTATCCTCCATATTTTGTGCTTAGGCAAAAAGAAGAAATTGAATTTTATTTTTTTAAAAAATGCTTATTCTGATGAGAATCATCAAGATATGGGTCAAGAAATTTTAGAATATTAATTTAAAATCTGCTTCATTTATTGCTGTTTGTTGTTATGGGAGAAGTTAGATGAGGCAGTGAATACAACCATGATTCTGGATTCAAAAAGACTTGAGTTCAAATTAAGCCTTATATATTAGTTGTGTGACTCTAGGCAAGCCAGTTAACCTTGTTTGCCTCACTTTCCTTATCTGTAAAATGAGCTGGACAAGGAAATAGCAAATCCTTCCAGAATCTTTGTCAAGAAAATCTAAATAAGGTGGGAATATATATAGAAGAATTGCATATATTTAACGTATATTGAATTACTTGCCTCTAGAGGAGGGGTTGGGGGGAAGAGAAGGAGGAAAAAAACTGAAACACAAGGTTTTACAAGGGTGAATGTTGAAAATTATCTATGCATATGTTTTGAAAATAAAAAGCTTTAATAATCATAAAGAATTTCCAAACAAAGTCACCATAGGACAAAAAAGAAAATATAAATGGGTCAGGAAGATTCAAATATAACTGACTGAACAACAATAAAAAATTTTAAATCTGTTTTGTTACTTTGTAATATATTCAGAAAATGATTCTGAGTCATTAGAGGGAGGGACTGAGGGAAAAAGAAACAGAGAGCTGGAGACAGAAAGAGATAAAGATAGAGACAGAGGGATAGACAGAGGGAAAGAAGCAGAGAGACAGAGAGAGAGAGAAAGGAAGACAGAGAGGAGAAGGAAATAGAAAAGGAGACAGACAGACAGACAAGGACAGAAATAGAGACAGAGAGACGGACAGAGGCAGAGAGATAGAAGGAAGGATGGAAGAGGAGAGAGAGAGAGAGAGAGAGAGAGAGAGAGAGAGAGAGAGAGAGAGAGAGAGAGAGAAAGAGAGAGAGAGAGAGAAAGGGACGGAGGGGAGGAAGGAGAGAAGGAGGGAAGAAGGGAGAAAGGGAAAGAGGGAAGCTAAATTATATTCCTTTGATAGTGCTTACTAAAACAGGAAGAGCCAGCCTTACAGAAGGCAGAATAGATCATTTTCTTCTTTAATGATCAGTCTAGTGGCCTGGCATAAAACATGGTTCTCTGGCTCCTCTGAAAAGATGACATGTGGCTGAAATACCCTCATAATGCCTTCAAAAACTTCAGCATAAATTTGATCCAAGTCCCTAAACCTAGATACTAGTGACATCTGGTTCATGGATCCCTTCCTTCTCCAAACTCTTATTTTTCATTGCTACATATATCCTAAGTCTGTTCCCAGATGCTCCCTTCCATTGTGGGCACTGGGGTCATACAGTAACATATGGATACCTGGAATTAATTAAGTATTTTATAAGCTTGAATTGCTCTGGGGGGGAAAAAGCAGACTAGGAGCAGAGAAGTTTATGTTATGTCCATAGCTCAAGTATGCTAATACCTCCATTAGGGCTCACTAAATTCTCTAAACCTTATTTTTCTTCTCTGAGCCACACAAATGTCACTTTATCTCATCCCTCATAAATGTCCTATTCTGTCTATATCTGGGCTCCTGTGTGCACAGCCCAAAAATACACTCAGATGTCCTATATTTGGAATTTCTGGATCTTCCATACAAATCATAGTTTTTTATTTTTATTTTATTTATTTATTATTTTTATTTCCTGATCCTGGTTGTTATTCGCTCTTTTCCATTCAATCAAGAATAACCTGTCTTTTCTTAAAATATTTTTATTTTAGCAATCTAGTATTTGACAAATCCAAAGACTCTAGCTTTTGGTATAAGAATTCATTATTTGACAAAAACTACTGGGAAAATTGGAAACCAGCATGCAGAAATTAGGCATAGATCCACACCTAATACCGCATACTAAGTCAAAATGGGCTCATGATCTAGACATAAAGAATAATATTACAAAGATATTAGAAGAACATAGTAAACTATTTGCATTTTTGATTTTCTTCCCGAGTTATTTTTAACTTCTGAATCCAATTCTCCCTGTGCAACAGGAGAACTGTTCGGTTCTGAAAATATGTATTGTATCTAGGATATACTGCAACATATTTAACATATATAGGACTGCTTGCCACCTTGGGGGGGGGGAGGGAGGAAGGGGAAAAAAATCGAAACATAAGTGAGTGCAAGGGATAATGTTGTAAAAAAAAATTACCCTGGCATGGATTCTGTCAATACAAAGTTATTATTAAATAAAATAAAATTAAAAAAAAAGAAGAAGAACATAGTATAGTTTACCTCACAAATCTGTGGAAAAGGAAGGAATTTGTGACCAAAGAAGAAATAGAGATCATTATTGATCACAAAATAGGTAATTTTGATTATATTAAGTTAAAAAAGTTTTGTATAAATAAAACTAATACAAATAAGATTAGAAGGGAAGCAATAAACTGGAAAAAACATTTTTATATTCAAAGGTTCTGATAAAGGCCTCATTTCCAAAATAGATAGTGAATTGACTCAAATTTATGAGATATGAAGCCATTCTCCTATTGATAAATGGTCAAAGGATAGGAACAGACAATTTTCAGATGAAGAAATTGAAACTATTTGTAGTCATATGAAAATGTGCTCCAAATCACTATTGATCAGAGAAATGCAAATCAGATTAAGACAATTCTGAAATACTAATACACACCTGTCAGATTGGCTAAGATGAAGGAAATGATAATGACCAATATTGAAGGAGAAAATTGGGACACTGTTACATTGTTGGTGGGATTGTAAAGGGATCCAACCATTCTGGAGAGCAATTTGGAACTATGCTCAAAAAGTTATCAAACTGTGCATACCCTTTAACCCAGCAGCGTTTCTACTGGGATTATATCCCAAAGAGATCTTAAAGGAGGGAAAGGGGCACATGTACAAAAATGTTTGTGGAAACTCTTTTTGTAGTGGCAGGAAACTGGAAAGTAAGTGGATGCCCATCAGTTGAGCAATGGCTGAATAAGTTATGGTATATAAATGTTATGGAATATTATTGTTCTATAAGAAACAATCAATGGGATGATTTCAGAGAGGCCTGGAGAGACCTACGTGAACTGATGCTAAGTGAAATGAGCAGAACCAGGAGATAATTATACACGGCAACAACAATACTATATGATGATCAATTCTGATGGAAGTGGCTCTATTCAACAATTAGTTGATTCAAACCAGTTCCACTTATTTGGTGATGAAGAGCACCATCAGCACTGAGAGAGAGAACTCTGGGAACAGTGTGGACCACAACATAGCATTTTCACTCTCTGTTATTTGCTTGCATTTTGTTTTCTTTCTCAGTATTTCTTTTTCTTCCTTCTTGATCTGATTTTTCTTGTGCAGCAAGATAACTGTATAAATATATATATATACATATATTGAATTTAACATGTGTTGAACTATCTGCCAGGTAAAAGAAGGGTGGGGGAAAAGAGGGGAAAATTTGGAACAAAAAGTTTTACAAGAGTTAATGTTGAAAAAATTACCCATGCATATGTTTTGTAAATAAAAAGCTTTGATTTAAAAAAAGAAAAGAAAACATTTTTATTTTGTCAATGACATATAAAAACACTCATTTTTCTTCATCCTTGAGATAGCATACTTGCAACAATATATTCTTAAAACCAAACTAGTGTAATGACTGGGCAGCTACATTATGGATAGCGCTCTAGGTCAGAAGTCAGAAAGACTCATCTTCCTGAATTCAAATCTGATCACAGATACTAGCTGTGTGATCCTGGAAAAATAACTTAGCCCTGTTTGCCTCAGTTCCATTCCTCATCTGTAAAAATGGACTGGAAAAGGAAATGGCAAAAACACTCTACTATGTCAAAAAAACAAACAAACAAACAAACAAACAAACTCCAGTGTTCATGAAGAAGCAGACATGACTGAACAACAATACTATAAAGACTGAAAACTCTATTGAGGGAGTTCTATTTTATATCACTGTGGGAATTATGGGATGAGAAAGAAGGGAACATAATACTGTCTTAACAAAATTAATGTAGTGTCAATGCCAGTAAGGGACCACTGTTCTACATTAGTCCTTCAGAGTAGTTGTGGATGATTGTACTACTGAAAATAACAAAGTCATTCACAGCTGCTCATCTCAGAACATTGCTATTACTTTGTATACAGTATATTTCACTTTGCTCAAGGAGGACTTTCCTGAGAGCATCCTGCTCATCATTTCCCAGAGAACAATAATATTCCATTAGAAAAACTTGCTTTGAAAATTATTTTACAATTACTTTTGTTAATTGTATTTTCCCCATTTATTCTCTTTCATTTCCCCCCTGTTCCTCTTCAAAAGTATTTTGCCACTGACCACTCCCTCTCCCAATATGCCATCTTTTTTATTACCCTTCTCCCATCCCACATTACCTTTTCCTTCCTATTTTCCTGCAAGATAAGATACATTTCTATATTCTTATTGAGTATGTATTTGAGCCAATTCTAAGGTTTACTCATTTCCCCTGTCCTCCTCCTCTTCCCCTCCACTGTAAAAATTTTTTCTTGCCTTTTTTTATGGCAGATAATTTGCATTATTCCACTTCTTGCTTTTCCTTTCTTCCAGTACATTCTTCTCTCACCCATTAATTTTATCATTAAAAAAAGATATCAGCCCTTCATATTCAACTCACATCTGTGCCCTCTGTCTATATATACTCCTAACTTCCATAATAATGAGAAATTCTAATGAAATAAAAGCATCATTCTCCCATATACAAATGTAAACGATAAACCTTATTAAATCCTTTATGATATCACTTTCCTCATTGCCTCCTTATGCTTCTCCAGAGTCCTGTATTTGAAAATCAAATTTTCCATCCAGCCCTGGTCTTTCCATCATGAATACTTGAAAATCCTCTGTTTCACTGAATGACCACCTTTTCTTCTGAAGAATTATGATCTGTTTTGCTAGGTAGGTGATTCTTGGTTGCAATCTTAGCTCCATTGCTCTCTGGAATATCATGTTATAAGCCCTTATAATATTACAAAGCCCTTTAATTTAGAAGCTGCTAAATCTTGTGCTTTTCTGACTGTGTCTCCATTATACTTGAATTAGTTTTTTCCTAGATGTTTGTAATATTTTCTCCTTGACCTGGGAGTTCTGGAATTTGGCTATAATATTCATGGAAGTTTTTGTTTTGGATCTCTTTTAGGAGGATTCTTTCAATTTCTATTTTACTTTCTAGTTCTAGAATATTAGGACAGTTTTCCTTAATAATTTCTTGAAAGATGATGTCCAGGTTCTTTTTTTTGATCATGACTTTCAGGTAGATCAATAAGTTTCTCTCCTGAATCTATTTTCCAGGTCAGATGTTTTTCCAATAAGATATTTCACATTTTTTCCTGTTTTTCTTTTTTCTTTTGGTTTGTTTTAGAATATCTTGATTTCTTATAAAGTCCTTAGCTTCCATTAGCTCAATTCTGTTTTTAAGGAATTATTTTCTATCTCCTTTCCCAATTGGTCAGTTTTGCTTTTTAGGGCATTCTTTTCTTCATTAGTTTTTTTATATTTCCTTTTGTACCTCTCATTTTTCCCCTAATTTTTCCTCTATTTATCTTCAAATTCCCTTTTGACTTCTTCTATGGCCCGAGCCCAATTCTTAATTTCCTTGAGGTTTTAGATGATCTTTGACTTTGTTCTGAGTGGATGTTTTGATCTTCTTTGTCGCCAAAATAACTTTCAATGGTCAAAAACTTATTTTTTTCCCATTCATTTTCCTAGCCTGTTACTCAGGTTACTCAGCTGTTTTCAGAAATCCTTCTAGGAATCTGAGTCCAAGCACTCTTTTCTGCCCTGGAGCTGTTAGGTGTGCCCTGCCCCACTGTAGCTGTAGGATCTAATGGGCTGTCTGGGAATGGGGATCTGTTGACCTGGGCTGCACTCGGACTGCACATCAAACTCCCACCTCATTGCCACAGATCCTCTCCATTGACCTTCTGAGTACTTTCTAATGTTCCAGGGCTGAAAGACCAGAAGTCTCCAGAACTCCTGTTGATTCAGAGGTCATACCTTGCTGATATTGGGCTGGGTAGGGGAGCTGGGGCCAAGGCTGGATTTGCATTGGGATTGCACACTGGGATCCCGCTCTGGTTCCACACACCTTTTCTGCTGACTTTCCAGGTCCTCTTTTTAGTGTCTCTAGCCTGAGAGATATGGAAACCACCAGTACTGCTACTAATTCAGAGATTGGGCTCAGGACCAGGGTTAGGATTGAGTCCCAGACTACACCAGGTGCCCTACACTAGGATTGCAGACTGGATTCCTACCCTCGTTTCACAGAGCTTGTCAGCTGAATTTCTAAGATGTTTTCAGTTGGAAAATGTTCTACTCTGTCTTTTTGGGTGTTCTGATGCTCTAAAATGTCTTTAGAGTCATTATTTAAAAGAATTTGGAGAAGTTTGGGGGAGAGGTTGGGCAAGTTCCTGCCTTTACTCTGCCATCTTGGCTCTGCCTATATGATTTATTTTAATAATGGTCATAAGTCACTATTTCTCAGTAGTTTATCTCTTACTGTTTATTAGGAGGGTCCTCTATATATTGGACTAACACTGTAAAAATGTATTAATCACATCCCCATAGATAATTTATTTGGAGAGAGAGAGAAAGAAAGAGAGAGGGAAAGAGAGAAATCTGTATCTAAGTTGTATATGAAGAGAAAGAGAGACAGAGACAAAGACAAAGGAAAGGAGAAGGGAGACAGCATATTTATTAAGTGTTTATGTCCCAGAAACTCCACTAAGAACTGAGATTACAATTTTTTAAAATCCAGTAATATATGTATATGTAATATATGTATATGTATTGTATACATATATATACACACAATATACATATACATACATATATATGTGATATATCAAATAAATAATATAATATAGTCCCACAGGAGATGAAAGCCCCTTTTTAAGTTGTGGTACGTGTATACACAAAATTTTCTCTCCTAGACCTTTGCAGATCACAAATATTAATTCCCAATTGGCATATGACTACATAGAGTTTTTCCTATTTGGGTTTAAGAAAAGGGACATTCCAAAAGTATAATGCATTGGGTAAACATCTAGAAAATCCTGGAGATGTCAGTCTTCTTCTGTTTTTACACAGCTGTTCCTTGATCAGTTTCATCTAGTTCCAGAATTCATTTCCTTCCAATGCTCATCTTTCAGTATTTATTCCCCAACTTACTCTATAGAACATTAAAAACTAGGCTATATTAATTCACCATCTCTGAAAAGCTTTCCAACAACTTATTGATAGTTGGGCTTTGGTCCAAATTTATGATCTGGAGAACTCTTCATTGACAAAATAGGGTTACCAAGGAAGGGTCATTCATAGCTACATCTTCCTTCCCTAAATAGTACTACCTTGACCTACTGGTGTAATAGTTCATTACTATTAATAGTAATTTTTCTGATCTTGTGCAAGGACATAGTCTTGGGGATAGTCCAATTCAGGAAAATCTAAAGGTCTCCCCTGCTTTCATTTACACAAAAGCCTAAAGAATGTGAGATTGTGTTTGTCACACTCCATTGAAACAATTTAGAGGCCATGTAAAAATTACTCTTCTATTTAAGTGGAGCTATAATTTTAGGCTCACCTAAAAGAAGGGAATATTATTTCTCCTAGACAGAGAAAGGGTTTCTCCAGTACAACCTCACTTGATCCTTGGCTGTAATATAATAAAGAGCTGAACTATGTAATGTTTATAGTTCCCTATTAGCTCTATCATTCTAAGATTTTAATTATTTTAAATATATTCATTGTGATTTACAAATGTACACATGCATACTCTAACATCTCAATTTGTGATGAATTAGTGAATGGAAACATTTATATTAAGTATGTGCTATGTGGCAAACATCATGCAAAGTACTGAGGCTTCAAAAACAAAAGTAAGGTAGTCCAACATGATCCAGGCCAGTTCCAATAGACTTGTGATGGAGAGAACCATCTGCAACCAGAGATAGGACTGTGGGGACTGAGTGTGGATCATAATACAGTATCTTGTTTTTTTTTGTTGTTGTTATTTGCTTACATTTTGTTTTTTTCTCTCATTTTTTCCCTTTTCTTGAGTAGCATAATTGTGGAAATGTGTATAGAATATTTGCACATGTTAACATATATCAGAATACTTGCCATCTAGGGAAGAGGATGGAGGGAAGGGAGGGAAAAAACTTTTGGAGCACAAAGTTTTACAAGGGTGAATGTTGAAGATTATCTATGCATATATTTTGAAAATTAAAAGCTTTAATAAAAAAGAAATAAATGAAAGAAAATACATATATATAACATAAAAGTAAGGCAGTCCCTGATTTCAAGAGCTTTTATTCTAACAGGGAGACACATAAGAAA
The DNA here is from genome assembly GCF_016432865.1 of Antechinus flavipes. Classification (NCBI taxonomy): domain Eukaryota; kingdom Metazoa; phylum Chordata; class Mammalia; order Dasyuromorphia; family Dasyuridae; genus Antechinus; species Antechinus flavipes. The sequence continues at coordinate 220,781,018 of NC_067399.1, read as the reverse complement.
AGACTGACCAGTTAAGGATTTGGTCAGAAGTCATATGTATTATAAATGTAGCTATAGAGAGATAATTTACAGACCCCTTCCAATAATAATGGCAGTCTTGATTTCCAGAGCTGGAAAATGGCATGTTTGAAGTGAAGAGTTTCTGTCTAATTTACTTTAGTTTTCCTGTAAACTCTTTGACATTGGATAGATGACAATGAAGGATATGGGTTTTCCATTATCTTTTATTTTCCAAACATGCCTAATGTAACTTCTTTTCAAAGCACAAAATTTCCCTTTACCTTCCTTTTCTGCAATTTCTTCATTGTCAAAATGCTGCAGTCTACACCTGCTTCCCATGTACCTCTCATTTCTCTTTGGGCTATTCAACAGTTTTAATTATTGAGAAACTCACAGTCACACAGCATCGTTGGAAAAATATTGACAAACCTTTGCTGCAGGGCTTTCTGATCTTTAAAAATACTGTACAATTCTTTAAATGGAATTCAGCCTTCTCTCTTCCTTTTTAATTCTGGGCACCATTGACTGGTCATATACAATGTCTACCCAACATATGCGAAATCACTAACTGATAGATCAGTTCTATGTTTTACTCATCCATATAAACATCATATGGACAACAAGTGTACTTTATCCACAAATCATTTTTTACATGAAAAGAACAAACATGGGATCACAGAGTTGGAGGCAGAAGAAACCTCAGAGGTTAATAATTCCACTGTTTCCACTGAGAAATAGAAAGGCTTAAATCTTTTGAATTATTGGGTATATTATTTATGAGATATTACATTATCACAGGACTTGATACAATTAGCAAAATTTCATCTATAATCACCTTTATCATCTATGTTGAATTCCTCTTCAATATGGATTCTGCACTGTCCCCCAAAACAGTGACAAATGCCTATATTGAGTCTATTTCTCTTTACTTGGGGCTTTACTTGATATTAATAATCAGATGGTTGTCCAACAAAGTAATTTTTGTTCTTATATTTTTCAGGGAATTTTGTATGAATTTAACATGCATGTGGGATTCCTTATTGACAGAGAATCATGCTGAGTGAAACCTTTTATAGCAAAGCAATAAGGGCAGTGGAATTGTATATTCTCAACAACTTTAACTCAATTGCTTGACTATAAAGATGCAGTCTGCTATTGAACATCATTTACAAAACCTTGCTAGTTCATTCTCTTCATTAAAAATGCCATGAAGTTGTATGAGATTATTCTCATAATGATTTTATAGATAGGGAAATAGAGGTATAGATTGGCTTTTTCTTAACCATTTTTCCCAGTAAGAATATCTGATTTTTTTCCAAAGCATTTGTCATCTTATATTCTATCATATATCTCAAAAACTGATGATCCTTCAGTACTTTTAAAACTGTGTTGCCTCTGGGACAGAAGTCTGCTGCATATTTTCGGCAAAGGCCAGATTCTCTTCCCATCTTCGTTTTCTTTAATGTCACATATGAGAGTGTTATGTGAGAGCCCAAATATGGTAACTGCTCTGTCAATGATGAAGAAAAGATTATAATAAAAATTTTTTCAAATATTTCCATTAGGATATATTTTCAATTCAAATCAAGTAGGCCAATATTTTTCAAACAATTTTTACCTGCAAGACTGCTAGTATTAGGGATAAAAAATGAAACATGGATATAGTCTATGCCAATAAAGATGTATGATTATAATCCAAGGGGAGCACAGTTCTACCTACCAACCTTGTAATAAATGGAGCAAATAGAATAAAAATTGATCTCTAATCAACTTGGAAATTCATGATGTGTAAATAATAATAGATTGTTGTCAAAAATATAAAACCAATGAATATTTCCATGAGAAAAGGTTTATCTATTTTCTTAAGTAAAAAAGTTTGCTTCAATCTGCATTCAGGGTTCATTCATTTTCTTCCTGGAAGTGGATAGTGTTTTTCATCATGAGTCCTTTGGAAATGACTTGGACATTGTATTATCAGAGTAGATGAGTCTTTCATAGTTGATCATCCTTAGAGTACTGCTATTACCATGTACAATGCTCTCCTGGTACTTCTCAGTTTATTTCCCATGAATTCATATTAGTTTTCTTGGGGTTTTTTTGAACTATCCTACTTGTCATTACTTAGAATATATAGCATCACGTACCATAAATTTGTTCACCCGTTCCTTAAGTAATGTATACCCCTTCAATTTCCAATTCTTTGTCATCACAAAAAGGAATTGTTATAAATATTTTCATACAGATAGGTACTTTTCCCCCTTTCTTTGTTCTCTTTGGGATACAGTCCTAGGAGAGGTATTGCTGAGTTAAAGGGTATGCATAGTTTGTAGCCTTTTGGGCATAGTTCCAAGTATTCTCCAGAATGGATGGACCAATTCACAACTCCATCAATAATGTATCAGTGTTCCTATTTTTCCATATTCCCTCCAGAATTAGTTATTTTCCTTTTTGTCAGAGCTATTCTGATAGATTTGGAAGGGTATCTCAAAATTGTTATAATTTGCACTTCTGTAATCCAGTGCTTTACAGCACTTTTTAATGTTTTTCATTTTGTCTAAAATTGCCTGTTCATATCCTCTATTTATCATTTGAAGAATAGCTGTTATTTTTATAAATCTGGCCCAATTCCCTTTATAAATTTGAAAAGTTAGGCTTTTATCAGAGAAATTTGCTGTAATATTTCCTCATTCCTGTTTTTTCCTAATTCTTGATTCTATTAATTTTCTTTGTGCAAAACACTTTCAGTTGCATGTAATCAAAATGATTTATGTTACTTGTTGTGATCTTTTCTGTCTCGTTTGGTTATTAGCTCTTCTTAGATTGATAGATCTGACAGCTATATATCCCCATATTCCCCTAACTTACTAATGATATCAATATTTATATCTTAATTACATAACTATCTTGACCTTATTTTGGTATATGGTATGAAATGTTTGTCTATAACTTGTTTCTACTAAATTGCTTTCTAGTTTTTCCAGCAATTTTTGTCAGATGATGATGAGTTTTGTCTCCAAAACTTGGATATTTGTATTTATCAAACATGAGATTACTGTGGTCACTTACTACTGTTTATTGTATATCTAATCTATTTTACTGATCAACTATCCTATTTATTAGCCAATACTGGAATATTTTCAAGATTATTGTCACCACATTTTTCTCACTGATTCTCTTAGTATTCTTGACCTTTTGTTTATCCAGATAAATTTTGTTATTATTTTTTCTAGCTCCATAATATAATTTTAAGATAGTTTAATATGACACTGGATAAATTACTTTATATAGAACTGCCATTTTATTATATTGACTAAGCCTACAAATAAATAATTATGAAATAAGAAAGCTTGACAAATCTTTTCCATTTTTCATCTCTTTGCTTTTTTATCCTCACAGTTTCATCTTTAAAAGCCTAATTTGTCTTATTTGGTCTCTTTCCAAGCTTTTTATATGCCTGCTTTTTTTCTATTGCTTCTCATGACTTTATGATGCAATATTGCATATATATGTTTATATATATATATATATATATATATATATATATATATATATAAATTTATCCTTCATAAGATTTTTCAAATGAGCTTACAATCTAAACTGCTTTTACTTTTGATCATAACACCTCTAACAAATAACAAATAAATGTTTATTTACTAAGGCATATTCACATGTTTTTTTAGTCTCTTCATTGTGATCATTAATTTATATTCATTAAACATTCATAGGCTATGATATTCTCTTTCAATGTCTGTTCATTTATACCTTTCCTATCTTTGGGCATCAGTTGCCTATTTACATAAGTAAAGTCTGAGTTCCTTATAATAGTAGCAAGACAATAGTTTTACTTCTTCCTAAAGGATTTTCTCCACAAAGACTGTTCTAAACCTTCTGTTCTTTCTTCAAAGTTCCCCAAACTACTCCTTCTACAGATCCTCTCAGTTAAAGATCTGGATAATAGTTTTCTATGAAAATAGAGATGATTTACCATGATATTCCTTCTTCTTGCCTTCTTTTTACTTCAAAATTTTTTGATATCATTTTTATTTCTCTCTTCCTTTATTCAATTCTCTGATGAAAGGGTGATATTTCATCTTATCATAGTGTGTGTATATATATAATATATATGTGTGTGTGTGTGTGTGTGTGTGTGTGTGTGTGTGTGTGTGTATCCTCCCTCAAATTCCCACACATGATCTCTGCACCCCCTACCCATATAGTCTTCAGAACTTTGGTGAGTCTATTTCCAGAAATACATAAATACATAGAGGTGTGTAATAAAAGGACTCTGCCTCCAAATCAAATCATGTGCAGGTATTCTATTTCCTGAAGGCTTATTGGTGTTATTAAAAGGTAATGTAATTACCTTTTGAGACAAAATTATGTATACACAAAAGGAATATATAGACCAAAGTCCATTTTCTCCTTTGTGGTTTGAAGTGAGGAAACAATACTGTAATAGTCTCTGATAACAAGAAGTGACAAGTGCCATCAACTTCTTTAAATCTACCACATGGTGCATGTGTCTGTGAATCCATGGCTGTCTCTGTTTCTTCCATCTCTGTTCTGTCTATTCTTTCATGATGTTAAATGAATGAGTAAAAGAGATAGACAAAAACAGATGACTACCTTGTGAACTTCAAAAGATCAGAAGAATTACTATAGGTCCAGCAATGAAAACCAATAACAAAGCATCTCAGAGTCACAGAAACCATGCCTGGTAAAGAATATAATATTCTAAGGAGTCAACTACTTGACTCAGTCTACTGATTAATTTACTTGACAGGTAAGATGAGACATCCTTTAAGCCAGGGAGTAATTTATCAATTAACTATGCAACAACCAAAAGAGATCTGGAGGATATTTTGTAGCAATCACTTCCAATTTAAGCCCATTTTCTCCAGTGATCACTGAATATGGAAAAGATAAAAATGTACTTTAATTAGGGAGGGTGTTTTGTAGTTCCAATTTTATGTATTTTCAATATCCTTTTGAAAAAGCTAATTTATGCTGATGGGCTAATTCATATTGAGGAAATAATCAGTGGGTTACTGGATATTACAGAGATATTAACCATTGATTGATTTGGGAGAAATGGTGACTAGTTAATTGTAAGGACATGTTAGATTAATTTCATGAATAATGGTACTAGCAAAAAGCATCTCGATCCTCTCAGAGACCCCTACAACTTTGAGGGGAGATCTAGCCAGTTGAGATCTGAAAATCCTATCTACAAGTATAAGTAATGTGTTGAGAAAGTAAGTCCAGATCATATAGGTTATATTTTTAATTTTCTGATGATATCCAGTCTCACATCTCCATTGGCTTATTGGATCTCTCAAACTGGAGGTCTTGTAGACATCTTAAACTCAGCATATTCAAAACTGAATACATTCTATCCTTACGAAAGCTTCCTCTCTTCCTAACTTACTTATTACTGTTGAGAGTGTCACTACTTTACAAGTTACTCAGGATCTCAACCTGTGTTATCCTCAATTCCTCACTCTTTCTCATCCCCCATGTCCAATCTGTGACCAAGGCTTCTTGATTTTAATTTTGCAACATCTCTCAAATATTGCTTCTTATCTCCTCTGACATTGCCAATACCCTGATTCAGGCCCTCATTATCTCATGACCAAATGATTACAATAAACTGATAGTTGGTTTCCCTGACACAAATCTTTCCCCCCTCCATTCCATCTTCCATTCAGCCATAAGAAGTGATCTTCCTGGGGTGACCAGGTGATGCAATGTATAGAACACCAGCCCTGAGGTCAGGAGGATCTGAGTTCAGATCTGGCCTTAGACACTTAATACTTTGAGTCTGTGTGACCCTGGGCAAGTCACTTAACCCCAAATTACTCAGGGGAAAAAGTGATCTTCCTGATGATGTAACCCCTCCCATCCCAACTTAATAAACTCCAATGACTCCAGAAAATTCTGTTTTTTTTTAAGTCCTTTATAACCAGGTCCCTTGCTGTATTTCCAATCTGCTTCCTCCACCCCCACCCCCATCTCAGTCACCCCTTTACAGTGAAAAGGGACTACTTGCTGTAACTCAAACAAGATATTCCATCCTTGCCCCTGGACATTCGCACTAACAGTTTCTGATTCTTGCCATGTTCTTCTTGTCCTCACACACACAACCTGTATCCATCTCCCAGCTTCCTTGTATTCTTTGAAGTCTCTACTAAAATCCCACCTTCTATAAGAAGCCTTTCTCACTGCCCCTTAATTGCCTCTAATCACTATTTACAATTTATCCTGTATTTGTCATGTCCATACATAGTTCTTTTCTTATCTCCCCATTAGACTGTGAGTTTCTTGAGAACAGGGACTGTTTTTGCCTTTCTTTGTCTCCCCATTGCTTAGCACAGTGCCTGGCACATAGTAAGCACTTCACAAATATTTCTGGACCACCTGCTGTGAGAAATAAACCAAAAGCTTTTACAGCATGGTAGAATATTCCAGAACTTGTGTTCCACTGGCATAATATTACATAAATAGTACCTATATATTCTTATGATGTGTGTGTTTATGTATGGAGAGAAAGAGAGACAGAGACAGAGACAGAGAGAGAGAGAGAGAGAAGAGAGAGAGAGAGAGAGAGAGAGAGAGAGAGAGAGAGATGGGTGAAGAGTACCTTCCATACATTTCTAGCTAAGACTTCAAGAACTGGGTTACTATATAAAATATCTCTAGCTTACTCCAGATTTTTTGCAGAAAAAAATAGGTTTCCATAACATACTGATTCACTCAGCAACAGTTCCCTGATAAGTCAGTGTTCCAGAGGATTACTGATGTTTCTTATCCCCACAGATATCTCTAAGGCTCATGGGTACTAAATGATTAAATACCATTCAGTTAGCACTAACTCCAGAGGGCAGTTCATATCAGTGCTCATGGTGACGATTCAAATAGCTCCAAAGAGTTCTTAAAATTTTTCAAGGAATAGCTCTTTTAATTTCTATTACTGTCCTACTACAACACTACTTCATGGTTTTTAAGGTATAGAATTGAAACAGTGTTGAAAGAGATTTTTTAGGAGATGGTACTTTGCTCAGTAACCTCGGGAATAAAAAAAAGAAACTGCTTTAAAAATACTTATATGATTTAACAGTCCTTACAGATGTGGATTTTTAAAAATTTAGAGATTTTTTTCTTAAGTTGAGGTCAAATTAGAGTCAAGCATATAATTTCCTTCCTCTTTCACTTCAACTTATTTTGTCAAATTGTCACACAAGTTTCTATGTGTGATGGCACAAGGCTACAGTTGTCTTATTTGTGTATAGAAGAATGGAATAATTTATACTAACAGCTGGAAATTATGGGATTTCTCCATATTATAGAAATACGCATCTTAAAGTAAAATTATTGAAGTACTGACCAAAGTTTGCCTACTAGCTTTTATCCAGTTAGGCATTGTCTCTGTGACTTGTTTTTCTATCCTCGTTCCTTTTTATTATTACAGAGCTTTCCTGTATCCTCAGAAAGTTTGTGACCTGGGGAGAATTGGCTATTTTTCATTCTAGTTCTTTTCCAACCAGAATATTGTTGGTGTCTTAGGAATTCTGCACACTGCTTCCTTGAATCCACATTGATTCATCTTGCATGGGCAGACCCAAACTTGTGGTTTGTCATGAACTACAAAGCTTGCCAGACCTCACCAACTTTGATAGAGTTTATGTGGCTGAATCTCCCTTTTCTCTTTCTCACTAATGTGTTAATTGTTTCTTTTGTAACTTAAGGTGGTTGTATTAAAATACTTAAATGAACTTCTAATTTATTTCAGACTAGTGCAATAAAAGTTCCTTTTTAACCTTTGCTAACTTAGAAACTTGATCTGCCATCTCATAAACTAGCAATATTTAATCACTGCATCTTTTTTGTTTAGCCTTCAGTTTTTGACTTTATCTTAGGATACTAAGAAAGGTCTATAAAGAGTGTAGCACAAGAGTACACATTTGGCTACATTACAGTATCTGTGTTTATTGTGTTTTGCTCCAGATTTTATATCTAAATGCTACTGTGGGTTTGTTTGGTTCAGTTGAAGTGATAGGTGGTCCATATGTCATTCAGTGAACTAAGAAATTTTGCCAGGTAGCAACAGCCATTTGTTTTTCACTAATTGGGACACTCAACCCCTCCAACATTCATCATTATATTTTCCTGTCATCTTAGCCACCCTAACAAGTATGTAGTGGATCTCAGAGTTGTCTTAATTTGCATTTCTCTAATCAATAATGATTTGAAACACCTTTTCATATGGCTAGAAATAGTTTCAATTTCTTCATCTGAAAATTGTCTGTTCATATCCTTTGACCATTTATCAACTGGAGAATGGCTTCATTTTTTATAAATTAAAGTCAATTCTCTATATATTTTGGAGATGAGGCCTTTATCAGAATCTTTAGCTATAAAAATGTTTTCCCAGTTTATTACTTCCCTTCTAATCCTGTCTGCATTAGTTTTATTTGTACAAAAGCTTTTTAATTTAATATAATCAAAATTTTCTATTTTGTGATCAATAATGACCTCTAGTTCTTCTTTGGTCACAAATTCCTTCCTCCTCCACAGCTGAGAAATAAACAATCCTATGTTCTTCTAATTTGTTTATAATCTCATTCTTTATGCTAAAATCATGAACCCATTTTAATCTTAACTTGGTGTTAAGTATGGTCAATGTCTAGTTTCTGCCATACTAATTTCCAATTTTCCCAGTAATTTTTGTCAAATAATGAATTCTTGTCCCAAAAGCTGGGGTCTTTGGGTTTGTCAAACACTAGATTGCTATAGTTATTGACTATTTTGCCCTGTGAATTTAAACTATTCCATTGATCAACTAGTCTGTTTCTTAGCCAATACCAAATGGTTTCGATGACCACTGATTTATAATGTAGTTTTAAATCACGTATAGCTAGGCCACCTTCATTTGATTTTTTTTCATTAGTTCCTTTGAAATTCTAGACCTTTTGTTCTTCCAGATAAATTTTGTTATTTTTTCTAGGTCATTAAAATAGTTTCTTGGGGTCTGATTGATATAGCACTAAATAAATAGATTAGTTTAGGTAGTATTGTCATCTTTATTATATTTGCTTGACCTATCCAGGAGCACTTAATATTTTTCTAGTTGTTTAGATCTGACTTTATTTGTGTGGAAAGTGTTTTATAGTTGTGCTGTTTTTGTTCTTTTTTATAATATAATGGTTCTCTCTGGGAGCAGGTTTCTTGGGAAGGTTTTCTGGAGGCAGCCTCAGTATCAGTTCAGATCAATAATCACCCCAAATGCAGCCAGGTGTTAAAAGTTCAAATCTTTTATTGCTTCTTCCCAAATACCCTGGTTAGTTTTCTTGGTGGCCTATCTCTCTGCTTGGTTCCAAGAACTCTTGCTGCTAGTCCTTTGCCTCTGCTCCCTTCAGCCTCCAGCCAGCACAAAGATGAAAGTTGGAATGAATCTGACTCCATCTCCGAGAGTGGGCTTGTGGGCTTCCTCCCGGAGTGCTCCCTTCTTTGTCAATCTTCCAAACTAACTAACTCCAAGAGCTTCTTATATATGATCTCCCAAAGGTTGACTCCTCCTCTGAGAGAGTGGGATTATGGGTTTCTGACTTGTGAATCTCATATGAATACTGACTTGTGAATCTCCCAAAAGTGTGAACTCCATTGAGTACTTAAATACATTAGTGAGCTAGAGAATTTGCTAAGTACCATACTAAATTAGGCAACTGACATCACTTTGTAAGGATTCTAACATGTAGTTTTGCTCATATAGTTCCTGTCTTTCCCTTGGCAGATAGATTCCCAAATATTTTATACTATCGATAGCTAATTTAAATGGAATTTTTCTTTGTGTCTCTTACTGTTAGGTTTTGTTAGTGATGTATAAAAATGCTGATGCGGATTTATGTAGATTTATTTTATATCCTGCAATTTTGCTAAAGTTGTGGATTATTTCTAATAGCTTTTTAGCAGAATCTCAGGGGTTTTCTAAGTATACTATCATATCCTCTGCAAAGAGTGATAATTTGGTTTCCTCATTACCTACTCTAATTCCTTTAATTTGTTTTTTATCTCTTATTGCCGAAGCTAGAGTTTCTAATACAATATTAAATAGTAAGGGTGATACTGGGCAACCTTGTTTCACTTCTGATTTTATTGGCAATGGTTTCAGTTTATCACAATTGCACATGATACTTACTGGTGATTTTAAATAGATGCTATTGACTATTTTAAGGAAAAGTCCATTTATTCCTATACTCTCTAGTGGTTTTAATAGGAATGGGTGTTGGATTTTATCAAATGCTTTTTCTGCATCTATTTAGATGATCATATGGTTTTTGTTAATTTGGTTATTGATATAGTCAATTATACTAATAGTTTTCCTAATATTGAACCAGCCTGCAATCCTGGCATAAATCCTACTTGGTCATGGTGTATTTTCTTGGAGATGATTTTCTGTGATCTTTTTGCTGAGATTTTATTTAAGATTTTTGCATTGATGTTTATTAGGGAGATTGGTGTATAATTTTCTTTCTCTGTTTTGGTCCTACCTAGTTTAGGAATCAGTACCATGTCTGTGTCATAAAAGGTATTTGGTAAGACTCCTTCATTGCCTATTTTTTCAAATAGTTTATAGCATTGGAGTTAATTGTTCTTCAAATGTTTGGTAGAATTTGCATGTAAATCCATCTGGTCCTGGGAATATTTTTTTAAGGAGTTGATTAATAGCTTGTTCTATTTCTTTTTCTAAAATGGGATTATGTAACCAATTTACTTCTTCCTCTGGTAATCTGGGCAACCTATATTTTTGAAGGTGTTCATCCATTTCATTCAAGTTATTAAAGTTATTGGCATAAAGTTGGGCAAAGTAACTCCTAATTATTGCTCTAATTTCCTCTTCATTAGTGGAAATTTCACCCTTTTCATCATTTAGACTAACAATTTGATTTTCCTTTTTCCTTTAACTAATCAAATTTACCAAGGGTTTATCTATTTTGTTGGTTTTTTCATAAAACCAACTCTTAGTTTTATTTATTAATTCAATAGTTTTTTTTTTACTTTCAATTTTTTTAATCTCTCCTTTTATTTTTAGAATTTCAAGTTTAGTGTTTGTTTGGGGGGTTTTAATTTGCTTTTTTTCTAGCTTTTTTAGTTGTAAGCCTAAATTCATTGATTTTCTCTTTCTCTGTTTTATGCAAGTAAGTCTCTAGAGATATAAAATTTCCCCTTATTACCACCTTGGCTGCATCCCACACATTTTGGTATGACATCTCATTATTGTCATTCTCTTGGATGAAATTATTAATTGTGTTTATGATTTGCTGTTTCACCCAATCATTCTTTAGGATGAGATTTTTAGTTTCCAATTACTTTTTAGTGTATTTTCCCCTGGCTTTTTTATTGGATATAATTTTTATTGCAATGTGATCTGAGAAGGATGCATTTACTATTTCTACTTTCTGCATTTGAATTTGAGGTCTTTATGTCCTAATATATAGTCAATTGTTGTATAGGTTCCATGAACAACTGAGAAGAGAAGTGTACTCCTTTCTGTCTCCATTCAGTTTTCTCCAGAGATCTATCATACCTAACTTTTCTAGGATTCTACTTACCTCTTTAACTTCTTTCTTATTTGTTTTGTGGTTTGATTTATCTAGTTCTGAGAGTGCAAGGTTGAGATCTCCCACTATTATAGTTTTGCTGTCTATTTTTTCTTGCAGCTCTCTTAACTTCTTCTTTAGGAATTTAGATGCTATACCACTTGGTGCATATATGTTTAGTATTGATATTGCTTTATTATCTATGCTATCCTTTAGCAAGATATAGTGCCCTTCCTTATCTCCTTTAATTAGATCAATTTTTGCTTTTGCTTGATCTGAGATCAGAATGGCTACTCCTGCTTTTTTTACTTCACCTGAAGCATAGTAGATTCTGCTCCAGCCTTTTATCCTTATTCTGTATGTATCACCCTGCTTCAAGTGTGTTTCCCATAAACAACATATTGTAGGATTCTGACTTTTAATCCAGTCTGCTATCCACCTCCACTTTATGGGGGAGTTTACCCTATTCACATTTATGGTTAAAACTACTAATTCTTTATTTCCTATCATCTTATTATCCCCAAATTATTTTCTCTTTCCTTTCCCCTTTACCTCCCTCCCCAGTATTAGATTTAGGAGCATCACTTGCCTCATGCAGCCCTCCCTATTTAGAATCCTTCTCTCCCCCTTGAAGTCCCACCCCTTTTCTTAAACTTTTTTCTTATTATTTCTTAATTCCTTTCTATTTACCCTAACCCTTCCCTTTTCACTTTTCCCTTCCCACTTCTCAATGAGGTGGGAGAAGTTTCTATGTAAACCAAATATGTCTAATATTTTCTCTTTGAGCCAAGGTTGATGAGAGTAAGATTCACACTATATTCATCCCCCTCCCTTCATTCCCTCAGATATAATAGGTTTCCTTTGCCTCTTTGTGAGATGTAGTTTTCCTCTTTTTACCTTCACTTTCCCCTTTTTCTGGTACAATTTCCTTTCCACCTCTAGTTCCTTTTTTATATTATAACAGTAAAACCAAATTATACATGTACTCTTTATGTATCCCATAACAGAAATATAGTTCTTAGGAGTTCTTTTTACCTTGTTATGCTTCTCTTGAGTCCTATATTTGGAGGTCAAATTTTTTGTTTAGCTCTGGTTTTTTATCAGAAATAAATGGAATTCACCTTTCATTGAAATCTTCTTCCCTGGAAGAAAATGCTCAGTTTGGCTAAGTAAGTTATTCTTGGCTGCATACCAAGTTCTTTTGCCTTTTGGAATATCAGATTCTAAGCCCTCTGATCCTTTAATGTGGATGCTGCTAAATTCTGAGTGATTCTATTTGTGGCTCCTCAGTATTTTAATTGTTTTTTTTTTCTGGCTGCTTGTATTTTTGCCTTGGTCTGATATTTCTGGAATTTAGCCACAATATTTCTTGGAGTTTTGGTTTTGGGATCTCTTTTAGTAGGTGATCGATGAATTCTTTTAATGTCTATTTTACCTTCTGTTTCTTTAACATCTGAGCACTTCCCTTTGATGATTTCCTGAAAAATCGTGTCTAAGCTCTTTTTTTCATCATGATTTTCAGGGAGCCCAATAATCCTTAGATTATCTCTCCTAGATCTGTTTTCCCAAGTAAGTATTTAACAGTTTTTTCCTAATTTTTTTTTTTTTTTTTTGGTTTTGCTTGACTGATTCTTGGTGTCTCCTCAAGTCATTCAGTTCCATTTGTTCAAGTCTGATTTTTAATGAATCATTTTTTTCATTTACTTTTTTATTTCTTTTTGTGTTTGTCCAACTGAGTTTTTAAATGAGTTGTTTTGTTCTATAGAATTTTTTTTTCCATTTTGCCAACTTTTTTTAAAGAATTATTTTTTTTTCCAATTCACAAATTCTGTTTTTCTTGGAATTGTTTACCTTTTCCAAATCACAAATTCTGTTTTCCTGGAAGTTGTTTGCCTTTTCCTATTCACTAATTCTATTTTTCAGGGAGTTGATTTCTTTTTTCCACTCTATCTTTTAATGAGTAACATGATTTATCCTGACCCTTTTACAAAGCTTTCCTTTCCTTTCCCCATTTTTCTTCTAGTTCCCTTGTAAGATCCTTTTAAATTTCTTCTATGAGAGCCTTGTATGATGAGGACCAGATCATATCCATCTTTGAATTTAGAGACAAACTGTTTTTATTCTCCTCAGGGTTTGAAGTCTGCTCTCTTTTCATATTGAAGCTATCAATAGTTAGAATTCATTTTGCCTTTTTACTCATTTTGGAAAAAAAAAAAAACTACAGTCTGCTTATGGGGACAGTGGGGTATTTCCAAGTTGCCTTTATAGACAACATGGCAATGAGGGGGCAGTGAGACAGACACTGGCTATGCTGGGATTAGCAGTTGTGCTGAAATCAGCAGCAGTGGAAAGGCAGCTACTAGGACTGTGCTGCGGCAGCTGCCCTGGAACCAACAACTGAGGCTGCGCTTAGATCACTTTGGGTGATGGGTGGGTATGGCCAGGTGCCGAGAGACTTTTTTGGGATTATAGTCTTCACCCCCATGTTTGTAGCTTCTCTGCTGATCTACTAGCTTGCTGCCAGGGCAAAGTAGCCTACACTGTAGTAGAGTTCTCCCCGCAGATTTTCTGCCAGCAGAGACCACACCTTGCCCTCCTCTTGTCTGTTCAGCATGAGCTGTTTCCCATGCTCTCATTGCCAACTTGCCTGACAGATATCCCTGGTCTAGCCCCGTTCCATCTCCATGCACAAGCAAAACAGATCTTTTCTGGAGACTTTTGAGATTATCTTCTGTTGGTGATGTGTTCGACTTCCAAAATTTGTGGATTCTGACAATCAAGCACTAATTCCGAGGCTGAATTTCATTAAGATATATTGAGGGAAAAGGAGAGTTTAGGAAGATGCATGTGTTCTTTCTGCCATCTTGGCTTCACCTAAGGAAAGACTTCTTAAATTGTAATCAATAAATGGAGTGTCTGTCTCAAAAAATAATTGGTTACTCTCATACCCTCTCCATTGGAGGTCTTTGAGCACTGAATAATTATTTATTGGGCATGTTGTAGTGAGTACTTCTCTTCAAATATGGGTTGGACTAACTGTGTACTAAGGTCTCTTCAAACCTCTAAAATCCTGCAATTCTCACTCTGTATAATTCTTGTCTATATCCTTCCATGAATTCTTCATAGAAAGTCTATCCAGTTCATTGGAGGCCTTTTTCTAGTGCTAATCTATCCAGGGAGTATTACTCTGTCTCTCTCTCTTTCTCTTTCTTTCTTTCTTTCTTTCTTTCTTTCTCTCTCTCTCTCTCTTTCTTTCCTTTCTTCCTTTCTTTCCTTTCTTCCTTTCTTCCTCTCTTTCTTTCTTTTTTTTATGCTGAGGCAATTGGGGTTAAGTGACTTGCCCATGGTCATACAGCTGGAAGTGTTAAATGTCTGAGGTCACATTTGAACTCAGGTCCTCCTGACTTCAGGGCTGGTACTTTATCCACTGTGCCACCTAGCTGCCCCAGTTTTACTTATTCTTACTACATGATTAGCCCAGCTACTTTTCCAGTTATGTATAAGTAACTTTTTCAAATTAAATGATAATAATGAATTTCACACACACACACACACACACACACACACACACACATAGAGGCACACATATACATATAATGCAATGGGGGGAGGCAATGAATAGAGTGCTACACTAAGAATTAGAAAAACCTGAGTTCAAATTTTGTCTCAGACATTTACTTGTTCTATGTCCCAGGATTAATCAAATAACCTATCGAACCCAGTTAAACCAAGGACACTAAACCTTCAAAGTGATCGCTTTGCATTATATTTTAGCTTTAAAAATACAAATAAATATTATCTATGTTTTATTATATTATTTTTTATTTTATCAAATATTTCCCAATGATATGTTAATGTTAATATATAATAATATTATTATATTTAATATTTCATTAATATTAATAAGTTTGTTACCATGGGGTGTATGTTTGATTGCCTTTATTGTAAGTGACTAAGATAAAACAGGTTTCTGGAGACAACTATTGACTGGAGGATAATTTTTGTTTTCTATAAGCTCAGATACAAGTTTTATTTGTTTCTTTTCACTTGAAAATAAACCTTTTCGTGTTCTGCAATTTGGGAGCCTAGATGCTTCTAAGGAGGGTTAATTATTATTCCAGAGCAATGGGAAACACAGAGAATTTTAAATGGTTCATTCTTCAATTATCTGGGTGGGAACAAATCAGAGAAGAGGCATTTTTAGAGGTCTTATATCTGGGTAACTCAAATTAACTAATATATATTATATTATATATGTTTTATATATATATATAATATATACATCTATTTTTTTAATATATCTCAGGTGAAAAAAATTAGATAACTAAAAAAAAAGCAAAACAAAACAAAAATAAAACAAAACAAACCTACAACACTATATTTCATTAGTTTTTTTTTTTTAATCCTCTCTCCTGAGAAGCCTCTTCAAGGCTTTCCAGTAACATGACACAGTGACTTAAAAATATAAGCTTCTCTATCTAAAAAAACTAAATTTAAGACCCATAGATAATGATAAGACCCTCATCTTTCTTCAGAAACTCTGAATTAAGTAGGGGATGTAATATTTTGTTACACTTGAAGTAGGAGGGATTAATTTATACAGTGTCAAGGAATAAATGAAACTATTTAAGGGGGAAGAGGATTATAGAGATCCTTATTGGTGGTGGCAGTAGTAGCATAGGAATATGATAGACTTTCTGTCCTTTTCAGGGCTGGACTAAGAGTGGACAAGAACAAAACATTTCAAAGATATGTGTATGTCTCCTCATACACATCCTCAAGATAACATCTAGAGAAATAGTAGAGGGTTTATGCAATCTATTTTTGGAGGTTGGGGTAGTTTTGCAGCATATTGCCCCTATGTCCATTGGCCACAAATTTAGCACCCTTTATCACATTTGTTAATATTGGTAATGAAAATTAACAGAGAGACTGGGCTTCTTTCTTTAATGACTTCTCCCTTTTAGGGTTCTATAACTTGTTTTTTTTTCCCCAAGAAATTACAATAATCAGGCATAGAAGTAGCCAGGTGGCCCAAAGAGCACTGACTCAGGAATCAGAAAAAGCCAAGATCAAATCCTGCTTCAGACACTTAATGACTGTGTGACCCTTTGTGTGCTTGGTTTTTTTTTTTTTATCTGTAAAATGGAGATAATAATATTTATTGTTGTGAAGATAAGATATGATAATACTTGAAAAGTGCTTTGCAAAATTTAAAGTATTATATAAATGCTAGTTATAATTATGATTATAATTTATTATTATCACCCTTTCTTCTATTCAATAGATATCTTCACCCTGCTTATATCTCTACCAATGTTCCTCCATTTCCTGACAGTATAACAGAAAAAGAGACTTGATTTCCCAACTTGAGATAACTGAGCTGGCTGTCTCCCCAACCCTTTGCCTGATTAGGCTGGGAGAACGGGAGGAGTGCCTGAGGGTGAAAGTCACCATCACAGTGCACTCAGCTATTCAGATTTCAGATGACCTTGTTATTCTCTCTGCCTGGAAGAAATCAGCACTCATCTATTATGTGAAACTCATTCTGGTCCCTTGGCTTTCCAATGCCACTGAGGTTCTTTTGGGAGTAACAGACAGTTTGCTGATCTGAAACAACCACACTCCTTCTTGATTCATATTTTTCCAAAACATGCAACTATCCTCCCTATTTTAGAAAGTCTTTCCTTCAAGCTGAGACATTAGCCAGTCTCTAAGACTTTTCCATATTACCATCATCCATAGAATTTTTCAAATCCTTTCACTGACTCTGAAAATCTGTGGCTATGTTCCTGAGGTCATTCTCACTTTGCAAACAGGAAAAACTGAAGCCTTGAGTCATGGGGTGTATCAAAGTCAAAACTGGGTTAAAAGCTTACTACACAGTCACTAGAACCCACTCTATCATTTCTCAAGGATATTAAAGTTCCATCTGCAGCTGGACATTCAGTTTCTTGATAAACAGTAATATAAAAAAGCTTTAAATACCTAAACCTACTAGGATTATCAATTTATATACAGTTAGTTTTATTGTTTACATACATATATATGTGCTTTTTTGTTAAATGGTTACTGAATTAAGAATAAATTCTTTCCAAAAAAAAAGAGTAGAGTCAAAATACAAGACTACCCAACTCCCCTTCTACATATGACATTCTGTGATTTTGCAAGTCCTAGATCTATTATCTATTGGCAGTTTTGACATTGAGCAAATCACTGAACCTTCTTGGCCCTGAGTGTCCTCATTTGTCAAATGGGGATCATAATTAAAATTATATAAATTTATATATAAAATAAAATTATATAAATCAAAAATAATATAAAATTTAAAATATAGGGACTTCAGAATTCATTTAATTATTTTTATTTATTGATAAGGAAATTGAGGCCTAGAGAAATTAAATAACTCTCCCATGGGTCATACTGCTAATATGGGATAGGACTATGATAGGAACCAAAGATTTCACCCTTCAATTTCAGTATTCACTCACTGTTCTAT
The DNA here is from genome assembly GCF_016432865.1 of Antechinus flavipes. Lineage (NCBI taxonomy): Eukaryota > Metazoa > Chordata > Mammalia > Dasyuromorphia > Dasyuridae > Antechinus > Antechinus flavipes. The sequence continues at coordinate 220,762,922 of NC_067399.1, read as the reverse complement.
TCAGGCAAAGATGCTATCTTTGAAAAATCATTGTTAAATTGGAACTGTGGAAAATAATGTGACTAGAACCACAACATGTTAGTTACTTTCTCCATGCCACTTAAACTTTCTAACCCTCAAAAAAAATAAAGAAAAAACTTATGTATGAAAGACAGAATAATTATAGCCGAGTCTACAGAACAAAGAAAAAATTCTCACAAAGTAAAATCTTTATGAATTAACACCAGTAACTATTTCTCAAATTGCTCAATCATCATACAAATTCTTATAGCAGAGACAAAAGCTGAATCACAGGCTTGTGCTTGGGCCCCCTCCAAGACTCTGCCTACAGAGGAACAGACACTATCTTCCTCTCAGAAATAAGTGATAGGCACTGACTTGGTACAAATGAAAGGGAGAAAGAGAATGAATATATGCTGCCTTCTGATTAGAGCCCAGACTTACATGAGATCCCAGTGCTTCAGTGACTGACTAGAACACCCTCCTATTGTCTTTAAAAAGGTGTCAGATACTAATTCAATATAGCTATGAGAAGGAAAGGAGAGAACCAAGATAGGGTGGGGAAGCATATGAGATTGCACCAGGCCTGAAGAAAAGGGGCCCAAAATACAGTTGAAAACAGTCCTGATTCCTGCCCCAGAAAGTCCTTGTGAAAGGGACCAAGGAGGGCAAACTGAAAACACGAGGTGGTTGTAGCAGCAAACTGGCTTAGTTTTGAATTTGTGCCAAATAACAAAAGGAGAAGTATTAGATATTCACCATATATTGATATACCACGAAATTCGTATCTCCCTATCCTGAATCACCAAATGTTTCAAGTGAAAGTTCAAAGCCTGAGGGCAGAGCCAAGATGGCAGAGAGTGGACAGGTCTTTATCTGAGCTCTTTCTGGCTTCCTTCAGAATCAATATCAGATCAAGCCTCTGAACAGGTCTTGGAGTGACAGAACCTACAAATATTTAGAGTATAACAAATTTCCAGGATTTGGAAGGAATTCAGGAAAGATCTGTCTCAATCAGGCAGAGGGTGGAACACAGTCCAGCATAGGGAGATATAGGACACATGCAGAGATTCTAGTAGAAGGCTCTTAGCCAAAATAGATTGACTATTCTGTCCTGGTTCAGAAATCAGTGGATGATCAGACTATTTGTGAGACCTCCAGAAGGTAAATAGTGAGCCCCTGAAGCCCAGTATGACATGGGACTTGGCCACACCTACCCAACATGGGAAGGAAGCCAGCAGCATAGGCCTTGGGGCAGTGTAAAATCCCTATTACCCTGTAGGAAGAGCTTGGGGAAATCTCCCCTTTGCTCTAGGAGCAGACCTCAGCCTTTAAAAATGAGAAAGAAAAAAAAAAAAAGCAAAAAAGAACTCTGACCATAGATAGCTATTATAGAGACAGAAAAGAACAAAACCCAAACCCTGAGGACACTAATGGCAAAATGCCTCTAGATGAAGCCTCAAAGCAGATATGAACTGGTCTCCAACTCAAAAGCCTCTCTTGGAAGAATTTAGAGTTAGAAGAAAAATGGGAAAAGGAAATGAAAGCTTTGCAGGGGAGTTTGGAAGAAGAAACACTAAAAATTGTCAGAATAAAACAATTTTTCCTTGAAAAACAAAATTGCTTGAATGGAAAAAGAGAGCAGCTCTCTAAAAAAAATAGAATTGGTGAAATGGGAAAAAAATCCAATAAACAAAACAACTCACTTAAATGTTCAATTGATCAAATGCAAAAATTGCACTGAAGAAAATAGTTCACTAAAAATTAGAATTGGATAAATGGTAATGAATGTCTCAATGAGACATCAAGAATCAGTCAAACAAAACCAAAAGAAAAGAGAAAAAATGAAAGAAAATATAAAATACCTCATTGGCAAAACAACTTTCCTGGAAAATAGATCCAGAAGAGACAATATAAGATTTATTTGACTACCTGGAAACCAGGATGAAAAAATGTCTAGATAAATCTTTCAAGAAGTCATCATGGACAACTGCCTTGATATACTAGAACCAAGGGTAAAATAGCTATTGAAAGAATCCACCAATCATCCCCTGAAAAAAGACCCTAAAATGAAAACTCTAAGGAATATTGTAGCATAATTCTAGAATTATCAGATAAGTATTATCATACTGTAAGTAGCCAGAAAGAAACACTTCAAATATCAAGGAGCCACAATCAGGATTATTCAGGACCTAGCAGCTTCAACATTAAAGGATCAAAGGTCCTGGAATATGATATTCCTAAAGGCAAAGGAGTGGGAGTACAGCCAAAAAATCAACTATCCATCAAAATTAAGCATTATCTCTCAGATAAAAAGATGGACATTCAACGAGATAGGGGATTTTCAATTAAATTTTGTGAAAAGATCAGAGTTGAACAGGAAATTTGATTTTCAAACACAAAACTCAAGAGAAGCACAAAAATGGTAAAAAAAAAAAAAAAAAAAAAGGGAAGGAAAAAAACTGTTTTTAAAGGTTAAAATGCTTACCTCACTATATAGAAAGATGATATGGTTAGCTTTTGAAAATTGTATCTTTGTTAGGGGTATACTTAGAGGGTGTAAGTATAATTTGACTTTATTGTGATGACATAAAAAAGAAATTAAGGGTAGAAAGGGGATTGTATTGGAAGAAGAGGGGAAAGGAGGTAAAATCGCGTAAATTACATCATAAGAGGCAAAAAGACATATTACAGTTGAGGGAAAGAAAGGAGGGGAATGAGCATTGTTTGAACCTTAATCTCATCAGATTCTCAAAGAGAGAATATCAGATATATTTAGCTTGATATAGAAACATGTCCCACCCTCTAAAGAAGTAGGGGGAGAAAGAAAAAAGGAAAGGGGGTGGCTAATAGAAGGGAAAATAGAAGTAGAAGAGGAAAGGAATAAGAAAGGAAGAAGGACTGTAAGATAGATGGAGGTGGTGATCAGAAGCAAAACACTAAAGAGGAGGGAAAGGGAGAAAGGAAAAAAAAAAGTATAATTTGGGAAAAATAGGATAGTAGGAAATACAGAGATAGTAATTTTGACTGTCAAGGTGACATAAAACATGATCAGATATTTATGATTCCATAAAACAAAAGTAGATAGCAGACTGGATTAAAAACTATAATATATTATTTTCAAGAAACACATTTAAAGCAGAGTGATACATTCAGACATTCAGAGTAAAGGTAAAAGTTTGGAGCAAAATCGATTATGCTTCAGCTAAAGTAAAAAAAAAAAAAAAAGATGGGCTAGCAATCCTGATCTCAGATCAAGCAAAAGCAAAAATAGATCTAATTAAAAAGAAACTACATCTTGCTAAAGGGTACCATAGATTATGAAGTAATTCCAACACTAAATATATATACACAAAGTGATATAGCATCCACATTCCTAGAGGAGAAGATTGCTGCAAGAAGAAATAAACAGCAAAGCTGTACTAGTGGGTAAGATGAATAATGGAAATATCATGATCTATTTGATCTGAGTGAATTGGAATATTAGTAGGCTACCCTCTCTAACAGAATGTTATGTCAAAATTGTTGTGACAACAAGCTGGCCCAGGAGAATGTACTTCTAGGACATCTAGTATTTAAAGAACTCAAAAAAAGGTTGCATTTTCATTGGGAAAGAAAATATTATAGTGGTCAAGAGCAGAAGTGTAGAATAGGATTATATGAGTTGAGAAATATGATACTATCTTCTATCCAGCAGTACTTTTCTGGCAATTGATGTTTCTTGGAAGATTTTTTTGAATACAAGAAGTAATTATCTAAAACCAAAATCTAGCATTATATACAATGGTGAAACACTAGAAGCTTTTCCAAGAAATACAGCAATAAAATAAAGATGCCACTTCTCTCTGCTTTTATTTGGCATAATTCTAGAAATGCTAACAATAGCAATAAGACAAGAAAAAATGAAATTCAGACAGATAGGCAGAGGAGCCAAAACAATCTTTATTTAGTGATATTGTGATGGCTTAGAAAATAATAGAGATTTGGTGACAACCACAAAAATAATCCTGAAAAGATTAATAATTTCAATAAAGTATCAGGTTATAAAATAAACTTACCCAGATAAATAGCCTTCATACATAATAATAATAAAATCCAGGAACCAAATATCGAAATGAAAGTCCCATTTGAAATAGCTACAAAATGCATTAAATATTTGGTAGTGAATTTAGCACATTTAATACCTATATACATACACTGTTAAAAAAAAAAAAAAAGAACAAATTCAACTATTGGAAGCATCACTAATATTTATGGATAAGATAATTACAACAAAATAAAATCACAGTGCCATCAAAAGTAATTCATTGATGTAGTGTTATGCAAATGAAACTACTAAAGAATATTTTCCAAAGTTAGGTATAATAAATTCATTTGAAAGAACAAAATATCTAGTATATCAAAGGATATAATGAAAAAAAAGTTAATAATGAAAGGAAATGAAGAGAAAATAGCACTACCAGACATCAAATTACCTTATAAATCAATAAACATCAAAATTACATTTGAATCTAGTTAAAAATTAATAAAAGTAGATCAATGGAACAGATTAGAGAAGGAAGAATTGAAAATAATTCAACTCAATAATGGAGTGTTTGATAAACTGCAAAATCTAAATTACCTAGGAGTGAACTTCTGTAGTAACAAGAACTGCTGATAAAACTGGAAAGCAGTTTATCAGAATTAAGTTCAAACCTTTATCTTAGCACATACTTTCTACCATATTTACTATGCCACAATAAACTCAAAATGGATAGTGACCTAAATATTAAAGATTGGACCATGAAAAACTAAAAGATAACTAAAACAGGTACTTTTCCCACATATAACAAGGCAACGAATTATTAATCAAACAGGAGATATAGGACATTACAAAACTAAAACACTCTGATTACATGAAAATGAAAAGCTTTTGTTTGAACAAAATAACTGCAACTAGAATAGGATGAAACAATCAAATGAGGAAAGTATTTCTGACAAAGGTTTGTTCTCAAAATAAAATAAACAACCAACAGAATCATATAAGACCAAAAGCTGTTAGTCATTATTTGAGCAAAGGATATGAAAAGTTTTTTAATTATAAGCTATTAACAACAATAATAAAGATTGCTCTAAATCTAAGTATCTCTTAAGCTTCACCTAAACAAAACAACTTAGCACAGATAAGAAAAGGCAAGAATAGTTAATATTGAAAGGAATGTAGAAATATAGAGACACTAAAACATTGTTGGTAAAACTGTGAATTAGTACAACTGGATTTGAAAAACAATTTGGAATTATGCAAATAAAGTGATCAAAATAGCCAAACTTTTTGATGCAGAGGATCCACTGCTAGGCAGAAACCTCAAAAAGATGGGTTCCATATATATCAAAATATTTATAGCAGCACTTTTTGTGATAGCAAAGAGAAGGAAACAAAAGTGGATATGCATCAATTGGCAAACAACTAAACGGTGATATTCCAGTGTAATGGGTTATTACTGTGCTGTAAGAAACAGTCCAAATGATTAATACAGAGAAACATGTATATACTAATATGAATTGATGCAAATTGTAGTAAGCAGGGCCAGGAAAATAACATGTACAAAGACTCAACAAATTAAAAGAAAAAGAACAACAACAATAAGATAATTTAAAATAAATATCACAAAATTATAATTGAACTTGGTCTCAAAGAAGCAATATGAAAAAATACTTCCCTTAGTTTCTTTGCAAATGTAGAGTTATAGAACATTGAATATAGTGCCATATTTTTGTTATAATTGATTATTTTTACTAATTTTTTCTTATTTTTTATTATTAAAGAGATAACTATGGGAGAGAGGAAAGGAAGACAGATACAACAAATGTAGGCAATTTTTAAAAATACCAATACCAATAGATTATTTTAAAGACAAGAATAGTTATTATTGGAGGGATTATGGAAAGATGGACACAAAAATTCACTCTTGATGGTGCTGAGAAAGAGACAACCATTCTAAAAGCAATTTGGAATTAAGAAAAGAAAGTGATACCATACCTTTTGACCCAGACTGTTTGACATATATAACTAAGAAAAATGCTACAATACTACTTACCCCCATGGTTCACAGCCCAATCATCCTGAAGAAGTAAGTTCTTTGGTCTTGGGGAAGTTACTGCTATACTAACTATACAGTAAAGTGTACCTAAGAAAGTATAATTTGGTCTGTGACACAATGTGCTAACATCTAGCCAGAGCAGAGGCAGGGTATGCCTTCCTGTAATGATATAGAAATTGTCATCCACAGGTTCATGACTAAAAGTGTTTTACCAGCAAATGCTATGCAGAGTGACCCTACTTTCTTGTCCAAACCCTGGGTCAACTCTTCCAGGTTCTTATTACCATGCTGTCTCTTTCACAGAGACCATAAGTCCTAACAATAGCCATTATGTTGTGGTGTCATATGCTATCAGCCCCTTAATTTGAAAAAATCTCACTTAAGTCTCATTCACCCACCCCAATCTTTCCTTTGGATTCTGCTTTTAATCTTCCTATAACTCTATCTTAAATATTTTATTATCCTGATTCTAAAGCTCTCCTACCATCTCAAAAATGGAGTTCTCTTTCCTCAGAGCCGATTTTTCTGTTCATAAGATCACATATATAAATCTGAAAGGAAAGAAGAATCATCCAGTAATAACACTAATAAGAGCTAACATTTATATGCTACCTTATGATCTACCTTAGAGAAATACTCATTTGGTCTAATCCAATTCCATCATTTTACAGATAAGGAAAACTGAGGCTCAGAGTAGTGGAGGACAAAACCCAAAGTGGTATCAGAGCTGGGATTCCCTTGAACATGCCATGAACAAGTCTAATTGCTACCTTTATTCATACCATTTCTCTTACCTGGAATATTGGGCCTCCTCTTACTACTGACCAAAGCCCAATCTAACTTTTTTTCACAGCCCCCATTCTTGATAAAAACTTCCCTAACAATTCTCTCTAGTAGCAAGAGGCTCTAAATAGCACTAGCACTCATTGTCTTCCTTTTCATTAAGCATAGAGTTCCTGCTTCCTTGGCTTGCAATGTTTTTATCATGGGCAGAACACCCACCTAAACTATAAGACCCTGGAGGGCAGGAACCACCTTTAATCATTTTCCTTTTACCAGGACCTAGCCCAGTGCCCACCATAGTGCCCAATAAATGTTTATGGATGGCACTACTGACATTGATTCTCCACCTGCGGAACAGGTTTCTTGTCTGCCTCTGATCTCCCTTTATAGTTTTTATTTAGGAGCTGTTTAAGAACCTCATTTGCTGTTTTTTTTCCTGAGCTCTTCTGAGGATCAGTGGCAAATAACATAAAGAAGTCACCATGACAACAGAACTCCTTAGAAATACCAGACTGCTCTGGCTATGAGATGCCTAAATTCAGAGACTCACCTGTAGGATCTGTCACCCACAGATGATTGTAAGAGAGACCAGGGTGGGTCTCAGAAGTGATTTGTACTCATTCCTCCTGGGTCCCAGCTTGGGCAAGTCACATAGCGGATTTAAAATTTAAAAAAAGTAAAACAGATGATCTGATCTAACTTTTTTATTTTCCAAATAATTTAACTCCTGATTTTCCAAATAAATGAACTAATCTCCAATTTATTGAGCATCTATTCTATGACAAGTATGAGGCTAGCTAAGTGCTGAAGGTAAAAGATCAAAGAATGGAACAACTTCTATTCCCAAAGGGCTTCTACTATAATAGAAGAGACAATCCCATATAAAAACATATACAGCATTAATATAAAGTGAATAATATGAATATATCCAAAATAATTAAATACTAGGTAACTTAAAAACGAAGGCACTAGCAGTTAGGGAGATCATGCAGAAGATCATTTATGAGTTTTGTCTTAAAGATAAAGAAGGTGTCCATGAGGTGGCCAAGTATTCCAGGGACTTAGGGCAGCCAACCCAAGGCACTGAGAAAAAAGATATAGTATTGTGTGTGAGGAAAAAACAGAGAGGGCAAATTTGACTTGAATATGGATCAAAGGAGGGGCAGAGATGTGTGTTTCTGGAAGGGTATATACAGGCGTGCCAGTATATGATTTATGAGCACTTAGTAAAGGTTTAACAACTGGCTTTCTTTAAAAAAAAAAAAAAAAAAGCATGACACACTTTCAATTTAATCTGCATTATCATTTTCTCCAGAAGTTTCATAAATGCTGAAAATCAGTAAAACAATAAATCAAGCTCTGGTTTGTAGCATTGAGGTATAAATGCTCCCAGTGGAAATTTTCAGTGACTTGCTAAACTGACTTCAGCACATCTCTGGGAAGGGGAGTAATATCCAACAAGACTTAATTGGAGGGTCAGATTGTATAGGGCTTTAAAAGCTAAGCAGAGGAGTTTATATTTTATCTCAGAGGCAATGGGAAGCTACTGAGACTGTTTCAGTAGAGTGTCTTAGTCATATATATGGTTCAGAAAAATCATTTTGGCAACTCTCTACAGAGTGACAGGATAGGAGAGTCCTCCAAAATATCCTAGATAAGAGGTGATGAGCACTTTAACTATGGTAGTTCTTGGAGAGAAAGGATTAGATATGAGATATGTTGTGAATAAATAAGAATTTATTAATCACCTCTTATGTGGTTGGCATGATGCTAAGCTCTGGGGATACTAATACAAATGGAAAAAAAAATAGAAACTGAGTCCCAGAGAAGTGAAATTGCTTGCCCATGGTAAGAGAACAGAAATTTGAATCTAGGTCTTCTTACTCCAAATCTGGTACTTTGGATTTATTTTTATTTTGTAAAAAAATATATATATTTTGTAAAAAATTTGACATGTTTTATTTTGACAAAGCAGATATTTTCCAACAACCCTCAAACAAACTCCTCTACAAAGTATATGCAATGAATGTATTGTCAACCCATCTGAACAGGCTATAATATATGGATAGCTAGAGTCCAACAAAGCAAGTTAGAGTCAGGAAAGTCAGGAATCAAACCAAAGTTTAATTTCAAGGTAAGGGAAACTGCTTGCAAACAAGGAGATTGATTAGACACATTGCCAGAGCCCTGCCCTTAGTGAGGGGCCTCAAGGCTGTGTGGCTAAACATCAATTTACATACTTGCAGCAAGACAAAGAGTCAAACAGTGCATTGTAGCAACAGTAGTGAAGCACTACAGCCACAGTGGGAAAGGTTGTCTAGTGATGAAAAGTCTATTCATAGCAGGACTTCGTGTTTGGGCTTGTTGGTGCTTGCACAAGCTCAGGGACCATCAGTTCCAAAAGGTGAGCACAAAGGATTGTTGTTATACCAAGCTCAGGGCACTACTTGCTTGCTAGGTCTTAGCTCTAGAAAACAGTCTCTCCTAATATCTTGATAATAATAAAAATTTCAAAAGTGTATGAATGTAATTATTAATCAGAAGTATAACTGAGGTTTTCTCTTATGAAACAGAGATCACAGCCGTTGAGTTACCATAGTAAGAAACAGATGAATTTAGCAACTTTAAACAAAATTCCAAAGAAGCTATTCTGGTGATAAAACGCTCTCCTCCAGTTCAGCAAGATTTAGAAAGTTTCCTAGGGCAATCTAGAATATGCCCAAAGGGTTGTAAAACTATGAATATCCTTTGCCACATTAGTGGGTCGGTAGCCCAAAGAAATCATAAAAGAGGGAAAGGGATCTACATGTGCAAAAATGTTTGTAGCAACACTTTTTTGTGGTAGCAAAGACTTGGAAAATGAGTAGATACTCATCAATTGGGGAAATGGCAAAACAAGTTGTGATATATGAAGGTAGTAGAATATTTTTGTTCTATGGAAAATGATGGGGGCAGCTAGGTGGTGCAGTGAAGGGGCAGCTAGGTGGTGCAGTGAATAGAGCACTAGCCCTGAAGTCAGAAGGACCTGAGTTCAAATCTGACCTCACACACTTAACACTTCCTAGCTGTGTGACCCTGGGCAAGTCACTTAATCCCATTTGCCTCAGCAAAAAAAAAAAAAAAAAGAAAGAAAGAAAGAAAGAAAGAAAGAAAGAAAGAAAGAAACAAAGAAACAAAGAAACAAAGAAAGAAAGAAAGAAAATGATGAGCAAGTTGACTTTAGAGAACCCTTTGAAAGATTTACATGAACTGATATTGAATGAAACAAACAGAACCAGGAATACATTGTACATAATAATAGCTAGAATGTGTGATGATCAACTATGAAAAAATTGGTTCTTCTCAGTAGTTCAGTGATCCAAAGCAATCCCTGCCCCGCAAAAAAAAAAGATTGAATGTAAATCTACACATGCTACGTTCACTTCTTTTTTGTTTTTTTTCTCCTGTGGTTTTCCCCTTTTGCTCTCATTTTTTTCCTCTCCCAACATGATTCATAAAGCAATGTGTATTAAAATAAATAATTTTTTTTTAAAAAAGGGAAAGTTGCTCTGGATCATTGAGGAGTAGTGTCCAGGATCATATAAGCAAGTGGGATGTAAGATGTGTTCAGAGAAGACTAGTACCTCTGGGTGTGGGTTGCTGAGCCTTTTACAGGGCTGCTTTCTACCTGGGGTCCATCTGATCCACCTACCTCTCCTGTAGCTCCAAAAAGTAGCAGCATGCACAGTGCCCACACCCTAATAAACCATTTTGGCAGATGGGCTAAACCAAGTTAAGGGTAACTAAAGGATTTCAAATCTTGCAATGAGTTAGGGGCTGTCTACCCCAAGCACATAAAGACTTCCCTTGGTAGAATGGCTGGATGAAAACAATTTGTTCCAATGGCCATAAAGGCAGGTGAAGCCATGGAGTGCTTAGAGCTTATTTAGACATCAAAGACACCAAGGTCATGCACTGGATCTTGAGTCATCACCGGTCATCTTGACTCTGTCCTGTCACTGGACAATGATAACTCTGGAAGAGACAGTGAAGCTGATGACTTCATGGAACTCTGCCTCACTTAAATCCAATTACACATGAATCACAAGACATTAACATACCATTTTACCATTTTACCATTTTTATGAGGACAAACATGGAGTCAAAGTCACCTACGGCACTGATAGTAAATTCTTCAACTTGAAAAGGCTACAAGCCAAAACCAAAGTGGAGGGAGTGTTGGGGCATGGATTTTTGTTTGCAGATGATTGTGCATTCAGTTCAGTCTCTGAAGCGAAGATGCAGCAAAGTGTGGCTCAAACTCTGCTGTTTGTGCTAATTTTGGCCTAACAATTAACACCAAGAAAACACAGGTCCTCCATCAGTCAGCACCATCCCATCCATATGTGGAAGCATCAGTTACAGTAAAGGGAGAAGTTTTGAACACTGTGGACGAGTTCACCTAGCTTGGCAGTCCTGGGAATATCCCCATTGATCACGAAATTGACAAATGCATTGTCAGAGCTAGCTCAGCATTTGGGAGACTCGAAGGAAAGTGTGGGAGAGAAGTATTAAGACTGATACCAAACTGAAAGTCTACAGAGCCATGGTAGTGATCTCATTGTTCTATGTGAAACCTGGACAGTGAATCAGTGCCCTGCCAGAAACCCAAATCCCTTCCATTTGAATTGTCTTAGGAAGATTCTGAAGATCGCCTGGCAGGATAAGGTACCCAACAATGAGTTTTCAAACTAAACTGTGAAGCATTCCAACTCTACTGCAGAGAGCACAGCTCTTCTGGGCTCACCACATTGTTCGAATGCCAAATGTACACTTGCCAAAAAATTATTTCATGGAGAACTCACACAGGGCAAGTGCTCATACGGTTATCAGAAAAAGCGATACAAGGACCCTCTCAAGGTATCTCTTCAGAAATTTAGAATTGATTGTATGACAGGGGAGACACTGGCACAGACCAGTAGCAAGGCATGCCCTTATTAGAGAAAGTGTGATGCTCTATGAGCAAAGCAGAATTGAATTATCTCAGAAGAAATATGAAATAAAAAGCAATCCCAAATGTTCATATGGACTATTTATGTCCAACCTGTGGCAATGCATTCTGAGCTTGTATTAGTTTGATCAGCCACAGTTAGACACTCTGTAACTCAATTCCACCAGAGCAATGTCATTTTGGTCAATGATAATAAGCAAGTATGTTTCGGAGACAAGACTTGGGAGAATCATTCATTAAAATTTGAAGGTATCAGAAAGCCTATTTCTTCCCCTTGCTGAGACTGCTACACAAATGAGTTCCTCTAACTCCCAGCCCACCCTTTTCTGATTCTTCCTCCCCATGGCCATGGGCTTCCCCGGCAGCCTCCTTATAGTTTCCAAGGTTTCTATGTTCCCTATCCTGAGATAATTTCAAGGAGCTTTGAGAAAAAATTCTTGTTAATTAGAAGAGCTATGTAAATGTTAGCTATCAATATTGTTTCTAGATAATACCTATTCCCTTCCAAATTGAAATGCCCTGGGCACAGAATTTGCTAGATATGACTCTGCTGATGTGTCACTTTCCAAAGTTTTATTTTATTGATTAAAGAAAGGATATATTTTTTAACATTGACTTTGTCTTTGGCCAATTTTGTTACTTCTAAATGTCAACTTTCTTTGCAATGTTGTAGTCATTCTGTATGACTTCAGTTTATCTCTTTTCTCTGATTTGAATCAATTTTTGCAATTTTCTTCATATTTTTCTGAATTCTTTATGTCCTTAATCTTTTTGACACTATATTGTCCCATTATATTTATATGCCACAGTCTGTTCATCTGTTCTCACCTGAGGCCCCAGGAATCTTTCCTCTCATATCTTTTGTCGTCAGTTTCCTCCTCTGTGAAGTGAAGGAGTTAGACTGGATGATTTAAAAGATTTCTTCCAGGTCTAATGCATTAAGGTTATGCTTACAGATAATTTGCCTACTACCCTGGAGGAACATGGAGGGGACAAGGGAGGAAGCAACAGTTCTCTGAGTCCTTAGAAATTTTCCCCATGGACACTCAACAGGAGAAGAAGACCATCAGACTTTGAAAAGGAATTGTAATCTGAAGCTGGCCAATGCAGAGTTTGGAAGGCAAACAACTCTATTGACCTCCCATCTCCCCCCTTTAAAAAGCTTAAATCATTATGCAGAAGCCTAGAGCTACCATGACTCTCCATCAAGGGTTCTTTTTGGTAACGTGTGCCTACTACCTCCAGAAAAGACCCTGTGCTCAACAGTCATATTTCAGGCACTGGGATCACAGCATGTAGGTAACTGCCAATTTCACCTACATGTCAGGTCTAGCACATTCTCTATCAAAGGAGGGAGATGGCTTATTGACCATACATTTTAGAAAATTGATCTTAGATATAGATTAGAAAGAAATCTCAGAGGCTATCTCACTTTATAGGCTCAATATAAGTGAATTAACAAGTTCACATATGTGATAAGTATCAGAGTAAAGATTTAAAATATTTGAAAGACTATATTGCTCAGGACAATTGAGCAGGCCCTATAATAGTGAGTCATTTTGTTGGTGGTGGTGTAGTTCAGTTATTTCAGCTGTGTCTGACCCTCTTTGGGGACTTTTTTTTTGGCAAAGATACTAGAGAGATTTGTCATTTCCTCCTCCAGGTCATTTTACAAATGGGAAATTTGTAAATGGGGTTAAATAGTTAGCTCAGGATTACACAACTAATAAGTGTCTAAGACTAGATTTGAACTCAGGATGATTAGTCTTCCTGACTTCAGGTACATCATTCTATCCACTGTACCACTTAGCTGCCTTTGAAAATAATTCATAGACACTACCAATAAAATGGACTTGGGAAAGCCTAAAACCACTAGTCTCTTCCAGACAAGTTAATAAGTTGACATCCAGAGTCAGTTTGGGCCAAAAAACTCTAGTCCTAGAATTGGAAGGGACTTGGAGGTGTCATAGAACCAGCTACTCACCTGCCGAAATTTACTATACAATTGCCAAGTGTTTCTACAACACTTGGTTAGCAGGTGTCAAAATGGCAATCTTGGAAATAAAACACTCTTTAGTATCTGAGGGCAGCAGATGTCAGGTAGAACAAATGAAGATATCTTAGAATTCCTCTGAAGTAGCTGGCCCCAGGCCTGGAGGTAACAGAGCAAGCAATGGGAGATCCTGGTGTGGTGGCAATGTGTCTCCCTGAGCTGTAATCACTTTTTAGAGTAACTAGTCTGCTTTAATATTCTCTTTTCCAGAGTAGATTTCAAAATATAAAATATTTTTTCACATGGAAGCTTCTATGTTCTATGGTGGTACCATTGTCACACTGATCAGGGAAGACATAGAAAGAGCTTGAAGAAAATCTGATGGCCTCTTTTCTTAATCACACTTGGTTAGTGCCTTCATTGAAGGCCACAGAACTTTGTCTACTTCCATCTTAACTAAAGTGACATGTTTTTTGATAATTCTTGAAAGATGATATCTAGGCTCTTTTTTTGGATCATGGCTTTCCAGAATTATCTTTCCTGGCTCTATTTTCCAGATCAGTTGTTTTTTCCAATAAGATATTTCACATTGTTTTCTATTTTTTCATTCTTTTGGTTTTATTTTATCATTTCTTGATTTCTCATAAAGTTATTAGCTTCTATTTACTCAACGGTAATTTTTATGGAATTATTTTCCTTAGTGAGTTTTTGTTCCTGCTGCTACACCCATTGGTGTTGATTCAGGCACTCTCAAGGCCCACTCTTAGTTTTCTGGGGCTCCACTCTTACCCTAATGAGACAAACCTTTCCTGATGATCTTCTAAGCTGTCTTTGTAGTCTGTGGGATGAGAGTTCTGGAAACTACCACTGCTGTCACTGATTTGGAGGCTCCCAAGGTTTCTGGTGCCAGGGCTGTGCTCTCACTCTGGTGCTGCTGATCTTCTAAGGTGTCTTCAGCTGGAAAATTGTTTTACTCTCTTTTTGTGGGTTCTAAAACTTGCTTAGTCTTTTTAAAAAAAGTATTTAGTGATGTTTAGGGGAGATCTCAAAAGAGCCCCTGTCTTTATTTTGCCATCTTAGCTCTGACTCTCCTAAAGTAACATCTTCCCAATGCACAAATCCCAACATATCACTCTGCTTTTAGCATCTCCCTATTGCCCACCTAAAATAGCCTAATTTTCTAAACCTGGAGTTCACATGCCTCCAAAATCTGGCCTCAGTCTACCTTTGAAATTTTCTCTCTCACTACTTCCTGTCATGTACTCCACCTGTGGCCAAACCATTCTTTAAACTTGTCCAATACTTCTCCTCTTTAGTGATTCTGCTCACATTGTCTCCCTTATGACCAGAATGTCTTCATCCAACCCAGCTCTACTTTTTTAAAAGCTATCCATACTTTAAATGTCAACCTCCTCTGTGAAGCTTTGTCTTCCTTGCCTCCACCCTCTTTTGGACCTCTCTGTACCCTTTATATGTATATCTTTAGTACCCTTACTTTTATTCTATTACATATTAATTATTTGAAGAGTGTTTTATTTCTCCTATTAAATTATGTCTCCTTTAGGCTAAGGGTTGTGTCTTTTATCTTTATTAGTATCTAGTATGAGGCTTGCAAAATGCAAGTATTTAATAAATGTTTGCTCAGTTGAATTGAATTGCATTGAATTGAATGGAAGGGAACAGAATTGAATTAAACTGCACTAAACCAGATCAGTGAGTTTCTCCTTGTGTTGGCCAATCACGCCCTCTGGCTCTTCAGTTTCTAATTACAAGTAGAGAAAAGAGATTATTGACACTAAACTTTTCAACATGCTAAATTTTTAAGCATCTGAGCACATCTCTATTCACTGCCAGTGTCAGCTGCCATCTTGATGGACAAATCCCAATTAATCATTGACTCTCCCCCGACTGGGATCAATGGTCACTGAAGTCCAAACCCATCTGGCTTTGCCCTTGGCAAAGACAGATGATGCAGAAGTGTGAGCAAAGCTATGACTAGACCGAGAGAAGAAAGCCTGTCCCCAGAGGACACGGGTAAGCACAGGATACATTTTTCCAAGTTGCTCATTTACCCTTGACAGGGAAGGGGTTGATACTTACGTCAAGTTGGTTCCCAAGAGCTTGTAGACTGTATCCAAGATAGTCATAGGGGCCTTATTCTGCATGAGTCGGTTCTGGGCGATAGGAAGTAGCTGACCTGGGACTTCCTGTGCTATCATAGGCAGGTAAAGTCAGAGGGAGGCAGACAAGGAGGCAGGCAGAGAGTAGTAAACGCTTCCTTGGCAGACTTGACTGGATCCATCTAATGACCCAGCAGATTACAAACAACTTGCAGTCAAATTCAGCTAAATGATACAAATGGGAGCAGGAGGTGATTTACACACTAGCCCTGCCAAAGTGACAGCCCCCTAAGAAGCTGGGGGAAAAAAAAAAAGAAGAGGAAATAATCTGAGGTAGTAGTGCCACCTTCTGGTAATCAAAGCACTGGGTTTAGAGTTGTTTTTTGTTTTTTTGTTTTTTTTCAAATTCTAAAAGCTCAAATCTCAAAATCAGCAAAATCTCAAAAATCTCATAATCATGTCACAGATCCAGAGAGGAAGAATCTCAACCTTTCATTTGATAGATGAGGAGAATGAAGTTGAAGGAGGGAGGCAATAAATATGTTTATCAATGCATCGATTCCCTAAGGTCACATAAATAGTAAGCATCAGATGCAGAATTTGAATCCAGATCTTCTGAATCCAAATTAATTGCTCTAGACACTGTTTTATGCTGCTCCACAGGGAGGGGAAATGGAAGAAGGCATGTGGGCTGAAATAGGAGGGAGATGATACAAAGCTATTATTAAAAACAGAATTTTAGAATTATCAAGTGACCTATGAGAGTGTATGTTATAATGATAGGGAGAAGTATTGGCTTTGGAATTAGGAGAAGGTTCAAATTCCCTCTGATGCTCACTAGTGTCACCATCACTTGTGCTCCTGGGTCACCATCACTGTGACTGTAAAATGAAAGGGGCTGGTCCAGATGGTTTCTGAGGTCTCCTCTAGTTCTAGCTCAGTAACCTTATGATCTCAGATATCATCGATGTCTATAGCCCTTTATTTTCACACAATTAAATAATTTTAAGATTTGAAACTATCTAGTCCAGCCCCTCTCAGAGAGAGTAAAAAGACTTGGCCTAGGTGATACACACTAGAAGCAGTAGCTTTTGAATCCCAGCTCTATTGCTGGGATTCAAAAGCTACTGTTACAAGATTATGATCCTTTCCAGTATAACCACATGACCTCCCCACAGAGTAAAGGCACAGAGAAGCTAAAAAAATTTGCATTACATGGCCCAGTGGATAGAACACCTGGTCTGAAGTCAAAAAGACCAATATAAAATCTGGCCTTGACACAATTACCATCTGGGTGTCTGGGCAAATCACTTAATCTTATTTGCCTCAGTTTCTTAATCTGGAAAATGATCTGGAAAAGGAAATGACAAACCACTTCAATATCTTTGGGACTCCAACTGGGGATCCAAAGAGTTGGTCATGCTTGAACAATTCAACAATAACAACAACAAAATGTGGATAATATCAGTACCTTTCTCCCAAGATTGATACAAAGACTAAGTGAAATAAGTATTTGTAAAGTGCTAAGCATAGTGCCTGACTCACAGTAAGTACTTAATAAATGCTAGTTTCCTTCCTAACATATCTTTTTCAGGAAAAAAAATAGGTAAAGAGCCTACAGGAGCTGACTCTTACAGAAGCTGATTCTAGCCTATCACTGTATCCATTAATATTTACCAAATTAGAAATTAAAACATATTAGTGTCATTAGGAAAATACTTTTTTACCTCATGGATCCCCAAAAGTATCTCAAAGACCCCCAAATGTCACTGGATCATACCTTGAGAATAATAGATGATATCCATTTATCATCCATTTATTATTTATAAGATGATAACCTTAATATTCTATGATTTTGTGCCTTTTCCTGGCAGAAGTAGATCCATGGAAGGAGCTAAGAGCCCCCATCCTCTGGATAATCATTTCATGATTCATAAAGGGTTAGTGAGCCCTTCTTAAAATACAGGCTGAATTATTTAAACTTAAGCTACTAAGCAGTATTTTCCAATGTGAATATTGCAGGAATTGTGTCTGACAGCTACAATTTCATCTGCACACAGTTTCAGGTTTTCTACTCTATAAGCTGCCCCAGAGAATAGTATGAATATCCTTTGCTTCTCTCCCTGCCCTACTCTATACTAACATCTCTCAATGATGTGTTAGTCTTTTCTCCTTATTGGATGATTGCTGTTTTCCTGATTGATATTTACAATCAAAGTCAAGAACAGAAACATGGAAACACTCAGCTGCAGTAGGAAGGATGGTCTAATGGTTCCAATGGGGAATTGGGATAGGGTGCTTCATCGACTCCAGTGAAATAACTTGCTCCAAATTATAGAACAATGGCAATGTATTAGCCCCCCCAAAAAAAAATTTCTTTCTCTCTTTTAAATCAATATTAGGAACAAGCCGGAAGGTGTGACACTTAGCAAAAATGACTCTAAAGTGCTTTGGGATCCTCTGATGGACTTGGTAAGGAAATCTCATCGCTATCAGTACATGTCCTCCACAATGTTTTATTCATCAAGCATACTTGCCAAATACCACAGGCCTAATTTTCAGAGTTTCTGGTCCTCTTGTCCTTCACAGACAGATAATCAAATTCAATATATTGGTAAGTCACTTGAGCCTCCTCTTGGCTTTTAATAAATAAGAGAGTTCTTTATATGGAAGTTCTTTACTTCCTTCCTTCACATTCCAATTAATGATAGACTTAGCCCCACAAAGGCAAAATAAAGGGTTGGAGACAAATAAGAAGCCCCAGCTATGCTATTTCTCTTCTCCCCTGCTACAAAATTATATGTAAAATCAAGCCTCGGTAGCTGCCACTGCTGCCACAATAGCAGAGGTGCCCAACCATGGACAGCGTTTTAATGTACCCATCTACCAAGCTCAGCTTTTTAACCCTCAGGAGTCTGAATCAAACACAATCATAATTCTGTTACAGATAAAGGGAGAAGTCAGCAGCACTGTAGTGTGTATTCTCTATCTTATCATCTTAATAATAATAGCTAGCATTTATAAAATGTGTACTATGTGCCAAGCATTGTGCAAAGTACATTACAAATATCGTTTTATTTGATCCTCACAACCATCGTTGGAGGTTGGTGCTTAAAATTCCAGCCGGTTGGGAAGTTAAACCAAAACGACAAAGTTTTGTTCCTTCCAGGGTAACCTGTATAAATATCACCCTGGCCACACAGTATCGCTCTCCATTTTTGGCCCCTCTTCCTCTTCATGTAGTGGCTGGACTTTGGCTTTCCAATTAATATTGAGAGAAAAGTATGCAAAAGGAGGTGATAAAACAAGGCAGCCAACAGAAAGGAGCCATGGACAAGGTTTTGGACTGAAAGAATGTTGCAGGTCTCTTAACTGTTGGGAATTTGGACTGAGGTAAGAGAAGGTAAGAAAAATGGCAATCCATAATGGCTCACTACTGACTCCATTCCCCCTCCCACCCTCACCTCCTACCCATCCCCTACTCCACAAGTGAAGGACTTACTCCAATAAATAATAAAAGAAAGATCCTATGTACATCAACACTATTCATAGTAGCGCTTTTTTGTGTTAGAACTAAAAAACAGGATAGAAGTAGAAACAAGGTATATACTCATTAATTAGGAAATGGTTAAATAAACTGTGGTACATGATGGATATGACTGATAGAATATTACTGTACTGACAAATGATGAATATGAAGAATTCAGAAAAGTATAGGAAGACATGAATAGACACAGAATCAGAGAAACAATACATTCAATGACTGATTTTGCAAATCAAAAGAGCAAAAAAAAGGAAAGAAAGAAAAATAAATTGAAAATTCTATTAACCAAACTTGGCCTTGCAGAACAGTTTTAAAAAAAAGTATCTCCCTCCTTATTTTGAAGAAGTATGGGGTCAATTGGGGTAGAATATTACACATACTGTTAGATATAAATGGTATGGGGGTGGTTTTGTTAATCTGCTTTTCTTCCTCTTTTTTTTAATTTTTTTTTTTTGCTGAGGCAACTTGGGTTAAGTGACTTGCCCAAAGTCACACAGCTAGGAAGTGTTAAGTATCTGAGGTCACATTTGAACTCAGGTCCTCTTGACTTTAGGGCTAGTGCTCTATCCATTACACTACCTAGCTGCCTCTTTCTTTTTAATTTTTTTGTTGCAAGAGGTGTGACATTCCAGATCAGAAAGAATATATTTTAAAATGGAGATATAATAGCAAAAGATATCAATAAATGTAAGGCTTTTTTTTTTAAGTAATGAGAAGCCCCAAGCAGCAAAGGAAGAAAAGTGAATGGAAAAAGACCAGTCTTAGGAGCTTCTAGCTAAAAGTGCTTTCAGTCCATGTCCCCATACCCTGAGGAGAAATTTCAGACTCTTCATCTAAAGATTTGTCCTTCTGTAAAGGGTTCTTGCCTTCTCAGTGAATGGGAGAGGGAAAGAATCTGAAACTGAAAATAAAATTGAATTTAAAAAGAAAAAAAAAAGATCGATCCTACTGGAAGTATGAGTCAGACATCTCTTGGGGGTTATGTATCTTATTTTTAATTCACCTTTGACAGGAATAGTAATTTTGAGGAATTAGAAAAAACAGACTATCTTTCCTAGAACATTGGGATCCAGAGTATCCTTTGTATTGAGTAAGAGTTGCCTAGATCTAGAAGAAGCTGTAGCCATGATAGAGATGTTTTATTGCTATTATTGTTCCAATAAAGGGTAAACTACTTTATACAGTTTCCAAGCAAGTCTATCTCTTTTTGTAGAAGTTGATTCCATTATGCCAAGGTGACCTGCCTGGGACTGAGTGAAATATAGCAAAAACTGGAAGATAGCAGTGTTTGCCAGGAAGAAGGGGCCTCACAGATAATGAAGTTTCTCTCTCTCTTTCTTTCTCTCTCTCTTTCTCGCTCTTTTCTCAAATACACACCACCTTTTTTGTTCAATAGAATATGCTGAATAAGACTGTGAAATTCTTTAACATGCTTTTGAAGGCAGATTATATAATATAGAAATAGCTAATTTTGTAGAATATAAGCTCTTTGAGGGCTAAACTGATTTTCATTTTCTGTTCATATTTCTGGGAACAATTAGTTGGTGTAGTCAAAAGATATCTTTCTGAATTCAAACTTCGCCTTAGACATTTACTATCTGTATGACCTTAGGCAAGTCACTTAATCCTGTTTGCCTCAGTTTCCTTATTTGTAAAATGAGCTGGAGAAGGAAATGGCAAAACACTCCAGCTATCTTTGCAAAAAAAAAAAAATGGATTCAAGAAGAGTCAGACAAAACTCAAAAACAGCTGAATACACATATCCATTCTATGATCCTACAAATGTCCATTGTGTTCTAAACTTCAATGTTACAGCTGAGCTAATATATTCCAACCCCCTGATGCTCACTTCACAGAAGAGAATATAGAGGAGAACTGGGAAGAATAAGTTAGAATTAAGAAACAGTCTTAATGTGAACACACTCTTAGTAAGTAGTAAGAAAAGCACCAGATTGGAATCCCAGCTCTGAGACTCTTTGCCTATGTGACTTTGGTCAAGCCACTTAACCCTTGATAAATGAGAAAGTTAAGTAATAATCCTTATACTATTTGAATAAAAGCTTTGTGGAAACTTTTTTTTTAAGAAGAATTAAAGTCAATCCTTATATTCCTCCCCACCCCCATTCCTGCAACAACAACAAAAAAAAAAACAAAAACCTTCCAAGAATATTAGAGCTGGAGGACATATTAAAGATCAGGAATCATCTTATCTACTCTCATTTTTCAATAAGAATCAATAATATCAGCCCAAGTTCACTGGAGATTCATTTCAAATGGTATTGAAGCAGAGGAGGAATCAATGGATCCCACATAGACTCACAGATTACTGGAGCAAGAAGGCTTAAAGAATATCTTCCTGGTCCAATCTCTTCATTTTACAAAACAAGTAAGAGACTCTGAGGTCTTCTGACTTCCAGCCACAAATTTTTTCAGCAGTGTTGCCGAAATTTGACCTGCTCCCCATTAGACTCCCCAGAGCAATGACCTTTCAGAGCCCCCAGTCTCAAGCCTCAAAATAAACTATGAGGAGAAGGAAAGATTGCTTAGTCCTTTTAAGGATACCATTGCCTTAGTCTATCCTCACCCCAAAAAGTCTGAAGCCAGGAAGGGTAAATTTCTCTTCTCCCAGCAGAGAGAACCTTTTCCCAATCCTGTATGAGCATTTGTTTTCTCCTGCCCAGGGTACCTCAGTTGATGTTGCCCCACCCTCTGAAGAAGCCCTTCCAAGGTTCCCATTCTAGAGAAGAGATAGTCTCCCAGTTACATGGGAAGATTTTACTACCTCCCTTCCCTCCCCCGAGTACCCCAGAAGTAATAGGTAGAGTGAAACAGATTCCCCAATCCTACTCCAAGTCTCAACACTTTGCCCCCAGGGTACCCCACTGCTAGATTCCCTCCTCACCACCACTCCTTCCACCACCCCAGGACCCTTCTTCCCTAGAGAACTACAGAGGTGGCTTGTTCCTTTCCCCACCCTCATGGTATCTATCTTTCACTGGACCAGGTCAGGAGGCAGACCTTGATTTGGGTGCTATAAATATATTTGATCTCTTGGGTTTTTTAAAACTTCTTTAGGGACAATTTCCCTAGTTGTGGCTCTGGGAGTTGGGTACTTTTTCTCTTTTTTATTTCATCAAAATCTTAACCACCAGCTTCTGCCTCTCAAGTAGGGGAGAGGAAAGAACTTCAAGCCTCAGTAACAGCGTATCAGCTGGGAACAGGGCTCCAAGTGGAAGGGATGTTCCACCTGCTCAGAAGTCTTCTTTCCTCTCCCCATATTATATCCAAGGTGCTTTGCAGCACTACCTTTCTTTCAAAAATGAGGCTCTTTGCCATCAGTTCTAAAGTTATTAGGGATATATATATGTGTTCTTAGGGAATATTAACTACTCTGGGAATGGCCTTGAGTTTTCCTTGACCTGAGCAGCAGCCTGAAGGCAGAGTCCTTCAAATGTCACAGAGATCCCATTTTCACATCATCCAGATTCCTATCTAACTTTGTTTGGAGGCTATTATTCACCAGATTTTCTGGAAATTACTTAGCTTTAGGGCCTTTGCTTTAAACTTGTCAGCAGCTGGGGGCTGAGATTTTTCTCGCTGTCTCAAAGAAAAATGGACAAGACATGAAAGTTCCTCATCCATCACTTTCCTTAGAGGGCACACACTAGTAGTCTTCTCAGGGACTTTTCTGTCTTTCAGGCAGCTATAAGGGGACTGGAAAATGGACGACTCCCTGTTCCCCACTACAGCCCATATGCTCTGGCCTGGGCCCAAGCTGTCCTCTCAAAGAAGCAACAGTAACATTTACAAATCTGTAAGCTGGCTCCCACCAGCTTTCTCTGGCTATTCAAAACCTTTCACTCAACTTCAGTCATTACAGATCTGCTCTGCCATCACCATCCTCAGGGCATATTGATAAAAACAAGACTGCCATCTAGACTGCAATTCAAGAAGCATTTATTAAGGGCCAACAAAGTGCAAAGCATCATTCTCCTGTGCATTTTTTTTGTATTTACTTATGGGTGTGTATGGTTCCCCTGTTGAATGTAAACTTGAGGAAAGGTAGCAAATTCTTTTTTTTCGTCTGTATATCCTCAGCAGGTAGCCCAGTTCGAGGAACACAGTAGGTGTTTTAAAATTTGATAGTTGGATGATTTATTTCTAACCTCTTGATTAGCCAGTTCAACCCTATACTGTCCTTTTTTTACTTTTCCAAGTCTATTTCCTGCTCCACCTTATCCTATCTTGCCTTCAAGCCTCAGTTTTTGTCAGTTTCCATCATCCACTTTTTTTAAACTTGCTCACATGGTAGTGAATGAAATGGGAGAAAATCACAGAAATATATTGACCTCAAATGGACCCTTGCTACTGCAAGACAATCTTTTTGCATGTTCCTAATGGACTCACTCTTGCACTCACCACAGTAGCTTTTCCAAACATCTTATCTCTTCAAACCTGTCACAGCTCCCTCTCCATTAACCCTTTCAAGTTGAAAATCTTAATTCAAATTTCATTGGGGAAAAAAAAATTCATAGGGAACACCCTTCTTCACTCTATCTCTTCTCACATCATTTAGGTGCCTTCTGCTACTATCTCCTCCTTCACCCTATCTCACAAAAAATCTGGCCTTTCTGCTTGCCAAGGCAAACCCTTCTAATGTGCACAAGTGATTTCATTCTATTCTGTATTTTCCTTAAGATTGCTTCCTCTATATTCCCCTTTCTCTCCCTTATCTTCACTTTTCCCCAGTCTATTAGCTGATTTCCTGCTGCCTACAAACTCACCTCTTTCTCCCCAAACTTTCATAAAACAAACAAACAAACAAACAAACCACCCCTTATTTGCTTGTTTGATTCCTTTATCTCCTTTTAGCTTTTTGTCCCACTTCTTTCCTCCTCTTGCTGGGGTCCTCAAACACCTGCGGACCAGATGCGGCAGCTGAGGACGTTTATCTCCCTCACCCCGGGCTATGAAGTTTCTTTATTTAAAGTCCTAAAAAACAAAGTTTTTGTTTTTACTATAGTCAGGCCCTCCAACAGTCTGAGGGACAGTGAACTGGCCCCCTATTTAAAAAGTCTGAGGACCCCTGCTGGGGCTAAACTGCCAAAGAAGTCATTCTATCACCAAAGCTTTCACTTCCTTTATTCTCATTTTCTTAATTCTTTTCATTCTGACACAATTTTCTGATATCTGCAACTGCAGTCCCCCTTTTCCTCTTCCTCTTCTTTTTCCTCACTATCTCTTAGCAGCCAAACCCAAGGGGCTTTTCTTAGTTTTCATCCTTCATCTCTTGACCAGCATTTGATGTTGTCAATGCCCTGTTCCCAGTTATACTCTCTCTGTGTAAGTTTTCACACCTTTCTGTCCTAGTTCTCCTCTGACCTATCTGACCACTTCTAGGTCTCCTTTATGAGATCCTCCTTCAGAGCAGACCTAATAACAATGGATGTCTCCCAAAGCTTGTTTTCTGGGAAGTCTTTTCTTCTTCCTCTTTACTTTCACTTGATCTCATCAGCTCCCATGGAGTCAATGATCATTTTTATGTGTATGAGTCACAGACCTACCTATCTAGCCCTAACCTCTCCCACTACCCTCAAATTTACACCTCCAACAGCCTCTTGGACATCTTGGACTGGATGTTCTTTAGATATCTTAAACTTAGTATGTCCAAAGCTAAACTCCCTCAACCTCCTTCTTTGTAATAACTATTACTATTATTATTAACTATATTACTATTATCATTAACTATTAATAGTAATAAATGCTACTGAGGAGAGCACTAAAATACTCCCAGTCACCCGGGCTTGCAACTGAAGAGTCGTTCTTGACTCCATTCTTCCCTCTACCTCATATCCAATCTGTTATCAAGCCTGTTGATTCTATCTGTCCAATGTGTCTCTTATATACCCACTTCTCTCCTCTGACACTATCAACATCCTGGTGCAAGCCTTTATCACTTCATACCAGGACTTTTAGAAGAGTCTTCCATTTAGTCTCTCTGTATTAAGCTTCTCACCACTTCCAGTCTATTCTCCACTCAGCTATCTGATCTCCCTAAGAGCACAGATTCTGACCATATTATTCCATATCCCCTACCCTCCCTTAATAAACTCCAGACCCCCTAAGACCTCCAGGATAGAATAATAAAATCCTCTGTTGGCATTCAAAAGCCCTTTATAATCTGACCCCCTCCTACATTTTTAGTCTTCTTGTTTTGCCTTACTCACCCTTACCCTCACTGTGCAAATCCACTGGCATCAGCTTCCTTGTGGTTCCTCGAATCAGATACTCCATCTCCCAAGGCTGTACATTTTTACTAGCTGTCTCCCACACCTGGAATTCTCTCCTTCCTCATCTCAACCTCCTGGATTCCCTGGTTTACTTTTACCCCCAGCTAAAATCCCTCTTTTAACACAAAGTCTTTTATAATTTTCCTTATTCTTAATGCCTCCTCTCTGAGATTATCTCAATTTATCTTGATTGTACATTTGACTCTGAGCCCCTTGAGAGCAGAGACTGTCTTTTCCCCTCACTTTATCTTTCCGGTGCTTAGGACAGTATCTGACACGTAGAAGATGCTTAATAAATGTTTCTTCACTTGACTCTGCTGACTCACTAAAGATCCAAAGGAAGTGACTCATTGGTGTTTATGAGTTGTTCATTAGCACTTGTGAGAAATGCTTTAGTAACATCCTCAAAGGGTGTTAAGTTAATCTAGAATTGCAACAGAATAGCACAAATCTAATTCAATAGTTATCTACTGAGCTTCAACATAGACTGCTGTACAGGGTTTGTGCAAAACATACCAGGCAAATTTCAGTCCTCAAGGAATAGGGAAGTTAGACATAGGTATAAAAAAAGGATGGAGATAATAGGATTCTAGAATTAGAAGGAACAGTAGTGATCCCATAGCCCAATCCTCTCATGTAATAAGCAAGAAAATCAAGGCTCAGAGGAATCAAGACACTTATATACCAAATAAGGAATTAATTTGATAATAATGAAATTGAATTTTATTGTGGAAAGAATATTATTACCACTGGTCCCCAGTGATACAAAAGACGTTCTATGATGTATCGTATACTTTTTTTTAGCTGCCAAAGTATCTAATTATGTATTACATGTAGTAGTTGGTCCATAAAGATTTTCATTGTGATCTTTTAGTTTCATCAGCTAATCAATTGATTGGCAAACCTTTATTAAGAACCTATTATGTTACAGGTACTGGTTTACTCCTTAGGAATGCCAAAATAAAAATGAAATAATTCCTGTTCTCAAAGAGCACGCATTCTTTTAAGGGAACCAATATTTATATAGATATAGCTATAGATATCTATCTACATAGATAGATATAGCTATAGATATCTATCTACATAGATAGATATCTATAGCTATATCTATAGGTTCCCATATGTACATATACATATATATAGGTTCCCATATACATATATATATATATATGTAAATACAAAGAAAATTGAGAGTTGAGGTATAAGCTACTATGATGAGCAAAGCCCCATGTGCTTGAGCCGAGCTCTGAAGGAAGCTGGGAATTCCCAGAAGCAAAGGGGAAGAGGACAGGCCTCCAAACAATCTAGAAAAGACAGTTATTGATGGAGATAGAATATTATGTAAGAGGAATAGTAAGGCAGCTTAGCTTAAGATGGAGTAAATACAATAAGTGAAGCCAAATTATGAAGAACTTTAAATGACAAACAAGAATTTGTACTTTAACTGAAAGGCAACAGGGGACAGTTTTTTGAATAGAGGAATCAAATGCTTAAACCTGTGTTTTAGGAACATCTTCACTTTGGTAACTATATTAAGGATAGATTGAAGAGCAATAGGCTTAAGTCAAGGACATCCATTAGGAACCCATTGCAAGTAATTCAGACAAGAGGTGATGAAAATCTCAATCAGAGTAATGATCAGGTCAGTAGGGGACAAGGATGGAGAGTTTGACAAATGAATAGATATCGAGATAAGGGAAAGTAAAAGTTCAAAATAATTTAAATTGAGACCTAGAAGAAAACAGAAAAAGAAGTAAAAGGGGGGGGGGCTAAGATGAGGGAGAGAGGGAGGGTAGGGAACAAGCAAATAATGAATTCTTTTTAGACATGTTGAATTTTTATATCCAATGGGACAATTACTTGGTTCTTCTATAGGCAATTAGTGATTGAGACCCTGGAGTTCAAGAAACACTAGGATTGAAGATATAGATATAGTTATGTATATATGAATAAATACATGCATATATATGCGCATGTGCATATGTGTGTATACATATATATCTAATAGAAATATATTATATATGTATAGCTATATGTATATATGTGTGTAGAATGTGTATGTGTGTGTGTGTGTGTGTGTGTGTGTGTGTGTGTGAATGTATCAAAAACAGGGTATTATTGGACTGGTAAGGAAAGCTAATTGCTTCCTTTTTCTGGCTACCACAGTTAGATAGGCTATACTTTTCCCTAACTCCTCCATTCAGGCATGACTTACCCAACCTTAGCTATAAAAATTATCTTGAAAGCACTTCAGACCCACATTTTTCTTTTTCTGTTCTATAGCTTATAAAAACATGAATCAATGAAGTGACTACTTTGTCTAGCTTTAAATCCTCAAGCCTGAAAGTTCTCAGAATTTGGAAAGAGAATTTTCCTATGCCATATGTGTGTGACATAAACACGCATTTATAAATACACACATATATATGAATAGGTATGTATATATGTATATTTGGTCTATATCACAGTTTAAAATCTACTCTTTCTTGTGAACTTTACCTCCTATTGCTCCCTTTTAAAACTGTATTAAAATATCTTAGTGTGTAAATTACACAGTATTATAGAGAGAGACCATTTCTGTTAGAGAACCTAGTATCTTTTTTCTAACAAAGGGCTGATGAGCAGGCATAGTTTCCTGTAGTCCCCACATGGAAAAGGCTAGGGAGCCTGCTTACACAAGGCTCCCTGATTTGAAGAATGCACAGACATTCTGTAATTGGCTCTAGTCTACTGTGCGATAAAGAGGAGGCTTTTTGGTTGGTTGTGGGTCTGGAATTGGGGTACATTCAATGGCACTAACTAGCCAAGCTGAGTATCTGGCTCATCCTACTTCTTGCCAAGGTCTATTCCTGTGATAAGAAGCTTCAGGCCTAAATCTCCCCACCGGTTTACAATATTATCCATGAGCACCCTGTCCAGCTATTGCTTTTGTTTTTATTGTGCTTCTTCTTTCCTGCTTTATGTGAAGGAATATGGGAGTTGACCATGACCTTGGGAGGTTCAAAGTCAGAATGGCAAGTACTAGAGTTCTAGGAACTAGAGTCCATGTCAGGATTTGCTTTGTTCAATGAATGAATATTGAATGAGAAAGGCTCACATATTTAGAAAGTCAAATAATAGGAAACTAAGTCTTGCTAAGTGTCTAATGGAAAAACAGAGTAAGGATCATAGAATAAGAACTCAGGGGACCTCAGAGTTTTGAACAATGCTTCATAAATAGTAGATGCTTAATAACTATGTCTTGAGTTGATTTATCTGATCATTCCTTTTTAGTCTTCTTTGCTCTATCTTATATCTTATATCTATATCTCACATCTTATATCTACTAAATGTAAGTATCCCCCAAACTTCTGTCCTGGACTTTCTCTTCTATATTAATCAGAAATTTCTGTCTAGGGGCAGCTAGATGGCACAGTGGATAGAGCACCAGCCTTGAAGTCAGAAAGACCTGAATTCAAATGTGACCTTAGACACTTAACACTTCCTATCTGTGTAACCTTAGGCAAGTCACTTAACCCCAATTGCTTCAGCAAAAAAAAAGAAAAAAAAAAAAAACCAACAACAACAACAACAACAAAAACCAAAACAAACAACAAAAAAAGAAATTTTTGTCTATTCTGTCTGTATAGAAATTCTTAATCTTTTTCAAAATAATGTTTTTAAATAATTGAAGGAAATGCTAAATAAATTTAGTGTAAATTTACCCCCTATGCAAGATACTCCATGTATCTCTTATCCTAATAGAATATAATCTCCAATAGGGAAGATATTGTTTTTATTTTTGTATTTTTATTTCCAGTCTTGTTGGAAAAGCCTGGTGTGGGTCAGGAACTACATAGTTCATGTTGGAGATAAGAAGGAAATGGAAAAATGAATAGAAATCTGACAGTTAACAAAAGATTTACTTAACCATAGAAGGGGGAAAATATTCAACAACTCTATTCAATATCCCATTGGCTCAGCTGGGCAGTAGCTCCCTTCCCTCTGTGTTTCTTATGGTTGTCTGCCAATCAAGCATGACTGGATTTTGTATTCAGAAATACTACAGCCTAAATCTTTAATCACCTGAGAAAATTGTCTTCAGAACTATTTCTATTCCTTTTACGAAAAAGAATTAGCCCAGGCCACACACACAAAAAGACTCTCTTAATATTACTTTTATTACCTACATTGAGTAGCACATAGTAGGTACTTAAAAAGGAGGTTCTCCTCAATTCATATTGTATTGCCAACTACCTGAGAATTGTATGCCTGGGCTGATCTATTTCTTAATCCCATTGTGCCCAACCAATACAAAGATAGCAGATAAATATTATCATAAAAGCTTCCCAATCCCTAATCTCCATGATACCTCATCCAAATTTTCATTCAGTGATCACTTCTCAAATCACCCTGCACAGACTTTACCTATGTATTCTTTCTGTAATCTAAGTTTTATTGTGATTATTTTTATATTTGTCTAATCTCCACCCTCATTCTACTACATTTTAAGCTCTGTGAAGATAGGAACTATATCTTTCTTTGTCTTTATATCATCAATGCCTAGCATGTTGTTTTGCATGTAGTTAGAGCTTAATAATTAAAAAAAAAATAGTATGATGGATAAAAGTCCATAGCAAAGTGCATTGAAAACAGCACCAGACACAGAAATATTTAATAGAACTAGTCCTGATCATCCTAATAACTTCATGAATCTGGACAAGCTTCTTCCCTTTTCAAATATCTATTTCCTCTTTTGTAAGAGGAAAAACAAATGAAAAAAAGGAAAGGGATATAAAAAAAAATAGGGATAGATGGGTAACTTTAATAGCTAACTCTCCAAATTTAAAAAAAAATGTATATAGGACCCACTTTTAAGTTTAATCTGTACTAGTGAGATTTTTATCCATCACTTTCTTAAGTCTAGATAAACCTACTAAAAAAATTGATTTTTTAAACATTTTTTGAATTCAATTGAAGGTAGATCTTTCCAAAGATTCTAGAATTCTAACACAGTTCTATTTTACTTTGGCCACATAATGATAAGACAAGACTCATTGGAAAAGACTTTGATATTGGGAAAGATTAAAAGAAAAAGGAGAGGAGAATATCAGAAGATGAGATGGATAGATATTATAGAAACAATGAACATAAGCTTGGATATAGCCTGAAGACAGAAAAGATGGACACCACTAATTGACTAAACAACAACAACCCACTTGTCTATCTCTTGTATGATTTAGTAAAGAGCACTGATTGGTTTGCATTTAAAAAAGACAAGTCTTGGAGGATTAGGATAAACTTTCTGTTAAGAGGTGACATTAGTACTGAACTTTGGAGTTAATTTATGGTAGAACATGAACTATAATTGCTCAGAATGATCAGGCATAAGTGGAAAGTGAATCAGCACAGAATACTGAGGTTGATGAAATTACAATTCTCCTTGATTATTAGAATAAAGAAACACTTCGTAATAATTAAAACAGTTCAAAAATGGGATAACTGGGTTACCTTGGGGGATAATAGGCTTCCCTTTACTGGAGCTGGTTTTAAATGGTAGTATTTCAACAGGTATACTTAGGAGGGCAATAGTCTTTGACACAAAGAAATATCAGAGTCTAACTGGAAATCGTTATCAAGAACAGGAAAAAGGAAAACAAATCAGAAATCATGTCAAGGTGCTATGAGCTCTGATGGCCAGGATTCTGTGAACTCAGGAAGGGGGCTACATAAGCTAGTAAAGAATGGCTCAGAAGATGTTGTAATAAAAAGCTATCAACCAAAACCTTTGTTGTTTTCTGCTCCAAAGATCTGAGGCAGCTTGCAGCCCATAGATGGATACCAAAGACTTCTCCAATGGCACACATGACACAGGTATCATATTAAAACACTAGATAACAGTCAGGTCTCATCTGGTCTCTTGTTTTTGTTTATTTATTTCTAGATCAGCTCAATCAATTCAGCTTCCACAGTACAGGTACACCAGCATAGAGGCTCTGGGTTGCCCTGCCTTTTTACTGTAGCCAGTAGGCTGATTTGGAATAGAAAATAGGCTCACTATTTTCAATAGGACCACTGAAAGTAGTCACTGACTTCCGGTTCCCAAACCTCAATTGCCCTGTCTCCCTGATTGTGTCAATGTGTAAAATGATGACATAGGCACTTTGGGAGGGATCCTGGGTCAGATCCAGTTTTTCACTATATCATCTCTTTAACTTGACTTCTGAGATCAAAAACCAAAAAGGGGTAAATGGAACAGGAGAGAAGTCATTGTCTTTATAATGTAGAACAGCAGCAGTACAAGGAAATATGAGATGTGCAAATCTATCTCTCCTTCCCAAATGTTCAACTTGACTATTTGAGCCCAACTTATGGAAGAGCCTTCTGTGCTCCCATTAGACTGATCAGCCATAGGCAAAAATACTGTACCTTGGACCCAACATTATAATATCATTGGTCTTTGAGTAGAAATAACAACATAAATCTATAGTCTAATTATGCAAGAGATCTTACCTGGGAAGTTGTAGAGTTTTGTTTGTTTGTTTGGTTGGTTGGTTTTGGTTTTGGTTTTGTTGGGATTTTTTAAGATATAGGATAAGATTAAGCAAGATTAAAGAGAAAAAATTCAGCAACACTCAACAAAGTTCCAGGCTTAATAAATATGTATTAACTGACTGTTAGTTTCCTGAAAGTAAAGGAGAATCTCTTTGTGCTCAGATAGATTTTTATCTGTCTTATCTATTCTTATTTTAGGGGATTAGGATAAGTTTTCTGTAAGAGGTGGCATTAGTACTGAACTTTGAAGTAAATTTATTTATGGATAGATACAGAGTTCTTACCCTAGAGAAGGTGCATCCTCTAGGAGTTTGTGAATAGATAATATTTTGATAACTATATTTTAATGTAATTGATTTCCCATATAATCTTATTTGACTTTACCCACTTTAAAAAAAATTCTTCTGAGAAGAGATCCATAGACATCACCAAACAGGTTAAGACTCCTGGTATAAGTTTTCTATTGCTCTATCCAGGAATGCAATTAAAGAAGCCTGGGGAGAATCATAATGCTAAGTGTAAAAACCAGGAGAATTTGCCTTAAAGATGGAATAAGAATCATAGCCAAATCAAAGAGATTAATTTACCAAGATTAGATTTTCCCCAAGTGTCCTTAACCATGTGGTCAATGCTACTTATTTTTCTTCAAAGACCAATGTAAAGTCGTTCTTCCAGAGAGGCCCAAGAAGAGATGGCACTCAGGATGGGTAAAAGTAAAGGGAAAACTTGATCCTGAAAACATGTGTTCCAAGAGAACAGTAATACCCACTCTTGGATCTCCTGGCTTTGTGGGGTGAGTATTGAAAGTCCTGATAGTTTCCAACCAGGCTCACTGATTTATTTATTTTTTTAATACAGTTAGGGAAGATTTAGGCATGGAGAGTTATTAAATTTCCATGCCAAGAATTATTACGTCTTCATCAGGACAATGATTCAATAAGAGCCTCTAGTGATTGTGAATCACAGGAAGAGGCAGGCAGTGGAATGCTGCCCCAGAGCCTAGTAGGCAGCCATAGTGAGGGAAATGGCCTGATACTTACATCAAACCATCTCTTGTACCCTCCTGAGGTACAAGAGCTTGTGTAAGCACTTCCCTCCCCATCGAGTTGTTTTCTTGGTTCAACTGGAGATAACATAAGGCCCCACGTGGGTCAGAGACAGGAACTGAGGCACTTTTTGCTGATGCATCTTGAGGGTGAGTAGGGACAGTGGGATTCATCTCCACCAGTATGGCCCTCCTCCTCTCACACTCTAAGCCAAATCCCCAATCTCACTCAAATAGGTCATAATCATAAAATCCATGGATATCATGTCCTATTGAAAGGGAACTCAGAATTAGCAGAGATCATCTAGTCTAAACCCTTCACTGGGGCTTACAGTAGTTAAGTCCCTTCTTTGCTCAAGGTTACAAAGCTAGAAAGTGTTACTGGTGGCATTCAGTCCCAGATCCTATGACAGCA
This sequence comes from Antechinus flavipes, assembly GCF_016432865.1. Classification (NCBI taxonomy): domain Eukaryota; kingdom Metazoa; phylum Chordata; class Mammalia; order Dasyuromorphia; family Dasyuridae; genus Antechinus; species Antechinus flavipes. The sequence continues at coordinate 220,729,128 of NC_067399.1, read as the reverse complement.
GTTCCAATGATGGAGAGGGGATGAACAGTCCTTTCCTTTTCTTCCCCCTATCCCTAGCCCCAAGAAGGGGACAAAAAGGAACAAAAGACAATTCTTATAACATTATTTTTAATTTGCATATTAGTACCAAAGTAAGAAATGTATACTCTTACTCTTGTCAACTTTTTAACCAGGATGCTAGGAAAGCCTTACCTCACTTACTATTAAAGCTGGATAGATTAATAATAATAATAATAGCTAGTATTTATAAAGCACTTTAGATTTGCCAAGTGCTTTGCAAATATAGCTTTGTAGCTTAAAACTGAAAATATCTTGAAGACAATATATATTATCTCATTTTATTTTTACCACAACCCTAGCAGGCAGGCACTGTTATTATCCCTATTTTGTAGCTGAGGAAGCTAAAGAAGATAGGGATTAAATGACCAGTGCAGGACCACATAGCTAGTAACTGTCCACGGTCAGATTTGAACTTAAGTATTCTTTAGTCAATGTCCAGCATTGTAGTCACTGTAGCCTATCAAGGAAAGGAATAAGTATTTATTTAGTGCCTATTATGTGCTAGGCAGTTTGCTAAGCACTTTATATTAATTCATTTGATCCTTACAACAACCCTGGGAAGTAGGCACTGTTATTATCCACATTTTACAGCTAAGGAAATTGAGGCAAACAGAAGCTAAATGGCTTACCTAGAATTAAAGAATGAGTAAAAAGTATAAGGCCAGATTTGAAGCTGGGTTTTCCTAACTCTAGACTCAGCACTCTATTAACCATTACCTAAATAGACAGAAAGACAGATGGAGAGATAGATGATAGATAGATAGATAAATGATAGATCACTTATTAAGTACTTACTATATACCAGATACTGTGCAAAGTACTGGGGATACAAATTCAAAAAAAAAAAAAAAAAAAAAAAAGATGGCCCCCATCTCCCAAGGAGTTTATATTTTAACAGGGAAGATAAAACTAAAAAGGGAACTGGGAGGGTGGGGAGAAGATAAGGTACTGAGAAGGAGAACATAGTTGAGCTGGGCATGAAATGAGCAAGACTGGGGTTCCTTAAAAAATATCATTTCTAGGCAGGGATTTATCTCTCAGAAGAGCAGGCCCCAGGGAGAGTAAAGATGTTGAGGAGGTAAGGATAACCTAGAGAATGATTGTACATGTTCAAAATATCAAATTTTTATTATTGTTGTCATTATCATCACTGTATTGTGCCACTCTTTTAATGTCCTGACCCAGTTCCCCTAATTGTCCTATTTAGTTACTCTGCCTCAGGTTATAATCATTCCCTCTTAATGTTTGATAGGATAAAGGTTCTATATCTTAGACCTTAGGTTATACTTATTCCTTCTTACTGTTTGATGGGATAAAGGTCTTTATCCATTTTAGACATCCTTAAAATATCACAAGCCTCTCCACTACCTCCCATTTTGTCATCCTAAGTGCCTGTCTCCATTAGGTTATCCCCATCCAGGTACCTCCCCCATTATGTCATTGTTCTTGTTACCTTATAAAAGAATCTTGTTATCCGACATTCTGGATTCTTGGTGACAATAGTCTCATTCAGCCCTGGGACCAAATATGGATCATTTGGTCCCAGTAAATCTCTCCATTTAATAAACTATTAAATTGTTCTCTAATCTCTGTCTTGCTCAGTTTCTCTGGCATTATAACTGATGGCAATAAGAAAATTCACATTAGACTTGTGATGGAGAGAGTCGTCTGCATCCAGAGAGAGGTTTATGAGGACTGAATCACAACATAGTATTTTCATCTTTGTTGTTGTTTTCTCTAGGTTTTTTTTTTTATCTGATTTTTTCTTGTGCAGCATGATAAACATAGAAATATGTTTAGAAGAACTGTACATGTTTAATTGATTACTTGCTGTCTAGGGGAGGGGATAGGTGAAAAGGGAGAGAGAAAAATTTGGAATAAAAGTTTTACAAGGATAAATGTTGAAAACTATCTTTGCATGTATTTTGAAAAAAAATTAAAAGCTATTATAAAAAATAAAATCCACTTTAATAAACTGCAATATAATTCACAGGATATTTTCCTCATATCAGCCTTTTGAATTTTTTCAGATAAGAAAATAGTTTCAAAAAGCTATCTGTCTCTCAGTGTTAAACAGCTAATAAGTGGTAAAATCAGAACTTAAATTACCATCTTCCACCCCTAGTATATTTTTTCCAATACTCTTTCCATAAGGCTTCATAAATTTCCTTAGGATTTGCATTGGTATGGTAGACCAGTCAATTCAAAAAAATTTTATTAAACTTTCCTACATGCCAGGGACTGTGCTAAGGCCTAAAAATACAAATAAAAACATAAAGTTAGTCCTTATCCTCAAAAGAGCTTCTATTCTAAAGGAGAAAGATAACACATGAAAGGAAGCTGTATGTGTAGAAAGAAGGAAAGAGGAGAAATGAAAACAACTTCACTAGGGTATGATAGATAAAGGCCAGAGACTCAAGAGGGAAGCATGAACATGAAGGAAGACATGACTGGCCAAAGATTTCCCCTAAAAATGGAGATTCTGGGGAAGAACCAACCAACCAGAAGGAAAATTCAAGAGTGCAGATACTTCCAAAGTATAAAGTCCAAGGGTAGAGTGAGCTTTTAAGGTGACATGGTTTCTCAATAACTACAGAAAAATGTCCAAAAGAGTCAGGAGGACATCCTGGAGAAACCAGTACCAACTAGTATCTAAGTTTCAGAACCAAAAGAGAAGGAAACACACACATCAAGAAAAGAAAGTTTTCTTAGCCACATCAGAGGAAGGATATTCAGAGGATATAGTTGGTTCAGCTGAGTGAGGTTTTCCTGAGCACCTATTGGTCATTCTGCTGGACTTTAATACAAAACCTGATAGAAAAGTTTGAGCCTATGCTCTTCTGACTAGTTTTTTATTCAGGCAACCAGAAAACTGCTTGAGTTGTCCATGCCTTAGTAAAGTCTCAAAGACAATTTTAATACTTGTTAAGGAAAAATTATATAATCTGTATTGCTCTCAACCCAAAAAGTTTATTAAAATAGCCTAATGTAACTAAAATTATTATTTAATATTGTTAATACAGATGAATGTGAATTTTTACCTTTTTATCAAGAATAATAATTTCTTTCAGATTCTTGATGGATCTCAAAGTCATAAGAAGCAGGAAGAGTTAGTTCTAACTCAGAAAAAGTGTTAGGTTTTTTTTTTTTTTTTTTTTTTTTTTTTTGGTTTGAGCTCTGTCCTTTAATGTCTGTGTGACTTTGAGCAAGTGATAACCTTTCTAAATTTAAATTTCTTATCTATAAAATAAGGGATTGCACCAGATTGATGAGGTTCCGTGCAGGGCAGAGAGTTGTGGGAATCCCCTTCTGGTCAGCCCAGGTCCTTTATAAATGAATTTATGAACCCGAAAAGTTAGACTGGCAAAAGAAGTTTATTGGCACTGGGAAGTCAGCTTTTGCAGGCTGACTTCCTTAGTGACAAGGTCCCAACAGAGAAGTAAAGGTCTAGCAGAGAAGTAGACATTTCCTAGCAGAGAAATCCCAATAGAGAAGTAAAGAGGGGTATGGTTCTGTAGGGAAATGTGTGAGAGAGACAAAGAGAAGTTACCACTGAAAAGACATTCTCTTTTCAGGGCAGAGAGTCCCTCGCAGGCAGCTATGCCAAGGGAGTCCCTTGGCCTGGTATGATTCTTGCTTTGGCCTCTCAGCAAGGAAATGAGCTGAAGGAAGCTTGTTAACTGGGTAGTTCTTGGTGGGGGCTGTAAGCAGTTTGACTTGAACTCAGACTGAGATCTTTGAATTGAATAGAAATTTCAATTGAATGAGATTACTCCCTGCAAGCCTAGATTTCCAGTAGAATGGGGCAGCTTACTGGGAGTGGTGGAGCCAATTTTCAGCTCAGTAGAGATCTATAGAAATCTAGATCTCCAGCCCAGGCTGAGTAGGAGTAGTCTTGGACTCAACTAGTCCAACCAAGATTACAATGAAAGCACTTCATCCTGATTCCCTAGGGCAGGTCTTTCATGTGAGAGTTTCTCCAAGGGTTCAAGGAGTTTCTCAAGTGTTCCCCCCAAAGTCAGAGAGAGAGAGTTTCAGGGTTCCCTGCATCAAGATGACCTTTGAGATCCTTCCAGAAACAGATCTATGAACTGCAAACTATGACATTTGTTTGCCATCATGATCACATTTAGCCATTGAAGGAAGCTAGGCAAGGAACAACTTGTTTCTAATTTTTTCAGGAATTAGCAACTGCTGATGCCAATGTCCATTCCACTGAGGAATCCCTAGATCAAAATCCAGGCTATTACATAACTACCCATAGGAATTATTGGGTACAGTAAAAGAAGCACTGTTTCTGAGAGTTATCTCTAAGAATAGTGGTGGCTGCCAATTCAAATACAAGTTGGGAAATGTTGCTTCTTCTTCTTTGTTCTCCTTTTTTCATCAAATGTTATTCCTCTCTCCAATTGGAGCAACATATCCTTACATGTGGGTGCTTTGTCCTCAGAACTATAATTTTGGTCACATATCTTCCATAAGATATTTTAGGGTTTGGGAGCTAGATTTTAATTTTAATTCCCCCCCCCTAAAAAAAAAGCTAGAACATTTACTTTTTGTTCTGTGCCATTTATTTATTTATGATTTCTTGAAATATAGCTCTGAAAAAATAGGCTTTTAAAAAGTCTATTGTGTTTCAAATGGAGTTACTTAACTATGCCTTAAATCCAAATTACTCTGGCTTTCATTGAACCAATAGTCCCTAGCACAAGCCTTTGTGGTTCATTGTTTAAGTTTTGATGGCTTAGAATGATGGTAAATAGAAATTTTTTTTTTGTTGTAGCAAGAAACTCGAAGGTTATTCCCAAATGGATATTTTTGTAATGGTAAACTAGGCCATCTTTTGTCTCAATTCTTACTTAGTCCTAAATCATTGAATGGGTGCTATCTCAGATAAACTGAGACCTGGGAAGATCTTAATTTAGAAAGGCCAAGGTCATCCACTACAACCTGGACTAGTCATCTTAACTTCTGTCTTGCCATTGGACTTCAATGGCCTTGAAGAACAGAGCAAAACTGATGATTTTACAAAGCTCTGCCTCACTTAAAATCCAATCAAGACATCACCCTCATGATATTATTCATCCTCTTTGAGAATGAAAGATGAGCAACAAGATTAAAAGTAGGTAACAGACTTAGAAGCAAAGAAGTCTGAGGAAGTAAACATATCTTGTGTACTATATGAATACCATAACCCTCATTGTATAAGAATTATAATTGACCTTATAGCTATACATCCTAAGTATTTGATGCTTGTAAATAGTTTAACATAAAATTCTTATAATTATATTGGGTATAAGGGATCTGGATATTCTTGGTCAGTTTATTTCCCCCAGTTACATAAATGAAATCATAGTATGTAAGGGATCAATAATAAAGACATAAGGTGTTTATAAGAAGTATAAGGAAATGTTTAAATGTGTTTTACTCTTTTGAGAAATGTTAAGGAGGCTCTTTGGTCAAACTTGATGGAATAAGAGGGTAGTCAGCCATTTTCCCTGCTGGTCTTTTAAAGATCAAAGGACTCTAGGGACTAAATCAAGATACAAGATAGGAGCTTGGGGAACTGATTGAGCGCTAACCCTAAGAGACAGAGTCAAGTTGTAGAGATTAAGTCAAGGAAAGCCAGTTGAAGGAGCTACCTAAGACAATGGCAGGCTGGGTTCATTCATACTGGCTTGAAAAACTTGATTGTTAAATTTTTAGCATGAGCATTTTGAGAGATCAACTCCAAATTAGGGCTTGATTTGTTGGTTATCAAGAGTAAAGGAAATAATAGAGAAAATATAAACAATGCAGATTAAACTTAAAAGTGTATCATGTATGCATTAAATTTCTTTCTCCTCTACCCCCCCTCTCCCCAAGCTGGTTGTTAAATATTTTTCAGTAAACCAGGAAAAAGGAATGGCATATTTTAGTTTCTGGGACCATGTGGAATTCATGTATATATATATATATATATATATATATATATATATATATATATACACATACATATATATATACATACATACATACATATATATGTATGTGTATATATATACACACACACACACACACACACACACATATATATATATATCTTTCCATGCGTATAGCCCAACAGATTAATTCATCTCCCAATAGATCTGATGAAGTGCAAATAATAAGGCTAGTGGTAGTAAAGAGGTGTGAGAAGTGGGATGGGGAATCCCCTCTGGTCTGCAGGTCCAATGCAAAAGAATTCACAAAGCTGAAAATCTATGGTAAAAGGGATTTTTATTAGCACTGAGAATCCAGCTTTGCTAGTCTTAGTGGCAAAAGGTCCAGTCAAAAGAGAGCTTCCTTAGCAAGCATAATCCTGTTTCAGACTTCTGCAAAGATTTGGGGTTCACAGTTGTCTTTTTATTAGCCTACTGAGGCTTGGGCTAAATCCCCCAGGCCTATATTCCCAGCTGAAAAGAGAATACTTATCTTGGAGTTTTGAGCTACTCAATAGGAATATCAGGCCAAGATCTCTAACTGAATGAGACCATTTAACTTGGGGAGGGCTTTGTCTGGGAAAGGTATGCTTTTCCCAGGGGAGAGCCTGAGACCCTGAATCACCCTTCTTTTACAGATTAAAGGGGACACAGTTTCAGGGTTCACCCCCATCAGATCCAAATTATAAGTATTGATTATTAGGGTACTTCAGATGTATGACGTGATTGTCTTTTGGATTCCACTGTACCACAATGTCTTTCCCTTTATAAATACTTATTAATTAATTATTGGTCCCTAACTTCCTTAGACCTGTCTTTTGGGATCCATGGAGTCAGAATCCTACGGCACAGATATGACTAAAGAGAATAGACAAGAGCTCTAATGCCTTGGGTACTGTCATGAGCTCATCTGCCATTGACACTGTGACTCAGTCACTGTCCCCATTATCTGAAGCTTCAAGGTTCTTTTTGCTTAACAGCTACACTGAGCTATTTCCTATAACTCAAACATTGTACATTATCACCAAACCGGACTTGCCCAGAGACCAAGCAAGCAAGGGAAGATCCAACCAGGAACACCCAATCCTGAGACTGTCCTCTAATACATGTGTGACCTTAAACAAATTGCTTAACTTCTCAGTGTACAATGTATAGTACCCATCTGATAGATAGTCAGCAGGAACTGAGTTCAAATCTGGTCTCACACACTCAACACTTCCTAGCTGGGTGACCTTGGGCAAGTCACTTAACCCCAAGTGCCTCAGCAAAACAAACAAAACAACAAACAAACAAACAAACAAACAAAACTGATTCCTGCCCTCAAGGAATGAACATTCTAATGGTGGAATTAAGTGTTCATAAGATAGAGAATAGAAAAAGGGCCACCTGAAAGGAAATGCATTAGTAGCTAAAGGGAGTGAAAAAGGCCACATGAAAGGTAGGATTTAAACTGGGTCTTGAAGAATAGCAAGAAATGTAAAAGATGGAGAAGATAGAAAGCATTCCACACAGGGGGGATGGCTGGTGATAATGTGCAATGTTTGAGTTATAGGAAATAGCTCAGTGTAGCTGGATTTTTAGAATTCTAGGAGAGGAGTGAAGTATAAAAAGACTAGAAAGGAAGCATTCAAATAATGAAGCACTTTAAATTCCAAGAAGAGTCATATGTATGTGTGTGTGTATGTGTGTGTGTGTATGTATAGTGTATACATATGCACATATATACTTATACATGCATATGTGCCATCCAAAAAGAATTTCCAGACCCAGGCCATCTCTGAATCAAGGGGCAAAAGCTTTATTATGATACCGTGAGGTAGGCTAAGTTCCCTAGCAAAACTTGCAGTTTACTAGCAAAAAGATGGGACCTTTTATAAGAAAGGACACAAAGCAAGATATGCTAACTATGCTAGTTGCTTGCCTCAGAAAAATTAACTGGTGATTAAGGATTATTCATACAAAATAACCTTGGGAATCTACAACTATAGTTTGGCCTCCTAATTGTGTATAGTAACATCAGTTCAAAATAATTCTGTCAGTGCTAGAAATTCAAGAAGGGCCCACTTAGGGACAAGATAATCCTGTCAGTGCAATACATTCCATGAAGGCCCACTTAGGGATAAAATGATTCTCTTGGTATCCTTCCTAGACGTCAAGTACATATTGGTTCCCTTTTGCTGGAATCTGTTTACTCCCCATCAATAAAGAGCCAGTGGAGTTGATGATTGGGGGTGAGAGGATCACTTTTCTTCAGGAAAAAAATTTTGGTAACTAAGTGGACAGTGGATTGGAATGGAGAGAGAGTTGAGGCAAGGAGACTAATTATTACATAATCCACTTGCTAGATGATGAGTATGGTTGTTTCAGTGAAGAGGAGACATATACTAAAGATTTTGTAAAGGCAGAAACAACAAGATTAGCAACAAATTGTGTGGGAAGTGAATGTGTGTGTGTGTATGTGTATGTGTGTGTGTGTGTGTGTGAAAAAGAGAGACAGAGAGAGACAGCGATAGAGAGAGAGAAAGAGAGAGAAAGAGATAGAGACAGAGAGAGAGACAGACAGAGAGAAAGAGAAAGAGAGAGAGATGGAGCTCAGGGGACATCTGTGATTAATGGGCATGACATGGATGAAGATTTAATACAAGAGCCTGACAATTCAGATAAAAGGAGAATCAGGACAAACAGGGTACCAAAAACCTAAAAGGGAGAGAGCATCCAGGATGAAAAGACCAACAGAATCAAATCATGAATACAGGTTGTCAAAGGTGGAGGATTAAGAAAAGGCCATTAGATTTGGCAATTAAATAACTTTTAGGAGACAGCAGTTTCATATTATAGTAAATTACATTTCAGTAGGTTTAAAAGACAGTGAGAAGAGAGAGAGTAGAGGTGTCTTCAGCAAATGGATTTTTTTTAAAAGTGTTTAACCAAAAAGGTATAGAACAGATATAGAACAATAGCTATACAAGATGGCAGTATCAAATAAGGGATCTGTTGTTGTTGTTGTTTTAGAGATGAGTAAGACATGACTGTATTTATAAATAGCATGAAATGACGCAGTAAATAAAGAAAAATTGAAGAAAAGGGGTGAGTGGTTGGTTATATTAGGGCCAATCTGCTGCAGAAGATCAGAAAGGGAGAGTTGTTGCAGTCAAAGATGTTGTCACTCCCTCACTCTCCAACCCTCCTTGGCTATTCTTTGTGTCACAGACCCTTCTTGAGCAGTCATATCTGAAAGAAATGTGTAATATTCCAACTTGCTGTGACCTAGGAAAGGCTGCCACATATATCTTCAACAAAGGATATGGGTTTAATATGTTTAAAATACTTTCAGGGAATGGAATTCCTACCTGGGTAAAAGCTTCAAATGATTTGGAAATCATTTATAGAATCTGTGACTACAGACTTGTCTTCATTTAAAAATGGAATACAGAAAATATCCTGGGCATAGAATTCATCATGGAGAATAAATTGGCTGATGGTTTGAAGATGACTTGATATGAAATTTGTTTTTATTGTTGTTGTTGTTCATCCTTCATTCTTGAAGAGCACCTTCTCATCAGGGAAGTGAAGCCATGACCTGCACATGAATAGGATTGAAATGAGGAAGGGCTATATAAGGTCACCTGTTCACTTTCCCCTCCAGAGCCATCTGGGTCTAGTGGCCAGATATAGATCAAGATGACTGGAGATGACAGTGAATGAAATTGGAGACCTTGGCCTTTTGAAGCTAAGGTCTTTAACAGGTCTCAGTTTGACTGAAGCCTCAGGCATTCAATGATTAAGGCTAAGTAGAAATTGAGGCAAAGAATTTCCTCTTTCAGCAGTCAAAAAAACCCAAAACCAACCTAAAAAACAAACAAACCTTTAACTAACTAAATAAATAAATCTAGGAGAGGAAGACCTTCAGGATTTCTGGCTAAAGCAGAAATGACTGCTATTTGCATTCAATCTGAGTCAATTGCTACCCAAATTTGTGTCATACACAAAACAGAAGAGCAGGAAATTAAAGGCCTCCTATTAATGGAACTGTTTCACTAGAAATGTTGAATTTTATTTTTTGTCCAATCATTTATGGTTGGACTGTATTGGCTCATGAAGGTTAGCTTGTTGGCTATCAGATGAGTTTTGACATGGTCAAATTCAAACTATTTCTGAAAAATTTTTTCCTGGATTACAAGGCTGCTTGCCTTCCAGCTGCACATATAAATGAATGATGGCACTGACTTTGGGGTCAATTTATCAAAAGGTTAATGAGAAGACTGAAACTTCAATAAATCTTGGCAGTAACAACATCTGTTTTAATGTTGCTACTAGATACAAGCTGGATCAAAAAACTTTTCTGTCTAGTAAAGTTAATAATGCCAGCCTTACTGGATTGGGATATATTCAGACACTATGACCAGGTGTAAAATTGATGTTCTCAGCTTTAATAGATGGTAAAAACCAACCAAAAAAAAAAAAACTTCAATGTAAAAGGTCAGAAGGTTGGGGGAATTTGAATTGGAAGCTTAATATAGTTTTAAAATAAAGTATCAAATCTATCCTTGGAAATAAAGAAAAATGAACCTACTCTGCTTTGGTTTTAATATTTTCTGTAAAACTTCAACAGTCTTTTTATTCTTCCAATGAATTGTTGTATAGGTCACCATATTGAAGTCTAGAGGATTTTGAGTCCATTATAAGGAGAGACACTTGAAGACACACATGGAAGTTATAATGTTTGTACTACATTTCAGTTGAGTTTCTCCATATTATTTTAAATCTGTCCTTCAATGACAGCGTAGTGTCATGTTATAAAAGAAATGACCTGATTCTCCAATTTGTATATCATGTGTGTCTTATATCACTTTTCCATTAACTTTTATCAAATTAGTCTCTGTGCTTTGGTGAAAGCTTTGGTTTTGCACTAGCGTAAAATAAATTAATCACATTTGGAACATAAAAAAAGACCAGAGGGAAGGGGACCAAGGGCCTTTATACAGTCTTTACACTGGCAAAGAAAAGAGTCCTTCTTCCTGTGAGACAAAAATGAAAGAAATAATGAGAGAAAATGTCTGAGTGATATGAGATCAGGAGGGAGAAGGTAAAAGAGGACACTCTTAACTAATGGTCTCAATTTTTTCCGTGCAATATGAGTTGAGGTTTTCATCTGAGAGGGTGAAACTTGAGGGTGTCATGAGGCTTGCGGAGATATGAAGAAGTTTGGAATAGCCATTGTATAGAGTGGAATAATAAATCAATTATGAAGAAGCTGAATAATTTCATTGCTACAGTAAGTGCTTAGTTGAGATTAGATCACATTAATTTGTAGTGGACCCAATTAGCATGATTTCACATTTCCCGTAGCTGTGTTCAGCAGCACATGAAAAGTGAAGGAGGGGAGAGTAATCCAAGGTGGGGATTGTTAAACTATGATCAATTATATGACAAGGGGCAAGGGATTTAAGACTAGTTCAGAGCTAAGTTGATTCAACAGAAGAAGGTGGGAAAATCTAGCCAGTGCTAGAATGATGGTCAGGCAAAGAACTGAGGAATGGAGACAGTTGGTGTTCACAGTATAAGTAAAGAACACAGGGCAGATGGAATGATAAAAGAATATAATTAGATAAAAGCATTTCAAAGTTTATGAACATGGAAGTGAAACATTTATGCATGATGGAAAATCAAAGTTATGGCCATCTCTGTATGTCACTGAAATTAAGTAGAACAGGACATAAGAATTGAACACTGGGAAGTTAGAATACTTTAGAAGTCATCAATATATGCTGAAGAACTTTGATATGAGGGAAAGAATTGGGTTGAAGAAAAAGACTATAAGCCAGGCACTAAAATTACCGGAAAAAGGATGACAGAGTGATAGAATTCCAGAGAAAACCTACTATAGGTGTTATCACTATTTTATAGATAAATAAATGAAGCCTCATACCCTTGCTCGTGGTCACAGAGCTGCTATTTGTCAAGAGTGTCATGCAAACCTGACTTTTCCCTGACTGAATTTTCAAAGCTCTTTCTACCATACCATCTCCACATGCCTCCACCCTCATCAATAGAAAGCCTCTGAGTTCACATCTCATGATGATGTGAAGAAAATATTGATAATATAAAGTATTTTCACTTTCCCTTAATTTCTACATCTCTTACCAAAAAAAAAAAAAAAAAGTTTTTAGAAAAGAGAAACATTCCCTCTGTCCTTATTGTCTACCCTTTCCCACCAATTTCCCTTTTTCTACCTGTCTGTCCCTTCATACCCCATCTGCTAATTTCAGGATTAAGGGAGGGACCTTGCTTATTTACAGCTGAGCTTTTCTCTTGTGCTTAAGAAAATCCTACTATAAAGTTTTCCTTCCCTATAAAATCCAGGTTCTGAATCTGGTAGTGATTTAGAGGAGATTTCAGGGGTCATGTAGTCCAACTTTTTCATTTTATAGGTGAGGAAACTGAGGAACCAAAAAGGTTAAGATCCCATAGGTAGGAAATAGTAGAGGCAGAATCTGAACCTAGATCCTTCAGAATAAGCCTTCTTTACACTGGACCTCTCTTTCCCTATACCACATGGCCTTAAATACCCCTAAATTATAAATCCTTTGCATTAACCAAATTAGAAATTCTTTTTTGGGGAGTGGGTAGCAAGTGGAGTTAAATGACTAAGTATTTATCCAAAATCCTATATATATAGGAAGTATCTTAGACTAGATTTGAACTCAGGTCCTTCTGACTCCAGGTCTGGTGCTCTATCCACAGTGCCATCTAGCTGCCCCCAAATCATAATCTCGTGAAAAAAATAGTGGCACTACATGGCCTTACCACCAAGCAGTCAACTCACAAGATACTCATGCTACATGGATTGCTTAAGATTGTTTCCTGGCTGTTAGTTCCCCCAGTATTACTATTTACAAAGTAGCAAAAAAAAAAAAAACAAAAAAAAAAAACAATAACAATAATTTAGTTACTAGACAAACCAAAGCAAAATTTCCTTTCCCCAAGGTTGGAACAGGTTTCACTAAGCATTTCCATTTCAGGACCAAGTAGCTGCCCTTTGATTACTTCCAATGGACTCCTCTGAAAGTTCTTTACATTGCTTGCAGCTAAATCAAGCTCAGGAAAGAGAAATTCTCTCTCACCTTTGGTAAATAAAAAAGAAAGAAAAAAATCAATAAAATAATTTCCAATCTGCTCCTTATGACTCAATGCCCCACTGATCTGAATGAGTCAGGAACAAATACATCAGCTCAGCGAGGAAACAGCTTTCAGAAATAAGATTTGATCTAGTTGGCTGAACAATCATTATACTCAAAATTCTCTATACCATATTTGCCAGTCAGTTGAGCTCCTACAGGAGCAGTGTTTCTCCTTCCAACTTGCACTGGTTTTCCAGAAAGCATTTATAATCACTTTGAAGACAGGCAAATCATCTCAGGGAAATGCTGAACTCAGACCAATGAAAGGCAACAGCTCTTTGGATGTAATAAAAATAATAGAACCACACTAGGCACACATAGAAACTGTGATGCAGAATTGGAATTGGAAAGAGAGAAGGGCCCTTAGAGGTTATACAGTCCATCAGCTCACCCACTGAAGGTATCTCCTTTATAGTTCTTTTGAAAGGTGGTTATCAGCCTCTGAGAGAAAACCTCCAAGCACTGGGAACCCATTCCATTTTTGGTCTGTTCTAAATTATCTGAGCATCTCAATCAGAAAGAACATATTCTCTTTCTCCTGAAAATTAAAATCCAAGGAGGTGTACCTGTGTGTGTGTGTGTGTGTGTGTGTGTGTGTGTATGTGTGTGTGGTTTTTAAATGTCTTGCTTTCATCCCTAAATTGTATACTTTCACTTTCTGTTGTACATGGTCCCCTTTGCTCAGAGAAACAATGACAACAGTGATGATGATGATGATGATGATGATGATGATGATGATGATAATTTAATAAGAATAGCTGACATGTGTATGTACTTTTGATAAATGGTATAGCACAGTACATAGAGATGTGGATTCAGTAAGACCTTGAGTTCAAGTACCATCCCTGACACCTACTGGCTTTATGATTTTAGATATGTCACAACTCTTTAGTGTCCCACACAGCTCTTCAAGACTAAAATGCAGAACAGGAGCTGATTTATCTTCATAAGGAAATTTTTCTCCCTAAAAGCTCCCTGGACTAATTAAGTTAATCGCCCAATTTTGAAAATGTGTGTGTCTATCTATGCTCATCTACCTATTTATCATTTTTATGTTGTTATTCAGTAGTTTCAGACATTTCTGACTCTTAGTAACTCCATTTGGGGTTTTCTTGGCAGAGATACTGAAGTCATTTGCCATGTCCTTCTCCAGCTCATTTTATAGATAAGGAAACTGAGGCAAACAAGCTTAAATGACTTCCTCAGTTAGTACATGTCTGAAGCCAGATTTGAACTCAGGAAAATGAGTGTACCTGACTTCAGGCCCAGCACTCTATCCACTGTGCCATCTAGCTGACCCTTTAAATTCTATAAAACAAAAAATTCACAGTTTTGATGAGATTTACTATTCTTTCCTATTAAAAAGCATAGAATAGGCTAGTAGTAATTCTTGGAGATCCTTTGATGAAGGTTGCTCAGACCCACGTATAGACAACCTCATTACAATAGCCTCTCTGTGTCTAGTAGAAAACATTGGTTTCCTTTCCCCAAGGATCAGCTAACTATCAGCTTCATAGCACAGACAGATAGCATGAGAGCATTGGGGCGCATCGGCTGGCTCACAGTCCTGAGCCAAGCACCCAGTGTCTGTTGATGGTGATGATGATGGCAGTAATCAGCATCCCCTATAAACTCAGAACAAAAAGGAAATGAAAATAAATCAAACTAATTCAAGAAGAGGGGGAGAGGGGAGGTCTAGAGATGCATTATGATTTTTCTGTGCTGCTGACACTCATTTCGATTCTTTGTGTTTGTCTAAAGCTCTGTGAGACAGCAGTCCAGAGAATGATGTTGAAGGCAGTATTGTATTTGGAAAGAGGAGACCTGGGCCTTAAGCTCTGACTTTTCCTCTTGACTGTATGTGGGAGCTCAAGCAAATGACTTCTTTTCTTGTGGCCTCCATTTTGTCATCTGTAAAATGAGGCAGTTGGAGGAGAGAATCTCTAAAGCTCCTGCTGGCAATAACATCCTATGACTCTAGGAAGTATAAGCATTATTTTGAGTGAAATTAGCCTGCATGGTTTTTATCAGCCTTGTGGGAAGGGAAGCCAGTCGTAGCAGCTGGTAAGTATCATGTCTTCCTGCTATTCCACAGCCCACATCCCTGACCCATTCTCACACATCTCAGTCCCCTGCCTAAAAGAATAATCATACTAATGGATAGCATTTTTGTGACACTTTAAATGTGTAATTTCAATTGAATCTCAAAATAATTCTGGGAAGGGGCTATTATTATCCATATTTCAAAGATAAGAAAACTGAAGCAAAGTTAAGTAAGTTGCACACAGCCAGTAAGAGTCTGAGATAGGATTCAAACTCAGGTCTTCTTAACTCCCTATCTCCACCTCCAATGGGTAACATTGAGCTGCTTCACCCTTCTGAAAGAATGAGTGTAATCTTGACAATCTTCTTAAGCTCATCAGCTGGGTGATAAGCATGAAGCACTTACTAAGTGCCAGGGACTGCCAAGAATATAAAGGAGGAAAAAGGTCTCTATTCTCAAGGAACTCACATTCTAACAGTTCTGACTTTATGAAGTTATTGATCAGGCAGCC
Organism: Antechinus flavipes; assembly: GCF_016432865.1. Taxonomy (NCBI): domain Eukaryota; kingdom Metazoa; phylum Chordata; class Mammalia; order Dasyuromorphia; family Dasyuridae; genus Antechinus; species Antechinus flavipes. The sequence continues at coordinate 220,713,372 of NC_067399.1, read as the reverse complement.
ACAAATCAAACAACCATAGCAAGTCTCTGAATCATTGTGGCCACCACCAATCAGGATAACATCAAATAAAGCAAAATATAAAGTGTGCTTTTTTGTTCTTCAGTCTTGTGCAACTTTTCATGGGTTGGACATTTGGGGTTTTCTTGTGGAGATACAGGAGTGGTTTGCCATTTCCTTCTCCAGCTCATTTTAGAGTCAAGGAAACTGAGGCTAACTTTGATCTCAGAAAGAGAAATCTTCCTGACTTCAAGTCCAGTGCTCTATCCACTGTACTATGCACTTGCTTTATTTACCAAACAGCAACATAAGAGAAACAGATCAAATCCCAGACTTTCTGCAGAGAAAAAACATGGCTTGATGGAAAAAATAAAGTCTGGTCCCTTTGTATTGATTATCTTACCCCAAGAATCCTAGCATATTAGAACAGGAAGACACTTTAGGGACTCCTGGATCTCTAGATTCTGTTATGCTGATAGTAAGAGATAACTCAGAAAGGTCTAGTGATATACCTAAAAATTCATTGCTAATCAAGGTGTGCTGGACCCAGGTTGGAGAGGTTAGTGAGAATTAATTGTTAAATTTTCAGTATGGGCATTTATACCCCAGAAATCAGTAACTGCTACCAACTGTGACTTGATTTATTGCTTGGTTCCTTGAACAAAGTCAGTATTCAATAAATGTTGAATTGAATTCAGGAGAATAGCTGACAAAAAGAAGTAGAGAAGAGGCAGAGAGGCATGCTGAAGTAGAAGTTTGCAATTAGATAGGAGAGAAAAGACAGAAAGGCTGAATTAAGCATTGGAAATGGGCATAGACAGGGTGGGGTGTGAGACCAAGAAATGTGTCACCCCACACAGTTTAAATCCTGATCTCTTCCAGTAGCTTCTCAAATAAAGAGTGAATGAAGCAAGAACAAACAATATGATCAACTATTATTATCAATAGTTTATCTACAGAAATTTATAGTACATTTGTTGACACAACGAAAGAGTCAAAAATAAAAGAGCCTAGAAACTACCTCTGCCAACAGCAAAAACTTGATCTCCTTGCGTAGCAAAGAGATATGGACAACATCAGTTAGAATAGAAAATCAATCCTGGACCTGATATAATTTGGAGGGCATTGATATAAACTGATACCAAATGTGTGGGGGGGAGAATCAAAGACGCTAATACCTTGTTCCCCCAAACACATGGTGCTTGAAGAAATATCAATAAGTACCAACAGATATATCTATTTCCCTCACACATACAAAATCTTTATGAGAAAATTTACATTCATATTGAGGCCATCTTTATTTAAAGTATGAGAAGGAAATATACAGGCTTTAGTAAAGAATACTGTACACAAACTACGTATCTTTACAATCACAAAATTGAGTGAAAAGTGTAAAGAATACAAAATCCAACTGCGCTTTATAAAAAAGGGTATTTGATTTGATGGAGTAAAATGCTTTCTTAAAGTGTTATCTCCAGTGAGATGTCTCTTGTATTTCTTCATTTAGTTACAACAGCTAGCCAAGTACTTCTAGACTGAAGCCACAGGGGCTCCAGACATTTACCAATCCCTGACTATTTGTCTGCCCTTAAGGTTTTCCTAACCCTCTATCCTAGGTTTTACCAGCCTTCTCAACAGAGAAGCAAGCTTCTCTGTATTTTAATTCCATTCCCACCTCAGGTTCCTGAAGAACAATTCTATTTTTGGTTATAGCCTAAGGAAGAAGTTCTTAACTTGAAGCCTATGAACTTGCTTTTTTGTTTGTTTTTAAATTTTTGATAAATGTATTTAAACAAAATTTATTTCTTTTGTAATTCCATATATTTTATTTTATACTTTCAATTTTTTTTTTCTGAAAAGGGTCCATGGATTTCATTAGATTGCCAGTGGAGTGCATGACTCAAAAAAGGATTAACCCCACCCCCCCACTCCACCCAAGGTCCTGCTCAGTAAAGGGGCAGAGGGGCAGAGGGAAAAAAAAAAAAAAAAAAAAAGTTACCCAAGGTAAAGGAAAAAAATCCATCAGGTATGAAACAGGTAATTTTATTCCCCCACAAAAAGGGGGATGCCAAGCAACAAAGAATCATAAAATGATTGCAATCAGTTGAGAGGATAATATACAAGATTCACTGGGTTATTCATAAAGAATTTCTTCTAATTAGCTTTTTACATTTCACCTCTATTGAGTACAGCCCAATCAATATCAAGTGGGCTCTTTTTTTCCAATTCTTTCTCCCTCTTCTTTTCCTTCCCTTCTCCTTCACTCTCTGTCTCCCTCTTCTTCCTCTATTCCACGTACTTTAATAGTTGCTATCCTGCTGCCTGGGTACCTTGAAAAAAGAAGATGCCAGCTGCCTTTTAAGATCTCACGAGACCTTTTACCAAAGCAAAAAAGACACAAACAACAGGCAGCCCCATCACAGACACAGACTTGCCTCGGAGTCCATTAGATTAGTACTTGATGTTGGGTAGGAAAAAGGGCACCCCTGCAGCCATCCAACTTTCCACAGCTCAGAGTCATCTTGACACTTCAAGCTAAGAAGAAAAGGTTTCAGAAGCAGGGATTGGCCCCTTTAAAGTAATAATAGAGTTCTAGTTCAATACCCTATGAAAAGACTTTTCCTCCCCACATAGTAGGAACCCCTTAATCATTGTTACCAATAGGAAGCAATCAGAGAATATTCTAATATTCTCTGATGCTGGCAATGGGGAGAGGATCCTCCATACAAATAATTACAAGCTCATCACAAATCTCTATTCCCTTGACTGAAATGCTTACTGAATATTCTATAAAAGGCAAGAAACAAGCATTTATTAAGCACCTACTATGTGCCAGGCATTTTGCTAAGCATTGTATTAATATTATTTCATTTGATCCTCACAATGACACTGGGAGGTAGGTGCTATTATTATCTCTCTTTTATAATTGAAGAGACTGAGGCAGACAAAGATTAAGTGATTTATTCAATTGTATAGCTAACAAGTCTCTAAGACCAAATTTGAATTCAGGTTTTCTTGATTTTCTTGGTTCAAGAAATCTCAAGATTTCTTGACTCTATCTACTGTATCACCACTTCACCCATCTATTATCTGGATAGAGGAGGCAAGGGATACTATATTCAGATCAAACAAAATTCCTTTATAGAAGCAATAACAGAGATAACTTCATTTGATAGCCTTCTAAATATAGAAAAAATGGAGATAGTTATGCTGGCCAAAGGTGTTTGCCATTGTCATGGAGGATACTCGTAGCATAATAGATGAGAGATTCCTCTTAAGTAATAAGATTTTCCACATGATCCTATTATTGAATGACATTATACAAATTGCATCAAGACTAGATCTTACTTCCTCACCCCCACTATAGTACACATTATTATTCAAAAGAACTCAATCAAGCTAGGCACATAGGAAAAACCAAGTGGATGAAGATGATCTACAGTAAGATATACAGTAGGATCATTGGGGATTGGTTTATCTGTATATAATATCTTGAACTATAGATAGACAATACCTATCTGGGGCTAACATTAAATATGATTACTATACAAAAGTTAGGAAATTGGGCAGCATTTTAATGACCTCAACTATTTGTCTGAAACAGAAATCCAATTTTAAAATAACAGTATTCTTCCAGAAATACCATAAGCCTATGAATCATACCACAGTCTCCAGAGAATATTAATAAACTTCAAAGAAAAAAAAAGAGGTTTATGGAGGACAAGCATAGGCTACAAGAATTGTATCCAAGATGTGGAATAAAGAACATCATATCAAAGAAAGATAAAGGAGGTAGGTGGGTTAGTCATGTAGCAAGAATGAAAAGTAACCCATGATGTGAGCACAGCATCAGTACCCATAAGTCCAGAGGCCTATAAGAAGAAGATTCCAAACAAATGGAGTTCCCTTAGGTAGGATTTACAACTTGTACAGTATTTAAAGATATGGATAGATGGACTGTACTCTGTACTATTGGAGGGAATAATAAATAGCACCTTAATTTTGTTAGTACTTTACAAATATTATTTCATTTGATCTTCACAACAACCTTGGAAAGGCCATTATCCCTATTTTATGGATGAGGAAATTTAGATAGAGATTTAAGGGACTTGCCCAGGTTCATACAGCTAATAAATATCTGAATGTGAACTCTCTTAATCTGTTCTATATGCTTTGTTACTATAGATATACCCATATTGATGAGCTTATTGATTCTTTAAAGTCTTGAGATCTAAAGTCCATAAAGCTCTCATAACCATCCCAGGAGGAAGACAACGAAAATATCATTCTTTCCTTGGTTCAGAAAAAGGACTTAAAGGACATGGGAATTTGACTTGATCAAGACCACATAGCTTGTAAGCATCAGACTCAGATTTGGGCTTATCTTCTGACTCCAAATCCAATCTTCTACTACATCCTTTTTACTTCCCAGTGGGTACAACATACACACAGATTTTATTGGGAGACACTATAGTCATTGTTAGTAGCCCTTTTTCATAATCTACTATCTACATCCTTATCCCCACCCCTTTTCCCTTGTCTTCAATTCCTTCTCTCTCCTTCCTATCTCTTCCCCCAATGTCCTTGTTTTCCTTCTCCCATTTAAGCTGCTTTTGAGATCACAAGAATTTTTTTTTAATCTTAATAGGGAAAGTCATATCTTGAGATATTATTCAGAAAACTGTATCTCAGAAAAATCTCCTTAGATTTCCAGTTGCTAGTGCTTACTCATGCCAGCTCACTTGGCAGCATTAGCTCAATCACAGGTAATGGGTATGGGGGATGAAGTGATCTTTTCCTCAATATCTTGGCCAAATGCAAATAATCAGGCTAAATGCCAAATCTCAAGATGGACTGATCAGATCTACCGGAAAAGTTAAACTGTGAGAGATGGTCAGTGAAGTGGGCAAATTAGGAAATTGAGGAGTAAAGAACTGAGTACAAGAAAACTCAGGCTGAGAAGAATCTCAATTTAAATACATGTATTTTGGAACACTAGAATGGAAAATAAGAGGACCTAGATAATAGCCATAATTATTTGGTAATATTGGATAAATTAATTTTATGATTCTGTGACAAAGATAACCTTCAAGGTCCTATTAAACAGCCCTGTGTCCCTTTATTTAGACCAATATGTAAATGAATGAGCAAATATTTGTGAAGAGAAACAAATTTTTCTTTATCTCATTTTTAGCCCTCCAATGGTGCAAATCAAATCTATCCATACTTTCTCTTCTCTTGTCCATATTCTTCCATAAAGACTCCACAGAAATACCTATAGTCTGGGTGCAAAGCTCTAGATCTCTTGAAATCATGTGCATACAAGAGGATAATATGGGTTTTCAACTGATGATTCATTGTTAAATGACTATCCCATTCTCCTTTCCAATCGCATATATCTCTTATGATTTACTTTAGGTCTTCCACATCAAATTTATTTTTTTGCTTGACTTTTGAAGAAAGTCAAGAAAAATATGGGAATAAGAATTAATGGTCTTTGTATTCATTAAGCAATGGAAAGAGTGCCCTAACTGGAATGGAGAATTGGGCATGGAGGGCTGGGGGACTAAGGTTAGACAGGTAGAATAGGGCCATGATAAGCAAGACCTCAAAAATCAAGCAAAGATATTTAAATTTGATGTAAAAGGCAATTGTTTTTAATGCCAGAGCTATATTATGTCTTTTTCAAAAGAGAATGACATGATGAAAGCAGTTTTGAAAAACAGTGATCTGCCACTGGTATGCTGGATGGATAGAATACAAGATGGACAAGTCAAGTTCCCAGGTAGGGAACTATTTAAGGAATTCTATAATATAATGAAGGCCTAGACTAGAGTCCTAAAGTGAAGAGATAAGAAGGTCTAGAAAAAAATTTAACCTATGATTTGATTAGTAAGAAACATTTCTAAGGGGAAAACAATCATATATATTTAATGGCTGAATGAACAAAAGTTCAGTAGTGTAGATATCACACAAAAATGGATCACAGATCTTTGGGATTGCAAGTATTTTTATTTCAGATACTTTGACATTAATAATGTAGTCAGAAATCCCACTCTATATTAATAGAACTCTAGTACAAAGAGGCCTGGGTTGGAAGTCCCAAGAGGTTAATTAGAAAATCATTCTCCAGGCCTCAACTTCCTCATTTGAAAAGGACCATAAAACCATTGTCTGTCTGACAAAAGAATAAGGATGAGTAACAGGATTAAGGTAGATAATGGAAAGAAGTAATATGCCTACAATGTTTTAGTTCTTTCAAAGTGTTTAATATATATTTTCTTACTTGAAGGTTATAAGATATAATCAATATGAAAGTGTTTTTAAAATTGCTCCAAACACTATGCAACTGCAAAGCTGTGTAACTTATTTTTTATTAATTTGAGAGATTTAAAACACTTATATCCTCATACATAATCTCATTGATTTGATATTTAGGTTTTCTCTTCAATGATGCAGGTCACAATCTACCCTTAGCTCTTGTCCTTATCCTTGAATAAGTTTGCTATAATAGCTATGAAAATAAGTCTGTTAATTTGAAAGTATTATATACTTAGAGTATTACAAAAATATTTTATTTGTTTATATAATATTTCTAAACATTATTAAATTTTCATTTAATTTTTGATTTGTGGAATAAAACAAGTATTTTCATGATATACAACTTGCTATTCTTTTCAAATATATGAGAAAAATTATCATATAAGTCTTTTTAAAACTTTTTTCCTCCCATTCTCCCTTCCCCTACTCTAGAGATAGCTATCATTTACATACGTGTACGTGTGTGTTTCTCTGTGCATATATATATACATACAAATACACATACATAAAATTGTTCTTTGTGTACTTCTATTTATCAGTTCTTTCTCTGAACATAGATAGCATCTTTCTTCATGTGTCCTTTATAGTTACTTGGATATTTATAATAGCCAAATAATGTATTCACTTAAAGTCATTTCCTAAAATAATATTTCTGTTACTGTATACAATGTCCTCTTGGTTCTGCTCATTTTATTTTTCATTATTTCATGTCTTTCCATGTTTATTTTTCTAAAATCTTTAAGTTTATCATTTTTATATGGCAGAGTAGTATTCGATCATAATCATATACCACAACTTGTTCAAACAATCTGCAATTGAGGGGCATCCCTGCAATTTCTAGTTCTTTGGCACTACAAAGAAAGCTTCTATAAACATTTTAGAACATATAGGTTCTTTTCCTTTTTCCCTAATCATCTTTGGAAACAGAGACTGTAATGTAATATAATGTTCTCTGTTGAGGTTTGCTTGGGGTCTCTGGGAGCAGCCTTTGTTTCAGTTCAGTAATCACCATACGAGTAGCCAGGGGTTAAAGTCCAAATCCTTTATTGTCTCCTTCAAAGTCCTATCTCCTTCACTTGGGGCTTGGCTAGTTTTCTGAAGTCCTTCCAGAGTCTTGGTTTCTGGAGAAGCAAAGGAGGAGAGCCTGCCACCAAGGTGGTGTGAGATGGGATGAATCTGTCTGAGTCCAAGGGCTTGTGTTCCAGCCTTCAGCCTCCAGCCTTCTGTCTGCTTGTCTCTGAATCTCCCTGGCTGAGGCTTCTAGTTTATAAACTCCACACTGAGTACAAACCAATCATTATATCACTAGGAAACCATTATTTGTTGTAGAATTAAATCAATGCTAAACTAGATATAACCATTGTCTCCTCAATTCCACTTAGTACCTTGTTTTAAGTTCTGGCCCATAACATCTCCTTGTAGGATTAAATTAATCATACTAAACCATATTAAATTAGATAACAATTGTCTCTATCAATTCCACTGACTTAGTACTTTGTAAGAATCCTTTGTTTCAAATTCAGGGTTCTGGCCCATAACATCATCAATAGTGGTATGTGTGAGCAAAGGACATTTTTAATTTTCAAAGCACTTTCATATCTATTACTTTTAATCATAAAAAATTATTAATAAAATGCAAACAATAATCTCTTTTCTTTTTTGAAATAAAAAGAAAAGACAAAAAAGTCCCCCCAAAACAGAACAACCATTTGGGATATAATCCATAATTCTGGAGTATTGTGACTGCATCATTTAAGAGAAGAGCATCTATTAAAGCAAGGAAAGAAAAATGATCACTCAGTGCCATCCCTCTTTCCTCAGTTACAGAAATCCTATTTCTTTCCTCTGTGATAAAGCCACTGTCACAGGGAATGTATCATCCCATAGAGCCAGCTGATCAGTAGTTCAAACTTGGCCAACTGCCCCTGTGGTGTAAAAGGGAGACAGATGCTCTGGAGGCCACACTTAAGTTTAGGGAAATCACACCTTTCCTGTTAATCTATATTAAATTTCTCTTTAAATTCCTTGTTCATTAGAAAAGAATAATTTCCTCTACTGCCCTAATACTTTAATGCTTCATTCTAGTGGAGGTGACTCTGGTTGGAGTTTTGGACTCTGCCAGTTTCTACTCAAAGCTGGGAGGGGAGAGGGGGAGACAACATGGTGCAATGGGAGAGCTAGGGGATCTGGATTCTAATCCTTCCTCTGCCACTTACCAGCTAGATGTCATTAGGCAAGTTCCTCGGTTTATTTAAAGAGGTCATTGGACCAGATGACTGGGGTCCCATCCTACTCTAAAATCCATAATCCTCTGAGAGATTTGCAGGATAGTCCCAGTGATGGGCTTTATGCCTTTGACAAAGATCAAGTTGAGATAAGTGCAAAAAGCCTCATCCTCAGGATTTGAGCCAACAGGGTACCCTTTTAAAGCCATAATCCCTCACCTTCCATTAAATCAATGAAAGTGGTGTAATCTGCAAGAAGGGATAAAAGGTAAACCCCAGGGAAATCAGGGATAGTTGAAGAATTCAAGTAACTGCTATTTTTTTGTATATAACTTTAAGGTTTGCAAAATGCTTTGTCTACAATTTAATACAAGGAGGGTATGCATTATAATCACCAACTCAAAAATGATGAAATGGAGGGAAAAACAGCTAGGTGGTGCCACAATGAATGTTAGTGCTAGGGCTTAGAGTCAGAAAGTTTAAATCTGACCTCAGACTCTTACTTGTAGCACGATCCTGGGCAAATCATTTAACTTCTGCCTGCCTCAGTTTTCTCATCTGTAAAATGGGGATTAAAATAATATTTACCTCATTTTTACGAGGATCAAATGAGATAATAATTGTGAAGTTCTTAGCAAAATACCTAGCATATGGTAAGTGCTATATAAAAGTTTTTATTATTGTTGTTAACATTATCATTGCTATCATTCTTATTTAGGCAGCTAAGTGGCACAATAGATCGAACATGGGACCTGGAATCAGAAAGACTTAAGTTCGAATCTGCTCTCAGACCTTACTAGTTGTATGACCCTGGGAAGTAATTTAACTTCTATCTGCTTCAGTTTCCTCAACTGTAAAGTAAGATAGCACCCATAATATTGAAGGATCAAATGAGAGAACATTCTATGACTTGTCTAAGGTCATACAACAAGGTAGTAGCAGATGTCAGCTTCCAGTTCAAATCTCCTAAATGTTAAGCCCCTTCTTTCTCCCCCCCCTCTTTCTCTCTCTCCCTTTCTTGCTGAGGCAATTGGGGTTAAATGACTCCGAATCTGATAATACTCAACTCTTCTCTATCCCCAGGCACTGTCAAAGCTGATTGTCTTTCAGTGTCCTTGGGACTTGATTCTAGCTCCTTGACCTCCTCACAGTTAATGTCATATATGCAGAGTAAAAGCAGCAAAAAGCCATGGAAAAAACTCTGACCTGCAAGGCATTAAAAGAATTGGATTTGAGTTGTGGTTCCACTATTAAATATATACAAATAATCTGGTGGATGATAAGAGATACCATAATGCAGAATATTTATTATATACTAAGTGCATTCGAGAATAGTATTGGAGAAAAAACATTGATTTTGGAGTAAGAACATGTTGGCTCAAATCCAAGCTATATCACTAATTACCTATATGTCCTTGGGCAAATCATTTAACTTGGATGAGCCTCAGTTTTCTCATCTGTAAAATGAAAGACTTAGACTAAGTGACCACTTCTAGCTTTGATACTGATCCCATGAAAATAATATCATGTCTGAGCAAGATGTTTAATCTCTCTGAACTTTATTTTTCTCATCTTTAAAATCTGGATAATAAATAACTGTCCTCCCTCCAAATGGGATAATGCATATAAAGGTTCTTTGAGAGGAAGTATTAACAAACTATACAAATATAAGCTAGTATTGTTATTAGGCAACAGAGTGGTCTGGAGGAAGAGCACTGTACCATAATTCATTCATTTACTCATTCATTCATTTAACAAATATTTATTGAATGATATAAAGATTTTTTTAAACTGATAGGCAAAATTGACATAAGCATAAGTAGGTGAACAATTCATACAATCAAAACAAAGAAAAATAACTGGGAAAGCTCTGACAACTATGATCAATATGATGACCATCCCTGATTCCAAAGATTGAGGCTGAAACATCTACTTATTGAAGTATATAGTAGATAATAGAAACTGTTTACTTATTGACAGTTTAGAGTACAGACTGAGATGTGTATTTTTGTATAAAACCAATAAGGGAGTTTATTTTGCTTTGAATATTTGTTACAAGGAATTTGTTTTTCTTTTCTCCTTTTTTCCCAGTGGGAGGTGAAAGGGAGAAAAAAGAGATTTCTTTATTTATTTTTAAAAATAGGGAAGTGGGAGTACTACTGATATGGAATGTTACATGAACTTTCACATGAGTTCATTGTACTCTTAGCTTTATTTCATTCTTTTATTTTGTTACAATAGACCACTAAAGGAGTAGGGTTAATGTGTAAAATTAGAAATGTAAAAACAAAGCACATAAATAAAGTGTTTTTTAAAAGAAGTTATTATAGTCTGGCCTACAAATTTTTACCCCCATATTTTTCCCCCTAACTCACCAACAATTTCAGTCCCTTTTACCCTCAATCTGGTTTAGCCTATCTATCAACATAATTTTATTGAGACATGGTGACTATGAATGCTACTGCTTTTTTGAGCCACAAGTGAGAGTTGAGGGAAAGGTAGACATCAAATGTGGATAAGCAGCCCTGAAAAGGGCTTAGCAAGTTCTCAGATGAGAGATGTCAGCCCTCCCTGAACATTTCATATACCCCACAGTCTAAAGAATGACATGGTAGTCACACTGTCTAATCACTGAAGAAAAGAAGACACAAACTGAAATTTAAAAAAAACCGAACAACTCTATAAAAATAGCAATACCCACTAATGAATGGGAAGAACTGTTCATATTTACATAAGCCAGTTTAAAAGTAGAAGAAAGACCCAGATCTAAATTACAATAAGTTCCTGGGAAACATTTTGTATATGTGACTTGGGATTTGGGAAACCAGTTCACAAAGAAAGTTCAGAAAAAAGGAACATTATGTTTTAAGCTATGAACACGTACTTGCAAGAAAGGGACTTTAGGTTCTTTTTCCCTTAGAATTGTTGTAGAGTTGATGTCTGGATAAGAGTATGAGTAAAATCTTCTGGAAATTGAGAAGAACTACATGGGGAATAATAGCCAAACAAGCACAGACTGCAATAACTGAAAGACATCTACAAGCAAAATCTAAAAGAAAAATGTATCTTAGACACAAACCTAATAGTAATTACTTAATTAAAACAAGTATTTAAAAAAGATTTTAAAAGGGGTAGCTAGGTGGTACAGTGGATAGAGCACCAGCCTTGAAGTCAGGAGGACCTGAGTTCAAATCTGATCTCAGACACGTAACACTTCCTACCTATGTGATCCTGGGCAAGTTACTTAACCCCAGTTGCCTCAGCAAAACAAACAAACACACAAATAAATACAGATTTTACAAGCCAAAAAAGAATGGTAGAGAAAAAATAAGAAAAAATGAGAACCATGTGATAAAATATGAAAAGAGAATCGACAACTTATTTTATTAGAAAAAATCATAAAAAGAAAACTTTCTAAATCTAGTAAAACCTGAGAGCAAATTAGAAACTGAAAGACTCTACCATCAACTCTTGAAAAAAATCCCAAAATGAAAACTCCAAAGAATATTAAAACCCAAAACTGGAGCTCCAAGGTCAAGAGGTAAAATACTGTGAGCAACTAGAGGGAAATAATTCAAGTACCATAGAAACACAATCAGTATCACACAAGATTTAATAGCCTTCTCTGTAAAGGATCAGAGAGCTTGTATTTCAGAAGGCAAAGAATTAAGAATTATACCCAAGAATCTTACAAGGGAAAAATAAACTTTTATGAAATGGAGGACTTTCAAGAAATCCTGATTAAGAAGCCAGAGCTGAGCAGAAAATTTGGCAATCATATATAAAAAATAGAAGCATGAAAAAAAAAAGTAAATTGGGGTGAGAAATAATAACCGAATGAACAAGAGTTTATATTCTGATATAAAGAAATGATATATATAACTCTTCAGAACTTTATTTCCAAGGATCTTAGAGGGAGTTTAATTTGACAGAGACTTTGGGTGTGATTCTATTATGTTTAGATGATCCCCAAAGAATGGATTTATGGGGAAAAGAAAAATAATAACAGAAGGAAAAGCAATTAAATAAAGGGAGGGCTAGGAAAAAAAAAGATTTCTAACTGTTGGCAGCTGTACCCATTAAACTACTTTAAGTGCCCCATGGGGGAGAGATCCTTACTAATAGCTACTACAATTTTTAACTGGATAATTTTTCTTTTTGTTTAGTAAATACAGCTACATGTAAAAACAATTTTTAATATTTATTTTAAAATTTTGAATTCCTGCTTCTATTCCTTCCTCTTACCTCCACCCATTGAGAAGGCAAGCAATTAGATATAGGTTATATGTGTATAGTCATGCAAAGCATTTCCATAATAGGTTGTGAAAAAAAATCAACAAAAATCTCAATAAAAATAAAGAAAAAAGTTTTTAATTATTCTTAAATCTGTATTCAGACACCATCAATTCTTTCTCTGGGTATGGATGGCATTTTTTATCATAAGTGCTTCAGAGTTATCTGTATCATTGTATTGCTGAGAATAGCTATGTCATTCACAGCTGATCATTTTAAAATATTGTTACTTTATACCTTGCATCAGTTAATGGAAGCCTTTATTAGAGAACTTGCTTTAATTTTTTTCCTCACATTTACTATTGCTATGTTTATTCTATTCTCTCTCTTTTCTTTCACCCTGTCCCTCCTCAAAAATGTTTTGCTTCTGACCACCCCTCCCTGACTCTTCCCTTCCTTCCATTACCCTACCCCTTCTCTTCGTTATAATTTTACCTTCTTTTGCTCTCCAGAATATCATGTTCTAAGTCTTCTAATTCTTTAATGTAAAAACTGCTAGATCTCATGCTCTCCTGACTGTGGCTCCATAATACTTGAATAATTTCTTTCTGGATGCTTACAATATTTTCTCCTTGACCTGGAAGCTTTGAAATTTTGCTATTTTCATTTTGGTATCTCAGGAAGTGAACAATGAAGTCTTTCAATGGCTAATGACTAAAAATATAGTCTACTTCTAGATTGTCAGGGCATGTTTCCTTGATCATTTCTTGAAAGATGATGTCTAGGCTCTTTTTTTTTTTTTGATCATGGCTTTCAGATATTCCAATAACTTAAATCTATTTTCTAAGTTGTTTTTCCAATGAGATATTTCATGTTGTTTTCTATATTTTTCATTCTTTTGATTTTGTTTTATTGTTTCTCAATTTCTCATAAAATCATTATCTTCTATTTGCTCAATTCTATTTTTTAAGGAATTATTTTCTTCATTGAGTTTCTGTATCTCCTTTTCCATTTAGCCAATTCTGCTTTTTAAGGAGTTTTTTTTTTTTCTTTTCCCTTCAGAAATATGTGTCTCTCTTTTCAATTGGCCAATTTTCCTTTTTAAGGCATTCTTCTTCTCACTGACTTTTTAATACCTCTTTTGCCATTTGATCTTGTCTTTTTTGTAAGGTATTATTTTCTTCAGTGTGTGTGTGTGTGTGTGTGTGTGTGTGTGTGTGTGTGTGTCTCCTTTACAAGCTGACTTGTTTTTCATGATTTTCTCACATTGCTGTCATTTCTCTTTCCAATTTTTCCTCTAACTCTCTTACTTGATTTTCAAAAACTTTTTAAAGCTCTTCTATGGCCTGAGAACAATTAAAATTTTTTCTTGGAGGCTTTGAATGTAGATGCTTTGACTTTTTTTTTTAATCTTCTGAGTGTGTGTTTTGATCTTCCTTCTTACCATAGCAACTTTCTATGATCAGAATTTTTTTCTGTTGTTTACTCATTTTCTCAGCCTATTACTAGAATTTTTACTCTTTTCTAAAATAATTTTGCTTTCAGGATGGAGGGTATCCCAGCCGTCAGGGGTTTTGTGAAGCTGTTTTAAGAAATACTCGTAGGGACCTATAAGTTTTCAGTTCTTCTAAAGTACCATGATCTAAGGAGAGGTGTTTATTACTCTCATGGCCTGTGCTCTGTTCTGTGACTGACCAGAAGCACTTTTTTCTGCCTTGGAACTGTGCAGAGAGTTCCTGATCCACTGAATTCACAAGCTCTGATGTGCTAGTGCTCCTCTTCACCCTGGGATTGTCATCTAGAACTGCAATTTGGATTGGAATACGGGCAAAGCAAGAGAACATTTCTCAGTGCTAGCAAAGAGACCCCTATAATCTCTTCTGACCTGTTGTTTGGTCCCCTTACTGTTTATGGGCTATTGTCACTGCTATTTCAGAGGCTCTAGTTTACTGCTCCTATGTTTACTGGGGTTGGGGCTCTACCTATGCTAGACTATGCTCCACTCTTACCCAGATTCAGTAGACATTTCTTGCTGACCTTTTAAGTTGTCTTTGATATCTGTGAGCTAAAAGGTCTGGAAATTGCCACTGCTGCCTCTGCTTCAGTAACTCAAAGCCTGCTTCTGATTTGATGGGGCCCATTTCATGCTGGAGCAGCCTGTACTGGACTGTACTCTATTCTCAACTTGGTGCAATTCACCTTTCCTACTGACCTTCTAGGTTGTTTGGGGCTAGAAAATTGTTTCATTCTGTTATTTTTGGTGAGTTCTGATGCTCTAGAATTTGTTTAGAGACATTATTTAAAGGCATTTGGAAGGATTTGGGGAAGGACTCATCTGAGTCCTTGCTTTTGCTCCACCATCTTGGTTCTGCCTCTTCTAATTTTTTCTTCTTTGAAAAATAAATCATTTATCTATCTTGTACTACTCAGAAATTGTTTCTGAGAATATAATTCATTCTAAGCTAAAAAAAGTTTAATGTGCTATTTGTATTTTAGTAGAAGATTCTTTAAGATCAGAAATGGAATTAATCTTTTCAGATGGCAGTAGAGAATGAGTACTGATAATTTAGGGACATAACTTCTCAATCATACAGCAATTATTTCTATTAATAATTAAATTCAATTCTATAAATATTTATTAAGCATTTACTTTGTTAGGAGCTGTGAATATAGGGACAAGAAGAAAACAAATTCTGCTCTCAAAATGCTTACATTCTACTGAGATGATAGAAGATGTTCGAAAATAAGAAAATACATGATAATTAAAAGAGGAAGAAAACATCAACAATTTTGAATGGTGAGGTAAGGGAGAATCAGAAGTTTCCAGGAGAAGAGGGCATTAATCTGAGCCTTGAATAAAGACAAAAATTACAAAAGACAGAGCGGAGGAGAAAATTCATTCCAGGAATGAGGGATTCCACAAAATTCAACAAGTATTTATTGACTGAAATGTGTAAGTCACTGTGCTATGTCTTGGAACTATAAACAGAGAAACAAAATAGTACTGTCTTCAAGGAATTCATATTCTACTTGGATTTTGCACAGTTCCTTGCACATACTCAGTTTTGAATAAATGACTTATTGGATGGGATTGGATTGGGTTGAGCTGGATTGGAGAGTACAACATGTATACAGGTAAAATGCTATAATGTAATTTCAATAGGGGGAGTTCTGATAATTCAAGTAACCAGGAATGCTTAGAATAGCAATTAGCTTCTGGGCTGTAATTTGAAGAAAGCCAGGGATTTTCTGAGTGGAAAGAAGGAGTGAATACATATTAGAGGCATGTAGAAGATAACAGTGAGTTCTAGGAAAAGCTATTTGTCCAGTTTGGCTGGAATACAGACTGAATAAAAGGAAATAATGTGGAATGAAAAGGTTCAGTCCCTATTCTTATCCTTAAAAATGGGAATTATTAGTTGTAACCAGATTGTGGAGGACCATAAAGATGAAAATGAGTAGTTTTATTTTATTCTAGGGACAATAGGGAATTACTGAAGATTTTTGTTGTTGTTTGTTTGTTTTTCACCAAGGAAATTACATAGTGAGTCCTAAGAGTTTTTATGATATACCTAAGGATATTGGCACCTACTCTGCAAACCTATATTCTTTGTAATTATTTGGGGACACTAAAGATTTAAATGAGTTGTTAGAGGTGGTACAGCTAGTTTATGTCAGAGGAGAGACTTCCTCTCAAGTTTTCTTAACTCTAAGGTGAGTATTGCACCATATATTCTAAAGTATTTTCTTATCCCATAGCTAATATTTTAGCATATGTGTGGAATTCAGATTAGTTTCCACCCTGTACTGGAAAAAGACAAAAGGACAAATTTCCCTTGATGGTCCTACTGGGAACTATGATCATCTGTCTGTAGAGTATAGTGAACAATCCACAAGAAGGAGGCTCAGGATGAGCTGCTTCCAAGCTTGCCTCTACCATTTAATAGTTGTAAGACCCTGAAAAAGTCTACTTAACATCTCTGTGTTTAATATGCAGTTTGAAGAACCTGGAAAATCACTTGTGAGACTATACAATAATAATGCAGGTAAATCTGGAGTGAAGCAAGGTTGCCCACTATCACCATTATTATTCAATATTGTATCAGAAACCCCAGCCTCGGCAATAAGAGTCGAGAAAGAGATTAAAGGAATTAGAATAGGCAATGAGGAAACCAAACTATCACTCTTTGCAGACGATATGATGGTATACTTAGAGAACCCCAGAGATTCTACTAAAAAGCTATTAGAAATAATTCACAATTTTAGCAAAGTTGCAGGATACAAAATAAACCCCTATAAATCCTCAGCATTTTTAAACATCACCAACAAAATCCAACAGCAAGAGATACAAAGAGAAATTCCATTCAAAATAACTGTCGACAGCATAAAATATTTGGGAATCTATCTACCAAAGGAAAGTCAGGAATTATATGAGCAAAATTACAAAAAATTTTCCACACAAATAAAGTCAGATTTAAATAATTGGAAAAATATTAAGTGCTCTTGGATAGGCCAAGCAAATATAATAAAGATGACAATACTCCCTAAACTAATGTATTTATTTAGTGCTATACCAATCAGACTCCCAAGAAAATATTTTAATGATCTAGAAAAAATAACAACAAAATTCATATGGAAGAACAAAAGATAGAGAATCTCAAGGGAATTAATGAAAAAAAATCAAATGAAGGTGGCATAGCTGTACCTGATCTAAAACTATATTATAAAGCAGCAGTCACCAAAACCTTTGGTATTGGCTAAAAAATAGATTAGTTGATCAGTGAAATAGGTTAGGTTCAGAAGACAAAATAATCAACTATAGCAATCTAGTGTTTGACAAACCCAAAGATTCTAATTTTGGGGATAAGAATTCATTATTTGACAAAAACTGCTGGGATAACTGGAAATTAGTATGGCAGAAATTAGGCATGGACCCACACTTAACACCATATACCAAGATAAGATCAAAATGGGTCCATGATTTAGGCATAAAGAACGAGATTATAAATAAATTAGAGGAACATAGGATAGTTTATCTCTCAGACTTGTGGAGGAGAAAGAAATTTGTGACCAAAGATGAACTAGAGACCATTACTGATCACAAAATAGAAAATTTTGATTACATCAAATTAAAAAGCCTTTGTACAAACAAAACTAATGCAAACAAGATTAGAAGGGAAGCAACAAACTGGGAAAACATCTTCACGGTTAAAGGTTCTGATAAAGGCCTCATTTCTAAAATTATATATTTTATATATAATAACTGACTCAAATTTATAAGAAATCAAGCCATTCTCCAATTGATAAATGGTCAAAGGATATGAACAGACAATTTTCAGAGGATGAAATTGAAACTATTACCACTCATATGAAAGAGTGTTCCAAATCATTATTGATCAGAGAAATGCAAATTAAGACAACTCTGAGATACCACTACACACCTGTCAGATTGGCTAAGATGACAGGAAAAAATAATGATGAATGTTGGAGGGGATGCGGGAAAACTGGGACACTGATGCATTGTTGGTGGAGTTGTGAACGAATCCAACCATTCTGGAGAGCAATCTGGAATTATGCCCAAAAAATTATCAAATTGTGCATACCCTTTGATCCAGCAGTGTTTCTATTGGGCTTATATCCCAAAGAAATACTAAAGAAGGGAAAGGGACCTGTATGTGCCAAAATGTTTGTAGCAGCCCTATTTGTAGTGGCTAGAAACTGGAAAATGAATGGATGCCCATCAATTGGAGAATGGCTGGGTAAATTATGGTATATGAATGTTATGGAATATTATTGTTCTGTAAGAAATGACCAGCAGGATGAATACAGAGAGGACTGGCGAGACTTACATGAACTGATGCTAAGTGAAATGAGCAGAACCAGGAGATCATTATACACTTCGACAACGATATTGTATGAGTACATATTTTGATGGAAGTGGATTTCTTTGACAAAGAGACCTAACTAAGTTTCAATTGATAAATGACGGACATAAGCAGCTACACCCAAAGAACGAACACTGGGAAACAAATGTGAACTATCTGCATTTTAGTTTTTCTTCCCGGGTTATTTATACCTTCTGAATCCAATTCTCCCTATGCAACAAGAGAACTGTTTGCTTCTGCAAACATATATTGCATCTAGGATATACTGCAACATATCCAACATATAAAGGACTGCTTGCCATCTAGGGGAGGGGGTGGAGGGAGGGAGGGGGAAAAAAATCGGAAAAGAAACGAGTGCAAGGAATAATGTTGTCATTATAAAGTAATCATTAAATAAAAAAAAAAAAACAAATTAAAAGGCCTTTGTACAAACAAAACTAATGCAAACAAGATTAGAAGGGAAACAACAAACTGGGAAAACATCTTCACAGTTAAAGGTTCTGATAAAGGCCTCATTTCCAAAATATATAGAGAATTAACTCTAATTTATAAGAAATCAAGCCATTATCCAATTGATAAATGTTCAAAGGATATAAACAGACAATTTTCAGATGATGAAATTGAAACTATTTCCACTCATATGAAAGAGTGTTCCAAATCACTATTGATCAGAGAAATGCAAATTAAGACAACTCTGAGATACCACTACACAACTTTCAGATTGGCTAAGATGACAGGAAAAAATAATGATGAAGGTTGGAGGGAATGTGGGAAAACTGGGACACTGATGCATTATTGGTGGAGTTGTGAATACATCCACCCATTCTGGAGAGCAATCTGGAATTATGCCCAAAAAGTTATCAAACTGTGCATACCTTTTGATCCAGCAGTGCTACTACTGGGCTTATACCCCAAAGAGATACTAAAGAAGGGAAAGGGATCTGTAAGTGCCAAAATGTTTGTGGCAGCCCTGTTTGTAGTGCCTAGAAACTGGAAATTGAATGGATGCCCATCAATTGGAGAATGGCTGGGTAAATTGTGGTATATGAATGTTATGGAACATTATTGTTCTGTAAGAAATGACCAGCAGGATGAATACAGAGAGGCTTGGAGAGACTTACATGAACTGATGCTAAGTGAAATGAGCAGAACCAGGAGATCATTATATACCTCAACAACAATACTGTATAAGGATGTATTCTGATGGAAGTGAATTTCTTCGACAAAGAGACCTAACTGAGTTTCAATTGATAAATGATGGACAGAAGCAGCTACACCCAAAGAAAGAACACTGGGAAATGAATGTAAACTATTTGCATTTTTGTTTTTCTTCCTGGGTTATTTTTACCTTCTGAATCCAATTCTCCCTGTGCAACAAAAGAACTGTTCAGTTCTGCAAACATATATTGTATCTAGGATATACTGCTCTCCCATTGGGATGCCAGTTATTGGTGGACAAACAAATCAATCTACATATTTTATTGAGTACCACTCTGTGTTCAGTACTGTGCTAGGTGCTGGATAAGGTTTAACAGCCCCATGTGTTCCCAGGAGACATAATTTTAAAATCAACAATTAAATGAATAACCTGTAGATCAAAATCAGTCCAATTCAATTCAGCAAACATTTGTTAACTATTTACTAAATAAAATACATCATGCTAGACAAAGGGATTATCAAGATGAGGAAATAGTATAGTTCCTGCTCTCCAAGAATTTACAATCTAACAGATTGTGAAACAAAAGCTTCCTTCCCTTTCCTCCCTTTTTCAGTTCCAAATATTTTACATGTATATTTTAAGTTGGGAAGACCGAGTTAGTACCCTGGATACCTTAGAATCAGCCAGAGTCAGGAGAAGCAAAAGTCCTTGGTCTTTATTCTTTGTCTTTAGGGATAGAAGTGAATTGGATGGACCAACCTCCCTTCTCCTCATTTACCACCAAAGTGACTCTGGCTTGTCTTACTCCACCCTCTAAACCCTCCTACAATTCTCTGTATACACCAAAAGATCGAGCCAGCACAGAATAGTGGGAAGGGCCATTTTCCAAGCATATGCTAATAGAGTATTGTCCAATCGATAATTAGCCTTAAGTGCTCGGTTGTCTGATTCCAGTGCATCAACTCAGAGTTTCAGCCCTTGATGTTAAGTGAATTTGATTTTATTACTTCTAAGTGCACCTCAATGGTAACTGGTAGTATCTGAGACAATATGCACATGAAAATTTTGGATTGTCTGAAGAAAGGGTTTATAACTTTTTTAGGGGGTTCTCTTGTCCATCTGATGAAGCCTATAGACCCTGTCTCAAAATTTTTAAAAATAGCATTAAAACCTTAATTTTATTGACAAATACTTAGTAAAATATCCCTCAAAACACATATTTGGACCTTCAGGGACTTATTAGTCCCAGATACAGAACCCTTTATCTAAAATAATCAGGATGAAAGGGATTATGGAATATGTTAAACAGATGATTTTTTTAAAATCAATTTCATTTGGTCTTGAATTTCCCAGTATTCATTCTTTTTGTTGTGGACTTATGTTAAGGATATTTCAGTATGGCAGAGTAAAGGCTAAAAAAAATTCTTAATTCCAAGAGTGACATCTAGTGAATAAAGAGAATAATAGTATTCAAGCTTTTTCATTTCTGAATACAGAATGGTAGCTAATTCTCCATAAGGAAGGATATGAATTATCTTTCTCATAGCTACCTAGCCAGAGTCTAGATTTGTTGTGGAATAGGCATCAATTATGTATATATATAATAGCATAGCCTGCACTGGAAAAAAGCAAAAGGACAAGTTCCCTTTGACGGTCTTACTGGGACCCATGACCAGATGTTTGTAGAGTACAGTGGACAATCCACAAGGAGGAGGCTCAGGATGACCTTGGTTCCAATCCTGCCTCTACCATTTAATAGTTGTAAAATCCTGGAAAAGTCTACTTAGTATTTCCTGTGCCTTGATTTCTTAGGTTCAGTTCTAAATCCCTGATCTTATGAACCTATGTCCTATTGCTCAGGTAATCCCATTTTCCTTCCATTGGTTCAAATAATTAAGAGTTGAACATATTTTTAATTGTTTTGTGAAAAATTACCTCTCAATAGTGATTATATCTTATTATGTAACAAAAATCAAGCCTAAGTATATTGTATAGCTAACTGCAAAGAGAAGGCACAGAGAAAAATGCCCTATGATAGCTGTAAATATACCCTCACAGCTTTGGAGAAAAGGAAACAAGAGTCATGGAAGTAGGATGTTAGATGTAGGGTAAAGGACACTGTTCTCCAACTCTGAGGTATGACAGAAAAAGATAATGACAAATGTTGGAGGGGATGTGGGAAAACTGGGACAAGGATACATCGTTGGTGGAATTGTGAACAGATCCAACCATTCTGGAGAACAATTTGGAACTATGTTCAAAAAGTTATCAAACTTTTTGTTGTTTCTACTGGGCTTATACCCCAAAGAGATACTAAAGAAGGGAAAGGGACTTGTACGTGCAAGAATGTTTGTGGCAGCCCTGTTTGTAGTGGCTAGAAGCTGGAAAATGAATGGATGCCCATCAATTGGAGAATGGCTGGGTAAATTGTGGTATATGAATGTTATGGAATGTTATTGTTCTGTAAGAAATGATCAGCAGGATGAATACAAGAGGCTTGGAGAGACTTACATGAACTGATGCTAAGTGAAATGAGCAGAACCAGGAGATCATTATACACTTCAACAACAATATTATATGATGATCAATTCTGATGGACATGGCTCTCTTCAACAAGATGATCCAAACCAGTTCCAATTGTTCAATAATGAAGAAAATCAGCTATATCCAGAGAGAGAACTATGGGAAATGAGTGTGGACCACAACATAGCATTTCCACTCTTTCTGTTATTGTTTGCTTGTATTTTTGTTTTCTTTGTCAGGTTTTTTTACCTTCTTTCTAAATCCAATCTTTCTTTTTTTTTTTTTTTTTTTTTTTTCTTTTTTTTTTAAATTTTATTTAATAATAACTTTGTATTGACAGAATCCATGCCAGGATAATTTTTACACAGCATTATCCCTTGAAATCACTTATGTTTCATTTTTTCCTCTCCCTCCCTCCCCCCCCACCCCAAGATGGCAAGCAGTCCTATATATGTTAATTATGTTGCAGTATATCCTAGATACAATACACATTTGCAGAACCGAACAGTTCTCCCGCTGCACAGGGAGAATTTAAATCCAATCTTTCTTGAGCAGCAAGATAACTGTATAAATATGTATACATATATTATATATAACATATACTTAAACATGTATTGGTCAACCTGCCATTTAGAGGAGGGGATGGGGGGGAAGGAGGGAAAAATTTGGAACAGAAGGTTTTGCAAGGGTCAATGTTGAAAAATTACCTATGCATATGTTTTGTCAATAAAAAGCTGTAATAAAAACAAAACAAACAAACAAAAAAATACTGTCCTTGAAGTAAGACAAACAGGGTTTAAGTCTTCACACTGCTACTTATTATCTCTGTGACCTTAGACAAGTCATCAACTCATTTGTAAAAGGAAAGGGTCAGATAAAATTAAAGTGCCCTAATTCTAGGTACCTTCCCTTAAAGAGATAAGGAATCCTGCTCAGGATGAATATAGATGGGATGATAGTAATTATAGACAAATAGCTGCAGAAGTCTTCTTTTGTAACTGTTTTTATATTTGTTTTTGTTTTCTTAGTTAGTAAGAATGATCTTTGAACTGGAAAAGGCAGAACAAAAAGGGATTAGGAACTTTAAAAATCTATAAGAAAGCATCTATGAATAGGAAAACAATTCTTGTATTAAATAGCACTGATAAGGGTTTGATATCAGACTATATAAGTAATTAACAGAAATATTTTAGACCAAAAGCCAATAGAGAAGTAACTAAATGATATGAACAAACAATTCTCAAATAAATTTCAAATGATTAATAACACTATAAAATAATTTTCCAAATCATGAATAATAGAACTATAAATTAAAACATTTGTACTGTACAAAAGTGTACTTGGGAATACTGATCTTTCTTCTACTTATAAGATAATTGCCCTGTGGACATCCAACTGGCATGGGTCTAAAATTTAGCTTATCTCTCTGTCCTATACTTGTTCTCCTTTTTGACTTCATAATTTCTGTCCATTGTATTATCATTTACCTGGTCCTTCATGTTATCCTTCACCTTCACTTCTTATAATCAATCAGTTGCCAACTCCTGCCAATTCTACTTCCACAGCATCCTTCAAATCTTTTTTTTATTATTATTTCTATGCCATTCTTGGATAAGTTGTCCTACTGTCATTCTTGGATAGGTTTTCCTTTTGAAGTTTTGTGATAAATTATTTATAAATATCCCCAACCTCTTTTCTCTCTATCTTTCCTTATTCATTCTTCACACAGATTCCAGAAAATATCTTTCTTATCAATAGATCTGATTATGTCACTACTTTGTTCAGAAATCTCCCAATGATTCCATATTACTTCCCAGCAAAGTTCAAACTCCTTCAAGTCTCATTACAAATTGATACTATCCTTATTTTTTCCATTTATATGCTATATACCTATTCTAGGAAGCTTTCTCTTTACTCATCTTCAGATGATGGCATGGAAGAATAGCTAGAATGCTAGACTTAGTATTACTAACATCTGGGTTCAAATTCAGTTTCTAACATTTAATAGTTAAATGACCTGAAGCAATTATTTAACCTCCTTGAGTTTCAAGTTCTTTATCTATAAAGTAGAAATTTTAAAAACCTATTGAAATTACTTCAAAGGTAAGGCTCAAATGAGATAATATAGAGTATATAAAGATCAGTTAGGTGACATGGTGGATAAAGTGCCATAAAGACTCAGAAAGCTATTAATTCTAGTTATTATCATTATAATTGTTATCTAGGCAAGTAGGTGGCACAATTGATCATTCAAATCTGGTCTAAGACATTGGGTGAATCTACCTAAGTCACTTAAATTCTGTCTGCCTCAGTTTCCTCATCTATAAAAATGGACATCATAATGTATCTATGCCCAAGGTTATTGTGAGAACAAATAAGATGATACTTGTAAAGCTATTGGCACATAGTAGGGGCTTTATAAATGCTTGTTCCCTTTCCTTCCTTTTGTAAACTTTAAATGTCTTATAAATTTCAATTATCATTATTCTTTACTAATTGAATTATTTCCTCTGGAAACCTTCTATGATCCACCCCTCTCCCCCATTACTAAAAGTTTGTCTTCCCTCAGATCTCACAGTACTTTCGAACTTATGTAGAACTTACATTAGTATCTAATCCCCCCAATTATATCATCCAATAAGCTCCTTGAGAGCATGTCTAATCTGAACTTTGTGTGTCCCTAGTATATAGCACATTTCTTCATATTTAGTGACTGCTTAATAAATGTTTATTTTAAGGTATTTTATCTTTTTGTTACTGTTTTTTCTTATGCTAGATTTTTGTTTTTTTCCAAAGTACATGCAAAGATAATTTTTAACATTCATCTTTGCAAAACCTTGTTTCAAATTTTTTTCCACTCTCTCCCTTCTCCCCTCCCCTAGACAGCAAGCAATCCATTATAGGTTAAATATAGTGCAATTTCCCTAAGCATATTTTTATATTCACCATGCTGTACAGAAAAAAAATCAGATCAAAAGGGAAAAACATGAGAAAGAAAAAATAAGCAAACACTATCACCCCACAAAAAAATGTGAAAATACTATGCTTTGATCCATATTCAGTCTCCATATTTTTGCCTCTGGATGTGAATGGCATCTGTTGGAATTGCCTTGAATTACCTCATTGTTGAAAAGAGCCAAATCCATCACAGTTGATCATCACATAATCTTCTTGTTGCTGTGTTCAATGTTCTCTTGGTTCTACTCACTTTGCTTAGCATCAGTTCATGTAAGTCTTTCCAGACTTTTCTGAAATCAGCCTGCTCAACATTTTTTATAGAATAATAATATTCTATTACATTCATAGGTATTGTATCTTTTGTCAGTCTATGTTTCCTAATTTTTTGGTTCAGAAGGTGATTTAACTGGGAAAATTCTTCTTCCAAAGTCTCTTGTGCAAAGATCCAAGTCTTCTTAATGAAATGCTAATGGACTATATCATGTAACTATCCTATCCCCCACCATCCCTAGCACACTTCTGGGCATATGTCCAAACCTACTTAAAATTGTCGATTAAATGAAATGATTTCTTTGGGGTGCCTCCCACTGCTCTCGTCTCAGTCAAACAATGACTACAACACCTACTATGGTATGTTTTATAAATCCACTTACAGATCATTGAAGCTTTGGGTTTTGTTGTTTTTTGTTGTTGTTGTTGTTGTTGTTGTTTGAGATCAGAGAATTATTTAGCTTTTAGGTTACCCGATATGCTTTTTTATTTTATTGTTTTGCCTAAAAACCTTAATCTTGATTCTAAATTGGAAGACCCATCATCTTGAAACCTATTTTGTTTATACCTTAGAGAAAGGTAAAGCAAACAACAGAATCATGAGTACAATGGAAACAAAGGAAAGCTGCTTTATAATATAATTTTAGATCAGGTACAGCTATGCCACCTTCATTTGATTTTTTTTTTCATTAATTCCCTTGAGATTCTCTATCTTTTGTTCTTCCATATGAATTTTGTTGTTATTTTTTCTAGATCATTAAAATATTTTCTTGGGAGTCTGATTGGTATAGCACTAAATAAATACATTAGTTTAGGGAGTATTGTCATCTTTATTATATTTGCTTGGCCTATCCAAGAGCACTTAATATTTTTCCAATTATTTAAATCTGACTTTATTTGTGTGGAAAATTTTTTGTAATTTTGCTCATATAATTCCTGACTTTCCTTTGGTAGATAGATTCCCAAATATTTTATGCTGTCGACAGTTATTTTGAATGGAATTTCTCTTTGTATCTCTTGCTGTTGGATTTTGTTGGTGATGTTTAAAAATGCTGAGGATTTATAGGGGTTTATTTTGTATCCTGCAACTTTGCTAAAATTGTGAATTATTTCTAATAGCTTTTTAGTAGAATCTCTGGGGTTCTCTAAGTATACCATCATATCATCTGCAAAGAGTGATAGTTTGGTTTCCTCATTGCCTACTCTAATTCCTTTAATCTCTTTCTCGACTCTTATTGCCAGGGCTAGGGTTTCTGATACAATATTGAATAATAATGGTGATAGTGGGCAACCTTGCTTCACTCCAGATTTACCTGCATTATTATTGTATAGTCTCACAAGTGATTTTCCAGGTTTTTCAAACTTGTTATTTTTTCTCTTATAACAAATCTGATATGGGCCATGCCTGCCTCAGGTCTGGGGATTCAGGCTTGGGCTTAAGATGAATTAACAGAAAAAAAAATTATAAAATGAATTAAATTTATAAAACATATAATGTTAACAAATGAAGTTTTCTTAAAAATAATATAAAAGAGTATTCAGCAAGAATATAGAATTGATTCCTTTAGATACTGTTCCTCAGCATCTACATTTGCTAATGTGTTCTACCCTCTCAGCAGGGCATATTATTCTATTCTATTATTCTAAGGTAAGGTGAGGTAAAAAAGAAAATATCAGTAATTCAGACTTTAGTCCCCAGTACCAATTGAGCTTCAAAGATAGTTTTGTTATTTTTAGGGAAAAAATAATAACCCAATTCATATAGGGTAGTTGTTATTCCTACCACAAACTCAGTGAGGGATATATGGCAAATGATTTTATTTTTATTTTACAGTTTGTAAAAAAAAAAAAAAAAAAAAAAAGCTGAGAGAGAAAGAATGACTTGTTTGATATTATACAACCAACAAGTGATGGTTAGAAATAAAACATGGTCTTCTGATTCCCAATGCAGTGATTCACCCCCCTCAACTAGTGCTTCTTTTGCTTGCATCACATCTAATTTCCACTCTTCTTGCTCTGAATATCTAAAGGTTTTAAGCTACTGAAGGTCATTAGTGAAATTCAATTCAACAATCATTTATTGATGGACTTTCTTGCAGAGGTAGGAGATTATAGGTGTAGAACATTGTAGATATTGTCAAATTCAGTTGATGTATTCACGATTAGTTTTGCTCAATTGATTTCTTTTCTCTCTCTCTTATTTTTTCTTCTAAGGATTGAAAAAAGGGATGAAGAAGGAAAAGGGATATATTAGAAAATTAAAGTGATGTTAAAAACAATGAATATCAATCAGTTTGTAAAAACCCAGACATTTATTAAATGAATTAGTATCCATATCACAGGAAAGCAAAGTACTGGAAAAAAAAAGAACTCTGGCTTTGGGTCAGAAGCTCAGGGTGGAACTTTAGCTGCT
The DNA here is from genome assembly GCF_016432865.1 of Antechinus flavipes. Taxonomy (NCBI): domain Eukaryota; kingdom Metazoa; phylum Chordata; class Mammalia; order Dasyuromorphia; family Dasyuridae; genus Antechinus; species Antechinus flavipes. The sequence goes on along the minus strand of NC_067399.1, from coordinate 220,685,388 downwards.
GATGTCTACTACTTGTATGTTGCTGTCTAAGTAACTTATCCTCCTACAATCTTAGTTTCTTCATCTGTAAAATGAGTTGGTTGAACTAGATGACCTTTGAAGTCTTTTCAAACTCCAGATACATTATCTTATAACTATTAAAACCTTCCCAGCCAGCATTCATCATACTTTCCTTTGTTGTCATTTAAGGAAGCATTTTTGCTGGGATATTGTGTAGTATAAACTAGTGGATAGAATGTTGGTCTTGGAGTTGGTCAATGCCTTAAATACATAGTAGAGGTGTGGTCATAGGAAAAATTTTTGAACTCTTTGAGCTTCAGTTTCTTCATCTGTAAAATGGGAATAATACTACTTGGATTAATTACTACCAACTTAGAGTTGCTGTGAAGAAAATGCTTTGTAAAGTTTGAATTCTCTATAAATATGAATTGCTATTATTTAACATAGAATCACTATACTATTTTATTCCTAATTAGAGGTGCTTTAAGATGCTTTAGGATTGCAATGATACTCACTAGTGCCATGGATAATGTCCTGTTATTATCATTGAGTTGTTTGGGGCATGTCTGAGTCTTCATGACACCATTCACAGTTTTCTTGACAAAGATAAAGGAGTGGTTTACCATTTCCTTCTCCAGATCATTTTACAGATGAAGAACATAAAGCAAATAGGGTTAAGTGACTTGCCTAGAATCACATAAGTAATAGGTGACTGAGACTGGATTTGAACTCAGGAAGATAAGTCTTCTTGACTCCAGACCTAGTATTCTATCCATTGTACCTCCTAACTACTCTATATATAAAATGTCCAAATAAAAGAAAGGTTTTATACTGATGGGAAAGATGTCTAGGAGCCTCTGTTTATAGTTAAAATGGTGTAAGCATAAAAATTGAGCCTGAGCATACCGTAGGATCTTATCAATAAAATCCATACTCATTGAGAAAATATGGCTGATTTTTCTGATTCTTCACACAAGAAGAACAAGATGGATGAATAACCATAGTTCCCAGATTACAACATATAATTCAAAAGGCAAATTATTGCATTTGACCATCTTGGGTAAGTGATGTTATTCCACTCAAGATTAAGTAATTATAGGATCATGAGTTTAGAATTATAGGGAACTTTAAAACTCATTGAAACCAGCTCCTTCATTTTACAGAGGGGACTATAACTGAGGCTCTGAGGGGTTAAATGACTTGCTTGGGTTTTCACAAAGAATAACTGGAAGAATCAAGATTCAAATCCAGTCCCTCTGATTCCAATTCCAGCTGTCTTTCTATTACATCTTGAATCTATGATGTTTGTCAACTTGATTTGAATTGGAATTAAAGAGAGGGATAACATATATATGTCCTGAGTGTCACTCTGGTAATTATGGAATATATAAAAAGAACCAAAGAAAGCCCTGCAGGGCATTGGGAAGATTCTTGATGGAGTATTGAAAAACATTGATAAAAATTGCTTTAGAAGAAAAGATATAACTGAATTCCAAGGAGAGGAGAGTGACTTGACTTGATAATTGAAGGTGGACTAAAGCGTTCAGTGTTACAACATATTTCCATATACATTGTTTCATTTGTTCTTTTTAAAAAGTGTGTTGATAGTAATTTTACCCCCATTTTGTAGATGAAAAAATTGAGGATCAATGAGGCAAAGTAATTTGCCCAAAATAAGTTATAAATGACAAGACCTGAATTTGAACCTAAGTCTTTTGCTGACAAGTCCACTATATTACCCTGTAAGAAAGGACAAAGTAACCCCAAAGACCAGGACTACTGAAGTGTTCCTTGACTTCTAGGCATATGACATAAAGTAACAGTCTGTCAAAAGCCTGATTAATGTGTTAACATGATTCAAATTTAATATAGCAATACCCTATAGAAGTCTTCGATTTATATTGTTATTATTGAACAGAATTTCACTTTTTTATCACATAAAAGCACAATTTTAAAGTCTAATCTCTAAGTTCATTCCTTCTATGCCAAATCAAACTGCTTTCCTGACAGACACCTGAAACTCAGAAACTTCTCTAAATTCTATTTTTACAATTTCCTGGCAAATAGGCCCTCTTGTATTTAACCTTATTGCTTATCCTTCTCCAGGTTTCTCATTTCTTAATTCATTTTCTCTAAAAGTCCCAAAGTTTCCTCTCATCATCCTTCCTACCTCTCACCAAAGACAGAAATCCAATTGAGTGATACAGAGCTTGTGGCCACACATTCAGTATTCATTTTCTCCCTTGAGTGGAAATTAGAGACATGAAGTCCTAGAAGAAAAAAAAAGAAAAAAGAAAAAATGGAAAAAGTTGAAAACTTGGAAGAAAATGTTTTAGTTGATTTAGAAAACGTTTTCTATCTTCTATACCCCTATCCTTTAATGGAAGGGTGGGAGAGAAGGAGAAAGAGAGGGAGAATGAAAGACATAGAAAAAAATAGAGAAAGAGAGAAAAATGGTGAGGGAGGAGAAAAAGAAGAAGAGAGGAGGGAGGGAGAAGGAGAGAAGGAAGGAGGGAGAAAGAATTTGGAATTTTATCAGGAAACAGAAGACATTCCTAATGTTTCCATTCCCTTCCCAATATCCAAATTCATTTTCTAGTAGATCTATTAGCATATGAAATGCTGCATACAGCTACAAGTCAATTCCATTATTAATACTGCAGCAGGAATACTGCTCCAGCCAGAGTTCTATTACTACCACGTTCATCTATATTTCAGAAGGAAGAAGAGGAAGGGAGAAGGGAATCACCATACTTACCCTTCTGTGATCCTTAAAACATTTATTGTCTTAACCAAACTTAGAATACACGGTTTAACAGGGAGTCCCTGATTGTCACTTCAAATTATTCTTGGAATATGCTTAGGATATTCCTAGCAAAACCACAGTAAAATAAGTAAAAATGCTATTCTAGTTAGAATGGCTGCTTTTAAACATGCCCTTGCCTTCCTCTCCACATGATGGCAGCACTATATTGACAATAAGATAAAAGTGTAGTTAATTGCTAGGAACTTGACAAGTAACAACTAAAGCTATCTCAAAGAAGGGTTTTTTACAAGTTAGTTTCAGTTAATCATACTGAGTAATTGAAAAGGAACAAAAAACACAGCTAAAATTTCACATGTATAATTGATATTATATTGTTTGCCTTCTTAATGAATAGGGGAGGGGAGGGGGGAAAATAATTTGGAACTCAAGATTTTAAAAATGAAGATAAAAAAATGAACTCAAGATTTAAAAAAAAACTCAAGAAAAAAATCTATTAACTTTTTTTTTCTTTACAGAAAATGAAATGGGAAAAAAAGAAATAACATTTCTTAATTCATTTTCTCTAAAAGTCCCAAAGTTTCCTCTCATCATCCTTCCTACCTCTCACCAAAGAGAGGAATCCAATTGAGTGATACAGAGCTTGTGCCTACACATTTAGTATTCATTTTTCCCCGTTGAGTGGAAATTAGAGACATGAAATCCCAGAAGGAAAAAAAGAAGGAGAAATAGGAAAAAGCCGGAAACTTGGAGGAAAATGTTTTGGTTTATTTTAAAAATGCTTTCTACCTTCTATATCCCTCTTCTTTATGAAGGGTCAGGGAGAAGGAGAGAGGGAAAGGAGAAAGCCTTACTTATTTTTGTTTATGACTGTATCTTCCCTCCCTAAATAAATAGCAAAGATTAGGAGGAATTATAACATAGATATATGATCCTCAGGTCAGAACTGGAATAAACTTTTGAGTCCATCTAGTCCAATCTTCCCATTATACAAATGAAAAAAACGGAGCCCCAGGAAGGTTAAAAGCTTAGTTATACCTCATCAGGGGTGAAGTTTGACCATAGATGCTCAGACTCCAAAGCCAGTGGTATTTTTTCTCACTGTACCACCCTGAAGAGACTCCACATTTAATATAATCCTTCTTTCATACTCCTACAGGCCCCCACAGTATGAATATTCATTCCACAAGTGTAAATCTTAACTCATCTATATTTTTTCTCCCATTGTGATTCTTGACATTATCATTATATAAATCTTTCATAGGAAATCTGTCATCTCAACATGCTAGATGCCTTCCTTTAGTTCTCTTAATTTTTGTGGATAAAAGTGTAGTTTCTGGCTGATCATCTATCATCCCATATTCTTACTGTAAAACTTATTCAGATCATTTTTCAGTCATGTTTGTCCTTGATGTCTTTCATGTCATTTTATATATGTCATCACCAGTGATATGTTTCAGCCTGATTGTATCTACTATTCACTTGTCCATTGATTTTTTAGTCACCTACAACTCTGAGTTTTCTAGATTATTATATGACCTCAGAGCCATCTCATATGACTAAGAGATTTTGGGGGTTAAAAAAAGGATTGTTTTTGTAATAGCAAGTGACTTGATATAATTAAAAGTGCTGTGTAGCATGTATAATCATATCATATTTCTTGCCTTTTCAAGGAGTGAGGGAGAGAATTTAGAATTAAAAATTTTTAAATGAAAAAGTTATTTAATTAGGAAATATTAATAAAATTAACTATATATATGTGTATATATGTATATAAAATCTTTAAAGTGTTATGTAGTTTTCCAAATTCAGCCAATCTCCTCTTATTCATTGTAGACATAGTTTGGTATCGATCCATTGAAAAACAGAGCAGCAAACATGGAGGAACAAAACCTGCACTGACTTTTCCTCTTCTAAGATTCCTCCAAAGGTAGTATTATGTCACAGTAACTATATTTAAGTCCCTGGGGAGAGAGAATAAGCCACTGGAAAAGGATGCCTATTGACTCTATAGGAGCTCAAAGGTGAGTTCTTACTGGGTGCTATGCTCTGGAATAAATATCTATGATTTAAGCCTTGTAAGCATGAGTTCTTATAAGAAGATAAGACAACTACCTGCCAGACACTGGGTTCACACATAGTGGAGCAACAAACTTTATAAGTGGGAGTTCCTCCAAGAGTTTCTATGCATCAGACAGGAGTCTATGATCCATAGAGCAAAAAATATATATGTATGTGTGTGTATATGTATGTATATATACATATACATACATATACACACACATACACATACTTTATGTATATATAGTATGTATATTCATGTGTATATACACATATATAGTTTTCACATACTTTATTTTTATGGAATAAATAATTAGGCTGATCTTTTTCAAATAATGGTGGCTGTTCTTAAAGAATTCTTATAATAACCAATGTAAATGAAGAACATGAACATCTAGAGTACCTTTACATCAATCGTAAATCTTTAATATAGACTCTATATAAAATATTACCCACAACTCCAGCAAACCTCAACCAATGGAAGCATATGTCTCCCTATTTGGTACTTCACTTCATGGTGATAACCAGTGAATAGTTAATAGGCCGATTCTGTCAGAATATCATTATAGATATTATAGAGTATGAAATAAATTGCTATGAGAGATTTAAAAGGGTCAATCAATTTTTTGAAATATGCAAGCAGAATACCTTTGATCCAACAGTGTCTCTCCTGGATTCTGTATCCCAAAGAGAGCATAAAAATGGAAAAGGACCCACATGTGCAAAAATGTTTGTAGCAGCCCTTTTTTCTAATGGCAAGGAACTGGAAACTGAGTGGATGCCCATCAGTTAGGGAATGACTGAACAAGTTATGTGTATACCATGTATATACCAATTGTTCTGTAAGAAATGATCAGCAGGATGACTTCAGAAAGGCCTGAAGTGATTTATATGAACTGATGCTAAATGGAGTGAGCAGAACCAGGAGATCATTGTACATAGCAACAGCAAGATTATATGATGATCAGTTCTGATGGACATGGCTCTTTTCAACAGCGAGATGATATAGACCTGTTTCAATGGTCTTGTGATAGAGAAAGCCATCTGCACTCAGAGAGAGGACTATGAGGCTGAGTGTGTGGATCACAAAATAATATTTTCACCTTTTTTGTTGTTGTTTGTTTACTTTTTTTCTTTCTCATTTTTCCCCTTTTGATTTGATTTTTCTTGTACAGCATGATAATTTGTGGAAATGTGTGTGTGTGTGTATGTATACATATATATATATATATATGTATATATATATATATGAATTGCACATATTTAACATATTTTGTTATCTAGGGGAAGGAGGTGGGGGAAGGAAGGGAGAAAATTTGTAACACAAGGTTTTGCAGGGGTGAATGTTAAAAACTATATTTGCATCTATTTTGAAAATAAAAAGCTATTATTAAAAAAGAAATATATAAGCAGATGTGGTGAGATCATATATTCTCTATTTGTTTGTTTGTTGTATAACTGCAAAGATGAATAGATAATTCTTATATAATGTGAGATTGATGAATAAGAACTTTGTCTTGGGAGAAAAATAAATCTTTCTTAAGCATCTTCCATGTGTCAGTCACAATGCTAAACACTTAACAAATATTATCTCCTTTGCTCCTCTTAATAACCCTGGCAGATATCCTTATTTTACAGAGGGAAAGAAGGCAAATAGATTTTAAAGTGATTTGTCCAGGGTCACACAATTGTTATGGGTCATACAATCAATATGGGGTCAGAGTCAGAATTTGAAATAAGGTGCTCCTGTCTCTCATGTCAGCTCTCACACACATGAGGTCATGCTGCCTCTAAAATACATTATAAAAAATTTAATGGGCTTATGAATTAATAGCTTGCTTATAACTTCTTGATCACTTTTTGGTTTTGCAAAAATGCCTTTTCCATACTTTTAAATATTCTCCTAGAAAACCTTTAAAATTATCTTGCCTCTGCAGTCAAAGTAATACTTAGAGGAAATTATATATTTTAAATGCTTACATGAATAAAATAGAGAAAAGATAGATCAACGAAGTAGGCATGCAATTAAAAAAACTACAAAAGGAACAAATTAAAAATTTCTAATTAAACACCAAATTAGAAATTCTGAAAATCAAAGGAGAGAGATTAATGAAATTAAAAGAAAGAAAACTATTTAACTAATAAATAAAACAAGAGGTGGTTGCACACACACACAAAAAAATATCAATGAAAAAAAATAAGCCTTTGGTTAATTTCATCTTTTAAAAGAAAAAGGAAAAAAAAAGACAAATTCCAATATTAAAAGTGAAAAGGATGAATTCATTGCCAATGAAGAGGATATTAAAGCAATAATTAGGAGCTATTTCACCTAACTATATGCCAAAAAATCTGACAATCAAATTAAATTCATGAATATTTACAAAAATAAAAGTTGCCCCAAATAACAAAGAACTAAACTACTTAAGTAACCCCATTTTAGAAAAAGAAATTGAAGAAGCCATCAGTGAATCTCTAAGAAGAAATTTTCAGGTTCAGACTTATAAATATAAGTGAATTTTATCAAACATTAAAAGAATAATTAATTCCAAAACTATATAAACTATTTGGAAAAATAGGTGAAGAATGAATCCTACTAAATTCTTTGTATGACACAAATATGGTGCTGATACCTAAATCAGGAAGAGCCAAAAAAAAAAGAAATAAAATTATAGAATAATTTCTCTAATAAATACCAATGCAAAATTTTAAAATAAAATATTAACAAAGAGATCACAGCAACTTATCAGCAGAATATACACTATAACTAAGTGAGATTTATACCAGGACTGTAGGGTTGGCTCAAAATTAGGAAAAATTATTAGCATAATTGATCATATCAATAATAAAAGCAACAGAAATCATGTTTTATCTCAATAGAAGCAGAAAAAGCTTTGACAAAATACAGCACTCATTCCTATTAAAAAACATCAGAGAGTTTAATAATGGATGGAGCTTTCCTTAAAATGATAAACAGTATTTATGTGAAAGTATCAGCAAGCATTATCTGTAATGGGGATAAGCTAAAAGCCTTTACAATAAGAACAAGGGTGAAACAAGGGTGCCCATTATCACCACTATTAATCAATACTGTATTAAAAATGTTAACTTTAGCAATAAAAACAAAAAAATTGAAGGAATTACAGTAGGCAATAAAGAAACAAAACTAGTGCCAAAATGTTTGTGGCAGCCCTGTTTGTAGTGGCTAGAAGCTGGAAAATGAATGGATGCCCATCAATTGGAGAAGGATTGAGTAAATTGTGGTATATGAACGTTATGGAATATTATTGTTCTGTAAGGAATGACCAGCAGGATGAATACAGAGAGGACTAGCGAGACTTACATGAACTGATGCTAAATGAAATGAGCAGAACCAGGAAATCATTATATACCTCAACAACGATACTGTTTGAGGATGTATTCTGATGGAAGTGGATCTCTTCGATAAAGAGAGCTAATTCAGGTTCAACTGATCAAAGATGGACAGAAGCAGCTACACCCAGAGAAAGAACACTGGGAAATGACTATAAACTGTTTGCATTTTTGTTTTTCTTCCCGGGTTATTTATACCTTCTGAATTCAATTCTCCCTGTGTAACAAGAAAACTGTTCGGTTCTGTACACATATATTGTACCTAGGATATACTGTAACCTATTTAACATGTAAAGGACTGCTTGCCATCTGGGGGAGGGGGTGGAGGGAGGGAGGAGAAAAATCGGAACAGAAGTGAATGCAAGGGATAATGCTGTAAAAAATTACCCTGGCATGGGTTCTGTCAATAAAAAGTTATTAAAAAAAAAAAAAAAAGAAATCCTGGAAAGATTTACATGAATTGATGCTGAACAAAACAAGCAGAACCAGGAATATATTTTACATTATAACAGCAAGAAAGTATGATGATCAGCTATGAAAGGCTAGTTTTTTCTCAGTGATTCAGTGATCAAAAGCATTCCCAATAGACTTTGAAGAGAAAATACCATGTGGATCCAGAAAAAGAACTATGAAAATTGAATGTAAATCAATGCATGCTACTTCTTTTTTTCTATTACTTTTTTTTCTTCCATGGTTTTTCCCTTTTGTTTTGATTTTTCTCTCCCACCACAATTCATAAAGTAATGGGCATTAAAATAGATAAATAATTCTTAAAAAAATTATAACCCCCAATTAAATACCAAATGTGAAATTCTGAAAAATAAAAGGGGAGATTAATAAAACTGAAAGTAAGAAAACTATTCAACTAATAAATGAAAAAAAAATAAAGAAACAAAACTAGCACTCTTTGTTGATGAGATGATGGTATACTTAGAGAATCCTAGAGCATCAGCTAAAGAGCTATGTGAAATCATTAACAACATTAGAAAAGTCACAGGATACATAAAAAACCTAAATGCAGAAATATCTGCATTTCTATTTATTATCAACAAAACTCAGTAGCAAGAGATATAAAGAAAAATTCCATTTAAAATAACTATAGGCAATATAAAAATATTTGAGAGTCTCCTTGACAAGACAAATCCAGGAACTATATGAACACAATTACAAAACACGTTTCATATAAAATCAGATCTAAACAACTAGAGAATATCAATTGTTCATGAATAAGCTGAGCTAATATTATAAAAATGACAATTCTACCTAAATAAGTTATTCAGTGCCATATCAATCAAACTACCAAAAATTATTTTAGAGAGCTAAAAAAAATTAGCAAAGTTCATCTGAAAAAACAAAAGATCAAGAATATCAAGGGAATTATTAGGGAGGAAAATGCAAAGGAAGGTGACCTGGCCATATCAGATCTAAAACTGTTATTACCAAATAATTAACCAAAATTATTTGGTACTGGTTAAAAAATATTGTGGGAATCAGTAGAATAAATTAGGTACACTGTTGGAATCTTTACAAACTGCTAACTCATTAGAGTTGATAGATTATTGATCTGATCTTACAAGAAGATGTTTTGGGCCAGAACCTGAAACAAGGTACTAAGTAGAACTAATTGATGCAATGCTTGTGTTCACACCTTTACTCATTGGAGTTCACAAGTATGGGAGATTCACAAAGTTAACTGTGTAACTTTGTGAATTCACACTTCCCTTGAAGCTCTTAGGACCAGAGAGCACTATGGGAGAAAACCCATAATCCCTCTCTCTCGTATCCCACAATTCCTCTCTCTCATATAAAAGAAACAGACAGAGACTCTCAGTCAGATTTCAGCGGAATTACATGAAGAGTGGAGCTGGATTGGAGGCTGAAGAAAGCAGAGGCAGAAGCAAAGGACAATCTACAAGAGCCCTTGGAACCAAGCAGAGAGATAGGCCTCAACTAACCAGCTACTTTGGAAGGAGAAAATAAACGTTCGTATTTTTAACAGCTGGCTGCATTTGGGTGATTATTACTTTCAACTGCAACTAAGACTGCCTCCAGAAAACCTCCCCCAAGAAACCTGCACTTTCTCCTAGAGAGAACCTTTATATTATTTTAAAGAAGAAAAAGAACACCACATTTTGGTGCCCAATATGGGGCCAAAATGTGGTGTTCTTTAACTTTGTGAATCTCCCATACTTGTGAACTCCAATGAGTAAAGGTGTGAACACAAGCATTGTATCAATTAGTTCTACTTAGTACCTTGTTTCAGGTTCTGGCCCAAAACATCTTCTTGTAAGATCAGATCAATAATCTATCAACTCTAATGAGTTAGCAGTTTGTAAAGATTCCAACATCTCCCCCTTTCTTTTGTTTTAGAACATAGGGTGGTCATGACCTCCCTGACTTCTCAAGGAGGTGACAACCCCCCAAAAAAGGTGATCATGCCTTCCCTGACACCTCAGGAAGGGAGATGAAAACACCAAAGGAAATAGGAAGTCAAATCAGATTAGCGGGTTTCTGAAGGGGCTCACTTGAAACAGATATACATAAATCCATCAACATGGGCCAGAACTTAAAACAGATATACATGGTATACATAAATCCATCAATATGGGAGGCATTACACATAATTTACATAAGCACATAGCAATATAACACAGGCTAGTAGTAATGTAACAAATAACATGAATCAACCTGAGAATTTACACATGTCCATAAGTCCTAGAAATAGTCCAAAAGGAATCCATTGTCCATTAGTTCATGTGCCAGGAATCCAATAGTTCCTGTAAGCTCTGAAGTACTGTAATAGTCTCATCAACAATTTTTCATCTCAAGGAATCCAATGATTCTTGCTGATTTTTCAAGAACTAAAACAGTCTCATCTTGTGTTAGGAAATCCAACGATTCCTGAAGATTTTTTAAAAGTTCTTTTAACAGTCTCATTGCCAGCCATGCTCTTTCAGTGTCAGATGTTTCTTAATTCTCCTTTGTTTTGAAGTTTTTCTCTTTTTCTATTTCATCTCAGGACATCCAATGATTGTTGCTGGTTTTTCAGGAATTGAAAGCTGAAGATTTTAAAGTTCTTTTAACAATCTCTGATTCCTTCTCTACCTGTGGAAATATAAGTAGACCCTCTTCCCCAAGCCGTTAACCTATCTAATTCCTTTCTATTTACCACTTTTGGGATTTCTCCTCATCATCTGGTAATTACATTGGAGCTGTTTGCACTGGATATTGCCTTGTTGTGTTAAAAGGCCTGTAACCTCTCCAATTGTAATCCTGATTGCTTTTCTGTTAGTTGATGGCATCAGAGTCCCGATTTTCTAAAGTCTCTCTGGGTGTAACCTCAGCTGCTATCATGCCCCACCTGTCCTTTGATTGATACGCCCTGCCTCTCATTCCTCTGAGTCAATCTACGTTCAGAGGCCCAGTGAAAACCTCAGTTACATTTTGGACATGGGGTTTTGGGTTTTCTGTCACCCTGTCTTCTCACTCTATCTCCATTTCTACACTGGGCTTTTAGATGTCCAACTTTTCCACACTGAAAACATCAACATGTGTCTCTAGAATTCCTTTGCCAAGAAGGACCTTGTTCCATGTTCATCATGGTTTGGGCATAATAAGCATTTGTGCCCACTGTGGCACAGTGTCTTATGATCTCCTCGAAAGAAGCATCTTTGTCTAGTACCCATATAATTCTTTTGCAAACCTCATTGGCATTTTCCTTAGCCAAATGTCTAGTCATTATTTCTGTTGCAGCATTATCTCCAATGGTTCTTATTACAGCTGTTTGCAAACATCCCACAAAATCTGTAAAAGGTTTATTGGGACCTTGCTCTATTTTTGTAAAAGCTTTACTTTCATCTTGCTGTCCAGGGAGAGAATTCCAAGCTTTTATTGCAGCCTTAGAAATTTGCTCATACACTATTATGGGATAATAAATCTGTTCTGAATTCTCTCTATACTGACCTTCACCAGCTAGTTGGTTAAAAGTGATTTGTCCAATAGTTCCTGTTTGCCTATTGCATTGGGCTTGAATCCTACATAATTCATGATACTCCGAAAGCCACAACAAATTTTGTCCCGGTTCTAGACATGTCTTAGCTATGGATTTCCAGTCATTCAGGGTTAAGGTTTCATAGGACAAATTATCTAGTAACATCTTCACATAAGAGGATACAGCCCCATAAAGAGTGCAACCCTTTTTCAAATCTTTAATTTTTTCCAAATTAAAAGGAGTGTATTTTCTCTCTTTTTTGACCTGAAGAGTCAAGCTTTTCAATCACAGGATATGCATTTATAAAATCAGATATATCTTCTCCTTCATTTTTTGCTTTAATTAATGCCTCTTCTAATCTTGTCATATTCTGCTTTACAGAAGAAGCTGACTGTGTTTCTGCCTCTCTCCCTCTCCCTTCTTCCACCCATGAAGGGTTAATTGAGGGGGGAGGGTCATGAGATGTGGAATGACCTAATTCCTTCTGCTGTGAAGTATCATACTCAGAATTGTAATTAACTCCATTCTCATCTGATTCGTCCTCCTTTTCATCTAGTAAAGTTGGCACTTCTCCCTCCTGCACTTTCTTTTTCTTCATTCTAACACTTAAATAACTTCTTATAGCCAATTGTATTAAATTATATGTATTAATTATGTCTTTGGAAATTGAGTTAAGTCCATTTTTATCATAGAATTGATAAAGATCCTCTCCTACTAATTCCCATTCGTCTAGATCCAATTCCTTTTCCAGAGAGAAACAAGGACATATGTGCTTTACAGTTTGTAAAAGTTCAGTGATCTGCTGTAAAATTATAATCAAACCTTGGCTTTCCATAATTTTGACAATGCTCTCTAAACATTTTCCTTGAACAGAAACAGAAGGCTGTTTTCTAAACATCTGTCCCATCTTAGATGAAATTCTACTTTAACTCTTTTAACAAAATTTCTTTGTTGCACTCACCCTAATTTCTGGGTCAAGAAGACTTTTCCACTGGATTAGGATCAGAGGCTTTTCCACTGGATCCAGATCTGAATCAGTCCCACGTTCAGGGAACCAAAATGTGGTGTTCTTTTTCTTCTTTAAAACATATAAGATGATGGTTCTCTCTGGGGGAGAAGGTTTCTCGAGGAGATTTTCTGGAGGCAATCTTAGTTGCAGTTGAAAGTAATAATGCAGCCAGCTGGTAAAAATGTAAACGTTTATTTTCTCCTTTCAAAATAGCCTGGTTAGTTGAGGCCTATTTCTCTGCTTGGTTCCAAGAGCTCTTGCAGATTGTCCTTTGCTTCTGCCTTTGCTTTCTTCAGCCACCAGCCAGCCAAGTGGAAAAATGGAATGGATCTCTCTTGCCTCGGAGAGAGGGCTTCTGGCGTAATTCCGCTGAAACCTGACTGAGAGCCTCTGTCTGTTTCTTTTATACAAGAGAGAGAAATTGTGGGATACAAGAGTGAGGGATTATGGGTTTTCTCCCATTGTGCTCTCTGGCCCTAAGAGCTTCAAGAGAGGTGTGAATTCACTAAGTTACACAGTTAACTTTGTGAATCTCCCATACTTGTGAACTACAATGAGTAAAGATGTGAACACAAGCATTGTATCAATTAGTTCTACTTAATACCTTGTTTCAGGTTCTGGCCCAAAACATCTTCTTGTAAGATCAGATCAATAATCTATCAACTCTAATGAGTTAGCAGTTAGCACAGTAGTAAATGATTATTGTGATTTAATGTTAAATAAACCCAAACACTCCAGTTTCTGAGAGAACTCATTATTTAACAAAAATTCTTGGGAAAACTGGAAAATACAATGACAGAATTCAGGATACACCAACATTTCATACCCTATATCAAGATAAGGTCAAAATGGGTATGTGATTTAGACATAAAGGATTACACCATAACCCTTTATACCATATACCATATACCAAATTAAGACAGCAAAGAATAGTTTACCTGTCAGATCCATGGAGAAAGAATTTCTGATTGAATAGGAGATAGAAAACATTATAAAATGCAAAATGGATAACTATGATTACATTAAATTGAAAAGTTTTTATATAAACAAAATGAAGTAACTAAGATTTGAAAGAAAGTGAAAAGATGGGAAACAATTTTCATAGCTGGTGTTTCTGATAAAGGCCTATTTCTCAAACAGAGAACTAAGTCAAATTTATAAGAATATAAGTCATTCCCCAATTGACAAATGGTTGAAGAATATGAACAAGCAGTTTTCAGATGAAGAAATTAAAACTATCTATAGTTGTATGAAAAAATGCTGTAAATCACTAATTAAAGAAATGTAAATTAAAACAATTCTGAGGTACTACCTTACACCTATCAGATTTGTTGACATGATAGAAAAGGAAAATGACAAATGTTGAAGAAAATGTGGCAAAATTGAGACACTAATGAATTGTTGGTGGAATTGAATACTGGTATAACCTTTCTGGAAAAGAATTTAGAACTATGTTCAAAGGGCCACAAAATTGTGCATATCTTTTGATTCAGCAATATTACTATCACATCTATATACTAAAGAGATCAAAGAAAGTGAAAAAAACTTGTACAAATATATGTATTTATAACAAGTCTTTTTATGCTAGCAAAATAATGGAAATTGAGGGCATGTTGATCAATCAGGAAATGGCTGAACAAATTGTATTATATGATTGTGATGGGAGGTTACTGTGTTATAAGAAATGCTGAAAAAGCAGATTTTAGAAAACATGGAAAGTTTTGTTATGTACTTTCTTGAAATGATATAATGATATGAGCAAAACCAGGAGAACACTGTATATAGCCACAACAACATTATGCAATGATCAATTATGAATGACTTAGGTCTTTTCAGCAATACAGTGATCCAAAACAGTTCCAAAGTATTCATGATGGAAAATGCCCTCCACATCCAGAGAAAGATGAATGTTTGAACACACTTTGAATGAAGATCACTATTTTCACTTTTTTATTGTTGTTTTTCATGATTTTTCCCTTTTGTTGTCTCTTTTTCCAAAACATGAAGAAGAGAGGAGAGAAAGATAGAGAGAGAGAGGGAAGGAGGAAGGGAGGGAGAGAGGTGACTCTTGGAGAAAGAGAAGGAGTCTGGAAGGCAAAGATGGTGAGAAAGAACAATCTAGGTATGAGAGATGACCTAGATAAATGCATGGAGGTAGGCAAAAGGCAGAAGAAATTCTCTTAAAGTTGGCTGTTATTTTCAGTGTCAAGGTTGCATCCTATATTTCAGCCCAAGTCATTAAGATGTTATTGTCTTACTCTGGAATCTTATCATTTGCTTATATCTAGATTGAGGGAAGGCATCCAGGAAAATTCAGGACCAACTAACCAAACATTAGGCAGACAAGTTTAAAAAGAACAGAGGAAACTGATCAAATCAACTATACATACATCACTATACAAACACATGCATATATGCACACACACACACACACACACACACACATATATCTAAGAATTGTATTGTGCATAATGGTAACGTCTTATCATATCATTTCTCCCAATTCAGTAAATTCCATTAGTTCTCTAGTAGGTGTAGGATAAAATAGGAACTCCTCTGTTTTCCATTGGGATCTCTTCCCAAGCTAGCACCATCTCACCTTTTCAGACTTCTTACATCTTATTCCTTTCTATGCTCCCTTTGATCCAGCCATCCTGGCTCATATAATGTTCCTCCCATTAGGCAGCCCATATCCTGACTCTTGTCCCTTTGGTCTGGTTGTCTTTCCTAACCTTGGAATGCTCCAGCTTCTCAATTTCACATCTTGGAGTCTCTTATTTCCTCCATGACTCTACCAAAGTATAACTTGCTACATGATACCTTTCACAGTTCCCTCACCCTCCCTATTGCTCTCCTTCCCCAAACTACCATGTTTATTTTGTATTTATTCTGCTTATGATTATACTGTACCTGTTGTCTCAGCTGTTAGAAGTCAACTCCTGGAGGGCAGAGAATGCCTCCCATTTGTCTCTTTTCCCAAATCTCAGCCCAGTACATGCTATATAATAGGTACTTAAGAAATGTTTTTTTTCTTTTTTTTAACTGATGACTGAATAGCTGCTGTCCTATTCCATTGCTTTATTGAGGCTTGAAAGTAATTCCAGGTAGTCACAAAGTTATGCCATCAGAGTACAAGCTCTGGCAAGCTCTACTAAACTGGAAAAACTTAGAGCACAGGTCTGGGGCCAGACTGTCTTTGCATGTGCAGCTGAACTATGTTTGGACTTGCTTCACCTGTAGAAGGCAAGTCACCAAAAAAAAAAAAAAAAAAGATCTGGGGTTTTGTTTATCACAATTCTTGAAACTGTATGAAGGTGTGGAGGATTGTGATCAGTACTAAGGAACAGAGAACATCCACCGATAAAATCAAGTATCTTTTGAAGTATAAACCACAGATATACATATTACAATTGTTTAGAATTGTTTGCCTTGGATCATTCTTAAAAAGGATCAGTATAAATATAAATTTTGTTTATCAACTCCACAAGTCATATCCTGCCTAAGTACATTCACGTAAGGCACATGGACCTCTCTCCCCGTGCTTGGAATGCATAACCTCCTCATTTTTTGTCTTAAAGAATCTTTCCTTTCCATCAAGGCTTGGGTCAGTGCTTCCTCCTCTGTGAAGAATCACTGAATTATAAGATTCCGGTTCAGTGGCAAGAATACTGGATTTGGAATGAGTTCATATCCCACTTCTGCTATTTATATCTGTATAAACTTTGACAAATCTCTTAATTTCCCTATTCTTTGGAGTACATAAGCATTAAAATTCCTTCTAGTTTCATATCTTTGAAACATCAGAGACCATCTAGTCAAAGTTGTTGATCCCTCTATCTCCTACATAATCTCTAGCCTTTCTTAGAAAGTCTCCAGAAAGGAAGTACCCATAATCTTCCATTTTTCCGTTCCCCTCAACTCCTCAGATAATCTGAGATTTCATTTCTGAACTTTTCTTTGTCCCTTTAATTCCTTACTCTGTATCAGACTGATGTGGGTTTGTGTAGCATTACTCCAATAGAATGAAAACTTCAGGAGGGCAGGGACATTCTGTTTGTTTTTATGCCCAACACCAAATGCAGGTACTCAATACATTGAGTTGAATCAATATACACAACTTGTCATATAGTTGTAACCAATGCATTCCAGCCTATGAAACCTGGACAACTCACCTAATATCTCATTGCTTCCCAGGAAACTTTCTAAAACATGGGTAAAACACGGGTTCTTAACTTTAGCTCAGTGAACTTAAAAAACAATAACAACAACAAATAACCTATTTCAAAAACTATATTTCAATGTAACTGGTTTCTTTCACAATCCTGTATATTTTATGCTATACATTTTAAAATGTTATTATAAGGAGACATATAAGCTCTTCATCCTGCAGACTGCCTCTGAAGTCATTGGTGATTATTGCATTGATCACAGTTCTAAGGCCTTTTATAATTGTGTATCTTTATGTTATTAAAGAAGTTGTTCTCACTTCATTCTACTTCAGTACAGACAAATATTTCCAATTCTTTCTAAAACTATCCCTTAACTCATTTGTTATAACACAATAAAATTCCATTATGTTCACATAACATAATTTGTTTAGCCAGTCTCCAATTAATGGGTACCACCCTTTAGTTTTCAGTCCTTTGACACTACAAAAATTGCTGCTATAACTAAATAGTTACACACATTTATTTATTTGTTTGCTTGTTTATTTCTTTCTTGCAAATGGACCTAGAGTTAAGACCTTAATTCAAATCCAGTCTCAGTTTTTTCATATGTAAAATGGGAATAACAATAGCACCTGCTTCCCAGAGTTGCTATGAGAATCAGGTGGGATTATAATTGTAAAACTCTTAGCACATTGTCTACCACATATATAAATCTTTTATAATTGATAGCTCTTAGGTGACTGCTTTTCTTTTTTTTTAATCTCTTTGGGGTACAGACCTAGTACTGGTGTCACTGGGTCAAAGGGAATGCATAGTTTAGTAATTTCTAAGATGTATTTCCAAATAGATTTCCAGAATGACTTCCTCAACAGTCAATTTCATCAACAATGTACTCATTTTCCCACAGCCATTCAACACCCATCATCTTCCTATTTTTTATCAGCTTTACCAATATGACAGTTATGAAGTAGAACTTAAAAGCTGCTTCAATTTGCATTTCTCTAATTATGACTGGAACATTTTTTCTATTGGTTATATATATATATATATAAATATGTATATGTGTATATCTATATCTATATTTACATATACTGTGTATATGTATATATACATCTTGGCTGTCTTTCTTTGAGAACTGCCTGTTATTTATCTTTGACCAATACCAATTCAGGTATAAAACATATCATTTTAATAATATAACATCTTTTTATTTGCACTACTCCCTCCTTTCTAAGCCCTCTAGGTCCCCCAAGGCCATTATCTGTGGCTTAACTCTTCATTAAACATAGCTATGGATAGTTCTTAAATTATTTCATGTATGTCAGTGTCTTTTCTCTAACTAGACTAAAAGTTCCCTGAGGGCAGACACAATGTCTAATTTTTCTGTATTATCCAGCACAATGCTACAATGCTGAGCTTATTAGCAAGTGACTTGATTCATTTATTGTTTAACAGGACTCACACATGTGCAGATCTCTTGTGCCTCATGTGAAAGAGGTGAGGGAACCTGCTTTCTGGAAAATCATGATGCTATGTAACAGAGGTGACTTGGATAGATGATGGAGACAATCCTTTCTCTCTCTCTCTCTTTCTCTCTCTCTCTCTCTCTCTCTCTCTCTCTCTCTCTCTCTCTCTCTCTCTCTCTCTGTGTGTGTGTGTGTGTGTGTGTGTGTGTGTGTTTGACTTCTTCACAGATGGTGTCTGGTGAGCGACAATTTTTAAAGGGCAAGGCCTTGAGTTCTCTTCCTAAAAATGTGACCCAGTGAAAACAAGTTTACTCCTTTATCTTGCACCTTTTCCTTTCATTTTAGGAGGGAGAATTGGAGGTTGTGCCCTTTTTCATTCAGAGCGCTCAAGAAAATAGGTTATCATATAAATTGAAAAAACAGACCATCTATGTAACTGGGGATCCTAAGAATAAAGTCCACACTAGGTTTTTAACCAGCCCACTATCAATATTCCATCATATATAACCTTAGAAACCCAGCTCAGCAGTAGCACTTATTCAGCAGCAGTAGCACTTATTCAGCAGCAATATCTTACATGGGTGTGAATTTGATGAGATCAATGCTGTGCAGAATCTCTGCTAAGTTTGAGTCTACTGTCCCCAGAGATCAAGGTAGTATAGGGAGATGTGTCCCCAGTATATTGAAGAGAAATATTGGTATTTTTGTTTTTGCTATTTCTTCAAAGTAAATATTCATTTGTTAAAAAAAAAAAAAAAAGTGGCATTAAGTGGTTAAATGGAACTAGAGCACTAACAATTGGCTGTTAATAAGCGAACATAATTGGCTGGGGTTCAAGCCAATTATATGTCAAAAGGACACCCCAAATCCTCAGGGTTTCCCCTAGAATTTTGAGGAAGAAATACAGCCAAGCTGGCTTTGGCTTTTGGCCCCTGTGCCATGATAGAAAGGTTACTATTTCGAACAGGATTGAATACAACACAATTCTGTAACCAAGAGGTTTGGCTAATCCCCTAGAGCCTGTGTAAAGGGCACACCTGTGATATCCAGGCTAATCTCTGTAAATCTGCCATCTCTTTTGTGTCAAGGATTGAAGGGAGGTGTCCCCATTCTGCAGGCAGAAACAGAAATTACCCCTCCTTGTGCCATTGGCAAAGTCTTCACACTCACCCAGCAAAGTATTAGCTAACTCAATATTTCTCCCTGTATGTATAGCAAAGAACTAAAAAAAGCTGAGACAGAAACAATTCCAAGATTATAGATATAAAGGTGGAAGATATGTTAGAGATCATCCTATCTAATTCCTTCCTTTTATAGATTTAAAAAAAAAAACTGAAATCCAGGGAGGTGATGGACTCAAAGTCAGAAGACTTATTATGATCATGGCTCTGGGGAAACAGTGAGAAATCAGAACCAGTATGCTAACCCAAAGGCTTCTGGTTTCAGATCTTGTATGTATCCTTTCTACTGGTGTCCACTCTGGTTTTTTTAATTAAAGCTTTTCACTTTCAAAACACATGCATGGACGATCTCTTAACATTGAGTCCTGTAAAACCAAATTTCCCCCTCCTTCCTCTCACTCCCTCCCCTAGATGGCAAGTAATCCAATATATGTTAAACATGTTAAAATATGTTAAATCCAATATATGTATATATATTTATACAATTAAATTGATGTACAAGAAAAACTAAATCAAAAGGAAAAAATGAGAAAGAAATCAAAATGCAAGCAAACAACAGCAAAAAGAGTGAAAATGTTATGCTATGAACCACACTTAGTTCCCACAGTCCTCTCTCTGGGTGTAGATGACTCTCTTTATCATAAGACCATTGCAACTGGCCTGAATCGTCTCATTGTTGAGAGAGCCACATCCATCAGAATTGATCATTGTATAGTCTTTCTGTTACCATGTACAATGATCTCCTATTCTGCTCACTTCACTTAGCCTCAGTTCATATAAATCTCTCCAGGCCTCTCCGAAATCATCCTGCTGATCATTTCTTATAAAACAATAGTTTTCTATAATATTCATATGGTATCCATTCTTTATACCATATGTATACAGTTTCATCCAACTACCCAAAGGATAGCCCAAGCATGCCCAAAGATTTGGCATGTTCCTGATGGCCCTATATAGGTGATACAGTAGACAGAAGGCTGAATATTAGTCAAGTGAATTCAAATCTAATCTCAGACACTTTTTAACTATATGACACTGAGCAAGTCACTTGACCTCTGTCTCCTTCAGTTTCCTCAACTATAAGATGAGGATAATAAAAACACCTGCCTCTTAAGGTTGCTGTGAGAATAAAATGAGAAAATAGTTATAAAATGCTGTGTAAACCTCAAAGTGCTATATAAATGCTAGCTATCATTACTATAACCATCATCATCATCATCATCATTGTCATTGTTATTATCATCATCATTATTATTACTAGTACTATTCTGGGTATAAAAATTAATTCAATGCAAATGAAAATTATTTACAATGAGAATTTATCCCAACTCTCAATATCAGGTAGATGGCACAATGGATAGTGTGTTGTACATAGAGTCAAGATGACCTGAGTTCAAATTCACCTTCACATAATTATTAGCAGGATAAATTATTTAACCTTCATTGTCTCAATTTACTCCTCTATAAAATGGGCTGAAAAAAGAAATAGAAAACTATTCCAAGAAATATCCCAAATAGACATGACTGAAAAATGATTGGTTATTGTTCTTCATTCTCAAAGAGGACTAAAATAACTAAAATCACTATGTTAGAGTTGAGTTACAGTGTGTCCAACTGTACTTGATCAGATCAGCATGAGCTCAGAATGCTCTGCTACAGGTTGAGCACAAATAGTCAATATAAACATTTGGGGTGGCTTCTCTAATTTTGTGCATCTCATGTTTCTTCTGAGCTAATTCAGTTCTGCTTTGCTCATAAAGCACAGCACCTTCTCTAATGAGGGCACACCATTCTGAGTGGTCTTGTGCCAGCATTTCCCATGTCATTCAATCAATTCTAAAGTTCTTAAGAGAGATCTTGAGAGTGTCCTTGTATCATTTTTTTCTGACCACCTTGTGAGTACTTGCTTTATGTGAATTCTCCATTATATAGTTATTTTGGCAACTATACATTTGGCATTTGAATAATGTGACCAGCCCCATGGAGTTGTGCTCTGTGCAGTAGAGTTGGAATGCTTGGGAGTTTAGTTCAAGAAAGGACCTCAATGTCTGGTATCTTAGGGGGCACTTAGATGGCACAGTAAATAGAGGACCAGCCCTGAAATCAGGGATACCTGAGTTCAAATCTGGCCTCAGACACTTAAAAAAGAAACACTAGCTATGTGAGCTCAAGCAATTGCCTCACCAAAACAAACAAAAAATACTTGGCACAATTTAACAAATTAAAAAAAGACTGAAAAATAATTGAACTACAACAATAGTGGTAAAAGCACTGACGCTGAATTTGTAGTACTCTGATTCTTATTATTGTTATAACCTTGGATAATTCATTTAGCTTCCCTGGGTTTCAGTTTTTTCATCTACAAAATGAGAATGCTAAACTAGATAGCATCTAAGGTTTCTTCCAACTATAGATTTATTGTAAAGTTTTAAAAGTTGGGATGGGTTTAGAAGACAGAAATATTAAGGGGAAGGCCTTCTAATGCCAAATAAATATTCTACATATTAGAAAGGGTCTGAGACTTAGTAGTCTACTTGCATATGAAGAGATCAACAAAAACAACGAAACTACTTCTAGGACTGCAGTCTAGAGATTGCATTCCTTTCTTTGTCCCCAGCCATTCATCTTCATAAGATCCAAAAAACGTCTAGGAAGGGTGACTGACTCATTTACACCTGATGATAATAAGCCATGGTCAAGAACTTTATTGAGAGAAGTGGCTTTGAACCATAAAGAACTGTCAAACAGGAGAGAATAGATGTCTTTTATTTTCTACCTGTAGGTGACAAACCTAAGAGACAAAGCTCTAAGAAAGTAAAAGAATAGCAGGTCTACCAATCCTATGCTAAGGGTCATTTCCTAGGACAGAGCATAGTAGCACACCAACTAAAAAGAGAACTGTAACATTCCAGCTGAAAAGAGCACAGTACTACTCAGCCAAGTCAAGAATGCAGCTGCCTATTGAAAAATGAACCCAAGAAGTCCAGCAGAGCGATCAGTTCAACAGGGATCATCTAAAGAAAAGTTCAGTGGCTGAACAACCGAACTACTACTGTTCTCACAGTATCCTTTGAGTAAATGCCTTTATTAATTGATTTTTATCAGTTGGTTATTTGTAAGAAACACACAGTAGAGTTGGAATACTTGCAGTTTAGTTCAAGAAAGTTCCTCAATGTCTGGTATCTTGGGGGCACCTAAATGGCACATTAAATAGAGCACTAACTCTATTTATGAGCTAGTGTTAAGAGGATAGGCACCAGAGATGTGTTGAAGTCAACACATTTTCATTCTGAACATTCATACCTTGGAAATCAGCAAACTCTGCAAATTAGGGGTTGATTTATTGTTTTGCTAATTGTTGAGATTTAAGAAAGTAATAAAATATTTGCTAAGGAATCCATCAGATTATGCTTAAAGGTTTGTATTTTCTGTCATTAAACATTTGCTTGCACCTCTTTATAGTCACCTACAAAATCTCCAAGAACTTTGAGAATAATAGTAATAATCGTTTTGAGGACCTAATCTGTCAATTAAAAATCTGAGTTAAGGGAGAGAGCCCAGAGGGGGTACTAGAACCCTATGTCTTCATAACTATCCAATGTCTCCAATTCAATGCATATATTTGCCTATATTTGTATCACCAGCAAATGCCTGAAACATAATGAAATATTTAATAAATAGTTGTTGTTAGTGTAATCTCCTCAAGAAAGCTTTCTTTAGTCATTGCTTCTCCTTCATCCTCACCACTCAATTATAAATCTTCTGTAGTCCAGCTTTGAACATAATTCAACAAAAGCTGCTCTCTCTAAAACTACTAGTGATCTCTTAATGAACAAATCTAAAGGCTTTTTCTCAATCCTCACATTTATTGATCTTTCTGTAACCTTTAACACTACTGGTTTTCATAACACTAGAGTTTCCTGGTTATAAACCTATCTAACCACTCTTTTTTTTTTTTTAATAACTTTTTATTGATAGAACGCATGCCAGGGTAATTTTTTACAGCATTATCCCTTGCATTCACTTCTGTTCCGATTTTTCCCCTCTCTCCTTCCACTCCCTCCCCCAGATGGCAAGCAGTCCTTTACATGTTGAATAGGTTACAGTATATCCTAGATACAATATATGTGTGCAGAACCGAACAGTTTTCTTGTTGCACAGGGAGAATTGAATTCAGAAGGTATAAATAACCCGGGAAGAAAAACAAAAATGCAAGCAGTTTATAGTCATTTCCCAGTGTTCTTTCTCTGGGTGTAGCTGCTTCTGTCCATCTTTGATCAATTAAAGCTCTCTTTATTGAAGAGATCCACTTCCATCAGAATACATCCTCAAACAGTATCGTTGTTGAGGTATATAATGATCTCCTGGTTCTGCTCGTTTCACTTGGCATCAGTTCATGTAAGTCTCGCCAGTCCTCTCTGTATTCATCCTGCTGGTCATTCCTTACAGAACAATGATATTCCATAACGTTCATATACCACAATTTACTCAACCATTCTCCAATTGATGGGCATCCATTCATTTTCCAACTTCTAGCCACTACAAACAGGGCTGCCACAAACATTTTGGCACATACAGGTCCCTTTCCTTTCTTTAGTATTTCTTTGGGGTATAAGCCCAGTAGAAACACTGCTGGATCAAAGGGTATGCACAGTTTGCCTATCTAACCACTCTTACACATTCTCCTTTGTTGAATTTTCTTCCAGTTCACACCCACTAACCATGGATGACTCCCAAAAAGTCTGTCCTTGGACCTCTTCTCTTCTCTTTTCCCTCTGTACTATCTCATTTAGTGATCTCATAACCTCATCATTTATCTCTATGAAGATGATTCTCAGATCTACTTATCCAGCTTTATACTCTCTGCTGACCTCTAGCCACACATCACCAGCAACCTTTTTGACATCTTGAGCTGGATATCCCATAGACATCTCAAACTCAATATGTTTACAAAAACCTCATATTTTTCCTCTCCAAATCTCTCTGGTTTTAAACTTCCTTATCACATTAAAGGTACCACAATTATCCCAATTAGCTACGCTCACACCTGGATGTTGCCATTGATTCTTCAATCTCACTTATCCCTCCATATTTTTTTAAATTTTCATATATGTTGTCTTCTCCCTCCTACAGTTATTACCCTAGAACAGGCCCTCCTCATGTCATGTCTATACTACTGCAATAGCCTTCTGGTTGGTATTCTTGCCACTAGTTTCTCACTCCAATCAGTCCAGCTACTAAAAAATTTCTTCCTTAAGTTTGAGTCAAACTGTGTTTTTCCTCTACTTAAGTTCTAGTTTTTTCCCTAGTCTTTTTCCAGTCTTTTACTTTTAGGAACAAACATAAAATGTTTCATGTGTTCTTCAAAGATTTTTACAACCTGGTCCTTTTCCACATGTTCTTTCTTCTTATACTTTACTCTTCTCTACATACTTTATGGCTTTTCTAAACAGCACTGTCCTTCTTTGAGCATAATAGCCCATAGTCTGACTCTAGGCTTTTTCAATGGCTGATGCTTATGCCTAGGAGGAGGAATACTTTGACTCCTCATCTCTTCTTCCAAATTGCCATGGCTTCCTGAAAGACAGTTCAAATCTTACCTTCTGCAAAAAATTTTACTGATCCTTAACTTACAACCTCCCACTAATGTATTCCCTCTGAAATTACTCCTAATCTATCCTAAATATATCTTATTTAAGATAAATATAGATTAGATGGAAGAGTCCCTTAGAGTGGATGACACTAGCCACTAGAGGGACCAGGAAAGATCTGGAGGATGTGGTATTTGAACTAGGTCTTAAAGGAAGGAATTCCAAGAATCAGAATTGAAAAAGAGAGCATTCCAGATATAAACAACCAGTGCAAAGGGTAATGGAAAATGAAGTACCACCCATGAGATACAACAAGTTAAACCAGCATAACTGGATTATATAGTATGGTAGAGGGGAGGATAGAATGTAGGAAAATTGGAAAGAAAGGGACTAGGTTATAAAAACCTTCAAATGTAAAACAGAAGACTGTATTTGATCCTGGAATTAATAAGGATCATTGGAGTTTACTTAGGTGGAGAAGAAGAAAGGAGGAAGGCTATATGTTTAAACTCTAGAATCAAGAATGAGGCTGTTATTTTTGTGCAACTCTGCCTTGCTTAATTCCAATTAATGCACAACTCAAGATAGCATCCAATGACATTACCCTATTGTCCTCTTTAAAAATGAAGGATGACAACACCTTCACTCTGGCTTCACTCCATTCTTAGCTTTGACCATATGTTCTACCACTTTAATGTGTCACTAGTTATTATCCAAAAATCATTTTTCTCTCTACTTCAATGTTATTTTCCATTTCCAGTTTCCTTTCCTTAAGAAAACCATATTATCCAATTTCTTTATGCTTATTATAAGAGTGTCAGCTGCAAAATAAGCTGATTTTATTCACTACAAATCAATTGTAAGTCATTTTGCTTCTGTTCAACAGTACATGACCATTATTGAAAATTTTCTCATTCCCCTATTGTGACTATTCTAAACCTTTTTTTTCTTTTCTCTCACAGATAACTGCTTCCACTCTTTATAACTGGGAATGTACCCCTTACCCCCAACACTTCCCTAAAATTGTTATCTCTGAGGTTATTAATGACCTCTTAAATATCAAATCCAAATTTTTTCACTACTCTGCTTTCTTCTCTGCAAGTTTTGACATACTGACCAGACCCCCACTCCAACTGACTGATTTTTGTCCCTTAGCTTCAAAGACAACACATATATTCTTAGTTTTCATGCTACTTCATTGTCCCTTCTCTGTCTGCAGACACATGTCCTTTAACAGTTTTTCAATTTGATTCAGTTCAACAAGCATTTATTATGGTTCTTATTAACAAGTGCCTGTATGTCAGGCACCATGCTATGTTTTGATTCATTTGAAACTTTAAATTATTTTCCTCTGATGTTGTCATTACTGTGGTTATTCAGTCATTTTCCCACCATGTCTAATTCTTTATGACCCCATTTGTGGTTTTCTTTGCAAAGATATTGGAATCATTTGCTATTTCTTTTTCTAGCTCATTTTACAGATGAGGAACCAAGGCAAACAGAATTAAGTGACTTGCCCACAGTCACACAACTAGTAAGTACCTGAGGTTGGATTTGGATTTAGGAAAAAAAAAAAAGTCTTCGTGACTCCAGGCTTAATACTCCATCCACTGCTCTTTCCTCTGATGCCACAACATTATTATTCAGTACAAACTACTCCAAGTCTGTACCTAAAAAGAAAGAAAGAGAGGTCTATGGTGTGTCCAACCCCAAATACACCACAACCCAACTCTTTTCAGCAAAGCTACTAAAGGAAGCAGAGAAGTTTCAGAAAAGAAATGAGAAGGCTGCCTTCCTTACCTTCCTTTTTCAAATCTAAGCCATTGTACCAAATCTATCTATATTAGCCATACTTTTGAATGATGGTAATTATGATAACAATCTTTAGCTCTATAAAGTTGGCAAAGGATAGTGCATATGATATCTCTCTCGATTCTCACAACTTTTTGTAGTAGGTATTGTTATCCAATTTTGTAAATAAAGAAACTAAGAGAGGTTGGATAAATTGCTTGAGATCACATAGTATGTGCGTAAAGCAGGATTTAAATTCATGTATTCCAGATTCTAAATCTGGCATTGGATTTTTTATGCTATCTTGTTGCCTCATTATTGGTCTGTACTTTACAAAACAACAACAACAATACAAACACATAGTTACAAACATTGCCACCCACAAGTAACATATGCTGTTGTGGTGCAAGTTACCACAAACAAGTGTCTGTATAGAACAGACAAAATCACACCAACCAATTTGTGCCTACTCCATAATCATTTACCATCTTTCCCCTGTAGTATCAATCTACTAATATCTCTGGAGTCTACTCTAGAGATTCAATTTATACTCCTCCCCTTCATATCCCAATCATACTTCCCAACAACCAGCCCAGCAATCTTCTTCTAATAGACGCAGAGAAGTTTCCCCACTCAACCTAATAAAGTTTCCAGTCCCTAACTAATGATTCCCAAGATCTTCATAATTCTCAAAACAGATCTCTCTCCAGTCTGTTTGAAATTATACAATATAATAAAGCTCCATTTTAGCCAGAATAATATCCCTCAGTCCTTTTTTTCAACCTTCCTAGCTCAAGAACAACTCTTTTAGGGTCTCTCCTATACCTCAGTTCAATAATTAAGCTTTCTCAAACTTCTCTGTTAGTAATTTGACCTAGGCAGAGAACTTCGGGAACCTGAAGAAGGAAGGAAGAGGAACCCGAGAACTTTGAGCAATGAGATGCAATCATCATTTTACTATGACTCCCTCTCATACCTATATGGGCCCAAAAAGCAATGGCTACATCAGCAGGATGAGCATCCCACCTACCTCCATCATAGTCATCAAATCACATTCAATGCCAGAGCAAGACTTGCTAGGGGGATTTTCCTTAGATGGTGGTGGTGATGATTGATCAATCATTCAGTTGTATTTGATTCTTTATGACCCCATGAACTATAACACACCAATGCTGTCCATGGAGTTTTCTTGGCAAAAAATAAGGAATATTTTACCATTTCCTTCTCCAGTGGATTGAGGGAAACAAATGTTACATGACTTGCCTCGGTTTCCTCAAACATAAAAATAGGGATAATAATAGCACCTACTTCTTGGGTCATTGTGAGCTTCAAATAAGATAATATTTGCAAAGTGTTTAGTCCACAGTGCCCAGCACATAGTAGGTGCTCAATAAATGCTTGCTCCTTCTTCCTTTTTTTAGACTTCCATAGTACCAAAAAATATCAAAGTTCTTTATGAATAGTATTTAATATAATCCTCTGGCCTCCATACTAAATGAAATGATGAATATTAACTATAACCACTTTAGGTTTGTGTTCCTTCTACTGTCACAAGGTGGCAATAGTCCACAAAGATAACAGCAATGGAGATACTACATTTGCTTGCTCTATTATCTAGGCGGACATGGACAACTTCCAAACTCAGTTTAGGTATCTGCTAGGGGAGGCATAGAAGACTTCACCCTTGTTATATTATCAAATGACCAAATTAATGTTCATTGAAGTGGTGGCAGGAGGCAGGAGGGTAAGCTTCTAATTATATGTTTCTCAATAGATTCAGGAAAAAAGGAAATTTGAGAACTTCCAAAAACAAGTTACACAATATTATACAGATTAACAGAAGAGGAAATAGAATACTTAAATAACCCTATCTTAGAAAAAAGAAACTGAACAATGAGCTCCCTAAGAAAAAAATTCCTAGGACCATATGTATCAACAAGTGAATTCTACCAAATATTTATGGAACAATTAATCTTAATATTATACAAAATAGTTGAAAAATTGATACAAAGGAGCCTTACAAAATTTCTTTTTATAGTGCAAATATGATACTGATACCTAAACCCCGAAAAGTGAAAACAAAGAAAGGAAATTGTAGAACAATCTATCTAATGAATAACAATGAAAAAATTAAATAAAAACTAGCAAGGACATTACAATATATCACAATTATACATTTTAAACAGATGGATTTATACCAGGAATGCAAGGCTAGTTCACTATGAGAAAGAATATCAGCATAATTGACCATATTTTAAAAATAACAAAAATTATATTCCTATTTAAAACCCTAAAACACTTAAGAATAAATGGAACTTTTCTTAAAATATATAAAACCAAAAGTAAATATTATCTTTAACATAAATAAATTTGAAGACTTCCCAATAAGATTAGAAGTGAATAATAGCAGATAATATAAAATACTTAGAAGTTTTCTTACCAACACAAACCTAAGGATTGCATGATCATAAATATAAAACACTTTTCATACAAATAAAGACAGTGCTAAACAATTGGGGAAATAGTAATATTCATGGATAGGCCAATCTAATATAATAAAAATAATATTTGCCTAAATTAATTTACTTATTCAGTGTCAAACCAAACTACCAGAAAATTATTTTACAGAGCTAGAAAAAATAGTAGTAAAATTCATCTTGATAAAACAAAAATCAAAAATATTAAGGGAATCAATGAAAAAAAAGTTAAGGAAGGCAGCCTACAGGCAAATGTAAATACAAGGTAGTAATCATCAAAACAGTGTGTACTGGCTAAGATATAGAATAGTGGGTCAGTGTAATGGATTAAGTACATAATACATAGTAGTAAATGACCATAGTAACCTGATATTTGATAAATCCAAAGATCCAAGCTTTGTGAATAAGAACTTATCATTTGATAAAAAAAAAAAAAAAAAAACACTGGGAAAAAAAGGAAAGCAGTATGGCAAAAACTAGGCATAGACCAACATCTTATATAACATATCAAGACAAAAATACCAGGATACCAAATTAGATATATGATTTAGACATAAAAGGTGATATAATAAGTAAATTAGAGGAGCATGGGAAAAGATACTTGGCAGATCTATGAGTAAAGGAAGAACAGTATATACAGTAATAGCATTACTGTGAAAGATTTAGCAACTCTGATCAAGACAATAATCCAAAATAATTCCAAAGGATCTATGATGAAATATGCTACCTATTTCCAGAGATTACTGATGAACTCTGAATGTAGATTAAAGTATGCTTTAAAAACTTTTTTAATTTTTATTGTTTTATTTTATTTATATTTTCTCTTGTTACATAGCTAATAAATTTACATGTAATTAAGAAATACTTAATGAAATGAAAAAAAGTATTTTTTAAAATATTTGTAATTATCCCAAACTGAAAATTCAACAATGGCCACTAAATTGGAAAAGATCAGTTTATGTCCCATTCTTAAAGAAGGGCAATGCAAAAGAATATCCAAATAACAAAACAATTGCAATCATTTCATATGCAATCTACTCATGTGAAGGGAAGGGGGTCTAGTAGTACCAGATCTTAAACTATCTACCAAGTGGTTATCATCAAAACTTTATGATGCTGGATAAGATATAGAATAGTTGATTAATGTAATAAATAAGGTATACAATAAACAGGAGCAACTAACCATAATAATCTAGTATTTTACGAACCTTTAGATTCTACTATTGAAGTTAAAAACTCATTATTTGACAAAAACTATTGGAAAAAGTGAAAAGTAGTCTTGTAGAAACTAATCATAGACCAACATCTCAAAATATACAATGTTATAAATTCAAAATTGGCATATGATTTAGGAATAAAAATGATATCATAAGCAAATTATAGGAGATAAAAACTAGGGATGAAATGGTAATAACAATGAGTAACTTTTATCTAGCACTTTAAGATTTACTAAGTGCTTTAGTATATTACTTCATTTTAGCCTCATAATAACTCTAAGAAGTAGGGTTTTATTGAAATTGAGGCTGACAAAGATCAAGTGATTCATCTGCAGCTAGTAAATTTCTGAGGCAAGATTCAAATGCAGGTCTTCCTGATTAGAAATCCAGTGTTCTATTCCTAATACAATTTAGTAGCCACCAGATATTAAGCTGAATTAAGTTAGCCTAGAAATCCAGGACTAGAGAAGTGATGCATTATTATATTCTACTTTGACCAGACTATATATGAGGTAGAGAATTGGATTCAGGACTGGGTGTCATGTTTAGGAAGAATATTAAGAAGTTATGATGACAGGCAGATTTCAGAAAAACCTGGAAAGACTTACATGCACTGCTGCTGAATGAAGTGAACAAAACCAGGAGACCATTGTACACAGTAGCAGTAACATCATGTGGATAATCAACTTTGATAGACTTTGCTCTTCTCAGCAATATTTCTAAAACAATTCTAAAAGACATGATGGAAAATGCTATCCATATCCAGAGAAAGAACGATGAGACCTAAATACAGATTGAAGCATACTATTTTCACCTTTTTGTTATCTTTTTCTTGTGGTTTTTTCCTTTTGTTCTGATTCTTCTTTCATAATATGAATAATATGGAAATATTTTTAATGTGATTGTACATGAATAATCTGTATCAGATTGATTGCAATCAATCAATCTCCTCTCCTTGGAGGGAGGGAAGGAGAAAAAAATGGAGATCAAAATTTTGTAAAAGTAAATTTCAGAAACTAACAAATAAATTTTAAAAACAGAAATAATGAAAAGGGGCAAAAAAGAAACTACAAAGTGTCCTAAAGGAAGGCAACACAAATGGTAAAGGGCTTTGAGATCATACAATGTAAAAACTGATGGAAAGAATTGGGGTCAAGAAAAGAAAGTAGTGGGAGGTTGGGGAGAAGCTATTAGGCTAGTGTCTGCATGTCAGTATGACTATAAATTTGTTCCAACTGTCTAGGGTAAAACATGGAATAAATGGGTGAAGAGAGGATGATATCTTGGCTTGATTTCAAGAATAGCTTCCTAACAAATAGAGCTATCAAAAAATGAAATAGGCTACCAAAATTACTAGATTAGGAAACAGTGGATTCTTGCTCACTGGAGATTTGTACAGCAATGTTTTGGAAGACCACATGTCTGGTTTGTTCTTATTCTTGCATGGAATAACTCCTAAAGTCCTTTCCAACTTTGAGAACTGTGAAACCGATGTTATGATCTTATGATTCAAATGGATGTGAAAGTCCTTATGTAAATGAAATAGATGGTTGCTTTCATCATCACCATCAAATGTTATTTCATTTAGTGGCTTGTTGACTTAATCCCTGAAAAGTGAAATGTGTAAAGTAGTTCATATGTCTATAATTTTCAGACAACTTGGGTTTGAGACCATTAGCAGTTCTCTTTAAGAGATTTAGTTTCGCTGGGGCACTGATGCATTTTTGGTGGAGTTGTGAATGGATCCAATCATTCTGGAGAGCAATTTGGAACTATACTCAAAAAGTTATCAAACTGCATACTCTTTGATCGAGAAGTGTTATTACTGGGCTTATATCCCAAAGAGATATTAAAGAAGGGAAAGGGGCCCGTATGTGCAAGAATGTTTGTGGCAGCCCTGTTTGTAGTGGCTAGAAACTGGAAATTGAATGGATGCCCATCAATTGGAGAATGGCTGGGTAAACTGTGATATATGAATGTTATGGAATATTATTGTTCTGTAAGAAATGACCAGCAGGATGAATACAGAGAGGCTTGGAGAGACTTACATGAACTGATGCTGAGTAAAATGAGCAGGACCAGAAGATTATTATACACTTCAACAACAATACTATATGAGGATCAATTCTGATGGAAGTGGCTATCTTCATCAATGAGAAGATCCAAATCAGTTCCAATTGATCAGTGATGACCAGAACCAGCTACACCCAGTGAAAGAACAGTGGAAAATGAATGTGGACCAAAAAAATAGCGTTTGCACTTCTGTTGTTTGCTTGCATTTTTGTTTTTCTTCCCAGTTATTTTTACCTTCTTTCCAAATCCGATTTTTCTTGTGCAACAAAATAACTATATAAATATGTATACATATTATATTTAACATATACTTTAACATGTTTAACATGTATGGGACTGCCTGCCATCTAGGGGAATGGGGTGGAGGGAAGGAGGGGAAAAGTTTGAACAGAAGTTTTTGCAAGGGTCAATGTTAAAAAATTACCATGCATATGTTTTGTCAATAAAAAGCTGTAATTAAAAAGGAGACTTAGTTTTGAAACTTTAGAATGATCTTTGATCCAACGATTTCCTCCTTCCCCAATATCTAACGAAATGCCAAATTCTGTTGATTTTATGTCTACAGCACCACTATTGCTCAGACCTTTCTCACCTCTCAACTGGACCATTGTAATAGCGTTTTAATTGGCTTTCTGCCTTTAGTGATTCTCCTCCCCAAAATATCCTCCACACTTTTCAAAATTATCTTTCTAAAATACAAGAATGGCCATGTCACTCCCTGCTCAAAAAATCTTTAGTAGCTTTCTATTTGCTTCTAACATGAGATGCAAACTGCTTCCTGGCATTTAAAATCCTTCATAATCTTGGTCTAGTTATATTTTCAGATTCATTTCATATCTTTTTCTTTTATTACTGTTTCAATCAGACTGTATTAATAATATCCCCTCAATTATAACATTTAGTTTCCCACCTCTGAGTATTTGTATAGGTTGCTCATACCTAGAGCGCAATTTCTCTTAATCAAAGTCACCAGTTTCTATGTTGAAGAACCCAAAACAAAATATCCTGCATCACTATATCTGGCTTACAGTCAACCTAGTTCACATAATCTCAATATCAGCAGCTTTTGCCTCCTTTCATCATCTCCCTCTCCTCTACACTTACTGATGAAGCTGTTCATGTTCTTCCCTTAGCATGCTTGCTCATTTATTTCTGGAGGTTTTAGGTCTCCCCTCCTTTAGGAAGAGGGAAAGAATGTTCTTTCAAACATAATCACTGAGTGAGATAATATATAGAGGAAGAAAAGATTAAGAAAAAATTTTTTGAGAACACTCAGGATCAGTGTATGTGAACTGCAAGAAAATCAAGCAAAGTAGACCAAGAAGTGGTCAGATTTGAAGCAGGAGAGAGCAACTTCATGAAAACCTAGAAAGGAGCTTATCCAGGAGAAAGTGATCAAAACTGTCAGATGCTGCCAATAGGGCAAGATAAAATAGCATTGATAAAAGACCATTAGACTTAGAAATTTAGAGTCATTAGTAATTTTGGAGAGAACAATATCAGGTGAATAATGAGACCAGAAGCTAGACTGAAGTCTAGTTAAGTGTATTAAGAAGAGATTCTTAATCTCTTTCCTTAATCTAAGGAAAGAAATGGAAACATTAATTATAGATTTTTCAAGGAAATTAGCTGAAAAAAGAAGGAAAGATAAAGAATGATTTCTAACAAGTGTCAAGTGAGGGTTTTATTTTTTCTTAAGATGGGAACAAAATGGGTATGTTTTTATGCAGCAGGAAACCAGCTAGGAAATAAAGAATAAAGATAAAAAAGCAAGCAAGAATGGTAGAGGGGGCAATCTGCTGGAGTAGATGAGATGGGACGAAATGAAGGATGTATATTTAGTAGCTTACTCTGGCAAAGAGAAGAATCACTTCCTTACCCAAGAAAGGAATGGAAAAAGAAACAGGAGTAGAAAACTTTTTTTTTTTTTAATAAGATGAGAAGGAGGAAGAGGGAGCTCTCAGAAAATGTCCTCAATTTTTTCAGTAAAGTATGAGGTGAAGTCTTCACCACACTTTATCTTGCTAAAGGGAAAAGGCATGATAGTGGCATGGGAGCATAAAGGGTTTTGAAATAGTCACTGTGATGAGATAAATCATTGATTAAGGGAGTGTAAGAAGATTCCTTTCCTGCATGGAGGGCC
Organism: Antechinus flavipes; assembly: GCF_016432865.1. NCBI lineage: Eukaryota > Metazoa > Chordata > Mammalia > Dasyuromorphia > Dasyuridae > Antechinus > Antechinus flavipes. The sequence goes on along the minus strand of NC_067399.1, from coordinate 220,650,086 downwards.
CAGTTAAGATTATGTAACATAAATCTGTTGGGGACCTAGTTAGCATTTGTGATTTTCTCCAACACTATTTGATAGCACATGAATAGGAGCAAAGGCAGCAGATGGTGGGAGTGATCTAAGTTATATTTATAGTGGAGACACCTTTTCTCCTAATATTAGGATACTTACTGCACTGATAATATGTTTTCGAATCTAGAGATTAGATCATGGGAATGGAGAGTTAAGTTGTAAATTCAGATAAACTTATGATGCCTTTGGCCTTTGTTTTGTCAGGAAGGCTGTTATGAGATGATGAATGACTGACTACCTGTGCAAAGGATGAACTCCTGGGCTCTGGGAAAGTTTTCTAGAATCTATCCAGCACCATCAAAGAAAACTCTATTTCTTTGAAAGCACCTATAGAGTGAATTATACTCTTGCAATACTAGTATCCCTCTTTCATCTCTATAACCAAATACAATATTCAAAGCATATGTGGAGGTAAGAGGTAGCTTGTTTACTCCCCATAAATCACCACCCTAAAATCCCCCAGGAATTGAGGAAAATTAGTGATATACAATTGACACATCAGAAATTAGACTTTTTCTGTATCACAAGGGACAAGCGAGGGAGCCATCTTTACTGGTCTTCCCATCCCCATCCTTACCACACAAGCTGACACTGTTTTGATCCCAAAGAGCAAATAGAAGCTTCCTGAGGAATAGATCTGAAAATGTTTTGGTTTCCACCTTCTCAATTGAGGCCTCAAATATTTATAAATTAAATCTTTCAACAAATCTCATTTGGATACATAAAGTTTGCTTTTGAATTTTCCTATTCCTTTCTAGCTTGGGACAATAGATCTGTGATTTCATTGACCTGGGGAACTCCTCATGAAGAAACTCCTATCAATGCAGGTCAGCAATTATACTGCAATTTATAATATAGAGGTGTCATGGGCTCAAGCGTTAATTCATTTGCCCAGGATCACATAGACAATTATATGTCAGAGATATGACTGGAACCCAGGTCTTCTCTACTCCAAATCTGCCTATGTATTGCACTACACTGACTCTATCATCTTTAAAATACAGTACCTAGAACTGAATCCCAAATTCCAGATGGGAATCTTCTGACTTCTGATTTAATAATCTTGGTGCTGATCCAAAATGCTTCTCATTCTCTCTCCCATATGTTTTCACTGTTCTCTGCCCCAATATCACAATGTACTTTTCTCAGGATGTAAATTTAGGTTCTTTGAAAGAATCAGGCTCAGTGTTAACATCTCTCTCTCTCTCTCTCTCTCTCTCTCTCTCTCTCTCTCTCTCTCTCTCTCTTTTTCTCTCTCTCTCTCTCTCTCTCTCTCTCTCTCTCTCTCTCTCTCTCTCTCTCTCTCTCTTCTCTCTCTCTCTCTCTCTCTCTCTCTCTCTCTCTCTCTCTCTCTCTCTCTCTCCTCTCTCTCTCTCTCTCTCTCTCTCTCTCCATTGTCTCTCTGTCTTTCTCTTCCCCCATTCCCTTTTATCTCTATTTCTTCCTGTATTTCTGCCTCTTCCTTTTCTTCTTTCTTCATAATCTCCTCCTTTTCTCTATTTCCTGCCCACCACTCTCTTTGCAGGTGGCATGAATCATTTTATTAGGACACCATGAGTCACCACCCACAGAAGGCATTAGCAACAACCCCTCTAGGCCAGCCTATCAGTTGACATCTGAGCTATAAAAGAGCAAGCTCAGTTTGGTTAAATATATCCAGAGAGCACCTCCTGTAATGTTTAACTCACTTGCTTAGGGAACTAGGAGTAGCAACTAAAGCAAATGTACTTTCTTCTCTGATGTACTTTCCCCCCTCTAATTAGCTACTTTAATTGTTTATTCGATGTGCTTAGTACAAAAGAAGAAACTGTTCGGCAATGAAAAGTGCACCTGTGCCTAGAGTCAGAAGTAGGTCATATATCATCTCTGCCACTTTCTCACTATTTAACCTCAGGAAAATCACTTAACCTTCAGTATCATCAGCTAAAAAAAATGGAATAAGAATACTTATGTTGCTTGACAGAATTGTACCTATAGAAGGGCTATATTCCCTTAGGAATATCCCCTTTCCCCTAGGACACCCAAATTTAGAAGATACAAAAATGTATAATTCAGTTTAACAACTGGTTACTAAAAATAATTGTTTAAAAAGTAAACTAAGATATGTTGGACATTATAAATAATGCTTATTTGTGTGTCACAATAAAGAACAATGTATAAATCCTTTTCCCACTCATTTTAATTTGTTTTAATTCCTTCTTAAATTATTTTTGCATCATGAATTACAAAGTTGTTTGGTAGGCTCATTTAACACTGCCTACCTTGCCTGGCCCCAGGCATATTACTCAGTTGCCAAAACTGCTAGCTACCATGGCTCATAGGACTGGGTTTTCTTTTTTTTTTTCCTTTCAATCAATGAAAATCCATCTTCTCTCTTTCTTCATTACCTTGTCTTCATAGAGAAAATTATTTTTAAAAACTGAAATAAACATGTATAGTCAAGTAAAACAAATTCTTTCTATATATATCAGATATATATATCAGTTTGCACTCCTAAATCCATCATGTTTCTATCAGGAGACGGGATGCATGTTTCATCATGAGTCTCTTCACTCTATATGTTTCTGGTGTTTCTGAAATCATTTTCTTCATCTCCATCATTTCTTACACTATAAACTTTTATCTTTCCTTTCTTTTAAACCTCACTTGTAATTCACTGTTTATTTTTCTTACAGTTCATCCCAATGTTAATCTACTCTTCCTGTCTCCTTTCCATTCTCCTTCTACCCCATTTTACTGTCAAGTGAAATGTATTTCTGTACCAAACTCTGAACCTGTATTCACCTTTTCTTTAATTAGTTCATATGAGAATGAGGTTTGGGTGTTGCCCATTCTTCCCCTACTCATCCTTCCCACTGAATTTCCTTTTTTTTTTTGTATCAATTTCTATTCATGAGATTATGTGATATAGTTTTCCATATTTATTTTCTCCTTCCCCACCCCTTCTCCCAGTGTATTCCTCTTTCCTTAACATTCCATTCCTCCTTCAAGATCATGAAATGTAATAATCATTTATAAGCCTATGGTTTTAAGGAACTATATATGTGTATATATATACATATATATATATATATATACATACACATATATATATATATCATCTTCCCATAATATCATGCAAACCAGTTTATCATTGTTTAATCCCTTACTGTTACTTAATTATGTCTACCTTTTTATGTTTCTCTTAACTGATATGTTTGTGCTTCCAAGTATTTCAAGTTGTCTGCCATTATTTTAAATGGAATTTCTCTTTCTATCTCTTCCAGCTGGATTTTGTTAGTGGTATACAGAAGGATGATTTCTGTGGGTTTATTTTATATCCTGCAATTTTGTTGAAGTTGTTAAAGGTTTCAACTAATTTTTAAGTTAATTCTCTTAAGTATACCATCATATCATCTGCAAAGAGTGATCATCAATTTTTCATTGCTGATTTTTATTCCTTCAATTTCTTTTTCTTTTCTTTTATTGCTATATCTAGTATTCTTGTATAGTATTGAGTAATAGTAATGATAATGGACATCCTTGCTTCACCTCTGATCTTTTTGTGAAGGTTTCAAGTTTATTCTCATTACATATAATGCTTACTCTGGTTTTTAGGTAGATACTACTTATTTTCAGAAAGTCTCCATTTACTCCTATACTTTTTAACAGCTTTAATAAGAATTGGGGTTATACTTTGTCAAAAGCTTTTTTCTGAATCTATTGATATAAGCATATTATTATTATTTTTATTATTGGTATACTCAATCATGCTGATAATGTTTCTAATATTGAATCAGTCATACATTATTAATATAAATCCAGCCAAACCTATTATATGATATTTGTAATATATTCCTGTAATCCCTTACTAATATTTTATTTAAAATTTTTGCATTGGTATTAATTAAGGGAAATTGGTCTATAGTTTTCTTTCTCTGTTTTTGCTTTCCTTGGTTTAGATTTCAAAACCATATTTGGATCATAAAGGGAATTTGGTAAGACTCCATCTTTACCCATTTTCCCAGATATTTTATGTAGTATTGGGATTAATTGATCCTTAAGTATTTAGAAGAATTAACTTGGGAATTCATCTGGTCCTGAGGATTTTTTCTTAGGGAGCACATTTCTGTATACAACTGTGTATATATATTCTTTCCTCTTTGAACCAATTTCTATGAAAGTCAGGTTAAAGAATTGCCTGCCATCCTTTCATTTCTCCTTCAACTGTAAAAACTCTTCCTTGTTCACTTCTTTTATGTGAGAACATTTTCCCCATTCTATCTTTCTCTTCCCCTTTCTCCCTATGCATCCTCTTTCTCACCCATTCATTTTTTTTTTGGAAGATCATTCCAACAATAATCAACTCTTGCCTATGCCTTCTGTCTGTCTTCTTTTAACTGCCCTAATAATAATAAACTTCTTAGCAGTATATATATATCATCTTCCCATATAGGAACACAAACAATTTAACTTTATTGAGTCCCTTATGATGACTCTTTCATGTTTATCTTTTTTATGCTTTTTCTCAAGTCTTCTGTTTGACTGTCAAATTTTCTAATCAGCTCTGTTTTCCTCAAAAATGCTTGAAAGTCCTTTTTTCATTAAATATTTATTTTCCCCTGAAAGATTACACTCAATTTTGCTGGGTAGGTGATACTTGGTTGTAATCTTACCTTCTTTGCTTTCTGGAATATCATATTCTAAACCTTCCACTACTTTAATATGGAAACTGCTAAATGTTGTTTGATCCTGATTGTGGTTCCACAATATTTAAACTTTTTCTAGCTGTTTGAAGTATTTTCTCTCTGATTTGGGAGCTCTGAAATTTGTCTATAACACTCCTAGGAGTTTTCATTTTGGGATCTCTTTCAGGATATGATTGGTGGATCCTTTCAATTTTTATTTTACTATTGGATCTAAGATATTGTTTTAGTTTTCCTTGATAATTTCTTGAAAGATAATCTAGGCTCTTTTTTGATCATGATTTTTAGGTAGTACAATAATTCTTAAATTATCTCTTCTCAATCGATTTCCAAGTCAGTCATTTTTTTTTCATTATTGTCATTTTCTTGGGTGAAGTTATTAATTATGTCTATGATTTGCTATTTCACCCAATCATTCTTTAGTATGAGATTATTTAGTTTCCAATTATTTTTTGGTCTATTTTCCCCTTGATTTTTATTGAATGTAATTTTCATTGCATTGTGGTTTGAAAACGATGCATTTACTAACAGTCATTTTTTTCAATGAGTTATTTCAAAGTTTATCCTATTTTTTCATGCTTATGACTTTGTTTAATTATTTCTTGATTTCTCATGAAATCCTTAGCTTTTACTTGGTCAATTCTGCTTTTTTAAGGAATTGTTTTCTTCAGCATTTTTGTGCCTCTTTTATCAAACTTTTAATTCTCTTTTTATAATTCTTGTGCATCATTCTAATTTCTTTTTCCATTTTTTTTTACTCTATCACTCACTTCTTTCTTTTTCTCTCTTCTCTTTCTTAGCTCTTCCAGGAACTCTTGTTAAGTTTGGGTCCAATTAATTTTTAAGGCTATTTTTATAGTTGTTTTCACATTGCTAGCATATTCTGAGTTTATGTCTTGGTCTTTCCTGCCACCATATAAGCTTTTTATGGTCAAATTCTCTCCCACCCCTACCCTAGTCTACTTCTTGACTTTGAACTTTACATTAAAATTGCTCTGTTCATCTTGGGTTGAGGAGGCATTGTTCTAAGCTTCAGGGTTTTTTATGCTGTTCTTTTCAGAGCTCATTGTGAGGATCTGAAAGTTTATGGTGCTTTCAAGATAGTATGAGCCTGAAAAAATTGTGGCTACTGCTCTTCTGATTCATGTTCTGGTATTTACCCTGAAAGACCCTGGTCCACTGTATTTCTTCTTTGGTAGTGTAACCAGAAGCACTGCTCCCTTGTGAGGAACTACTAGTACTTCTTTCAGCCCTGGAACGGTGACCCAGAACTGTGTATGGATAATAGAGACACCGATCAGTGCTAATTGTGCCCAGTTCCAGCAAAGTTATTTTTTTGATGCTATTTTATTTTCTTCTATTTTTCCATTTTAAAGTTTTGTTTTATTGTTTCTTGATGCTTCATGAAAGTAATTAGCATTCATTTGATAAAATCCAACATCCATTCCTAATAAAAACACTTGAGAGCATAGGAATAAATGGACTTTTCCTTAAAATAGTCAGGAGCATATATTTAAAACCATCAGTAAGCATCATATGCAATGGGGAAAAACTGGAACCTTTCCCAGTAAGATCTGGAGTGAAGCAAGGTTGCCCACTATCACCATTATTATTTAATATCATATTAGAAACACTAGCCTCGGCAATAAGAGTCGAGAAAGATATTAAAGGAATTAGAGTAGGCAATGAGGAAACCAAACTATCACTCTTTGCAGATGATATGATGGTATACCTAGAGAACCCCAGAGATTCTACCAAAAAGCTATTGGAAATAATTCATAATTTTAGCAAAGTAGCTGGCTACAAAATAAATCCCCATAAATCCTCAGCATTTTTATACATCACCAACAAAACCCAACAGCAAGAGATACAAAGAGAAATTCCATTCAGAATAACTGTTGATACCATAAAATATTTGGGAATCTATCTACCAAAGGAAAGTCAGGAACTATATGAGCAAAATTATAAAAAAGTCTCCACACAAATAAAGTCAGACTTAAATAATTGGAAAAATATTAAGTGCTCTTGGATCGGCCGAGCGAACATAATAAAGATGACAATACTCCCTAAACTAATCTATTTATTTAGTGCTATACCAATCAGACTTCCAAGAAAATATTTTATTGATCTAGAAAAAATAACAACAAAATTCATATGGAACAATAAAAAGTCGAGAATCTTAAGGGAATTAATGAAAAAAAAAATCAAATGAAGGTGGCCTAGCTGTACCTGACCTAAAATTATATTATAAAGCAGCAGTCACCAAAACCATTTGGTATTGGCTAAGAAATAGATTAGTGGATCAGTGGAAAAGGCTAGGCTCACAAGACAGAATAGTCAATTATAGCAATCTAGTGTTTGACAAACCCAAAGCCCCTAACTTCTGGGAAAAGAATTCATTATTTGATAAAAAAACTGCTGGGATAATTGGAAATTAGTATGGCAGAAATTAGGCATGGACCCACACTTAACACCATATACCAAGATAAGATCAAAATGGGTCTATGACCTAGGCATAAAGAACGAGATTATAAATAAATTAGAGGAACATAGAATAGTTTATCTCTCAGACTTGTGGAGGAGAAAGAAATTTGTGACCAAAGATGAACTAGAGACCATTACTGATCACAAAATAGAAAATTTCGATTACATCAAATTAAAAAGCCTTTGTACAAATAAAACTAATGCAAACAAGATTAGAAGGGAAGCAACAAACTGGGAAAACATTTTCACAGTTAAAGGTTCTGATAAAGGCCTCATTTCCAAAATATATAGAGAACTGACTCAAATTTACAAGAAATCAAGCCATTCTCCAATTGATAAATGGTCAAAGGATATGAACAGACAATTTTCAGAGGATGAAATTGAAACTATTACCACTCATATGAAAGAGTGTTCCAAATCATTATTGATCAGAGAAATGCAAATTAAGACAACTCTGAGATACCACTACACACCTGTCAGATTGGCTAAGATGACAGGAAAAAATAATGATGAATGTTGGAGGGGATGCGGGAAAACTGGGACACTAATGCATTGTTGGTGGAGTTGTGAACGAATCCAACCATTCTGGAGAGCAATCTGGAATTATGCCCAAAAAATTATCAAACTGTGCATACCCTTTGATCCAGCAGTGTTTCTATTGGGCTTATATCCCAAAGAAATACTAAAGAAGGGAAAGGGACCTGTATGTGCCAAAATGTTTGTAGCAGCCCTGTTTGTAGTGGCCAGAAACTGGAAAATGAATGGATGCCCATCAATTGGAGAATGGCTGGGTAAATTGTGGTATATGAATGTTATGGAATATTATTGTTCTGTAAGAAATGACCAGCAGGATGAATACAGAGAGGACTGGCGAGACTTACATGAACTGATGCTAAGTGAAATGAGCAGAACCAGGAGATCATTATACATTTCGACAACGATATTGTATGAGGACATATTTTGATGGAAGTGGATTTCTTTGACAAAGAGACCTGAGTTTCAATTGATAAATGATGGACAAAAGCAGCTACACCCAAAGAAAGAACACTGGGAAACGAATGTGAACTATCTGCATTTTTGTTTTTCTTCCCGGGTTATTTATACCTTCTGAATCCAATTCTCCCTATGCAACAAGAGAACTGTTCGGTTCTGCAAACATATATTGTATCTAGGATATACTGCAACATATCCAACATATAAAGGACTGCTTGCCATCTAGGGGAGGGGGTGGAGGGAGGGAGGGGGAAAAAAAATCGGAACAGAAACGAGTGTCAATATAAAGTAATTATTAAATAAAAAATTAAAAAAAAATAAAATAAAATAAAAAAGAAAGTAATTAGCATTCTTGGTCCCAATTCTAATTTTTTAAGGAATTATTTTCTTCATTGAGGTTTTGGAACTTTTTTTCCATTTGGTAAATTCTGCCTTTTTTTTTTCCTGAGGCAACTGAGGTTCAGTAACTTGCCCAGGGTCACACAGCCAGGAAGTGTTAAGTGTCTGAGACCAGATTTGAACTCAGGTTCTCCTGACTTCAGGGCTGATGCTCTATCAACTGTGCCACCTAGCTGTTCCATCAATTCTGCTTTTTAAGGAGTTATTTTATCAGTGGATTTTTGTATCTCTTTTTTCATTTTGTCAATTGTTTTTTAAAATATTTAGTATTTTGTGCTTTTTTTTTTACCAAGCCATTGTTTTTTCATAATTTTCTTCCTTTGTTTCATTTCTTTACCTATTCTTTCCTCTATCACTCTTATTTTATTTTTAACATTGTTATTTAGTTCTTTTGGGAATTCTTCTTGGGTTTGTGCCCAGTTTACGTTGTATCTTTGAGATTTTGCTTTTAGCTGTTTTGACTTCATTGTTTTCTCAATTTGTGTCTTGATCTTCCCTGTCATACTATGGTAGCTTTTATAGTCAGGTTGTTGCTGTTGTTGCTTGCTCATTTTTCACCCTATTTCTTGATTTGAAACTTTATATTAAAATTGGGCTTTGTTCCCAGCATGGTGGTGGGAGAGGGGTACCAATTGATTTTGTTTTGGTTTTTTTACACTCCTGTTTTCAAAATTAGTGTAATGGGCTGAGGCTCAAGTTGATGCGCTGAGGTCCCAAGCTCATGAGGCTAAATAGTAATTGGACCATAATCTATTAATATATAAGCTTGGAGAAAGAATGGCCCCTGCCCACTCTTTGTGCAAGTCCTGATGTGTTGTATAGGAAATGACGATTTTGGTGGGTAGAGGCAGGGGAATGAAAAAGGAAGGGGAAGGAGAGACTGCTGGCATTGCCATTACAACGGCTTTTCAGCTCAGATCCCCCTCTGTTAGCTGGCTTCCTGTCGCAGCTGCCCATATTGCTATCGCAATCTTTCTTGCCCATATTGTTATCGCAATCCTTATTCACCTCTTCACTTCAATAAAGATTGAAGATTTTTCCCTTAACCTGAATTCCTGACTCCGGCTGATTTTAAATACACGGTCATTATAAATTAGTTCTGAGGTTATGGAAGTTTTTGGTGTTTCCAAGGTGGTATTCTGTGGGGAAAGGTGCGCTTTCTTTGTCTGTACTCTGGTCTTTGCCCAGAAATGTTCTCTGATTTCCTAGAACCAGAAGTGATACTTTCCCCTAAGGTTTCCACTCTTTTTTTTTTGAATGAAAATGCTTCTCTCCATTCTTTAACTTGACCCAGAAGTTGGTATAGGCAATAAAGTTGTCAAACAGCTCCTGGTTCTATGATGCTTGCTTAGGATGGCCTGAATCTCTTTCTGACCAATTATCAGTTTTGACATCCTGGATTGAGAACTTCTGAAGCTGTTGTTACTTCTGTCACCATTACCTAGTCCCACCACTGGTGTTTCATCTATATGGGCTCCTAGCTAGCCTCTACCACCATATCACAGATCCTTCTTTCTGACCTCCTAAGTTGTCTTCAAAAGTATCTCACTCTGACCATTTGTTGACTCTGCCATTTCAGAATTCTATTTGAGAAAGCTGTTTGTAAGGAAATATTGGAAGAGCTTAGCTAAGTGCTTCCTTTACTCTTGTCTCTGTTCTCTTACTTGTAGTATTTTTCTTTGACTTGAAAGTTCTGGATTTTGCTGATAATGTTCGTTGAGGGGTTCTTTCAAAAGGATACTAATGGATTCTTCCTATTTCCATTTTGCCCTCTACTTTTAAGATATTTGAGGAGTTTTCTTTTATGACTTCTCTAAATAGAATGTCATGATGTCAGATAGTCCAATGATTCTTAAATGATTTCTTCTGGATCTGTTTTCCAACTCAGATGTTTTTGCTAGATTACTTAATGTTTTGTTTTTTCAGTCTTTTGACTTTGTGTTAATGTTTCTTATTTTGTGGAGTTATTATCTTTCTTTCAGTGTTTTCAAAGTACTCTGATCAGGGCAAACTCTGCTGTCAGCTATTCTCCTGGTCTGAGCTCTGAAACTTTCTAACTTAGATTTGGGTCTGAGCAAAATATCTATGAGTTTGCCCCATATTGTAGTCCATAAGTAGTTCAAATAAGATTTCTGCTTAACTCAGGCACTATCAGCCAGTTAAAAAGCTGATTTTTGAATGACAACTGCAGACTCCCCGTTAGCCCACAATTTCTGTCCATATACTTCAGAGTGGGCTAAAAACTGGAATTCTGACCCTACTTTTATCTTCATGTTGAAACTACACAGTTTCTGCTCTTTTCTGAATTTGCTCCTTGCTCAGTATATAACCCAGGATCCATGTACCTTTCTGTGACCTGAAACTGAGTAGTGAATGACAGAGACTGCCAAATGTCATTTATTCATGCACCCTGTACAAAGTCAGGCACCTCTTGTGCTAAACCTAAGACCTCTTCTTGACTTGATACCCAACAGAAGTGTGAGAAAGCTCTGTGCTATAACTCTGTCCTCAATGTCCCCAGACCATTCTGTCTGACTCCCTATGCCAATCTAGGCTAGAAAAATGCCTCATTATGATTTTTTCTTAGATTTTCTCATCAGATTACAGTATAATTCATTTTCTCACTCTGTGCAGTGGAATTTTGGGGAAAATATATTTTACTTCTTCCAGCTGTACTGCCATCTTGATTCTTCACAGGACTGGTAGATAAAACATTATGTAACTTTACTTACATGATAGAATGTTATGCAAAAGTAATCTATTCATTTTTTATAATAACAAGGAACTAGAAACAAAGTATATTCTCTTTCTTTAGGGAACAGCCCAAGAACTGTGGTATCTAGATTGATGAGTTATTATAGCATCATATGAAATGAAGACTGAAGAATTTAGGCAACTATGATAAGGTGTTTATGAAGTGATATAGAACTAAGAAAGTAACATGCATAATAATTATAAAGATATAAATTAAATGAAGCAGAAAATAAAGCTGAATTCTGCATAATTTTAATGGTCAATCTCAGACCTGGAAAAGAAATTTTAAAATGCATCTCATTCCTTACTTAGAGACACTTCACTAAAATACTTCCATAGCATGGTATACTGCACAGAGATATGGCTAATAAGAAAGGAGGATCTGCAAAGATAATCTCCTCTGAGATTGCTTCCATAGCAGGGATCATAGCAGGGATGTGTCATTCTGAAGGCAAGATTATTGGCCAAAGGGTACTTCTACTTATGGTACTCATGGGGGCCTTGGGCTCCTGATCCTGGATTTCCTCCACTAGGATGTGAGGGAAAGGAGTGGTCATGTTGGTAGTTGATCCACCTCATCACTGACTATCCCTTCCTCAAAGAGCCTGTTCCTCAGATAAGGAAATGAGTATTAACTAAGTTACTTTTTTCATGTTGATATTGCTATTGTCAGACCCAAAACTTGAGCTCTGATGTTACTGAGCACAACAGTGTACATCTCTGAAAATGTTTTGAGAGCTATGCTTTTCATATTATACTTTTTTTTTAAATAGTGAAACTCAACAGTACACATTTGGTTAGTTCACCTTAGAATTTAGAATCTTGGGGAAGATTCTGGTGGAGTAGGTGAGTAAATTTCAAGTTCTCCCAATTTCACCCACAAACAGAATAAATTTGCACATCAGAGTGAACATAGACTGGTGAAAAATCAAGAAAATTTGAGGCAGAACAGGGGTCCTCCTGATACAACCCTAGTTCAACCTGAAGAAACACCCCAAGCTCAGGATTAATCTGTCTGAAATGCAAAGAGCTCCAGCCTCATTCCAAAGAAATACTAAATGGGGAGCCTTGGGGTGAGCTAGGTGTGTTTGGAGCTTCAGCAGGAACTGCAGAAATTTTAACTTCCTAGACTATTTATGAAGTTCAGGATGTGAGTCCAGGAAGATGAAGTGAACCTTGGCTGATTGAGAACACCAGGTCCAACTGTACTACTGAAAGGTGGCCTCTAGGTGAGAAGGAACAAGCACCCAGTGCATATAGAATCAGCAGGGCAGTGATACAGCTGATTGTGGGCATTTGCAGGCGGGGGGAGCACTTGGGGTTTGGGGTTCCTGGTCAGAGTGGAGAGCTGAAGGGAAACTTGAGGCATCATCTTCTCACTTCACAATTAGAGGTGCTTACACTAATACCTTTTATTTTTAAAAAATGAACCAGCAAAGAAGAAGAAACCCTACCATTGAAACATATTATAAGAATAGGAAAGACCATTAATTCATCTTCAGAGGAGGGCACTTTAGGAGAAAAAAAAAAGCTTCTGCATAAGAGTCAAGTAAAATGTCTCCCTGCCCAGAGAGAATTTACAAAAGAAATCAAAAAAAGAATTTAAAAATCAAATGAGAGACACTGAGGAAAAAATAAAATATAAAAATAAAAACCATCAAAGAAAACAAGATCATGAAAAAAAAAAAGTTCAACTAGAAAAAGAAGTACAGAGTCTCAAAGATGAAAATAATTCTTTGAAAACTAGAATTGGTCAAGGGGAAGCCAGTGAAGCTATGAGAGACCAAGAAATAACAAAACATTATAAAGAATGAAAAAATAGAACAGAATGTGAAACATCTTATAAGAAAAACAATAGATCTGGAGAACAGATCAAGAAGAAAAAATACAAGAATAATTGGTATGCCACAATGTTGTGACCAAATCTTGACACAGTAATACAGGAAATAACCAGGAATTTACCTGGATAATTATGAACTCTTTATGGCAGCTCTTTACTCTGTAGAAAATAAATTGCTCTGGGACTACAAAAAATTTAAAGGGAAAGGGACTCTGGTTAAAAGAATGGCATAATAGATCATGAAGGAGCCTAGTTCTCCCACATATCTCAAATTTAAAAATAATAATAATTAAAGGCTTCATGATCAAGAAATCTAAAGAAAAATAAAATTAACCTTCTTTCATTCTATTCAGAACTACATAAAAACATCCAGAAGACTAAAGGAGCTCTTTCTTCTTTATGGAAGTCAGTATGTGAAAGGGAATCAGCCAGAAGCTTGCAAGCCCTCTGGCTAAAGATACCTGAAACTTAAAGCATTCTCTTCCAATGGATCAGGAAAGTTCCAAGAAGATAAAAAATTTATCTTCTAATGACTATAGAAATAAGGTGGTAGCCTTTTGACTAGGATGACATCATGTGTCCAAAAATCTTTGGTACTCTGACTCAAGATATTCCAAAGGGCCATGTGAAATGCTCAGATCTCAGATGATTTAGGGAAACATGTAACCTGTCACTGCTCTAAGCTCAAATATACCAGAGAAGGTAGAAGTCAATGGCAGGAAATTGAGGTCAAGATGAAGATCTGACTATCCTATCCAAGAGTACAGGAAGAGGTGATGCTTTGCCTCAAATAGGAGCTGAAGCTAGAGATAAGCCGAAAAAGAAGACACCAAATATTATGAAGAACTTCTATGGTCAATAGTCAACAAACATTTAATAAGCACCTATGTGCCAGGCACTGTGCTAAAAGCTGGGGATATAAATAAGAAAAAAATAAAGACAGTGCTTGTCCTCAAAGGAATCTAACTGGAAAAGTGGGGGAGAATAGAAAAAGGCAGAGTACTCATGAATGAGGATATAGTGGAAAAGTCCAAGAATTCTAAAGTGAATGTAGCCTATAGGAAATAGAGATGTCTGTCCTATCTCAGTTCCTTAAATAGAGACTAAGAAGTTTATAGCTTCATAGCCAATCAAAGGAGTAAAGGGGGTGCAGATAATATGTAAATACTAAAGCTAACTGGATCTTGAAAGATGATGAGATTTCCCAATGATGACTCTACTATAAAGTAGAGATGTCAAAGAAATACAAAATGAGTCCAGCTAGTTAGGAAGTAAGGTGACTGAAGTCAAGAAACATCCAGGAGATATACCTGGATCACAAATACAAACAGAGCTTCAGGGGGAAATAATGACAAAGACTACAAGGAAGTATCAAAGAAATTAAATAAGACTTTTTTTTAAAAAAGTGAAATAAACATTACCTTATTAAGAGTAAGGTTCCAACTTGGGCTGATTTGCTCCTTTTTAGGCAGCCTGGTACCCCCCTCTCTCTGAGAGGATTTTAACTCTATGCACAGTAGCTCAGAGCTAAAGAGATCTACCACCTTCAGCCCCCTCAGTATATTTAAACACACATACATATATGTAAGTGTGTGTGTGTGTGTGTATGTATGTATATATATATATATATGCATATATATATATTTCTTTAAATAATGAGTGTACTGAAAATAGATTCCCACATACAAAAGGAAAATATTGACATGCAACCTTTTAGAAACACATCTACTGTGTACAGTAAGTTACTCCCCTATAAGTGCACTCTCTACTAACATAGAGCAAAAGACATAAATAACACTTTTCTTGGAGCCTGTTGGTTTCCTTCTTGATGCATGCACTGGCAGCTGGCTTCATGGCTGGATTTATCACATTGCTTGCTGCCTGGATAGAGTAGGTGGACTGCCCTTACAATAATAGCAGTATGAAACTCCTAAGGCTGAGATCCCAATGGCTAAAAATAGCCTCTCATGCAATCTTCTACAAAGGCACTACAGAATCCCTCTCCAAGATTAGTCTCTCCCAACCTCTAGTCTCTTTCCCTTGAAATTTGTCCTTTATAGGACTGACGGAATCATCCTTCTAAAGCAGTTTTGCTCATATCAAGCCCTTGCTTTAAAATCATTGATTATGGCTCCCCATTACACATACAATATAATACAAACTTCTGAGCCTGATTTTGTCTTTCCCTGAAAGGCTTTTATCTAGATTAAAAGACCCAGGTGGCATAATAGAGTGCTAGGCTTGGAGGCAGGAAGACCTGAGTTCAAATCCAACCTCAATTACTTACAGCTATGTAACCCTCTGAGTAAGTCATTTAATTTCTTTTTGTCTCAGTTTCTTCAATACAAAATGCTGATCGTACTGGCATACAAAGTTGATGTGAGGATCAAATGTGACATTTAGTGCAGTGGCTGGCATATATAATGCATAGTTCCTTGCTTCCCTGTCCTCTCAGTCTAGTACCATTTAAGACTTAGCGCAAATCTCTCTCTCCAATCAGAACCTTTCCTTCCTCTCTACTTTTTTATCATTTGAATCGTTCAACTCAACCCTCTTCACATTCTATACCACACTGTAATTACTTCTATAAGTGCCTGGTTTTCTTTGTTGCACTATAAATTCCCCAGGGTCAGAGGCCAATCACATTCATTTCTTTGTTATCCTCTGTGCCTAACATGGCATGTTAGGTGTTTAATATGTTTTTCAAAGAATTATAGAATCTCAGCTTTGGAAGAGGTATCAGAAATTATCTAGTTCAATCTGTACCTGATCGGGAACCAACAACCATCCTAACAAATCATCAATCAATCTTTACTTTGCTTTAACATCTCCTCAAAGGGAGAGGCAAACTCTCTCCCAGGATAATTCCAAGGGTATGCAGGAGCCAGCTGGTTTAGGAGAGCCGATTATTCAATTTTCAGTCAAAACATTTACACTTCTGAAATTGGCTAACTACAAATAAAGGCTTAATTTATTGTTTTTATTAATTTCTAGACTTTAAAAAGTAATGAAGAAAATGTTAATAATGTAGATTGAACTTAAAGGTGTTAAACTTTTCACCAGCACATTTCTAGATAATAGATTCTAATTTTCAGAATTTAAAAAATCACAATATTTGAGAGAGTTGAAGGAAATCTTAGCTACCCTCTATTCCAAACCAAAAGGAATCCCCATGACAATGTTTCTTTAAAGAACTGTTCAAGATTGGAGATGCAGATAATGGCTTCAAAATGCAATTGTGCCTATTTGCTGTGGATGACAATTAGGTTCTTTTCAAATGGGCAAGATTGTGATGGGAGTTTGATTCATGCCCAGGGTAGCTCAGGTGACATTCCTCCTTATGGAAAAATTGAAGAACTTACTTCCAGGAGAGCCATGATGGTGTATAAGGAAAGTACCTGGAAAGACTACAGAGGACAGGTACAAATTCTATAACTGCTTCTGGTTTACTAACTCTGTGGTATATAGGAGGGGCATTCAAAAGACCTTCATTGGCTTCCAACTTATTTCTTTTGTCTTAGTCCTTTTGGCCATTCTCTTCACTGTGGAACCCCTTCATTCAGTGTGTCTAGTGAAAACAATGCTGTAAGAAAAAAGATCTTTTCCTTATTGAGACCATGTGACTTTAAGAGCTGAACCCTACTCCTTGGCGGCTACATTTTTTTCTTTCCTAGATGGAAGGAAATCTTTAATGTTACAAATTTAGAAAGGTCAGAAAGGTTAGAATCTGGGAGTTGGAATCCAGATTGAGTTTTATACCTAATTCAGCACCATGCTCCATGGAACAAAAGATAACTTTTGGAGAGACCTTCTAACCCTAGACTATTGGGAACTGTGAAAAGAACTTATCTAGTAATCATGACGTATCTGGACATGAACTTGATTTAATCAAGGCTTTTGTAGAACCTGAGATAAGTTTTGAGCCTATGTCTAACCCAGAACCCCTGAAATAGTGGAGAAAATGTTAGTACTTTTGCTGTATTTTTGAAATAAATATCCTTCTGTAAAAGCTACTTGATATTAAGCTGTTAAATGGAACTAGTACTAGTCATTGACACCTGTGAGGAAATATTTGTTATTAATATTGCTTGAATCCAGCTTTATGTAGCTAGAAAATTATCTAATCCAAAGCTTAAAGTTCAGTTCAGTCTGATCTTAGAGATGCTCTGGGGAAAGCTGGATGATTGCAAGGAATGCTTAGATCCCACCCAAGTCTTGCTTTGGGTCTTCCCAAAGCTTCTGTTTATTATTATTATCTATTAAACATTTGAATTTATATACTTACCTTGATATACATTTCAAACTTCCCTATTGTCTACATTGTCTACAAACTATCTATTGTCTACATTCAGTCAGTCAGACAAACATCCTTATGCCCTTGTCTGAACTCCATATTATATAATCTCACAAAGATAAGGGAGGTAGCCACACCTTTTTTGCCTTTCTCCTTTGCCAAAAGACTTAATAAAATTCTTTCTCAAACTATTTCAGATCTGGGGGTGGGAGTGTGGGGGGAGTGTTCTTACTATTAATACATCTAAACTGAGGGAAACAGCCAGTGGGAAATAAAGTGGGGAAATAGCTGAGGGACTCAAGCCATTAAAGAAGAGACATCCCATAAATCTATTAAGGTTTAACAGTTGGAAAATGAAACTGAGGAAAGGAAAAGTAGGATCCTGGCTTTGAAAGAGAGAGGTAAACTAACTGTTCTATCCTAATCTGTGTATTTCTTTGATTTCTGCTTACTCTTTGCTGTATCATATAATGGATTTAATCACTGTTCCTTATTTGTGACAACCTTTAGTATAATGGACATTTGATAGCAAAGAATCAAGTTGTTGAGTATAAGCTTAGAATATCCTCCCTACATCCCTACCCCTTTCAAGGAATAATGATCAGAAAAGCTAGTGGTTTTTGAACCTAAAAATCATGCTCCTGAATCAGCAATATTTGGGGTTGGGGCAGAGATAAAAGATATAATTCTAGACTCATCCCTCTTTCAGAAGAAGAGCAGATCAACCAGGTTCAAGGCCTCTCCTCTTGTTCTGCTCAAGGCAAGAATCTTAGTTTCTCTTGGAGAAGAATGGGCAAAATTCCAAAGCTATCTATCCATGTATCTCCAGGACTTACATTTAGGATCTACCCTTAAGACTTCTTAAATTTTTTCCACTCACGACCCCTTTTTACCCAACAAATTTTTATGCAATCCCGGATATATAAATATATAAAATAAGTATACAAATCCAACATTTACTAATATTAAATCATAATTTCATGATCTCCACATTCCACATGACCACATATAAGCCATAGCTGAAGAAGTTTTAGTTTAAGATAACCTACATATACATAATCTACAAGGGAAGCTTTCACCTTTCACTTGATAGAGAAGTATATAGCTTCCTTCAATTTTCTTCTTAACACCATCTGGCTATTCAAAGTAGATATGATATTACTTCTAAATTCTGGACATAATAACCACATCCCCGAAAAAGTAAAGTAGTTATAAACTAGAGTTATTGAATGTTAGAGATAGTTGTATCGTTTAGTCCATTTTATTCATTTTACAGATGAGGAAAAAGAGCTCCAAATAAGTGAAATGATACAAGGGCATGCAGCTAGTCAGTAGATTTAGTCAAATACAAGTCTCCAACAAGACATTTGTGTCTCCTAGTCAAGGCTTTAAACTGATATTTCTTCTACGTTAACTATATACCTGAAAGACTGAGCCTTCACTATAATTTGATTTAAATTATAAAATAAATGCCTACATGCCATGCAGACTAAACATTTCTGGTATTAAGCATACCATTATAAAATATAGCTATTTAAAAGTATCCCTTATTATGCCCTTCTCATCATTTATGTTGTGTTACAGCTGTTATATATATATATATATACATATGGAGAGAGAGAGAGAGAAAAAGAGAAAGAGAGAGAGAGGGAGAGATAGAGAGAGATGTTCCTCAGTTCTCACATTTTCTTTTCTCCCTCCATTTCCCCCTTTTTCCTTTCCTTCTTTTCTCTCCCCTTCTCTGTGCTTCCTCCCCCAAATATTTATTATTCATTGCCTATGATGTGCCAAGCACTTTGTAAGGTACAAAGACAAAGAATGAAACAATCCCTACAGAACTTTTGTTACTTTCTCTCTTGGAGGATTAGAAGAAAACAGAAAGTGAAACTACTTATTTTATAGAGCAAAGCAGTATAGCCCTCAACTGATAATGACTGATTCTATTAGCATTTTCCTGTTCTTGACTACTATGGGGAAACAAATAGATGGGGAAAATATCTTAGCACTCAAGAGCTCCATCAATAAAGGTCCCTTCCAAACAACCAACAAGCATTTATTAGGCAGTTACTATATTCCAGGCACTATGCTAAGCATTGGGGATACAAAGAAAAAGGAAAAAGAAAACAGTCACTGGATTTAAGGAAACTTCATTTCTAATGAGAGACAAAACATATCCACACAGGGTATGAGGGTTGTAGATGGAGTAGATGGATATATCTGTATATCTGTACTGTGTGTTGTATATCTGTACTGGACTTAAAAGTTTCTGGACTTAAAAGTAAAGCACTAAGTAGTTCTTAGTGAGGAGGGAAAGGGAAGACATGCAGAAGGGGGGGAGGAGAAAGAAAAAAGAAAGTAGGGATCCAAGAAAGAAACATAAAAGTCTCCAGCAGGCTGGTATTTGAGCTTCCTTGATTGAGGCTAATGTTTCTAAGAAGCAGAGGTAAGGAGGGAGAGAATTCCTAGAATGAGGGACTGTAAATGGGAGATAGTACATTGAATGTAAAGAAAAGCAAATAAACTTGTATTGCTAAACCATGGAGTGCATAGAAAGAAATACTATGTAAAAAGATAGAAAATGTAAGAAGGGATCAGGTTATGAAACTCCTCAGCCAATTACTTTACAAGTTTGTAAGAATTTATTGAGAAGTCACAAGGGTCTTACTTCTAAGAAAACCATCATTCTCGTGGTATTCACAGCACTGGGCTGCCTGAATTGAAATCTTCTATCTTGAATTATCATCTGTTCTTAAGACACACATATGATTCAACCTAGGATTGAAAACAGAATTTGTTATTGACTGATAAGCAATGATTGCTACGGGCTTAAGGAGGAAGGAAATATTTGTCCTATTCCTTTCAGAGCAGATTTATTAAATATTATCTTCTCTAATGCATAACTTAATTCCAGACAAATTGGATTATTTGCTGCCTGAATCCACACACCATCTCCAAAAAATCTAACCACTTCCACTTATGTGCCTTTGTTCACATTATTCCCTATATTTAGAATAACCTGCTCCCCCCTCATTTTGGAGATTCTTAACTATCCTTTAAGACCCAACTCAAATGCTAGCTCCTCCTGCACATTTCCCAGCTCTCTAAAGTTGTCAATGATCTTCCCCTTTGTAGATCTTAGATCTAGAATTTTTCTTTTGTGCTTAAATATAATGTTTATAATGTAACATTGTATATTTTAGTTATCTGTATCTGTCATTATCTCTCTTCAAAGGGAAGAGACTATGTTTTAGGTCAATTTTATACATCCCTATGTGAGGGATGTAGAAGACCCTTACCCAAAATGACTACTCAGAGATCTTTCAAGAAAGCAGAAAGGTTGTTTATTGATAAATTCTCATGAGAATGAGCAAATCCACTGCAAGGAGGGAAACAGAGAAAGCTCGAAGTACAAGGGCTAAAGAAATTAGTACAAATATACAGCTTTTAAAGGTTCTATTATAAAATATTACATCATAAATTGGGGAGCATTGAGAAATAGGTGCCCTCTCCCCTAATTGAATGTTAAACATTGGTGCCAAAGGTAGATTAGAACAGAATGCTTTGTTTCCCTGATTCCGAGAGGAATCATCAATCAGATCTTCAAACTTCAGATTACTGAGTTGACATCATTTAAACTAATAGTCTAAATATTGATAACAATGAACAAGGATAAATATCATCATTTCTCGTTAAATAAATATATCTAAAGTTTTAAGTAAATATTGACTTGCACACATCATACTTATGTAGGTCACAGAGATATAGAAATAATAAAAAATACAGAAAAAGAATTAAAACTTTCCTGTAAGTTCTTCATGTTATTTCTCCATTCCACACACCTAGAATTTAGAATTATGTTCTCTACATAGTAGATACTTAATAAGTGTTTTCTTTATTTTTTTTATTTTTTATTAATAAAAGAAACTCCAGATAAAAATTTTCCTGCACCATTATTGATTGGTATCTTCTCTGCAATTTAAAGCTTCAGACAGACCTAGGAGTAATAAGGAGTTGTGTGATTTGTTACATCCCAGTAGAGCATAAGTAAACAAATGGTCCCTTTCAGATATATTGATCCCTTATAGAACTGTAGGTTTTCAAAACTAGAAAGGACCTCAAATATCATCTGAATGTACTACTTTTTCCTCTTTCATTTAACAAATGAAATATCTAAGAGAAGTAATTGACATTATTTAAGACCTAACAGGTAATTAACAACACAGCCAAAACTAGAAACCAGACTAATATCCTCCCCACAGATATAAGAATGTTCAGGATCCTTGCCAGACACTGAACAAAAAAGCCAGCATAGGTTACAGATGAACACTCAAGTGTGATATATCAATAAGTGAACAGTAGGTGAGACACATATGTCTCACAGTTCCACAGGTGTATGCATATACATATATTCACATATATGAATATATATACATAGATATACACATACATATGCTTTCTTTTCCAGAGTTAAATGACCCAGAGTTTGGGCATAAGATCTGTAAATCACATAAGAAGACATGTCATAGTCATTTACATCAGACCAAAGAAGATGGTATGCTTTTCTATCAGTCAATTAGGTAAGCTCTTGCTATGGGCATTTTGGGATAGAATAAAGAGAAGTTGGTGAGTTCCTGGAACTATTCAAAGAACTATGAGTTTTCTTATATACTTTCATAGGAATTAGAGAAAGGGAAGTATTGAAAGAAACATTCAGTACATTCGGTCATGCAGAAAAAGAAAGAAATAAAATAACAGCAAATATAGTACAAAATGGAGTCAGTTATGTTCTTCCCAAAATCCCCTTTTGACACCACTATAGCATAACAATAATAACTTCAATTTATGAAGTTTTTTGAGGTTAAGAACATTTTTCCAAGAAAAATTTTATGAGGCATTTAGTATAAAATATTATTCTCGATAACATAAAGAAATCTATAAAAATCCTCTGTCTTAGGGCAAGCCCTGCTTCTTCAAAGAGAAGAACCTATCCCTGAAAGAGCTGAAACTGCTCCTCTCTCCTTCCTTCTGAGATCTCCAGAAAGAATTAAAGAATTATTACTGTGATTTGTATACTATAGTATATAGTTAATTACTACTACAAAAAGGGCTGCTACAAATATTTTTGCAAAAGGGAGTTCTTCCCCCTTTTTTTGATCTCTTTGGGATATAGACTCAATGGAAATACTGCTAAATCAAAGGATATGCACAGTTTTATGGCCCTTTGTGCATAGTTCCAAATTGCTCTTCAGAGTGGTTGATCATTTCACAACTCCACCAACAATGTATTAGTGTTCCAGTTTTCCTATATCCCCTCTAACATTTATCAATATCTTTTCCATCTTAGTCAATGTGAAAGGAATGAAGTGGTACCTCAACATTGTCTTATTTTGCATTTCTCTAATCAATAGTGATTTAGAGCATTTTTTTCATATTAGTAAAAATGGCTTTAATTTCATCTAAAAATTGCCTGTTCATATTCTTTGACCATTTATCAATTGGAGAATGGCTTGTATTCTCATAAATTTGAGTCAATGCTCTATATATTTTAGAAATGTGGGAAGAAGAGGAAAATGGAGTTAAAATGGGACTAAATTACATCTCAAGAAGAAAAGACATTAAAATTGAGGAAAAGAAGAGAGGAAATAACATTGTATGAATCTTACTTTCATCAGATTTGGCTCAAAGAGAGAATATCAAACATATTTAACTTCACAGAGAAACTTGTCTCACCCTATAGGGAAGCAAGAGGAGGGGAAGGAAAGGGAAAGGCTACTAGAAGAGAGAACAGAAGTAGAAGGGGAAAGGTATAAGAAAGGGGGAATGGCTATAAAAGGGTAGGACTGTGGCATGGAAATAGTCATCAGAAGTAAAATATTGGAGAGGAGGAAAAGGGAAAAAGGAAAATTAAAAATAGAACTGAGGGAAAACAAGATGGCAAGAAATACAGAATTAGTCATTTTAACTGTGAATATGAATGGGATAAATTCTCCTATAAAAAGGAAGTAGCAGATTGGATTAAAAGTCAGAATCCTACAATGTGTTGTTTACAAAAAACACATTTAGAGCATAGTGATACATATAGAATAAAGGTAAAAGACTGGAGCAGAATCTATTGTGCTTCAGCTGAAGTTAACAAAAACAAAAACAAACAAAAAACAGGAGTAGTGATCCAGATCTCAGATCAAGCAAAAGCAAAAATTGATCTATTAAAAGTCATAAGGAAGAAAACTATGTGTTGCTAAAAGGTCCTGCAGATAATGAAGTAATATCAATATTAAACATATATGCATCAAGTGATATAGCATGCAAATTCCTAGAGGAGAAGTTAAGAGAGCTGCAAGAAGAATTTGACAGCAAAACTATACTAGTGAAGGATCTCAAAATTAGATTTACCTTCTCAGAATTACTCTCTCAGAATTAAATAAACTGAACCACAAATAAATAAGAAAGAAGTTAAGGAGGTAAATAAAATTCTAGAAAAAGTTAGGTATGATTGACGTTTGGAGAAAATTGAATGGAGGCAGAAAGGAATGTACATTTTTTTCAGCAGTACATAGAACCTATATAAAAATTGACCATGTATTATGCATTAAAAACCTCAGAATCAAATGCAGAAAGGTAGATAAAGTAGATGTATTTGTTTTCAGATTGTGATGCAATAAAAATTACATGCCATGCAATAAAAGACCAGGGAAGAAAGAGACCAAAAAAATAATTGGAAACTAAATAATCTAATCTTAAAGAATGAATGGTTTGTACAGCAAAATAACTGTATGGATATGTGTACATATATTGTATTTAACATATACTTTAACATATTTAGCATGTATTGGTCAACCTGACATGTGGGGGAGGGAGGAAGGGGAAGGAGGGGAAAAATTGGAACAAAAGGTTTTGCAATTGTCAATGCTGAAAAATTACCCATGCATATATCTTGTAAATTAAAAGCTATAATAATTAAAAAAAGAACGAATGGGTAAAACAACAAATCATAGACACAAATGATAATTTCATCCAAAAGAATGACGATAATGAGACAACAAACCAAAATTTATGAGATGCAACCAAAGCAGTTTTTAAGAGAAGTTTTATATCTCTAAATGCTTACTTGTATAAAAGAGAGAAAGAGAAGATCAATGAATTGGGCATGCAACTAAAAAAGCTAGAGAAAGAACAAATTAAAAACCTCCAATTAAATATCAAATTTGAAATTCTGAAAATAAAAAGGGAGATTAATAAAATTGAAAGTATGAAAACTACTGAATTAATAAACAAAACTTAGAATTGGTTTTATGAAAAAACAATAAAAGATAAATCTTTAATTAATCTGATTAGCAAGAGAAAAAAATTCAAATTGTTAATATCAAAAATATAAAGGGAGAACTTTCCACCAATGAAGAGAAAGTTAAAAGCAATAATTAGTCAACCTGACATGTGGGGGAGGGAGGAAGGGGAAGGAGGGGAAAAATTGGAACAAAAGGTTTTGCAATTGTCAATGCTGAAAAATTACCCATGCATATATCTTGTAAATTAAAAGCTATAATAATTTAAAAAAAGAACGAATGGGTAAAACAACAAATCATAGACACAAATAATAATTTCATCCAAAAGAATGACGATAATGAGACAACAAACCAAAATTTATGAGATGCAACCAAAGCAGTTTTTAAGAGAAGTTTTATATCTCTAAATGCTTACTTGCATAAAATAGAGAAAGAGAAGATCAATGAATTGGGCATGCAACTAAAAAAGCTAGAGAAAGAACAAATTAAAAACCTCCAATTAAATATCAAATTTGAAATTCTGAAAATAAAAAGGGAGATTAATAAATTGAAAGTAAGAAAACTATTGAATTAATAAACAAAACTTAGAATTGGTTTTATGAAAAAATAATAAAAGATAAATCTTTAATTAGTCTGATTAGCAAGAGAAAAAAATTCAAATTGTTAGTATCAAAAATATAAAGGGAGAACTTTCCACCAATGAGAAAGTTAAAAGCAATAATTAGAAGTCACTTTGCCTAACTACATATCAATAAGTCTGATAATCTAAGTGAAATGGAGGAATACTTACAAAAATATAAATTAACAGAAGAGGAATTAAATTACTTAAATAGTCCCATTTTTTTAAAAATTGAACAACTATTAATCAACTTCCTAAGAAAATATTTCCAGGGCCAGATGGATTTACATGTGAATTCCACAAAACATGAAGAACAATTAATTCCAGTACTGGGCAAACTATTTGGAAAAAATAGGGAAAGAAGGAGTCCTACCAAATTCCTTTTATGACACAAATATGGTGCTGATACCTAAACCAGGTAGGGTCAAAACAGAGGAAGAAAATTATAGACCAATTTCCCCAATGAATATTGATGCAAAAATCTTAAATACAATATTAGCAAAGAGATTACAGCAAGATAGACCCAGGATAATATACCAATGATCAAGTAGGATTTATATCAGGAATGCAGGATTGGTTCAATATAAGGAAAATTATTAGTATAATTGACTATATCAATAACCAAACTAACAAATATCATATGATCACCTCAATAGATGCAGAAAAGGCATTTGACAAAATCCAACACCCATTCCTATTAAAAACATTAGACAGTATAGAAATAAATGGAGTTTTCCTTAAAATGATCACCAGCATCTATTTAAAATCATCAGCAAACATCAAATGTAATGGAGATAAACTAGAACTATTCCCAATAAGATCGGGAATGAAACAAAGTTTCTCACTATCACCATTACTATTCAATATTGTTTTAGATATGTTAGCTTTGGCAATAAGAATAGAAAAAGAAATTAAAGGAATCAAAATAGGTAATGAAGAAACCCAATTATCATTCTTTGCAGATGATATGATGATATATTTAGAGAATCAACTAAAAAACTACTAGAAACAATTCACAACTTTAGCAAAGTTGCAGGATACAACATAAACCATGAGAATTTTTCTCTATTATCAACAAAGTCCAGCAGCAAGAGATACAAGGAAAAATTATTTTTAAAATAACTATAGATAATACAAATTGTGTGGGAGTCTATCTGCCAAGGCAAAGTTAGGAACTACATGAATACAAATACAAAACACTTTTAATACAAATAAGGTCAGATCTAATCAATTAGAAAAATACCAAGTGCTTGTGGGTATCCTGAGCTAATATAATAAAAATGACAACACTACCTAAATTAATCTATTTATTCAATGCCATACCAATGAACACTCAAAAAATTATTTTACAGAGCTAAAAAAAATAATAACAAAGTTCATCTGGAAGAACAAAAAGTCAAAAATTTCAAAGGAATAAATGAAAAA
The DNA here is from genome assembly GCF_016432865.1 of Antechinus flavipes. NCBI lineage: Eukaryota > Metazoa > Chordata > Mammalia > Dasyuromorphia > Dasyuridae > Antechinus > Antechinus flavipes. The sequence continues at coordinate 220,623,241 of NC_067399.1, read as the reverse complement.
ATGCAAATAAATATGGCTTAGCTGAATCAGACATAAACTATATTATAAAGCAGCAGTCATCAAAACCATTTGCTACTGGCTAAGAAATAAAGTAAAACAGTAGAATAGGTTAGGTTTGCAAGACTATAGTAATTTAGTGTTTGACAAACTTAAAGACTCCAGCTTTTGATATAAGAACTCACTATTTGACAAAAATTGCTGAGAAATTTGGAAATTAGTGTGGCAGAAACTAGGTATTGACCCACACCTAGAACCATTTACCAAGATAAGGTTGAAATGTGTTCATAATTTAGACATAAAAAGTGATATTATAAGCAAATTAGAAAAATAAAGGATATTTTATCTCTCAGATCTGTGAAGAAGGAAGAAATTTGTGGCCAAAGAACTGGAGTACATTATTGAATACAAAATGAATAATTTTGATTATATTAAGTTTAAAAGTTTTTGTGCAAACCAAACCAATGCAGACAAGAAGCAATAAAATGGGGGGGGGGGGAAATTTACCTTTAAAGATTCTGATTTCTTTTACATTCAAAGATTCTTATTTCTAAAATATATAGAGAATTGACTCAATTGACAGGGAAAGACAATGAATGCTGGAGGGAAAGTGGGAAAACTGGGACACTAATATATTATTGGTGGGGTTGTGAACTGATTCAACCATTCTGGAGAGCAATTTGGAATTATATCCAAAGGGCTATCAAACTGTGCATATCCTTTGATCCAGCAGTGTTTCTACTGGGTTTATATCCCAAAGATATCAAATAGGAGGGAAAAGGACCCACATGTGCAAAAGTGTTTGCAGTAGCCCTTTTTATAGTGACAAAAAAAGAATGGCTAAATAAGTTATGTTATATGAATATTATGGAATATTATTGTTCTTAAGAAATGACCAGCAGGATAGTTCAGAGAGACCTGGAGAGACATGAACTAATGCTAAGTTTAGTGAGCAGAACCAGGAGACGATTGTTCCCTGCAACAGCAAGATTATATGATGATCCATTCTAATGGGTGTGGTTCTTTTCAGCATTAAGATGATTCAGGTCAATTCCAATGGCCTTGTGACAAAGAGAGCCATCTGCACCCAGAGAGAAAGCTGTGAGAACTGAGTATGGATCTCAGTATAGTATTTTCACTCTTTTTGTTGTTTGCTTGCATTTTGTTTTCTTTCTTATTTTTTTTCTTTTTGATCTGATTGTTCTTATACAGCATAATTGTAAATATATGTATAGAAGAATTGTACATATTTAACATAATTGAATTACTAGCCCTCTAGGGGAGCAGGTAAGGAGAAAGGAATGAAAAAAATTAGAATACAGGGTTTTGCAAGGGTGAATCCTTGAAAATTATTCATGCATATGTTTTTTTTAATTTTTATTTTTTATTTAATGATTACTTTATATTGACAACATTATCCCTTGCACTCGTTTCTTTTCCGATTTTTTTTTCCCCTCCCTCCCTCCACCTCCTCCCCTAGATGGCAAGCAGTCCTTTATATGTTGGATATGTTCATGCATATGTTTTGAAAAGAAAAAGTTTTGAAAAGAAAAAGAAATGAGGTTTTTATTAGAAACATTGGATGTAAAAATTGTTCCTAGTTTTCTGCTTCCCTTCTAATCTTGGCTGCATTGATTTTGTTTGTACAAAATCTTTTTAATTACTATAATCAACATTATCCATTTTGCATTTCATAATGTTTTCTCATTCTTCTTTGGTCATACATTCCTTTTTTCTCCATAGATCTGAGAGATAAGACTATCCCTTGTTCTCCTAATTTGCTTTATGTCTAAATCATGAACTCATTTCAACTTTATCTTGGTATAGAGTGTTCGATGTTGTTCAGTGCCTAATTTCTGCCATACTACTTTCCAGTTTTCCCAGCAATTCTTGTCAAATAATGAATTCTTATCCCAGAAAATGGAGTCTTTGGGTTTATCAAACACTAGATTACTATAGTCTATTGTTCACAAGACTATTGTTTCTTATTCACCTAATTTATTCTACTAATCCCCATTACTCTATTTCTTAACCAGCACCAAATGGTTTTTATGACTATTGCTTTATAATATAATTTTAGTCTTGTAAGATAGGCCATCTTCTTTTGCATTTTTCCCCATTAATTACCTTGAAATTCTTGACCTTTTATTCTTCCAAATGAACTTTATTATTTTTTCTAGCTCTGTAAAATAATTTCTTGAGAATTTGATTGGTATGGCACTAAAAAGTAGATTAATTTAGGTAGCAGTTTTATTATATTATCTTGGCCTATGCATGAGCACTTACTTGATACTCTTCCAATTGAATAGATCTGACTTTATTTGTGTGGAAAGTGTTTTGTTTTTGTGTTCATATAGTTCCTGACTTTGCCTTAGCAGATAAGACTCCCAAATATTTTATATTATCTAGTTATTTTAAATGGAATTTCTCTCTGTTATCTCTTGCATTTATATGGAAATACAGGTGCTTTATATGGGTTTATTTTATATCATACAACTGTACTAAACTTGTTTATTGTTTCTAGTAGTTTTTTGTTGGATTCTGAAGGATCCTTTAATTTATTACTGTGTTGCAAATGATCGTGAGCTAAAAAGGTTTCAAATAGAGACCCAGTGATGGTCTGTGAATATGGCACTTTATTTCCTATTTATACTGGCTGTTTGTCCCCTATGTCTGGAATTCCTTCCTTCTCCAACTTGAGTTCTTCTTAGAATACTGGGTTCAAATAGCACCTCTTACATTAACTAGCTATTGAAAAAGGATCTACTTTCTTGAAATTGTTTCTTCACCTTTAGAATGAGGATAATAACAACTAAGTTACATATTTCATAAGTTGTTATGAAACTCAAATGGGATGTGTATAGACTATTTGATATATCTTTAAGTACTTTGTCAATAATTTCTACTATGTTGTCACTGTAATTTCATTATTATATTTTAATGGGGTTTAGATAAAAATGGTCGAAGGACAAATAAATATTCTGCTCTCATTCATTTATATTTACTGTTTTGCTGGAGAATACCTTGGTATGTAAAATGACAGTTTTGGAAGGTTTTAGTTTTTTTTTGGTAATTGAACAAGAGTATTGGGATATAAGCTCATCTTCTACAGACTCATTGAAAATGTCTTTGGAAGAACTCCACTAGTAGATATGATGATAATGATAACATGTACATGATAATTTATTCTGTTCCCACATGGTTTTAGTTTCTTCAATTAGGTCTCTACAGTTTGAAAGATTTTTATTCTTTGTAGCATAAAGATCAAGAGTATTTGATATAGTCCTATCAAGAATTGTGCTGGTAAGTGTTTAACAAGTGGCCCTCCAAGGAAGAAAAATAATGCATGAATGACATACTTGTAAATTTAATCTGGATTATTAACATTTTCTTCATCACTTTCTTAAGTCAAGAAAATCAACAACATAACAAATCAAGCTCCTGATCTGTAATATTTTATGATTTCTGACTTGTAAATGTTCACACTCAAAATTTAACAATCAACTTTGATAAGACAGTTCAAACTGGCTTTATCACACATTTGAAATCTTTAAAAAATATTCTTGAATTTTCAGTTTCAGGTGGTTGTAGGTAACATTTTTATCTGTGATAAGGCTTTGGTTCTAGTACAATTTGTATGCTAAATTACGCAGGATATTTGAAGGTTTGCATTTGCAATCTAGGCATATAATGTCTGTTGGTTTATAAAGACAGCAAGCAAACTTCTGGCATATATTTGGTCATGTTTTTCTAGGTTTCTGATAGATGCTACATTTTTATAACCAGTAGTGACATCTTCTACAATTTTCACCCCTTCTTTGTATAATCTTCATCAATCAGTAAGTGTAGGCTTTTTAAAAATTATCTTTCTATAATTTCTGGTGGTAATTACATGATCTGTATTCTCTCTGACTATATAAATAAATCTGCAAGTCTCAGACATTTGTTCAGTACCTTTTTTGATACTGGTTGAGTTCATGTTTCTGTGGAAGACCTATCATTAGTTGAGTTTGTGTTGCTGTTATCAATGCAAGGCCTTTTAATTCAACTCTTGGATCTTAGTTGATTTACACTTTGCATTAAAAGAAAAACTACTTTAGATTACATTCGACAAATTCAATGGTAATTACTTATCAACCTTTACTATTATTTTGTGAAATGAGATTTGTTTATTCCAAAAAGATTTCTGTATATTAAATCTACTTACTACATATTCTGAAAATATCAAATCTTCTACTCCTTTCCCATGACAATGTGTTCTTCTTTCTTTCATCCCAAATTTACCTTGTGATGATGAGTCCTGTGTTTCCTTAATATTAAATGGATTTTTTGTTTGAAATAATTAGTTTGGAAAAGACATCTCTCTATCAAACTGATTCTGTTATATAGAACAGTCTAACATGTTAGTTATTAAGTAGAATAGGATCAAGATGGGGAGAAAAAGAATAAATTGAAGGAAATAAGAAGAGGTTATAGAAAAGGTACATTTGTAAAGAACCAAATTAAAACAATATTGAAGTGTCATCTTAAATCTAGAAAATTGAAAAATTTGGTAAAATACAGAACCAGTCAACTATGAAAAGATTTTGGAATGACAGACACATTAAAAGAGCTATGAATTGGTTCAATACTTTTGGAAAACAACTTGGAATTAAGCAACAAAAATTATTAAACTATTGACAAGAGCATAATGATAGAAAAAAGTTTTATATCTTCTATATAGAAAAATTATCTATATAATATAAATATAAAATTATATATCACAATATTAATGGAATCATTTTTATAATAGCAAAAACACAAGGGAAAGTATGTCATTCATTAATATGAAAACTTTTTTTTTCATGATTGTATACCTATAACTTGTATCAACTTTCTTACTATGCTAAGTTGGTTAAGGAAGAAGGAAGAATATTTTGAACTCAAATTTTAAAATGAATGTTAAAATTTGTCTTCCTATATAATTAGAGAAAATAAATTACTATTTCTAAAAAGTAGGGAAAAAGAGAAAGTATTCCCACTGTCTGGAGAATGCCTGGACAAAGTATGGAATATTCATATTATCATATATCATTGTACGATAAGAAACAACAAATAAAAGAAATTCAGAAAATCTTGAGGAGGCTTTTTATGAATTGATTCAGGGAAAAGAAAACAAAATTAGGAGAATAACATACACATGTATGCATGTATATTTGTATATAATATATGTGTGCATATATATAAAGCCACTGCCAACAGTACATACAATAATGCCAATAAAGATAGTACTGTAAGACAACAAAATTCATACCAAATATAATGCTCAATGAGGATTCTGGAAGACTGATATTGGGATATAATTCTTCCTTCCTATTCATTCTGAGAAATCTACAAGGAAAAATTTATTTTATTCAATTTGATTTAATTTTCTATTAAAGATACATTCTGTGAAGGCACTGTGCTAGATATAGGGGATAGATATAAGAATAAAACAAACAAAAAATCTAGATTCTACCCTCAATCAATCAATTTGACCTGGTAACCTCAGCTTCCCTGGGCCTCAGTTTCCTTCTCTTTAAGATGAAATAATTGAACTCCATGATATCTCTCTAAGTCTAGCTCTATAATCCCAAGCTCTAAATCATTCCAATAAGCATTTGCTTAAATGATTATTGAGTATAAACTGCATAATAAGTATAGCTAACTATAAAGTTAGAAGTTAAAGATAGAAGCGCGCGCGCACACACACACACACACACAACAACAACAACAACAACAACAACAACAAAGAAAAGAAAAGAAAAGGAGCTTTTGCTTAACTAGAGTCATATAACATGGCCCAGAAAAGTAAATATGAAGCATACACAGAATAATGCTGGTGTTCACAGAAGAGTAACACACTGAAGTTATATTTGCTCAGTGAAAAGTTCTCTAAGGTTTATTTTGAAAGCTCTGATTTTTATTGTTTATAATCTTGACAATGCTTTCTGGTTTGCAGCCCAGAGCTAACAGACTACCTTATCCCCAATAACAAATTTGCTTAAGGCAAAATTAGATGTGTGAACTTCTCTTAGTAAGCTAAATTTAAATAGAAATTTCTTTAAATAAAAGAAATAAGAGGGAGTGTGTGAGCCACACAATAAATTCTGATTTACATTATTTCATTCCCACTCCAACTACCATCCAGTGCAGCAGCCAGCAGATAGATAGTAGGCCATTTTAATGAAACTTCCTGCATAATTTTGTGGTGGCATTGTGGTTAGTTATTATTGAAGAGACATTGAAATGTTTTGGGGCTGAGCTCAAATTAATTCTTTCAAAGAAAGTAATGTCTTTAGAGAAGTGAAGTTATTTGAAAAAGTAGAAAAAAGAATACTGTAGTGTCATGTCTAAGCAACATTTTGCAAGTCAATACAAAATGAGTAGCTAGCTTCTTTGCAGTGAAAAGTGGCCTGGACTAGTCAGCTCCTTATTTGGGAATGATGTTTTTGGGTGTGGGGCCACGGAGGAGACAGAAAACAAAGGGTGACATAAAGTTTTCATTTCACAGGAATCTTATCTTGTGAAATCAGAAGAAGGTTTAGGACTCCTTCAATATAGATTGTCAAAGGTAAAATATCTTTATTCACATGCATTTAAAAGAAAAAACCTCTTAATTTGAATAAATGAAAAAGTATTTAAGTGATGACTATGTGCAAAGCACTGTGTACAAGTCTAAAGATACAAAGAAAAAAATATTGTCAAGAAGATCACATTCTTATGTGGGAAAATAATGTATTAGATTATTTCAGCAAGAAGAAACATGAAAAGATCCTATTGTCTTTAGAGTGCAACTGCAAAAAAAAAAAAAAAAAGTAATGCATCTTTTAATGTTTTCACTGCTAAAATTATATGTATTTCTAATGTCAAATTATTTAGCAGTGTCAAGGACTTTGGTGGTGAGAAATATCTCTCCCCTATCTTCAGCAGCCAGTACTTTAGTGCCAGCAGAAATAGGCCAGACTCATTTCCTAGGGTTCTGGCTGGAAGCAGGACTGGTCTGGGAGGCCCTTCCACTCTCAGGGCTTAGCAATGTTCAGCAGTTTGGCAGTGGTAGTGGTGAGGGAAATCACCCTCCTTGGCACAATGATTTTTCTTCTCAATGATGAGTGGAAGCAAGGTGAATGATATGGGGCACAGGGGGTAGGGCCCAGCTGGTCCCAAGGCTCTTAAGGTCAGGGCCTTCATTCACAACTGAGGGATGGTAGTGGTTGAGATGGTGGTGGCTTGACTTATCAGCATGCTTGGTCTCTTTTCTCTCCAGGGTGACTGGATATTTCATAGAGGCTCACTTGCCTCTGTCATAGGTGGGGAGAGCTGATCCTTTTCCCACAAGAATTATTTCCACAAGGTGACAATGGCTATCAGAACTGGACTGGAACTAATTTAAAAGGCACCACTTCTAAGACCCTTAGCATTATCTTATAAAGAATGATCTTGTCCCCCAAAAAGAGATATGAGAAGATCCTATCCAGATTCCTTATTTTGTAGTTGAATTTTGTTAATCTATCAAAAACATTTTTTTGTAAATTCTATCAAATTTTGTTAATCTATCAAAAACAAAAAAGTAAATACTTTTTTCTTGAGGGAAAAGGAGGGCAGGATGGCATCAAATTATGGAATACTTGGCATACCTAGAATACTCTGTCCCCCCTTTCCAGTTATGGAACCATAATCAAATTAACACTGTCATTGCTACTGGGAAGCTTATGCCAATCCACCACCCTGTGGTTCCCTGCACCATCCCTGAAACTTTCCAAGCTAAAATACCCCCTCCCTGCCCACTATTTCCATAGATATATTGTCTCTCCCATTAGAACAGAAGATCTTTGAGGGGTATAAGAACTTTCCTATTGTGATGCCAGAAGGACAAGAAAGAAGGGAAAACATGTGAGAATTATGGGTGTTGAATATTCAGGATTTGATCATCAATTCTATAAGAAAAGCAAGAAAAAAGAAAGAGGCAAAGGCAAATCAGTATGAAAGAATATAGCACTAACAGTTCAGTTAAAACATTAAGAAATCATGACAATAATCTGACAGGAAGTCCTCTCTCACACTTAAATCAAAAACCAAATTAAGTAGGCTTCTTTAAATAGAAGACAATTCTTAGAAGAGATCATTAGTTCCAGAAACTAAGATATTTATGTTTCCTACCCAGTTACACTGCTCTCAAACTTCTTTGGACTTCTCTGTCAACTTCCCTTGCCTGGTACCTTCACCCCTCATCCTTTCAGCTTCATTTTGTATGTTGTCTTCCTCCATGAGATTAAGGATAGAGATTGCTTTTCTTTCTGTTTGTATCTCTAGCTTAGCACAAAACTTAGCACATAGTAAATTCTTTTTTTTTTAATTTAAATTTTATTTTATTTAATAATAACTTTGTATTGACAGAATCCATGCCAGGGTAATTTTTTTACAACATTATCCCTTGCACTCGCTTATATTTCATTTTTTCCCCTCCCTCCCTCCATCCCCCCCCAAGATGGCAATCAGTCCTATATATGTTAAATATGTTGCAGTATATCCTAGATACAATACATATTTGCAGAACCGAACAGTTCTCCTATTGCACAGGGAGAATTGGATTCAGAAGGTAAAAATAACTCAGGAAGAAAATCAAAAATGCAAATAGTTCACATTCATTTCCCAGTGTTCCTTCTTTGGGTGTAACTGTTTCTGTCCATCATTTATCCATTGAAACTCAGTTAGGTCTCTGTCATAGAAATCCACTTCCATCAGAATACATCCTCATACAATATTGTTGTCAAAGTGTATAATGATCTTCTGGTTCTGCTCATCTCAATTAGCATCAGTCCATGTAGGTCTCTCCAAGCCTCTTTGTATTTATCCTGCTGGTCATTCCTTACAGAGCAATAATATTCCATAACATTCATATACCACAATTTACCCAGCCATTCTCCAATTGATGGGCATCCATTCAATTTCCAGTTTCTAGCCACTACAAACAGGGCTACCACAAATATTTTGGCACATACAGGTCCCTTTCCCTTTTTTAGTATCTCTTTGGGGTATAAGCCCAATAGAAACACTGCTGGATCAAAGGGTATGCACAGTTTGATAACTTTTTGGGCATAATTCCAGATTGCTCTCCAGAATGGTTGGGTTCGTTCACAACTCCACCAACAATGCATCAGTGTCCCCGTTTTCCCGCATCCCCTCTAACATTCATCATTATTTTTTCCTGTCATCTTAGCCAATCTGACAGGTGTGTAGTGATATCTCAGAGTTGTCTTAATTTGCATTTCTCTGATCAATAGTGATTTGGAACACTTTCATGTGAGTGGTAATAGTTTCAATTTCTTCATCTGAAAATTGTCTGTTCATATCCTTTGACCATTTATCAATTGGAGAATGGCTTGATTTTTTATAAATTTGAGTCAGTTCTCTATATATTTTGGAAATGAGGCCTTTATCAGAACCTTTAATTGTAAAGATGTTTTCCCAGTTTGTTGCTTCCCTACTAATCTTGTTTGCATTCGTTCTGTTTGTACAAAGGCTTTTTAATTTGATATAATCAAAATTTTCTATTTTGTGATCGGTAATGGTCTCTAGTTCATCTTTGGTTACAAATTTCTTTCTCCTCCACAAGTCTGAGAGATAAATTATCCTATGTTCCTCTAATTTATTTATAATCTCGTTCTTTATGCCTAGGTCATGGACCCATTTTGATCTTATCTTGGTATATGGTGTTAAGTGTGGGTCCTTGCCTAATTTCTGCCATACTAATTTCCAGTTATCCCAGCAGTTTTTATCAAATAATGAAATCTTATCCCAAAAGTTAGAATCTTTGGGTTTGTCAAACACTAGATTGCTATAGTTGACTATTCTGTCTTGTGAACCTAACCTTTTCCATTGATCAACTAATCGCACATAGTAAATTCTTAATCAATATCTGCTGGCTATTAATCAAGGGAAAGCTGGGACTATCTTATTATTTAATCTTAAAAAAGACCACTATGGTATACCTTTGATTAGATTGAAAGCAGAATCCATGGAAGAAGGAGTTTAAGAGGGAGTAAGAAATCAAACTCAGGAAGATATTTTCTCCAAGAAAAGTTCCAGCATTAATACTATAATTAGTCTTCAAATCAAAACTCTAAACTTAAACTATGTAACTTTGTTTTATTTTTCTATGAAATTTTGTCTTTCGTTTTAATGTAACTATAAAATGAAAATGGAAATTGATTGGAAATAAATATCAATATTATCACCTGATGAAAGATTCTGATTTCAACATAAACTCTTAAATTTTTGCTCCTCTTTAAGAATTTCTTCATCTGAGGTCCTTTCTTTTCTCTCAAAAACAAATTTCCTGGACAAGACTTGGACCTAAACATTAATTACCACTCTTTGTCCAGCAAATGATAACAAAACTAGTGACTATCACAGTATGGTCATAGTTTATACTGAATCATCTTTTGCCCAAACATAGCCAAAAAAGCTATCAAATTCTTAAATATCTCATTGAATCACATGCAAAATAGACACTCCATATATGGAGTAGAATGCTTGGTCAAAGAATGTTAGGGTTACAAAAGCCTTTACAGATCATCCATTCAACAACCCCCCACACAAACAACTTCACAGATCAAGAAACTTAAGGCTAAATAGGTCCTTCTTTTGGTTTTATTAATTCTGTCTATAGTGTCACCACTCATTCATTCATTCTCTTACATTTGCTGCCCTGGTATGGAAAGAAAACAAAACAAAACAAAATATATAATTGAAGTTTTAGTCAAGGCTAGGAAGGCCGATTTCTGGGGGGAAAGAAGAAATAATATTCCATTGAGCTACATCTCACCTAGTTGTCAGCCTTCCTCGGGAAAAAGAGAAAAATCATCCCATCAAGTTGTAGTGAACTCCCCTTGAGGTAAGGGCAGAGGACACCATTCCCCCTGGCAAGGTCCCCTGTCTCTTCTAAATGAAGCTCAGAAATGTCATTCCATTGGTTTAGTGAAGAGAGCCCTGGGCTTGGAGTCAGAAAGACCTGATTTCAAATCCTACCACAGACACTAGTTGTGTGACTCTGGATGTCAATGAACTTCTGTTCATTTCAATCTCTTCATCTGTAACCGGGGATGATAAAGGCACCTATCTCAAACCAAACAATAGTATTTATAAAAAGTGCTTTGCACTATGACCAACATGTAGTAGGCATGATATAAACACTTACTCCTTTCTGTTCCCTTCCCTTCACCACATAGCTACCTTCAAGAGAAATAGAGGAGAAAGAACATTCCATCAAGTCTCCAGTCTGATCTCCTGATAAGGAGAAGGAGAATTAACACTATTCCTGCAGCCCCAAGTATTTACTTTTTTGCTTGAAGTATTAGGCCCTTATAAGGGGGGATTCTACCCTCCTAGCCAAACTCCTGTGAATACTGAAAATCTATTTAAACTCTTTCCTCAAGGATTAACAAACTCTCCCCATCCGACTAATTCTAACCCCCTTCCTATTTATTAAAGGTCCATGCCCTGTCCCCCACTTCCTGATTCCACTTTCTAGCTCTCATTAAGGCAGGATCTTACCTGACAACACAGGTTGCTCTTTCACTCATCCCCAACTCCCTGACCCACTGGTCCAGATGGAGGAGTTGGACTACTCCTCACTCTCCACTGTCTCTCCCAGGTTTTCTCTCTACCAGCATAATTCAGTAACTTCTCCTCCTTTGAGGTTCACTAATTCCACATCTAATATCTAATTAAATTCTCATAGCTATGGTCCTCTGGTCTCTAGGACACTTCTGATCTTTCTTCAATAATTTCAGTGCCTGGTTCACAGTTTTTCTCTCCTCAAATTATCTCAAACTATGGGGCTTCAACATACATATTGATATTCCTTCAAACACTCTAACCTCAACTTATGCTTTTCACATGACCACTCTTCTATTCTACATCAGTCACACACAAAGAGAGTCAAATCCTTGATCTTGCCATCACCCATATTTATTCTGCTTCCATGCTCATGAATTCTGAAATTACTTCTGTTCACAATCCATTGTCATTCCTCTTCTTCTGCCTAGCAACCTCAAACCCAGTTCTTAATTGACACCCTGATCCCCAATGCCTCCCTCAATTCTCTCACTGACCCACACCCTTATATTAACTACAATCTTCCCCTTTCCCAATAATGATCCCTTGGTGACACAGTCCAACTCTACACTGTCCTATTATCTTGAGTCCCTTGCCCTCTTATTCTATCAATGATCTAACCCTGACAAATTTCTGGTGGGATTCCCACCATCTACTGCCTTCCCTTAACATATGCAATTGAATAAAGCTGAAGAAAATTGTGAAACTATGCTGACAAGGTCTACTATAAATACATGTTATAGTACTTCAATTGGGTCTTCATTGCTACTAGACAATCCTTTTTATGCCTTCTTAAGTCACTGTCCGATTCTCCACAACAGCTCTTTTTGTCCCTCCTCAAATTTCCCTCATACTCTCGACTGAGAACCTTGACTCATACTTTACTGAAAAATTAAGGATATTCACTGAGCTCCCTCTTTTTCTCCTTTTCCTTATCTCATATCACTCAGATGCTTTCTGAAACGATCTCCTCCTTCAACCCTATGTCATATGAAGAGGTGGTCTTCTTTCTTGTTAAAATAAATCCCTCTTTTTGCACAAGTAATCCCATTCCATTTTCTCTTCTTTAATGGTTCATCCATGCTATCATCACCACTCTCTCATTTACCCTTAAAAACTTTGTGTCTATTGGCTTTCCTACTACCTTTAAACATGTCCCTATTCCCCTCATCCTTCAAAAACGCTAATAACTGCAATAACCTTCTGATTGGTCTCCCTGCCACCATCCTTGCTAGCTAGCATCCCATATCTGTCCTCCCTCTTATGGCTAAGCTCTTTGAGAAGGCTAGACACAATAGGGGCATCAATCTCCCTCACTCTATTAAGGCCCTATAATCTAGCTTCAAACCCTATTATTCAATCCAAACATCTTTCTCCAAAGTTACTGATGATCTCTTAATTGTCAAATCTAGTGGTCTTTTTCATTCTTCATTCTATTTGATCTCTTTGTAGCCTTCGACATTGTGGATCATCTTCTTCTTCTTGATACTTTCTTTTCTCTACATTTTTTTGACATTATTCTCTTCTAATTCCTCTCCTACTTATTAAACGGCTCCATTTCAGGCTTCTTTAGTGGATTCTCCAGCCAGGTCATGCCTTAACCTTGAATATTCCTTGGGTTCTGCCCTGGGTCCTTTTTTTTTTTCTTTTTTCCTCTATACTATTTTACATGGTGATCTTATATCTAGTTTATATGAGAACCAGAATTAGAATTCAAGTTTCTTGACTTCATGTTCTTTCCAATATCCCATAATACTTCATCTTCAGTAAAAGAGAAGTCACCATCTCTGAAGTTTTATTTTTTAACAAATACTTCAAGAGTTTAATATGCTTGTGATTCCATTGTTTTAGTGGCTATCCTCTTGAATGATTTGAATCAATACCTATTCATTCCTTCTCATTCCATATAACTTTTGCCCTTGCCCTCTTATTCTATCAATGATCTAACCCTGACAAATTTCTGGTGGGATTCCCACCATCTACTGCCTTCCCTTAACATATGCAATTGAATAAAGCTGAAGAAAATTGTGAAACTATGCTGACAAGGTCTACTATAAATACATGTTATAGTACTTCAATTGGGTCTTCATTGCTACTAGACAATCCTTTTTATGCCTTCTTAAGTCACTGTCCGATTCTCCACAACAGCTCTTTTTGTCCCTCCTCAAATTTCCCTCATACTCTCGACTGAGAACCTTGACTCATACTTTACTGAAAAATTAAGGATATTCACTGAGCTCCCTCTTTTTCTCCTTTTCCTTATCTCATATCACTCAGATGCTTTCTGAAACGATCTCCTCCTTCAACCCTATGTCATATGAAGAGGTGGTCTTCTTTCTTGTTAAAATAAATCCCTCTTTTTGCACAAGTAATCCCATTCCATTTTCTCTTCTTTAATGGTTCATCCATGCTATCATCACCACTCTCTCATTTACCCTTAAAAACTTTGTGTCTATTGGCTTTCCTACTACCTTTAAACATGTCCCTATTCCTCTCATCCTTCAAAAACGCTAATAACTGCAATAACCTTCTGATTGGTCTCTCTGCCACCATCCTTGCTAGCTAGCATCCCATATCTGTCCTCCCTCTTATGGCTAAGCTCTTTGAGAAGGCTAGACACAATAGGGGCATCAATCTCCCTCACTCTATTAAGGCCCTATAATCTAGCTTCAAACCCTATTATTCAATCCAAACATCTTTCTCCAAAGTTACTGATGATTTCTTAATTGTCAAATCTAGTGGTCTTTTTCATTCTTCATTCTACTTGATCTCTTTGTAGCCTTCGACATTGTGGATCATCTTCTTCTTGATACTTTCTTTTCTCTACTTTTTTTGACATTATTCTCTTCTAATTCCTCTCCTACTTATTAAACGGCTCCATTTCAGGCTTCTTTAGTGCATTCTCCAGCCAGGTCATGCCTTAACCTTGAATATTCCTTGGGTTCTGCCCTGGGTCCTTTTTTTTTTCTTTTTTCCTCTATACTATTTTACATGGTGATCTTATATCTAGTTTATATGAGAACCAGAATTAGAATTCAAGTTTCTTGACTTCATGTTCTTTCCAATATCCCATAATACTTCATCTTCAGTAAAAGAGAAGTCACCATCTCTGAAGTTTTATTTTTTAACAAATACTTCAAGAGTTTAATATGCTTGTGATTCCATTGTTTTAGTGGCTATCCTCTTGAATGATTTGAATCAATACCTATTCATTCCTTCTCATTCCATATAACTTTTGCCCTGGCCTTCCTGTAAATTTTCTATTTCTGACTTACTGCATTTGAGTTTGAGGATTTTATGTCCTAATATATGGTCAATTTTTGTATAGGTTCCATGAACTGCTGAAAAGAAAGTGTATTCCTTTCTGTCTCCATTACATTTTCTCCAGAGATCTATCATTATCTAACTTTTGTAGTATTCTATTTACTTCTTTGACTTCTTTCTTATTTATTTTGTGGTTTGATTTATCTAATTCTGAGAGTGCAAGGTTAAGATCTCCCACTATTATAGTTTTACTGTCTATTTCTTCTTGCAGCTCTCTTAATTTCTCTTTTAAGAATTTAGATGCTACACCACTTGGTGCATATACGTTTAATATAGATAGTGCTTCATTATCCATGCTACCCTTTAGCAAGATATAGTGCCCTTCCTTATCTCTTTTAATTAGATCAATTTTTGCTTTAGCTTGATCTGAGATCAGGATGGCTACCCCTGCTTTTTTTGACTTCACCTGAAGCATAGTAGATTTTGCTCCAACCTTTTACCTTTAACCTGCATGTATCTCCCCGCTTCAGGTGTGTTTCCTGTAAACAACATATTGTAGGATTCTGGCTTTTAATCCATTCTGCTAACCGCTTCCTCTTTATGGGGGAGTTTACCCGTTCACATTTATGGTTAAAATGACCAATTCTGTATTACTTGCCATCTTGTTAACCCTGGTTTATGCTTTTCTCCCTTCTTTCTCCTTTCCCCCCTTCCCAGTATTAAGCTTGTGAGCACCACTTGCTTCTCACAGCTCTCCCTTTTTAGTATCCCTCCCCCCGCCTTAGAGTTCCTCCCCCTATCTTACCCCTTTCCCTCCCAGTTTCCGTATTCCCTTCCGCTTAGCTTATTCCTTCCCTTTTCACTTTTCCCTTTTCACTTTTCAATGAGGTGGGAGAAGTTTCACCATAGATTGAATATGTCTTAAGATTTTTCACTTAAAGCCAATTCTGAAGGCAGTAAGATACCCACTATATTCATCCCCCTCCATTCTTTCTCTCAGATATAATAGGTTTCCTATGCCTCTTCATGAGATGTACTACCCCCACTTTACCCTTTTTCTGGTACAATGTCCTTTCCACATCAATTTCTAGAACAAGGTATACTTTATCCCTCTTTTTGCACAAGTAATCCCATTCCATTTTCTCTTCTTTAATGGTTCATCCATGCTATCATCACCACTCTCTCATTTACCCTTAAAAACTTTGTGTCTATTGGCTTTCCTACTACCTTTAAACATGTCCCTATTCCTCTCATCCTTCAAAAACGCTAATAACTGCAATAACCTTCTGATTGGTCTCTCTGCCACCATCCTTGCTAGCTAGCATCCCATATCTGTCCTCCCTCTTATGGCTAAGCTCTTTGAGAAGGCTAGACACAATAGGGGCATCAATCTCCCTCACTCTATTAAGGCCCTATAATCTAGCTTCAAACCCTATTATTCAATCCAAACATCTTTCTCCAAAGTTACTGATGATTTCTTAATTGTCAAATCTAGTGGTCTTTTTCATTCTTCATTCTACTTGATCTCTTTGTAGCCTTCGACATTGTGGATCATCTTCTTCTTGATACTTTCTTTTCTCTACTTTTTTTGACATTATTCTCTTCTAATTCCTCTCCTACTTATTAAACGGCTCCATTTCAGGCTTCTTTAGTGCATTCTCCAGCCAGGTCATGCCTTAACCTTGAATATTCCTTGGGTTCTGCCCTGGGTCCTTTTTTTTTTCTTTTTTCCTCTATACTATTTTACATGGTGATCTCATATCTAGTTTATATGAGAACCAGAATTAGAATTCAAGTTTCTTGACTTCATGTTCTTTCCAATATCCCATAATACTTCATCTTCAGTAAAAGAGAAGTCACCATCTCTGAAGTTTTATTTTTTAACAAATACTTCAAGAGTTTAATATGCTTGTGATTCCATTGTTTTAGTGGCTATCCTCTTGAATGATTTGAATCAATACCTATTCATTCCTTCTCATTCCATATAACTTTTGCCCTGGCCTTCCTGTAAATTTTCCACAGGGATCTACCCAGTATCCTAGAGGACTCTTCTAGATTTCCTAGCTTAGTATGAATACCAACAGAGAAATATTTATCTCTCTTCATACATGACCAATACATCCCATTTTAGTGTTCTAGCTCTCTCAATGATATCATTTGTAATTTAAATGCTTATTGAATGACTGAATTTATTTTACATTACCCTAGATATCCTCTATGAGAGTAGTTAATCATTCAATTAGGATTTATAAAGCATCTGCTATGTGTCAGATACTATGTTAAATACTGGGGATATAAAGAAAGGGAAAAAAATCCCTGTCCTCAAGGAACTCAGCCTAAAGTAAACATATAAACAACTATGTACAATGTATATATTCAGGACAAATTCGGAATAATCTTAGAAGCAAGTCCTTAAGATTAAGGCCTGGGAAAGGATTTTTACTGAAGCTAGTCTTAATCCTTTTAGTTTTGTGGAATTCTTTCTTCCTCTTTTTTATTTTTGATTATAAGATATAGCGCATCTCTATAGATGGTAGAGGGGTGCAGTAGAAATTTAGCTGAGACTTGAAGGAAGCCATGGAAGTCAGCAGGCAGAGATGAGAAGTGAGAGAGTTCCAGAAATAGGAGACAGCAGTGAAAACTCTGAGATGAGAAATGGAGTGTCATATGGGAGGACTAAGAGGGAAGTCAGAGTCATTGGATTGCAGAATAGGTAAAGAAGAACATGTAAAAAGAGTGGAAAAATAGTAATGAGACAGATTAGGAGGGTTTTTTAAAAGCCAAACAGAAAATTTTATTTTTAATCCTACAGGTATAACAAAAGTCTCTATTAAAGCTTTGCTAGTTAAAAAATCAAAATAATTAAAAATTTATCAGTATCTCTTTACTTCACTTAAATTCCTATTGTATCCCTGTTCCATTCCCTCCCAGTGAACTATCCCTTACAACAAATAATTAAATAGAAAGAAAAAAATTCCACAAAACTGAGCAACATATAAAAAAAAATACTGGTATTATATACCATGTTCCACACATGTTTCTTCACCTCTTCAAAGAAGAAGGAAGAGGTGTCTTCTCCTGTTTGATATTAATTAAAGGTGACTGAACAATGTTATCTCTGAAGTTACATCTTTACTTGCTTCTCTTATCTCACAGGATTGTTGTCACATGAAATCAGGAAGTAATGTATTACATGTGTAATACAAATGAAAATATGCAATTTTTAAAGTGCATTATAAAGTAAATATTATTTAACATCATCATCATCATCACCACTTCCATGTACCAAAATGCAAGAAGGGATAACCCAATTAACAGACAAAATTAACAGACACTGTTCAGACATCCTATTTCTCACCTTTCTTGCCTCTACCAAAATTCTCATTAAAAAGGCAATGTGGCATAGTGGAAATATTGCTGGACTTTGGAGTCAGAGGATGTGGACCTTAACAACTCTATCTACTTGGGCAAGTTGTTTAATTGACATGTGGCATAAGGAATACATTTTTAAACATGGACAATGTATTGATTTGCTTTACTTGATTTTTTTTTGTTAAGAAGTAAGAATTCTGTTTTTTTTTTTTAATTTGAGAGTTATTGGAAAATGAAAATAAAGTTTAAAAAGAGCATCAATAAAACAGTTTTTTTTAAAGAGGGGAGAAATCCTTCTAATAATTTTCAAGCAAAGGATAAAACAACAAATGTATGTTTACCAAAGATGTCTGTAACTATCACAGAGGTTCTCTTGCCACCTCAATAAGATTTACAAATAGTAATACATGCACTAACAATCGATAAAGAGAAAAATAAATGGGTAAAAAAGGATAACTACACAGACAATGGTATATCATTGTATGATCAGATCATTTAGTTAGTAGTTCATAACATATATCTAGAATAAGCACCAAAAATGGAAAATGAGTTAGTTCCAGAATTATAGAGAAGGAAGAGAGCACCTTGGGAATTCTGTATTGTTTTTTAAGATTCCAAATGGCTCCCTTACAAAACCATCTTTTTAACACAAACATTTTCCTAGCAAAGCTGTATGGTTAAAAATCTTAGGATGCTTCAATATTCAAGAATCAAAACTGGGTAATTTAGAAGGTAAAGCTGATAGGCAAAAAGAGGAGCTGGTCTTTGTGTGTTTCCAGTATTGGCCAAAATTAAGAAGTGGCATAAAAATATCTTTGAAATAATGTATGATCAGAAAAAAAAAAGTGGGCTAGTGGTATGTAAAGCAATGGATAATCCAAGTGCAAAGAGATTCAGAGAAAGATCTGGCATGGTGAAAAGATCAGATATTCATGGGAAAACAAGGACTAAAATCACAGAAGACGAGAAAGTATAGATGATAGAATTTACAATCTGCCCCAATGGAAAAAGTGCCCACGATGTTGGGTATCGGCACCTGAGCTCTAGAGAACCCTAAGCCTCAGCATACCTGAGGTAAGGATTTCCACGGGCTCAGAGATCCAGAACTGACTGCCTATAGCTCATGTGGATGGTGTCTTGTGTGTGCTTCATTCCTCGTCACCATCGTGAGGGAGTGAGAGACAGCTCAGTCTGGTCCTGGAAGCTAAGCATCTCAGCATCTGAAGCCTGGAAGGTCTATACCAATGCTATTCTCAGCCATCACAAGACCAAGGCTTCCCTCAGCTTCAACATATCTTTCAAGGTTCCCATAGCTTACTAGAGCCTTCCCCACAAAGGTTACTTTATATCTGGTTTGTATATATTTTGCAGATGTCTCCATATGAGCATGTAGTCTCTTCTTGAGTGCAAGAACTGACTTATATTTTTGTTTTTGAATCCCTAGTACCTATTAGGTATTGAATAATTGCCTGTTATATCACTGAATAATTGACTAACCTAAAACACTGGACTGGAGCCAGGAAGACCTGAGTTCAAATCCTGTCTTTAATACTTATTCTCTGTGTAAGCCTGGTCAAGTTATTTAATCAATTTACCCAAGTTTCTTCAGTTGTAATATTGGGGAAATAACATTTTCTTCAAGATGTTGTTAGAGTAAAATGAGGCAATATATATTAAGCACTTTGTAAAACCTAAACTATTATTATTATTGATATGACCATTATCCATACAGGACTCATACTATCTTCTCTATGATTCAAAGCTCTGAAACTCCTCTTTGACTACAATTTCTATTCTCCATTGTCTCCTATCTTGCCATTCCTAAAACACTTCTGTCATCGTGACATTAGTCTCTTCCTCCTTTCCTGTTCACCCACTCTAAAAAACCTATCCTTTCCTCCTTCCAAACCCTATGGTTAACCAATATAACATATACTATCAGCTATTCTTGAATTCCTGGCCCTCTTATTATTTGTCTCTTTCCATCATTTGTTGTCTACTTATATATCTACATCCTGATGAATTCTCTTGGAAGAATCCACGTAACTCTTTTAGAATTGGTCAAGTCACTTTTGCTGAACTATTCTTGTATTTCACCCCAACTCACCTCTAGACCCATTGATCACCTCTCAACCTGGTTCAGCCCATCTGCCAAGACAGTTTTATTGGAGTGTAGTCATTGTGCCCACTAGAGATTCTTGGAGCCACAGCTACTGAACTACTGAAGCCCAAACCTGAGAGACAATTTTTTGCCACCACTGCCTCTCTCCCCTTGAATTTTGTTTTGAGCTGGATTTGACTCAATTTCTTCATATACTCCTTATGCCCCCAGTTCTATTCATTAGCTTCATTATTGTCTAACTCTTGAACTTAGCTTTTTCACATTGAAAATCTGACCATCAACTGAGTGATGATTTCTCAACCACAGCTCTATTACTATCCCATTCCTCAAATTGGAGGAGTTCAATCAGAACTTTGAATACCTCCACCATGAAAGACCTTGTTGGTTCTGACCTTGGCTCCACTCTAAAATCCTAGATAAATGCTATCAAATGAAAGGTGTTCCTTACACCTATGACACCTAAAAACAAAATTAAATTAGTGGTAAAATTGTGTGGCAATCAAATTCACAAAGACAGGTTCATGTGTTTCGTCTCTTCAGGAGATAGAGCAACTTTGAAGCCCTCATGCAGTGTCTTCAGTTCTTTCCCTTAAGCTGCTGTGCAAGTTTTTCTATCTATTATTTCTTCTTTCTACTTCTTATACATTAAATAGGATCCTCCTGACTCTTGGAGATTCATGTTTTGCTTATAAATTCACAACTCCTCAAACTTTTTATGTGAAATCAATAGTACTTTTTAAAAAATCATACCTCAGTCAATAAATATTTATATGATTTCTTTTTAAGTTTTATCTTGTCAAAAGAAAAAAGAATTACTTACACATGAACTGAAATATCCATTATGCTTACATTTCTGAAGGCTTCATCATAAGCATCCATTACTTTGGTACCTTAAAACTATGTACATATATATATACATATATATATATAAAATATAGAGACATGTGTGTGCATATATATACACACATACATATACATGTGTATATGTATGCATACTTATGTAGCGTATTTTTTAAAACAAGAGGTTTTTATTACTCTTCGGCTACCAATCATCATCTTTAACAGCCACATCTTACACCATTTAAAAATTAACATAAATCTTTTCCTTTACACAAAAAAAGTTTCTGCCCTTTTCATCATCAAATTGTGATGTACCTTCACTTCAGATTAGTTTGTAAATACCACATAAAACCATCTTATTCAAACCTTTGACCTGTACCCATAGAAGAAGAAGAAGAATTAAAAATTCTCATTCATACTTTGGCCACCTAAGACTCTTTATTGCTCTAATGTTTAGGACAAAGAAATTTTTGTTTCAAGAACTCCTTTTTGAATTAGATTCTTGAACTTTTGAATTAATTTTTCGTGGAAACCACTAAATTCCTTTAAAAATCAGCTCCAGTGCTGCCTATCAAGATCTCTCTAGACTTTCCCTCCTTGTCAGTGGCCCTGTCTCCTTGTCAGTACAGACTCAAGAAGACTGTCAGACACTAGTAGTTCAGTATAATAAAACATGAGGCTCACAAGATAATAAAGCAAATCAGCTTCCTTTGGTTTTTTTTAGAAAGTCATGAGATTATTCCTTACACATCCCAAATTACTTTTGTTTGTTTTCTCCACACAGGTACTTACCTGCGAATGAGCTGAACCCCCACAGAAGAATGCAAGCTTCCTGACACCCTAGGTCTCTAAATTTCAGGTCCGAAGCTGCAATAGCAATAAAGCCAACAAGGAATTGGCCTAGTTGGGCCTATCCATATAAAATGACTCCTCTCTCTCAAAGGTCCCTGGGGGAGAACAACTAACTGCTGCTTGTTTTTTTTTTTTTTTTAATATTTTATTTTATTTAATAATTACTTTATATTGACAGAATCCATACCAGGGTAATTTTTTTACAACATTATCCCTTGCACTCGTTTCTGTTCTGATTTTTTCCCCTCCCCTAGATGGCAAGCAGGCTTATATATGTTAGATATGTTTAACTGCTGCTTGTTTGCTTGATACAGAACATCCCTCTCTTCTTCCCCTCCCCCAAAAGACTTGCCTTAGTCAGTCACACCTGCCCAGATCTCACACTTATTTCAAGGATTGCTGAAAGGGCCTAACAGAACAGGTTTCAGCTGAATTTGATAGTGACGTGTTATTGCCCTGACATTGTGATGTTAATCCGTTATTGGTTTGTTGTAGTGGCGATGTGCTGATGCAGGCATGTTATTGGCATGACACTGTGAGGCCAACCTGTTCTCGGTGTGTTTGTGGTGTGCTGGTGGCATGTGGTTGGCGTGTTATTGCTGTGTGGTTGGCACAATGGTGGGCTGACACACTGGCATGCTATTGGCATGCCTTGAGGGATGTCATGGTGTTGGCGTGTTGTTAGCATGGTCGGAGTGACATCATGTTGTTGGTACGTGTTGTTTGGAGGAACCTTGCGATTTTGGCCTGTAGTTGACATGTTGAGGCAGTGTCGTGATGTTGGCAGGTGGGTGGCATGCCCTCATGATGGTGTTATTGTCACCATGTTGTGTTGTTGGAGTGACATGATAATGCCAGTGTTGCTGTGTTAAAGGCATGACTTAGCACCGTGTTGTGAAGCACATTCTTTGATTACGGCTTTCCTTCTTTTTTGCCAGATTGCCTAACTGTCTGGATTAGGTTAGATTTTCTTCTCACATCTCCAAAGTCAAATGTATGATTTCATTTGGGGCAGAACAATCGCTTCTTTAGGCTGCTAAGGCAAACCTCATATATTCATTCTGAGGCAGTTCTAGAACATATATTTGGTGTTTATTTGTTTTGATGAAGGCTGACATACTCAAAATAGTGGAGAGATAAGGATCACAAAAGTATAACAAATTCCTCCAGCATAATATCCTTGGGGTATATCTAGTCCCTTGGGGTAATAGTGGGCAACACACTATACATCACAACTAAGCTGTATACTTTTTTTTAAGATAAAAAAATTTTAATTGAGAGAGCAATATTGACAGGATGTCCAGCAAGATGCTTCTGATCCAGATACATCAATGTGATTGGTAGATATGAGGAATTTAGACATTGAGAGGATTAAGACATCAGGGGATTTTGAACATAGATAATTAGTACACTGATGTGCTAATGGCTGAGTATCTGTGACTGATTAATGCAAGCCTTCTTTAAAATTATTATTATTTTGTATCTTTCCAAAAAAGCAGCAGTTATTTTCACTCAGAGACCTTGGCTGACATGACCCATATGACATGTAGTCAAGCTAACATGCAGTTTCTTTGGGAGATCACAAAGGGTCTCCACTTGACATTTGAGGATAAATCTTAAACAACGGTAACACAGTTCATCTGAAACTCATTTTGTGAGTCCCTTTCCCAGTTATCATCTAAAATAAATGTAAGGTGTAAATTTTCTGTCTGCCAAGTACTTAGTAGACTGCCACTCAGGAACTGAGAAGAGCTAAACAACACAATCGCTTTGTGGAGTGAGAAAAGACCGACAAATAACTTTTTCAGTGAAGAGGATGCTAGGCTTTTGAGACAAAGGAGCAGGCTCTGGCAGATATTATCAATATTGAAAGACTTTGAATACTGGTTGAATAATGGGGTTGTTCCCTGTCATCTGAGGACCAGCAACAGGAGTATGGATTTTTTCAGGCAAAACAAATCTTGAAGATCATTTCCAAATAAATTGTGATCTGTATCATTGGAGGAACAACCTACACCAGTGAAATTATAGTTTTTAAAGGACTGATGTGTATATACATATATATGTACAAATTACAAATACATATGTATTTATATACATATTCAAATCTTTGGTGGAAGGAATACATTCTCAGTACTATGACTGCCATTGCTCACCTCTCAACCAAACTTACGGAAAATAGAAGCTACAGGAATAGAGAAGGGAAGACAGATTTAAGATGTATGGCAGAGTTGGAAGCATAACAGTCTCAATATGAATGAAATGACAGAGTGAAGAAGTAAGGTAGCTACAAGATTTCAAAGATGAATTGTATGGTAGAGACACAGATTTAGTAAAGCAGCAAGTGTGGAAAAGATAAATCTGGTTTTGAACAAACTCATAAATTGAAGAGACTGATGGAACATCTAAATTTCTGTGTAAATTATTTATTAGGAATCAGTATTTCTGAGAATTTTCCTCTAATTCTTTTTCCATTTTCTACAGAGGAAGACTAAGTGTCATATAGTTACTCACCTAAACATTGTACCAATTTTTTTTCTTTTTACTTTTCCTTCTTCCTCTTTCCCTCCTCGCCCTCCCTTCTTCCCTCTCTTTCATCTTCCTTCCTTCCTTCCTTCCTCCCTCCCTCCCTCCCTTCTCCCTCCCCCTCCCTCCTTCTCCTTCTCTCTCTCTCTCTCTCTCTCTCTCTCTCTCTCTCTCTCTCTCTCTCTCTCTCTCTCTCTTATTACAGACAACTATAGTTGAATAGCAATGAATGGATAGCAAAAAGGGTAGGAGATAGGATACCTAGATCTGTGTCCTTCCTTGTTTATTCTTCAGTGTACAGGTTGGAACAGTCTCTTAGTATGGAACCAATTCTGTAGATCAAATCTAATTAAATTGTGGGTTGCAACCCCATGCAAGATCCCATAAGTGAATATGGGAGGTGCAAAATTATGATTGATTATCAGTAAATGTCTGATTTCCATAAGTATTTTATATGCCTATGCACCCTGAATTGCATAAAAATTTCTTGGGCAAAGAGGGGTTGCAAATGGAAAAAGCTTAAGAAGCCCTGCTCTTGGTCATAGTTCAGTGGTATCAGTAGAGGAAATAGTAATAGAGCCCTTTCTTTTAATACACGTTTAGTGAATTCCTGCTATTTGCTAGGTGTGGTACTGACTCTATCCTCAATGCATTTGCCATTTGAGTATAGAAGAATAAAAAAATGACTTTATCAAGAAAGGAAAACATGATGAGCATCCCAAGAGAGGCATAAAGAAAATGCCACAGAAATTCAAAAAAAGGCTCCCACTTTGGGCCAAAGGGAGATTCAAAGATGGTTTCATAAAATGTGTTATTTGAATAGAATCTGAAAGAATATTTAAATTTCAACAAGATGAAATGGCCCTCATTTTGGGAAAAGAGAAATATGAAAGCAAAGTGGGCCATAGAACAATGAATGTGTTTGAGAAAAGCAATTAATCTATTTTAACTGGAAGATAGGATATATGTTGGGTAGTTCATAGAGTCAGAGAATTCAGAACTAAAGGCAAGGTACCTTAGAGAGTTAGTCTGAATTTTCAGATGAAGAAATTAAAACTATTTCTAGTTATATGTAAAAATGCTCTAAATCACTATTGATCAGAGAAATTCAAATTAAGACAACTCTGAGGCAGCATTACACAAAAACAGATTGGTTAAGATGACAGGAAAAGATAATGATGAATGTTGAGTAGAACTGGGACACTACTACATTTTTGGTGGAATTGCAATCTGATCTAACCATGCTGAAGAGCAATATAGAACTATGCCCAAAGTGCTATCAAACTGCATATCCTTTGAGACAGCAATGTTTCTAATGGGCCTGTATCCCAAAGAGAGTATAAAAAAGGAAAAGGACCTACATGTGCAAAAAATGTTTGTAGCAGCCCTTTTTGTGGTAGAAAGGAACTGGAAACTGAATGAATGCCCATCAATTGGGGAATGGCTGAATAAGTTATGGTATATGAATGTTATGGAATATTATTGTTCGATAAGAAACAATCAGCAGGATGATTTCAGAGAGGCCTAGAGAGATTTACATGACCTGATACTAAGTGAAATGAGTTAGAACCAAGAGAACATTGCACACAGCAACAAGATTATGTGATTATCAATTCTGGTGAATGTAGCTTTTTTCAACAATGAGCTAATTCAGGTCTGTTCCAATGGTCTTGTGATGAAGAAAGCCATCTACATCCAGAGAGAGGACTGTGGGCACTGAATATAGATCACAACATAATATTTTCACTTTTTGTTGTAGTTTACTTGCATTTTGTTTTCTTTCTCATTTTTTTTTTTTACTTTTTGATCTGATTTTTCTTGTGCAGCATGATAATTGTGGAAATATATAGAAGAATTGCACATGTTTAACATATACTGGATTACTTGTTGTCTAGGGGAGGGGTTGGGAGGAAAGGGAGAAAAAATTTGGAACATAAGATTTTGCTAGGGTGAATTTTGCAAATTATTTATGCATATGTTTTAAAAACAAAAGGCATTTTTAAAAAAGCAGAAAAAAAAAGTTAGTCTGATAACTTGTTGATGAAACTAAGGCCCAGAAAATAAGTGACTTGCTTAAAATTATACAAGTAGTAAATAGCAAAATCAGTATTTGAATCCAGGGCCCCTGTTGTCAAATTCACTGTTATTCTACTGCTATCATGCTGTAACAGTAGAGGAGAGCACAGAGAGATTTTGCAGCCTGGTGATGGTAGGGCTTGGTCTATTAGTCTCCAACATTTGTCTTCCAGATGTTTACATTTTCACATTTGTGCTTTTGTTGATGCTGTTTTTTAACTGTAATATGTCTGTTTATTCCTGTCTCCTATTCAATTCTAGTCTTCCTTAAAAAGTTCTTAAGGCCTTCAAAAAGCCTCTAGCCTTCCTTGACTCAAACACTACCTCATAGACCTTCCCTGACCATACCAACCCACAGTGATATCTCTATCTCCTGAATTCATGACATTTATTGTTCATAAAATTTATCACATGGTCTTTTGACATGCTTTATCCTTTCTTTGTACTGTTATTTAACTCAGACTCTTTAATTTTCATGTATATAAATCAAGTATGACTGATGTGTTTACCCAATTAGATGGTCAGCTACTAAAGGCAGGAACTCTTTTCTTCTTTTCCTCTTCCTCCTTCTCCTTCTTTCCACAGTACTTAATACAGTGTTATTCACAAGCTAATAAATAAAATCTATCGAATGAATATTCTCATCTGTAAATTAATAAATTGGCTTTCTGGAACAAATTAGTACAGTGCCCATATGGTAACCTCAATGCATTTTAAAACTCTTTGAAGGCAGAAAGTACAAGATTAATATTTAACATTTTTAATTGAAATAAATATAATGTACATTTAAATGTACTTAAACTCTTCATGATTAATAATACTAGCTCACATGTATGTAAGTTTGCAAAATGTCATACATGTCATAAAATACTATCTCTTTAAGGCTCTTTTCATAATAAGCACTTGGATAATGCTTGTTGCTTGTTAAGAGCATTCTTTTGATCACGGTAGAAAGTTCTTAACTTGGGATCAAGAAGATCTTAGATTTCAGGGAGTCTATAAACTTGGACAGGTTAAAATGGCATCTTTATGTTCATTAACTTTTAACTGAAATTTAGCATTTCCTTTACTTAAAAGCGTCATTTTGGTATGGGATCCATACGCTTCACCAAACTGCCAAAGGGATCTATGACCAAAAAAAAAAAAAAAAAAAAAAGTCAATCCTTGCTCCAGGACATTTCTTTTCAAGATGTAATCCTCTTGTGAAAGAGGTAAAACAGCAACCCTTCATGCTAAATAAGTTGTCATAAACAGCAAATTAAATTCCTAGTGAAGCCCTTGGGGAAATATTTATTGAATAATAAATATGGCTCAAAGTTGGACACTCTGGATGGTGCTCAATTAATTTTATAAGCATTTATTGAACTCCTATTATGTGGCAGCCACTGAGTAAATTTTTATATGGGAAGCAGGAAAAATATGGAATAGCTTCTATTCTGGTGATGAAATGCAGCGTGGGCACGGACACCTTTTAGGGATGTGGTGGTTATTGAAGCTCGGGACAAATTCATGAGGCTTAGAGCGACTTGAGAACTTGGAGATTGTCCACCTCTTAATTAAGGAAGCAAAAGATTGGAGGTTAACAATAATGACAATAATAAAACATAAACAATACTACTAATGATAACGACACGGAAGCCTCCAGTGAGAAGCCTCGCTGGAGGCGCCCATCTCATTCAGTCATTGCAGTTTACACCTGACAACTCTGACGGCTCAGAACAGGGTCCCTCCCTCCACCGGACGCGACGGGAGTGTGCTTGAAATGTTTGTTTTATAATTTTGCTGAGGGACAACCCTGAGCTGCAATTTTCCGGGTTCGAAGTCTCAAATAAATTAAGCACGTGACAAAGGCAAACTAGTTAGCCAGGAAGTTTTCTCAACTTCGGTCAAAAGGATGGGTTCAAACAAAGAGCATCAACTATTTGTTATGTCTTTTAGTAATATCACTAACTTCAGTTTCTTTTACCTCCAACACAAAGAATTTCCTTCCCCGAAGTTCCTCCGTGCTCATCCAACCTAATCTCTAGGCCTTGGCCCCGACCTAGAGAGCTGGGGGAAAGATAACAGCTGCCAAAGCCTTATTTGCCCAAGACAGACTCCTTTAAGACGCCTTCCTCTTTAAGAAACTCACTCACGTGGCTGCTGTGTTGTGTGCGCTCAGCTGGGAGGTGGGTGGTTCCTGAAGAGCGCCACATAGGCTGTCCAGGGGGAAGGGGAGGAGCTATCCATCGGGATTGGTTAGGAAGGAAAGGGAGAAAGGGTCAGAGGCGGGGCAAGTCTCGAGGAACTGGCTTGCCCAGGGACAGCTAAGGGAGGGGTGGGCCTCACTGCAGGGGGGTGGGGGTGGGGGAGGGTAGTTAAGGAAGGGGCGGGACCCCGAAGAAGGGGCGGGGCCCACGAGAGTAGGTGGCTTGGACCAACCCGAGAACCGGACGAGTGAGGGGCGGGGCCACGCTGGATGATTGACGCCCAAGGCCGGGCCACTGGGAGGCGGGGCCAAGGCTGGGGCCCGACTGAGACCGAGAGACGGGAGCGGCCAAGGCGCTTTACCTCAGCTGAGGAAGCAACAGCCGCCTCCGCCGCCGCTGCCGCGGACCGACCCTACGGCCAGGCCGCTCGAGGTAAGTCCGGGTCTCTGGCTAGGGCGCAGCCTAGTAATGTGGGAACTCTCTGGGCCTGGCGGTGTGGAAGGGCTCCGGGCCAGGGATCGAACTGGAGGAACTGCCTCCTGGGGACTGCGCGGCCGCCACCGTCTGCTTTCCCTTCCCCCCTCCTCACGGGCTCCGGAGGCGCTGCCGCAGGAGCAACCGGGAAAAAAAAAAAAAAAAGCACTCTTAGGCCTGCCGAGGAGGCGGCGGCGGCAGCAGACTGAACACTGCGGGAAATGGAGAGGAGACGGGCCCGGGTGAGGCCCGCACCATCCCCGGGGCCCCTCCCCCCCTAGACTTAGCTCAGCCTAGACCCACCTCTTCTCCGCCCAGCCCTAGTTCAGCCTGGACCCCCTCCCCCAGCCCAGCCACTTCTCAGCCTGAACACCCCTCCCCCATCTACGGTTCTGCCTGGACGCCCCTCCCCCAGTCACAACTCAAACCAGACCCCCTCTTCCAGACCAACCACTACTTAGCCTGGAGTCCCCTGACCTCTTTCCCACCCAGCCCACCATTCCTCAGCCTCCTACCTCCCTTTCTCCAGCCACAACTCACCTGCACTCCCTCCGCCCATGTACAACTCGGTCCCCAGTTCTCAAACAACTCAAAACTTCCAACATAGCTTTAACTCCTCCTTCCCAGAACTTGAACCCCCAAATCAATTCAACTTAAATCCTCCCCATCCCTTTCTTGTCCTCTTCCCCTCTGCTCGACAGCAGCCTAGCCTCTGCAATAACCCCATCACCATCTCTTTTCCTTAAGGTACCATAGCTATAGCTTCAACCTCATACTATCCCCCACCCAAGACCCAGCCATGACAGCCATAGCAGCCTCTTCTTCCCTTTCTCAGCCTCAGCTGCTCTCCAGTTCCCATTTAAAGAAAAGACCTAATTGTACCTGTTCTCACAGCTTTCAGACCCCGTCCCATCCCCAGTTTAGATGTTTTTACTTAAGTGGAATAGGTTCCCTACAACTCCCACCAAGAAGTTATTTCCCCCTTAAAACGTTTGTATAAACTGCAACGTGACAGAGCAGCAACTTTTTCCCTTTTACTACCTTGTTAATGTCTGTCTATATGTAATTTTTTTTCATGGTCCCCAGAGTTGTATCATCCACTTGCATTAAAGATAAAAACAAATCCTCTCTCCTGGGCTAAGTGCTGTGTCTTGGCGTGGGGTGACCCTGTTAGGTCACCATTTCTCTTTAGTAACTGGGGCTTTATCTTAAGATACGAGGACAATTGTGACTGTCCTTATGAGTAAATTGATTTGGTCTCAACCTAATGGGAGGTTTGGGGGCGGTTGGTGTCACTCCAGGGCTTGCTGGGGACCCATCTGTGTGTGTTTCTGATTGTTCTTGGCTGCCTACCCAGTCCAGCTTCCCCCCGCAGCTCTGCCCTCGTCCCTTCCCCCTCCTAAGGTTGCGCTGGGTTGCTCTAGCCTAGCTCAGCTGTTTCCTGCCAGTATTTGTTGTGCTGTAGGAGGTCTCCGATTCTCGTTCTCTAAACCTTACTCGGGCTTCTTTTTGATTGGCTCCTGCTTAGTCACGTGTCTCGCAATCAGCTGTTTCCCTGGTCTCTTTGTATGGAGTCTGATCCCACTGCGCACAGGCTCTGTTTTCTTCTGTAGTCGGCGGAGGGCGCTAGCAATTCTCTTTGCTCAGCCGCAGTTCCTGCTGTTCCCTGCTTCTGTGCCAAATTGGCTTCCAAATATAGGAGGCCTCAGTGACAAAATCTTTTTTGGGAGAGACTGGTAGGGGGCGTACCTGTGGTATGCTAATATATTTCTTGTTTATGTTGCAGTCTCATTTCACTATAATTCTGGACAATTGTACGCAGAACAGAGCAATGAGAATAATAGGAACTAATCGTCTGCATACAAGTAAATCGAATTCTACGATTCTGACATTTGCATTAATCTCTTTTACAAGTGATTTTGATCACTGGTGTTGGCAGAATTTTCATCCTTTTCCCTTATAAACTTAACTATGAAGTCCGTTTGTATAGCAGGTCACTTAAGAATTTTTTCATGTCTGATGAGATGATTTGCTCTTGAAACAACCTTGCTGTTAAGTAATAGATCATTTGCTAATTTTGCGTAATTGTCTGTGTTTCAGTGACAGTTGAACAAAACAGACCGGGAATGGACTTTTTCCAAACTAAATCCTGTGATAATTTGGGTTGGGCAGTATATTGTAGAGCAATATATAACTAAATAAAATCTGTGTGTGTGTGTATAATGGTTATATATGCCAACATGTATATGCTTGTCTCTCTACATTGCTATATATTTGTTTATCTCTGTTCAGGCAGATAAAACTGTATAATTCCTACTGTTAGAGGAAATAAGATTAAATAGCCCTGAAGGAGGGAATGGTTTGGGTTAGGTAAAGGGGGGAAGAGGAAAGGAATTTTAGAAGAAAATATAGCAAAAGCAGAGTCTTAAACTGCTTAGTAAGGAGACTGCATTAGAAATGATTCTTTTTTGAATAGATGATTGGATAGGTTGAATGAGGCAAGTTTTATCATGCATGGCAGGATTTTATCCTATAGGCATTGATAAGTCATTTGAAGGCTTCCTTAATAGTCCTAGTCTATGGCTCTCTCTACCTTCTCTAAACTCTTACAACATTTATTGCTAACACTTCCCACTGTAAAGATTTTTGTTTTACTTCATTGTATATCCTTCCCAACCAGAATGTAAACTGTGAGGCAATAACTAGCTTTTGTTCTCTGCAAGTAGTAGCACTTAGCTGATGAGTTAGGTAGTGAATTTTGCCACCTTCTAGATTAAAAGAGAAACAGTCCCTCTCCTCAAGGAGCCTATATTCTATTTGTAATAGGAAATATTCTTTCCACTGAGACAGTATTTAGTTTGTTTGATTATTTAATTTTTTGAGCAAGGGAACTGTGTAATGAAATTTTTAAAAATATAGACCTGGGATTTCTGTGTGGGTAGGCCCCCCCACCAATGTCAGACACGATTCCATATCTTCTTTTCTTTGCAATTCTTGTCCTTTTAAGCTAAACTTTAAACTTAGTACACTGTGATGTGTTTAAAACAGAAATAATAAAATGAATGTGGTTCCACTTAAAACATTTTCTTCCTATTTAGATTCCTAGATTTAGATTAGACTCATTACCAGTTGAGCAGCAGTGTAATACTCTTTTTCATTTATTTATTTATTTGTTTTTTTGTTTTGGTGGTGAGGGTAGTGGGAACCATAGGGATTTTCAAAAATTACCCATTTTGATGGTGGTGTGATCTTGCTTAACACACAGTAATAATAACTGTTTGAATTAAATCTGTGAAGTGAACATTTTCTTTTAGTATTTTTACTTTAAATTTATTTTGTGAGAAGGAATATGAAGTTGGGAGATGAGAAAAATAAAAGTTTTGCTAAGAGGATTAGAAAAAACATGATTAATTAATGGTAAAACCGAACCTAAGAAGTAGTTTCTAACCTTACTAGATGATTGTCCATATGATTATATTGTGTTTGTTTTCAGTGTAGTAATGAAAGAAAGGTACATAGCATTGTTACCCAGGACTGGAAAGTTATATAAAATTATCTTGAATATCCTCTATCAAAGTTTTTTGTTTTTATTTTTGTTTACACAGCATTTACTATTTAAAATATGTTTGTTGAAAGGGAAGGTGGCTATATTAGCAAAAAAAAATTTGCAAGCGCTTAAAGGCTCCTCCAGAGCTTAAAAATTTTTGACCACATATTTTTTGTACCTTAATTATGTCATGAATGTGATACTTTAACATTGTTTCTGCCAAACAAACTGAATTATAGGCAAATTTACCTTAGAAGTCTTTTATTTATTTACTTTGTTTCTGATAAATTGCTCATCAGTTTTGCTTCAGAATGCATTAGGACATGTGAATGATTATTAAATAATTTTATGGAAAGGTGTTTCTCAGAGATTATCACACCAGTCAATTATTTTGCTGACTCATTGAATTACATCATTAGTTCCTTTTCCAGTGTTGACTAAGATAAATGTGTTTTGTAAATATCATTAGCATTATTGAAATTACATTGAAATACAAGTTTGGAGATTGTTAAGGAAAAAACTTATCTTTCATAGGAAAGGACAAACATTATTAAAAATAAATGGTTTCTGGATTTTCAGCTTTTACTGAAAACAAAATAAAAATGGTATAGTATTACCAAAAAAATAATATAAGGAAAGTTCTGTTTTCTTGAATATTTCTTAACTAAAGGAAATAAATTATTCCATTGTTCTGAGAACTGACTTTATGGGTTAATCTTATTTGATTATTCATATCTCTGTTTACTATGCAATTGTCCATAAACTTACATATACAAATTAGCAAAATGAGATCTAATAATAATAAACATTTATATGACACTTTGTTCCAGGAACTGTGATGATAACTTTATAAATATCTCATTTGATCCTCACAACAATTTTTTGAGGTAGAAGTAGGTGCTATTATTTTTACAGATAAGAAAATGAGGGAAATAAAGGTTAAACTTTCCCAAAGTCACACATCTAATAAGTATTGTAAGATCAATTTTAAATTTGTCTTCTTGACTCCAGACATGTTACCTGCCTGGTGGCATCTTTAAATGGTGTTTTGTTTTTGTTTTTTAAAGGATATCAAGTTTGTTTTAATCAAATGTTAAAAACTCACGAATTTTGATTAAGAAAACCATGTGAAAGTATAGTACTATGATTAATTACATTTCATAGGCCTTATTAGGGACAATTCCTCAAATATGACTTTTCTTCACATCTACTTCAACCAGATCAGAAACAAACACAAACCTGAATTGATTAAATTCTTTCTAGATTTACTGAATAAAAGACTAAAATACAATTTTATGATTGTAGCTTAAGACATTAAAAATCAGAAACTTAAAATGTTTCAAATATGTTTTAGCAGATGGATGAGAAGATTAAAACTGAACTGCCTTTATTATATATGTTTTAAACCTGTATAACTCAATTTGAAAACTTCAGAATGAACCAAACTCCCCCCCCCCAGTTATTTCATTGCAAAATGAATAAATGAATAGTTATTCAGTGAATAAGACTATCTTCTTTGGGGTACTTCTGCTACCTTGGACTTACTACAATATAATTAGCAGTCTTTTCATGTGAGAAGGGGAGAAATTAAAACAGGGGCTAATAGTTTGTTATTTGTCTCAGGACATGTCAAGTCAACTAAAGGAATGCAGGTGTTGACTATAGTTTTATTAAAAAACTGAATCTGGGGGTAATTAAAGCTTTTTTCTTTTTTTTAAATAAGCTGTTTTCTCCAAACCTTAGTACAATCATGTTAATCACAGTGAATAGTAGTAGTAGTCTGTTCAAATAAAGTATGATGAAATTAACCTCAAGACAAAAGGCTCTCAAGTGGCCATTTCCTTGGACTCTTGGAAACTTTCTTCTGCCATCATGAAAAGATTTTGAAAAGGCAAGTTTCTCTTCTAGAATAAAGAAAATAATTGTGTCATATATTTAAAATCAGATTTTCAATGATCTCTTGCCTTTATATCACTTACATTTCCCCCATATATCTCTCCCTCTTTCTGTCAGAGGCCATAATTTCTGGTAACAAAAAAAAAATTTTAACAAGATTAAAAAAATAATTATCTTAATTTATGACAAATCTGACTTTATATGTTGCATTCCATACCTTTGATCTCTCACATCTGCAAAGGACCAGGGGAAGATGTCTTTTTATATCTCTGTTTAGTTATTAATTTTGCAACATACAGTTTAAAATTTTTAGTCATTGTTGCTCTTTTTCATTTGTCTTTCTGTATATTATTTTCTTGGTTCTGCTTGCCTCATTTTCCCTTAATTCCTGAAAGTCTTTTAATGTTTCTGCATTATGTTAGTCACTTCTTACAGAACAATAATCCATTACATTAATGTACCACAAATTGTGTAGCCATTCCTCAAATGACAGGCATCTACTTTGTTTCCAATTATTTGCTACTACAAAAATATTGCCCTAAATATTTTCGTATATTTGGAGTCATTCCTTTTGACATTGAGCTTCATGGAATATGATAAAGTAGAATCTCTGGATCAAAGAATATGGACATTTAGTCAATTTGCATGATTCCAAATTTCTTTCCAGAGAGTCTTTTTCAACTAATTTACTGATTTTTACCTGTCTGCTTTCCAGTGTTCCCAGTAGTCCTTATCAAAGAGTTCCATTTTTTTGCTAACATAGTAAACCTATGTGTTCTTCAGTTTTATTGCCTTTGCTTTTCTTTTTCCAGATTGTCCTTCACTTTAGCATATTTGTACTCCAAGACTCTTGTTCTTTCTTGATGCTTCTTTGGAGAAACTGAACAAGTAGATTTATAGCTTTCTACTGTGCTTATTACTTCTGCTGTACAGGCAGTAAACTTTAACATTTATTCTTTATTAATTTTATTCTTTTGTGGTTTACTTTTTCTTTTGCAGCATTCTAGAACGTCCTGTTGTGCTTCCATGCTCTCTTGGGAGTTCACAGGTTCTGTGTTTTATCAGGCATTGGTTCAATTTGCTTTGTCTTGTAATATTTATTTAGAGACATTTATACTTATTTTTATTAGTCATCCTTTTAATTTTAGTATCCTTTCTATCTTCTTGTGCTCTGTTTTTCATTGAAGTGGTTGGAGGTTTTAATTTCTTTCTTACATTCTCTTGTCATTTGCTTCTGAGTCCTCCCTTTTTGGTGGGAATACCTCCCAGGGCTGAATGGGCAACTTTGATCTCTGATTTTTTTTTTTTTTTTTCTTTTTCTTTGCTCCAGTCTAAGTTGAGAAGAGAGTGAAGGAGATGAAGCAAACAGGACTGACTTTTGTTGGATTTGAGACCCATTTTACCAGTTTCCTGCTCCAATTCTATCCCTAGTTCCTATCTCCTTCATCTTTGACTGGGCTGAATCAATCTGCTGCTTTTTTTTTTTTTTTTTTTTTTTCAGGGTTGGAAAGAAGGCAGAATATGTATTCTAGGCAGTCTGCAGCTTTTGGGGTTCCCTAACCTAGAGGCTACTGAAAAAATACAAAGACCATTTTCTTTCCCTACTCTCCCTTTATATCTCCCACAGTATACTTCTCACTGTTTCATTATGCATTTTGTAGATGGGCAGTCATTTAAAAGACCTAGAAATTAAGAGAGATCTTTATTACATATCTTAGTTCTAATATCCATCCCCTGTGTAACCTTGGATAAGACTTGAAACTTTCCAACCTATCCTTCACAATTTGGCCTACCTGCTTTACATACCAGTAACATATTTTGGGGTTCACTTTATCTTAGTCATCTACGATTTTTAGTTAGTCATTTTAGAGGGGGGAAGGGAACAAACATTTAAATGTTTGATACATCATTGTTTGCCACAAGAACATGATTCAGGAAGCAGGATGCTTTGATTTATTCCATGGTATGATTTCTTGTCCCCTATTTTAAAGGAAGAGAAAAGACAGGATCAAGATTGCAATTTTTTTTTTAATTGTAACTTTTTTTTGACAGAACATATGCTTGAGTAATTTTTTACATTATCCTTCGCACTCATTTCTGTTCTGACTTTTCCCTTCCTTCCCTCCATCCCCTTCCTTAGATGGCAAGCAGTCCTATACATGTTAAATATGTCACAGTATATCCTAGATACAGTATCTGTGTGCAGAACCGAACCAGGAAGAATTGGATTCATTAGGTAAAAATAACCCGGGAAGAAAAACAAAAATGCAAACAATTTACACTCATTTCCCAGTGTTCTTTCTTTGGGTG
The DNA here is from genome assembly GCF_016432865.1 of Antechinus flavipes. Lineage (NCBI taxonomy): Eukaryota > Metazoa > Chordata > Mammalia > Dasyuromorphia > Dasyuridae > Antechinus > Antechinus flavipes. Next base: position 220,586,139 of record NC_067399.1, on the reverse strand, counting down.
TAACTGTTTCTGTCAATCCATTGATCAACTGGAACTGAATTAGATCTTCTCTTTGTTGAAGAAATCCACTTCCATTAGAATACATCCTTAAACAGTATGTGATCTCCTGTTTCTGCTCATTTCACTTAGTATCAGTTCATGTAAGTCTCTCCAAGCCTCTCTCTATTCATCCTGATGGTCATTTCTTACAGAACAATAATATTCCATAACGTTCATATGCTACAATTTACCCAACCATTCTCCAATTGATGGGCATCCATTCAATTTCCAGTTTCTAGCCACTACAAACGGGCTGCCACAAACATTTTGGCACATACAGGTCCCTTTCCCTTCTTTAGTATTTTTTTGGGATATAAGCTCAGTAGTAGCACTGCTGGATCAAAGGGTATGCACAGTTTGATAACTTTTTGGGCATGATTCCAGATTGCTCTCCAGAATGATTGGATTCATTCACAACTCCATCAACAATGCATCAGTGTCCTAGTTTTCCCACATCCCCTCCAACATTCATCATTATTTTTTCCTGTCATCTTAGCCAAGATTGCAAAATCTTAATCAAGGATGGGATCACCTCCGAGGAAGGTCTTCTGTACTTGACATTTATATCTCCATTATCACTTCTCCTATCTTTCTAGCCTCTTTATATAATGTTCTCCTTCTTACAATTTATTGATTGTTCAGTCAAATTTGCCTTCTTTTTCTTCACATGGCACTCTGTCTTTTCTCAGTGTTCTTATATTGGGTGTCTCATCCACACTTGGAATGTCTTCTTCCTTTTCTTCCCCATCATCAAGTCTCCTCTTTTTAAGACTTAGAAAATATTATCTTCTAGAGTCTTTCCTGATTTCTCCCCTTACCAAAGTGCTAATGTTATCCTTTCCCAAATATTTTGTGTTTGTTTTTTATTTATTATATACCTCTCTTAATATCTTTTTGATAGAATTGCAAGCGGGAGCAAGGAATATTTCATTTTTGGTTTGTTTTAGGTTTTGTATATACAATTTCTGGCACATAGGTTAGGGATAGAGGTTATAACTGTGACTTTATTATTGGCATAGGGAATTATTGGGTGAGGAAACTCCAACTAGTGGGGATCACCATTTTTCTGCAACTAAAGTCTTGAGAATTTCTTGGAGCACTCAGAGGTTAACTGACTTTCCCAGTCAAATAGCTAATCATGTACTTGAACCTGGGTCTCGGCTTTAAGGCCAGCTGTGAGTCTGGCATGTGATGTGATAATCTCCAACACATAGTAGGTAGTTAATAAATAATTTATAATTATTGTCCCTTTTTCTCCCCATGCCACCCTGCCCCACCTCCCATTTCTAAATACAATTTACTTTTCAGTTTGTGAGAGTTGTCATTGTGGCTGCTTCTATCTACAATTTAGACAGTGGGGTCTAGGCATATCTCACCCAAGTTGGAAGAAGTGTAACTCTCGTCTAATGTTCTTTGGGTTCATTAAATAGTTATTTTCATTAGGGACTAAACATATAATAAGTTCTAGTCTGTTAGGTATTGTGCCAGAAATAATCAAAAATGAAATAGCCCTTAATCTCTTTTTATTATTAGAGGAAAACATATATTTATATAGAAAATATATGCAAATTAGTTCTAGTGAGTAGGGAAAAGGAAGATACTAGAGAAGCTATAATAGTTTAGAACATTATGATGGTCTTAGGAAATAGTGAATGACAGACACATTTAGCTTCACAGAGAAGCTTGTTTCCCCCTATAGGGAAGTAGGAAGTGAAGGGGGAAAGAGAGAAGGCTATAGGGAGAACCAAAGTAGAAGAGGAAAGTAGTATAAGAAAGGAGAAGGGGCTGAAAAGGGGAGGGTTGCTTGAGGAAAGTGGTGGTCAGAAGCAAAATACTGGGGAAGAAGAAAAGGGGGAAAGAAAAGAGAAAAATATAATTGGGGGTAAACAAGATGGTAGGAAATACAGAGTTAGTAATTTTTATCTGTGAATGTGGTGAACTCTCATAAAATGGGCAGAATTATATATGCGTGTGTGTATATACATATATATAAATGATGTTTTTTAAAGATGAATCTGGCCACATAAACAGGATGAATTAGAAGTTAAAGAAACAGGTGGCAGGGAGTCGGTTATAAAACCACTGAAATAATCAAGGAGAGTGATGAATTAGTTGGGTGACATCAGCTGAGATGGATGAGGAAAAAAATAATTCAAAGGACTTGGTCATTGGATGTGAAATAACAAGAGTTAAAAGGGACCACAAGGTTTCTAGTGAAGCTTAAAGCTTAAAAGTATGATGGTACCACTGAGAGAAATAGTGAAATCTATTGAGGAACTAAGAAAAGGTTAAGTTTGGTTGGGGGCATGAGTTTGAAGTGATGTTGAGATAGTCAAATGGAGATGTTCAACACAGATGGTGAAAGATGTCACACTAAATACAACAAAATCATTTAAGGAAGTAATGTACTCAGAGTTTTTCTATAGTTTATAAATTTCCAAATGCCTATTTGACTTAAAAAAAAATGTGTATATATACATATATACACACACACACATATATATATGTATATATATACATACATACATACATACATACATATATATATTGCTCTTTGTTATCTTGTCTAAACAATAGTCTATTAACTGTTTTTAAAGTCTTTTGTTTTTAAAAAGACTCTTTATCTTTCCAGCTAACCTTATTTCTCTCTAAACATTCATATATAATATTTCTGTTAAGATGTGATTCATCTTCCTACCCAATCCCCAGCCATTGCTCACATTTTTAATCCTATCTGGAATCCCCTTCCTCATACTTTCTGCTATTAACCATGTAGAGTAAGCCAGATAATTATCTTTCCCTTCTTTAATTTCATATAGTATTAAATACCTGTCACTGGTTCCCAATCTTTGGTTTATGGGAACCCCTTTTAACATAAGAATTCTTTGATCACCCTCCAACACTAACACACAATAACAATTGAAGTGTTATTCAGTTGAGTAGGAAAACATGTGACCAAAAACTATAGAGTTTGAATAGCATTTGAAGGAATTTGTCTTAGTCACAGCAGCATCAGTGTTTATTTTAAAAACTTATTTATGCATTTTTGACACTAAATAAGCATCAAAATGTCAATTTGGGGTACAAGGATTTTTGGAGTTCTTTGATAATAACACACCTGGGAACTAGTAATCAATACTACTTATTTGACACTTAGCAAACATTCCTTTGTGCTATTATTTTTATATAGGTGTCATAGTTGCTCAGCTAAATTGTATGTTACTTGAGAGGAGTGATCCCTTATGTTCTTCTATCAAGTGTGCCCAGAATAATGTTTTGCACAAAAATAGTCAATAAGTGTATGGTTGGCAGTCATAAACTTTTAAATATGTTGCTATGTCAGGGTGATCTGTCATTGCTGTTGTTTAGAAGTCTATATTTTTTTTCTTATTTTTTTCTTCCATAACATTCATATATCACAATTTATTCAGCCATTCCATTCAATTTCCAGTTTTTAGCCACTACAGAAAAAGGGCTGCCACAAATATTTTTGCACATACAAGTCCCTTTTCCTTCTTTAATGTCTCTTGGGGATATAAGCCCAGTAGTAACATTTCTGGATCAAAAGATATGCACAGTTTGATAACTTTTCGAGTATAGTTCTAAGTTGCTCTCCAGAATGGTTGGATCCATTCATAGTTCCATCAACAATGCATCAGAGTCCCAGTTTTCCCAATCCCCTCCAACATTCGTCATTATTTTTTCCTGTTATCTTAGCCAATCTGAGAAGTGTATAGTGAAATCTCAGAGTTCTCTTAATTTGCATCTCTCTGATCAGTAATGATTTGGAACACTTTTCATATGACTAGAAATAGTTTCAGTTTAGAAGTCTATGTTTTAAAAACTCTTTACTAACAATGTCATTTGCTTAAATCTGAATTTAAATCACCATCCATAGTCTACTGTCATATTATGTATGTCAAGGCCAAAATTTTCTTCCTAGAAAATTTGGTTTTTGATTTTATAAATATTACATGAGAGTGGGGAAATGATATAGGAGGAAAGGATATAGGATATTATGAGAGAGATATTGTACATTTAAAAAAAAAGATCTTTACTCATCTTTGTTGTTCACATCATCTAGATTTCTTCTTTTATCCCTCCTCCTCCTAGAGAACCATTTCTTATAAAATTGTTCCTTTTTTTTTTTTTTTTAAGAAAAAGGAAATTTTAAAAAATTCATTAGAATTAGTCAACACAGTGAGAAAATCCAATCTTGTTTATAATGTATTATACCCAAGAAGCTGAGTCTCAAAAAGGCTCAGAACAGGGGAGGTGTCATCATTTCTTTTCTTTGGAGCCAACCTTGTTGTTGTTGTTTTTTAAATACCGTTTGCAACATTCAGATTCAGTTGTTTTGTAGTGTTATTTCTTTCAATTCACCTTGTGTTGGTTATTATGTGTGTTCTTTTCCTGGCCCTACTTATTTCATCTGGCAGTTCTTTCCATGCTTCTCTGTATCCATCATGCTCATTGTTTCTTAAACACAACTATATTCCATTAAATTCATGTGCTACAATTTCTTTAACTTTTCCTCAGTTGGGCGGCATCTCTTTTGTTTCCAGTTCTTAAACATCACAATGCAAATATGTTGGTGGGTTTGGAGCACCCCTCTTTTGAGGGAAGGAAGTCAATAACTTTCTTGAAGTATATGTCTAAAAGTAAAATCTGCAAAGGATATGATAATTTTAGTCACTTTATTTGCATAATTTTAAATTGAAAAGGTACTTATTTAATTTCATGCCAACCCCTGCATAAATTTATCTTTAATATTCTCAAAACCTTGATAATGCTTCTAGTTTTGTTTATTTACTTTTGAGAATCATAGGCTTTTCCAAAGTTAGATTTCTTTCTTGAGGATCTTGCTTTAAACTCAGATCACTCTGTCTCTCACTGATTGGCTTAACTAAAGGTCCCAGGCCAAACCCTAATTGGTCTTTGTTTGGGCCCTGATAGACTCAGTGAATGTAAATAGCAATTATTTCTATTTTGGCCAGGAACCTTGAGAGTCTCCCCTCCCAGATTGAATTTTTCAAAAAAGTTTTTCAAATTGAGACCTGTTAGAAACCTTAGGTTAAAAGAACAATGTCTCCCACTGCCTTAGGGGAGATATTTAGTCATCCTGATCTTTCTCTGGTCCCTGGACCCAAATGACTCTGAAGGAAAAAATGAGACTGTAACTTTGCACAGCTCACTCTCATTCAAATCCATCTCACTTGCTTGTCATGGCACCATCATCTTCCTGATGTCATGGTCCTTTTAAAAAGTTTGCTCTTTTTACTAGAACAGAAATTCCCACTCTTATCTTTTGCAGATCAAAGGAACTAAGCAGCAATCATTTTCTTATTCCTGCTTACTTGCATTGCATGGACATCAAACCACATCTGTTTTCATAATTTTTTTTTTCACTAAAATGATATTTTAAATTATATGTTTGATATTGTTTTCATCTGTTTGCTGGGTAGTCTATGTCTTTAGGCAATGCAACTTTTTTATTTTATTTTATTTTTTATAGCTTTTTATTTACAAGTTATATGCATGGGTAATTTTACAGCATTGACAATTGCCAAATCTTTTGTTCCAATTTTTCCCCTCCTTTCTCCTCCTCCCCTCCCCCCATGGCAGGTTGACCAATATATGTTAAATATGTTAAAGTATAAATTAAATATAATATAAGTATACATGTCCTAACAGTTATTTTGCTGTACAAAAAGAATCAGACTTTGAAATAGTGTACTATTAGCCTGTGAAGGAAATAAAAAATGCAGGCAGACAAAAATATAGGAATTGGGAATTCTATGTAATGGTTCATAGTCATTTCCCAGAGTTTTTTTGCTGGGTGTAGCTGCTTCAATTCATTATTGCTCTATTGGAACTGATTTGGTTCCTCTTCATTGTTTGAGGGCCACGTCCATCAGAATTGGTCATCATATATAGTATTGTTGTTGAAGTGTATAATGATCTCCTGGTTCTGCTCATTTCACTCAGCATCAGTTCATGTAAGTCTCTCCAGGCCTTTCTGAAATCATGCTGGTCATTTCTTACCGAACAATAATATTCCATAATATTTATATACCACAATTTATTCAGCCATTCTCCAATTGATGGGCATCCACTCAGTTTCCAGTTTCTGGCCACTACAAAGAGACCTGCCACAAACATTCGTACACATACAGGTCCCTTTAAGATTTCTTTGGGATATAAACCCAGTAGTAACACTGCTGGATCAAAGGATATGCACAGTTTGATAACTTTTTGAGCATAGTTCCAAATTGTTCTCCAGAATGGCCAGTTGTATTCACAATTCCACCAACAACATATTAGTGTCCCTGTTTTCCCACATCCCCTCCAACATTCCACATTATCTTTCCCTGTCATTCTAGCCAATCTGACAGGTGTATAGTGATATCTCAGAGTTGTCTTAATTTGCATTTCTCTTAGGCAATGCAACTTTAGAAAAAACTGTTATTGCTTCACTCTTAGGTTTCTAGAGCTTGGAATACACAACAGATAAAAATGGGCAGAATTTTCCTTGATCATATTGGTGGGACTCGACTGTTTTCCTGTGCAAACTGTGATACAATTTTGACCAATCGCTCAGAACTCATCTCTACTCGCTTCACAGGAGCTACTGGAAGAGCTTTTCTTTTCAATAAGGTAGGTAAGAAAACAAATGTATATTTATGTTCTGGAAATTCAAATTCTCTTCTGTCACATTGAAATGGACTTGACAGTGCCTGTTCTGGCTCTGTATTCCTGTGTTGAAGATCATAGGAAAGGTTTTAGATTTAGAAATTTAGATTTAGAAATCCCTTCTTTCCATACTCCTTTGTGTCCTAGATTAATTATTTTATAGATTTAAAATAAAAAGGGATTTTATATGGCATTGTGATCAATTCTTTCAGTTTTTTGAAAGAATTTTCACTTTCAGAGTGGTAAAGTGTTTTACAGTGAGTGAGGGAAGGTTATGAACAGCGTTCTAACTGACTTCAAGTCCTCTGCACTATGCAACACTGGACATTTATGCTTGATTGCCTTAAGTGATTATGATTTAAAAGATCTAATACCAGTTGTCATAGAGCCATTTGAAATGATTGATACCTGGATGGGAGCTAATCTCTTATATCAGAATGACAAAAAATGTGATTTATAGGGTATTGGTCTCACATAGACAGTTCCTCATAGAGAATTGGTTATAACTTATGCTAGGATTTAGAGTTGGAAGTGACTTGGAATTAGACTTCCATTTCATTCACCCCCGTCATTTTGTGGTCAAAGAAACTGAGGCTAGAGACTTGTTCACAGGTACTAAGTAGCAATGACAGAATTTGACTACAAATCTAATGCTTTTCCCACTATAACAGAGTATTAAGCATCAAACTTTGAATTTAGGAATTGTATAAATTATTTGTCTCTCCTGCTTTTTCAATCTGCAGTTATTAAGCAACTATCCTATTTCATGTCTAATAGTGAGCATTAAGTGGAATCTCCCTTTTAAAAATATGAACTAAACATAAAGCTTTAGGAAAACTGTTTTGGGAACCAAAACAAATGATTGTAATTAGGCTCTAATTGTCATCGAAGGAGTCATTGTAAATAGGCCAATAAAAGCAAGAAAAAGATGATCTTTTATTTTCCTTTATTTTGTAACTAAGTGTAAAGAAGCCCTTTTGGCTTCTAATTTAAACTTTGTCATTTATTTTAGAGCAGTGGGAAGTAATAGGAATTCCCATTCTGTTTTATTAGTACTTTGAAAATTCTTACCTCTAGTTAAAATTTTTACTTAAAATTATATAGACTTAGAGTTGGAAGCCATCTAGTCAAATCTCTGCCTGAAGAATATTCCAATAAGTACATATTTTGCCTCTTCTTGAACACCTCTCCTTGCTAGGAATTCACTTTCCTTATCCCTGGAATAGTTTCTGGCTATTGGGCCTAAATCTAATTATGGATAACTTTCATCATTTGTTCCTAGACTTTGGGATTCAGTTGCCTATCTGATCTCTCAATGACATGATAGCCTTCCTAAGATTTGAAGACAGTTCATAATCCCTTTCTTTCTCAGCCTTCTCTTCCTCAGCCTAAATATCTTAGCTGTTTTTGATTCACCTTTATAGTTAGCTTCAATTTCAGGTTGGTGCCCAGTAATAACCAATTGGTTATATTACTATTCTGACTATATACTGATTATATTTTGTGGTGTAACCTTTGTATCGTAGGAAAAGGACAGAAAAATCACTTCTGTAAACTGAAATATTTTAGTGTAGTACAGGTTTACTATATTCTCATATATGGGCACTTTTAATACTCACCTATAGCAGCAGAATTATTGAACAATAATATTAACATGTTGCAAGTTTAAGTTTTTTTTTTTTTAATAAAGACTACTGTATGCCTAAATTACCTTAAAATCCTTTTCAGATTTTTATTTCTCAGCTTCTGTGTCAGTTTATTTGTATCTGACTTAAATATCTGTGAAAGATTTTCTGTTCTTAGACTGATTTAGGACAACTCCAATCAGTTTTACCATATCTTCTGTGTAAGTACTAGCCAAAAAAAAAAAAAAAAAAAGACTTTTCCTATTACATTTTTAATGTCTACAATCATTTCTACCATTGCTATGGATTATATTATTATTTCTTCTCTTTATTCTTTAGCATTACCAAAAAATGCATTTTTAAGGTCTACCAGTGATTAGTCCCAGTTAGTCAATAAGCATTTGTTAAATATTTACTATATCTTAAGCATGAAGCTTTTCCAAACTTTCCAAGAGGCTTCATTTCTTCCTTTTATAAGAAGAGTCCCAAGTCAGTTGATTAACCTATGTCCATCATAGACTGGTAAACATTGACACATTTTTCTCCTGATGATTGTTTTGTATTTCAGTGACCCTCAGACAACCACTGTCTTACTCTAATAGCCTATTAGTGCGTTGTTCTCCCTTCATTGATAGATTTTTGGTTAGATAGCTCTTTGCAGCTCTTAAAAAGATGGGGCTATATGACCCTGACGTTAAGCCACATTTTGACTTGAATTATTATTTGTCACTGAAATGAGATTTCTGTTTCATTGGGAACTTAGTTCACTGTTAAAGGTGATTTTTTGTATAAAGAAAGTGAACAAAGAAAGAACATCCATGCTAGTAGTATACACTGGCCAGATTTGGAATGATGACTTTAAAGCCATGATGAACATATTACAGCTTAAACCGAAAAAAAAAAAAAAAAGTTGTTTTAATATCTAGCTGTATAGTAAACACTTAAATGCTCATTAACTTGTTCTCCTTATTGGAAATTGTCAGTCTTATCTTAATTTAAAATGTCTTCCACCTATTTGAGGGCCTTTATCTTATAAAGAATAGAGAGCTGACCTTGAAGCCAAGTCCTACCTCTGACATGCTGGCTTTGTGACTCTACAAACAACCTTTCAGTGCTATAGGCAATTCTTTAAGACTCTTAAATTTCAGAGAAAGTGCCAACTGGCTTTGATAGGAATTTCCTATAACAATAAAATGACAGGTCTACTTAGTCTCCGTCTGTATCTACATGTTCATTTGCCTCAGAAAGCATCATCCAAAAGAATCCTGGGACTTAGAAAAGGTCTGTGCACTAATAACTGCCTTCTTCAGAATGATCTAACTTAGAATTCATCTCTCTGTACACAACCACCATCCTGTATAGCTTTCTTTATCACCTCTCACCTGGGCTATTGCAATAGCTTCCTAATTGATATCCCTACCTCAAGCTCCTTTTCCTTTCCAGCTCACCCTATACCTAGTTGTTAATTTAACATTTCTTCCAAAAAAAATTTTAGGTTTTTTGTTGCATCTAGGAACACATATGAAGTGTTCTTTTAGTATTTAAAAACTTTCACAATCTCATTCCATTCTTTCCAGGCTTATAATAATACTCCCTTTCCTGCATTCCAATCATAATCCAATCACATTTACTTACTTGCTGTCACTTAGACATGATATTCTAATTCCTGTCTCTCATACCTGGGGAGTGCTTTACTTGGGTTCTCTCTCACTCTCGCTCTGGATCTCTTTGCACTCTTTCTCTCGCTCTTATTCCCTCTCCTTCTCATTTCTCTCATCCTCTACTATTTAGATTCTGTAACTTCTATTAAATTAGGATGATAAGATGGTTCAGTAGATAGAGCTCAAGGTCTGAAATCAAGAAGACCTGAATTCAAATTCAGTCTCAGGCAATTACAAGCAGTGTGACTATGGGGCAAGTCACTTATCCCTGTTTGCCTCATTTTCCTCATATGTAAAATAAGCTGGAGGAGGAAATGGCAAACCATTTTCGTATCTTTGCCAAGAATACTTCAAATGAGGTCACAAAGAGTGTGACACAACTGAAAAAGGACTGAAGCTTCCATCAAAATTCAACTCAGGGAGTACCTCCTCCTTGAGAAATCCTACTTGATTTCCTTCTCCCATTATCTTGTATTTATCTTTAATATTTTAATATATATATTTTATCTGCCTGTTTTCCATAATAGAATGTAAGTTCCTTAAGCTCAGAAACTCTTGATTTTTTAGTATATAAGTGCTTAACAGATGCTTTTTGGTTGATCATTTAGGATAATGAGAAGTTGTGTTGATAAAGGAAAAAAAAGCTTTGAAGTCAGGAAAATCTAGTTTACATTTTTCTCCTAACTTGTACTATCACCTTAACCTTGAGAATCTGTAGCAATGGAGTGAGTTTCCCACACTTGAAAGTGCCCTATACTAATGAGATCACACGTCTGGATCAAAATAAAACCAGGAAAAAAATGTTTCCAGTTACTAAGTGGTTGTATTAATGCCATTTCATGTGTTCCTTTTCGATGTTTACAGTCAGATTTTGGACAATCCTAGGTACACAGCCCCACCTCTTTCTCCCACTCCCAGGAATTTTAACCAGATTATTAGGGAGGTTTATTGTTAAACTTGCATGCCAAAAAGCTCTTATTTCTTTAAGGCTTGTCATTTATATCTCTATATCCCCAGTTCTTTGTGGTAATGTGGTAATGACCACATTAGTCAGAAAATTTGATGTGTTGGTATGCAAGTGCTGCCCATGTAACAGCCCTGGACTTGTCAACAAATGATGTTTATTCTTTAAAAACATTTTTTTTCTTAGGTAGTTAACCTTCAGTACAGTGAAGTTCAGGACCGGGTTATGCTCACTGGGCGCCACATGGTTCGAGATGTGAGCTGCAAAAACTGCAACAGCAAACTTGGCTGGATCTATGAGTTTGCCACTGAAGACAGCCAACGTTATAAGGAAGGTCGCGTGATTTTGGAACGGGCTCTTGTCCGAGAAAGCGAGGGCTTTGAAGAGCATGTACCCTCTGATAACTCTTGAAGAGAAAAAGCTTGCCGTCTTTTCCCAGGTCTCCTTCACTGAAACAGAAAAAAAATTCTACTTACATACACTGTCACCTTAGCATCAGAGTCGGATTCATGAACTGTGGAACAAGAGGTGGAGAGAATTGGAGGTGGAACCTTTCTTTTTTTTTTTTTTAAACTTTATATTTTCCATCCAACAGCTGTGTGTAGAGGGAGTATTATGCAGATGCCATTATCTTTTTTTTCCTTTTCTCTTATGTTTTACATCTTTAAGCTGAATAGTGTATCTGCAGCTATATGGTGGGTTGAAAGGGAAAACAAATCTGGGCTATTAGAGTGAAATCAGTGTTTTTTAGTGTGAACTTTGGAGGTAAAATAGAAGTCGAGTATGGTTTTTAAGCTTCTTTGGGGGACTTAATTTTAATTAAAAAAAAAAAAGTTATTTTACCTGATTTGCTAGTTCAGATAAGAGATCCGAATTTGTGACCAGCGCTAAAGGTTCAGTGTTAGTGTGGCTCGTGCTGGCCATTTTGCCATATTCTTGTGGGGGTTGAACAGTAGCACAGAGCCCATTCTTCCTTGTCAGTCTTGGCCCAAAGGCGTCACCATTGCTAATTACTTGTCACCATATATTTGGTGTTGATTGGAAACTTTTCAGAAATGGGGCAGAACTGCTTGGTTGTCCTTTTTTCCATGTAACTTAAGCATATAATATAAATAAAGAAATAGTTGGATGTTTTTGGTCCTGTGTTGCTTTAACAATCAAAAGTTCACATGATGAGAATTTGATAAGTAATGATTATAATAGTGAATGTTTTTCTCTTCATCTCTATTCCAGATTCACTAAATGTAAGAGATTACTGCAATCTGTTTAAACTAAAATATTCTATTTTTAAACCCACAATGTTGTAGTTCAGGGGGAAAAAACAGTTGAGCAAAATGTCAATGTGCATCCATGCAGAAAGCATATAATTTGCATCTGTTTAAAAGAAAGGGAGACAACAAAACAGCCTGTCTTCCGGTACTGTGTCACACAGGGGTTTGGTGCATGCATCATGTGTGCATGATTTTTCTGATGAGCCTTTACATCCTGGTACTTGGGCCAGCCAAATAGATTTAGTTCTTTGTAATTAATACCAGAATCTCTACCAGGAATTCAGCTATTGAAATCAAAACTATAATTAGTCCCTCTGTAAAGAGGTACTTAAAGTTTGACTCAGGGTGTTTGTCCACATTTCCTGAACTTGAAATATTGGCCCTTTTTCCTTCCATTCCTTCTAGACACTCCAGTACTTTCTACTGGTCAAATAGAGGCCATTAAAATAACTTGTCTGAATGCACCATCCACACATATCCGTGACTTTTCTAGATCTATCTGATTAGAAAGAAGACTCTGACCTTGTCAAGCCTTCAATCTTCAGCAGCCATCTCTGCCTGCTAGACATTGAAGACATCTGCTAGGCTTGGTTTAGACCATGTTCTTTCTTATCTGATCTCTAGGTTCTTGGTTAGATGAATATCTCCTATTAACTGGAGACAACATTGTAATTGAATTAAGATGCGCCCCCCCAAAAAAAGAGAGAGAGCTTTCTTTCACCAAGGAAACCACTTGGCTTATTTGCTTATTGATTTTTTTGACAAATTCATAATGGCATGTTTTGCCTGCAGCACTCTGTATGTTTGCTGTTAAAATAAAGTATGTTTTGTCCTGTATTGTCTCTGCACTGTTTACTTTCCAGTGTGTCTTGGATTGCCACATTAGGTTTGGGGGAGGGGAGGCTCCAGAGTTAGATGGTCAGCATGGAGGAAAGACAGTATGATATAATGGAGAAACACACTAACTCTGGAGTGGGAGAACTTGGGTAAAGCAAACTCCCTTTAATTTTTATTAGCACTGACCTTTAACAAGTCACTCAATAGCCCTATTTAATGAGGGGGCTAAACTCATCTGGTCTCTGAGGGCCCTGCCAGACTTAGTTCTATACTTTACGATGCTTGCTTTCTAGGACTACTACTTAAGCACTGTTCCTGGCCCTGGGAGTAAATAGGGAAGATAACTGCCTATGTGTAATAAGTTATACTTGTATTAATATATGAATTCAATATTTAATTTAGCCCTACTATGCAAAGCATTGTGCTTAGCTTTGGGAACACCAATGAAACCTGTTTAAGGAGTTTAAATTAGGAGAAAGGAGTTATAGCCACAAAAGAGGGATCAAAGTGCTCCAGAAAAAAAGAGGAAATGGACACCAGTATCTGGGAGTGAGGGGGAGAGGGCTAAGCAGAGTGTCTACCATCTGAACTGATTTCTTGAAGATTAGATTCTGGAAAGTGAAGATTCTGGATGCCTTTCAGCATTTTCAGATTTGTTTTCATGGAAGACATCAAATTTGTGAAGACTGAAGATATGTTTACCTGAGAGAACAGGTAATATTCTGATTTAGGGCATAGAATACATGAAGGGGAATGATATAAGTAATAAGACTGGAAAGGTAGATTCGAACTAGATTGAGGAAGGTCCAATCACTTGAGTAGGAAAGGAACAAATTAAATCCATTTATTTCTTAGGAACATTATTTTTACAGTTGTGTGACTGACATACAGATTGTCAAGAGGAGACAGGACAAGGAGAGCAGTTAGAAGGCCATAGTAGTTATCCAAGTGAGAAAAGATGACACCCTGAGGTAGGACAGTGGCCATTTGAGTACAGGGAATGGGCCATCTGAGAGATGATTATGGAAGTAGAATTAATAGGATTTGACAGCTGATAAGTTGTGGAAAGAATTGAAAATGATTTTTTTAACCTAGTTGATTCAAAGAGTGGTGCTACCCTTAATAGAAATAGAGAGATTTAGAAGAGGGGTTAAGTTTAGGAGGGAATGTTGATACCTAGAAGGTATCTTCAATTTTCTCTCACCCTACATTCTGAGTTAGTTACCAAAATTTAGGTTTCTACTCCACATCTTTAAAATTAGAATCCTTTCCTCACAAACTGCTGCTGAAGTGATTTTGCTCATGTATGGCTCTTTCCTCAATAATTCCTACTGGGATCAAATAAATATGCTTCCAGAACCCTTTACTGCCTGGAAGGGAGTTGGAATATATAGCTTCTGAGGTCTCTTCTAGCCTCAAATCTAAAATCTATATTTCTAGCTTCACTGGCTTTCCCTCCTTCCCTCCCTGTTCCTGCCATCTAGGCAAACTGCCTTCTTCCTTCCTACACAACATTCCATTTCCTGTCTCTGTGCCTTTTGCCCTGGCTGGCCCTCATGTCTGGAATTCTATTACTCTCTCCTCATCTCTTAATAGGTTCCCTCTCTTTAAGGGGATGTTCAAGGACCACCTTTTACAGAAGTGTTGTGGACACCTCCCACAACTGCCAATGCCTTTCCTCCCAAATTACTTTGTACTTTATTACTTTGTATTTGTTTTTGTAGTACATATTTATGTACATGTTGTCTTCCTCTATTATTATGTAAATTCTTTACAGGTTAGAATTTTATATTTGTATCCCTTATGCCCGGCACATAGCAAATACTTAATAACTTGATTGTTATGAAATGAATTCAGGAGAGAGATTAGGTCTGGTTGTATAAGATCACAGAGAGGAGTCTTGGACTCTCTAGTTTCAATACTGTTATCTCACAAATGATGAAACGAAGACCCAAGGAAATTAAATGACCTGTCAGGAGTTACAATGATCATCAGAGGCAGCTTTTGAACCCAGGTCCCCTCTTTCTAAAACCAGTGTTACCAGCTGGGAGTCAGCAGTGTAGAGATAATTAAGTACATGAAAGTTGAGGTGATGACCAAGGCAGAAAGTATAAAGAAATCAGAGCCTAGCCTCAGTGTGGTGGTAGTAATACTTAGGGAATGGGAAAGGGTAATCATCAAAAAAGCCAAAATTTGTATTTAGCATCTGGGAGAGCAGTATAGCAGAAGTGAGAGCTAAAATAGAGCATAAGCAGAAAACTCAAGTAAAATGAGCACCAAGGGAAAGATCTTTGATCCAGTCATTGAGATTATTGGTGACTTTTTTCCTTTTTGGTGAGGCAGTTGGGGTTAAGTGACTTGCCGAGGGTCACACAGCTAGTAATTGTCAAGTGGTGATGCCAAATTTGAACTCAGGTCCTCCTGACTCTAGTGCTCTAACCACTCACTCTACCTCACTGCCTCTAGTGACTTTTTTGAGAGAACAGATTTAGCTCAGAAACCACACAAGAAGACACAAATAAACTGGATGGTATCATATTTTTGGGTCTAGTAAATTGGGATCAATTTCTTATGCCTATACAAGAGTAATCTGATTATGTAATAGATATTATGTAGATAGAACTAGCCTTTAACCCATTTACATATCCCAACAAGCTTTATTTAAGAATAAGGTACAACTAAATCCTAGTGAGAATAGCTCCTGTTCCATTTTCCACAAAGATATTTTCCACCTGAGTTTTGTTAAGTATCCTGTGTCACCAGCCTACATTAATGTTGGTGGGATAGCAAACACCATATAATGCCTTGGTCTTTTTGCCTTTAAACATCAGGTATCTATCTTTGGGGATGTTCTTTTTAGTTTTCTGCTTCTGAATCTACTGGGGGCTATCTGGTATTTTAATTCAAGGGGAGACAAATTGTATCTTTTGTCTCTCCACTAAGATCTATGCTTCTGTATCTTTTGACTTGTCCATGTTCTCCCAAAATTCACAAAAAGTCTACCCACCAGGCCAGAAGCCCTTTCTCTCTCTCTCTGGGCATTGGAAAGGTAATCCTTAGTTCTCATCTCATAACTAGTCCATGATCCTGTGATTCTCCCTGCCCTACACTTTCCTTGATGATGCCCTTTATTCCTGTTTTTTTGGAGTTCCCCACAACCTGCTCATGCTTACCATGCACTTTTCCGTTTCCTTCTGTGTACTAGTCATCTTTAATTCTTCAAAGACTGTGATGCTCCATTTCTGGCTGTCATGTAGCAGCATGAGTAAAATGGTACTGTTAAAAAGATGAGCTCTTACAGTTAAGCTCCAAGTCCATAAAAGTCATCCCTCATGCTCTACTACTCCTTATACTCTATTGTGATGTGGAGGTGACCCTGGTCTCTTGAAACCTTTGTCAGCTAAGTGCAAGCTCTAGCAAATTCTACAAGGTCAAGTGTGTTAGGACCAAATTTTTTGGTCATAATAATCCTTTAAAAAAAAGTTTCTATTTATTCATGCATCTTTTACATATATTTACATATAAATGAATATATGCCAATAAGCAGTTAATCTAGCCAATGTAAAAAAAAAAGTCACTTTTTACAGTTCTGCATATACATATATATGGTGGCTAATACAATCTCTATCCGTACTTGAAATATCTAGTCAACAGGTATACTCCTTTAATTACTTATATACAGTACATATCAAATATGTGATCAGATCCTCAGACTAATTTAATATCCATTTTTTAAAACTATAATTTACACATACTCTTCCTTTCCTCTAATAGATCATGAAAAAATGAAAGTAGGCAATATAGACTAAGCCAGAGGGATCAAATACATATCTGTTATCAAATTAAGATGTAATTTGAAAATATTTAACAAAAAATAAATAAAAATACAATAAAACATAGTCAATATGTGGCTTGGAGGGATCTTTACAAATGAATTGGTTGCTCCTCTTTCTATTAGAGTTTGGTGCTATTAGATAAAACTATCCAGTAGTTGGGGGAGGCAAGAGTGGAGTATAATAAATATTGAACTATTTAATTAAAGTATATATCAGAATGAGAGGAAAATAAGACCAGAAAAGATAGATGATAGGATTGTGTTGAGGGAATAAGGTAACAAAACCAAGAACTTGTTATAAAAAGTTAAATTCAGATCAACAAACATTTTTAGATATTTACAACATGAAAGGCCCTGTGCTAGGTGCTTGGCATGCAAAATTTTAAAACATGAGCCCCTGTTCTCAAGAAGCTTACATTCTACTGGATTGGAGAGATAATGCAATATATATATTAAAGTATATATAAAGTTTACATAATTTCAAGAGGGAAAAAAATACCACTGGAGAGGACAAGGCAGGCAGATCAGGATCTCGCATAGAAGACAACCAAACTTTGCTTTGAGGGTAGTTGGAGGTTCTCGTGACATAAAGAACTGCCTATGAAAAGGTAAAAAAGGGAAAGAGATTATTGTGTACAGGAAATTTCTAGCAGGGAAGTTTGCTGGTACAAAGACAAAGATGAATTATATAGAGCAAGAATGAAAAGGTAGGTGGGGATCCAATTACACAGGGTTTTGAATGAATGATTATTTTATAGTTTATTCAAAAGGCAATAGCTTTTGAATAGAAAAGAATTTTGAGCAGGGATTGTCAAATCTGTATTTTAGGAACATCAATTTGGTAGCTGTGTGGACAGTGTTATAGAGAAAGGAGAGATGAGGCTGGAAGACCAATTAAGAGATAATTGAAATAGTTTGGATGACAAGTAATGGGAGGGAGAAGGGAGAGGGGTGAACTATAATGGTTTCTGTGTAAGAACAGAGAAAAAGATTAGTGCAAAAGATGTTACAGAAATAGAATTTTCTTTTCCTTTCCTTTTTTCTTTAATTTCTTTTTAAAAAACTTTTTATAAAGTGATATGGAGAAGATATAAGAACAAAAATTATAAAGTGTTTCCCCACTCCCAATACCATAGGGGTACACTTTTCCCTATAACACCTTGGACTCTGGGAAGAGTAGACTCAACTGTAAAACACTTCCTTCAAAGTATTTGCTCAAAATTCACTTCATAATGCAACATAGTCAATGATAAGACATCATTGTTTCCACCTAGTGGCCTTTGATCCTCTGCCATCCTCAGTCAAGCAACTAATTTAAGAACTTTGCTGCTCACCCAGACTTAGCTAATTATCCAAAAATCTGGTTTGAACTCCAACTCTCAGATCTTTGGTAACCCATTCTACTGACAGTTTGATGTTCACAAGATTGCATTGCAGTCTGATGCCCCTTCATTTAAGAACAACATATTTATAATTGGGAAGGGGGAGGGAAGGCCCAAGTTTTATAATATGTCAAGGTAGAATTTTCAGAGGTTGATAAGCAATTGTGAAAGAGGGCTATAGAGGAAAAAGGTCTAAGGTGGGTTTTGAGTTTACAACCTGATAAATTCTGAAGACAATGATGTTCTCTTTAAAAATAAGGAAGTTGAGAGAAGATTTAAAGTAGGAAAATAATCCATTCCATTTTGGAAGGTCTTAAATTTGTAATGTCAACAGACATATAAATGGAAATTCCCTTAGACAATGATGTAAGACTGAAATTCAAGGGAGATATTTGGATTGTATATATACAGCTAGAAATCATTTCTGTAATAATGGTAATTAAATCTGTAGGAGAGGATAAGAGCACCAAGAACGATTGTAAAGGGAGTAGAAAACATTCATCAAGATGATCTAGAAAAGGAACTAGAGAAGGAACATTCCAATGGGGGGAAGAGCCAAAAGCGTGTTTTCAAAGATGTAAAGTGTGTATCTAGAAGGGTTGGTGGGCAATGTAAGAAGCAACAGGTAAAGAATAAAAGCTGAGAAAAGTGTTTTAACAGTGGAGATGTTGGTAATCTTGGGAAAAAGCAATTTCATTCTAGTGGTACAGATGCAAGTCAAATTATAATAAGTTGAGAAGGGAGTTGGGAGTGAGGAAGTAAAGGCAGGCAGTGAAAACAAAGCATTTTATCAGTCTTGTCTCAGTGCTGCCTAGCAGAGGGGCAGGGAGGAGCAGGAATGTTGCCAAGATCTTGGAGATGGAATCTTGGTGCTTTGTCTGTCCATGTAGCTGTCACACATGAGAATCACTGAAAATGTTTCAAATGTCTCCTAAGCTAATCATGAGCCAACTAGATGTATACTTTCTTTAATAAGGAGAGAGAAGGCCAACTAAATGCTATGTTGAACTTCCAGAATAACTCTTTTCCCTTTGCCAAGAAAAAAGAGAGATAGACTATAGCTGAGAAAAATTTTTCTGCCTTAGGGGAAAGGGCTCATTCCAGGGCTGGAGTGGGAAGTACTGTCTAGATTTCTATCTTTTATCTATTTCAAATTGTTGGATAATTCAATTTACTATGGTACTCTGCTAGATCCTGAGGATTCCAAGATAAGCTAAAGAACTCCTGATTTCATAGAACTTATCGGGAAGAAATAATGTGTATATATGTGACACAAAATATATGCAAAGTAATGTCTGAGGGAGGATAATAGCAGCTAGAGGTTCTATCTCAGGATAGACACTACTGGAGGGGACAAGAGCTAAATTTTAAAGGAAGTCAAGAATTCTAAAATGAAGGTGAAGAGGTAGTATATTCCAGGCATGTGGATCAGTCTATGCAAAGACATAGAGATTAAATTTTAAAAGCCATGCACACAGGAACTACTTCTAAGATGATAATATTAATTGATGGTTGTGAAGGGAAGGAGTACTTAGGTAGAAACATAACTAAAGTGATTTTGATTGATATACATCAATACCTCTACTTGGGAGTTATATCCTGGAGTGCATAAACTTTTTTTTAAAGAAGTATGTTGATAATTATATTTCATTTTAATTCGTTTCCTTTGTAATTCTATATGTTTTATTTTATGCATTTAAAAACATGATTCTGAGGAATACATAAGCTTCACCAAATTGCTAAGAAGGCCCTGATGCAAAAAAGTTTAAAAATCTAGACAGATCTACATTAAACTTAACCACACCAGTAGAATGGTGTGTAGATAGATAGTGACAGCCAGTTTCTTGAGGATCTTTAGCACAATGCCTGCCATATAGCAGGCACTTAATAAGTGTCGCTTAATTGATTGGTTCATTAGTTCCGAGTTCCAGCTGGTAAGCAAACTATAAACCAATGATCTTAGATTCCTGGCACAATTGTTCATATGGAAAAGCCTTGGGAGGATAGGTTGAAAAGATTAGGTGTGTAGGATCTGGAGAAGAAAAGATTGAGGGTGAAGGGAGGAAGGATATAATAATATTTGTGGAAGAAGAATTAGATTTGTTTTACTCAGAAGCACAAAGGAAGGGAGTTTGCCCAAAGACAGATTTAGGATCTATAGAAGGAAAAACTTGATAATAATTAAAGCTATCAAATTGGCTGCCACAAGAGGTAACAGGCTACATTTACTTGGTAGAGATCGCTAAACCATGTCTGGCCAGAAGACCCTTATTAGAGATTTTATATAGGGGCTTCTTATTTAGGTTCTAATTGCATTAGATGGTCCAGTCTGATGGTTTATTCCCTTCTAATGCTGGAAAATTAAAAGAAAGCATAAATTTTAATAGTTACCTCTACGAGTTTTTAAATAATCTGATTTTCCCCTACTACTAGATACATAAGAGAGCTTGAAGTCAAAAGATCTAGTTTCAAATGTGAACACTGACACTTAGGAGCTGTGTGACCCTAGACAAGTTAGCTAAGATTACGGTCTCATTTTTTTCTCACCTTTAAATGAAGATAATAATGCTTCAGCTATTTACTTCATCATTAAACCAAAAGAATCTTTCTTAAGGATCTGCTCTATGTTATAAGAAATTTGTGAACCACAGTTTAAGAAACTGGGCTCTAGACCACTTTCTTTTGTAAATGCCTGGAAGAGGTTATGTTAAGGACAGAGTATTAAAAGAAGTCCATTTTAACTGAAATGCAAATATATATGCTAGAAGACTAAGGTAATTTATATGATAGAAGACTAAACAGATAAGTTTGG
Organism: Antechinus flavipes; assembly: GCF_016432865.1. Taxonomy (NCBI): domain Eukaryota; kingdom Metazoa; phylum Chordata; class Mammalia; order Dasyuromorphia; family Dasyuridae; genus Antechinus; species Antechinus flavipes. The sequence goes on along the minus strand of NC_067399.1, from coordinate 220,565,020 downwards.
GCACTTTAAATCCCAAAGTCAATCTCAAGATTCATTAATCAACAGGAGCCACTGAACATTTCTCAGGAGGATTGACTGATGATAAGAGTCCACTAGGAAAGGCACTATAACAGTTCTGTAGAGTTTAGACAGAGGAGAGACAGAAGGCAGGAAAAACCCTTATTACAGTCATTTAAATATGAAGTAAGAACATGGAGAGGGTTTGTAATAGGAGTGGAAAGGAGGGGGCAGATCTGTATGATGGCAGATTTAATAGGAGTTTGTAGTTTATTGAATTTGTAATGAAGGAAAAACTAATAAGAGCCAATGGAGCTTTCCAACATTATGAGCCTGGAGTATAGGGAAAATGGCAATTCCATGAATAGAAATACAAGTTTCAAAGAATATTGGTGAAAAAGTATTGAAAGCATGTATTTCTTACCTTGTGAAAGAGGGGGTTTAGCTGCAGCATTTTATAAATATTTCTTGTTTCACTTTTATTTCCTGATGGATTCTGTTGAGAACTAAGACTCTGGAGAGAAGGAAAGAAGTGGGAAAAAAAAAGAAAATATGATACTCCCAAGCCCTCTCTTCTTTTTAAAAATTGAATGCCCTTTCTTTTTTCATTGTAGTCATTTCCACTTGGAGGTAGCTAGGCGTCCTCCCATGAATCTCAAAATCTCTTCATTTCTCATTTCTTTGCAATAATATTTAATTTGCCATGATTTATTTAGGCACTGCCTAATTAAGAAGCACCCACTTTGTTTCTAATTCTTTTCTAATACAGAAAGTTCAGCCCTTTCTTTTATAATTGCTTGTCCCCAGAGCTAAAAAAAAGTTCTATCAGCCACAAGCTCTGCTTTTGATGGGTTATCAGACTCCATTCACATCACAGCTGTGGCAGCTCGGGGAAGAAAGCACATGTTCCCGTTTATAGAGCCAGTTAGTGCAGGGGAGTTGGGACTAGGAGCCCTTCCTTCAAGGTCTAAATCTTTGCGGTCTGCTCTAGGCTCGAGCCTCACGGACTCCTATAATGTCAGTTTGGAAAGTTCATTGGAAACTTTATTGACAAAGCACTCCTATTGCTGTTGTGGAATAAGGGTTTCCGGTTTTAGGGACCCAGGGAGCTTGGAGAGCAGAGGGCATACATCAGGAAGTCTATCTGGGGGGCAGGGTGGGGTATGTCTTCAATCTCCAGTGTTTCTATGGGGAAGTGGATGTGATGCTTACGTTCCCACCCTTCCCCTCCCAAACCCCAACATGACATTTCCCTGGGCCCGAAGCTGTGGTTTAGCAACAAACCATTGCAAGTTCAGACATCAGGCAGTTGGCCACTGCCGCTTTCCATTTGCCTCCCACCCACCCCGGCCTTAATTCCAAACTGTTCAAGCCCCGTGGCTCTGTGGCAATATGTCTGTGCTCCAAAATCTGGTAAAAGCAAAGGAACAAAAAACTTAATCCAGGAATTTCACTATTCAGGTCCTGGAAAGTTTACAGTTGATAATACATTTGACCCTAAGAACTCCCAGCTTCCCAGCTCCATCATTCCCAGCCCTTAAAGGACTTAATGACAAACTGAAAATAGGACCCAGGAGGGTCAGTGTGTCCTCCGTCTCTTGCCCATCCTGGCCCTGTGACTTCAGCCAGCTCACCGAACCTTAATGGGGACTCTCCTGTATTGGTCGCTAGAGCTTCCTCCCTGAGAGTTCCTCATGCACTTAGCCTCTCATCCCCAGCACCCACCAACCGAACATTTAAACTAAGGAGGGTCACTTCCTGTTACTGATTATTCCCAGGAAAGAAAGCCAGGCCATCCTGTAGCCGGCAGTGGCTGGTTCCGACCAGCAGGTGGCACAAATGACATGCAGTAGAAGGGGGAAAGGGGAGCAAGGTAACAGAAAACAGCCAGGAAAGGAAAACTTAGCCCTAGAGGCCCCAGGAAGGGCCTGGCCTGCTCTCTGCATTTTATGCACAAAGCAGCCTGACCCCAGAGAGGCTAAGGGAGCGGCAGGAGATCTCAGGTGGGAGGGTCCTCACTCCCTCACAGCCTGTAGTCCCCCTTGGCCAGAGGCTGGGGAGAAGCAAAGGGGCCTGGGGGGTCCGTGCTGCCGAGGCTTCTCCACTGTGGGGCTTAACACAGAATGTCCGGGGAGGGACCGGAAAGCTCAAGCAGAAGGCATGGTTAGCTGGGATCTGAAGAAAACAGGGAGAGCAGGAGGCAAGGAGAAAGGGGGGGGGGGGGGGAGTGGGGGGGAGGGGGGAAAGGAGAGGTTTCTAGATATGGGGGTAGCCAGTGAAAATGCCTAGAGTTAGGAGTTAGTGTCTTTTGGGAAGAGCAGAAAAGAGACCAATATTAATTGTATTACAGGATAAGTGGGTGAGAGGAGGGTTGAGGTGTGAGAAGTCTAGAAAGATATGGTAGGGGCAAAGAAGATATGAAATACTTTAAAAGTTCAAAAAAAGGGTTTTAGTTTTGATCGAGGAGGTAACAGGTAAGTACTGGAGTTTGCTGTTGGTGGTGGTTCTCCAAGAGGACCAATGACATCTTGAGGGTAATGTCTTGACTTGCCAATAGATTGCATTTAAGTGAGAAAGAGCTTCAGCAAGTCATCATCCTTACTCCTTGAGAGTCATCTGAGTCCAGTAGCAAGACATAAGGCAGGACAAGTGGCAGTGGTCCAGCAGCCACTGGAATTTATTAATAAGAGATTGACACAGTCAGATCTTTGCCTTAGGAAGATATTTTGACAACTGAGTAAAATGTATTAAATAGAAGTGAAAAATATTTAAGGCAAAGACAGAAATTAAAAACATTTTAAAAGAAAAAATATAGGTAGATAAAAGAGACAATGGTAAAAGATGAATCAAAGGTCAATTGGAACTGTAGTGGTTCCATTGAAAGAAGCATTGGGATAGGGAGCTTATCTAGGGAAGAGTAAGTTGCTAAGTTCAAAGAATTGATGGGACACTCTAATAGAAGTATGCTGTAAGCAGTCCAAAATATAGAAACGGAGCTTGGGTGAGAAGGGAGAATAGGTCATACTGATTTAGGACATCACAAACCAAATTATGAGTAAGATCAATTCTCAAGCCATATAAGATAAGCTAGTGTTTGGATAAGCTCTTGCAGAATTCTGAGGACAAGTCAAATCAAACAAAAGAAAAAAAGGATATTCTTTCAACTCAAATATCCTATGGTTCTGTCACTTCTCTCTTTTCTGTATATGTCATGAAGCAGCCCCAGGAAATTTTAGTAACTGGATTCAGCTGCCTAGAGGGAGGTTGTAGAATGGATGGACAATAAGGGAAAGAACTGGGTGTTCTCCCTGAGTCCCTGGACCCATCAAAAAGTACTAACAAGAACAGGAAATGCATCACCAAAGAGTGATGATATGAATAAAGTTAAAGGTATAAGTATGGGTGATGAATATGGTAATGAGTTGCCCTGACCCTACATTTGGTTGAAGATATAAGGAGAGAGAACTCTTCTAGCACCTGGGTTCCATGTATATGGAGTTCAAGCACCCATTTCTCTGTGTGTGTCTGTCTCTGGCCCTTTTTTCGTTTCTCTCTCTGTCTCTGTCTCTGTCTCTGTCTCTGTCTCTCTCTTTCTCTCTCTGTCTCTGTCTCTGTCTCTCTCTTTCCTCTTTCTCTCTGTCTCTCTCTGTCTTCCTCTCTCTCGATCTTTCTCTGTCTCTCTGTTTCTCTCTCTTCCTCTTCCTCTGTCTCTATTTTCTCTCTCTCTCTCTCCCCCCTCTGTCTCTCTCTCTCTCTCTCTCTCTCTCTTCCTCTCTCTCTGTATCTTTCTCTGTCTCCCTGTTTCTCTCTGTCTCTCTCTCTGTCTCTCTCTCTCTGTGTTCTCTCTCTGTCTCTCTGTTTCTGTGTGTGTGTGTGTGTGTGTGTGTGTGTGTGTGTGTGTGTGTGTGTATACACACGCTCGCGTGTAGAGGAGAAGGGATTTCAAAAGAAGATTTAAGGAGAAAGGAAATGTGCCAAGGAAATGTGTAGTTATGTATATATACCAGTTATTTGCGGAGAAGGTATGAGAATCATCTGAAAGAACTTGGGAGACAATAGAAGACAAAAAACAGGACTGGCAGCAAGATGGCCAGTCACCTGCTAGGAACTGAGAAGACTAGATATAAAGGAGATCTTTAGGAAGCCAGGCTAAAAGGGATAGGATCATGCTGCTATCATCACTTGCTAGATATTTGAGTCTTATTTCCATTAGCTTGTGAGCAAATGTTTTTATGTTTCTAGCAATTGGAATCTGGGCATTTATGAGGGAATCTGGTGGTTATTACCTTGGAAGATTTTTAGATTTTGGAACTTCTAGATCATCTGATTTGGAGCAATGAGCCACAGAAATGAGAAGTTAAAATAATAATATTTAGCTCTTTTGTGTCAAGAGAACGAGCCCCTGCCACAAGGGTTAAGCATGATTCTTTAGGCTTCAGCCTTTTCAGAATCTAGCACAAAGAATTTGGGAGGGTGGTGGGCATTTGTCATGCAAAAGCTGAATAATGTAGGGTGGTTCTATGTAGGGTTTGCCCAGCCTCCAGTTATATGACTGGGAGCTCTCCACTTGTTTGAGCCAGGATACACACGCTTGTCTATACATGTTAGATTGAGAATTCCAATTGAACTCTAGTTATATAAGTATGACAGATGAAACCAACTTCAGAGCATAAATAACACCATTTCTAAATATGCCACAAATGGAATGCTAATTTCCATTGTTTATTTTTCCCCCTTTTCATTTCACCTGGCTGCTTTCCTCTCTTTGGACTTTTGAATTCATTAGCAGCTAGAGAGGAAGGGATTCTAGTTCATTATTTAACAAATTTAGGCATTTTCCTCCCTTAGACTACCTTGGAATGTATTTAATGTTAATATGGTGACACTAAAACTTATCATTGTAGTCAGAAAAAACTTGAGTTCAAATGGACCTCAGACACCACCAGTTAGTCAATAAATATTTACTAACTACCATGTATGAGGCAATATGCTAGAAAGTGGGGAATTAGAAAGTGGCAAGACAGTTTCTGATCTCAAGGAGCTCACAAATTAATGGTGAAACATCAAGCAAACAAATATCTACAAATAACCTATGTGCAGGATAAATAGAAAATAATTAAGAGGGGAAAAACACTAGAACTGACAGGGATTGAGAAAGATTTCCTATCTGCCTCAGTTTACTCAACTGGAAAATGAGGATAATGATAGTATTTATCTCACAGGGTCACTTTGTGGATCAAATGAGATATTATTCATAAAGCATTTAGCATACAGTGCCTGGAACGTTCCATGTCATCTCACCTTTACATTATTTCTTGGTGGTAGGTCAAAGACATTATTAAGCACATTTTGTAAATGGAGAAATGAAAGTCCAACCTGAATATGTCAGCAAGTAAATATGCCACAGAAGGGCTTTTATCCATACTGACCACTTGTGGGGCTTGAGTTGGCTCTGCAAATTCTACTTTGCTCTGTCCTATAACCTAGTATGGCTTACTCTCTTTGGTAACACCGAGTCCCTTTTGACCAGCTTCCCCTTTAAGGGAGGCAGGATAATGACCTCACTTTTGAAAGGTTGTGACTGCTAATAATCACAGGAAAATATACAGGGAATTAAGCTAACAAAGAGGAAACCCACAAGTCTAAAAACATCTAACAAACTGTAAAGCTAGATGTAATAATAATGACCAATCTTGGCCTTGAGAAAAATCCACATAATATACTCCAGATCCTTCTTCTTTGCAGGAGATTCTAAGTATACCTTACATCTTTGTTAAAATATATGGTTTGCTGGGTAAGGATAAAAGGGCTATATTAGGAAAGGAATGGGAAGTAACAACAAAAAGCAGCAATAAAAATCATTATTTCAAAAAAATAAAGGAAAGAAAATTTAAAGCTAGGTCTTGATCTTTCTTGTGTGTGCTTATATACTGAATCATTCTTTTAGCTCCTGGCCTAAGTCAGCCTAGTTGCCATTTAATCCAGGCTGGCTACCAGACCTACCTCCCAGACTCCCAGCTCAGGGTGGATTAAGGTTGGCACAATTGCCAGGTTTCTCAGCTATTTTAAAGTTCTGTGGCTGGGGGTGCCCCAATTTGAGTTCTCTATAGGCCTCTGAAAATTGCTGCCCTGGGCTTTAGGCTACCCAGCAATGACCTTGTGGCCAGCTCCTTCATTCTTCTGGAGGTTTTGATGATATCAGTTCCCTGGATGTTCCATCTTACTCTTAAATCATTCACACAGCCACAGAATTTGAGGACCTAGCAACCCATATACTATATTACCAACAAGTGGTTCTCCAGCCTTTACTTGAGATCTTCTATTCTCTCCCAAGGAAGCAAATTCCATTTTCAGAAAGCTAATTATTAGGTAAGGTTTTTTTTTCCTTCTGAGAAGTTTATATATCTGCTTCTTCGTCTCTTCCTTCCATTCTTTCTGGTTCTGTTTTCTGGTGCCAAATAGAACAAATTTAATCCCTTCTCCCCAACCAGTCCTTATATATAGTTGAATTCATGTATCATCCCCCAAGATTCTTTTTTCCTCTGGTTTGATCATTTATAGTTCCTTCAACTTTTCCTCATATGATATGTCTCAAGGCCTTTCATCCACTGGATGCTGTTCAACTTACTAATATTGCCTTCTTAAAACACGGCATCCAGAACTGAGACCACACTACAGACGTGGTCTGATGGAGGCAGAGTACAGGCGGGTTCTTGCCTTCTCAATCCTGAAGGTTCCCTGAATCTGCTGACTTCCTGACAGGCCATTCACCGGCTGGTTGTTAAGCCTTTTTCTGCCCTTTTAATGACTTCACTTATCTGAGCCTAGCATGTGGGTGACCTTAGACCTTAGACAAAATGTTTTGGTTCCTCATCTTTGAGAAACTCCAAGTCTAATTGGAGGAAAGACATCGCATGTAACAAAAAGTCAAACACAAGGTGGTTTATGAAAGCTGTGTGATCTGGGAGAAGATAGTTCTCCTTGCCTAGCCTTCAGTCCAGTTGTCTATAAAATTAGAGAGTTGGATTATATTTATTTTGTGATGTGTCCTATCTTTACTTATCTATAAATATCCTATCACTCAAATGTAAACTCTTTGAGAGAAGGGACTATCTCATTTTTATATTTGTATTCCTAGGGTGCTAACATACAGACAGTAAACATTCTCAATCTGCTTGGTGTTTCCTGTGTGGATGGACATACCGTATTTCTTTTAGTGATCACAGATCTTTTCCAAGATACTCTACAATGTTCCGGGGTTTGGTGTAGTCAGCACAAATAGAAGCATCTGAAGGATCCCACTATCCACTAGGAATTCTTTTATTTATTTATTTATTTTTTTGGTGAGACAATCTGGGTTAAGTAATTTGCCCAAGACCACACAGCTACTAAGTGTTAAGTGTTTGAGGCTAGATTTGAACTCAGGTCCTCCTGCCTTCAGAACTGGTGCTCTATCCACTGTGCCATCTAGCTGCCCCTATCCCTTTTCAACTTGAATTCTTGGATGCATTTTCTCCACTGTGATCATTTTGCTAGTATAACTGTGTTTTATGCCTCACTTGATGTTTATTATTAGAACACTGGAAAGGTTATTTCTATTGTCACATCTTCCAGAGTATCTTGAATAATATTAATGTTTTGATATCTTGTTGTAAAAGAAGCCTGTGAGGCATCATTTAGTTTACTGAATGAAATGATTTATTGTCACTAAGAAAGAGCACGCACAATGAGAACTTAAGTTCTCAAAGATCTTTTGGTTAATTGTGAGACAGTAAAAAGGGGAATCATTGTTGAGTAAGGTACAAAAGCCTGCTTGTTCCCCACTAATGCCCTCATCATAGATGCCCATAATTCATGTAGAGATGATTCTCAAAATGATTCTGTCCTCTGTGTATAACTGGACAGATGGGGCAGGTGCCAGTAAACTGGACCCAGAAGTGAATGGGAAGAGAGCAAGTTACATCGCTTTCAGAAAATTTTAACTCTCTTTTGCTGGCCCTAAGCTTTCCATGAAAACAAATATCCATCAACCAACTGCTAATCAAACAACTTACTTATGTGCCAGACACCATGCAATACTCGGGGATGCAAAGAAAGGCAAAAAGCAATCCCTGATCTCAAGCAGGTCACATTCTAATGAGAGAAACAGCATGCAAACAACTATGTATCTCTAAAAGTGGGAGAATCGCAGAGGGAAGGCAGTGGCAAGGGATGAAGGGAACATAAAATACTGACCAATCAGTAGGTCAATAAACATTTATTAAATACCTACTATGTACCAGGCACTGTATTGAGCTCTGGGAATACAACAAGTGGCAAAAGATAAATCCCTGCTCTTGAGGAGCTCGCAGTCTAATGGAGGGTAAGAGGTGAAGAGAAGCAACATACAATTCATCCACACATGGATAACATGTCCATCCACATAAGACATACCCAGCAGATGGAGAGCGTCTTCCGTTGATATTTCAATGAGCTAGGCATAAAAGTACAAAAATAAGAGAGTCCGGCTTCAAGGAGCTAATATTTTACCAGTGAAATACAATATTTTCATAGATAAGTAAATACAATATACACACAAGGAGTATGGTGTAGGGGGATAATCAATAGAGGGATTGTACTGGAATTAAGGAGCACAGGGAAAGACTTCTTTTCCACAGAAGGTGGATTTTGAGCTGAGAATTCAAGGAAGCCAGGGAGGCTAGGAAGCCGAGGGGAGGAGGGATAACACTTCAGGAATAAGGGACAGCCAGTATGGAGTCTGTGAAGTGTGTGAAGAAGACCAAGAAGGCTAATGAAACTGGCTAACATTTTGTTATGGTGGTTATATGATTGTGGGATATGGAACACCTCTGCCACTAAAAAACTAAAAATGAATCTATGGGGGCAATGAGAGGTGGGGCAAATTGGCCAATGAGAACCTCTAAAGAAGGAGATTAAATGATATCATCAAGGAACCAAAAGGAGAGATGGACTGACCACATAGTAAAATAGAGAGATGACTGATGGACAGAGTGCCCCAATGGTATTCTTGTAATGCTAGAAGAAAGTAGGAAAGGCCACGAGCGCTTTAAGTGGATATTCTTTGCTGAACTTTTATGAGAACATAGGTAAGGATCACATCTTACCGATTGATAAATAATAGATAAATAATTCCTTAAGATAATTCCTTAAGTGGTGAGGCTCCAGGCCCATTTGAGTGTTTTAAGTATATTACTAGCATAATATATTCCTAGAATATAGTAGGTGCTTAATAAATAGTCATTCATTGATTTATTGCCCAAACGACCCCTTTCCTCCAGCAAAACCCTGTGATCTGGTTTGTGAACAGCAGAGGGGGATGTTGGGCTAATTTGCATTCTTGGTCCACAGGCATTTTATAAACAACAAATTTTACCTGGAAACCAGGTCTGCTCCTAATGTCTTAAAAGCCTTGGTTTACAAGGGGATGGCCAAAAACAAGTCAGAGAATGAGGACACTTTCTGAACTAAGTGCTTGAACCTACCAATCTCAAACATCTTCTGGTCTGGAACTGAACTATGGAAATTGTCAACCAAGAAAGACTCGGAAAATAAATTGGGAGACAAGGGTCCAAGTCCAAATTCAGTCACTAACTCAACTGGGTTTATAAATTTAGGGAAATCACCCCACTGCTCTGACTCTGATATTGCTTAACTAAAAAATGAGGAATTAACTCTCACTGCTCTTTAGCACTGGATGAACTTCTGCCATGTTTAGATAAAGGAGTTGAAAGGTTAGAGACGTTTGTCCAGTCACTTGTTATCTGTCTAAGCTTGGACAAGTGACTTCTCCCTCTGGGTCATCCTTATCTCTTTTTAGAAAAGGAAATGGGTTCCTCTAGATAATCTCTGAAATTCCTTCCAGCACTAAAGCTAAGATCTCATGACCTATCAAATGAGAAAGCCTGTAAATTCAATGTTTGAGCAGACAGAAGGGAAGTGAATGTGATCTGGGGGTGGGGGAGAGGGCAGCAGGGGACCTGTGCTAATCTCTCCTATCACTTGCTGTGACTTCCCCTTTGGGATGTCCTTTGGCCCAAGCCCTAAGTCTGAGAAACTTTACCTTGAGAGGAGTGAACAGAGGAGAACCAGGAGCCAGGTGCACAGTCAGCTATATAAATGTTAACTATTTTACTGATGAGAAAAACTGAGGCTGGGAGAGATTAAATAAATCACTCACAATCAGTTGATTATGAATCAAGATTCAAATTCAGTTCTTCTTATGCTAAATCAATTGCCATTTCCTCCCTTTACCCCTTCCTCCTTCTTTCCTTCCTCTCTGCCTCTTTCCTCCCTTTCTGCCTCACTTCTTTTGCCTTTCTCTTTTCCCCTTCTTTTTTTTTCTTCCTTTAAGAATTTTCATGTTTCTTCATTGTTTCTCAATATTTCTACACCACAAAACTGAACCTCCCCTTGTAACAAAATATAATAATTAAGCAAAAAACAAATGATAATAGTGTCCTGCTAGTATGTGCAACATTCTGCCCTTCTAGTCCCCCCTCCTCTCCGAAGGAAGGAAGTATGCCTTTCTAATGCCAAGTAGACATTTACCATAACAGATTATATAGCATAACAGGGACTAACTATTGTCAGATCTGCGTTGGGGCTTAAAGAGAGGGCTCAATAAATCCACACTTCCTACTTTGCTCTGTCTACCCAAAACTGTAGTCAACTGGCAGGGGCACGTCTTGCTTCAGTGTCTGGAATTTCCTTGGCCGGCTCACCCTCATTATCATCCCCTACTCCCCGAAGGACTCCTGTCCCAGAATGTTTCTTCTTTCAACATCTTCCTTATAAGGCCCAACTTCCCTTAATCTTTTTGTTGTGATTGCTCAGTTACTTTTTAATCTTTTTCTTTTCTTTTCTTTTTTTGATCATGGCTGATTCTTTGTGATTCCTTTGAGGTTTTCTTGGTAAAGATACAGGAGTAGTTGGCCAGTTCCTTTTTCAGCTTATTTTACAGATGAGGAAACTGAGTTCATCAGGGTTGTGCCTTGCCCGCGGTGACACAGTTAAGTGACTAAGGTTGAATTTGAACTCAGATCTTCCTGACTCCAGGCCAGGTCCTCTACATACTGCCCCAACTTTCATCTTACTTAGCATGACAAATCAGTTTAGTACCGACTAGATACAGTGAAAAAAAAGAAAAAAGAAAAAAGAAAAGGCATAGGCTCCACCTGAAAGATTAAGACCAATTTTTTTTTATTATTTTATTTTCTACTGGATCTGTGATTTCATAGGTTTGAGGAACTCCCAATGAGAAAATGTCTTTTACAACTTCAGATCTGTAATTAAGAAGCTTAAAGGATCATCTGAGGCTCAGATGGGGGAAAATATCACTCAGGGTCACACAGCCAACATATGTCAGAGGCAGGAATTGAATCTAAGTTTTCCAGATTCTTTGGTCTCCTCTTACTTTCTGACCCTCAGCAAGTCACTTAACTCTGCCTCAATTTCCTTCTCTGTAAAATAAGATGGAGAAAGAAATGACAAACCACTCTGATATATTTAGAGAAGACTCCAAATGGGATCACAAAGAAGTGGACACAACTGAAAAAAATGACTCAATAGCAGTGCCAAGCAAAATGTAACCCTAGTCTCTAGGGTTCCCAGTCCATAGATATAAATGGAATCCATTATTTTACTACTTCTTTTCTTTCTTAAAAAATTACATATATTCCGTGGAGAAAGGCAGTCACAGTGTAGTGGAGGGAAAAGCCAACAAAACTATAAACCAAGAAGCCAGACCACGGGGCTTCTAGTCTCATGCCAAATTCCACAATTCTGATCTTGACTAGCCATGTGATTCTGCTGGGCAATAGAAACTTGCTGTGCTTCAGGCAAATCCCTTGAAATTATCTGCTGTCACTAAAATGTGATTAGCCAGAAGGATACCTCAGACCCTTCCAGCAGAACAAGGGGATAGGATGATAGGTTCAGTGCTGGAAGGACTAATGGGGGTATTTAATCCAAACCCACATCTATTTTGCAAAGAAAAAGATTGACACCCAGAAAGTGCTTACCTAAGGCTATATGGGTAGTAAGTGGTAGATGCAAGATTTGAGCATAAATCCTTTGCATCTAATTCCAGCACTCTTTCAACTGTATCATGTTAGAGAGCCCCATATTTGTCAACCATCAGCTAACTAAAAGCAATTAATTTTACTTCTCTTGGACTCAATTTCTTCAAATACATATAAAATTAAAGGGTTGGACTAGATTATAAAATCATAGAATATTGTATCCAAATGGGATCTTCAGTCATTTCAGTCTTGGCAAAGATACTGGAGTAGTTTATCATTTCCTGCTCCTAAGGAAACAGAGGCAAAGAGGGTTAAGTGACTTTCCCAGAACCACACAGGTCAGTGTCTAAGGTCAGATTTGAACTCAGGAAGATGAATCTTTCTGATTCCAGACCTGGCATTCTATTCACTGTAACATCCAAATGCCCAGATGGGACTTTAGAGAAGATCTACTCTAGTCTCTTCATTATATAGATAAGGGAATGGAGATCCGCCTCTGGATCCGCCTATATCATCTCTAAGGTATTTTTTAGCTTCTTCTTAAAATGAAGATCTGATCTTTTTATCTCCTTTCCCTTTCTTTCCCAAAATTCAATAAACTCCACTGACTCCCTATCACCTCCAGAATCAAATATAAAAGTATTTGGCATTCAAAAACTTATTCTAACCCATTTCCCCATCCTCTACATTTCCAATCTTATATCCCCTAAAGTATGATCATCCCGTGACAATAACCTCCTTCTATTCTTGCAAGAAAACACAATACTCAAATTTCCCAGGCTCCAAACATCTCACTGGCTGTTCTCCATGCCTTCCTACTCATCTCTTCACCCCCTGGCTTTCTTCAGGTCTCAGCAAAAATCCTAACTTCTACAGGAAGCCATTCCTTCTGAATTCTAGTACCTTCCTTTTGTTAATTATTTCCAGTTTATCCTCTATACTTGCTTGTATAGAGTTGCTTATAGGTTGTCTCTTTCATTACACTATGAGCTCCATAAGAATGCCTTTTGCCTTTCTTTATATTTCAAGCATTTGGTACAATACTTTGCACAGAGTGGACCCTTAATTGATATTTATTGATTGACTAATTCAGTGTCTAATCCATAGTATATTTTTAGATTATATTTAATAAATTCTGTGCATACTTATGTATTTTAACAGTGACTTTCTGGTGACATTGCTTCAATCTGAAGAATAATAGTAGTTCACATACATATGTGTATATGTGTGTTTATAAATACATTATATATATATATATATATATATATATATACACACACACACACATATATATGGAGAGGAAGAACTTGGAAACATTTACAAAGTATTATAATTTATTTTATATATAGTTGTTTGCTTGTTGTTCCCCCTCATTAGAGTGTAAGCTCCTTGAGAAAAGAGACTGTTTTTAATTTTTTTTTTTTGTATTCCCAGCACTCAACATAGCACCTGATGTATAGTGGGCATTTAATAAATGTTTATTCACTAGACAACTAGTCCAACTCATATTTGAGCAAAAATATCCTTTTTAATAAACCTGAACAAGAACTAACTGATCAACTGGAGACTTCCAGCAGTAGAGTTATCTAGTGGGAGAGATGCCTTCTAGCCATTGGAAAGTCAATCCAAGATATTCTAAGGTACAACTGAAGGAGTAAAAACATACATTTTCCAGATAGATGACATGGATGCAGAGAGATAGTCATCTGAAGCCAGAGGCAGGTTCCTAGCATGTGATACTTGGAAGCAGAGAAAAGAGTCAATTGTGGATCTATGGATTTGAGAGAGTTCTAACTCTCTTCATCAAAGACCTGTGCAAGGTACAGAGAGGGCTCCAGAAAGAAAGAGCGGCCATTGAATAGGTTGTACATGGCTTTAGCTACACTACAAGTATGATTCACTATCATTATGCCCTAAATATGTGCCTAGTCTTCTCATGGACACCATATGAATGAATTGGAGAGTGAATCCCCATCAAGGTTTATGGGTAGGAACTTAAACTTGGAGAGGAAGAGGGAAGGGTTATTTGTAATACTATTTTCAGTATTCTGTTTTCAGTAAATATTCTTGCTAAGAGCTAATTGGGCCTAGTGGCTGACTATTAAGGGAAGAACATTGAAGGAGGCTCCTAAGTTATAGCAGTAGGAATGGAGAATTATAAACTACCTTATGACTTGTAAGAATAGTAACTGTTCTTCAGAGAGTTACTCCTTCAAGAGGGAACCACTAACAACTAGAGAAGTAGAGTTCAAGATGCAGAGATGGGGATTAGAAAGATAACATTCCAACTATGGGGGGGCTTCCTGCCCAGAGATTGAGAAAGAAAAGTCTGGTATAGAAAACAAATAAAGCAGAACTCAGTGCATGAAAATGTGATATCAGTCCTGAAAGATGATTCTCATTTTATAATGAGGAAGGTGAAGTTCAGAGAAATAAAGTATCTGCCATGTTTTCACAAGTAAGAGTCAGAAATAGGTGACAGAACCCAGGATATCTGAATTCAAGGTGTCTTTTTCTCCTTGTTAACAGCATGAGAGACTTGGGAATAGAAGACATCTGGGTTCTTAACAGAATTATGCTTCTGCCCAAGATGTAGTGATTTAATAATTAAAACAATATCCTTGAGATATAAATATAAGGTATTCATAAATGAAATTATATTGTGGCTTCTCAAAGCCAATTATTATGTAAAATATCTCTAATCATTGAAATAATGAGTTCGCTGAATATTAATTCTAACATTTACCACAGGCAATGATTATAAATCGCTAAAATGGCCCATGAGGTTATGTAGTTTTTATTGAGTCTCAAGATGGTCTTTAAAATATTCATTGTGAATTAGACATCTAGGGCTTTGACTGATTTTAGTTATATTCCATTATGTGTTTACAAGCCTATTAGGATAGGATGTAGGCTTCAGGAAAATGGATTTCAGGAAGGTGGGCCACACACTAGTTCTGGACTATGCATGATTAGTTAGGCCAGGCTTTCAATGTCATCACTCAACTGAAACTGTTCTCTCTTAAGTTATCAGTGGTCCAAATCCAAAGGCCTTTTCTCACCCTTCATCCTTCTTGATTTTTCTATAGGATTCACACTACTGACCATTTTGGATTCTCCTTCCCCTCTGAGGGGGAAGTATCTGAGGTCAAATTTGAACTCAGGTCCTCCTGACTTCAGGTCTGGTGCTCTATCCATTGCACCACCTAGCTGCCCCATCTTTATATATTTTTAACTAATACTTTTCAGTATGTATTTTTCTGAGTCCATTAAAAAAATAATCAACAAGCATTGATTATGTTGAGTATATATTATTTTTGTGGGGGGATTTTTTGTTATACAGAAAAAAATTGTATATGTAATCAACCATTTCCATTTTTACTCTATTAATTACTTATTTTTTTAAATATAAAAAACTCCCCTTTTTAATCTTTTTGTATATATTGATTGACAGGAATTTTGATTGATACTTTTTTTAATACTTCATTGAAAAGTAAAAACTGTATGTGAAGACACCATTATATGCTAGACCATTATATGAGAAGGGATAATCTATAATAAGAAGGAAAGATAGTTTGGAGCCAAGTTGTAAGGAGTTTTGAATGTTCCTTTCTCTTGTTTTTCCTCCTTCCTGTGATAACTTCTCAGTCTTTTTTACTGAGGGGAAGGGGGACTTATTCTGCCTCCTCCCTGTCAGTATATCCCAAAAGAAATGTTTATAGATCAGTGGATTAAGGCAAATAGGTTAAGTTATTTGCCCAAGGTTACATAGCTAATAATCTGTGGATTATAATTATTTGAGGATGAATTTGAACTTGGACTTTCCTGATTTGAGACCCAACACTCAACAAATTCTAGTGGTTTCCAGTTATCTATACATTCAAATACAAATTCTATTGGCATTCAAAACTCCTTACAACTTGGCTCCAAACTATCTTTCCTTCTTATTATAGATTATCCCTTCTCATATAATGGTCTAGCATATAATGGTGTCTTCACATACAGTTTTTACTTTTCAATGAAGTATCAAAAAAAATATCAATCAAAATTCCTGTCAATCAATATATACAAAAAGATTAAAAAGGGGAGTTTTTTATATTTAAAATAATAAGTAATTAATAGAGTAAAAATGAAAATGGTTGATTACATATACAATTTTTTTCTGTATAACAAAAAATCCCCCCACAAAAATAATATATACTCAACATAATCAATGCTTGTTGATTATTTTTTTTAATGGACTCAGAAAAATACATACTGAAAAGTATTAGTTAAAAATATATAAAGATGGGGCAGCTAGGTGGTGCAATGGATAGAGCACCAGACCTGAAGTCAGGAGGACCTGAGTTCAAATTTGACCTCAGATACTTAACACTTCCTAGCTGTGTGACTCTGGGCAAGTCATTTAACCCCAATTGCCTCAGCAAAAATAATAATAATAATAATTATAATTATATATATACACACACACACACGTGTGTGTGTGTGTGTGTGTATACACGGACATGTGATTTTACAAAGGATATTCTCAGACCACAATGGTTAAATGGTGAAATGAGATGGAGACAATTTTCAAAGAAAAATAAAGAAAGGCTCAATGTCACTAATAATCAGAAAAAAATTTAAAAGCTTTCAACTAACAGTTCATATCTTTCAAATTACCAAGAATAATTAAATTTAGAGAAATTCATTGCTGGCAGGAATATGGAAAAACAGAAACACATTCTTTATCAGTGGAAATGCAAACTTTTGGAATCTTTTTGGAGTATAATCTGGTATTATGCAATAAAAATTTGAGAAAAATCAAAATCACATTCTTTGACATAGTAATTATACTGTTTATAATTTACCTAGTAATTACATTGTTGATAATTCAGTATATGCCTTTTGGGAAGCAGGCTTTCCAATCTATTCCCTGCAGGAAGGTGCTCTGAAGGAACATTAGAAAAAGACATCCCAACATTCCTTCAGGGATGCCCTGGAACCCATCTATGGGTAACTTTACTCATTAGTGGAAGTGGGATTGTGATATGTATTTCCAGAGGACATAAGAAATATGTGTATGTGTGTATAATTTAATTTATTTAATTATAAATTGTTATTGGTTAGATTTTACTTTAGTGGTGTTCAATATTATTTTTAAGCAATTTGAAAATGATCATTTTTATTATCGTAGTTCTTGTAGGCAAAAGGGATGATTATGGGAGACTGAGTGGAAGTACATAGTCTTTTTTTTCCACATAAAAGGAGGTTCTAAAGGACCACAATGACCCTAGTGGATTGAGAGAAGCCCTGGAAGATGTAAGGCTAGTAACTCGTTATAAGAGGGTGTTGCTATCTGCTCCTCCTACTCCACCTCCCAAGTGAATATAATCACGAGGAGTTTGAGCCTAGTTTGGTTCAAAGACACCGTTTCAGGAATTAGACAAACAACTGTGGAAGAATAAATGGGAACCCATGGACAATAATTCAAGACTTGATTGCATAACTTTATTGAAGTTCTATCCATTTGTCTGCCTGTCCCTGTCTCTTTCTGTGTAGTTTTATCTTTTTCTCTCTATTTCTGCCATACTTTCTTCATCTTTTGGTCTCTTTCTCTGTCTCTTTCTTTCTTTCTCTCTGCCTTTATTTCTTTCTCCCTATCTCTATCCATCTTTTTGTCTCTCTCAGTCTCTGTTTTTCTGTCTCCTCTGTTATCTCTGCCCCTGTCTCTTCTTTCTTTGACTTTATCTCTATCTCTGTCTTTGTCTTCCCATCTCTTTCTCTTTCTGTTTGTCTCTGACTCTATCTCTGATCATTTTTCTGTCTCTGTCTCTTTCTCTGTCTTTCTTTCTGTAAGTCTCTGTTTCTCTTTTCTGTCTCTCTGTCTCTGTCTTCTCTTCTCTTCTCTAATCTTCTCTCTCTCTCTCTCCCTCTCTCTTTCTTTCTCTCTCTGTCTCTTGACACAAAATAAGGTTTCAGAGCTAAGAACAGATTCAAATAAGAAACATTCTGATCAATGTGCAATGGTGGATGAAGACCAAGGGTCCTCAGAGTTACAAATAGAAGAGAAGATTTTAAAAAGTAATTATTTTTTCTTCTAAAGATGTACTAAGAATTATCTTGATGTTTGTCTTTCACTAGGGTACACAAATAGAAGCCCATCTCTTCTTGGCTAAATAGAGCTCTGGTTTTCTTCTTAAAGTTTGGGGAGATTTCATGGTTGGGCCTCTGCCATGTTCTTGAGGTTTTGTGGCACTTGGTCTGTTGTAGTGCTGATGTTCTATGGAAATATTTAGCTAGCCTATCTTGTGACTTCAAAGTTCCCAGACCACTTCCCTGCCAACACATGTTCTTCTTTCCCCATTCTTTTGTCTTGGGGGTTAGGTACTTGTATGTGCATTGTATATGCATTGATTTGCCACCCTTTCATCATCAAGAGTGTGTGTGTGTGTATGTGTGTATATCTATCTATCTATCTATCTATATATATATATATATAGTAGCAATAATTATAACCACAACAATAGTGACAGCATGCTATCATGACTAAAACACTAGATTTTGAGTCAGGGGAAGTTCAAATTCTGCCTCTGTGACTTACTATGTGATTGTTGTCAATTAACATCTTTGTCCATAGTTTCCATATCAATAAATGAAGGTTTATTCCAGCTCTAAATCAATGATCCTATTATCCTAATAGTAATTATAACTAGCATCTATATAATGTTTTAAGATTTGTGAATTACTTTATAGATACTCTCTCATTTGAACTTTATAAAAACTCTATAAGTACTAAAGATTTTAAGTATCCTTACCCAAGATCATCAGACTGAGATTCTGAATGCTTAATTAGAATTTCAATCCTATTTTGAGCAGATACCCACTCTGGGCCTCAGTTTCTTCATGAACAAAATGAGAGGGTTCAACTCAGTCTTTCAGATCCTTTTTGGCTCTAAGATTCTATGGTTCTG
The DNA here is from genome assembly GCF_016432865.1 of Antechinus flavipes. NCBI lineage: Eukaryota > Metazoa > Chordata > Mammalia > Dasyuromorphia > Dasyuridae > Antechinus > Antechinus flavipes. Next base: position 220,546,029 of record NC_067399.1, on the reverse strand, counting down.
TGTCCAGATGAGCTCTACAAATCCTTCTGACTGTCAGATTCTGATTCCGAGGCTGGAATTCAGTGTCTGGTATGAATTGGAATTTGGAAGGCGGTTCACATACCAGTAGGATGCTTTTATAAGAAGCTATCCGAAAGCTACAGTTTCAAATCCAACTGACAATCATTTATTTTGATTCAGGTCCTTTCCCATGGTACTCAGAGGGAGATAATTTAGGAGTATCCTGTTTAACCAGCTACACCCCTGGTAAGGGAGTGGTTACATGGTGCCAGAAGTGAGAAAATGCTGTGTTGAGAGCCTGAAGAGTCTGGTATAGCATTTTAAAAGTAACTCAGAGATGTTCTAGGAGCCACATAGGAGACATTACTTTTGGGTCACATGAGGAGACCATTACCTGGAGTCACACCAGGAGGGAGGGTGTAGTAAAATTTAGAGAAGAGTCCAGCTGGGCTGATGGTGAGAATAGCATGTGAGTCTGAATCCCAGCTCTTCCACTTGACTAATCCTGTGTGCCTGATTAAGTTACCCAGCATCTCTGGACCTATGGACTTGTAGGTCCCTTTCAGCCCATGATCTATGATCTGATGATCTGATGAACTAAAAGATGCTATGCAAATGATTTAGAATACACTATTCATAGAATGCAGAGGGAGAAATCGGGGTCAGTTTTCTCATCTGGAAAATGAAGAGGTTGGATCAAATGGTTTCTAAGGTCTTTTCTAGCTACTAATCTATAATCTTTAGTGTATTTACTTTTAGATTACTCTGCTCTTCCCTCAAGGAACTGAGTCTTCTCTGGGATAAGTCCTTCCTTTTATTATTATATGGGGACAGATTAGTAGATAGCCAAGTATTGCAGTGGATAGAGTAAGTGACATAGAGCTAGGGAGACCTTAACTGAGGCCCTTACTAGTTATACTATTCTGGACAGATAATTTAACCACTCGTGCCCTCAGTTTTCTCATCTGTAAAAGAGTATGAGGATCAAATGATAGCATATGTGTAAAGTGCTTTGGAAATCTTAGACTACTACATAAATGTCAGTTTTTATTATTATTACTATTATTTTTAATGCTACTTTTCTCAGTAGTCCCAAGAGCAAGACCAGGAATATCTCCTTGCAGAGATCCTTCCTTTCATCCACACCCTGTACAAACTTTCTCTTCCTTGCTTGTTTTGCTGATTAGATTTCAGACAGAATTAGTAGGGCTGACGCCATTAAATAAAAAGTTAACTTCTTTGGAAACAGCCTAAATAGTCCAGATTCCATTTTTTTAAGAAAGCCTCAGATTCCATTAAGATGAAACATTGAGAGCCACATGGATTTGGTTTCAAGAATAGTTACCAGAACATCAAGTACAGGGCTTCAATGGGAACCCGGCTTGGATACAGGGAGAGGGAGTGGGGAGGGAGACAGCAGGTCCAGTAATACTGGTGCAACAGGGACTTGTTAAAAGCAGAAAATTGTCCTTAGCACAATAACCAGTTAAGCACTTATAGGAGTGACATGAATCTTGCCCACTATAATGGAGCTGCTTTAGTCCCATTTGCTTGCAGTACCTGTACTGAAGTTATTGGAGCAGGAATATTTCCTGTGTGCATCACAGGAATCCTATCTTTAAAATAACCAGCTCAGTCCCCCTCCCCCTTAATTTCCTGAGATTCTTAGAAGCCCCAAGGTAATTTGCATAGCCTGGCCCCCTGCCACAGAGGAAAGTGAGAAATGAAAATACAAAGATAAAAAGAGCCTCATTATAAATCCAAAAAAGACTTACTGAGAGGTGCTTATCCAGTGGGAGAAATGTTACTCAGATATGGAGAAAGGGAAGAATGACTTGGTTAGGATCAGAAAGTAGGCATTTTTGCATGGGTAGGGGCAATTGAAAAATGTCCACAGGACTTGAAGAGGACCTCTGTTTGAATGTAGTGTGAGACTATGGAGCCCCGCATTAAAAACCAAGAGTAAATAGCCCTTCCCTGTTAATGAACACCTAAAACACCATTATCCCTTCCCTGGTTCAACTGCAGGAGAGCCAGTGTCAATCACTAGGGAAAAGGACTGCCAGGAAGCATCTGCAGCAGGAAGGAGACAGCCTAAATCCATCCTAGACAGTGGGCCTGTCTCTTCTGGAGCTGGCTTAACTTTCTGGGAAATGAACAATTGTGTCTGCTAAAGGAGAGGTGAGACTAATTTAAAGACAATCATAGTAGTGATAAAGAAAAACTGAGCTCCCGTACTATGCTCTCTACTAGAGTCCTACCAAAGACATTACTGTGAATCACTGAGGTAGTTCAATTCTCCATTAAACTGGGTGGGATGTGAGGAGAATCAGAAGAGGAAAAGGGTTTCTAACGATTCCCTAAGGCCTTGAATAGTTTCTGCCTTCTTCTATCAAAATTTGTTCTATGTTTGATGCATTGTGAGATTGAGTTCCTGTAAGGGGATCTTTTGACTACCCTTGGGAGAAGCACTATGCACTTAATAGTTTCAAATGCCACCTGGTGAGGTCAAATAAGCCAGAGAAATGAGCTCTCCTTAGAAGGCCTCTGACTTGAAGTTTGTAAGCACAGTCTTTGTATACAATATACTGTGCTAGATGCATGGGGGCTATCAAAGAATATAAGATATAGCTCGTCCCCCTACAGAATTTATAATTTATTTGGGAAAGATATAATGTGATTAATGGGGAGGAAGTGGAGTGGTGTAGACCATTAAGAATTCCTGGACTTTGGGTTCCTAAATATTTGGCCTGGACTTAGCCATCAAGAGATCATCATATATTATAGTTAGATGTTTAATCTATACTGGATTATTTACTGTCTAGGGGAGAGAGGGAAAGGGGAAAAGGAAAGAGAAAAATTTGGAACACAAGGTTTTGCAAAGGTAAATGTTGAAAACCATCTTTGCATGTATTTTGAAGATAAAAAACTATTTTTAGAACAAATGATAATAATTTACTATGTTTTTTAAAATTGTTGTGAAGATCAAATGAGATAATATTTATAGAGTGGTACCTTGAACAAAGTAAATGCTTAATAAATATTTTCTTACTTGGCAAAACACACACACACACACACACACACACACACACAGAGTTATACATATTTCCCAGGAGAGAGGAACCCAGGGGGCTAAGCAGTGGTAATTTTTAAATCCTATATACTGCAACATATTTAACATATATAGGACTGCTTGCCATCTTGGGGGGGGGGGGAGGAGGGAGGGAGGGGAAAAAACGAAACATAAGTGATTGCAAGGGATAAATGTCGTGTAAAAATTATCCTGGCATGGATTCTGTCAATACAAAGTTATTATTAAATAAAATTAAATTAAAAAAAAATTAAAAAAAAATTTTTTTTAAATCCTAGCCTTCTGAAAATAGTAGCCAGAATTCTTGAAATCTTAACCTTTTGAGCAATGTCGATAATTCCTGGTCTGAAGACAATACCCGGTCCTGGAATTAGAGAAGCAACAAGAGAAAGAGCCTAGTAGAAAGATGGAAAAGCCAAATGTTGCATTTTGCTACTATTATAAGTTATTTGGAATGAATCATTTTTATTGGGAAGAAGATTGCCTCTCTAGCAACCCCAAGTTCATTTTCTTTTAAGGGGAAGCTAAACACTTAGGGCCATATTTTAAGACTAGAGAGCTATATAAGTATCCAGTGTTGGCAAGTTTCATTTAATAAATTAACATCAATTGCCTTTTACAAATGAATTAGAGATGGGAATCAAACTCATCTCACCAGTTTTCTCAATTCCTGCAGACCATCTCTTTCTTATATGATTAGCCAACTAGAATCATTTATAGAATGCCTATGAATGTTCAGAATATAACCAGAACAGGAATTTTCTATCCATTACACATCATTGTACCTTTCTGGAATCAGACTCCCAAGTCTCTTGCTTTTGTGCTAGCAGCAGATGGGCACTGGGAATGCTTCTAAGATGGAGCTCTATTGGCCATGTGACTACTGTACCTTGAGATTTTGCATAAGAGCTGGACACCCTTTTCATATCCATAGACACTTAAATACAAGTATATTTTTAAGTTATCAGGGGAAACTATGAGGGGCAAAATGAGCTAAAGAGACAATTTGAAGAATTCCCTCAAGACTAAACTTGGTCTGTATAAAACCATGTTTGAGGTATTTGTTATATATTAGAGTACAAACAACAATAGTGTATGCTTTTTATGGAACTTTATAGTTCCTTTCCTCACAAGGTCCTTCTGTGAGAGGTAGTACAAGTGTTCTATTTACTTAAAAAATAAAGGAACAGGCTTATCCAACTAATAAGCAGTAGAGACACTACTTGAATCTAGATTTCCTGGCAGTTTTAGACCATTTGCAAACATTAGCTTAGGTATTAGTATTATAAAAGGAGATCCTTCTCCAATAACCAATGAAAGAATATGCTGTTATTAACTGTTACACTCAATTAACATTAATCACATTCTTAATAAAAATGGAGCCAGAAGAGAGAAGGAAGTTGCAACTAAATCAAAGCGTAGTTCATAGGCTCTCTTGCAAGAGATAAATAAAAGGATTAGCACAATTGGCTTTATTATATATCCAAAGGCCACAACACATTATTTCTTAGGACACTTCTCACCTCATATTTCAATGCTCATAAGTATTTTCTAAAAGTATATCATAAAGTTAAATAGCTTATGCATCATTGATTTTATGGGATGAGTAAAGAAAAATTCTGTAAAGTACCAGAGAAGACCCTCCACATTAAAATCAATATAATCTTTTACCTTGAATGACTTCAAAACAAAGGGAAAAATACAGCAAAAAGTATGTTGGAAAAATATGGTTTAGGAATAAGATTTACTACTACACAGAAGCTCCTATTTATAGAAGCTTTACTCCTATACATATTTTATTCAAGAAAAAAATTTAGAGAGCATTGAATGTGTGGGACATTGAATAATATCACCAAAAATAAGATTGATTATACGTTAACAGTTATCAAAGGATTCTTTACTGATAGGCAAATCATTTTTAAATCAATTTTCTATGTGGAGTTAGGCCATTGATTTATTAAAAATGATCATAATTAATATACAATTTTTAAAAATGAGTTAAAAGTAGATAACAGATGGCATATAATTAATACAACTCCAGACTGACCTATTTTTTTATTATAGTTTTTTAATAGCTTTTTATTTACAAATATAGGCATAGATAATTTTTCTGCATTAACAATTGCAAATCCTTTTGTTCCAACGTTTTCCCTCCTTCCCCCCACCCCTTCCCCCAGATGGCAGGTTGACCAATACATGTTAAATATGTTAAAGATAATTTAATACAATATATGTATACATGTCCAAAGAGTTATTTTGCTGTATAAAAAGAGTCAGACTTTGAAATAGTATACAATTAGCCTGTGAAGGAAATCAAAAATGCAGGCAAACAAAAATAGAGGAATTGGGTATTCTATATAGTGGTTCATAGACTGACCTATTTTTAAAAGTTATGACACTAGGGAAAATGGAGAGAGGAAATTACATCAACACCAATTGTGATAATTTCACATAGAAGTTTGACCAGTAAAAATCAATTGCCATAACTTAAAACTCCTTATTTGATAAACACTTGTCTTATGTGCTAAGCAGAGCAAGGACAGTTAAGGGCAATGCTGGTACAGAGTATAAATTCAGTACTATAAACTTATGGGAAAAAATAGTGGAAGAATATGAACATTATAGAGTCATAAAACAATGAATAGAAAGAAGGAGAAAGCAGTTTTAGAAAAGGAATCCAGTAAAGTTATCTTATTTAAGGATGAAACTGAAATACAACAAACATACAAAAGATGGAAAAGATCTGCCAAGATTTTTTTGAGATTTTTATAACAAACTTTTTTTGTCACCAGAGAGTCTAACATCCCAGTTCCAAATGTGCTTCTTGAAAAAGTAGAAATGGAGTTACCAAAAAAAAAAAAAAAAAAACAAAACCTATATTGCAGAATACTGCAAAAATTGGTAAATGAGATAATTAAATAATTTAATAATTTCTGAGGCACTGTGATGAATGAGAAAGGTGTTGCAGTATTTAAGAAAACTGCTTTTCTGATTTTCAAAAAGGAAAATTAATTTTGTGAATTGTAGGCTTGTTAGCATTCTTTAATTTTTGGCAGGGTGCACCCAAGATTGTGGAGAGTAGACAAATGTTTATCTGAGCTCTTCCTGGCATGTTTCAGATCAACAGCAGATGAAGCCTCTGAACTGGTTTTGGAGTGACAGAACCCACAAATATTTACAGTGTAACAAATTTCCAGCAGAAAATGTTTTAGAATAACTTCAGAAAAGGTCTGTTTTGATGAGTGGGGGAGGTAGGGAAGGGGCCAAGCACAGGACCCAGAGAAGTGTGGCATCTGCACACTGGGGAATCTACTAGGAAGCTCTTAGCCAAAATAGGGCAACTTTGGCTACACTGTCCTGGTTTAGAAGTCAGTGGATCAGCAGATTAGCTGTGAGACACCGACCAAAATACAAAAGGCAAATTAGTGAGCCTCTCAACCCCAGAAAAATGTTGAATTTGGTCATCCATACCCAGCACCATAAGGAAGTCAGCAGCACCAGCACAGGGCAGCATAAAGCTGCTGTTGCTTGTCCCAAGCCCCAGGAAGCTTGGGAAAATCTCCCCTTTGCCCTAAGAGCAGACCTCAATCTTTACAAAATGAACAACAACAACAACAACAACAAAAAAAAAAACCTCTGATCATAGATAGCTTTTATAGAGACAGAAAAGAATAGAACTCAAACCCTGAGGATACTAAAGGCAAATCATCTCTAGATGCAGCTCCAAAGGATGATATGAGTTGGTCCCCATCTCATAAGATTCTCTTGAAAGAATTCAAAAAGGATCTTAAAAGAGAGTTAGAAGAAAAATGGGGAAAGGGAATGAGAACTTTACAGGAGAGTTGTAAAAGGAAACACAGAAATTATCTGAAGAATATTCCTTAAAAAACAGATTTAGTGAAATGGAAAAATCATATAACTCCTTACAAAGTAGATTTGACAAAATGTAAAAAAACATATACCTCCTTATAAAATAGATTTGAAAAAGAAATCAACTCACTAAAAAACAGAATTTGTGAAATGAAAAAAAAATCCAATGAGTAAAAAATAATTCACTAAAAATTAGAATTGAACAAATGGAAGTATGACTCAATGAAACAAAGAATCAATCAAACAAAAGAAAAAGAAAAAGAAAAATAGAAGAAAATACCTCATTAGAAAAACAACTGATCTGGACAATAGATTCAGGGGAGACAATCTAAAAATTTCTGGACTATCTGAAAACCATAATGAAAATAAAAAAAGAGCCTAGATATCATCTTTCAGGAAATCATCAAGGAAAACTGCCCTGATGTCCTAGAACCAGAGGGCAAAAATTGGCATTAAAAGAATTCACTGATCACTTCTTGAATGAGACCTCCCCTCCCCCCCCCAGATGAAAACTCCAAAGAAAATCATGGCTAAATTTCAGAATTATCAGATCAAGGAGAAAATATTGCAAGCAGCCAGAAAGAAACAATTCAAATATTGAGGAGCCACAATCAGGATTATCCCAGACTAGCAACTTACACTTTAAAGGATTGAAGGGCCTGGAATCTGATAATTCTGAAAGATGAAGGAATTTGGATTGCAGCCAAGAATCAACTATCCATCAAAATTAAGCATTATCTTCCAGGGGAAAAGATGAATATTCAATGAAACAGGTGAATTTCATTTATTTCTGATAAAAAGACCAGACCTGAACAGAAGTTGATCTTTAAATACAGAACTCAAACTTACATGAACTGATGTGAAGTGAAATGAACAGAACCAAGAGATCATTGTACATGGCAACAGCAATATTGTATAACAATCAATTCTGGTAGACATGACTCTTTCCAACAATGAAATGATTGAGGCCAGCTCCAATGATCTTGTGATGAAGAGAGTCATCTACTTCCAGAGGACTGTGGGAACTGAATGTGGATCACAACATAGTATTTTCACTCTTTTTGTTGTTGTTTGCTTGCATTTTGTTTTCTTTCCCATTTTTTTCCCTATTTGATCTGATTTTTCTTGTGCAGCAAGTTAATTGTATAAATATGTTTGCATAGATTGGATTTAACACATATTTTAACATGTATAACATATATTGGATTAGTTGCCATCTAGGGTAAGGGGTGAGGGTAAGGAGGGGAATATTTAGAGCACAAGGTTTTACAAGGGTCAGTGTTGAAAAATTATCCATGCATATGTTTTGAAAATAAAAAGCTTTAATAAAAAATACAGAACTCAAAAGAAGCATAAAAAGGTAAAAAAAAGGAAGAAAAAAATAACTTTATTTTAAAAGTTAAAAAGTTCACATCTCATATGGGAAGATATGTTTAACTTTTGAGAACTGCATTTCTCTTAGGGGTATACTTATAGGGTACAGGTATAATTTGATTTTATTTTGATGATATAAAAAGAAACTAGAGGTGGAAAGGGGCTGTACTGGAAGAAGAGGAAAATGGAGGTAAAATGGAGCAAATTACATCTCATGAAGAGGCAAAAAAAAAAAAATTACAATTGAGGGAAAGAAGGGAGGGGGATGAGCATTGTGTGAATCTTATCAGATTTGGCTCAAAAAGAGAATATTAGACATATTTAGCTTCGCAGAGAAACTAGTATCACTCTATAGAAAAGTAGAAGTGGAAAGGGCTAATAGAAGGGAAAATAGAAGAACAAAGATATAAGAAAGGGGAGCTACAAAAGGGGAGGACTGTTTGAGGGAGGTGATTGTCAAAAGCAAAATACTAGAGAGGAGGGAAAAGGGGAAAGGACAGAGAAAAGTATAACTTGGGGAAAATACAATGACAAAAAATACAGAGGTAGTAATTTTAACTGTGAATGTGAATGGGATAAATTGTCCCATAAAACAGAAGTGAATAACAGACTGGATTAAAAGTCAGAATCCTACAATATGTTGTTTACAAGAAACACATTTAAAGCAGAGTGATACATACAGGATAAAGGTAAAAGGCTGGAGCACAATCTATTATGCTTCAGCTGAAGTAAAAAAAAAAAAAAAAAAGCAGAGATAGTGATTCTGTTTTCAGATAAAGCAAAAGCAAAAATAGATCTAATTAAAAGAGATATGGAAAGAAACTACATCTTGCTAAAGGGTAGATAGTACTACTTTTTAGTAATAAAAGAGTAGATAATGCAGTAATATCAGTAGCAAACATATATGCACCAAGTGCTATAGCATCCATATTCCTAGAGAAGAAGTTAAGAGAGCTTCAATAAGAATTAGATAGCAACTACTAGAAATAATTCACAACTTTAGCAAAATTACAGGTTAAAAAATATAGCTACATAAATCATCAGCATTTTTATTTATTACCAACAAAGTCCAGCAGAAAGAGATACAAAGAGAAATTACATTTAAAATAATGTAGATAATATAAAATATTTGGAAGTCTACCTGCCAGGACAATGTCAGGAATTATATGAACACAATTACAAAACATTTTCCACACAAATAAAGTCAGATCTAATCAATTGGAAAAATACTAAGTGCTCATGGATAGGCTGAGCTAACATAATAAAAATTATAATACTACCTAAATTAATCTACTTATTCAGTGCCATACCATTCAAACTCCCAATAAATTATTTTATAGAGCTAGAAAAAATAATAACAAAGTTCATCTGGAAGAACAAAAGGTCAAGAATTTCAAGGGAATTAATGAAAGGTAGCCTAGATGTAACAGAATTAAAGCTATATTATAAAGCAGTGGTTATCAAAACCATTTGGTATTGGCTAAGAAATAGAGTAGTCGATCAGTGGAATAGATTAGGTGCACAGGACAAAATAGTCACTGACTATGGTAATCTAGTGTTTGATAACTCCAAAGACCCCATCTTCTGGGATAAAAACTCAATATTTGAGAAAAATTTCTTGGAAAATTGGAAATTAATGTTACAGAAACTAGGCATTGATCTACACCTAACACAATAAGGTCAAATTGGACATAAAGAGTGATATTATAAGCAAATTAAAAGAACAAAGGATAGGTCTGGTCTCAGACACTTAACTAGCTGTGTGACCCTGGGCAAGTCACATAACCCCAATTGCCTCAGCAGAAAGAAAGAGAGAGAGAGAAGGAGAGAGAGAGAGAGAGAGAGAGAGAGAGAGAGAGAGAGAGAGAGAGGGAGGAAGAGAGACAGAGACAGAGAGAGAGTGTCAGCAGGATGATTTCAGAAAAGCCTGGAGAGACTTATATAAACTGATGCTAAGTGAAATGAGTAGAACCAGGAGATCATTGTACATAGCAATAGCAAGATTATATGAAGATCAATTCTGATGGATGTGGCTCTTTTCAAAAATGAAATGATTCAGGCCTGTTCCAATGGCCTTGTGATGAAGAGAGCCATCTGAACCCAGAGAGAGGACTGTAGGAACTAAATGTGGATTGTAACATAGTATTTTCGCCCTTTTTGTGGTGTGCTTGCATTTTGTTTTATTTCTAATTTTTTTTCTTTTTGATCTGATTTTTCTTGTGTAGCATGATAATTGTGGAAATATGTATAGAAGAATTACACATGCTTAACATATATTACTTGCCATCTTGGGGGGAAGGGGAAAGGAGGGAAAATATTTGGAACACAAGGTTTTGCAAAGACGAATGTTGAAAATTATCTATGCATATATTCTGAAAATAAAAAGATTTAATAATAAAAGAAATTCCTTGCAGCATTTTAGATTATTAAAGGAGTGTTCTAAGAACACCTAGAAAAAAAAAATCCTTCCTTCCTCCCTTCTTCTCTCTCCCTCCATTCCTCCTTCTCTCCCTCTGTCCTGTTCTCTCTCTCCCTCTGATCCTTTCTCCCTCCCTCCCTCTCTCCTCTATTTCTCTTCCTCCTTCCATCCCTCCTTCCCTCTCCCCCCTCCCTCTCTCTTCCTTTGTTCCCCCCCCGCCCCCACCTCTCTCTCCCCTCTCTTCTCTGAGGCTGATATAATTTTCTTAGGTCATAGCAAAAGGATTTAACAAAGTCTAATATGCTCTTTAGGTAGACTAGATGGAGAGATGGGAGCTAATATAATTATACATAATAGTTACATAATATATATGATAAATATATAATAATATAAACATACTTAATAGTACAATTAGGTTGATTTTGAATTGCTTATATTATTGGATCCAAATAGTAGTCATTAATAATCATTAATAGAAAGAAGTTTCCAGAAATCTGGATAAAAATATGCGCTAAACTTGAGAAGTCCATCTATACTCTCTTCCTTTCTCTCTCTTCTTAAGTTTCTATCAGTCTTGCTTTCAATTTCAGCATTCATCTAAAGCTGCTTTCTCCAAAGACATCAATGATCTTTTGGTTGTTAGATCTAATGGTTTTATCATGATTCTCATCCTTCTTAACCTTTCTGCATTTTTTGACACTGGTGCTCGACACCTGTCTCCTTGACCCTCTCTTCTCTTTAGATTTATGTATCTCTACTCAATCTTAGCTCTCCTATCTCTCTGATTGATCCTGCTCAGTCTCCTTTGCAGAATCTTTATCTCAGTCATACCTTCTAACAGTGGGTGTCTTCCAGGATTCTCCTCTTCTCCCTCTATACAATTTTCCTCAATTCTCATGGATTCAATTATTTTCAAGGTGCCAATAAGTCTCAAACCTACTTATTTAGCACTAACCTCTCTCTGAACCTCCAATCTTACATATCCAATTGCCTACTAGACACTTCAAATTGGATGGCCACTAGACATATTAAATTTAACATGTCCAAAACTGAACTCGTTATCTTTTTTCCCAAGTCCTCCACTGTTCTTAACTTTCTATTGTGGAGGGATCAACCATCCTACTTCTCCCCCAGACTTCCAACTTAGGCTCCCATCATGCACTTTTCATTTTTTCTCATCTCTCATAAAAACCAGTTGCTAACCCATATCCATTTTACCATTCAAAACATCTCTTGCACATACCACCTTCTTTCCTCTGACATTGCAACCATCCCAATGCAGGCCTAAATCACCTCATGCCTTGACCATTGCAAGTCTGCTGTTGATTTCCCTACTGGAAAAATTTCTTGTTTCCAGACCCTCTTCCACTCAGCTGTCAAATTGATTTTCCTAAAACTCAGGTTTGACCAATTTTCCTCCCCTCCCCCATTCAATCAATTGCTGTGGCTTCATATTATTCTTAAAACCAAATATAAAAATCCTGTTTGGCTTCTAAAATCTTTCATAAAATGCCCCTCACACCTCCAACCTTTTTTTGCCTTAACCCTCTCCACATACTCCAGTGACACTTGCTGTACCCTCAACAAGATCATCCATTTCCTAATTCATAGATAAGACATCCAAGGCAGGCTGTCTGTCTTCTGGGCCAGGAATTCCTTCTTGCCTCATTTCTAATTCTCCTGACTTCCTTTAAGTCCCAGCTAGAATCCCACTTTCTACAAGAAGCCTTTTCAGATCCTCTTTAATGTTAATTTATTAATTCTGTTAATTATTTCTAATTCATCCTTTCTAATATCTTGTCTGTACATAGTTGTTTGTATGTTATTTTCCGCATTAATCTGTGAGCAGAGATTATTGGATTTCTTTAGCACAGTGCCTGGCACATTATAGGTACTTAATTTGCTAGATAATGTGCTTATTAAATTTGTAAATAGCTCATATATCTGATGATAGATTTCAGCATCTTAAAGATCTTAATAGTTAAGATTATTGGGTTAAACTAAATAAATTGAAACATGATAAGAATAAATGTAAAGTTATTACACTTGATTAATATAATTAATTAGAAAGGGGCGTGACTGAAAAGCAGTTCACCTGAGAAAGGTTGAGATAGGGGTGTGGGTGTGGTATTAGCTTTTAAGTTCCATAACAATCAATAGTGTAGTAGGTTAAAAAGTTAATGAAATCTCAGGCTGCAGGACTGCCATTGTGATGGTACTCCTATAACATGCCTTGTCCAGAACCCATCTGGAGCTAAGTGGCAAAGTACAGTGCTGGAGCTGAAGAGACAAATTCAAATCCTGCCTTAGACATTTACCTAGCTGTGTAACTCCAGACAAGTTACTTAATTTTTCTCAACCTCAATTTTTTTATCTGTGAAATGAGTATAATAAGAATACTTACCTACCAGATTTGTTATTAAGATTGATTAAGAATAATATAAAAAATACTAGATAAGTACTAGTTATTCCTATTATTATATTCAAATACCACATTTTAAGGACAGTGTTAAAACGGAAAGAAGTCAGAGAATGGTAACAAAAGTGGGGAAGGATCTTTAAATCATATCATTATGCATTAGTTGAACTATTCTAAGTCTTTATCTTAGGAAGAAGATAAGGAGAGACTGATATCTGTCTGCAGGAATGTGGAGGAGAGATTAGATTTGGTCTCCCAGCCAACCTAGAGAAAACCACTCAGCATGCAGCAGGCCAGAACAGCAATGCTATCAGCTGGGGGACCTAAAAGCAAAGCAAAGCACAGCCCCTTTTGCAGTGACGAGGGGAGTGGAGAAAGAGTGGGGACCCTGACTTCACCAACACCACCTGCTCTCTGGTCCTGCCTCTTACCACCTCCCTGGGCCACTTAAGAGAAAGAGGCTCAGGAGCAGGAGCATCAGAAGCAGCAGCAGCAGCAGCAAAAAAATGGTGGGTCATGGTGGTATCATAGGTATCTCAGTTTAGAGTTGTAAAGGATCTTCAAAGCTAAGGAATCCAATATCCTCATTTTACAGGTGATCACCCAGAGAAGGTTCAATGATTTGTCACACAGCTAGGAAGCAGCAGAGAGAGGAGAATTTCAGCAGGAAAAAAAACCTGGGGATTTGTCCCCAAGTCAAATCTGGGGACCCAGAACCCTTTGCTGTAATGGGCTGAGGCTTGAGTTGATGCACTGAGGTCCCAAGCACATGAGGCTAAATAGTAATTGGACCATACTCTATTAATATGTAAGCTTGGAGAAAGAATGGCCCCCACCCACTCTTTGTGCAAGTCCTGATGTGTTGTATAGGAAATGACGATTTTGGTGGGTGGAGGCAGGGGAGTGGAAAAGGAAGGGACATGGGTCTCCATTAAAGATAACCAGACTTTTACATAATTGGCGATGGATTCTTGAAGAAAAAGTTTCTAAAGTTCCTCTTAAAGGACCAACTATCTTTACAGATGCATCCAAACACAATATTTGTGCTGTATACTCTCATGATTTAACCATAAAGAGAGTAGTCAGAACTCCTTTTCAGTCCACTCAGCAGAACGAATTGTATGCGATCATGTTAGCTCTCACTTATTACCCAGGGGACATAAATATAATATCTGATTCAGCCTATTCAGTAGGTGTGGTACAAAGAATTGCCACAGCCCAAATAAAATTTGCAGCTTCTAATATATATCAGCTCTTTAAGGAACTTCAGGAGCAAGTGAGAAAACATCCAGGTAAGATTTATATCTTGCATGTCCACTCACATAGTGGACTCCCAGGCCCTATTTTTGATAGGAATTCAAAGGCAGATAGCCTTTTAACTATGTTAGCCAGTACGCCTTTATTTCAGGAGACCCAGGAATCCCATTCTAAGTACCATCAGGCTGCTCGAGCTTTGCGTTTACAATTTGGGATTACAAAAGAGGAAGCTAGGAGCATAGTAAAAAGCTGTACAGCTTGCCTTCCTTTCCATGCTCCTACACTGCCTCCAGGGAAGAACCCTCGTGGTTTGAGACCCAGTGAAATCTGGCAAATGGATGTGACCCATTATAAATCTTTTGGTCGTCTGTCTTTTATCCACGTTGTGGTAGACACCTTTTCAGGATTCACTTTTGCCATACCAGCAGCAAAAGAGACAGCCCGAGTGGTCACTGAATTCCTCCTGTAAGCATTTGCCATTATGGGTGTGCCACAAGCAATAAAAACAGACAATGGTCCTGCATACACCTCCAAACATTTTGCACACTTTTGTGCACAGTATAAGATTTTACACACCACTGGCATACCCTTTAATCCTCAAGGACAGGCAATAGTAGAGAGGAGAAACAGAGATATTAAGACGCTGCTCCAAAAACAAAAGAAAGGGGGAGCCACGGGTAACCCTAGAGAGCTTCTAAATCTAGCACTTTATACTATTAACTTCTTGATTTTTGACAAAGATGCACTGGCTCCAGCAGACAGGTTTTATAACCCACCGGAAGGGCAATGTCCAGTGCGAGCAGCTCCACTATCTTTAGATAATCGCCAGGTGATGTGGAGAGACCCAGAAAGTGGTGAATGGAAGGGACCAGATAGGCTAACTGCTTGGGGGAGAGGGTTTGCTTGTATCTCTACAGGTGGAGAAGGAATCAGATGGGTGCCAACGAGCCGTATTCGCCTTGTCCATTGCAGAGAGACGGAGCAGACCCTCGAAGCGAAGGAGAAGACCCAAGAAACTTCGGGTGGTTCTGTTGCTGATTGTGCTCACCATTGAAAGAGTGTGGCAGTTATGGCGTTTGACTCATGGACATAGAAAATAATTGGACTTCAAAACCCTCAGAAATCATTGGATTCTCTGAGACAGTAGATTGTTGTAGGACTTTAAATCCCTCAGGAATCATTGGATTCTTTGAGACATAAGACTTGAAAGCCCTCAGGAATCATTGGATTTTCTGAGAAATGATAAGACTGTTACAGGACTTCAAAATCTGCTGGAATCATTGGATTCCCTAAGACATAAAAAGACTTTTGCTGGACTTCAAAAACTTGGGGGGATCATTGGATTCCCTGATATGTGAAGCAATGGACAATAGACTGGTTTTGGACTATCTCTTGGCTGCCATAGAGGTGTATGCGTGACTGCTGTTTACATACTCTCCTTCTAGGACTTTTGGCAATCTTTTACAACACAATGTTGATTTATATTGTTTGTTATACCGTTACTTGGGTATATAATTCATGTTTGTTACACCACATCAAGCCTGCACTGACTGTGGGGAGAGTCATCACTAATAGCCTCTGCGTTGTTGCTATGTGCTATGTGCTATGTGTTCCCATGCTGATGGGTTTGTGCATAATAAGACCCTTGAGCCCAGAAACCTGCTAGCAACCCCCACTTCCCTTTGGTGCTTTTCATCTCCCTTCCTGAGATGTCAGGGAGGGCGTGATTATCTCCTTTTTAGTGCTTTCACCTCCCTTCCTGAGAAGTCAGGGGGGTCGTGATCACCTTCTTTTCGGTGCTTTCACCTCCTTTCCTGAGAAATCAGGGAGGGTGTGATCACCTCCCCTTGGGGGCTCTGACCTCCCTGAAGAGTCAGGGATGGCATGATCACCTGTCTTCTAAAACAAAAGAAAGCGGGAGATGTAATGGGCTGAGGCTTGAGTTGATGCACTGAGGTCCCAAGCACATGAGGCTAAATAGTAATTGGACCATACTCTATTAATATGTAAGCTTGGAGAAAGAATGGCCCCCACCCACTCTTTGTGCAAGTGTTGTATAGGAAATGACGATTTTGGTGGGTGGAGGCAGGGGAGTGGAAACTTTGCAACGGTTGGATCTGGAGTAATGTACTTTCTCCTTGCCTACACACATATACATATATATTTACACATATACATAGATATGCATTAACATATCTATGTATGTATAGAAATAAATGTACAATCTATAGACACTTACATATACTTATATATAATGATAAGTACATGTTAATATATAGCTTGAAAAAGAGGATATATTCACATAGTTATAACCATGTGAACATTTTTATTGTCAAATTTTTTTAGTCATATATGATCCCATTTGGGATTTTCTTGACAAAAAAATCTGCCATTTTCTTCTCCAGCTCATTTTACAGATGAACAAACTGAAGGAAGCAGGGTTAAGTAACTTGCTGAGAATCAGATAGCAAGTAAATGTCTAAATCTAGATTTGAACTCAGAAAGGTGAGCTTTCCTGACTCTTGTCCCAGTACTCTATTATGCCACCTGGCTGCCTTTATAAAAAACATGGATATAGATATAGATAGATAAGAGACAGAGGAATGCTAGTAAATGTTTAACAAATAGTTTTCTGGGCGGGTGGGTGGTGGGGAGAGGGGGAGAATGTCTCCACAATACATTCTTACATTTAATCTGCATTATTAATATTTTCTCCATCACTTTGTAAAGTCTAGACAGTCAACATTACAATAAATCAAGCCCTAGTTGTGCTGTTTGCCCAATTTCCAAGATGTAAATGTTCTCACTGAAAATTTATAACAATCTATTTTAACTATATATAATATATATATATTTATATAGAAATAATTATGCATATTTATATAATAATAGTTACATAGTAATATAGTAATAGCTATAAATCTAGTTGTGGATATATCCTTGCTATCTTCCTTATTATGTAAAGTCCTTGGGAGTAACAAGTATTTCATTCATTATATTTGTATATCCAGCACTTCCCATGGTGTCTGGCACATATATTGTTGTTGTTGTGGCATTTCAGTAGTATCTGACTTTTCACAAGTCCATTGGATTTCTTGTCAAGGACATGGGAGTAATTTGCCATTTCCTTTTCCAGCTTTTTTTTTTTTTTAAATAGATAAGGAACTAAAACAGGATTGAGTAACTTGCCTAGGGGTTCCACAGCTAATCAGTGTCTGAGGCTGGATTTGAACACAGGAAGAGGAGTCCAGCCCTCTATTCACTAAGCCACTTGGCCATCCACCTGGCACATAGTACAACAAATACTTGCTGATTGCTAGTTTGATTCTGCTGAGTCCCAGAGGGCAGAAGTAGGAACAATAATTCGAAGACACAAAGAGGCAGATTTAGGCTTAATGTAAAGTAAAACTTGCTGGGTTTTTTGGTGGGAGTGGTCATGGTGGGTATTATAGATATTATAACAAAGCTAACTAATCCAATATCCTTATTTTACAGGTCATCACCCAGAGAAGGTTCAATGATTTGTCACACAGGTAGGAAGTAGCAGAGAGAGGGATTTCTTATGACCATGTTCAGCACTGTTTCCACTGTACCACAATTAAAATTTCGCTCCTAGTATGGAAACTCCTTTTATTGATACAGATCAGCAACTTACTCACAAATTTTAGTCTTAGTTTTCTAATGTACTGAAAATGTAAATGAATTGCCTAGTCATAAAACCAATGCTACATGAGTAAGTCAACAATTGAACTCCCCGTTTTCCTAACTCAAAGATTGTCCCTCTAACTGCTCTCCCTCACTTCAGTCCAAATCACTTGCATGTCATGGCATCACCTCCCTACGGTCATTCTAAGGACTAAGGACAAATAACAACAATTAACCATTATAAACATCCAGAAATGAAATAACAATAATGTCTCCTTCTCTTGAGATTTTTGTATATGGGTTAGCTATCTATTTATTAAACATTTTATAAGTAGGATTTTTGTTCAGCTCTTTTTTTATATATAAAGCTTTTTTATTTTCAAAACACATGCATAGATAGTTTTTAATATTCCTCCTCACAAAACCTTGTTCCAAATTGTTTTTTCCTCTCTTTCCCTCCCCTAGATGGCAAGTAATTCAATATATGTTAAATATATGTAATTCCTCTCTATATATATATTTCCACAATTATTGTGCTGCACAAGAAAAAATAGACTAAAAAGGAAAAAAATAAGAAAGAAAACAAAATGCAAGGAAATCAACAACAAAAGAATGAAAATACTACATTGTGATCTACACTCAGTCTCCACAGTTCTCTCTCTGGATGTAGATGGCTCTCTTCATCAGAAAATCATTGGAACTGGCCTGAATCATCTCATTATTACAAAGAGCCATGTCCATCAGAATTGATCATTGTATAATCTTTTTGTTGCCATGTATAACAATTCCATGGTTCTGTTCATTTTACTTAACATCAGTTCATGTAAGAATCTCTAGGCCTTTTTAAATCATGCTGCTCCTTGTTTCTTAAAAAACAATAATATTCCATAACATTCATATACTTATGTATCCATTCCCCAATTGATCGTCATCCACTCAGTTTCCAGTTCTTTGCCACTACAAAAAGAATGGCTACAAACATTTTTACTTTATCTAGCTCTTATTACAGGATCATTATGGGGATCAAATGAGAATAATGTATGTAAATTGCTTTGTAAACCTTAAAATACTATATAAAATGTTAGCTATTACTCTATTAAAAACCCTGTGTTAGCCCCTCCAACTGACACTAGGATTATTTTCATTAAATTCTGACTCATTGGAATCAGAGATTTTGATTGTGAACAGATAAGGGGTTTGGAACTTCATGGACTCTACAAATGAGGGAGCTGAGGTCCATAGAGGTTGATTAACAAGTAAATTATAAGTTTTCATATGAGGGATTTCTCCTACTTCAACATTCACTATCATTATGGAAGTTTATTTCAGAGGATTGTAAAACACGTGGAAGGTTTCAGAAAAGGGAATTGCTGCCCTTTCAGACTGAATCTCCCACACCAGGTGCATTACTCTTATCTTAAGATCCATCAGAGTCATTTCAGGTGTTCCAACTGGACCTAAGCCCATCTTGCATGACAAGTAGCTTACATGAGCACGATGGACAGGTGCAGCCATAAGCCCAAAGAAAGACATGGTTTCCTCAGCCGGGATCAACCTAGATATCTCTGGAAATTTCCTTAAGACGCTTAGCCAGATGGGGACCTTTTGATAACATCAAAAACAGAATCCAACATGATCCAAACTCACATGTTCCTGAGCGGATTATGATGAACTTCGAATATCTACCCAGCTAAGTTGATGTCAGCAGCAGCCTGACAGGACCTGCCACTGACCTTTTCTCCTTAAGCCAGGAGTCAGAGAACCCCTCTCCCTTATTTAGTCAGTCTGGGAGTCAGAAAGCCCCACAACCAGACTGTCAGACTTCAAGGCAGTCAGAGAAGCAGTCAGTCAGTCAACCCCACAGGCCAGTGTCCACTGTATAGCAAGCTCAGGATATTGTAGCAGGCATTGTGGGATGATACAAAAGCTATAGAAACCATAATTACCTGCCAATGAAAATAATAGCTAGCAGATATACACATATGCGAAGGGATATAATTGAAATCCTTAAAACACTTAGATATAGGGAGAAAGACAGAGAGAGAGAGAGAGACAGAAAGAGACAGAGAGACAGAGACAGAGAGACACAGAGAGAGAGAGACAGAAAGAGAGAGAGGGAGAGAGAGAAATTTAAAGATTTTAAAGTTTTTTACATCTGGTTCAGACATTAGCTCTGTGACCCTGGCAAGTCATTTCATCTGTTTGCCTCTGTTTTCTCAACTATAATATGGAGATAGTAATGGAACCTACCCTCCAGGATTATTGTGAGGATCAAATGAGATATTATTTACAAAGTACTTAGCACAGTTCCTGAAACATATATAAAAAGGAAAGGAAAGGGTAAGTGGGATTAGAAAAATGATGACTGAGGCAGAAAGGTACCTCAGATAGAAAACTGACCTCTGAGTTAGGAAGATGTAGGTTTAATTCTCACCTCCCATAGATCCTAGCTATGTGACTCTAATTAGATTACTTAACGACTCAGGACTCTTTCTAAGACCATAAGTGACAATTGTCCTAAGATAGAACAATCATTGGATTTACATTCAGCAGAAGGAATTTCTTCCCCTGGATTTCCAATGCTCATGGGATCCCAGATCTAATATTAAAACTAGAAGTTCTCTTCCGGTTCTGAAGTCCTAAAATCAATTATTTTTTAATCCACACACAACCTTGTGCCAAGAATTTGAATGATTACTGAAGAGAGGCTGAGGAGGGTTATTGACTTGTTTGGAATGAGTGTTACAAGGAATTTGTCTGGAAAGCAACTAACTGTGAAGAGTAGAATCTTTTGAAGGTGATAGAGACTTTTTGTTTCCATCCATTTGGGATATAGAAAGGAGAAAAGACCCTTCCCCTCCTCATGACATGAGACCCAAAAACAGGGCTAAAGTTTTGGTCTGTTTCATTTTCATTTCATTCAAATGACTTTTCCATTCTAGATGCAGGAAGTGAGGTCTCTGACCCATGAAAACAAGCCACAGAGATCTCGATCCAGAAGTCCAGGAATGAAGATTGGGTATGACATCCAGACTAATTAGGAAGTCCTGAGGAGTCAGGGTCAAGGAGATTAGCCCCCGAGGCTCTAGGCTTGAATTTGGTGGGACTAATGCTATGGAGCAATTGATTTTAAGCTGTGCCTCTAATCTCTCTCCTTTTCCAGAGACTAAAATAGGACATGGGAATTATACAAGGTAGTGGGGAAAATTGTTTAGAAAATGGATACTTGGATACTGATGGAAGTATATCCAAGATCTTTGTCATCCACCATAGAATTTCGCAACATTTCCTAGACTTGAATAAGTGAGCAGAGATATTCAGAGAGTACCTAGTCCATGTAGAAAAATGATATCTATTCCCCAAAAGTTATTGTGGATTGGCAGAATATTCCAGACAAGAGGCTTTGTTGGTTAAAATTGAAATTTGAAAGCATTTAAGAGATTAAAAATGGTCCAGGGCCATACTGAGAGAGGATGTGAATACATGTCTTTTAGACTCTAAGCCCTATATTCTATTTCTCAATTAGCCACCTCCTCTAAAACCCAGCATGGTAGGAACCACTAAATTTAAGTATTATTATCTTGCAGAATCTTTGGGGTAGAGTCTAATTGTTTTTTTGTCTTAAATGTTCTGTTTCTCAAAGGTTAAATTAAGTGTTATTTAATATCTATGCATCTGGGAAAGGCCATATGTTCTCCAAGGACTTATATTTATATATAGGAAAGAAGGCTAGTACTCTGAGACTACTATAAGAGCTAAAAAGGAGGTACAAAAAGACAGAGGAATTGAAATGGAAAGGGGAAGACTTTAAGATGAAAAATAGACATTTCTCAAACTAGAAAATGGACCTCAGTTCCATTGCTTATGAAAAAGCCAGTAAGATAATAAGCTTGCCTCCAGGACATAGACTGCATTCAGAACTTTGTCCCCAGTGTCTATTTAATATCACCTAAGGTGCAAGGGAAATAAAAGTGGCAAAACCACAACTGCACACTTTAAGGCTAAATAAAGTGCTTTACACAGAGAATAGGTTTTGGGGCCAAAAGGAGAAAATAGATCCTTTCTTTCTGCCCAGAGATGAAAATGCAGCCCTCTCCCTCTCTTAAGGGAGATAAAAGGAAGAAGCTTCTTTGGACTATAAACTAAGAAGATTTCCTACAGCCTCCTCACCCTGACCCTACTTTCCAACACTTCTGTCTCTCTGAATCTATCTCTAATAGAAGTCTTTTACCTTTTCTTGCCAGAAACCAAGTCTCTAGGCCACTTTTGCTGTTTCCTTATTGTGCCCCTATATCAGATCCCTCCTCCCCTTCTTTATTATTTTCCCCCATTAGAAGGTAAGGTCCTTGAGGAGAGAAACTTTTATTTACTAGTATTTGCATCTTTAGGGCTGAGCTCAATGCTTGGCACATAATAAACATTTAATAAGTTTTCTCTTCCTCCATCCTCCCTCTCTCTTCCTGATTCTCTCCTTTCTCTCCTCTCTCTATGTCTCTCTGTTCCCATCCCATCCCCTAACTGAAAGGATAGTGTAACACTCCTGCTGAAGAAAGAGCTACAGTACCACCAGCTCACACAGTAGATAGAGCTAGAAAAGATTGTAGTAATGCTATAAGGAAAGACTAGATAAGTCCCTGGGAAGAGCCAAACTAGCTGAGCATCAGAATAACTCATCCATCACCTGTGTGCCATGCTCCACAGCAAACTTTGTGAACACCTTTAGAGCTTGAGTGGGGAATGTCCAGCCTGCAAGCCATTTATGGCTAGCAAAATCATTTGGTCTGGTCCTGTCAAGGTAACTGCAGGCAATGATGAGCTGAAAACTAGGTACAACAACCTCTCACTGCTTGAGTTTTTAAGTTTAGTCTGCTAACGATGTTATAAATATCCAAATGGCCCCTTGGTAGAAAAAAAAATTTCCCATCCTTGCTTTAGAGAAAGGACATTGACATCTGTCAGTTCTAAAGTTGTAAGTTATCTTGAATTTATATGTTCCCTAAGATTGTACTTCAAGAGCACGCCCACTCTTCCTCCCATGGAACACGTATTTATGGGAAAATATGCCTCTTTGGGGGATACATTTTGTAATTATTGGGATTATTATGCCATTTGGTTAAATAATATATTTTGCTAAAGGATTGAATCTACTGGCTGATTGTTATGGGAAAGCATTATTTAGTTTTTGTGTGATAGCTACCCATGACATTAACTACAAAAGTCCCTGAAAATAGTAACCTACTCTGAAGACTGGACTTGTCAATATGAGCCAAGTCATGCTAGAGAGCCCAGGTAAGGATATTACTTCATGGTGATCCATCCACTAAAGTAGGATGTGCAATCAATTGTTACTCCCATTTTAGTGAAGAAACTGAAAGCCAAGTGACATCACCATCAGAGCCAGGATTTAAATTCAGAGCTTCTGATTCTAAAACCAGTATTCTTTCCATTACCTACCTGAGTATCTTGACAACCTTGAGATGTAGGCAGTGTAGCTTTTATCATTGCTGTTTTATTAATGAAGAAGCTAAGTTCTGAGAATTTACTTGCCCATGATCAACTTACATAGCTTATAATTTTCAGATCCAAGACAACAGTTCAACATCTTGTGAGTTTGGTCTTGGGAACAGGACAAAAAAAAGGCTTACTTTAAGTCTTTTTTTTTTTTTCTTTCTGGGCCTTTGGGCTCATGTGGTTTCTTCTCAGAATACATTCTCTAATAAAGCTGAGCTGACACTCCTAAAGTTCTTTCCAATTACAAACCAGCATGCAGTGGTCAAAAGGAAACCCAGAATAACACAAGAGCATATGCAGCAGTATTTAATAAAAACAGCAGTTGTATCCAACTCTTCATGACCCCATTTGGGATTTTCTTGGCAAAGATACTGAAGTAGTTTGCCATTTCCTTCTCGAGCTCATTTTCAGATGAGGAAACTGAGGCAAATGGGGTTAAGTGATAAGGATCACACAGCAAAGTATCTGAGTCCAAATTTGAAACCAAGAAGATGAGTCTTCTTGACTCCAGGCTTCATACTCTAACCCAATGGTTCTCAAACTTTTGTTTTCAGTATCTTTATCTTATTACAAATTATTGAGGATCTTTCCAAAGAGTTTTTGTTTATCTGGATTATATTTATAGACATTTATCATATTGGAAATAAAAACTATTTTTGAATTTGTAGACCCTCTAAAAAGGTTTCAGAGATTCCCAGGATTTTCCAGACCATACTTTGAGGACCACTGCAAAACCACTGCTCCACCTGGTCACCCTATTATCTAAATCAGGAAGGCAGAATTGCCTATCTCTAAGGGAGGAAGGTAGCAGCTGTAGCCAATAGTTCTGGAATTTGGGCTGGGGGGGAGGCGGGGAGAGGAAAGGAACGTGTTAAGAGGTGAGGGGAGTAGTTAGGCAGTATCTTTCTTTTTCCAGCTCTGTGTTTGCCTGTAAGTAGCCTATAAAGTCTGGGAAAAACTAGCCTTCTGGATTGCCATTAGACCAGATAATTATGTTGTGGTAGTTGAGTTGTGTGTTTGGAAGGGAGAAAAGCAAGGGAGTCAGATGAGTAAAGAAAAATCACATAGAATAGCATAGTTGCAGGGAGTCTGATTACTTGGATTGTCTTTTTGTCTGTGATGTGGGGTGTGTGTGTGTGTGTGTGTGTGTGTGTGTGTGTGTGTGTGTGTTTTCATTCCTTGAAAAGAACTTTTGTGTTAGATTGTGTTTTAAGGTACTGAAGGTGTTAGACATAGAAAAAAGCTGGGGGAGAGAAGGATGACTGGATCATGAGCTCTACAACAACTGCGTCCTTAACCAAACTCTATGAGTCTTTCCTTATTCTCTTAAATATATCTGGATCGGGAAGCTGGGTGGCTCAGTGGATAGAGAACTAGACCTGGAGTCAATAAGATTCATCTTCTTGATTTCAAATCTGACTCAGATGTTTACTAGCTGTGTAACCCTGGGAAAGTTACTTAACTCTTTTTGCCTCAGTTTCTCATCTGTAAAATGGTCTGGAGAAGGAAATGGCAAAGCACTCCAAAAGCTCTGCCAAGAAAATCCCAAATGGGGTCACGAAGACTTGGACACACCTGAAAATGATTGAACACACACACACACACACACACACGGATCAGAAATAGTAGACCTAAGTTGCCACAGTTCCTAGATATCAGGAGTGTGAAATCTGAGAATCAGACAGATTTGAAAACTATACAGCTCTGCAACCATTTTCATTCCCCAAAATTTATTAAGCAATTCTTGGACTAGTCCCTTCTCATGACCAGACCTGTTTCTTCATCTATTAAAGGAGAGGTTTGGGTTACATCAGTGATTTCCAAACTGTCTGCAGAACTCTGAATGAACACTTATGCTTACTCTCAATAATGTTCAAATCCAAATTTTATGGTTAAATTACTTTGGAAAACACTAGATCAGATGATCAAGTACCTTTGAACTCTGACATTCTATAGATTAAACTAGCTTTTCCACTTCTATGATTTACCACCAATAATTATTATAATACGGTGAAGTATAGTTTAACCAAGATATTTCACAAAGCTCATGCAGCAAACTCATGCATTTTTTCTCTTAGGCGAGCCTCTCTGGGATTTACTTAGCTACTATTTATTTTTAATATAGGCATAATTCTATATTGTACACAATAACAGCAACATTGAGAGATGACAAACTATGGTAGACTTACTTAACTCTTTTTTAGCAATACAGTGATTCAAGACAATTCTAAAAGGCGCACAGTGGAAAATGCTATCCACATCCAGAGAAAGAACTATGGAGTATTACTGCATTTGTTTTTCGTTTTTTCTTTTCTTTTTTGTGGTTTTTCCCTTTTTTTCTTATACTTTCACAACACAACTAATGAGGAAATATGTTTAATATAATTGCACATATATGACCTATATCAGATTGCCATCTTTGGGAGGAGGGAGAGAAAGGAGGGAAAAAAAACACTGGAACTCAAAATCTTATAAAAGTGAATGTTAAAAACTATCTTTGCATGTAATTGAAAAAATAAAATATTAAGTGGGGAAAATAATTTTTAAAAATAAGACATATTTCTAACAAGTTTATTGGGATTTCTTGAATATAACATACTAGAAGCTGCCCCTTGGAATTTAAGGTCCTGGGTTTCTGGCTGTGGGCAACTAACCTGACTGTGCAGGCTTTTTTCTCTCTTTGCCTTTAATTAATGATAATCAGGCAACAACACCAGAAAAAAAGGACTCCACAATCCTGATTTATTTTCTTGTTGTTTCATTTGCCTCCCAGATGAACATATAAGCATTGCTAGCTCCTGATATAGGAAAGGCAAGGATTTGTCCATTTTCTCTAGAGGAAAGGTAACTCAGTAATTTTTATATCTCTAGTGCGTGTATCATAGCTCAAATGGAAAGAGCTCATCTTGTTCCTTGAGTCCTTAATGCCTCAAGGGAGCCAAAGTGCTGACCTTTAAACATTTCCAGACTAAATGCAGGTTTCCCCCGAGACTTTCTTGGGCACTGCTCCTCCCTGGCTTTGAGTGAACCCGTGTTCCCTTTAAAGGCCCTATGACTGGCCACAGTCCTCTCATATGGTGGCCACAGAGGACAAGCTAAAGAAGCTGAGAACAGTTTCCCAGACTGCTTGGGAAAGATTGCATTTTTCTATTTGCAGAAGCACAGATGTTGACCTTTGATCTCCTGCATTATCCCTGTGGGCCTTTTAAGCAGTAACTACCATTCTCTTCCCTCTGCCTCTAATTTCTCTCTAATTTCTAGACACAGCAGGCCAAGATGCAGAGTTTTGGATTTGAAGTCAATTCACCTTGGTTTGAATCTTGGCTCTGGTATACACTGATTTTGTCCTCATTCCCAGCTATCATTTTATTATTTTGCATTTATTTTGTACAAATTCCATTTTGACTTAGAATCTTAGGATCATGGATTTGGGGAGGAAAGGACCTCAGAAATCAATTAATCCAACCTGCCTCCTTGTTGCCCCCCATTATAGATGTGGAAGTTGAAGCCCAGGAAACTTGCCCAAGATCACACAAGTTACAAGTGTCAGAGGTGAACACAGTGTTGCTTCCCCAAAGAATAGGAGCTTCTTCCACTCTAATATAATCCCAGCAAACGGGGAGACTGGTGGATCTCTGACACTGAAATTCTGAGTTAGAGTTGCCCAAGTCAATCCAGGGGTGTCTGCCGTAAATCTGGCACCTAATGAGCCCCACAAGGTCTCACTCAGGCTAATGATGACTACCCATCCCCCCAGGACTTACCTGCGGTCTAGAGCATGGGAATTAGCTAGAATTTAGAAAGAAGTTTAGAAAGAAGTAGATATTATTAGCACTGAGTTTGGCTGCCACTGCTCTTGTAGCTTGAGACATCCAGTTTCAGGCAACGATGGGAAATATATGTGAACACACTCTTACAGACACACACACACACACACACACACACACACACACACACGCTCTTTAAAGGCAGAGACAACTTTACTTTTTAATTTTTGTCCCTAATGCTTAGCACAGTGCCTGACACATAGTCCACACTTAATAAATGTTTATTGACTGATTAATTCATTGTCCATGGGGAAATCACCACGGAATCTTAGTTTTCTCATTTGTAAAATTAGGGCAATGATGCTTTCATAAGTTGCTTTTCAAGTCTTCCCCCCCAATCATCCCATGTTTATGAGGAAAGCACTTTAAAACCTTGAAGAATTATTTTTCCTTCCTTCCCTCCCTCCCTCCCTCCTTCCCTCCCTCCCTTCCTCTTTTCCTTTCTCTCTCCCTTCCTTCCTTCCTTCTTTTCTTCCTTCCTTCCTTCTTTCCTTCCTTCCTCCCTCCTTCCCTCCCTCCCTCCCTCCCTCCTTTTCTTCCTTCCTTCCTTTCTTCCCCTCTTATCTTATTCAATCCTCACAATAACCCTGGAAATTTAACTGATTTGTTTAGCGTCACACATCTAGTGAATGTCTGAGTTCACATATGAAAGAACTTCCTGATTCCAGACCCAGTGCTCCCATTATACCATTATATTGTCTGGTGATAAATACCAGAATAAAAAGTTGGGGAAAGAACTTTTTTCAGTCCTTGAATATTCAAGTGGTGTAACAGTCTGTGTCTGCCTTGAAATACAGATGTGGCCAATCATCTTCCTTCCTACTTAATTTTCCTTCTTTCACTGGTTGCCCCTGAGCTGTCAATTCTTTTTGACTCAGATCTGGATGCATCTACTCCCTCCTTTCCAGTGCTAACTTTCCCTTTCCCTCCCCATCCCCAATCTCTAAATTTCTCTTGGGCCCAAACCATCGATGACTCAATTAGTTCAAAGGGAAGTCAATGGATGAAATAACTTAATAAAAATAAAGTAGCAGTGTAGCATTCCTCCTACATGCATAAATACTTTATTCCACTAAACCACATATCATCAATAGGAGCTAGTGAACTATTGTTTTTTCAGTAGATTAAGACCCAGCATACCTTGGGCCTATGATAGCTTATCAGGTGGGTCCACTTGGGAATCAATGGAGTTGATTCTCGAGGTACTATATACTTATTTTTTTATATAGTCTCATTAGTAGAATATAAGTTTCAGAGGACAGGGATTTTCATTTTTTTTTTATCTTTATTTCACCAATGCCCAATAAAATTCTTTGTATATAGAAGAGGATCAAATAAGTGTTTGTGTTAATTTCATTACAGTAAATTGTAGTGCAGTATTTTTAATGAAATAAAATGCATAAAAAAAGATAAGCAAGAAAAGATATATGTATTTAAAGATATATGTATTAAAGTATTGTGCAATAGAGATAGCTAAGTTCCTATTAGTACAAATAATGAATTCTGTAATGTGACCACATTATTCTAATTTTCCATTGCATATTCCCATTAGTCTGGGACCAATTATATTTTACATAATGATAACTTTGAATATTGTGAACTTGAATTCATGCAACTACTTCATGAGATTCACTGTTCACACTAATTGGGACAAACCTGTATATAGATTAAAATTAACAGAGAAAATAAAGAACATACTTTTTGCCCTTAAGTACACATGGAACATTCACAAAAAATGATCATATTCTAGACCACAAAGAAGTTAGAGATAAATTTAGAAAGGTAGATGTTATAAGCATTATCTTTCTGTATCAAAAAAAAATAATAATAGTAATCAACAACGAAAACATGATTCACAGATACCAGGCAATATGGAAATTTATAAGTTGTTTATTGAATAATGGATAAGAGGAAAAAAAGTATAGAAAGAATCAATAATGTTAAAGATATTGTTATTATGTGATAAGTGATATGGACTAGGTCTACACTTGGTGGTGCTGCAGGAACATTAACAATCCACCGTTGGTTCATTCCTCTGTTTTATTTTTTTTTACAATCTACAGAAAAGCAAAATGGTGTATGATTAGATAATTTAAAAGCTAGGGAGTATGATTTGGCCAATAGGTGGCACTACCCCAAGTCTACCAGCTAAATGATTTAGCCAGAATATATTCAGTAGACATATGGTTATTATATGAAGTAATTAGGTAGCTTACTGGATAGAACACTGGGCCTTAGGTTGAGAAGATCTGAGTTCAAATCCAGTTTCAGATGTTTATTAGCTCTATTATCCTGAGCAACCCACTTCTCAGGGTTGGTGTAAGAATCATATGACATAATATTTGTAAAACACTTAGCACAGTCCCTGGAACACAGTAGTTGCATAATAAATGCTTATTTCATTCCCTTCACTTAACCAAAAAGACATAGTATCTTCACAATTCATCAGAAGACACTCAGCTTGCAAACCTTTAGACACTCTCCTGTCTCATTAGTTTCCTTCCCATCAGCATTTCCTGGAGGCTGAGCCCTTCAAAAATACATGAATACAAATACAAATATAGGATATCTATTTATATGGAGGCAGCATGATATGGGAAAAACATTGAACTTGGAGGTATAGGACCTGAGTTAGAATCCTGACTCTGATGTTTACTATTTGAATAATGTTGGGTAAATCACACTATCTCCTGGAACCTCATTCTCCTTATCTATAAACTAGCCTCAGAGATCCTTTCCATCTCCAGATTATGATCCTATCTCAAGATTTGGTTTAGATATAGTGCTTTCTTTAAGATTTGCAAAGTGCTTTACACAATTTCATTTAAACTAAGCAAAAAACAAAACAAAAATAAAAGCACTTTAAGAAACATTTGCTGTATGCAATGTACCCATTCCAGCCCTTAGAAAGCTTATATTCTAATGAGGAGATGATAAATATGAATCAATAGAGTTGATCTTCACAACTACCTTGTAATGTAGTTACAGGTAGGAAATGCTGTAGCCAAGGCAAGGCTAAGACAGAGGAATATCCCTGAATGTTTATATCAGTCAATGAGGAAGAAGGTAACAGTAAGTAGTAACTCTACTGCTGAAGAACTTAGAAAACAAGTAATATACCTGAGGCAAATACAAAAAAATATATTTTTTTAAAGAGAAATAAAGGTATAAAACATAATGATAGAGAATACAGAAATGAATGAATTGATTAAAAAACACTTTGTTAGAAATCAATAAAAGTAATTAACAATTAAAATAGAATTTTAAAAATTATAACAAAACCAAATGATTAAAATCAAAAAATAAGATAAAAATCATAATAAATGAAAAAAAGAAAAATTAATGCATACAAGATTACAGCAAAGATTAGTATATATCAATTTTAATGAAAGAAAGAGGGGAGAGACACAAAAAATTTGAGAGAAAAAGAAAAATAAAGACAGAAAGCTCATGATGACATTGATCCAGAATTACAGATGAAAGGGACCTCAGTAACCATCTAATCCTTCTCATACTCAAAAAAAAAAAAAAAAATCCATATAAGATACCCATTGAAAGCTCTCCTAGGAGAAGGAAGGCACCAGCTCTCTAGGTAGCCCATTCCACTTGGAAAGTTACAGTTCTTAGGAAGTGGTCTCCTTACTTCTTCTGTAACTTCCACACATTTTTCTGATTTTGACACCAAACAGAACAAATTATAATCTGTTTTCAATAGGACCAACCTTCAATCTCAATTGATAAAATAAAAATATCACTATTATTCAAATTAATTGATAAATGGAATTTACAATCAATAGGCTATTTCATTAATTGGATGAGGTGATATAAATATATATTTCTTCAATGCTTCTAGGATTAATGATTTTGTTTGCAGAGATCCTTTTTCTTCTGATACAAATGATAATTAAAATGATCTTGTAGGAGATTTTTTGGGGAAAAGATATAAATAGACATATTATATATGGTTTAATATATAATATATATATTAATGGAATTTTAGTTAAGGTTTCACAACTTAGGCAAAGGGAATTAAGAAAAGCAATGGATCAAATTGCAGAAAAAGAATTGGATTCATACCTCATATCAGGTACCCCAGTAATTGATGTGAAATTGATACGAATGAAGTTGCATATCAATGAAACCGATATGCAAAAGATTGTGAGCTCATGGATGTAGATATTCCCTCCAATGATGCTAAATTAATGATCTAAGTTTTTGAAAAATGTAATTGGAAAGTCAAAGAGCTCTTGTTTTCTATTGCCATGGAAATCCTCTGGTTATCTCCTGTTCATAGGAGCTGTGGAGCTTGAGTCAAGTCATCCCATGATCTGCCACAGGTGCTCCCTGATAATGACTTCTCTGAAACTGCCAGTATGTTCGACTTTATCACAAAAGAAATAGCAATCAGTGAGGCTATTCTAAAAGGTCTCTGGCTTCTACTTCTAGCAATAGCTTCAGCATAAGGGAATGGGGAGGAAATAAAGATTTATATAGAAAGGTAAGTCTCTCTATCTCTCTGTCTCTATCTCTCTGTCTCTCTGTTTCTCTGTCTCTGTCTCTCTATCTCTGTTTCTCTATGTCTCTCTATCTCTCTGTCTCTCGGTCTCTGTCTCTCTATCTCTCTGTTTCTCTCTGTGTGTCTCTATTTTGCAGTTGAAGAAACTGAGGCAAACAGGGCAAATGACTTGTCCAGGGTTACACAGCTAGTATCTGAGATCAGATTTGAATTCAGGTCTTCCTGACCACTAGCTTTCTATAGAGGAAAGACCAAGTTCTCTGGGCAGTGATCTCCCACCATTCTGGTCTTACAAAAATAAAATTCAGGCTATTAGTGGCCTTCTTCTAGAACGTGTCATCCATTTATGACAACTGTATTGGAATCTTCAAAGCATTCAGGAACTTCCTAGGTTGCTCATGACATAATTATCTATTATCTGTCTCAAGAAACCATGAAAAAGAGGCATGGTAACAAGATCATCAAAACCAGTGTTAGTCCTTAAGAGCAAGTAGTAACATCTTACCCACTGCTCCCCAGAATCTAAAGTATACCAGGGACCATTTCTTTACTTCCTTCCTCTCCCTTTTTTCATCCTTCCCAACTGGACTTTTAAATTAGCCAGGCTGCTCAAGTCACTTAACATTTATTTGCCTCAATTTCCTCATTTACATCCTCAGTAAGGGTAATAATAGCACCTATATCTCAGGTTTGTTGTGAGGATCAAATTAGATGTTTGTAAAGTCCTTAGCATAGTGCCTGGCACCTAATGGATGCTAACTAAATGTTAGCTATTATTATCCTTATTCACTCTGTATCCTGTGTATTTTAAAAACAAAAGTGAAACACCAAAATGAGAACCAGAAATCTTTCTTCCTTCCTTCCCTCTTTTCCTCCTTCTCTCTTCTCTCTGTCTGTCTCTCTCTCTTTCTCTCTCTCTCTGTCTCTTTCTGTGTCTCTCTGTCTCTTCCTCTCCCTCCATTCTTCCCTTTTTCTCTTCTTCCTTCCTTCCTACTTTCCTTCTTTCCTTTTTCTTTCTTTTTTTCTTTCTTATTCTTCCTCCTCCTTCTTCCTTTATTAATTTTCTTTAATTTGAACAACTAATAAACTAAAAAGTTTTTAAGAGTGTAAATAAAATTGTAATTGAAAAATAAGGAATTGTAAAACAAAAAATAGATAATTTGATTATATAAAAATAGAACAGAAATAGAGAAAAGAAATCTGATATCTCAAATTTATCAGGAATAGATCCAAATTTATAAAGTTAAGATAATTCTTCAGTGGACAAATTATCAAAGAAATGTGATTACAATAATAATAAGTAACATTTATAGAAATGCTTTAACATTTGCAAAGTATTTACATTATTTCGTTTGATGCTAATAACACTTTAAGATTATACCCATTTTACAGATAGGTCAAGTGAGGTTGAGAAATGGTAAGTCTCTTAACCACAGTCACACAATTAGTAAATATCTGAAGAATAATTAGAACCTAAGTCTGTAATCTTTTCCTGAACACTTCTAGTAAGAGAAAACTAAGTCTGAAAGCAGAGAAAAAACTATTAATTCTAAACTATCTTCATCCTCCACACAAAATCCAATTCTGTAATAATTAGAGAAATATTGTTTCAAAATTCTGACTTTCCACTTTGTATCCATCAAATTAGCTCAAATATTTGAAATCTAAAGCTGTTATTACTAGTGAAACTATGAATTTTTGGAAAATAAAAATGTCAGCATGCAATAAGAGCTGTAAGAGAAATTAGACCCTTTACTTCAATGATTATACTATTAAGACTATACCATAAAAGACAGTGTTAAGAAGAGAAAAAATATGTATCCATACAAAAATGTCTGTAGCAGCTTTATTCATAGTAACACAAAAAATGTAAACACTTCAATATGTTATATCCAGTAATTGCAGGATGACTAAAGAAATTGTGGAGTATAAATATCAGTCTGTCCTCCCCTCACCCCACCCAGTGCCCAGCACAGTGCCTAGTACAAAATAGTTACTTAATAAATGCTTCTTAAGTGATTGGAAGGTTGTTACACTATAAGAAATGGCACATATTTTTTAAAAATCCAAGGAAATATGATTCAATAGTGAACAATGTAGAAATAGGGCAAAAAAATAAACATTGTGGTTATGTAAAAATTATTATGATAAAGCAACAAAATTTGGGAAAAACATACAAAAAAGATCAAAAGAGAACACAGGAGCACATAGGCTGCTACTATTATTATTCTGCTAGAGTAATTAAACAACTTTTAATAAATTATATGTAATTTGACAGATTAATGTGATAAAATTAATTTTGTTTATTTGAATGGTAATTTTTGTTATATCTGCTTTATTTTAAAGAATTAAATGAAGGGTTCACATTAGGACTTTAAGTTCCTACAGATCTACTTTTATTGCTTTTCTACCATGTAATACTCAATGTGTAGAGTAAGAGTTTACATAATGAGTTGTGGGTGATTTGTGGCACATAAACAGGAGTATAATGTGTGAGATGTGATTTGATAAGCACAAAAGTTACCTGCATCCAAAACATTTCTTTCCTTCAACCAAAGTACCCACATAAGGCACAGTCTTTTTTTTTTTTCCTTTCTCAGATGGTTTGATATTCCCACCATTAGACCCACTAGTGGACTGGACTACAGGAAAAATCACAAGATTCTAGAACTTAAAG
The DNA here is from genome assembly GCF_016432865.1 of Antechinus flavipes. NCBI lineage: Eukaryota > Metazoa > Chordata > Mammalia > Dasyuromorphia > Dasyuridae > Antechinus > Antechinus flavipes. The sequence continues at coordinate 220,511,423 of NC_067399.1, read as the reverse complement.
GGACCATAGAGGTCAACCATCACTTGAAAAGAAGTTTTTTCTTTACAACATAGCTAGTAAGGAGTTAACTCATCTTTCCCTGAACACTTCTAGTAAGAGAAAACTTATTTATTTTGTGAAACAGTCCATTTCTGCCTTTTTTTCCTAATTGTATTCACACAATTCTTTATAATGTCATAATCATCTTCCAAATGCTCCCAATTCTATCCTCTTGGGCCAAATAGAACAAGTTTAATCACATCTCTACTTGACAGCCTTTCAGATATTTGAAAATAATCATGGAATCCCTCCTAACCCTTCTCTTATTCTGACAAAGCATCTCCAGTTTCTTCAAATGACAAGAACTCCAGACCTTTCAGCAACCTGCTCACCTTTCTCTAGATACCTCTAATTTGTAATATTCTTCCTGTAATGTGATGGAGGTTGTTGAGTTGTTTTTCAGATGTGTCCAACTCTTAATGATCCCATTTGGGGTTTTCTTGGCAAAAATACTGTAGTAGTTTGCCGCTTCCTTCTCTGGCTAATTTTACAGATGAGGAAACCAAGACAAATAGAATTAAATGACTTGTTCAGGATCATATAGTTAATACATATCTAAGGCCAGATTTGTACTAATGAAGGTGAGTCTTCTTGATTCCAGGCCAGGTCTTCAATCAATTGAGCCACCTAGGTACCCAGAATCAAATACACAACTCCGGTTGTGTGATGACCAAGACAGAATGGAGCAGAACTATCATTTGCCTTCCTTGTCTTAGATGCTATATCTCTCAAAATATAGCCTAAGATTATATGAACTTTCTAGTTGCCATAATCCATTTTTAATTCTTTTTGAATGATTTCCATAGTCTACTAAAAATTGTTCAATTTTAAACTTTTCATTTTGTATTTGCAAAGATACATTTTTTTTTGAATTTGTATATTATCTCCATTAAATTAAATAGATTGGGTTTGTTTATTCATAGATAAAAATGTTAAATAGCATCAGACATGAAGATATTACTGGTGCATTCAAGTAGAGACATCTCCCCAAGCTGACATAAATCTAACCAGTTTTTAATCCTCATACTTATACTAGCATTTAATACACATCTCTTTATCTTGTCCACAAGAATAGTACAAGAGGATCTGTCAATTGTTTAGTTGAAATCAAGATAAACTATTTCTATGGCATTCCCCTAACTTACTAACTCAGTAACCATTATCAAACTAAATTTAATGTGACCATATGTTTAATTAGCTCTTCAATTTTGCCAGGCATTTAAGCTAAGTTCATTGGGTTATATAGATTGTGAATTCCAGTCTCTCCTTTGTGGGGAAAATTAGAACATTTGTTCTTCTCCATTACTGTGGTATATCTCCTACTACTTGTGATCTTTCAAAAACTGCTGACAGTGACTTAACAACAATCTCTACCAGTTTTTTTTTTTTTTTTCTTTCCAGGACCACTGAACAAAGTTTATTTGAACTTAAACTCATAAAGGACTTTGGCTTAGGTATTAAGTCGTGATTAATCAACTAACTATCCTTCTCAGTTAAAAGATAATTTTACTTGTTGAGAGAGAGAGAGAGAGAGAGAGAGAGAGAGAGAGAGAGAGAGAGAGAGAGAGAGAGAGAGAAAAGAAAAGAGAAGAGAAGAGAAGAGAAGAGAAGAGAAGAGAAGAGAAGAGAAGAGAAGAGAAGAGAAGAGAAGAGAAGAGAAGAGAAGAGAAGAGAAGAACTCATTGACAATTCTGCTTTATGCCCACTGGTTATCATCCCAGGGATGTGATGGAACCTGATCATAATGGCTTATGAGATCTTATTGTTAAATTTTCATTGTGATCATTTACATATCAGAAATTTTCAAATGAGAAAAATCAGGGCTTTATTTATTGTTTTGTTGATTATCTAAACTTAAGAAAGTGATGGATAAAATATTAATGATGCTAGTTAAACTTAAAAATTTATAATGTGTATGTTTTCCCCCCTGGAGTGGCAGCTATTAAACATTTACCATATATCCTATTCCTTAAACCTTTACTTGGCAAAAGAAACATGGGGGGGGGGGGAACCTTTCAGGTCATAAACTCATAAAATGAAGGACTAGACATTTTCCCCCCATCCTCATGAATTCTCAAACCTCTTTAAAATAGAAATCATGGTAAGGGTAAGACAAAGCAGTTTCAGCAATCTTTAGGGTCTAGAATACTAAGTACCCTAAAAAAGTAATAATATACCTAATTAACAGCAAAAAGACTAATCACTAATTCATAAGAACTCATTCTACACCTCCTGACTCACTGACATCCAGGCTCTGGTAGTATGGCACAATTTGTGTGCCATAGACTTGTGTGGGTCACAGAACTCAACTCTGCTCCTTATACCCTATGCCACAGAGATGAAGGGAGAGAAAATGGAAAATCATGTTCTTCTTGGAACAAAAGCATGACAGTACACTATGCTGCAATAGTGCTCAGCCAGAGATATAAGAAATAGAGGGAATTGGGGCAGGGCTCCAGTATTAAAGGGGGCTCTACCAGATCGGAAGGAAAGAGCACTGGCATCCAGTTGAGACCAGTTCTGTTTCCCTAGAAGCCATTTAGGGCAGAGAGATTGGTGAAAAATGAATTCCCCAGTGTGGGAGGAGAGTGATAAAACTTTAAAGTTCATTCCTTCCAGGGAAACTGCTTTAAAAGGGAAGGAGTAAGAAAGGAAGCAATAAAGAAAATACAAGGAGAATAAGACTGAAATAACCAAAGATATTATGAAAAAAATCAATTAAAGATCTTGAGCATAAGCAAAATAACAAGCAGAATATTTAAAAATAGAAAAATATATGCTCCAAATCAGCAAAATGCATCTAGATATTTATGAATAAATGTTTCAAGACAAAGGAAAATGAATCAATACTGAGGAAGAAGAGGTGCCTCTCTATGGATTTCCAAGAAAGGATGGACCCTAAGGAAGGTGATTCCAAATGGTTCAAGAAAGAAATAAGAATTATGAAAACTGGACTTAAGACCTGTACAGTAAGAATAATTAACAAAATTGAAAAACTTGAATTCAAGATGGTAAATCTCACCAAAGAAACAAGAGAGAAGACAAATGATTGGGAATGAAAATATACAGAAATAAAGGACAATATAGAAGATGAGAAGCAAAAAAAAAAAAAAGAAAGAAAGAAAGAAAGAAAGAAAGAAAGAAAGAAAAATTAATGATAAAAAAGCAACAACATATTATTTCTACAAGACAAACTGATTTTGAGACAACTAAAGGTCTCCTAGAAGAACACGAGAAATTAAGCCTGAACACCATAATTCAAGAAATAATATGAGAAAACTTCCTAAAACTTTTGAACACAGAAAACAAAATGTCAATTGATAGAATCTACAGATTATTTCTATTTTAAAAAGAGAGATCTTTATGTTGTAAATTTCCAGACCCATAGTGATTGAATTGTAAATTTCCAGACCCATAGTGATTGAATTTAGCAATTCCAGTGGTAAACAAATTCTGCAAGTGGCAAGGCAAAAGTCCTATAAAAGCTTATCTATAAGAAAATTCATTTGATTAATAGACTATTCTGTACCTATAAGAAACTACAGAAGGAAATGGAATAACATGTTCCAGAGAGCAAAAAGAAATCAAATTTAAATCCAGTATTATATTCCTCATAGACCTGTGCCTAATCATCCAAGAAAAAAGATGGATGTTCAATAAAAGAGAGGCATTGAAACATTCCTCCAAAGAAAACCAGATGTTATCAGATTCTTTGCTTTGCAAACATCCCAAACAAGAAGAGCAGGAAAGTGATATTCTGTAGTCAAGTCATTGGTAGGGAAGGAAAGGAAGAAATATTTATTAAGCACCAGCCATTGTACTAAGTACTATATAAATATTCTCTCAATTGCTGGCAAATAACAAAGGAAAATAACTTGTAGTCTCTTGAAAGGATCTATAAGAATCCTTTCTTATAGAATGGGAAAAAAGAGAAATTACTATTCACTGATTTAAGCGACATCTCACTGAAGAATACTCGCATAGAAGCCAAAAAATATTCTATTACATGAGATGGGAACTTTACAATGGGTATAATCTGCAGGGATATTATGCTTTATACACCAATTCCTTTGTTAGAGTGTTGTGCCTCCATGGAGAGTGTCCTCTCAGGAGAAAGAAAATCAGAGCTCATGGGGTTAACTGAGGTCCAGAAAAGTGGACCCAAGGAAGTGATTTCATGGCAAATGGGGGAAAAGAATCCTGGAGAGATTGGGGGTAACCACAGACTGCAAATCGGGGACCGTGGAAAATTCCTACCATGGGGCAATACTACTCTCCTTTTTTTTTTCCTTGAGCAATTGCTAACGTGAGGCCCGATAGAAAAAAGAATTGGTGGGGAACAAGTTCTTCAGAATAGCCATAAAAATCCATTTCTGTGTAGATCCCTTTTCTCCCAGTCTCACTGATTCTGAGCTTTACCCTCCCAGACACTATTCTTACAACACTTTACTTATGCTGTCCAGTGAAGTCCCTGTTATGAGACTGGGCTTCCTTATTTTAGGATAATAGATCTTGAGCTAGAAAAGACTCTAGAGACCGTCGAGTCCATCCCTCTTATTTTTACCAAGAAAGAAATTGAGGCTCAAAGAGGTTGTGATTTGTCTATGGCCATATAATTAATAAATATTTAAAGCAAGATTTAACCTCAGGTCTTTTTGTCTTGTCCACTGTTACCACCTACTTTCTTAATTCACTTTTCTTATTAGCCTAAAATTTGAATATTTGTGTATATAACTAAAGTCAGAAGTTACATTGCTAGCTTCTTTTTTGGTTTTTAACCTCCTATGAATTGCAGGACATCTCTACTACTATCTTTCCTACACTAAAATATATCTCTGCTGCTTCTAGCTTGGTGGGTCTATGTAGACATTTTCCTCTCCTTCTCATCCCATTTTCCTTTTCAATTTAAAACCTTTTTGATGAGATTTGTAAGATTGATGTGTTTACCAACCCTTATTACGAGCATAACACATATACATTTTCTCCATTAGGTCTCCCGAAGGCCCTTATTAAAAGGTACCAGGAAGCATTGTTGCAGGTCTCTCTTATTAGCATATTGGTAGCTTAATAGGGATCAGTTTATCAGTGATACAGCAATTAACCTGAGAGGACTACAGGTCATTTTCAATTGAGGAAGCTCTGGGGGAAAGAGCTAGACAGGATAAGTAATCAGCAAATATTCAGCCTTACATAGTGCACAAAGCAGTCTGTAAGAAACCAAGGAGTTTGGATTCTAGTCTCAATCATATCTGCCATTAAAGAGCTTTGGCAAGTCTCTGGGTTTAAATTTCTTCACCTATCTAGAAAAACTTGATAAACTTCTAACTAGATAAACTAGTTAACTAGGTAAACTAAAACTAGATAAACTAGTTAACTAGGTAAACTAGAACTAGATAAAATAGTTAATTAGATAAACTAGTTAACTAGGTAAACTAGAACTAGATAAATTCTTCTTACAAGAATATCTTGTGATTAAATAGGCATTGGGCCCTAGGGTAGGGAGATCAGATTTGGCTTGATGGGACCTAGGTCCCACAAGGAAGTGAAGGGAGTAGAGTTAGACCCTTCCACCCTGTTGCCCAGGGCCAGCCTGATCCCTAAGATCTGTTATATAACTTTGAATGAGCTGTTTTACCTCCTGAGTCTTGTTTCCCAAGGGAATGCTCTGCTTCCCATAGCAACAGCTGTGAGGCATAAATGACCAGCGCCTGTAACTGAGCCGTCTAGTGCTGGATAGCAATAGTTAGGCGCTCCTACCTGAGCTAGAAACTTTCAAAGGTAGTTTTCTGTAGAAGGCATGTTTTCAGAATGATAAAATAGAGATGATGCCCTAACATCTCATAGATCTGAAATCATGCATCTTTACAGTTAGCAAGGATTTTAGTTGTTATCTATTTTTTTTTTCTTTTTTGCTGAGGCAATTGGGGTTAAATGACTTGCCCAGTGTCACACAGCCAGGAAGTGTTAAGTGTCTGAGGTCAGATTTGAACTCAGGCCCTCCTGACTTCAGGGCTGGTGCTCTATCCACTGTGCCATCTAACTGCCCCTAGTTGTTATCTATTCATGGGACAATAAATCTAGAACTGGAAAGAGGTTCCATTTTACAGATGAAGAAACTGAGGTCTACAGAGGTAAAGTGACTTGCTTATGTTTACAAGGTAAATGGCATGAGAAATAAGATATGAACCCAGATCCTCTGACTCACTGGCTTCCCCTTCTATAGGGGCCATACTCTTATTTTACAATTCAGCAAAATGAAGTCCAGAGACTTGAAATCAGAAACAGATATTAGAGTCCCAAGTCTGCAGCTAACTGGCTGTGTTACTTTAGGAAAGTCTGTTAACTTCTCCAATTTCATTTCCTTTTAGATAAGATAGTAGAAAAATCCTTGGTCTTAGTGGCAGGGGAGGAATGGGTTCAAATTCTGCCTCTAACATTTTACTGGCTATGTGACTGTGAGTTAGTCAGTTGTCCTTTCTGTTATTTCATCTGCAAAACCAGAATAATACCTATAGCACTTACTTCTTAGGATTCTTATATGAATCAAATGAAAATGTTAATTTCCTTGCAAACCTCAAAGTGCTATAAAAATAGCAGTTACAACCATTATAACCTGAGGATAGGAATACCTGACTATTAAATTTGTTATTGATTAGTACAGTGTTTGGCATGTGGTAGTGATTTAACAGCTTTTTCCATTCATTTATTTCCATTCAATTAAATTTTCTGGAAGACCTGGGTTCAAGTGTCCCACCTTTGCCACATCCTGGTTATGTGACTCCGGGCAAATCACCCAACATCTTAATGTCCACAGGCTACTCTAAAACTTAAGTTGTAAAGTAAGTTCCAATCTGCATTGGTAGAGGGTGTTTCCTCAGCAGAAGTTTATAAAACAATGGAATTTTTTTTAAAAATAGCTTACATTTTTTATTTCTTTGGGATATAATAACTATTCAGACAGTTCTCATGATGTAAATTCATATTATGTACACTTAATTTTATAGAAAGAATACTGAGAGAAATCCACATTAAAAAAAAATAAACTCCATCTATGTTAACTTACTCTAGGTACTGTGCTCCCTCTCTTTGTTTTCTTCTTCTTCTCCTTCTTCTTCTTCTTTTCTTCTTCTTCTTCTTCTTCTTCTTCCTCCTCCTCCTCCTCCTCCTCCTTCTCTTCCTCCTCCTTCTCCTCCTCCTCCTCTTCTTCTCCTCCTCCTCCTCCTCCTCCTCTTCCTCCTCCTCTTCTCTTCCTCCTCCTTCTCCTCCTCCTCCTCCTCCTTCTCCTCCTTCTCCTCCTCCTCCTTCTCCTCCTTCTCCTCCTCCTCCTTCTCTTCCTCCTCCTTCTCCTCTTCCTTTTCCTCTTCCTTTTCCTCCTCCTTCTTTTCCTCCTCCTCCTCCTCCTCCTCCTCCTCCTCCTCCTCCTCTTCTTCTTCCTTGGTCTTCATGTTCATTCTTCTCCTCCTCTTCCTCTTCCTTCTCTTCCTCCTTGTTCTTCTTGTTGTTCTTCTTTTTCTTCTTTCTCTGTCTTTTTGTCCCAGTCTTTTTCTCTTACTGTCTCTCTGTTTTTCTCTGTGTGTCTTTGTCTCTTTCTCTCTCTGTTTCTATCTCTGAATCTGTCTGCCTCCCTCACCTCTAATTCTCTATCTCTCTGTCTTTTTCTGTGTCTCTCTGTCCCTGTCTGTCTTTCTCTGTGTGTCTCTCTCCCCATCTCTCTGTTTTTTTCTCCACATCTATGCCTCAACTAGGTGGTCTTTGGTCTCTCCCCTCCACCCCCACATGTTCTTCCTCCTGTGTCCCCTAGCCCGCACGTGTCCTTGAATTGTATGCTGCCCCCCTCCTTATACAGGTGCCTGGACCTCTTCCTGCTTCTTTTTTTTCCTTCCCCATGTCTATAGGCAAATATTCATATTACTTTAAATAGAGGTCTGCGATCCACTTACAAAAAATGAGAACTCTGTAATAACAACTGACATTTGCAAAGTGTTCTAAGATTTACAAAGAGCTTGACATGCATTACCTCCTTTGAGGTTCACAGCAATGTGAAGTAGATGTTAATGTTATTCCCATTTCACATATTAAGGGACTGAGGCTGAGAGAAATTAAATATCATGGCTGATGTCACACAGCCAATAAGCTTCTGAAATGAGTTCTTCTTAGGTATAAAGCAAGACATAGACATAACCTATTATGTGACATAGGATAAGAGTGTTGGGGCTGGAGTCAGGATATGAGTTCAGATGTGGTCTCAGACACCTACAAGCTCTGTGGTCCTGGCCAAGTTGCTTACCTTGTTTGCCTCAGTTTCCTTATCTGTAAAATGAACGGGAGAAGGAATGGCAAACTATTCCCGTATCTTTGCCAAGAAAACCCCAGTGAGGCCATGGAGAATTTGACACAACTGAGAAACAACAATTATTATTATATAGTATGGCATCGAAGCACCTTGGGTTTCAGAGACTTGATTAGTTGCTATTTTAGCTGATATAACCAATCAGAAAACTCTGTAAATGCATCCTCAATGCTCCTCTACTATGTTTTGGGAACTGAGTGGTTGACAATCTGCATTCAAGGCAAAACAGGGGTTCTTATGGGAGTGAGAGTCAAGTCCTTAGGAAGGATTCAGAAAGCGGGGGGTATCAAGTCCGCGTCTGCAGCTTCTTTGTTCTAACATCCTTTATCCCTCAAATACTTCAATGTCTTCTGCATTCAGGATTCCAGGCATCTCCCAGCTCAGCAAACAAGACATCCTTAGGGAACCACAACACCGAAGAACACAGACAGAGGTGAAGGCACCCAGGAGCTCCGAAGCCCTGGTACCACACTGCTCTGCTCTGCTTCTAAAGAGATCTCACTGGCTCACCTGCTTCTTCAGCTGTGAAATGGCTGTAATGCCACCTCTTCCTGTGGGGCAGCTGCCTTTGCTGCATATTCTGAGAGCTCTGAGGCCTTGGACTGGCCCATGCCCCGGCTGGAGCTGGTGACCTGAGGATACGGGACAAATACATTTTTATTAGTTCCTCAACTGTCCCCATCTGCAAATGACTATGAGAATTTGAAACTACAGAAGCTTTAGCATAAACAAGAAGGTACAGAGTCCATCTATCTTACTTTGGCATAAAAGAATGCTGTTTCAGAAGAGATATTACAAGATCATTCACTTTATTGAAAAGATTGCAGCCTGTTCTTTGCTGCTTATGGTCTAGGAACATGACCTGGAGCACTCCCTTTCTCCACTCTGCACCGTCATCCCTCACTCGGTGGGTAAACCTTCCCTCTGCCTCTAAATCTGTTCATTGTTATTCCGCTGCCTCTGGGGCAGGAAGAGCAATCTTGAATAAACAACTCACTTTGTACCAAATTCAGACAAGCCAAAGGGACATCCCCAGACAAAGTGAAGAATCTCATTTCTGGCACTCAATCCTGAGAGACTTTTCTCCACGCGGGCCTAGGGTAGTGAAAGGCTGGCAAGATGGGTCATCAGAAATTCTGGAGCAAGGGCAAGAAGTGGGGATTTGAAGAATTTGTCAAAAAGGTTTGTTTCTCGTTCTTCTATATGCTACATTTGGCATCTTCCCCCTTTCCTTTCTAGACATTTAACTTGACCCCTTTATTGATTATTATTACTATTTCACTGAGCAGGAAACTAAAGCACAAACAAGTCAAGTGATTTATCCACAATCTCATTGCTAGTGAGTATCTAAGGTAGGATTTGAACTCTGGTCTTCTCAGCTTCCTGTCCATGGCTTTATGCTTTTTGCACCATCTTAGCTACCTCTGGATTCTGGTCTCCCAGTACAGTGTTGGACTCTTAGTCAATTCTTTCTGGCGCGTAGTTTCTTTCACTGTAAAATAAAGGAACTTTATTAAATGATCTCTATGTAGTAGTGAGTATAGAAAATTTATAGTTAGTAGGCCTGGGTTCAAGTCTTGATTCTAGCAAATAGTATTTGCCCTTGGGACCTGTACTTTCCTCTCAGCCTCTATTTCCTCATCTCATAATAGAGATAATATTTATGAACATACAATCTATCTTTTAAGACTATTATAAACATCAAATAGCATGACATAGGCAGTAATAATGACATTTGTATATCATTTTAGTTCCATAAATATTACCTCATTTTTAATCTACCAATAATCCTATGACCTCGGTGCCATGGATGTTATTATCCCTATTTTATAGATAAGGAAATAGCTTTTGAGACATTAAATGACCTCACCCCAATTACTATGTATTTATTTTGCTTATACATTCTTCTTGTATTTCTCAAAAAAAAAAAAAAAAAAAAAAGTAAGCTCCTTGAGCGCAGGGACTATTCCAGTTTTGTCTGTCTCTTTAGTGCCTAGCATAGTGCCTGACACACAGTAGGTGCTTAATCAATGCTTATTTATTCATTGCTTTTCTCAGTCACATAGCAAATAAGTTCCTGAGATAGGATTTAAATGCATTTTCCTTCTTCTAAGTCTAGAGCTCTATCCCTAATACCATTTCATTTTCCTTAAAGTGTAAAAGCATTGTATAAAGGCCCTTTCATTTGGCTCTAATATTTTATTACCCTGTATTTCTATAATGGGACCTTGTGGTCTTCTCTGTTCCGCCTCTTCTGATCAGAACTTCCAGGTCCAAAGTCCTCTTGCCTCAAAACCTGCCCCCTGCTAGGGGGTTGAAACTAATGTGATAAAAGGCATTAATCTGTAGACCCAGAGGACTGATAATGACTTCCTAAGTGACTCAGTCCCAGATAACACATTTGCATTTTAATAGGGGTCCTCAAAGCCTGAAGACATAGCAGAGAATAATTGTAGTTTTTTTTTTTTTTTTTTTTTGCATCCCTGGAAAACCGGAAGGGGGTGGGTAGGGAAGGAGAATGGAGGATCCTTGAAGTGGAAAGTCTTTTATGCAATTTAAATTTCACTATAAGAAAGTGTCAACCCTAACAGTGCATATAGAGCCAAATCTGCTAAGTCTTGGAGCCCTGTCTGTAGTTTCCTTTTAGCTTCTTTGAGGGGAGTCTTAAGGTTAAAGTCCAGACTTCATTTTAAGCCTGCTCCCATGAAATCTTGGAAGATCAAATGGGAATTGGCAGTGCTGAATGCTCTTCGAGTCCATCAATGATTAGCCCTTGGAGCATATGGGTGGCAGTGCTGAGCTCCTAAGGAGGCAGGGAAAAAAGGAATTAACTGAATTAGCAAGATACAGTCTGTTGATGGGGGAAGTAGCCCGAGCCAAGGTGGGTTTTTTCCTTCAGGAAGATGGTTTCATGTTTCACCTGCACTGTGTTCTGCAGGGTAGCTGGTTAATTACTAGACACCTGCTCAGGACAGAGAATCAGTGGAGTGAGAGAGTTGAATTATTCTTTGCCACTGGGTTGGGAACTATAAGGCTTGGGACATGGTGGGCTAAGTGGATTGATAACCAGGAGAAGAGAAGCTCTGAGTTAAGTGAGCACAGAGCAAGGGAGAACAAAGGCTGCAAGATGTGGCTCCATAAGGGGAAATTAAAGCTCACTTTTCCTTGTCTGCCACAGCAGCTGAGTCACAGCCCTTCTGGCCTTGCCCCTCCAGTAACTAAAGAGGTCATCTCAACAAGCCCTGACACTTGGCTGGACTGTGACTGACAGCTTCTCCAGACCTGGTTTAATAAGCAAGACTTTTATTTGTTCCTTGAGAGATTTAACAAGATTATCCAGCTATTATAGCTTTTAGCCAGAGTTGGCAAAGACAAACAGCTGTATTTTCAGGATGTCCCCTAGGATACCCCAGAATTACTGTTTCAGGCCTACCTCTCCTCAACTGCCTGCTACTCTTCATGCCCAAGGTAAATTTCTTCCAATTAGATGTAGGGTATAGGTAGAGTAAGGAAAATGCATTTAAATCCTATTACACACTTGCTATGGGACTGAGAAAGGCAGTCAAGAAATAAACACTGATTAAGCAACTACTATGTGTCAGGTACTGTGCTAGCGAGACAGACAAAACTGAAACAGTCCTTGCCTTCAAGGAACTTAATTTTTTTCTTTTTTTGAGAAAGTCATAATAGTAGGAAATTTGGAAGTATGGAAAAAGGCACCAAGATCAAAGGAGAAATAGGAAGTGAATGGGACCAAAAGTAATCTCCTTCCTTCCATCACTTGGGCATGTCAATTTGCCTTCCCCTTTTACTTCTATGTCCCTTCAGGGGGAAGTTCTCAAAAACTTAGGCTCTTTTCTTAGGCCGTGGGAGCCTGAAGTCAGCAGTGGTAAAGAACTCTCCACTACTTGAGAGCAGATTCAGAGATAAACCTAGCACCTGCCAGCCATTCCCATCAATAACGGCTGTTTTCCCAGCTGTAGTCTGCATCCCTTAGGCATGAAAAGAAACCTTTCCCACACTTCTTGGTTTCCAGCGTCCTCCCAAGGGCAGTCTGCAAAGACCTCAATGTGTCAAAACAGAAGAAGGAGCTAGAGTTGCTAGTGGAGGGAGGAGGCAGCAGCGGAGTGTGGGGAGCGGAGGAGTGGAGGTGATGGGAGAAGGAAGAGAAGCTGCCTCCTTCCCATTCTAGCCAAGGACTTGTTCTTTTCCGTGTACAGCCGTGTAATCCAAGCAGGGCCTGGAAGTCACTGTGAAATGCAACACGTTCTAAGAAATTCTGTGGAAAGAATGACATCATGGCCAGCCCCTCCAATGCCCCCCCCTCCTCTTTTTTTTCCAGTGGGAGTGAGAAATAAATAGACTGACACATTTTCCAGTGAGGGAGTGATTCTAGGGAGAAAGTTTACCTTGGCACAGGCCTCCAGGTGGAGTGATGAGAAACCTTATCTGCCCTGGCTGAGTAAACAAGAAGCATTCATTCTTCTAGTTGTCTCAGTCACTGAACAGGTTAACGCCAGGATGGCAGCTGATAATAGTGGGCTGTGCATTGGCAGAAGGCAAAATAAATCTGGGTTGGTGCCCACTGGGGGGATGGATGCATGTCACTTGGATGTGACTGACTGGCTGACCAAGATTGTGGCTGGCAAAGCCTTTTAACAGATCAAAGGTTAAAAAAAACCACCAACAGAATCTTAAAGCCTAGAATGGAAGGACAAGGGATATTTCAATGCTTTGTGGGAACTGTGTTCTGACTGATACAGATATTCCCTCTGTACCAGGGGTTCTTAATCTTTCTTGGGTTGTAGACTCCTTTGTTGGTCTGGTGAAGGCTGTGTTCCCTTTTCAGGATCATGTTTTTAAGGCAAAAAAGAAAAAATAGACAGGATTTCAAGAAATAAATTATACTGAAATAGCTATCTGTCAGATCTTTCATATCTCTATCCAAATATTTGTCTGCCTTCCGTCTATCTATCTAATCTACCCATTTCTATCCAAATATTTATCTATCATATATCTTTCTGTCATATCTCCATCATCTCATCCAACTATTTGTCTATTATCTATCCTTCCATCCATCTAATCTATCTACCTATTCATCCATCTATCTATCAGTCCTTCCACCTATCTATCTATTTATCTATCTATCTATTTATCTATTTACTATCTATTTCACGAAGCCCAAGTTAAGAAAGCTTGCTCTATGCTAATACCTTTTCATCCAGCATAACTCTTATCCATTTCTTTCTTTAAGCCCTCTAAACAAGATCTACACATTTACTATGGATTTAAATAAATATTGCAGTTTTCTTTGACTCTTTTCAGATGGAGTGTAAACTTTTCTGGGACTTTTTTTGTTCCTGTCTTCCTACCCCCACTAATCAAGGAAGGAATGTTTGGGAAAAGCCAGCATAGGAGTCAGGAACACTTGGGTTCAAACTCTGACATAGTTGCATAGTGACTCTGGGTCTGTGGATGAGTCATATAGTCTCCGAGTGCTCTCTGTGACCTAAGACTATAGATATGATGAAGAGTAGTAGAAAGATCAGAAAAGGGGAAAAAATCCCAACTTTAATTCAGTGCCCAGTGCCTTGAACTGTGTCTGATACGTGCTTACTGGACTGAATTGAACTTCATATGCCTCTTAGTTCTTAACTGAATTCCAAGAGTATCCTGAAAATAACTTCAAGTATCATACCTAAAGAGGAGAAAGAGCTAGATGGGGCATCAGTGTAAAGAAGAAATACATTTTGGAAATTATTTGGAAGTTAATATAAGTCATTGTATTAACTGTCTTCACTATCACTCCTTCCAAAAATTTGGGTTGATTTGAGACCAGAAATGATGAAAATGGAAAGGAAGATTGTAGATAAAACAAGAGCCTTTGACTTTTTCTACATTGTGAACTCTTTTAGCAGTCTGGTGAACCCTTCTCAAAATAATGGCTAAATTTCAGTGGAAGATAATTGAAAATAAAGATGATATTTTTCCCCATCCAAGTTTATAGATGTTTCTGAAATCTATCCATGTATCCCTTGGATTAGTTATTCCAAATAAAGGATTTAGGTATCCATTCAATGAATTCTTGATCTAGTCCAACTTTGTCTAAATAAAGAAAAATGGGACAACCTTGCTTTTGCAATCCACTCCAAGATCTCCTTTAATGTATCAGGTTAGAATTAGTATCTCTGGAGTAATTCTCAGGGCTTCAGAGGAAAGACAGCCCAATCTAGAGAGCAGAGTCAGTTTGGAGATACCTAGAACCAAACTAAATCAACCCTGTGATACTGAAATATTTTGAAATGTGTCCTTGCAAAGCCAGCTTCCACGAGGCAACTTCCAAGTACATTATATACCTTTTGACATGGTAGACAAAGGAGTTACTCATCTAGCTTTATGTTGAAGCTGATTTTGGCCATGAAGAAAAAACTAAAAAATTGAGAGAACAATGAGACCTCTACACCATTAACTTACCAGCTTAGAGCTTTGGGTGCAACTGGCAGATGTTTAAACAGCTTGATTATACCACAAATAGTAATAACTCTCATTTACATAACATTTTAGAGGGAAAAAATGCTGACTTAAGTCTCATGACAACCTTTGGAGGCATGTACAGCAAGTATTATCGTTTCCATTTATCATTTCCATCTAAAGCTGAGAGAATATTAAAAGGCTTACCTATGTTCATGCAGCTAGTAAGTTGCTAGAGTTGGTAGCTGAATCCAGAAATCTCCCTGACTCTAGCTTTGGTCCTGAATCCTTTTCATAGGTTTACCTCTCTGAGAATTAAAGTATCTTAGAGTGGAAAGATATCTCAGAGCTCAACTAGTCCAAATTTTAAAAGAATAAGAACTCCCTCAATAGCATAAAACAGTTAAGATTGTATAGTGATTACAGCATTCGTCCTGGGGTCAGGAAGACCATTCAAATCTGGCTTCAGACCCTAGCTGTATGATACTAAACAAGTCATTTCATGTAACCCAAGTCTGCCTCAATTAATTCTTTTGTAAAATGGGCACTATATCTCAGGATAGTTGTGAGGATCAAATGAGATGTTTGTAAAGTACTTAAAAATCTTAAACGCTAACTTTTATTATTACTAATAACATATCCAATAAATGAATGTATTGATAAACATTTCCATCTACCTTCTGCAAAAGGTATCAAGCAATAGAGAATCTTCTAGTTTTCAAGGTAGTTTTGGAGAACTCTGAATGTTAGAAACTTCTCTCCATCCTCTTACCTCAAGTTGCCTTTCTTCAACTTGTCTGTCCCTTTGGAGAGGGGGAGAAACAGGGCTATGGACAATGGGACCTTAAGGCCCTTGCTATCATGGTTTGTCAAAACAAAAATCTTTGGGATACCCTGTCAAGAGTGACCACTATCTCTGAATGCTGATGGACAATTTTGACCTGCACAAAGTTTGATAAGGATTCTTGGCTGAATCATCACACCTGTAGATACACAAGATTGTCACTGTCAACGACAGAAGCAGCAATATATAGTTCATCAGAGCAACCATTCACACCTGTTTCCCTGAAGTCAAACGGAGTTGTCAAATGTGAGAAATGTACAAATAATACCAATCATGAGTGCTAAAACAAACATACAAACAAACAAACAAAAAAAAAAACCCATGAGAACTGTGAGGGAAACCCCCTCACAATTATCCCCCCAAGAATAAAAGAGGTTCAGATAACAATCCCAGAGAATATTAATCCAGTCTGGATTGCTGGAAGTAGAAGCTAATTTATTTCAACCATACTTACAGTTTTGACCTGATTTTTTCTAGACCAAGGAAGGATGTTTCTTCTGCTTTATTTTTCTGCCAACAAGGAGCAGAGGTGGTTTCATCATGTGAGTTTCATCTTCTTTTCTTCCAGTTCATCCACAATGCAGGCCCTAATGATGTCACCATTTAACATACTATCCCATCAATCATCGGATTTAAATTTGGAAAGGAGTTTAGAAATCATCTACTACAACTCCCTCACTTTATGGGTGAGACAAGTAAGGACTCAAAGACATCAAATAATTAACTCAAGGCCACCCAAGTAATAAAAAATACAGCTGGATTAAAGCCCACATTTTTGGATTTTAGATCTAGTGCACTCTCTTTGCTCGAGTCCACTATCTTTTCAGAAAGTCACACTCACATTTTACAGGTGAATAATCTCAGACACTGAGGAGGGAAATGATGGTTGCTATTTTATGTGGTGACTAAGAGGCAAAATCCAGGGAATTTCCTATTTGGCTTCACTGTCTCTGTCTTTTCTTAAGGAAAAAAGAAAAAAGTAAACAGCTAGGGGTTTTTGGCTCTGAAGATAAAGGAAGTATGCTATTGAAAAAAGGCTCATGTCTGTGACTAAAAAAAATTTAGACTAGATTCTCTAATAATAGTTACTATTTATATGGTGCTTTAAAGTTTGCAAATATTATCTCATTCTATGCTAACAATAGCCCTGCTGCTATTATTATTCCTATTTTGTAGATGAGGAAACTGAGGCAGTCAGAGAGGAAGTAGTTGACTAGATCTCCTAATTGATAAGTATCTGAGACCAGATTTAAATCAAAGCGTTCCTGACTCTAAAACCAGGGCTCTCTTCTTGCCAGGGAATCAATAGAAAGGGTTCTCTATGCAGACAGACTCTGTCACTAACTAGCTATGGGACCTTTAGCCAATCATTTTCCTACTTTGAATTCTAGTTGTCTCTCTCTAAAGTGAAAAGTTTGGATCTTGATGAGCTTCTAGCTCTAAAGTCATAGAAAGCCCCTCACTTTACAGATGAAGAATCAGAAGCTCAGATGTATTCCTTAAGCAGAATTTGAACTCAGATCTTCCTAGCTTTAAGTCCATTTCACTGTTCAATACATTATATTGCTTCTATATGACTATGAAAAACTAGTGAACCAAGGGCTAAGCAGTGGAGTTCTGTGTCAAACCCATCATCGTACCAATCAACAGGCAAACAGGTGATGAGACATCCCTTCCATGTAAGGCTCATATTTTAACTTTTTTTTGGAGGGGTATCTAACTCAGTTCAATTCATATTGGATTGAAATAAGCATATACTAAGTGCCTTCTTCAACACTGGGACTACAAAGGCAAAAGCCAATATTATTGAGCTTATAGTCTACTTGTAACCACTTGGACAAAATTCAGGGTTTGACTAAAGGAAATACAGATTATAATTATCATTTTTGCCTTTTGATTTTTCAGAGAGATTATATGGAGAGGTGGGGGCAAGAAAGAACAAGAAATTCAGGACTCAAACCAACAGAACAGAAGGGATGCCCAGGACAAGTCCAATGCTCAATTTTCAGTGACAGCTCTCTCTTCCTTCTGACCTCCAGCACTCTTGGAATAAAAATAGGGTTCAGAAACAAGATCTTGAGAAAGTTGGCTGCCTCACTCATCTCCATTTCCTTTTTTTCCCTCTCCATTTCCCTAACATCATGCAGCAAAACTTCAGAAGACTTTGTGCAGGCCCCAGAATTAGGTAGAGCTAAACCCCTTAGGTTTTTAAAATCCTTGTTTTAAAACCTTGTCCTTTCCCTGTCCTGTCTCAAGGGTTTGCTTTACTGAGAACCATAGAAGATATTTGACCTTCTTTTCTTTTATCACTTTTCACCAATTTTCATCCAATCTCTCAAATGACTTCTGAGGTTGCATAGCTCTCCTTTCTCAGTGTTGTCAACATATCCTTTGTATGGGTTGCTGATGCTCACCTGAGACTCTGCACCAGACCTTGCCCTGGAGCCAGTTGGAAAGTTGGGGTGTAAAAATCAGCTCTAGGATTTAGATCTCTGTTCCTTCTCAATGAGAAATAATAGATGCAAATGCCCACTAATTTACACCTTTTCTTCCTTCCACCACCATTCAGTGTGACTGGTTCCCTAAAATGCTGCCCAAAAGTTCCATTTAGGATATAAGACTCCAATGAGATAATGCTTCTGAAAAAGAATCATGAAGAAATGTATTGGACAGAGGGAAAAAATCACTTTGCTACGATTTAGAATCAGGGGATCCTTATTTAAAGGTTTCAAAAGGCAAATTTGTCCCAAGACAAATAGCTTTGACTTAAATCTCAAGTTTCTCATTTATAAAGTATATTCCACTTCTCAATCTTATGATTTTATGAACGTCTTCTTTAAAATATACCTTTGTTTTCTGTGGCCTTGGTCAAGTCATTAATCTCCTTAAGGGTCAGTTTCCTCATGTGTAAAAAATTCACCTCTGAGTTTCCTTCCAAATCTAAGTCAATGGTTCTATAACTACCTTGCGTTATTTTCACTCATGTCTTACTCTAGGTCACAGGGGTCCTCAAACTTTTTAAATAGGGGGTCAGTTCACTGTCCGTCAGACCGTTGGAGGGCCGGAGTATAGTAACACACAACAAAAACTTTGTTTTGTGGGCCTTTAAATAAAGAAACTTCATAGCCCTGGGTGAGGGGGATAAACGTCCTCAGATGCTGCATCTGGCCCGCAGGCCATAGTTTGAAGACCCCTGTTTAGGATATGTACAGAGTTGTCTACTGGACATTCATCTATGTGATATGATTTGAAGGTCCCTTTGACCCCCAGAGCCACCCTACCTGCAGCTTGGGGTAATTCCATGATTAGTAAGGTATTCCTTTGGCTTAAGAACTTCCAAGCTTGGAAATGCAAACAGATATATTAAATGAAGGAACTATTCACAAGTAAATTTGAAATAATTTCTATCATTCATTAAGTGCCTACTATGTGCCTAATATTGGGATAGATATTGGAGATATTAGGAAAGGCAAAAACATAGTCCCTGGCTTCAGGAAGCTCCCATCGTCTTAGGAAGGGAGTGGGGATACAACATTCAAACAACTATGTACATACAAAATACATACAGTATAAATGAGATATATCAGCAGTGGGGAGAGGAAAGAAGCAGGATGGGATTCAGAAAGACCTTTTGAACAATCAGATTGGATTTGATCTAAGTCTTAAAAGAAGCCAATAGATTGAGATGAAAATATTTATCTAGGATCTTGATCCAAATGATTTTTGTTGCAGAAAATAGAGGAATAATTTGGCCAAAAAAAAAATTTAGGTCCCTAATATAATAGGGCATTTAAGATCAGGTCGGGAACTGGTTTTGCTTTTGCCTTTATCTCCCCAGTATCTAACCTAGAGCGTGACATATAGTAATGTTTGTAGATTGATAAATTAAGAATTACAATCATATAATGCATTAAGGTTTACAGAGTATTTTGCATATAGTCTTATGAGGAAAATATTTACTCAATTACTATCCCCATTTTTCAGATAAAGAGAAAAATCTCAGAGATATTAAGTGACTTTTCCATGGTCACACAGGTATTTTGTCAGAAGCTGGACTTGAGTTTAAGTCTTCTTAGCTCAAGTCTAGCCATCTCTCCATTGTGCCATTACTTAGAAAGATGCATGATATCAGAATTACAAAAAGGACCACAGAATAATAGAAGTTTGTAATCAAAAGAGACCTTAGTGATTATTTAGTTAAACTTTCATTTGACAGGTGAGGAAACTAAGATTCAGGTAGGGGAAAAACACGTATTCCAGGTTACATCTAGTGACTATGAGAGCCACAATTAGAACCCAGGATTCTTGGCTTCTGATATGTTGCTTATTACTCTGCATTCTACTGGAAGGGGAGGTCTCACTGGTAGGATAAAATTGACTTATGAACATTGATTTAAGGGGCAAGAGGGCTAGAGGGCACGAGGATCTGGGTTTTGTCTTGCCTCTCCTTACCTGCATCACCTTAGCCAACCTAACCTTTCTAAGACTCACTTTCCTCCTCTACATTAGGAGGCAATTGAACTAGGAAACCTTTAAGGTCCCTTCCACATCTAATTCTATGATCCTAGCTAATCACTATGCCGAGAACTACCTTAATAGAAGAGAAATACCAATGATAACTCCATATAACTTAGAAGGAAGTTAACTATGCAACAATCACCTGAATTATTCTAGCACTTTAAATAATGCTAATTTCTTGTAAATTCTATAATGTAGTAAAGTTATACATAATCCAGTAATTGCACTTGGATATTTATTCCTATTTCCAAATACATTTCTACTTTAGTGCATAGGCAGTAGAAGTAAATAAATGCCTTCAAGAGCTCCAAAATGTAGTATGGTATAATATGGACTCAGCTATCAGATCCTGAGACCAGGCACTCATGTGGGTGTGAAAATACATTGGAGATGAAAGTGAGCCTCTGTTAGCTAGGGTTACCCAGCTGGCAGAAGTGTACAGGTGGAATCAGTCCCCATGCATAACTTACTTTTTAATGACTTAGAGGAATAGTGGGTGTGAAATCAGCCATCAAGAAGACAGCTGCCCACAGAGAGGGCTCCCCAGCATCCTAAACATTTCAAAGGAAAACCAAAAATGCTTTGGCTGCCCAAGAGAAACTTGTGTAAGTGTCTTCCTATTTTTATAGCTGTCTGAGACCACAGAGCTTGGCTAGTCAGGGCTGTGAGTAAAAATGAAAGCTTGGGTATGTAGAGATCTTGTGTGGATTGATCTGTATTCTGAAGCCTCTCTCATACTAATCCAAGAAAAAAAGCGAACAGCTTGCTGGCTCCCACTCTACAGAGCATCTTATTATATAATATGAATCTAGAGGCTATGCAATTCTCTTTCTGTCAAAGTGTGTGTATGTTTGTGTATGTGGGTGTGGGTGTGTGTGTTGAAAGGGAGGGAAAGAGGGGGGAGAAGGAGAAGAAAAGAGGGAAAGGGAGAGGGAGAGGAAATACGCACATTCTTGAATCTCTGTCTTTCTGTCTGTCTCTGTCTCTGTCTCTTTGTCTGTCTGTCTCTCTCTCTCTCTCTCTTGTTCTCTTTCTCTCTCTCTCTCTTGTTCTCTTTCTCTCTCTCTCTTGCTCTCTCTCTCTCTCTCTCTCTCTCTTCTCTCTCTCTCTCTCTCTCGCTCGCTCTCTCTCTCGTTCTCTTGCTCTCTCTCTCGTTCTCTCTCTCTCTCTCTCTCTCTCTCTCTCTCTCTCTCTCTCTCTCTCTCTCTCTCTCTCTCTCTCTCTCTCTCTCTCCTTAATATTTCCTTAATTGGACATGAGAGTTTTGGATGGTTTCCAGTTATGTGTTTTACTTTCAGTCCTAGATATGAAAGATCTCGTTGAGGTCCCTGCTTATAAATCTCCCTTTGATTCAAAGGCCTCTCAGTATGAATAAAAGAGAAAAAAATAATAAAGGGACCCAACAGCTTCAAAGTTGCTGAAGGCAAATAGTTATAGACTCAAAGCTCAAAGACTCTTCATTCTAGAGGAGGGAAGGGAGCCAGGAAACATATCTTTGAGCTGAAATGAAGCGTGAAAAAAATTCACTTCCCAATTAGTTTCAGCAAATGTTTAGTAGGGGAACCTACTGTGTGCCATGTTCCATAACACCTGTTAGATCAGAACCAGGACTTAGCTAGGTATCCTGAACTCTCTCTAGGTTCAATGTTCTTTCTATCTGCAACAGCTGCCTCCCAAATGGTAAATAAGGAACTCAAGAGAAAGAAGAGGGAGGTCTATTTGTTTCAGAATGAGTTGAGAATTGAACTAGATGAGATAATCTTTGTTTTTCTTTCCTTCTCCTTCCCCCACCTTTTACCAATCCTTTCGATTATTAAATGAGTTTCACATATAAAATTGACTTGGAAACATCCTCCCCTCCCACACATCACTTTATTTTTTAAACCCTGTAATTGATTCAGATATTTTAAGAAGCTCACAGGTTCCCAACATAGTGAATGTGTTTGCTTACTCCTGCTGGACTGGCTCTGCTGGGCACCAGAATATCCAGTCCTTGCCAATGGAATTATCACTTTTATGTTGAGTTTATTGCTTGGTTGTAAAAAATCAACTAGGGCCCCTGCCAAGCAGACACCACATGAGGCAATGAGTTGTAACTATAAGATCATAGAGCTAGAGTGAGAAGGGAGCTCAGAGACCACCCTCATTTTTATAGATAAAGGAAACTCAAAGGTCAAGTAAGTGCTCAGGGTCACTTGGCCAGGGAGTATTTGAATTTGAATAATAGGATTTGATTTGATAGGATTTGAATAATAATGGTAGCTATATTTTAGAAAATTGTTGAAAGTTTGCAAAGCATTTTACAAATGTCATCTCATTTTATTTAGCCACAGGACAACCCTAGAAGGCAGGCACTATTATTATCCCCATTTTACAGATGAAAAAACTAAAGCAGACAGTGCCTAATAAATGTTTATTGAATTGAATACATAAGACAAAATATATGGGACAATTAGGTTGCATCAAGGGAAGACCCCATCACATAGATCCCAACATCTTGATACAGGAGAATTCTGTTTGAAATGGGCATCAGTTGGAGGAACAGGAAAAAATCCAGGACTTGGAAAGTCACTGGCCACATAAACTTCAACATAGTTCACTTCTTACCAAAGAGAACTTCTTAGGAACATTGATCTAATTTTTCTCTGAAGTTTTGAAAGCTCCCAAAAGGCAGATGACATAGAAAAAGCAAAGTGTGGCTTTTGTAATGCAGAAGTGGTGGAACATTCTTTTCCTCCAGGAAAGCATTCTGTGAATGGGTGTGGGTCTGTGATTTATATATCTGGGAGGAAAAGGAGAAAAGCTGGTTATTGCCAGGCCTTCCTCAACCTCAGTCTCCAGAATCTGCTCTCTCTCTCTAAAGCCTCCATTATCTTCTGCCAGGGCATTCTCTCTCCCTTCCTTGGTAAAGATCATAGATCACAGACTTTTGTGTAGTTTACATTCTCATTTTACTAAATAAGATTACAACATCCTTCATCCCAGACAGCAACTTTGGGCAGTTTCCCCACACCCTCTGAAAAAAAAAAAAAAGTCCAAAGAATTTCCCTTTGTTTGGTGTTACTGAGACACACTTTGAGTTTTATGTTGGTAGTCTGTCCATAGAAACATTGCCTCTTATCCAACTACTATTCCTATGCATCTCTATGGGGACCTTTTTTTGTGTTGTTCTTCCTTCCTCCCCCCTTTAAAGCACTGGTTGCTGGAGGATGAGTGGAAGAACTGGAAGTAAAGAGAGACAGAGGGTGGTCTTCTCATTACTATTTAGTATAAAGAAGGAAAGAAGATTCTGTACACAGATTCTGGCATATACTGCACATTCCTCAGCCTTTGCCTAAGGTATGGATACAGTCCGTGTTTTTTGTACGCTTATTGCCTTTCATAGAGATCTAACTGGCTTAAAAACAGGTGGGTCTTTCCCCTTCATTCTATTGCTTTTCCTGCGCCCCCCAAACCACCCAACCCACCTTTGCTGGGATAGATGTGTTACTATCTCCATTTTTCCCCAGGTAGAATAACTCAGATTTAGATTAAAGAAAGCAAAAAAGCATCCTTCTCAAGCTACCTCAACTCAGGGCTTCTGGCTCCCAGACTGGCTTCTGGGTAAGGGGTTGGGGGAGGGGAGTAGGGTGTGCACAAGGACAGTGGCCAAACAAACAAGACCGTCATGGTTATTCCAAGACCCCAAACGGAGGAGTGAGATTAAGAGGAATTGTCAGGTCTTAGCTTCTCCGGTGTAAAACCAGACTTCCTCTGAGCTTGGTCGGGGAGCTCTGGCTGTGGGGTGATCTGTCCCCTCCCTGCCCGCCTCTCTGCCTCCCTCCCCAACCGTTGCCACGGAGTGTGTGTATGTATACGTCTCATGGAAAAAACCCAGGATGAGACTCCATCCTCTCTGGCACCCTCACGTATCCATACATATATGCACATATGTGCATACGTGCGACATTTATAAATATATATTTATACACAGTTATATGCATGGAGACAGCCAGGAAGGCATGGATGTGGGCATATATGTTTAGCCCTTCCGCGAACAGCAGGGGCTCAAAACGACCCCTTTCGAAATCACACAACTCCGAGTCTCCCTCTCAGAGTCTTTAATATTCCGCAAGGAGCTCCTAGCCAGGGTCGCTCTTCCGAAAAAGAAAGGAGCAGCTCCGGGCGCGGGAACCGGGGGCCGGGGAAGGGATTCTGGTCAAGAGGAGGCTTCCAAAGGGGGCTATACTCTGGGACTGCCCGGACTCCGTCTCGTGCCGAAACCTTGGGCGCGGGATAGGGGTGGGCGGCAATAGCTGGGCGAAGGCGTTGGTGCAGATGCCGACGACCGAGAATGAGCTCCCATGAATGGATGCCGAATTGGGGATGGGAAGGGGCCAGGGGAGGTGGGAAGGCTCTTCTTTTAAAGCACGACTCATTTGCATTGAAATGCATGGCCATCTGTACGAGGATTCCAAGGACACGGATTCCACGCACGTACAATCTTCGCACTCCCACCCCCCACTTCCACCCCATCTTTCTTTACGTTCCGAGATCTCCCACCCCTTCTCCAGGAACCCGAATGAGACAGCTTACTTCGGGTGGGGGGAGAAATGGAGCTGATTGGATTTGAGATGGGGGTGCATGCACCCGCAGAATCAGCGAGCGATTTGCAGGGAAGAGGGATGAGTGTGTGCGTGTGTGTGCGCGCGCGTGTGTATGTTTGTCTGTCTGTCTCTCTGTGTGTGTACGCGCGCGCTCGCGCACGGGAATGGGTTGGGGGAACGAGGAGGGGAAAAGGGGGGAGCTGCAGCAAACCAGGGCCCTTCTGTGGAGCTTGGCGGAGCCGCAGGCACTAGCTCGCAGCTACGAAACCATTCATGATTTTGGTGACGTTATTCCAGTTGTGGGGGGGAGGATAGGCGGGGCCTCCGGGATTCAAGGCCCGCCTCCCTCTTCTCCTATAAATACGGCTTCACGGGCTCTTTGTGGGGCTGAGAGCTCATTGGGAAGGGAATCGCCACCTCTGCTTGCTAGCCTTTCCTCCGGGTGGTGGTTGGAAGAGGTGGGAGCCTGAGATCTTTTCCTCCGAAGGGGGTGTCCCGGGACGGTGAATCGCCCCGTTTCCCCTAAAAGCTAGAGAAAACTGCTGGGCACCGGCACCCTGCAGTGCCCTCTTTCCTCTGGCCCGGGGACCGTTTTTTAAATATCCAAGGGCGTGGGTCAGCCTCCCTTAGGACTTCATGTCTGTATATTTCCCCATTCACTGGTGAGTATTCATTCTTTACCCTTGGCGCTGTTGCACGGCGGGGTCTAGCCAGCAGCCCGTCTTCCCATCCCGGGGTCCGTCCCTGTAGGACTGTGACTACTGACTGCTCTGACTTAATGAGGAGGGGCGGCTCTCCTTTCTAGGTGATCAGCCGCTAAATGCCCAAGTCGCACCCAAGGTGTGTGTGCGTGTGCGAATGCGTGTGTGGGTTTCTGGGTCTGTCGGTGTTGGGTGGAGGTCAAAGGGGAGAGGAATAAGGGGACTTAAGTGCCCAGGAAGGTATTGAAAGAACCCAGACAAAGACGGTGAACTTGGAGGTTTTGCATAAGTGCTTGAAAACTAGGGGTGCTGATGGGGGAGAGACTGTAGCACCCGGGACTGAAATCCTCTCCACTCCGCCCTGTGCTCCAAATGCCCCCTCCTCAAATAAGGATTGACGACAGAATCTTTTGAGTGCTGCTTGATTTTGGGAAGAAACATTGTCTTCTTTCCCCTTCTTCCTCTCTTCTTCCCCTCCCGTTGTCCCCCCCCCCCCACCTCATTTTTTTCCTTGCATTTGCATGCAAGTCTTGCTGTAGCGTGCGGGAGATGGGCTTGAGAGGGTAGTGTGACGGCTCACTGGTACTGGGTGTTAGAGGAGAAGACCTCCTATGGATGAGCTGGGGGCGGCGGGGGGGAGAGTGGTGATACAATATCTGTATGTGTGCGCGCGCGAGTGTGCGCGTGTGTGCGCGCGTGCCTTCTCCCCGCACTCACTGCGAGGAACGCTGCATCCTTTTGACCCCATCGCTTTCCTTCTCCCCCTTTCTGAGAGGAATGCCTTTGAAACCACTCGATTTGTCTGGGAGTCGGGGAGGGAGGTGGCTGATCAAGACCCAGCAGCAAGAAAAGAGCCGCGAGAGCACAAACCCACAACCTGGGCTGGATTCGGGGGCTGCTGGGTCTGGGAGCGGTGGGGGAGAAGAGTGGACGAAGGGGAAGGGCTGTACTAATCGGGGCGTGTTTGGAGCTGGGCACTGAACCGGTGGGGGTATGCTGAGATCCTTAGGGCAGTGGGGCTGGGAGTCTGAGACCCCCAGGGGCAGGGGGCAGTGATCCCGGAGTTCTGGGGCTTCACCAGTGGAGGGGTTGTGGAAATTGTGAGGGGAGGAGGAAGAGCAGTGTGGTTTGCAGAGCCGGGCCTCAGAGTCGACCTCCTGCAGGAGCTCAGAGCTTGCTTCCTTCCTGCTGGAGGGGAAGGGATTCGAGCAAACATTTAGCATCTCCCCTACATTGGGGAGGGGGTGCCAAGGAAAGCGAGCTTAGTGCCTGCAAAACCTATTCCCACGTGTGAGAAATAGAAGCTTCTAGAGGAACCCTGGGCCCCAACCAGGGTGTTTGTTTCCTGGCAAGGCAGGCTTGCATGTACCAAGCCAGCAGGGTGAAGTGGCCGCTTGCAGCTAGCCTGAAGCTGCTAAGCTGAGATGGAGCCGGAAAGTTTGCAGCTTTTTGCTCTCCACTTTTCACAGCTGTAGCCCCAGACCCTAGTGAGAAGGAAGGAAAGGCCCCAGCCAATGGGCTGCAAATGTGGGGCTGCTGGGCCTTCTCCCACACCTTCACCCCTTCTTCCCTCAGCTGGGGATCAGCTCACTGGGAGGAGTGGGGGGAAGGGGCTCTGACACGGGGCAAGCCAGGGCTCAGGATGGCTGCATGCTGCCTGTTCCTCAACCCTGCTCTCTCTCTAGAGGGAGAATTGATGGACTTGAAGCCCCTGGAGAAGCCAGTGTCCCCTTAAGCCGGGTGTGGCTGCTGGACTCAGGAGACAAATAACTGCTGGGGATCCTCAGGCCCCGTCCCTCACCTCCAACTTCTCCAGCTGCCTTTACCAACTTCAGCTAGTGAGCATCCAGGCAGGCTGGCAAGCCAGTCTTGGCTAACCTACCTCATCGTCCAGGGAGAGAAGCATTAATTTTTGGAAAACCTACATCTTAGTAGCTATAGCAAGAAGGAGCCGGCTTTTGTTTCCTTTCAAGCTCTGCCTGCCTTGTGTTTAGTGTTGTTTTGTGTGTGCATGTGTGAGATAGTGAAGATAAGAGGAATGGGTGGAGGGCATGCACCCTAGGCTATATGGGAATGGACACCGTGTCCCAGGGTCCTGTGCCCTTGCCCACTTTGCCTGTGCACTAACTACACACTTGGGGTAGAAATGTTTCTCTGGCTGCTTTTCCTTTAGAAATTGCCTTGTGCAGGCAAAGACAGACAGTCATTAAGAGAGTGAGTATCCTTGCTGCTTCCAGCATGGAGCTGGTCAGGTTTGTATTTGGTGTTAGAAAAGTGAATGTTGGCCAATGTGTCATGTGGGAAAGTACAAATTCACCTAGGATGTGGAGAGGACATGCTTTAATTTAGAGGCACCAAGGACTGTGGGGGAATTCTGAAAACCTCCATATTTGGAACTTTTATCTATACATGTGGTAGAGAGATATAGACACCACTCTCTGTGTTGAATCTTTTTATAAAGTGACAGTTTTGTACTTTTGTCATTATCCTCATCATTGTTATTAATAACAGAAACCTTTCAAGGAAACACTTTATTTACGATAATTGAGAGAGAGACAGACAGACAGACAGACAGAGACAGAGAGAGAAAAAGAGAGAGAGAGAAACAGACAGAGAGAGAGAGAAAGAAAAGAGAGAGAGAAAGAGACAGAGAGAGAGAGAAAAGAGAGAGACAGAGACAGAGAGAGAGAGAGAGAAGAGAGAGAGACAGGGGAGAGACAGAGAGAGAAAGAGAGAGAGACAGACAGAGAGAGAAACAGAGAGAGAGAGACAGAGAGAGAGAGAGAGAGAGAAGAGAAGAGAAGAGAGAGATATGAAATAACTCCTCTGCCTTCCATTCCTAAGATATAAAGGAACCAGACTGAGAACAAGGATATAAATGATCCAGTGGGGGAGGGAGGGATGAATTTGGAGTCTGGTTTCTGATCTGAGGTCTTTCCTCTGTTACTTTTTACCTCTGTGACTTCTGGTAAATTATATATTTTTTTGGTTTCACTTTCTTCATTGGTAAATGAAAAGGGTTGAGCTAAATTACTTTTAGGATATCTTACATTTCTAAGTTTTATGATCTGAGATTCTTCAAGACTCAGAACTTTTAGAAAGAAGTGCAAAAAATAAATTTATCTTTGATTATCTTTTCTCCAGTAAGTTTAAGATCAATGGTCAATGGCTAAGAGATCAGTTATTCAAGGGCTTCAATATTTCTCTCTCTGCCTTCCCTCTTCCTTAAGAGTTTTGTGATTAAGAACTTCAAATGCTGCTAGATTCATAAGACTTAGCACTTACTAAATTAAGATAATTCAGTTAAGTAACTTAATCTCTCTGATGAGTCTTCATTTAGATGAAAAAGTTGTTCTTGCAAAGTTCCTTCCAGCTCTAAATCCTAAATCTAGAGTTAGAAGGGACCTTAGAATGAGAAGAGGAAATACGTTGTAAGCCCCTACCATGTACCAGATACTGTTCTAAGCTCTTTACAATCATTATATCGTTTAATTCTTGCAACAGTGCTGAAAAGTTACAGGAATAATTATCTATTTACATTCAAGGAAACTGAGGCAGAGATTAAGTGACTTGCCCAGAATTGACAGAATAGACCCAGCACCTATTGTGCTACTTACCTGCCTTCCAGAAGACATCAAGCACAACTCCCTCATTTGAGATGTGAGAAAACTTGAGACACAGAAAAATGCCTTGCCCAGGAACACACAGCTCATAATGTCCTCATGATCTGAATTCATCTTCCTGACTCCTAATCTACTGCCCTGCCTCTGTACCACGCTGCCTCAGTCCATGATCCTTTGACCTCTTATCCCATTTCCTTGTGGTGGAACGGTGTGACCTGAAGAGTGGGATCAATCACTTTCCCTTCATTTTGTATCTCTGATCTCTTGGCAGCCCTGATTATCTGAGATCAGCTGACATGACTGAGGTGATGATGAGCACCCCTTCTATGGATGAGATTGGGCTGAATACCCGGAAGGATGGTATTTCCTATCAGGTGAGTGAATCTTAGTGCCATTTCACTTGGTGAATGTAGCTGGAAAGCTGGACAAGAATGGACCACCTTTGCACTTCACTATTGTCTAATCTAGTAAATGCTTACTTATCACCCAACTGGAAAACAAGAGGGAAAAGTGAGAGAGTGACTCACAAGGGGAGCTCCATGACTCCAGCAATAAAGGTTTTTCCTCTGTAAAAATGTTTTGTAAGGAAGAGATGTTGTAAATGAAGTTTTTCAGGGAAGAAATTTGTGGGTATAGTATCTTTAAATCAGTTTTACTTTTCAAGAAAAAACAATTCTACTTCTTAGAGTGCCCTATAGCAGAGTAATATTTTTAGAATCAGAAAGACAGGAAGTCAAATACTCATTCTACTTAGTAGAATTCATTTGGGCAAATCATTTAATGCTGAAGCATTAATTTCCTCAATTTCCTTCTCTGGGTAAAATAGTTAATGATATAGGATTATTGTGAGACTTATTCTCTTTTATCACTTTAAATTACTTTAAAGCATTATATAAATGGCAAATAAAACTTCTCAAAATTAAGGAGTAATCTATATGTTGAAATACCTTTTGATTGTTTTTGGCACACAAAACTGGTTATTTTTCTTAATTCAAATGACAAAATATTTTAAAGACTCCTTAGCTTGTGGGCATGGAGGCTCTTGGAAAATCTTCCTTGTAAGGTAGCTCATTGCTAGGAAGATGAAGGTTATGCTTTAGATTGTGGCTAAGGATAAGGACTCTTCAATACTTCTAACTTATTCGATGTCCTATCTTCAACTTGGAAAGATCATTAAGTCCCTCCCTTAATTAAGAAGGAATACTATCTCTCACATCTCATGGTGTGACTTCAGCAAGTCACTTAACTCTGGACTTCTTTTTTCATCTGCTTAGTGAAGAGTTGGACAAGGTGACTTTTAAGGTCTCTCTCCAGCTCTAGACTGGTGATCTCTAGCCTTTATTTATATATTTCCAGTTGACCAAAGCAGCCCATTCTACTTTGAGACAGCTTTGATTTCCAAGGTGTCTTTTCCCCCCAGGCTGAGGCAAAAAAAAAAAAAATATATATATATATATATATTCTTTCTTGTGTGCACTGGCCCTAGTTCTTCCTTACATGGCTTAATAGAACATATCCAGTCTCTCTCCTGTGCCTTTCAAATACGTAAGGAATGCTTTCATTCCTCCTAACTCAACATCTTCAGATCATTTCTTCTGTAGGCTAAACATAGTTATTCCTCATGACTACCTCCAAAAGGCATTTTGCCAAGTAGAGAAAAGGAGAGAGGGAGGGGAGAAATGAACAGTTCCAGACCTACAACAAACTGGAAGTTAGACAAAAACCAAGAGTTAATGGGATAACTAGAGGTGATGGGATGTGGGCCATCTCAATTCACTTCTATCTTCTTTCTGCCACTGACACTTTTTTTTTTTTAATAATAGTTTTTATTTTCAAAATACATGCAAAGATAGTTTTTAACATTCACCTTTGCAAAATCTTATGTTCCAAATTTTTCTCCCTCTTTTCATCTTACTCCCTTCCTAGACAGCAAATAATCTACTGTGTTAAACATGTACAAATCTTCTATACACGGTTTCACATTTATTAGGCTGCACAAGAACAATCAGATCAAAAAGGGGGAAAATGAGAAAAAAACAAGCAAACAAGAACCAAAAATTGAAAATACCATGTTATGATCCACATTCAGAGTCTACAATCCTCTTTTTGGATGCAGATGGCTCTCTTCATTTTAAATCTAATAGAATTGGCTTGAATCACCTCACTGTTGAAGAAAGCCAAGTCCATCACTATTGATCATCATGTTATCTTGTTGCTGTGTACAATGTTCTCTTGATTTTACTCCCTTCACTCAGCATCAGTTCCTGTAAGTCTCTCCAGGACTTTATGAAATCATTCTGCTGGTCATTTCTTACAGAACGATAAAATTCCGTAACATTCATATACCACAATTTATTCAGCCATTCCCCAACTGATGGACATCCACTCAGTTTCTAGTTCTTTGGCTCTCTCTTATATTCATAAAATTTCAGGTCTAGAAGGAACCTTCAAGATCCTTGCTCTCAAGTCAATATCACCAGTCCCACTTGGTAATTTTTATTTAATTAGTATGAATAGAGGTGGAATGGGCTTTATCTATAGTTCAATTCTATAAGCCAGACTTTCAGGATTCTGGGCAAGGAGCCAGCTTCAGGCAGGAGAATTCTTGATATAAGAGCCAGTCACTCTCTAAGATTTATTTGCTAGGTAGGGTAACAGGTAGAGCAGGGGACCTAGAATCAGAAAAACTTGAGTTCAGATATAACCTCAGACACATACTAACCATGGAGTGCTGGGCTAGTTATTTAATTCTGTTTGCCTCCGTTTCCTCATTTGTAAAATGAGCAGAAGGAAATGGCAAACTTGGTATCTACCAAGAAAACCCCAAATGGGGAGCACAGAGTCAGACATGAGTGAAAACAACTGAAGAGCAATAATGCTCTCAAGTTATATCTGTTTTGGGTTGCAAGTTTCTTAGCCAGTGAGTCATACTGAATATTTTTTTGCGGTCACCAGTGAGGTTTTCTTTTAACTTTGTTTTCTCTTAGATTGTATCACAAAATCTTTCAATGGAATTTATGTAGGATTGTTTAATTCCAAAAGTACTTATTAAGCAGCTATAATGTGCCTGTCTTCAAGAAGCTTAAGTTCCGTTGGGGGAAAATGAACTCATATATATATAAACAGAGTATACAAAAATAATTTGGGGAAAGCGGAAGAGTTCCAGAGGCCTGGAAGAATCGGGAAAGGCTTCTTGTTGGAGAAGGCACAGATGCTAAGCCTTAAAGGGTGATAGAGATTCCAGGAGGCTTAGATGAGAAAGAAGGACATAGGTAAGAACATGTGCCAAGCCAAGGCAATGAATATGGAATGCTGTTTATGTAGGAACAACCAGGAGACCAATGATGTGATATCAGTCTGGAGAGAGAGTCCTGTGTCAGATTGTGAAGGGCTTAAAATGTCAGTCAATAAAGTCTGCATTTAATCCTAGAGACAATTAAGACCATGGAAGCTTCTTGAGCAGGACAATAGCATAGATCTGTGCTTGAGAACTATTAATTTGACAGTCATGTGGAAAATGAGCTGGAGGCAGGGAGACCAAGTAGGAGACTATTGTAATTGTTCAGAAGACAGGTATTAGAGACCTAAACTAGCCTGGTGGCCGTGTAAGTGGAGACAGAGAATTTTAGAAGTGTAAAGATCATTTGATCCTACTACCTCATTTGAACAGATGAAGAAAATGAAGTCCAGAGGGGAAATGACTTGCATACATTCTCTCAGCTAGTTAGTAGTATGATTTTTCCTTCCTTTCCATTTCTTGTTGTTCATTCATAAATGATTTTAGTCTGTGGAATTTTCTACAAAAAGATAGTGGAGTAGTTTGTCATTTCCTTCTCTAGTGTGTTGCCATTTTATAGATGAGTAACTGAAGCAAATAAGAGTTAAGTGACTTGCTTAGAATCACACAGCTTAGTAAGAGTCTAGAGGCCAGATTTGAATTCAGATATTCCTGATTTAAGGTCTCATATTCTTATTTATTACACAACCTAACTGCCTCTCCTTTTTCACTATTACTTTGCATTTTGGTAGCCACAGATGGCTTTTAACTCTCCCTGACTCAGTGCTTCCAAGA
The DNA here is from genome assembly GCF_016432865.1 of Antechinus flavipes. NCBI lineage: Eukaryota > Metazoa > Chordata > Mammalia > Dasyuromorphia > Dasyuridae > Antechinus > Antechinus flavipes. Next base: position 220,478,219 of record NC_067399.1, on the reverse strand, counting down.
GCAATTTCAAACATTGTTATTAGGTTTAAAATGTTTATTTTTGCAATTTTTGGAAAGACCACCTTTAACTGGCTGGTTTGGAGGAAAAAAAGAGAGAGAAAATGACCCTCCTGAGTTTCTGACCTGTTCCTGGTTTTTCTTTCACATTCTCCACAGTGTTCTCAATAAGACAACGAGTGTTTTCATAAATGTTGTATGACCAATTTCCTCAAAACCCGCTCAAAGCATATGCTGGTTAATTAAAAGTAATTCCGCCAGAGTTGTTGTGATTGGCCAAAAATGACACTTTGCTAAAGGCTTTCCTTCATTTGCATTCCTGGTCTCTTTTCCGGAGAGTGGAGGATGAAGGGGTGGGGAAGAGGGGGGTTAGTCTCATAGCTAACTCTCCACTTGGCATTCCTCCTAAGGATAATAATAGTATGTAGGACTTATCTTGTGTCTCTTTTCCAAGGAACTAAAAGAGTTTGAGAGCCATTGTCATTCATCTGCAGTGTCCCATGAGCTTTCTGGAAGCCAGGCATTAATCCCTTTTTGACAGATGGAGAAATGGAGTCTTGACACTGTGGTACAACCTTGCTTCAAGGTCATATGTAAGGGACTAGAATCCTTGCCTTCTGATTTCCAGAGCTAACCCTACGCTGGATTTCTGGTCACCAGCTCCTGCTGAGAGGAGGATATCTTAGCCCGTTAGTGGAAAAGGTTCCAGAGATTTACCTTTTACTGTCTTGTATTATTTAGGTGAGAAATATTTATTGATCCTGATCAGTTAATGTGGTTTTTGATTCAATAGGCATTTTATTCAAAGCCTACTATATGGCAGTTACTATTGTAGCTGCTGGAGATATAAAGACAAAAAAAAAAGAAAGAAAGAAAGAAAAAATGAAACAGCCTGTGTCCTCAAGCAGCTTCTATTCCATAGGGGTGAGGGCAAATTAAGTGATAAGTAATACAAAATAAAGGCTGTCCCAAAATCTTTGTGCAATTTTGAGCTCTTAAAACTTAAAATTTCATGAAGACTTTTGAGACATCTTCTAGGGACAGAGGGAATTCTAATAACTAGCAAATAGGAAAACAACTTTTATAGGAAGAGATAGTTAAACTTTATAATGCAATTAGGTGGCACAGTAAATGGAATACTGGGCTTAAAGTTAGGAAGATTTATCTTCATGAGTCCAGATATGACCTTAGACACTTACTGTGTGACCCTGGGCAAGCCACTTAACCCTGTTTGCCTCAATTTCCCCATCTGTAAAACAGAGAAGCGACAAACCACTTCAGTATCTCGGCCAAAAAGACCACTCAGTGGGGTCATGAAGAATCTAAAACAATTCAACCAGAACAATTTGAGTATTTATCTTTTAGGGAATTGGGGATTCCTACGGAGAAATTGAGGAAAACATTCTAAGTAGAGTAAGGATAGGGAAGTGTCAGTTATAAGAAGATAGGTTGGTGTTTTGTGCCTTAAAAAAAATAAGATCAAATGAATTTTTTCCTGTACATTGATTTAGTGTCAATCATACTCCCCCTGAAGTGAGTGAACAAGTTGTCAATACTGAAATAAGAGCATCAGGACTTATGGAATGAGTTAAAGGACCCAGAAAGTATACCCTATATCTATAGGTCTCTGTATCTTGCTTTTTCCTACCAGGAAAACATGAATTATGATAGTCCCTCATATCTTTATGGAATTTCTTTCCATACTTTAGGAACTCAGACAGTGTTCTTCCTTTTAAAAAAATTATTGTATTAATTTTTTAAATTGAACAAAAATCAATTTTCTCTCCTTCCCACATAGTTAGTTTTCTTTTCCTGAACCAGAGGGCTAGGACAATCACCCCTCCATAGCCCTGTGCTTAAGGTGCATTTACAAAGTAAATAAAGCTTAATTAAAAAGGATGCTTTGTGACAAGTTCCCCTTCCATATTAAAAGCATATTGGAATAAGACAGGAAATCCCTAAATAGAAGTTTTCCCCTTAGCTGGTTCTTGTCTTTTCTGCTGCTGCTATTGAAGGATTCAGAGGTTTGGTTTTCCTTAGCCATCAATATCAAGCCTTTAATCTTCCCTTTTGGACTTTACTTTTCTTTGTCCATAGTGACAGTGGCAGCACACCAATGGACTGCAAGATTACCTGAACTATATTGTGAGAGAATTCCTTGACTTATTGTCTAAAATGATGAGGTTTTCTTTCTGTTTCACCCCCTACATTGTCACCAATGCTTGGGAAAACTGTCTTCTCTTGCTAGCCTCCTCTGAGATGAGTGAATTCTGAGGGGAGCCTGCTGGTTCTATCTGGAAACTTTGGGTTTCAGTTTGACACTTCTTTCTCCCCAAATTGTCCGTATTCTGATTTAGTGCTTGTTTCCCTGCTCCCCTGAGTTGGGCCTGATCTTTCTCTCTTAAGTGAGAAATCTCTCCTTTCCCTAGGATCACCGGCTTGAGATAGAGGAATTTCCTCTTGATTAGCTGATGCTTTTCAAGTCCACCAATGTAGCCCCTCCTGCAGCCAGATAGAAATCAATCTTTAATCAACTTCCTTTTTTCTCACCATCTCCTTCCTTGGCTCCTGGACACCAGCTGTCTTGTTATCCTCTATTTTTCCCTGTTGCTTAGTTGTGATTAGCATTTCTATAGCCCCCCTTCTCCATTGGATAACCTTTTCCTCTCCAGAGGGGCAGAGGTTCTAATACAAACTATAAATAGCCAAGAGTGATAATTCTCCACATATCCTTCTGCTAATGCATTGCATGACTGAGAGATGGAGAGCCCTACATGTGGAATGAGCTTTGGACCCAGAATCAAAGAGCTTCAGTGCTCTGCTTGCCCCAATTACTTCCTACCTGTGTTGACCTTGGGAAAAATCACTTAACCTCTTCCAAGTCTGAGTTACCTCAAAATGAAAAGATTAGACTCAAGGGTTCTGAGGTTCTTTTCAGTTCAAAATTGGTCATCCTATGGTCATGATATTTCTTTGCTGTCTTTCTCTGATCACTCTGAGACACCAAAACTAAATCTTACTCTGTCATTTATGGCTCACATTCAGAAACTCTTTTTTTGAGGGTATCTTTTAGAGGAAGAAGTGATGTGTCCTTGATGAGGCATCTATCAGTGCGTAAGAGTATTGGATTTTTTGAGATCTTATCTCAGACATATACTAGTTGAATGGCTTCAGTTTCTCTATCTGTACTATGGAGATTGTAATAGCTCCAGAGATAATACATGTGCTGTGCTTTACAGAACTTAAGACACCATATAAATCCTTGCTGTTTTTACTGATAAATGTGTTTTTAAGGAAAGACACTCCTTATTTGATGGATGAGTAATTTTCTAAAAAGCATTTCTTAAGCGCTTACTATGTACAAAGCCCTGTGGTACTAGAAAACAGATGGTCCCTGCCTTCAGGAACTCAATGGAGGATCCAACACATAGTAATTGGACCTGTTGGACAAGCATTGCTTCCCCTTTTCAGAGACATAGTCAAGACATTCCTTCATATTTTTTCAATCTTGTCTAACTCTTCATGATCCCATTTGGGGTTTTCTTGGTAAAGGTACTAGAGTGATTGGCCATTTCCTTCTCTAGCACATTTTACAGATGAGGAAACTGAGGCAAATAGGGTTAAAGGACTTGTCCATGGTCACACAGCTTGTAAGTGACTGAGACCAAATTTGAACTCCTGAATCCAGATCTAGTATCCCATCCACTGTGCGGCCTAATTGCTCTCTTCATCCCTTACTTAAAGGAAATTTTGACAAGACTAAAAAATGGGTATGATTTAATCTTTCCAAATGGATCATAGAAGAAAAAGTTCAGGATGTCTTGATTGCATATAGTGTACATATTCTTCCTTTGTTTCTTTTTTCTTTCTTTCCTTCCTTCCTCCCTTTCTCTCTTCCCCTTCCTTCTTTTCTTTTTTTTCCTCCTAAGAGAACCTCTCTACTCAGGGTCTGTTTTCCCCCCAAGTGGGTATCCTAGCTTCTGGAAGAGAGGAAAAAGGAGAAAAGGGGGAGGTAAAGAACATCTCTTGCTTCTGCCTTCTGATTTAAAAGGGCTTGTTGAGTAACAGATCATCGTTTTCTCACAGTGGTTTATGGAATGGCCCATGATTGTTGAGTGGATGAATAAAGCATGAGGTGATCATGATTTTGATGTCCCTAGTTAGCTCCCAGTGCTACACACATATTGAGTCTTCCAAAGACTTCAGCAAATCACTGCTCAATGACATTGTAGAGGAAACAATCCTCTGGCCATCAGAAAATAATCTACCATAATTAACATCTAAAAGGCTCTGTGCCATTAGTTTCTAAGGGAACATGTGAATGCTTCAGTAAAGTTTTAGGAGTGTGGGCAGGAAAAGTTCATCCAGGGACCTGCATTTCAGTAGAATATCAACATTTTTTAATTCCTCCTACTCTTTACCTCTTCCTCTTTACTCTATTTCCACCACCAGATGTTATGCTTGATGAAAATGACTACCACAGAATTTTTTCCTCTACTACTACTAAATGACCAAAAAAGGTAATTCAGTCTGAGTGTATATTTGAGGAAGAAGAGAATGAATTCTCAAGAGAGACATTAGGTAGTGGTCTATATGCATAAGCTCTTTTTATGTTAACCCTCCCTTTCACTTTAAAAAATGAACATTCCTTTGTGGCTGATATCTAGTGTTTGTCTTCCTTGGGATTCTTAGCAACTGATTCAGTGGGGAAACCTTGAATCATAGGATCACAAATTTAGAGATAAAAGCCACTAAGAGCTCCCATGTTTCATTGATAAGAAAACTGAGGCTGAGAAGTTAAATGACTTGCCAATCAGCATCACACAACAAGTGATTATCTAAAGCAGAATTTGAGTCTAGGCCATCCTTATTTTAAGTTCGGTAATCTATCCATTATGCTCTGCTGCTTTTCCTAGTCAAGAGCAGTAGTATTATAGTCATCAAATCATAATTTATCAACCAACAAGCAATTACTATATACCTACTTTGTTCTAGGTGCTGTGGTAGGCTCTAGAGATTTAAAAAAAAAAGTGAAATAATCCCCAAATACTGGATAACTGAAAAGGAGTTTAGAAATTTTTTAATTTTTTTCTGTACCATTTTGAACAAGAGACCATCTAATTAATAAACCTAGTTTTGAATCTTGCTACTGCTAACTGTGTGGTCCTGGCCAAGTCATTTAACTTTGGTGAATCTCAGTTCCTGATCCATAAAATAATAATGATAATTAATTGGTATAATAAATTATAAAATAAAATTATAATGATGTTTACAGTATATCTCAGCAGGACGCTTAAGAAGGCACTTTGTAAATTGAAATGTGATAAAAGCATGCATTACTGTTGGAAAGTTAATAAACATTTATTAATGATCAAAATAAAATTTCTAACTATTAATAATTTATACATAATAAATTAACTTAAATTACAATTTATTATCATTAGACCCTACAAACATTACAACATTACCACAACATTAGACCCTATTCTTGTCAAGGAAACTGGGCCACCAAGAGGGAAAGTCACTTATCTATAATAGCACTAATGAGTTTTTGATGGAAGCAGGGAAAATTTTTATTTCTCAGCTTTTACTTTGTCAATATTTTATCCATTGGAAATTTATGTGAAAACCACTTAAAGTCTATAACTTCATCCTCCTTTAGAAGGCCAGCTGATTAGAAAGATAGTGTATTTTAGTCATGGCACTGACTCTAGCTAGCTCTCTCCCCAAATTCTCTCTTTGGCTGAAGCTGACTTATTCCATTTGCACTCCCTTTGGCAGAACAAATCCTTTCCCAAACGTACCCCTACCTGGCTCCAAATGACTTTCAGAATTGTAAAGATAACTCTATTGTGGGAGAGTGCATTCTCATTAACATGTTTCTACCATTTAGAAGCTATAACTTTATTATAACTTTCAAATATCAACTGACTAGAATGCTCATAAAAGCATGAATTTAAACATTTTAAATAATTACCAATGTTTTTCCTTTAGATCCCTATCTTTTCCCAGTAACTACTGACCCTTTTCAAGAGAGCCTTTTCTTATAATAAAAAGAAGCACAATTCAGTAGAATCCCCCAACATGTTAACCGCATTTGACAGCCCATGCCCCATTCCATATAAATATTGTACCCCCTCTTTATCCAGAGAAGGGTTTATTTTCAATTCTTTCAATCAAGGTTCAGAACTTAATTTTTTCCAATATATGTCTGTACTGTTAGTTAGGTTTTGGCTGATATTGTTCTTTATTTCCCCAAAATACCTAGTACAGTGCCCTGCCTGTAGTGAGTAGATACTGATTAATTCTATTCTAACATTAGTTTGCTAGTACTGAGAATATTGGTGCACCTTTGTAAGCCCCCAGAAGAATAAACAATCTGAATAAACTTCCTGGCTCCAGAGTAAGAACTATATAGAACTTAGTGTTCATAACCATATTCTTCCAGTCATTGACCCAGTCTCCCAACTTGAATAAGAGGGAAGGAGGACTACAGGGGAAAGGGAGGAGGAATGTGTTTGGGTGATAGATCTTGTGATTGTAGCCAAGAGCTATTCTTGGGTGTCTAATGAATGTCCTGGAATGATCTCTCAGGGATATGTCCTAAAATCATTTCTTGTGGATCTGAAGACAGTCACTCATTCCCATGGGACTGATGGTTTCAGATGCTTCTTATGTCAGAGGAAGATGTTCTCCAGGGGGAAAAGGTTCATTCTTCTCTAGCTCTGGCAGCCTAGGGCATTTTTGTCTGGATGCACAGCTGGCTCTCTTCTCTCCCCATCTGTCCTTTCCTCAACCCCAAGACCACCAAAAAGAGAAACAGATTTTTTTTTAATCAGCAAACTCGATCATATCTCTGCTAGTTCACTGAGAGCTCATGACATTCTCCTAGAGACCAATTTTAAAGAATTTCAAGATTTGTTTTTGGGTCCAAAGTAGTGCTTTCTCTACCCAAAATGAGTATTTTAATCAGAATTAGGAGTATTCTGGTAAATGTCTTATTTAGAAAACATTCTAGTGACAATGGCTTGGTGATTATAGCTGGCAATCAAAAAGGAAACCCCAGATATTCTCATTCAAACTTTTTACTCCTCCACCTCAACATTGGGGTGTTGACAATTGCATTTTGGTTGTTCTAATAGGGAAGGTGGTGATGTTCCAGGATTTAAGTGGAGCAATCTGAACTGGTAATTCATTATCAAAAAGAACATCATTCTTAGAAGTCCCTGTCTCTTTAATATAGATATTGAGACACTCAGAGCCTCCTTTCCTGTGTTCTTTTGTGTGGACTGTAGCCAGAAATGTAGCTATTACTGTAGCTAGTGTTATTTTTGCATCTTTGCTTTAAAGATCTTAAAATGCTTTCTCTCCTTCTTACCACCCCCAATATACTACTTTTCCATATTATTAGGGCTCCTACCAAGGCTGACCAGCTCAAAGGTCCTAACTCGTGGATTTGGGGAAGGTCAAAGTTTTCGTGGCTTCTTGAGTGAGAGGTTGATTGTAAAAAAATGAAAGCTTACAGCACTGGAAGCACTGAAAGCTCCGGCTATTAGGCTCACAAAAGTGTTTTTGACTATATATTGTTTCAGTAAAGTCCATGGAGACAGTAATAGTAGAAAAGTTTTGTAAATAGAGATCTTAAAAAAGGAAAAAAAAAACCACATATATACACACAACCAAAAAATTAAAAACCCAACAATATTTTTATTTGATTTTACTTTTAGGTATTTCACATTAACTCAGATTTATCAGTTTTTATGTAATAATGATAAAAGTAGTAAAAACATTTAATTTTACTCATTAGGAAAACATATTTATATAGCTTTCTATCTATCTATGGCATTTTCTTTTTGGAAGAAATATTTGCATTGTAGTATAGTAGAATGAATGCTGGATTCAGTGCCAAAAGCCCTCCATTCAATTGCCAGTTCTTCCTCCTTGCTACCTGGATAACATTGGGATAAGTCACTTCATCAGAATAGCCCTCAGTTTCTCCATCTGTAAAATGAGAGGGCTAAACTAGATAACCTATAAATTCCCTTCCAGTTACAAATCTGATCTTGTTGGTCTCTTTGGCTTTATTGAGGCTGCTTATTACATGTGTGTGTGATAGATATGTCTCTATCATCTATCTGTCTTTCATCAATCTAAGTATCTTTTTGCCTCATCATTGCCTATAGGTGACCCTGGGTTCTTCGAGGCTATACTTATGATAATTGAAGTTCTAGTTACTCTTAGAAAGACTTTGAAAATAAATTTTTCAATAAAGAACTGCTATCCAAGGACCAACCCAGCTAAGTTTAGAGAGGCTAATCCCCAGTGATTAATTATTTTGACTACAGAAACTTATTTAACCATCTATCAAGACATGGTAGAGGTTAATATCTTATCAGTGAATAAAGGATTCCCACTGGTAATATCATGGTTGATTGAAATGGCCAGATATATTTCTCTATCTTGTTTTTTTAATTGTGCTTGAAGATGGCATAGTAGCTATGATCAATGTAGAACCAATTTCATCATTTCAGTATATCTGCTAGTACTAAGTGGATGCAATATAATTTAATATATGGCCATTTGTTGGTCTTAATCCTCTGTACTATCTTGGTTTTCCTTATGCTATAGAACTAGCTCAAGGGACTACAAATGAGACCAGAAATTATGCTCCCTTGGGTTCTAGGTAGTAAAGTTGCAGTCCTAAGAGGACACAAACCAAGAATCACGTCTCTTCTGTTCTCATTTTAGGAATACTAAATTAAAAAACAAAACCAAAAACACCTTTGGCTCCAGTCTCCCAATTGGCCCTTGGGAAGAATAGTGTTGTGGGCATTTTGGTTTTTGGCATTAAAAGCTAACTTATAGCTCTTGGCTGCACTGCAATAGGCAAATAGCCTAGTGATACTATGTAAATATGGAATACTACAGAATTTATTTTTAAAAGGATACTGCTTCTTGTTAACATGAAAAAATATGTCTTGGAATTGAACTGTGCCTATTATATTCATAAATATAGCAAATGCTAAGTCATGAATACTGCATTTACTTTTATAATCTCTCCCACCACACGTGTATCTTTTTAAAAAACTTTATACTTTTATTCCAAAATGGAGGTTAGAGGAAAGGATTATTCCAATATCTAAGACCTATGTTTCTAATCTTGACAGTTCTTATTAATTTTCAAGACTGTGCCCATTTAAAAAACAAAAAAGAATAATGGAATTATAGATTTGGAAGGGATTTTGGAGGTCATTTAATCAGACCTCCAATTTAATACATAATTTCCTTCTACATCATCTATGACATATGGAACACTTCCAGTGACAAGGAAATCACTATGCAACAAGTTACCTATCCTATTTGTGGGACAATCTAATTATTCTAATTCAATTTTGTAAAAGTCCTCCTCCTAGTAACTTTGGCCCATTGATTCTAATTTTGCCCTCTGGGGGTAACACATTAAAGTCTATGCTCTTATCTACATGAAGTAGTAAAATGAACACTGAATTTTCAGTCTAGACCAAAATAACATCTGTACTTCAATATACATGTTTCTCCCCATCAAATGTAAGTTATTTGAGAGCTGGGACTATTTGATTTTTATCTTCTGATGCCAGGATCTACTATAATTACTGATATATAGTAGGCACTTTAAATGCTTGTTAAAGTAGTGACAATATTACTTCTTTTATCACAGCCTAAGTTTGCATCAGTTTTTTAAAGAGCCAGGTTATTGACTCATGTTAAACTCATGGTAACCAAAATTGCTGGATCTTTTTTGCATAAACTGGGGCATGAGCAGGCCTCCTCTGTCTTATATTTTGATTTCAATTGAATCATTGAACCCAATGGAAAATCTTGCATTTAGATAATGAGTCTGATTTTGGTTATGAGTGAGAGTTCTTCAAGCGAAAATGTCTCTATTGGCAGGCAGAAAATGAGGGCTGCATTCAAGTGAAAGGTGAAGATTTGGAACAAAAATCGGGGGAGTCCTTAACATAGGAATTAAAGTTGACATGACAATTGTCATGAAAAATGACAGAACCTGATATTTTTCAAGGAATAAAGTGAAGGGAGAAGAATAGTGGGCTAAAGAAGAACTTTTTAGACACCCTTAGTTGAAAGTTTGGGAGAATAAGTAGAAGATAGCAAAAGAAATGAAGAGAAACTAGAGAAACAGGAGAACTAGGAAGGTGCAATATCTGAAGTCAAGAGAGAAAAAGCCCTTCCAGAAAAAAATAAGGGCAGTTAGATGTCACTAAAGATGAGGTTTAATGGGGAAAGGGAAGAAGCTAGGTGGAACCGTGGCCTGAATTCAAATTTATCCTCAGACACAAGACACTTAACCTTGTTTGCCTTAGTTTCCTTATTTGTAAGATAAACTGGAGAAGGAAATGTCAAACCACTCTAATACCTTTGCCAAGAAAACCTCAAGTGGTGCATTAAGACACATTAAGACCACTAAACACCAACAACCACAGTGGAAAGGTTAAGAAGATTTAGTCAAAAGCATGTTATTAGGAGATTTTAAAGAGTAATTTTAGCAAAGAACAGCATATATCTGACCTCCACATCAGAGTGCTGCTTGTTGAGTAGTAGCCCTCAGTCCTCTTACCTCTAGAATTAAATACAAACTCCTTTGTTTGACATTTAAGCTCTGTAATTTGGCTCCAACATATATTTCTGTACTTATTTCATATTCCTCCCCCTTACTTTTTCTACATCCTTGCCAAACTAGCCAAATTACTGTTCCTGACAACAGTAGACAATGTTCCACCTCCCAGTTAAGTCACTGTCCTCCTTTCCTCTGCCTTTTTGAACCCCAAGATCCCTTTGGGGATCACTTCAAAAGCCACCTTTAAACAAGGTTTTTCCTGATCTTCTTTCTATCTCATTTTTTCGTACTCTAACCTACCCTCTGCTCCCCATTATTTTGTATCTACTTTATTTTTGATTTTACTATTGTGTTGATTTCTCCCAAAAGAGCTCAGGGATTGTTTCACTTTGTCTTTATAATGCCTGGTTTAAAATAGATGCTTAATAAATGCTTGTTGATTTGGATTGAATTGATGGGAACCAGATTTGGGGGGTTAAGAAGGGATGGAAGGTGAAAAAGTATGGACCACAGACTTGAAGAGTTAAGCATCAAAAGAGAGGAGAGAAATTAGCTACTACTTGACCACAGGGTCAAGTGAAAGTTTTGAATAAATAAAATAAAATAAAATAACATTTAAAAATTAAAAATAAACTAAACTAAATAAGACATCAGGGAAAAGGACCTAAAGCAGAAAGCCTGATGCAATAATCTTGGTTAGGACTTTCCAGAAAAGGCCCCGAGGAATTGGATCTGGCATCTATGAGGGGAGGCCAATGTCAAGGCTGATGTAAAGCAATTCATTATAGAGGGCCTCCATCTTTTCCCACAGATCTGGGCAACTTGGAAGAATTCCTATGAGCATTTCAAAGCTCTTGTGCCCTCACTGATCCATTAGTTACATGATGAACACATTTGGTTGGAGTTTAGCTCTCCTAATGATTTTCTGTGGGGTAGCAGAGCTTTGAGTGGAGAGACCACAGGATGGGTGTGTGCTTGAAAGGTGCTTTGCAAAATCGTTGAAAAATGAAGTTAACACAAAGCATTTCCTTTCCCTTGATTTTTGAGGCTGAAACACTTTAAGTCTTAGCAGGAGAACCAGGAAGTTGCTAGCCTCCAACTCTAATGGAGAGGAGGCAGATATCCTTTTATCTGCAGCCCAGGAAACTGGAAGAGAAAAGGGAGAGGGAATAAAGAAAAGGAAAAGGAATAGCTGTTGACTTGATCTCCCTTCCCCTATATTCTAGTCTTTAAATTTAACTCTTTGATCTCCCAAAGACAAAGCACATTCAACCTCCTGATGGTTCCATTGCAAAATGCCATTATTATTCCAAAGGAGAGAAGAAGGGATTTCTCAAAATTTGCATTCATGGATTGGGGGGGAGAGGGGGGCAAGTAGTGGGATGGAGGAGTAAGCAATACACAAAGGAAGAAAATTTGGAGCCTTTTTTTTTGAATGACTAATTTAACTCTAAGCTGCAGCTATGTTTCTATCTATTGTCAGCTTCATCTAGGAAGAAGTAGATAAACAAAGATTGTTACTGCATTTTTATTTTTTTATAATGGAAAAAACAGTGGAAGTCAGTGGTGAGGAGGTGAAACAAATTTCTATAATTATTAATGGCTGTCAAGAATACTCCAAGTGTTGTGTTCCAGTGCTGTGTAAAATTCTAATGTTTCTCTTGGTCTAAGTGTCCTCCTCATCAAGTGAAGTGGTGGCAGCTTTATTCATATCAATACTTTTTTATTGTAGACAAAAATGGAAAGATACATAATGAGCTTCAAGGCCAGATATAGCAGTGAGGGATGGACAGACATGAACCAGCAAGCTCTGGTGGAACACTTTAGGCTCTCATTAATTAAAAGCTGCCAGAATACTCTTTAGGGATCAACAGCAAGAGCAAAAAAAAAAAAGCACCATATTGATTCAGGAAAAAAGGGTACTTGTCTAGAAGTCAAAAGACTGGGTACTTTGTTTGGGGGCAAATTACTATCCCTCTTTTTTTCTCTCATTCCCACATCTGTAAAGTGGGGAGATTGGACAGAATGACTTCTGAAGTTCCTTCTGAGTCTATGATTATTTGGATAACCTGTTTCTCAAATAATGACTAAATCAACAGAGCTCTCTTGACCTTTCCTGGGGGGGGATCTGAGACACAGACAGGTGTCCGAGCCAAACACTTGGGGTTTTCGGAAGGTAGTTGAGCCACACTTTTCCTGAGTTAGAGCTGCCTACTTAGGGACAAAATCTGCTCTCCTCAGGAGAGTTCACTTTTGCCTGTGGGACCCTTTGGCTTTCATGGAAAATTTCTTTTTTATCCTCAGGCTTGGTGAAAGGAAGTCACTCCTGGTGTTTTGGTTGCCAAAACCCTTCGGGATTCAGACTAGTTATTTATTATGAGGCTTTGGCCTACCCTGCGGCCTCCATTCCTCTCCCTTTGCCTCTACCCTCAGCAGGGAGAGCAGAATATGCAGGCTACTGCTGTCTCAGCTTGCAGAGCTGGTAATTAGCCCTTTGTGTCCAGTTAACTACCTTTCATCTCTTCCTCAGCTGGTGTCTGCTTTCCCTATTAGAATCTCTCAGCTCTTTGCAGACCACTCCTTTCTCATTGTAGTGGGCCAGCTCGTGTGTTTGTCAGGGTGATGAAGATGCTATACACAAACACAAAATGCACACACAAGCGGAGGGTTGGTCTTACCAGAATCACTAACATTTTCCATTCGAGATGCCAAATATCTTTCTCTTCTCCCCACCCCACAGTAAGTCAGGTTTAGGTCACCTGGCTCAGTGAGAGACAGATGATAGCTAGGCCCCCAATTTTGGGCCCTTTAGAACCATAATATCACCTTTCACTTCCCCTCCATGGGTGAAATGGGAGATGGCAAACTTGCTACTTTTACACCTAAGAAAAGTGACCCGATGACTAACTCTTAGTTTCCAAACTCTATTTCTTAGCTCCACCAAATTCCTTTCTCTAGAGGTCTCTAATCTCTAGGGATTGTTGAAATGGTTGTGAACGCAGTGCCTTTTTGGCCCTTTTGGTACCTGGGGCAGTTCATTCTCTGTGTGTATGTGTCCCCATGTGTGCATTTTTGCATGAAAACTTAAGTGCTAGTTTTGGCTCTTTTGTTTCTACATTGAAAATGGAATACAAATGCTGTCACCCTGGGACAAAGTACTGATTATCTCACCCTAGTTTCACTTCTGTTTGGGGTAAAAGAAAGATTTGCAAATGTTTCTGAATTGGGTATCTCAGCTGTAAAATTTCCATTCAACAGATATTTGAGATATAGAAATGTCCTCTACTGTGTTGTGTTTATAATTTCATTGGTCTCCCCTTCAACTTAGATTATGAAAGAGGAAACATCAAAGCTGCCTTCTATCTGGGGCTGTGCTGAGTTTTCTTTGTTGTTGTTTGTTTTAAATTATTTTTATTTATTTTGTTAAGTATTTCCCAATTACATGTAAAAGGCCTTCATTTTTATCCAGAATTTCAGAACCCTGAAAAATCCCCTCTCCCTTATGTAACATGAAATAGCTTGCCTCTCTAGGGTTTTACCTCGGACTTTAGTGTTGAGTGTTTGGAAAAATGGGGAAATTGTAGCTTGTTGGTGAGCCAGAGTTGGGCATTTATCACCATTTTTGAGCATACCTTGTGAGGCAAAGTGATATCGGGTTAGGGGAAAGGGGAAATAATCCTGGACTTGGAGCCCGAGATCCTGGAATCTTGGGCCCATGACCTTGGGTCCCATCTAACCCTAAGATTCTTCATCTACTGGGGGAAAAGTGGCTAGGACGGGGAAGGCCTCTATGATCCCATGAATTGATTTACAATCCCTAATTAAGCACCACAACTCCAGGAATTGTGGAAGGAGCCAGTCCAGCTCTCTGGAACTGGTATTGTCCTGGAATTGGATTTGAAACAGACTTACCACCCTTGTATATGAGTTGTGGTGCTGGAAGTTACTTAGTTCCTTAATCTCTCTGAATTTGTTTCCTCATCTGTAAAATGGGGATAGCAATGCCTTTGAGTTGTTTTTGTCTAGAGGAGGAAGTGTAACTAGAAATGGATTCCTTCTAGGGGTGTAGGGATAGCTAAGTATTTGCTTCCCTCTTGTTTTTGTTCCCCAGCATTTAACAGAGAGTCTGGGTGGCTTAATGGTCCCTCTCCCATCCCCCAGCCCCACTGCACCCACCCTTAGTCCCTACCTGTCACATGTCATGTGAAATCCAACTTGAATCTTTTTATATATTTGTTCCACACCCCTTAAGACTGCAGTTGCAATCTCTCATTTTTCTGCTGCCTTGATGATTAAAAAGCATGACTTAGTGGAAAAATCTCGACCTCCTTGGGGTCAGCCTCTCTCACAGCAGCTGTGAGAGATAAGATTGTGCTGGCAGCCAACAGCTCAGTGGCTTGTTAGGAGTGTTTCTGTTTGTTTGGAAGGAAATGTTGAGCTCTTTGGTTTGAGGATTGTTCCTTCTCCCTCCCCTTTTTAGGGTAGAGCCCCCCTTTTTCAAGAAGAATACATTGGTACAATCTGATGATAAGATCTCTTCTGGGAGACTCTGGCCAAGAAGCAGTTCAATTATTACACAATCTCAACCCCCCCCCCCCCACTTAAAAAAATAGAATTAGCAAATTTTAGAACCTTTTTTTAAAAGAAAAAAAAAATCCCGAAGTCTCCTTTGAACAACCCAGGGAGCAAAGTTCTCTGGCAAGGAAGCAGTGCAGAGTCTTTTAAGTCCCTGGAGACAGCTTTCCCATGCAGTAGGGCCCAGCTCCTGGGATAAATGTTATTGTTCAGTTATTTTAATTACAGTATATTAGTGTCATTGCCTCTCGCTTAGAGATCGGAAATGAGCTGTTGCCTTAGCTTGGCTGCCGTCAAAAAGGAGGCAGTTTTGTGGACTCCATGGAAGTCTTCCTTTGGGGTTCACTGGAAGGGATGAGTCCAGGCTCTTGAGAGACCACCAGAGCTTGGGGTTTTCCACACAGGCTTGGCAATGACCTGTATGTGTCTTTGCCCTCCATGGCCCAGCCAGAAGGTTGGCCACCAGAGCAAGTCATGATGTGAATGTAAAATAATTTAAACCCATCCACAATTCACAGACCTTGGAAGTGTTCAAGTTTATATCAAGCTTGGCATTTTTCATTCAAGTCACTAAAAGGTAAATTTTGCTCACTGATTTCATTAACAAAGGTAATCATTTCACCAGGTATTTATTAAGTTCCTCTCTGTTTCAGGCACTGTGCTAGGAGATGGGTTTCCAGAGACAAAAATGAGACAATCCTTTCCTTCAGGGAGCTTATGTCTTTTTTCTCTTTTCTTTTTGCTGCTATTATTACTCCTGCTGCTGCAGCAGCAACTACTACTACTACTACTACTACTACTACTACTAATAATAATAATAATAATAATAATACAACTAGTACCTGACATTTTATTTAAATGTTTGACTCATTTCCAGCTAAGAATTAAATGTACTATTTCATAGAAAATAAATTCAAATTAAAAAATAATAGAAATGTATTGTAGCTTTCTACATCTTTTAATCATCTTTTTCTGATTTTAATTAACTCACATATATCTATTGCTTAAATCTCACAATCAATTTTGAGGTTTGCAAAGTGCTTTATACACATTATACCAACAGCTTGTCCTCAGTGTGGGGAAAAGGCAGGAGGAAGTGAGAAACCATAGGGAAGTTGCCATAACTTGTTCGTTCATTTTTTGTTTTTTTTTTTTTTTTTTTTTTGTTTTGGTTTGTTTTTTTTTCCAGGAGAAAGTGACATTGGACTATTTGGGAAGTGGTCTGTCCTGATTGCATTTTCTTTCTCCATTAATGCCCTCTTTTTCTGCTTGCTCATTACTCAATTTTGTGCTCAGTGTAACTTAGCTCAGCATGACTGGAGACAAGAAAAGAGTCCTGATGGATCTTGCATAGAGAAATAAGTGATGTGGTCAAGATCATTCCATCAGAGTTTTCAGGGAGGGGCTCAGCTTTCAGGTTTCCTGACTGTCCATTATATTATCTCTTAGGTTCTCTTCATCTTTTATCTGATTTTAGCTGGAACAGGCTTGAAATCAAATCAGATGTACTAGATGGCCTTTATTCCTCCCTTTTTCCTTTGTACTTCACATCCAGTAATGTGGGGGTGGGGGATGTAATAAGTCATAATTCATAATATCCCAGAAGATGAGCAAAAGGAAATGAAAGTCTCTTCTGCCTCTCCCTCTTATGCAATGAATATGTCCTGGAATTTATCTGCATCTTTGATCCTTCTGCTGAGGATGAGGAATGTGAAGCACTGTGGTCTAGATTGGCTTGCAGAGGTCTAGTTAGGAGATATTCCCAACCCCATGCAACCTTTCGTAGATTTGAATGATCCCTTTTATTGTCTGAAGGTTTGGTGGCAACTTAAAAAAAAAAAAAAAGTCTTTTCAACTGACTCAAGCCTTCGACATCTATGGAAACTGCTCGTCTTACCTGAAAGTCAGTGAGATCACTAGCTGGGGTCAAATTAAATATCTTAACCAGATATTTTCTTTCCTTCTGTGACTCTATGAAATGGGTTTGTTTATAAAGAGATCAAGTAATAGAATTTATTTTGTTCTCCTTTCACTTCCTTATTCTCACACCTTGTGGGTCCTATTACCTTCCCTGTTACTCTTTTCCTCACCTCTCACCTTAGAAAAGGCTGTACTTCAGCATGAAGGAGAAAAGGCATAATTCCTTTTGCATTGTCCTCAATGCAATGATTTCTACTTTGCTTATTAAGTACTGCTGAGTTCTAAATAATTTCAACAATTGAGATAATTCTGAAAGTAGAGAAATCACTTTCGGGAACCCTCATCTAACACATAGATTCCTTGCTTCTTTTCCCTGAATGTTCCCTCTCCTCTCCTCCTCCATAATGCTGCTACACTGCCTTTTTATGAGGCTTGTTAAATCTTTAATGTTGACGAGTTGTGCAGCTGGTTTAAGATTTAATCCTTGTCAATAGGACTTTATGGGATAAATAGTTAATCATTCATCCAGTGGTGTGGAAAGGATTCCCTGAGGTGGATAGTTCTTAAAATCCTCAGTAGAAAAGGGGGTATTTATAGTGATGGGGCCTGTGACCCATTGCTAATTAGTGGTAGAAGTAAACTTCAACTATAGTTGTAGGCAGAAAAGATTTCTCCTCCATGGGACAATAGGGAAAGGTAATATGATAGTGTTCACAACACAACAATCAAGAATAGCACAAATTTGAAGATGGTGAGATCCTCCAGATTCTCCTCTTAGCAAAGCATTAGGCTTCCAAATGTTGCAGAGTCTTCTCAATGAGATATCTAAGATTGCTCAGGAAAGTTTGGTTTAACTATCTATATGGGAAAAACCAAGTGAATGAAGAATGTCTATAGGCCAGACTATGACATGTAATCAGACCAACAATCTGTAGAACTTTTTCATCAGTATGTAGCAAATGGATATTGAAATCAGCCCAGAATTTTAAAAGGAGGCTTTGGGGAAATTGCAAAAGTCCTTTCATGACCCTAAGTTTCTTTCTGAAATAAATAGATTCTGCTGACAATAAACAGTGTTTTCTATATTTCAAGAAGTTTATGATTTGACTCTGGAAAGAGTTTGGAGAGGAATGAAGCTATGAAGACCTGAAACCCTTTTATTTTCCTGAAATTTCTTTTTTAAAAATAAATTTTGTTGATATCTTTTGTTTTCCTACATTTTCCTCTGTATCTTTTCCCCTTCTTCCCACAAAGTCATCCCTTATAGCAAAGAATAAAAAAAGAAAGAAAGCCAAATTAAAGTATATTAACCAAGCAAAACTGACTAACATGTACTATTTTACAGCTAAAGTCTTCCCATTTCTGCAAAGAAGGGGGAAGGCTGTTTTTCATATCTTTTCTATGGAACCAAGTTTGGTCACTCTCAAAGTACTTAGTTTCAGTTGTTCTATTCAAGTTCTTTCCACTTGACATTTTAGTGGTCATCTTGAGTATAGTTTTCTTAGCTTTGCTTACTTTATTTTTTTTGTCAGTTCATATAAGTCTTCCCATGCTTCTATATTCATCATATTCACCATTTCTTATAGCACAGTAAAATTTCATAACATCCCTGGGCCATAGCTTGTTGAGCCAAACTTTTTGATAGCTATAGAAATTCAATGGTCAAACTTTGGAGGCTACCACAGAGTAGAAATGGAGATTTGGATTTCATTCCACCCTTGCTTGTTACTCTAATCCAGATCCTTGGCTATTTATAAATTTTCTTTGATTTTCTGGTCTATAGTTTGTAGTGTGAGAGTGGAGTGCCTATGGAGTGATAACACCTGGACCTCATTTGTTTAAAGAATGGAGGTGAAAATATTCTATGCAGGTACTCCCTCCCAAATGGTGGTGCATCCCAAATGAATATTTCACTAGAGGATGGAAAGCACCTTCCTTCATCCTTGTCTGATAGGACCTTAATGCCCAAAGCACCCCTATAATTTCCCTAATACATTCACTTCTCCCTTACACCTCATCCCCTGTTTTTCTCATTTCAGATCTTCCCTGATCCTTCAGACTTTGATCGCTACTGCAAGCTGAAGGACCGCCTGCCTTCCATTGTGGTGGAGCCCACAGAGGGAGAGGTGGAGAGTGGGGAGCTAAGATGGCCCCCAGAGGAGTTCTTGGTCCAAGAAGATGAGCAAGAAACCAGTAAAGAAACAGAGAATGAGAAGAAGGAGCAGTAAATCTCTTGAGAGCACCCAAAGGGGGCAAAAAAAATACATCTGAACTGTATTTTTTTCCCATCATGGTGGAAAATGAGTGAGCCACAGTAGTTCTGAAAATGTCCAATGACAGCTTCAATTTTGCACCTGCGAGATCACTGGGTTGGTTTTTTCTTTTTTTTTTTTTTTCTTTTTTTTTTTTTGATATGTATATTTTTTTTTCTGAAAGAAATGTGTCCAGCAGCTGAGTCCTCAATGCAAAAATTAGCAAGGCCTTCTGAGAAAGGAAGTCACTTAACTGGGGTTGGGGAAGTGTCTGCTGCTTTGAGATCACTATCTGAACTCTGTGTAGTCTTGAGGAGTTGTGATATTCCAGGGAGGGGGTTGGTAAAAGGCAAAGCAAGTAAGGACTGTTCTGAGGCAAGAAAACAAATGACAGAAATAAGAGAAAATAAAGGTTTTAAGAAGACACTGAGCAAAGATCTACAGCCAGAAAGCAATCAAAGGGGACTAGTGCTGGCTTAAAAGTACATCCGTAGATAGAGTCATCATCTCTCCCATTTATTCTCTTTTCCCCTTTTGTTTCTGTTCGGAGTGTTTGAGTGAATTAACAAGGGAGGAGGCAAGGGCAAAAAGAGCTGTGAGACAGACAAGCATATATATTTTTGATGGCCTCCTCTCTCCTTTTTATTCCCCTCTGTTAGCCCTGATCTCCATGTTCCTCTGACAGAGGACCTTTCCCAGTGTGTATCTGGTTTTTTTGTTTTGTAGATGGGGAGGGCAAGACTTTCTGGGTCCATTTCCCAAAGTATCCGCTCCTTTTTGTTTTTGGTGCCCTGGCATCCCATGTCCCTTTGAGGAGCATGGGGAGGATAAGAGGGCTACAGCATGGGTCCCTTGCCTTTCTCAGGATGAAAGGCACAGGGTAGAGTTCCTCTTTCTTCTTGTCATTCTCAAGTCCAAGAGGGAGATTTGGGAATAGCTAGGTTCTCTTTCTTTAATTAACCCTTTCTTCCAAAGCCTCTGTAGCAGTCTCTGAGCTGAATCTTTTGCTTCCTCCCACCTGTTTCATTCTAGCCAGTCTGACTAGCTAGGTCACTTACTATTGGCCTTCAGCCTACTTTTCACCTTGAATATTCTCTCTCCTTTTTATGAGAAGTGGAGGAGCCAGGGGAAGAGAGTTCTTTATCTCCTGGTATTGTTTTTAGGGGGAGCTGAGTCTTTCTTCTCATCATGAGGGCTGAGATGACCTGGGACTTGAAAGGAGGATAGGTTGGGGAAGGAGGGAAGGAGGGGGAGTGAGTGGGGTGACACGTGGTAGGGCGAGTGCCAGCAGTACTGTGACCAAGTTGGAAATTAGAGGGTGTCATGAGATACCTTGCAGCCTTCCAAGTTCTGGAGAGGTAGGTATTGTGTGGTGGAGAGGGGGGAGGCTTATCCTGGATTGCTCTGCTCTGAGGAGGCTCCAGAAGGGAAAGAATATTGTATTCAGATCTGCGTTCTCCCCTCAAGACTCCCGAATGCTCCCACTCCCTCCTTCCTTTCACTGTCCTTGGCCCTTCGTGTGGAAGGACACAGGACACGGGAACATTAGGAGCCTCCGTAGGAGCTGGCTATGGCCAGGCTCTCCACTTTGGAACCCAGGGTACAAAGAACAAAGTATAAAAACATTTCCATCTTGTTGCCAGATCCTCTGTGGCTTCCACAGAAGCGCAGAGAGGCAGCATGTGATAAGGAATCAGGCTTTGAAGCTTTCCCTGGGTATAACAAGGGAACCCAAGGCACCTGACTATTGCCTCCCTATTTCCAATCAGTCCTATTTCAGCCCCTAGTCTTGGACTTAGTGTAATATATTTGTAATTAATACCTCATGGGTAGTATGGCGCTAGGGAAGGGTGTTGCTTTTATATATCAGCAGGACCAGGTTTGAGGGGTATCTCTCCCCTCTTCTTCCCTCCCATCTCATCCGCTTGTATTATAAACATTGATGGCAATAACTTTTAGGTCCATATAATGGCAGCAGGCCAGCAGGTAGGGGGGAGGGGGAGAAGATGACCCATTCCCTGCACTTTCTGCTGGTGACCCATGATAGGTCTGCCTGCCCCTCTCTCTCTCTCTCTCTCTCTCTCTCTGTCTGTAGTTTTGTGGCAAAGAGCCAGTCATCTCTGTTGTGTATCCCCCGCTGTAGTTTTGAACATCATTCAACTTCTGTGGAGGGGAGAGTGAGGGACTCACCTAATGACTCCTTATCTTTTCAAATCCCTCATTGGGGTGGGTATCCAGCCCCCTATCCCTCCCCATCTGCTACCTGTTATCATCCGTCCCAGTCTTGCTGTGTGATGAAATGTGCTTTTGTACACTGCATAACAAACCTACTTTGTGTATGTGTGTTTGTTTATGGCTGGTGGGTTATTATCTTTCTGGTCCTTAGATCACTCTCTACCACCATTTGGAATTCTGAGCAGGAAAGGGGCCAACAGCCAACATAGGATAGGCCAGGATCTTCAGAAGGCTCAGGCCCACTGGGTTGATCCCATCTACCCTTGGAGAAACTATGCTCTTTATCTGGCTTCTGTGTTGTTGTGGGTTTTCGTTTGTTGTTATTGTTGTTGTTGTTCCCCCCTCCCCTTTTAGAGATAATTGTGTGTATTTCTAACTGAATGTATCAAAAAAAAAAAAAAAAAACAGTAAAAATACCTGTTGTTTGATGAACTTTCTGTAACTTCTGTCTGTTCTTTTTTGAGGCTCAGGGAGAAACTAGCATTTTTTTTTCCAAAACTACTTTTTGTCACTGTGACAGTTGTAAATAAAGTTTGAAAATGCTTTCCACTTTGGCCTGGTTTCCTTCTTTCCTTAATGAGAAGGAACAAAATAAATGATACAGGAACAAGGATATGACATCCTTAAGTGATTGGGCAAAAGTAGATCTTTGGGTCTTCAGGGAAACGAGTTTATTTGTGGTTTTTTTCCTCCAAGTTTCAAGAGTGCCAAACTAACCCACCATCAAGTATTTATTAAGTACCTCCTATGTATCGGATACTATGCTAGATGCTGGGGTTATAGAACCGAAACTGAAAGAATCTTTATCCTCAAAGAGCTTTTCACATTCTGTAGAGAGAATCAACATGTACACGAATAATTCTGTGCAGAAGAAATAGAAGATAAAGACTTTTGCTCCCTTATTTTAAACACAACTTAAGATAGAAGAAATGTGTCAAAGAAACCCACTTGGGACACATATGCTAGAATATGGTCCTCATAGCTCAGAGGTTCTCTATTTATTTTAGTGGTGGAGGAGAAGGAAAAGTATAAGGGATTCAGTAAAAAATCTTAATTTAAAGTAAATCATCTCAGATCTTTAATGATGGCTTGTTCATCTTTTCACTTGATCAGAAAGTTTTAGTCATGAAATACTAAAACTAGAAGGGACCTTACAGATGTCTAATGCCTTGTGGCTCAATTTTTTTGTATCCTGGAGCTCCCCTTTGGCAGTTCTTCTGATGAGGGTTATGGATTCCTCAGAATGTCTTTCAGTGTATAAAATAAAATACACAGCATTACAAAGGAAACCAATTATATTAGAATAGTTACCAAAATATTCAAAATACACAATACAAATTTATAGGTCCTTGATCAAATTAAGAATCTATGCTCTAACCCAAGAAACTTATTTTGTGAGACCCCAGAACTTGAAGTGACTTAGCTAGTTATTGGCAAATTAAATTTCTATTTCAGCACAATTCCTACCACACCAGGCTGCTCTGTTCTCCATTACCCCATCTCTGGCAGTCAATATGTGCTCAGAATATAACAGAACATTATTTGAAATGCAATTCATTTTCCTATCTAAGTGAAACATAATTAGAAATAGGAATCTGCTGCCCAGAAAGTCATGATCTGTTCCAAAGCCATTAGGAATGATTAGGTGATGGTTCTCTATTTTGGACATTTTGGATCACTTCCTTCCATCAGCACTGGTGATGAAAATTAGTTTAACACAATGAAAAGAACTGCTGGAGATGTCAATTTCTGTTCACCAAATCTAGGGGCTCTTCTAACCTCAATGTGTTGGTCATCACTTTAGTCTGTGAATTATCTGCCTAAAAAATTTAAGTTCAAATATTTACTAAGTGCCTATATTTATCAAGTATGTGCTAGGAAATAGAGAATTAAAAAAACAAAACAAACAAAAAAAAAAAAAAAACACGACAACTCCTGCCCTCAAAAAATCTAGATGCTACTGAGGGGAAATGACATATACATAAAAATTGGACTTCAAAGGAATAAATCATTGAATCATCGGTTTAGATACGGGAAGAAGTCCAGTCACTTTATAGATAAGGAAACTGAGGTTTGGAGGTGAAGTGGTTGGCCCAAAGTCATAGAGGTAATAAGAAATATAATATGTGAACTCACATCTACTGAACCCAAAGCCAATGAGTGTCTACTAGGTAATGCAGTTACTCCATGAAGCATCTTTCTTGATAAGCAAACACAATTGAATAACAATTTCTTTAGAGGATTATTAAACCATTTCTTGACGTCTGAGACTTCTCATTTTGAAGGACTGCATGTGCCAAACAAATCATTTAATCTCATATTTTCAGACACATTTAAGACTATGATGTTGCAGAACTCATAATAAGGAAATTATCTACTAGGAGTTCTCCACAACAATCAAATCAAATGTCCAGTAAAAGAAGCAAATAACAACATAAAAGTTTTTGAAAGGAACAATGATTTCATCTTGGATAAAGTAGCCTAGTGGATAGAGTGCCAGGTCGGAAGTCAGGAAGATCTGAAAAATCTAGCCTCAGACACTAGCTGTTTGATCTTGGACAAACCATTTAGCCACTGTTTGCCTCAGTTTCTTGAATTATAAAATGGAAATAACCACAGTATCTAGAGTCCAGAGTTGTTTTAAGGCTCAAATGAGATATTTGTCAAGTGTCTGGCACATAGTGGATGCCATATATAAATATTAACCATCATTTTTATGATCCAACATTTGCATGGGCCAATTCTATGTCTATGTATCATTTCTCCTACATTAAGTAGTGATCATCATCCTTTATCTGTTCATAAAAATTTAAGATCACACCTGGGGGAAGGAATATTTCTTCTCTCATCCATATAGTTCAAAACAATTCCATGCCTAAGAATTCTGTTGTAGAGAAATAAATCGTCATCTTGTGGCCAACATGGTGATGAGCCTCTTTGTTGGTTATTTAGCCAGGCAGGTTCTCAGATAAACACCCATTCTCTTGGTGGTTGTTAGTTGAAGCCTTCCCAGATGTGTAGAGCCATCCATAACATTTCCTCATGGTCGTGGAGGTCAGGACCCCAGGATCACATCCATGTTATCTCAAGGTACCAGAATAGGATGTGGAATCATTTCCATATCTTAGAGATCAGATATACTAAGGCACATATCTCCAAACTGGTGCAACCATGGAATTTCACAAAATTTCCCATAAGGCAGTATCTATTTTATCTATTCATGCAATAGAGGCCCAGAAAGACAAGTTACTTGAGATCAATCAGGTAGCCAGGATGAATTCAAATCTGGCTCCAGACAGTTGCTGCTGTATGACCTTGAGTAAGTCATTTAGCCCTGTGTGCCTCAGTTTCTTTATCTGTAAAATGAGCTGGAGAAGGAAATAACAAACTATTTCAGTATCTTTGTCAAGAATACTACAAATGGGGTCATGATGAGTTAAGCATGACTGAATGCCAACTAATAATGGGAGAGTCACATGGCTCACTGAAGGATACCCTCTAGCATCTGCTCAAGATCACAAATACTAAATGACAAAGTCAGCATTTGAACCTGAGTCTTCTGATCCCAATCCCAGAGTTCATTATTATCTAATATATCTCTCCTTCTATAAAGTACTATTCTGAGAAAAGGAAATTTCTTTTTGCTAAACTAAGAAATATATAAATTTTCAACTATACTTCTATTAATCACTGCTTCCAAACTTCTCCATATGAAGATAATTGATGGCCATAATGGTGACCCTCATTAGAAATGGCAAAATTTTAAAGAGATTTCTGAATTGAAAACGAAAAATTAACTTAGACACATTAAAGTTTCATAGAGTCAGGGAATATTAGACTCAGAAGAGCCCTTAGTGATCCTCTAGTTTGGTCCCTTTCTCTCCTGATGAGGAAACAGAGCTTCAGAGAGAAGTGATTTATACAAAGCCATACAGAGAGTTAGAGCAAGAGCACTGAATTGTATCTGAAATTTCGAACTTATCAGCTATTCCCAACCTCCTATGTGCTACAACTTTTATTGGTATCTGTATCATATTGCCTGTTTTTCAAAGATTGCCATTTATTTCCCACATTCATGAGATCACGCCTTCATTTGTGTGTTTGAATCATTATTTCAATACTAGTGATCCTCAAGACTTCAGAAGACTGAAAGTGTCCCTTCAGCTTCTTGGCAGAGAAGTGGTAGATCACAGGTATGCAATGTAAAATATATTTTCAAACAGGGATGGATGATGGGTTGATTTCTTTTGCTTAGCTGTACTCTTTGTTACAAAGGTGTGAGTGGGGAGGAGAGTCACTGAGAAGTATCAACAATGTTTTAGAAAAAAATGGCTATTCATAAATGATGTATACAAAAACTTTATTCATGAAAATATTTGATTAACCAGAATACCTCATTCCCTGATCATACCAGATGAATGATTTTATGATATGTGGATCAAAGATTCTACTTTGAACTGTAATTTGTCTGCTCCAGTGATATTTGCATTTTTATTCCCCTGGAAAGAAAAATGTTAAGTTTGCCCTTTCCTACAGACCTTGTTTGAACCTTACTTTCCAGAGCACCTAGCCTAATTAACTTTTCCACTTTTTTCTAGCTTTCAAGAGCTCTCCAGAGGTAGAATACCAGTTTGTCACCCTATGGCAGCTGTGTCTGACAGGGTCTAGGAACAGGAGACACTCTTTCCAGATGATCATTTCCTTTATGAGCTGAATCAGTATTCAGGGCAAGTAAATGATTGGTGGAACAGGAGAGGAGAAACTTTTTTTCCCATTCTGATTTCCAATCCAGCTTCCTGCTAAAAATCATCACAGAGTTCAGCAATCAGTGCCTATCTGGACCTAAAGTTGCTTTTCTCCTTGCCTGTTTTTATTTGTACATAGACATTTGCTTGCTCTCCCAGCTAGAAGTTTTTTTTTTTTTTTTTTTTTTCGAAAACATCTCCATTGAACATCACAGGGTTGTAGATTTAAAACCAGAAAAGACCATCTAGCTAATAATCTTTTTTGACAAATAAGGAAACTGAGGTTTGGAAAGGTTAATTACCTTGCATGAGGTCAGATAGCTAACAAGTGGGAGAAATGAAATTTGAACCCAGGTTCTCAGACACCAGAGTTAGAGTTTTCTCATTGTGGCATCCGAATATAGAATTCTAGGATATAGCTATTATAGGTAAGATATGTGATATAATATATCTATTATGGTATATAATGTATACATATATCTTTATATATATGGTATCTATATAGTATACCATATCTATGGTATGTTGGGAGAGGGTGCTGGACTTGAACTCAGGAGATCTGGGTTCAACTCTTACCTTCAACACTAATTGGCTATATGATTTCAGGGTAATTACCTTATTCTGACTCACTTTCTTCAACTATAAAATGAGAATGATGATATTTAATCAATTTAGCCCACACGGGATTGCTATGAGGAAAGCTCCATGAGTTATATAGTCCTGCGGGCTCTTATTATCTTCTCTGTGGATTGAGAGTGAAGAGGACAGGCTGGTCTATGTGAAAGTACTTATTATAGACGAGCTCCGGCAAGTTAAGGATTGCCTGTGTCTATGGCCTCTCTAAACTGCAAAAAAGCCTTAGGCCTACTCTGCTTCAATTCAACCCAACTCAACTGAATTAAAAAAAAAAAAAACATTTATTAAGTTTCCATGCTGCCTTTCCCCCAAGAAATTTTAACAATCTTACACGGGTAAAGGAATTTTCTTTTCTTTTCTTTTCTTTTTTTTCAATACCTGATGTATCTTTACTAAATGAAATAATATCTAAATAGTTAAAAGAAAAATAAATTTATTCTCCTCTGGCAAGGAGAAATAGTAACTCTATAGTGATAGCATTTATTTAGCACTTTAAGGTATATATATATATATATATATATATTTATTTTATAATAACTTTTTATTGACAGAACCCATACCAGAGTAATTTTTTTTACAACATTATCCCTTGCACTTGCTTCTGTTCCGATTTTTCCCCTCCCTCCACCCCCTCCCCCAGATGGCAAGCAGTCCTATACATGTTAAATAGGTTCCAGTATATCCTAGACACAATATATGTGTGCAGAACCGAACAGTTTTCTTGTTACACAGGGAGAATTGGATTCAGAAGGTAGAAATAACACGGGAAGAAAACCAAAAATGCAAACAGTTTACATTCATTTCCCAGTGTTCTTTCTTTGGGTGTAGCTGCTTCTGTCCATCCTTGATCAATTCAAACTGAGTTAGATCTTCTCTTTGTCGAAGAAATCCACTTCCATCAGAATACACCCTCATACTGTATCATTGTTGAAGTGTATAATGATCTCCTGGTTCTGCTCCTTTCACTTAGCATCAGTTCATGCAAGTCTCTCCAAGCCTCTCTGTATTCATCCTACTGGTCATTTCTTACAGAACAATAATATTCCATAACATTCATATACCACAATGGGTAAAGGAATTTTCAAAGAATTTTTTTTTAAAGTAGGTATCTGGAGGAGGCAAAAAGTACACTGAACTTTGAGTCAAAGGCAGGAATTTTAATCTGGATTTGGCTACTTACCACCTGTGTGAACTTGGACAAGTCACTCACTTCTCTAAGCTCATTCCCTTTGACTGTAAACTGAAGGGTTTGGACTAGCTGGCCCCTGAGATTCCATGTTAATTAAGCCCAAGCCTAAGTCTAAAATAGTAAATTCTGTCCCATGAACCTGACTCCCCTGAGCCCATGGCTAGAGAACTTGAGGGTTTTGGGGCTACCAGAGAGTTGTAAGCAGTTGCTTTATCCCTCTAGCAACAATGTATTCTCAGGATATTAGGAAAGTAATCATAACTCTTTAAGGTCTGTGAAGTACTTTCATATATACATTAGATCATGTGATATTTACAACAACTCTGTGAGATAGTTGCTATTATTATCTCTAATTTGAAAGTGAAGATATTGAGGTGATGTGGTTTGCCATATGGGGCAAGAAAGTGTCTAGGGAGACCTACATTTTCCTTACTCCAAATGCAGAAATCTATCCACTGTTCTTGAAGGGATTTCAGGGGAAAACTAATCTCACAATCTTATTTTACAGATGAGGAGACTGAGGTCCATTTTCTGTACCAGGAAATTTCAATATGCAAGTTTTGCATAGTGTCCTCATTTCCCAAATATTGATTCTGAGAAAAGAAAAAACAGGTTCAGAGTGGGGTTAAAAGTTTATCATGTGTGCATTTTCCCTCAGCAAGCTGGTATGGTATTTACCGGCACACAATTGGACTTGGAGTCAAAAAGTCTTGAATTCATATTTCACTTCAGACACTTGCTGTGTGACTCTGAGTATGGCATTTAACCTTTCAGCAAGTTTAGCCCTTAAAGTTACTGTTATTTTTCCAGCTTAGGCAGGAGATAACTAGAGAAAGAAATTTAATAGATTAAATAAAAGATTCTTTGCAAAGGAAATCAAGTTGGAAAACCTTGAAGATGCAGGAAGATGGAAGGCTAGGCTGTCTAAAACTTGGCTTAGAGGACAGTTGGTTCCCTTCTCCTATTCTTTCACTCTTTGTCCCAGTTGAGGAAAGCTATTTATCTGGAGTTTTATCTTCTGAGCTTCTTAGTTAGACTTTGGTGAAGCATTAGATTAGACAACTATAATAGAGAAGGTCTCAGAGCATGCATGAGGAAGAAGGAAGAAGCCACACAGGAAATTCATGCTTTCTGCCTGCAAGCAGTCAACAGCAACCACACGGTGCCTGTAAGGACCAACAAAGGCCCCATCGAATAAAAATAACTGGGGATGTGACTGCAGGAGGAAGGCTATGATGGGGGAGGAGGAATATAGCCTAGGGAGAAGGATGTAGAATTTTATTCTTTCTTTGCCATTACAGAGAGGGCTTTGCCACTGCCATATAGGCATATAGATATGAGACTAGGGGATGGAAGTGAAGATGGTATCATCAGATGGTCACCATGGAAATAGTTCTCCTAATTTTGCTTTCTTGGCTCTGCATCAGTTCATACAAGTCTTTCCAAATTTCACTATAATTCCTCAAATTCATACTTTCTTATAGTGTTACCATATTTGATTATTTTCACATAACAATTTATCTTGCCATTCCCTACCATTGAAAGGTACTCAGCGAATCACGGATTTAGAACTGGAAAGGATGTTAAATGTTAACTTATCCAACACTTTATTTTTATAGATGCAGCCCAGAGAATTTAGGGAATAGGTGGTAAAGTTAGAATTTGAATTTATATCATCTGATTCCAAAACTCATACTCTTTTCATGCTCTATTCTGTAGTGGCAAGAAAGGGGAATAGGACACTTTTTTGGGGAATGAAATAATAACAGTAGTAGTAGTAGTAGTAGTAGTAATACTAGTATGTAGTAGTAGTAGTAGCAGCAGCAGCAAAAACCTGGAAGAAAAATTAATAGCATGTTATAGAAGAAAGAACACTGATTCTAAGATCTGAGGAATATGGATTCAAACCCCAATTTATTTCCTATGTGACTTTGAGCAAGTAATTTCACCCATTTGGACCTCATTTTCTTCATCTGTAAAAGAGGAGTTGGGTTAAAACATTGAAGTCACGTCTAGTTTTAAATCTATCATTACCTTTGACTTGTGACTGGCTGAACAAATCACATTACTGAATATAATGAAATATTATGCCATATTTTAAAAGTATGAAAGTGAGGAATTCAGAGAAAGTTATAAAGACTTTTATGAAGTGATGCAGAACAGAATCAGATGAACAATTTACATGATGGCTACAATAGTATAAAGGGAGGAACCATTTATTAAGCATCTATTATATTCCAGGCATAATGCAAAATGCTCTATGGATATTATTTTAACTGATAGTCACAATAACCCTGGGAGGTGGTATAGTTATTATCATCTTATAGTTAAGGAAACTGAAGCAGACAGAAGTTAGGTGACTTGGCCAAGCTAAGTATCTGAGATTTGAACTTAGGTTTTCTTGACTCCAGGACTTTATTCATCTTGCCATCTAGCTACAGGGAAATGAAAATAACAATGAAAGATTTCCTCACTTGGATCCATGCAAGTGACCAAAGATGGTTTTAGATGACTGATAGCTAAATATTTGGTTCCTTCCTCCAGGCAGAAGCATTTTTTAGACCTCAGGGCAGCTAGGTGGCACAGTGGATAGAGTACCAGCCCTGAAGTCAGGAGGACCTGAGTTCAAATGTGATCTCAGACACTTAACATTTCCTAGCTGTGTGACCCTGGGCAAGTCATTTAACCCCAATTGCCTCAGCCAAAAAAAAAAAAAAGTAAAATAAAATTTAAAAATTAAAAAAAATTTTTTTCAGAGCTTTTTTTTTTTTTTTGCTTTAATTATAGCTATTTGTTATAAACTGTAATCATTTGTTAGAAGGGCAGGTTCCATGGTTCCATGGTGGTGGGTAGCCACTGGGATAGTTGACATGTATAAGGTTTACAAAGCACTGTACTTGCAACATTTCATTTAGCCCTCATGACAACCTTAAACAAGTGCTATTATTATCCTTATTTTATGGATGAGAAAACTGAGGCTGAAAAGTTAAGTGCCATGCCCAGGGTCACACAGTTAGCAAGTGTCTGAAGTGAGATATGAATTCAAGTCTTTCTAACCTTAAGTCCAATTGTCTGCTGGTAATTGTTGAACAACCAGCTCACTGGGGGAAGATGCACGCACGACATCCGTTTAATCCGTATTACTAATCTTTTCTTCATCACTTTCTTGAGTCTAGACAATCCACAAAATAACAAATCCAGCCCTAATTTGCCTCTCCAGAGCCAGTTCAAGCTGGTTTCAGCACAGCCCTAGCTGCATGACCTCAGCAAAGTCAGTGTAACCTTTTTTGAACCTCAATTTCTTCATCATTACCATGAACTTGACAATACTTCCTTTGCTTACCTCACGGAGTTGTTGTGAGGCGTCCATGTGAAAGTATTCTACAACCTCAAAACACCAGATAAATATGAGAAACAATTCTACATGGCATTACCCACAGGAAGCACCAGGGGTGATGGTCCTCCCAGGGGGGCCAGCCCTGATCCTTAGCTTCTAAAGCTTCCAGGTGGGAAAGTCTTCTTCACCTCTTCTCCCTTCTCCCTGTGGAAGCACTTGGTCCTGTCCTTGGGACGCCCCTGAAGCCCCTCCCCCAAGATGCTTATGAGCCAAGACCTGCCTGCCCTTGCCTTGGGATGAGGTCACCCCCCTGGAATTAGGGTGGGGCTGGACCTGCCAGCACTCTCTCTCTGGGCTAGCCTCCCAAGTTCTTTCTTGCCCCCAGCTTTCCCACTCCTGGGGCCTACGAAGTAGTTTTCCCTACCATAATCTGTTAATGGACCAGCTGAGGGTTTGCAAAGTCTCCCAAGAGTGGGTGGATATTAGGGTGGTGTAAGGCAAGATTCAGGGTAAGCAGGATTAGAATTCTCCGAGGATTTAGCTTGTGCAAGACTGTGAGCTGGGGAAGTCACAGTACCATAGCATTTTATTTAGAGATTATCTAGGACAAACTACCTCACTTGACATCTGAGGAATGGGGCTCAAGGAGGTAAGGGATCACTGTTCTTAAGCTGGATTTAGGCGCTACCAGCAGCCTAAATACCCACAGATATTACTACTGGAGTAGCCATGCTTGTAGAGAGACAGTCCACCAAATGGCAGTGATACCCCAAGGGCCCATCCCTGACCCTCTCCTTAGAGCTGACATGGGCCTTCATGGTCACCTGGCCAAAGTTTGTATCCCAAAACCCATCAGTGTGGGACCTTCTTCCTTACAGGATCAAAGCACTATACCTTCAAGTCTCACAGTCTTTGTCAAGGTCAGAGAGCTTTCGAATAAGTGGGACAAGCTGCCACTAGAACCCCCTTCATCCGATCAGTTGAGTCTTGTTCAAATATGCTGCAGGAGATTTTTGTGAAGGGTAGGATAGATTAGTCAGTCACTTAGTGAAAAAGCATTTATTGAGTGCCTGTTATGTACCAGACACCGTTCTAAATGCTGGGACTGCAAAGTAAACAAAAAAACAGTTCTTGTTCTCAAGAAGTCCCATAAGGGAGACAGCACACAAACTATTATGTATTGACAAGTCCTATACAAAATAAAATGGTGATAATCAACAGAGAGAAGCCACTGAAATTAAGACAGTTCAGGATAAGCTTACTGTAGGGGATGAGATTTTTAAGGAGTACTTGAAGAATGGCAAGAAGCAAAGATGAGGAGGGAAAGCCTTCCATGAATGAGGGACAGTCAGTGAATGTGTCTGAAACTGGGTCAGAGAATCACGCATTAAGTGGGGAGTAATGTGGAAGATGGGGCTCGATTTTTAAGGGCTTTGGAGGTCCAACAGAGGATTTTATCTGATGCTGGAGGGGAGTGGTGAGGGTGCTAACGTGAAAGGGCCTTCATTTTTGGAAAATCCCTTTGTGGATGAATGGAAGGTGGATTAGAATGGGGACAGACTTGAGACAGTACCCCAGGAGGCGATCACAGAAAATCGGAGGGCCTGCACCAAAGTCCAAGCAGAGAGAGGGGCGTATTCTAGAGATTGACTGGCCTTGGCCACAACCAGGCAGCCTCTGAGGTCCTGTGACTCTCCCAGCTATGTTGGGCCATAGCGTCTTGGCTTCTGAGAAGTGAGTTGGTAGTAGTTTTTCTGTCTGAAGCTAGCTGGGTCATCTTGGGGGATCACCTCATCTGTCTAGTCAAAGGGTTAAATTTGGTCATTTCCAAGACCCACTGGTCTAGATTAACTCATCACTTGGGTTAACAAATGAATAAAACTAACTTTGTTGACGTATCTGTGGGATGGTGAGAAGGGGATGATATCCAATAGCCATGACATTGGTATATTTCTGGAGGCCTCCTCCTCCCATTCCCCCAAAGAAAACAAATTCTTCTGGAGAATAATTCCCTAATGAATTACCCAGTGAAAAGAGTTTTGAATTTGGCATCAAAGTTCAAATGCCAGCTCTGTGATTTACCTATGTGACCTATTTAAATTCTCAGTTCCTTCACCTGTAAAATGAAGGAATTGGATCAGAGAGCTTCAAGGTCTTTTCTAGCTTCAAAATCTGTGATTTACTATGAAAATATCTGTTCTTCTGTTTGTTGCTTCTTAGAACAGAGAACTAGCCCTGCCTTGGAGAAGATGAAAGAGGAAAAAAGGTGCAGGAGGGACTCAAACTTTTATCTTATTTTCAAGCTTGATATCCCAGAAGAACATTTCTAGGGACAAGTCCTTCTGCCTCAAGTCCTAACTGGCTGTCCTGTTTTAAAATAGAAATATTTTAAAGCTTTTTAAATTTCAAAATACATGTATAGATAGTTCCAATTTTTTTCTCCTTCCTTTCTCCCTTTCCCCTAGAGCATGTAATCCAATATATGTTGAACATGCATAGTTCTTCTATACATATTTCCACAATTACCATGCTGCACAAGAAAAATCAGATCAAAAAGGGAAAAAATGAGAAAGAAAACAAAAAGCAAGCAAATAGCAAAAAAAAGGTGAAAATACTATGTTGTTATACACATTTAGTCCCCACTGTTCTCTTTCTAGATGCAGATGGCTCTCTCCATCACAAGTCCATTGGAACTGGCTTGAATTATCTCATTGTTGAAAAGAGCCACATCCATCAGAATTGATCATCGTGTAATCTTATTGATGTGTACAATTGGTTCTATACACTTTACTTAGCATCATGTTCATTTAAGTCTCTCCAGGTCTCTGAAATCATAGCATTTATATGCCATAACTTATTCAGCCATTCTCTAATTGATAGGTATCCACTCATTTTCCAGTTTCTAGTCACTACAAAGAGGGTTGCCACAAACATTTTTTGCACATGTGGGTCCCTTTCCCTCCTTTAAGATCTCTTTGGGATACAAGCCCAGTAGAAACACTACTGGATCATAGGGTATGCACAGTTTGATAGTCCTTTGGGCATAGTTCCATATTACTCTCCAAAATGTTGAATCAATTCACAGTTCCACCAACAATACACTAGTGTCCCAGTTTTGCCATATCCGCTCTAACATTCATCATTATCTTTTTCTGTCATCTTAGCCAATCTGAGAAGTGTGTAGTGGTATCTCAGAGTTGTCTTAATTTTCATTTCTCTAACCAATAGTCATTTGAAGCATTTTAATATGACAAGTAATAGTTTTAATTTTAATTTTTTATTAATAATTAAAATTAATAATAAAATTGTCTATTCACATCCTTTGCCCATTTATCAACTGGAGAATGGCTTGTATTCTTATAAATTTGAGTCCATTCTCTATATGTTTTAGAAGAAGAATGGCTTCTATTCTTATAAATTTGAGTCCATTCTCTATATATTTTAAAAATGAGGCCTATATCAGTCAGAATCCTTGGATGTAAATATTTTTTCCAGTTTTCTGATTCCCTTCTAATCTTGTCTACATTGGTTTTGTTTGTATGAAAACTTTTTAACTTAATATAATCAAAATTATCCATTTAGCATTCCATAATGTACTGCAGTTCTTCTTTGGTCATAAATTCCTTCCTTCTCCAGAGATCTGAGAAATAGACTATCCTTTGTTCTTCTAATTTGCTTATAGTATCACTCTTTATATTTAAATCATGAATCTATTTTGACCTTATCCTGGTATAGGGTATTAAGTGTAGGTCAATGCCTAATTTCTGCCATACTAATTTCCAATTTTCCCAGCAATTTTTGTCAAATACTAGCTAACTGGTTGTCTTTAAAATAGCCTGAGGATTGGAAGAAAGCAAAGTTTTGCAATGTGGATGGGTTAGGGATGGTCTCTGATCTCAAGTTGATAATTACTGCTTATAAACTCAAAAGTCATCAGAAAAAATGACTAAAATTATATTTCACACATCAACAAAAAAAGGAAAAATAAAAGCGAGCCTGGAATGTCTGAATCATCCTCCAGAGCTCTTTAAATTACATGTTCTTTAGGGAACCTTTCCTTATGACTGCCTCCTGTTGCCTGGGAGAGTGTGGGGCCATTAGGGAGCTCACTTGTGCCAGATGCCTTTTGGTTGGGTTTGAGGACTCAGTGGGCAGCCCAAGATTGTTTGTTTTGGGCTCAAAGTTAACCATAAACAAATATTAAAAGAACCAAAGGAGCTTGGAGTGTCATACTTTTGCTCACAGCTTCTCAGTTCTTTGACTCTGGTTTGGAATTTGAATAAAGCTATTAAAATTATTGATATTTTTTGTTTTTGTATCAACAAGAGGCAGTGTGGTATATTAGAGAGCCATCCTTAATTCTAGAAAAACTTCACTTAACTTCTGGTACAAACTAGCCATGTGACCTTAGGTAGGCAAATCCTTTCACTTTTCAAAATTCTCAGAAACTTTCCAAGATCATACATCTCAGAAAAGGCACTAATCCACATTAACAGAGGCAATTTTCTTGTCTATGAATTCCCTATATCAATGAAATCACATATTGTTGTTCAGTCGTTTTGAGTCTTGTCTTACTCTTTGTGACTCTTTTTGGCATTTTCTTAGCAAAGATACTATTTCCTTCTTCAGCTCATTTTACAGATATAGAAACTGAGGCAATCAGGGTTCAGTGACTTGCCCAGGTTCACACCTGGACATCATTAAGTGTCTAGATTTGAATTCTGGGAGATGAGCCTTCCTCACGGCAGGTCTGACCATCTATCTATCAATTGTACCACATAACAGCCAGTCTAATCCCTACCACTATCATTCTTTATAAATCCTGCCCCCCCCCCCCAGTCTTTAAGCCAATCCTTACAACACACACTGAGGAAAAAAATGAAATAAGAACAGATAAGCAAAATCAAACGTCCTATCTATAACTAACAGTAATGCAATATGCAATAGAGCAACATCGCATGCCCTGCAATCTCTCCCTTCTGTAAAGAGAGAGTTTTCTTAACTCTTCTCTAGGACCGAGCTCTGTCAATATAGTCAAACAGCATTTCTTTCCTTCCTTTGTCTTTCTTTCTTTCCTTCCTTCCTTCCTTCCTTCTTTCCATCTATATTATTATAGTCATTGAGCATGCTGTCTTCCTGGTTCTGATCATTTCATTCTGTATCACTGGATGTCTTTCCATGCGTCTATGAATATACTTTTAACACATACACATATATTCAAAATATATGTGATATATGCCTTGAAAAAATACACATATACACATATATATCCAACAAATATGGGATATATACCTTGAATATATATATATATACATATATATTTATATATATACATATATTGTATGAATACCTATGTGCATACATAAATACATACATATTCAAGAGCACGACCATTTTCATCATTTTTTGGAAGTACAGTTCCATATTACGTTTTAGAATAGTAGAACCAATTCAAGGCTCCACCAACAGTAAATTACTATGTCATTTTTCCACTGCTTGATTGCAATTTATATATAAATATACAAGGCAGTATATGGACAAGGACAGAGGCAGATCCACAATCCATACTCTTCCACTTCCCATTTTTTGAGGGGAAAGGAGGTTGTTTTAGGGTTTTGTATGTCTTTTGTTTAAATCAGGACTAATTTTTAAAAAAGTACCTAATATCAGCCTGTAGCAAAACTTCTCTTCTTAGGCTTTTTCATGAAATGGAGGTGATCCTGGATTATTACAGGCTATGCCAGGTGAACATCAACTCTAATAGATCTTATAAAATCAGAACAACTTTGAGTACAAACTCAAAGATGGACTGTTTATTTGTCTTCTGAGGATGAGCCTAGCTAAGTTTAAAAAAGCTCATACCCCAAGGGTTCGCCACTAGGCAATGAACTTTTTTCAGCCACAGCAACTCAAGATTATATTCATGGAAGGGTTGCTATAAGCACTTAGTGAGGATTCTTATTTCCATTTAAGATGAGCTTTGGAGAGATGAAAGGAACCTTAATGCATTCTGGTCCACACTTTCATGTTAGAAAATTATTAGAATATTAGAAAACTGAGGAACAAGGAAATTAAATTGATCAAGGTCATAGAAAGTGCAATTGTATTAAATAGGCTTGGAATCCAGATCTTCTGACTCTGGAGACAGCATTCTTTCCACTATACCATGCTTATTCAAACACAGCTACCAGATCCTCTTACTGGTTATTATTAACTCCACATCTAGCATCACACATTATTCAGGAATAAGGTTGTTCCATTTACTGGTCAGTCAGAATCAGATTATATCAGCCCATAGAACCCACCATTGTGAGCCAGAGAAAGCAAAACTCATTGAGAAGTAGGAGGTAAGAAAGCCTCAGGAGGACAGCCCCTCACTTTTGCTTATCAAAGAAAGGACTTTCCT
The DNA here is from genome assembly GCF_016432865.1 of Antechinus flavipes. NCBI lineage: Eukaryota > Metazoa > Chordata > Mammalia > Dasyuromorphia > Dasyuridae > Antechinus > Antechinus flavipes. The sequence goes on along the minus strand of NC_067399.1, from coordinate 220,440,312 downwards.
ATGCCTTCAAACCAAGTTCAGAAGAAGAGCTATAAATAATCTATGATTACCCAGAGGATATGCTATTAGAAGGAAAAGCATGACATGCTTCCAGGATGGAAGCGCACGTGCTGGGAAGGCTTGCGCTCAAGAATCTTGGACATCTTCCATTCATTCATTTGACTTCAGTAATCAAATCTGTGGGCTGTAGTGTGCTGTGAGTAAGAGGTCTTGTGAGTTAAAACAATAGTAGGATGAAGGCTGCCGTGTTTGCTTACATAGCACATCTTTTGCAGGGAACACCATGGTCCTTAAGAACATTGGAAGTAGGCAGGTGAGGACAAGAAAAGACTGATGGATTTAGGAGCATTTGAAATATGACTGTCCTGGACAACAAAATCACAGATTCAAAGGAGTTGGCAGATAATACAGAGACCCAATTCATGCTTTAATAAAAAATTCTCCACAACATCACTGACAAGTGACCATTCAGTTAGGCCTTGGGGGCTTAGGGCAAGGAGAAGCACATTAGCATCCCTTTCTACTGTCAAAGGAGCTGAACAAAAAAGTCCCATGATTCCAAATCATGAAATGGAGTTTCTCAAAGATGAATCTTTCTTTTCTTTTTAATAATAGCTTTTTATTTTCAAAATGCATGTAAAGATAGTTTTCAACATTCATCCTTACAAAACTTTGCATCCCAAATTTTCTCCCTCCCTTCTCCCCACTCCTCCCCTAGACAGCAAGTAATCCAATATGTTAAACAGGTGCAGTTCTTCTATACATATTTCCATAATTATCATGCTACACAAGAAAAATCAAATCAAAAAGGAAAAAATGAGAAAGAAAACAAAAACCAAGTAAACAACAACAAAAAAGTGAAAATACTATGTTGTGAACCTCATTCAATGCCCAACGCTCTCTGGTTGCAGATGACTCCCTCCATCACAAGTCTATTGAAATTGGCTTGAATCATCTCATTGTTGAAAAGAGCAAATCTATCAGAATTGTTCATCACACAATTATATTGTTGCTATGTATAATGATCTCCTGGTCCTTCTCATTTCACTCACCATCAGTTCATGAAGTCTTTCCAGACTTCTCTGAAATCATCCTGCTGGTCATTTCTTACAGAACAATAATATTCCATAATATTCACATACCACAATTTATTCAGCCATTTCCAACTGATGAACAAAGGATGAATCTTTGAAAGGATACAGCTTTTGTGAACACTTTGTAAGATGGGAAATATTCCAAACAAAGGCAATACAAACAAATACAATAATTTGTATTTAAATACAAATTATTTTAAAATAATAAAATATTATTTTATTATTTTGGAATAAACAAACAACACTTCACCAAGCATTAGTAAAAGTTATTAAAGGTATGTGCTGTTGAATTTGACTGATGTAATAGAAAATTATTTGCCTCAGGATAAAGCCTATGAAAAAACTAAGATCCAAGATCCAAGAATGACACCAAAAGGTCCTCCATGGGCAATGTCATTATGAATTCAACCAATAATATATCAATAAAAAAATGCCCCCAAATCATGCAGATTTGTTTGTGGAAGCAGAGAGACTTATTATAGCAGTTTGGGTTCAGGTTATTGTCAAGAGAAATTATAGAAGAATTAACCTCAAGGAGATTGAGCTTAGTAATCAGTATAGATTATGCATGAAAATGGTAAAATTTATTTTATATATTACTGTGGGCTGAAAAAATTTAGCACTTCCTAAATACTTGAAAAGATGTAGCTTGCTTGGCAGATAGAATTATAGCTTGTTATAGTAGTTTGCTAACTGTCATCGCCTTTTAGATGACAAATCCTTATACTATAAATATAGACCTCAAAATATCTTTAAGAATCCAATCAATAAATGATACGAGAACTGGACCATTATCACAGACAAAATTTCCGATAATTGTCTGGACAGAATATTGATCCATAAAAATTTAAGAACAATATTTTTAGTAAATGTTACCAGTTTAGATATTCATCATCTCCAAGCTACATAGAATGAAAAACCTTTAAAATATTGAGATCTAGCAGACCAAAATCATTGGGAAATAGATTGAGGTATGTATCATTCCATGGATCTTGTCTGCTTTTGTAGCTGTACTGGGAATGCTTTCAGAGAATAGACTTATAATACTGTTTTGGTCTAAGCCTGATTCAGTTTAGGATTGATACTGGAATAAAGTGAAACATTCATAAATCTTTAACCAGTTAGCAAAAGGAGATCGACTTAGTTATAACAGGAGGATATTCCACAAGGATAAGCTTTGATGACACCTTGAAGAGATTTAGCTGAGGAAAGCAATCTTGTCTGCATTCCCCATCTTTATCCACCAACCAAATCTCTGAGACAGGCCTTCTCTCACCCTAGGTGACTGATTTGTACTCCCATGATGAGAAAGTGAAGTCAATAGTCCTTAGTCCCGGAGCCAATCTAATCTCAAGGAATGTCTTAATATCCTTTAAGGAAAGAAAAAAAAAAAAAAACAAGCCTCAACTACCTGGGAGGAGGGATTAAGATATCGCTTTTGCTACAAACCTAATACTTTTATTCAACTATAAAAAGCAATTATTCCTTCTACTTATGTCATATTTCATAAACTTAAATATGAATGAAAATAATAAGATAATAACTTGTTTCATTACCATTTCTAACTGAACTGTCAGAAAAGAAGAGAAAAATCAGATGATTATAATAATAATAATAATAATAATAATAATAACAATCCCTTACATTTGTAAAATACTTTACAAAAGATTTTCACATCTGTCCATTAAGGTAGGTAGGGCAGATAATAAACTATTTCTATTTCCATAGAAGCTGAGAAATATAGTGACTTGCTCACAGAACTAAAAGTACAAAACTTAAACCAGATCTTTGTGCTTTGCAATTTCTACCATGCTTTGTTGTTATCTTTAAGGGATTTGGATTTGTACAGGAATCAGATATCCTTGGAAATTATGTAGTTGACTATGCATGTGGTTTGATATGAGAAGCTGGAGTAACATGGTCTTCCCATTCCTTTGCCACCTTCAGTGTAGGTTCCTGTAGCTTTTATCTTATCTTACTTTCTTCTATTATTGTTGTTGTTGAGTTATTCCAGTCATGTCTGATTCTTTGTGACTCCATTTAGGGTTTTCTTCACACCGATACTGGAGTGGTTTGTCATTTCCTTTTTCAGCTCTTTTTACAGATAAGGAAACTGAGGCAAATGGGATTAAGTGATTTGCCCAGAGTCACATAGCTACTAAGTATCTGAGGCCAGATTTTAATTCAGGAAGAAGAGCCTACAGATTCCAAGCTCTGAGTGGGTTCTATCCACTATGTCACCAGGCTGCCCTCTTCTTTTACTACTTGGGGACAAAAGAAGGGAAATTTATTTTCCAAAAACCTTTCCCTGTATTTAAAGGCTTTCCTGGCTTCTTCTTCTTCAATAGGATCTCCCATGATGTCTACCACATTTCAGCTTTCACAACTGATTATAGTACAGAATTATGTTATAACCACATTGTGAGGAAATCTCAGGGTATGGGCTATGTACTCATAAAAAAATGTTTAAATGATAGTGTTTTTAAAACTACTGTCACTCTTTAATGATTTTATTCCTTCTCCCTATGTGTCCCCCACTATAGAGTCCAATATTGTAACAAAAAAGGGTAGCTAAGCAAAACAAATCAATACATTGTTTATATAGGAGAATGGATGCCTTATTCTATACAGTCAGAAAATTGCTTTTTCTGGGGAGGGGATTCAAACTCAGGCTTTCTTGACTTTGGTTAAGTGCTCTATACACTACCCATCTACACTAACATTTCCTAGATTATGGGTACCTCCTTTCCTCCCCATAGTTTGCTACTATAAAAAGTGCTGCTATAGATATTTTGTAAATGTGAGGCCTTTCTGTCTATCCTTTACCTTTTTGGAAAATAATGTTCGAAAGCTTAATTTTGGACTTGATGTCAGGAAAAACTTCTAAACAATTAGAGCTGTTCAAAAGTGGATTAGGCTGCTTCAAATGTTATTTTTTGAAGCCTTCAACTTTTGTTATTTTTGTCAAGTTACTTCAGTTATACTTGACTCTTTATGAGGCCATTTGCGGTTTTCTTAACAAAAATAATGGAGTGGTTAGCCATTTCTTTTTCCAGAAAATTTTACAGATGAGGAAACTGAGGCAAACAGCATTAAGAACTCCTTAAGGATAAATTATTTGCAAAGACTGGATAACCACTTATTGAGGATTTTATAGTGAGGATTTCTTTCTTGTGTGAATTGTACCAGACCCTACTGAGATCCCTCCCAATTCTAAAATTCCAAAAAAAACCCTCATTTAAAAATTTGAGGCTGAACATTAAGTAACTTGTCCAACATACAATAAGCAGAACCAAAATTCTAACCCAGGTTCTTGAAATCCAAATCCATAGTTGTTTCCAAGTTGCCATATTGTCTTCATGACTTTTTGTGACCAAAAAAATGAAATAATCACCAGTGGGCAGTCAGTCCTCTAAGGAGGAGCATTTGTGTACTTAACCCATTTTCAAACCGTTTCCAGATAGAACTGGGGCTCTATGGGCATAATCTTTGAGTAGTTCCAGGTCAGGATGGCTCACCAGAGAGGGGATTTAAGAAGGTGGGGTTTGTTATAAATAATAAGTATTGTTTCCTATAAAAGAGCCAGCTTGACATATGTTTAAATCATGAAACAGTTCCTTCAAGAGGTTCCTATTGCCTGTCCTATTCTTAATCCATAGCTTCCTCCTCTAGGTGCCTTCAGCACAACTGCTGTTGATTATCTATCCTGCTTCCAACCTGCTGGGCCTAACCCAAATTCCCTTTTTCAGTCACTAAAAATCTTGACAGAGCAAATGTTGTTCTTAACTTTCATTTAGTCCCTAGTCCTTCATCTTGGTCACCCTCTGGATGGCACTCAAGTTTATTAATGGCCTGTCTAAAATTTTATACTCACAACTGAACACAATATTCTCAATGTGGTCTGACCAGGACAGAGTAAAGCAAGACTGTTGCCTTTCTAGCTTAGAATTTTATTTTTTTATATAACCTATTTGCTTTAACTTTTTGGACTGATATGTTACTCTGTTGACACATTGCCCTCTACTAATGTTTCCTAATTGTTATTATAAGAACTATTGTCTATATTGTCTATATGCCTCTCTTATTTTGTGCTTGTGAACTTCATTTTGGGGGCCCAAATTTATATTTATCCCTACTTAATATCATTTTCCTGGATCTGGCCCAATATATTAGCTTAGCTAGTTGAAGTTGCTAAGTTGAAGTTGGAAGAACCAATTTGAATAAATTTTAATCTAGATTTTATTTTCATTATTAATTAAGGACTAATTTGCTGCTAAGTTATAAATGATGGAATCTTCTCATTTCTTTCTTGTCATAGATTCAGTCTGACATGCACTCTATATTTGGGGAAAGTAAACTTCAAAGGAATTAGAAGATGGGACTATCCGATGGACTGAGATGCTTTGGATGAAGTCAGTCTAGGAGGAATAAGACATGTTCAAGAATGAAATCTAAAGGCTTGAAATTTAAACAATTCCAAGGAAAACAGGATATATCTGAAGAGACTGATGTTAATGAATAGGGAATTCACCTTAGATTTAACTTATATTTAAACACACACACACACACACACACACACACACACACACACACACTCCAAGAGTGTGACATGAGGATATGAGAGTGGAGGCTGGCCTGGAAATCATATGAAAAAACACCAGTGGTGGGACTAGACAGAAGCAGCAGCATTTTTGAAATCTCTCAAGCCAGATATGCTAAGGAAACATGGCAAATGGTCAGAAAGAGATTACAAGGGATCCTTAGGCTAGCCCTGGACATAGGACTGAACACTATTTGGAAAATCTATTGCCTGTGTCCAGTTCTGGGTCATAGTTCAGGGATGGAAGGAGTACTTTTGGGAGGGAGGGAGGGAGGGAGGGAGTAAGAGAGAAAGAGAGACAGAGACAGAGAGAAACAGAGAGACAGAGAATACCCCAAGGAGCACTATCATTTTTGATCACAAGGGATCAGAAAACCTAAAAAAAAAGTATTACTTCTGGTCCCAAGGAAGGAGGAACCCTAAGGACCAGTATTAACTGAAATCCTAAGGAGTTAGGAACAATTCCTGGATAAAGACCAGAGTGACATACCAGGAACAAATGACCATATCTTTCACAAATCACAGCATCTTGGAAGCTCAAAAAAAAAAAAAAATCCCAACTCTAGAACTAGCTCTGAAAATAACAGTATGAAATTGCCTGAAACTTTGAGTCAGTTCCCCTTCTCCATCTCTCCCCAGTGGGAACAGAGCCCAATTTTAACATAAATTTCAAAATCAAGAAGTAAGGTAGAAACAACAACAGAAAAAGAAAGATCAAGATGCAAACTCATAAGAAGATAATAAAATCAAAATAGCCAAAAGCTATAAGCAAAGCTTTAAAAGAGAATATGAACTGAACACAAGTTGAACAAAAATTGCTGGGAGAGCTACAAAAATTATTTTCAAAATCAAGTAAGAGTGATAGAGAAAAATTAGATAAAGAAATGAGATCAGAGGAAGATTATTATGAAAGATTGTCAAAAGAGACACAAAAATACTGAGGAAAACACATTAAAAACAGACTTAACCAAATGGGAAAAGAGGTAAAAAAGCCCACTTGAAAAAATAATTTCTTAGTAAATAGAATTGAGCAAGTGGAAGCTAATGACTCCATGAGACATTAGGAAATAATAAAACAGTCAAAAGAAAGGAGAGGAGGAGAAATGTGAATCATTTCACTGGAAAAGCAACTGACCTAGAAAATAGATCAAAGAAAAATAATTTAAGAATTATTGCACTACCTGAAAGTCATGACCAAGGAAATAGTCTAGATGTCATATTTCAAGAAATTATCAAGGAAAACTGATCTGATATCTTACAACCAGTGGATAAAATAGAATCCACACATCACCACTTGAAAGAGATCCCAAAATAAAAACTCTCAGGAATATTATAGCTAAATTCCAGTGCTCTCTGGTTAAGGAGAAAATATTACAAGCAGTCAGAAAGAAACTGTTAAAATACCTTGGAGCCACAGTCAAGAACATACAACAATTAACAACTACCATATTAAAGAAACAGAGAGCTTAGAATATGATATTTCAGAAGGTAAAAGACCTGGGATTAGAACTAAGAATAACCTACCCCACAAAAATGAGTATAAATCTAACAGGGGAAAAAAATGGGCATTTAATAAAATAGAAGACTTTCAAGCATTCCTATTAAGACAAGAGAAGAATATACATATATACAGGAAAAAAGAGGCAAAGTAAAATGCAAGCAAACAACAGAAAGAGTCAAAATGCTATGTTGTGAATCACACTCAGTTTCCAGCATCTCTGGTGTAGATGGCTCTCTTCATCTCTGAACAACTGGAACTGATTTGAACCATCTCATTGTTGAAGAAAGCCACATCCATCAGACTTGATCATCATATAATCTTGTAGTTGCCATGTAAAATGATTGCCTGGTTCTGCTCATTTCACTCAGCATCAGTTCATATAAGTCTCTCCAGTCCTTTCTGAAATCATCCTGTTGATCATTTTCTTACAGAACAATAATATTCCATAACATTCCTATATCACAATTTATTTAGCCATTCTCCAATTGATGGGCATCCATTCAGTTTCCAGTTTCTTGCCACTACAAAGAGGGCTGCCACAAACATTTTTGCACATGTGGGTCCCTTTCCCTCCTTTAAGATCTCTTTGGGATATAAGCCCAGTAGAAACACTGTGTATCAAAGGGTATGCACAATTTGATAACTTTTTTTTAACATAGTTGCAAATTGCTCTCCAAAATGGTTGGATCCATTCACAGTTCCACCAACAATGTATTAGTGTTCCACTTTTCCCATGTTCCCTCCAACATTCAAATTAGACAATATTCTAAAATTTGTGGGATGCAGCCAAAACAGTATTTAAGGGAAATTTTATATCTTTAAATGTAAGTATCAATAAAAGAAAGGAAGAACATATTAATGAATTGGCAATACAGGGGGAAAAAAAGCCTAGAAAAAATTTATATCTTCAATTACAGTCAATTCAAAATGAAAATCCTAAAAATCAAAAGAGAAATTAACAAAATTTTTAAAAGGAACTGCTAAATTAATAAATAAAGCTAGGATCTGGTTTTATGGATGAGGGGATGATTTTTTAAAAAAAGATATATTAATAGAATCAAAAATGAAAAGGATGAATGTACCACCAGTGAAGATGAAATTAAAGTGATTTTAGAAGTTATTTTGTCTAATCATATGCTAGTAAAATTGACGATCTAAATAAAATTGATGAAAATTTATGAAAAAACCCTGCAGATTAGCAGAAGAGAAAATAAAATACTTAAATAAGCCTATCTTATACAAATAAGTTATAAGAACCATCAGTTCTTCCCTAAGAAAAAAATTCTCAAAACCTAAAGAATTTACCACTGATTTCTACCAAACATGTAAAAAAAAACAATTCATTTCAATATTACATAAATTATTTGAAAAAATAAGTAAAGAAGGAGTCTTACTAAATTTCTCTTATGAAATGGGTCCCTAAACCAGGGAGAGCAAAAACAAGAGAAATTAAACTATAGATAAATTCCTTTAATGAATACTGATGCAAAAAAAAATTAAATACTAGTAAGATGATAGAAATATATCACAAAGATCATGCACTATGACCAAGTGGAATTTATGCCAAGAATATAAAACTGATTCAATATCAATATAATTGACCATATCATTAACAAAAACAACAAAAGTCATATGACTATATCAACAGAAGCAAAAAGCCATTGATAAAATATAACACCCATTCTTTTTTAAAGCTACTAGAAAGCATGTGAATTAATGGAGCTTTTCTTTAAAATGATAAGTAATACCTACCTAAAACCAAAAACAAAGACTACACAGATAAACTACACAGATAAACTTGAAGCCTTCCCAACAAGATCAGGAGTAAAGCAATGATGTCCATTATCACTGATAGTTTTCAAACTTATACTAGAAAAGCTAGGTGTAGCAATAAGACCAGAAAAAGAAACTGAAGGAATAAAAAAATAGATAGTAACAAAAAACAAAACATCATTCTTTGCAGATGATAATGATAGTGTACTTAGAGAATTCTAGACAATCAACTACAATTGATCGAGACATCAAATTGATCAATATAATCAAATATAACAATTAAGTTGCAGAATATAAAATAAAACCACATATCATAGGCATTTCTATATACTACCAACACAACACAGCAGCAAGAGTCAGAAAGAGAAATTTCATTTAAAATAATGGTAGACAATATAAGATAACTGCCAAATCTAAACAACTGGAGAAATAGTAATTCTTTGTGAGTAAGCTAAAGTAACATGATATAATGATATATATGATTTTGATATATTATGATAAATAATTTTCACATAATATGATATGTCATTATAACAAAAATAACAATTCTCCCTAAGTTAATTTGCTTATTTGATGCCATACCAATCAAACTACTAAATTATTATTTATAGAGCTGGGGAAAAAATAGGAAAAAAACATTTTGAAGAACAAAAGATCAATAACATCAAGGGAATCAATAAAACAAATGTTAAAAAAGATGGACTAGCAGTTTCAAATTTCAAACTATAATACAAAGCAGTAATCATCAAAAAAAAATCCAGATTAAAAAATATAGAATTGTTGATCAGTGGAATAGATTAAATACATAATACACAGTAGTTAATGATGATAATAATCTAGTGTTTGATTCAAAGATCCAAGCTTTTGGGATAAGAATTTAGAATTGGCAGGAAAACTGAAAAGCAGTTTGGTAGAAAGTAGACATAGCTCAGCATTTCACACCATATACCAAAATAAGATAAAAATGGGTTAATGATTTACACATAAAGGGTGATATAATAAAGTTTGCATAGCAAGGGGAAAAGTGCCTGTCAGATCTATGGATAAACTAGGAATTTATGTCCAAGCAAGAGAAGAGAGAATCATAGGATGTAAAATGGATGATTTTAATTATATGAAATTAAAGAGCTTTTGCAAAGCATAACCAATGAAGTTAAAATTAGAAGAAAACAGGAAAGCTAGGGTGGGGGGAAATTTTCAGCAAGTTTCTCTGATAAAGGCCTCATTTCTCAAATATATTGGGAACTCAGCCAAATTTATAAAAATTGGACTCATCCCCAGTTGATAAATGGTCAAAGAATATGAATAGGCAGTTTTTAGAAGAAATCAGAACTTCACTAGTCACATTAAAAAAAAAATGTTCTAAAAATCACGAGTGATTAAAGAAATGCAAATTAAAACAACTCTGTTATACTATCTCATACTTATATTGGCTAACACAATGGGAAAAGAAAGTGATGAATAATGGAGAAGATGTGAAAAAATTGGGACACTAAGATATGTTAGTAGAGTTGTAAACTAGTCGAACTTTCTGGAGAGCAATTTAGAACCACTTCCAAACAGCTATAAAATACCCATACAATTACCAAATCTGTATTCCAAAAAGATCAAAGAAAAGAGAAATGGTTTTATTTATATAAAAATATTTATAACATCTCTATTTATATTGGCAAAGAATTGGAAATTAAGGGAATGCCATTAACTGGGCAATGCCTAAACACGTTGTAGCATATACATTGTGATAGCATATAGTTGTGATAGAATACTATTGTGCTATAAACAATTATGAGCAGGATGATTTCAAAAAAAATCTAGGAAGATTTATATGAACTAATGCAAAGTAAAGTGAGTAAGATAAGAGGAACATTGTACAAAGTAATAGCAATATTGTTAAGGATGATCAACTATGAAAGACTTAGGTACTCTGATGAAGACAATAAACCAAGACAATTCCAAAGGAGCTATGAAAAAAAAAATGCTACCCACCTCCAGAGAGAGAATTAATGAACTCTGAAAACAGATTGAAGTGTTCTCTTTTTCTTAACTTTATTCTTCTTGTTTTATTTTTTGGTCTGTATTTTCTTTTGCAACATGGTTAATATGGAAATATGTTTTGCATAAACTCACATGTATAATCAACATCAAATCAGTTGCCTTTTCAAGAAAGGAGAAGTGAATAGAAAGGAGAGAGATGATTTAGAACTCAAAATTTTGAAAAATGCATGTTAAATTTTTTACATTGTTTACATTTTTTACATGCATGTTAAATTGAGAAATATTTAACAAAGTAAAAATATGTTAGGGAAAAATATATGTAATGCATTGCCAAATTTTATCATTTGCATTTTTGCAACATCTCTTATATATGTTTTCTTCTTTCCAGTTATGTAGCTAACACCTTAGTCCAGGCTCTCATTACTTCTATTTTGAAATGATACTATTGATTATATTCTAATTGTTTTCCCTGCCTCATATCTCTCTCCACTCAATTGAGTTGAGAAAATAATTTACCTCAAGTATAGATTTATGTGTCACCTTCCTATTCAATGAGCTCCAATGACTTGCTATTACTTCTCAAAAAAAATACAAATTCTTCATTTTTCATTTAAAGTCCTTCCCCAGATTCTTTCAACCTTTCAGTCTCCTTCAGCTAGGAACCAGATACAGTGGCTGACTTCCTACTTGTTTTTCTTTGCACAAGAGGCACCATCTGCCATCCTTCTGCCTTTGCCCTGACTATCCTCCATACCTAGAGTGTTCTCCCTACCTCCACTTCTGGCTTCTCCATCTTCTTTCAAAAATTAATTACTTTTTAAAGGAGGCTTTTCATCATTCCTTCATGTACTAGCTTTTCCCTCTAAGATTATCTTCCTTTTACTCTGTCAATATACATATACATGTACATATATATATATATATATAACATTGAAATTCATGTAATGCATGTGTGTATATCTGTATATACAATATATTCAATTTCTTATACCTTATCTTCCTCAACTAAAATGGAAACTCCTTAAGGACAGAGGTTGTTTTTATCTTTTTCTGTACCTCTAGCACTTTGAACAGTGTCTGGCACATAGTAGGAACTTAAATTCTGTTTGACTGACTGATAAGGGCAAATGATTAGAAAAAGACAAATGTTCTGATTTTCCCAAAAATAAGAGAAGAGTCTGCAGATTAGAGTTAGAGAATCTGATTTAATGAATGGAAAATTTTTAGTAGGGAACATTAAAGAAAAAGTTGTTGAACATCTAGCAAGAGAAGTAATGATTAATTATAAAGAGCCTGCATGTACATATAAAAAATAAGTCATATCAGACTAAGCTTATTTTTTCTTTTTCCTTTCTTCTTTCCTTCCTTTCTTTTTCTTTCCTTCCTTTTTCCCTACTTTCCCTCCCCTTCCTCCCTACTTTTCCTCCCCCTCCTCTTCCTCCTCTTCCTCCCCCTCTTCCTCCTCTTCCTCCTCCTCTTCCTCCTCCTCCTCTTCCTCCTCCTCCTCCTCCTCCTCCTCCTCCTTCTCCTCCTCCTTCTCCTTCTTCTCTTCCTTCTCTTCCTTGTTCTCCCCTTCCTCCTCTTTTTCTTCTTCACAAGGTCATAAATTGTTGTATATATTGTTGATCTAAATTTTGGCAAGGTTTTTTAAAATAGTATTTTATTTTTCTAAATATATGTAAAGAGAATTTTCAACATTCATTTTTGTAAGATCTTATGGTAAGATTTTTCTCCCTCCCTTCATAACCTCTTAGTTGTAGGTTAAAATGATATGGATTTGATATAGGTTAACCATGTGCAATTTTTTTAAACTTATTTCCATATTTGTCATGATATGAAAGAAAAATCAGATCAAAAGGAAGAAAAAAAATGAACAAACCAACAACAAACAAGCAAACCAAAAAAGGTGAAAATATATGCTTCAATCCACATTCAGTCTCTATGGTTCTCTCTCTGTATGAGGATGGCATTTTCCATGCCAAGTGGAAAGTAAAGCTTTTGATAAAACATTTCATATTATTCTTGTAGAGAATATAGAGATTGATATGTACTAAATTCAGAACTGGTTTGATGACCAATTTCAAATAAAGTAATAATTAATGATTTAATGTCAATATGGAAGAAGATAGTCAGTAAAGGACTCCAAGAATCTTTTCCTGACTCAGTCATATTTATATTTTTATCAATGACTTGGATACAAGGATAGATAGAATGTTCATTGGACATGTAAGTGACACTTAGATGAATATGTGGAGATAGCTGATAGTTTAAATGTCCAAGTCAGAATCCAAAAATAATTTGACTATCCAGTCATATATAGCCATAGCCATAACATAGGGCTAAATCGATTAAGATGAAATTTAACAGGGAATAAGTATAAGCCATAAGTCTTACATGAGTACAAAAACTAACTTCATAAAGACAGACTAGGAGAAGTATGATTAGACAGCATCTTTTTGTGTCTCAGATCTAGGGATCTCAGTGGACTACAAGCTAATTATGGGTCCATAGTAAGACATGGCAGCTAAAAACAATAGCTTGTTCATTCTTTGATTGAATCAGCAGACTCACAGATTTTAAGAACAGGGAGAAGATAGCCCTATTATATGCTCTGAACTATTTTCTCTAAAATATTATGTTCAGTTCTGTGTGCCATGGTTAAAGGACAGTGATCATTTGGTGATTGAACAGAGGAGAGACACCAGAATAGTAAAGGGACTTCATTATATGTTGTATGGGGTTAGGGTAAAGTAACTGGAGAGATTTACTCTGAAGAAAAGACTTGGTGAGTGGTGGAAGGGATTTAATAACTGTGTTTGAATATTTGAAGGGCTGTCATATGGAAAGGGAATTATTAGATTTGAATTAGAAGCAAGGGATAGAAATAGCAAATAGGCAAATTTAGGTTTAATGTCAGGAAAAGTTTAATAAAAATCAGAGCTATCTAAAAGTGAAGTGCCTTAGGTGATAGGATTCCCTTTTTTGGAAATCTTCAAGAAGTTGGCTGAACATTTGTCAGGTATACTGTCATGTGGTTCTCCTTTTTTGGGTACAAGTGGAATTACATGGCTGCTGGAGGCCCTTCAAATTCTCAGTTGTGATTTTGTAAGATCCTTTTGAATCCTTATTCTGTCATCTAACATGTTATCAGTCCTTCCCAGTTTTCTGGCACTGGAAAATTTGAAAAATATCTTCTTGTATATTCTTAGTGATCCAGGGAGGGTTTTCCAATAATGTTCCTTCGTTGCCCATGGAACACACCTCTAAATTCTGATCCTATGCCCCCCACAACGAATGCACCTGTGCAGCATATGCCTGCACACATGTATTCCCATTTTTTGTTCAAATTCAGAAGAATGAAAACTAAGTATAAGTATTCCCTTCCCATTAGGATAGGTACTTAGAATCCATTTCTTGGTTTGTTCTCCATCATTATCACAAAATTCTTTGAGCCTGCACTCAATGCTATAATATGAGAACTCTGTGCTTTTTGGGTCATGAGAGAGGTTCTCGTGCCCCAGACGGAGCCTCTTAGATTTTCCTCCCAGGCAAGAGCTAATGACCTCCTGGCCTGGCAAATTCCCCTGATGGCAGGCCATTTGGTGAAATGTCCAAAATGTGGAAAGTCAGTGCTGTTCCCTACTTCTGCTAGGAAAGGTATTAGAAGGGCAGGTCTCCCCTTCCCCTAACCTTTCCTCTCCAGCTACTGGAACATCTCCAGCTTTCCTCTAGGGAGATTTGAGTCTGTTTTCAGATCACACAGATCAGAGCTGCTGGCCCCTATATTCAGATCTTAGCTGGTGCTAGGGCCTGACTCATTTTTGGTTCTCTGAGATGAATGATGAAGAAGGCCAGAAGCGAAGTAGGATGTGAAGGAAGGGGGAAGTTGAGGCAGGTTCAGAGTTGAGGAAGAATTAATTGTGGGCTTAGCTATCTGTCTTACCTGAAGATGAAGAGAGAGGGGGAGAGTGAGAGACAGAGACAGAGACAAAGAGAGAGAGATGACAGAGACAGAGACAGAGAGAAGGGGAGAGGGAGGGAGAGAGAGAGAAGAGAGAGAGAGAGAGAAAGAAAGAGAGAGAGAGAAGAGAGAGAGAGAGAGAGAGAGAGAGAGAGAGAGAGAGAGAGCGCTTTTTTGGTAATTTTCCATGCCATATTTGGCCTAACACCCAAAGAAACCCAGATCCCCTTGCTCTTTTATTCCTGAGTCACTCAAACAGAGAAACAGAAGCTAACTTCCAGCTGCACCTGTCTAATAAATGGATTCTGAAAATCAGTCATTTGGGCTGCCTGGGTTTCATTTGTTTGTTTTGGTTTGTGTCTACTGACCAAGTGTGGAGATGCAGAAGCAGGACTGGGTAGGTCAAGAGGAAATCATTTAAGGAAATGCAGCCAAGGGCACCTCCACCCCTGTGTACCCCACCCCTATGCTCAGGCCATTCTCCCCTTGACCGACTTTTTTGAATTAAGATCTGATTGAAAGGCTTCAATTGTTCTTGAAGAAGACAGCTGCCCAGAGGGTGGGTAAGAAATAATTTTCCAGGCTGAAAGGAAGAAATATTCTACAATGGAAAAATGAAATTAATAAACAAACAAAAAATCAAAATTAAAGCATAAAATCTAGAATCAAGAACCTAGTTTAAGTCCCATTACTAAGGCAAGTCATCAGTCTCCCTGTCTTTAAAATGTGGTGGGGAGGGGAAAAGATATAATGTGAAAGGTCCCTTTTAGCTCTAAATCTATGAGTTTAGGAAGCAGACTTATATCTGATCTATCAGACAACCCCATAATCACAACATCATAATTTTAGAATTTAGTCTTCTGATATTTACTGTCCCTGTAACTTTTAAAAAGTCATTTAATTTCTCTAGGCCTCAACTTCCTAATCTGTAAACTAAGGGGTACCGGATTGAATGGCCTCCAAAGTTTTATAAGCTCTCTGTGATTCTTGTTTTATAGACTCAGAAACTGTCTCAAAGGAGTTTCAGAGTTGGGCTGGAACGGAAGGCTCCTGGTCACTCATCTACTGCTTGTTCTATTACATCTAAGATTTCTTCCAGTGCAGGGTGCCTATCAGCCTCTTGGTCCATTTAGCCAGAATTAAACCAGCAGCCACAGATGGAAGTTAGCATAGGCCTCTGCTCTACTATTAGAGTTTCTGTGTTGGGGTATAAAGAGAGCTTTAGAATGCTTGTCTCAAACAATGGACTGCTCTTTTCTGGGAGAGGTAGTTGGGGAAGAAAAAGGAAGTTAAAACAAATGGAACAGCCAGTTGCTGAGCCCGAACATCATTTATATTTCAATCCCTGGTAATGCCATATAGGGCTAGAACATGAAACCCTGTAAGTCCTACCAGTAACTGCATCATTCCTGACCTATCAAGCAATGGTCATTTGGCCTGATCCTACTCTTGGTCTTTTGAGAATAGTTATGGGTAGGGGAAGAGCTTTTTATTAAAGCTTTTTATTTTTCAAAACATATGCTGGATAATTCTTCAACATTAATCCTTGCAAAACCTTATATTCCAATCCTCCCTCCCCCTTCCCCAGCCCCATTCCCTAGATGGCAAGTAGTTCAATATGGTAGAAGTAGATGTTAAATCCAATATATGCATACATTTTATACAATTATCTTGCTGCACAAGAAAAGTCAAATCAAACCAGAAAAAAATTAGAAAGAAAATAAAATGCAAGTAAACAATAAGAAAAAGAGTGAGAATGCTATGTTGTGAACCACCCTCAGTTCCCATAGTCCTCCCTCTGGATGTAGATGGCTCTCTTCATCACAAGGCCATTGGAACTCTTCTGAGTCATCTCATTGCTGGAGATGGCCAGGTCCATCTGAATTGATCATCATATAATTTTGTTGCTGTGTACACTGATCTCCTGGTTCTGCTCATTTCACTTAGCATCAGTTCCTGTAAGTCTCTCCAGGCCTTTCTGAAATCATCCTGCTGGTCATTTCTTACAGAACAATAATATTCCATAACATTCATATACCACAATTTATTCAGCCATTCTCCAGTTGATGAGCATCCACTCAGTTCCCAATTTCTTGCCACTACAAAAAGGGCTGCCACAAACATTTATGTACATGTGAGTCCCTCTCCAGGATGTAGACTTTGGTTCACAGTTGGGACCATAATATCTAAGATCTAACTATGGTTTAACATTGTATAGGATTGTTACAGATGGCCAATGTTTCCTGCTTCCCTTTCACTCCACCCTAGTGCAGGAATACCTGAGGGATCCTAAGATCCTCCCCTATGTAGAAGAGACCCTTATCTATTCATATTTTATATTTTAGTTTGAGGCTTTTATGACTTGAAAGCATAAATCAAAAGAGGACTAGAAGGGACCTCAGAGACCATTTAGTCCAATGCCATCATTTCAAGATGATGAAACCAGTGCTCAGAGAGATTGGGACTTGGCCAAGATCTCATAGGTAGTAAGTAACAGAAACAGAATTTAAACCCAAATCCCTTAGTCCCAATTCCACAGTACCACACTATACTCCCCTGACTGATCTTTTTCTATATTTTTGGTTCTATCCAAAGTACCTTTTTTCCCTCTTGCCTTACAAGTTCCACAGCCAGATACCAAAGAAAACTCCTTGAACATAGTAAGTACTTAATAAGTGCTTGTTGAATGAATAAATGAGCCTTCACGATCCTTTAGAACTCATTATTCGGCAAAATAAAGATTTGTCTAGATATAATAGCTAGATAACATATAATACATATGTTAGATATATAGACACTAGATAATGTATAATAATATCTAATATCAAAATAAAGAAGGTCTAGACTATATTAAGGGGATCATCTTAGTAGATTTGGGAACTACATAGGTTAATAAATATAAGATTTGCTAGATACAGCTTCTAGTAGCTCAAGAAAACTGTTCAATTTTAAGTATGAATCCCAGAATTTGACAAATGCTACAAGTCAGGGTTTGATTTATTGTTTTCCTGATTGTCTAGACTTAAGAAACTGAGGAAGAAAATGTTAATAATTCAGATTACAATTAAAAGTGTTTCATGTATACATTTTTTTTTCCTTTTGAAGGGTCAGTTGTTCAACATGTAACAGCACACTAATGGATCATATAGCTCTTGACCTCAAGGAATTTGCAACTTGTAGGGAGAGAAGGTCAGTATACAAATAGGTTTAATACAATCCAGAAGATGAATGCTCCATAAGAGAGGTACAAAGTGAATTCAGAGAACAAAGAGATTCTTTTAGCTAGGAAAACCAGAAAAGTCTACCTGGACAAAGGTAGCCTGTAAAATGAAAGTACCTTCAAAGGTAGCTTGAAGGATGATGCTAAATACTTTAAAGCACTGGCCTTCCCAGGGAAACTCTAACCTTCTGTAGCACCATTTCTTTAAAGTCTAGAGCTATAACATAGACAAATCCATGCATTTTTCAGATAATGATACTGAGGCCAAGAGAAGCTAATTGATTTTTCCCAAGTTACCACTAATCATAATAGAGTTTATATTTAAACCTGTCCTCTGCATACAAATCTGGTGTTCTT
Source organism: Antechinus flavipes (assembly GCF_016432865.1). Lineage (NCBI taxonomy): Eukaryota > Metazoa > Chordata > Mammalia > Dasyuromorphia > Dasyuridae > Antechinus > Antechinus flavipes. The sequence goes on along the minus strand of NC_067399.1, from coordinate 220,421,811 downwards.
TCCACTATCAATAAATCTAGAAACATTAATTACCTACTATGTCCCAGGCACTGCCCTAAACTGGAGATATAAAGAGAGGCAAAAGACAATTTCTGCCCTCAGAGATGGAATTCACACTCTAATGAGAGAGACAAACAAATACATAATAAATAAAAAATAATTAACAGAGGAGAAGACATTAGAATTAAGAGGGATTGGGAAAATTCCTACAGAAGATAGGATTTTAGTTGGGACTTAAGAAGATTAGGAAGATCAATCTGTAGGTAGAGATAAGGATATCACCCTCTCTCATTTTACAATTGAACAAAGTTACTGGCATGGGAAAGTCTGTTCCAAGATGCTTCAGCAAGTCATTAGCAGTCATTATAACCCTGGAATCTCCAAATTGCACAGCTAGGTCCTCACTAGTATATATAATCAATCTCATGACATGGTCTTCCATTGTATATTTCCATTGGGTTAGAACCAATTACCAGATTTTACATAATTATATCTTCAAATAGTGCAAATTCAAATAAGTGATGACTTCAATGGATTCATTAGTTACATTTATCTAGATCAGGCTATATATGAACATTGTGCTAGATGTCAAGAGACCAAGTTTCTAGCCCCATGTTTGCCACTAACTAGTCTTAAGTACTCTGGGTCTCAGTTTACTCATTTGTAAAATGAGAGGCTTGGACTAGGTCTTGAACCTTCCTTCCAGCCCTTCCATTATATGATACCTAGGGTGTTACCTGGACACCAGACTGTGATGGGGTGACTGGGAGAAGTGAACTGAGCTGGAGCTCTAGTATTTCTCCTTTTTTAGAACTTGTTGTGAATTTTCCCCAATACCTTTTTCCAATTCAGGGGGCTAAGTAGGCAAAGGTTTTAAGCATTCTAGGTTTTCACAGTGTTTCTCATTTGCTAAGAAAATATTTCACTGAAGTATGTGTAACACATGTTGCTTTGATACACTTCTATAAATTGTAGCCTTGTACAGCCTTGCATTTTATAGTGTGATATGATGGCTTATAAATATATTATTAATATCTCAGTTGTGCAGCAATGATATTAGCACAAGACTAACTCTCCTGAATACATTTTTTTAAAATAAAGAATTTCATTCACAATAGAGCATTGAAATGGCATCAGCATTTCTGGGGTTTGTTCTCTGAAGGTCAGGGAGTGGGAGAAAAAATTAAATATTATATATATATATAATTGTTATTCACATACTTTCCTTTCTTATTTATGTTTGCCCCACCTTCTAATATCCTTTTGAGGAGAAATCTCAATCTCTCTCTCTCTGTTTTCCTCTCTTTTCTTTTCTCCTTTTCTCTCCCTTCCTCCTCACTCCTTATCTTTCCTTCCTTCTATCCTTGTTTGCCTGCCAGTCTTTCAATCTGTCTTTTACTCCTTCTTTTCTCCTCCTTTCCCTGTCTTTTCCTCTCCCAGTCTACCTCCCTTCTCCCTACTCTTGTCATTCATACAAGCATTATACTACACACCCGCTCCCTTCCCCCATTGAAACTATGAAGAAAATGGCCAGCAGAGTCTCCTCAGGGGGCTTTTAGAATATTCATCAATTTCGCAGCTGGAGGCAGAGTACTTTCTTTAAGGGAAGAGTTTTTGCATAAAGAAAAATGTATTTTATTTTAACATATTTAGTATGTATTGGACTACCTGCTATCTAAGGGAGGAGGTGGGGGAAAGAGGGGAAAATTTGGAACAGAAGGTTTTGCAAGAGTCAATGTTAAAAAATTATCCATGCATGTGTTTTGTAAATAAAAAGCTTTAATTAAAAAAAATAAGGAAAAAATGTACTTCCTCCCCCTCTCACTCACCCCACCACAAGACAAAGGATTGATTTAAAGGTACAACAAGTCCTAATCTGCTAGCTGTGTACCCCCCAGTTACCCCTTTCATCTCCACCACTCCACCTGTCACCTCCACCCTTCTACAACACTGAATTCTGAGTTGCTTCAACAGAAAGCTGTTATTTTTCTCATCGAGATGAGGTTTTTCTAGTGAAAAAGGCAACTCCAACTTTGCCAGAAATTGGCATTGATTTGGCTCAGCAGTAGCTGCCTGGATCAACTTCTGAACAAAACTTACTTAATCCCCAAACTCAAAACTTGTAAGGCACTTCTAAATGTGAACATAATATCTACCACCTTTCAATGAGTGCAAATTGTTGTCTTCTTTCCCTCTCCTTTATTCTCTCTTTCACAAACATTAACATAAAAAATGATATTTCTATAGCATTTTAAGGTCTACAAAGCATTTTCTTTGTAACAACACGGATATAGATTAGGAGAAGTAATTGTAACTTGTCTGTCACCCAGATCAGATCTCTGGATAAGCCGGGGCCAGATTCAGTCTTGAAGGTTTAATAATAACTAATTCTCTCACGTGGCTCATGTTCCTGCCCAAAGAGTCTTCTTTCTGGAAACATTTAAATATGAAAATCTGAGGGTCTTCCCCTCCCAGATTGATTCTTTTATGAAGAATCTTCTCTCCCAATTCTTAGCTCACTTTTAAATTATTTGAATGGGTTTTGCCTCAAACAAAGAGACCTGGGAAAGACTTAGCTTAAAAAGACCAAGGTTTCTCACTGCATGTGGGGCCATCTCCTGTGGTCTTGACCTCTGTTTTGCCACTGGACTCCTGATGACTCTGGAGGAAAGAATGAGGCTGATGATTGCACAGCTTTGCCTCACTTTAATCCAATTCACTTGCAAGTCAGGACATCACTCTCCTGATGTCATCTGTCCTCTTTGAGAACAAAGGACAAACAACAACAATCTCTGGAAACATTTGAATTTGATGTGTTTCTAATTCTTTTCTAGGTAACCTCATTTTTCTTTGTCCTGCCAAGTTTAAACTAACAAAGCTAACAAAAACCTGGCACTCCTGACTTACTGTAACTTCTCTTAATTCCCAGCTGAGCCCTTCCCTCCTCAAGGTTGCTGGCAAGTCAATAGCTCTTCAGCAAATCTGTAAGATGCACATGGCTTGCAGTACAAAAGGTCCAAGTTGACTCCTCTACTTTGTGGCTTTCTATCATGCTATTCCTCAGTTAGGGGAATGTCGGCTTTTGGCTTCGGTCAATTTTGGTATTTTTGCTAGCTCACATTGCTTTGCCCAAGAACTTTTCTATTGTTGTTTTTTTTACCCCTAGACCTACAATCTCTCCCTGGCATCCTCTTTCTTATTATATCACCATCTGCCTCCTGTTCTTCAGCAAAGAATTATAGCTGTTACAACCAGGTAACCGGGTCCAACACACTTCTGATTCTAATTTATATATCTTACCTCTTTTGTTAAAGTTAAAGGCAGGAGTGTGCTGATAAGTGATCAACAACTAACTCTCTGGGAAAAAATGTACAAGAGACACACTTAAATTTCTTAAGACTAAAAAGCAACATAATTAAAAATGAAGCCTTGATTTTTAGCATTTGATGATTTCCAAAGTATAAATTTAACAATTGACTCTCATGTGACAATCTGAGCCAGCTCCTACACACCATTGGGTCTACATTCAAGTTTGGTAACACGTGATAGGGTTCTTTAGATGGCTGTAAAGATTTCCAACCATTCTTTCCTTTAACAAAAGTTTCTATTCCTCACTCCTAGTGAGTTAGGGTAATAGAATTCCATTGGCTTCTACTCTACCTAAGAGTATAGACAGAGTTCTCCACTCTCCACAGGGTCAGAAATTCCCACTGAGTCTTTCTGAGGTTAAAGAAAAACAAAATCCTTTTCTATTTGTCTTTCCAATCCTATCATCTCTCCTGGTATCCAGTGTCAGATTGTCCAAATTACACAGAGGCTCAAATAAGTCTCAAAATGTCATTAGAAATGCTGCATCAGAGATATTTCTGTGCTAATTGAATATCTCTATGCTCTTCTTAAAATAGTGCAAGAATTTTTATCCTTATGAATGAATGAATGAAAAATAAAATCCATTTATGAGGCACTTAATTTTGCCAAGCATTATACTATATATTAGGGATGTAAATGCAAAGGGAGGCTGTATATTTCAATAGGTAGAAGCAATACTCATAGGGGAGTGGTGGCTGGGGAAGAATATTTTGGTTTGAGAACTCACTAGGATGGTAGGAGGATAGAAGAGTTGACTGACATCTTCAGTAACAATAGAAGTACTAATTTTATTATGGCTCTGCAGTTTGTGTATATGTAGGGTAGAGTTTAAGGAAGAGGAAATGGGGAAGGAAAATAGATAACAAGGTCCAGATTTGGAGGGTACAGTGGTCGACAGGTAGGGAAGAAGTCAAGAAAATGGTCACAATGGCATGCAAAAGCATGGTTAGGGCTGGCTGAAAATAGTGGAGACATATCATGCACTCATCAATTCCCACAGAAGAGATCATGGTCACACAACTAGTATATGTCAGAGACAGTATTAAAACTCTGGGTTGGGAGTGTGAAGACGTGGATTCACAGCCAGGTCAAGCAGATCACTCCTTGAAGCTGCAGTGGTAGCTTAGCAGGCTTAGGGGGCCAGCAAACCCTGTTATAGACCCAGTCCCCTGAAGACTCACTCTTCTGATCTTTCAGAACTCAAAAGGTTATTTTTTGGTAAGTTCTAACTCTAATATTCCTTTCCCTTTGATCAGGAAAACACAGGCAAACCAAGATACCCATTCATACATTGAATAAGATGGCAAAGGGATAGAAGAGGCAATGGTAGACTATGTGTTTATGGGCCACCTGGCAGAGAGAGGGAAGGTAATAAAGGACCAAGATTTCTCTCTTTTTCTCAGATACTTAGGGTATTTCATTATCCACATTTGAACACACCCAGGAAAAGAAAGATTGACTTAGCTGGCCAATTTTTTTGTCCACATGCTCTGTTTTGACTCAGTAGCCAGTCAAAAAGTTCTTTTCATCACCTTCAGGAATCAGACGAGAAAGAGAATAGCTGAATTGGAAATCTGAGCTTCGTCTTTGTACCTCCTCATGAGCTCCCAGAAACAGCCTCACCAAATATCCACTTATGTTTCTGGAGTCTTCATTGGCCAGTCTCCCATTACAGGTTTATACTGAGCATCTGTAGCTATTGTGAATCTTGAATCTCAAAAACCTCCCCCAATCCTCATCTCTAACTTCCACAATCCCCTTTTGTCTTCCATGCTATTTGAATTCAATACAATACAATAAGCATTTATTAAATGTTAATTCTATATAACACATTATGCTAATAATAAAAAGACTAAAAAAAAAAAAGTCCTTGCCTTCATAGAGTTTTTATCTACACACCATGCTTCCCAAAAAGGTTGATTTTCCTGGCAGCATTGATTGGTCAGCCTAAGTGTCATTGATCACATTTTTCAGCCTTGTCTCCTGTAGTCAGCAAAGTCCAAGAAGTTGACTCTAGGTAGAACTGAAGCCTTGGGATTGAGAACAGTTAATATTTCTGTTCCTATTATCACAGAAGGAAACCACTATACTATGTTCCTTTTGGTACTTTCTTGGTGAGTGGGATGCTCTTATTCAACACATTAATTCTTAGAGTGCTTTCTATTAGTCCTGTTATTATGCTTGCTGTCCACATTAGGAAAGGCATTATTATACTTTTTAATACCATGCAAGCCATTAGTAGGATATTCATTCATACCAACTGCATCATTCATTGATGACTTCAATCCTTGTACATAGTAAAGAACAAGAAACGAGTGGGCAAAATATTAGTCATGCTGGGTGTCTCTTCTCTGCAGATACAAAGAAGGCTGACTCTGTGGGTGTTGACTCCTTCAGTGCCAGCTTCACAGATACCATCATACATACATATTCAATTCTTCCTCCAGTCTCCTTCTGAGACTTTTTTGTAGCTTAGCTACTGAAGCATAAGGGGGATGAAGCAAACTTTTTTATTTTTTAAATTTTCAATAATATTTTATTTTTTTACAAATACATATAAAGATAGTTTTCAACATTCATTTTTGTAATACTTTGTGTTTCAAATTTTTCTCTCTCCCTCCCTTCCCAAGACAACAAGCAATATGATATAGATTAAATATGTTTTAAATATTTTAAATTTTTATATATTATTTCTAAATTATATTTCCATATATTTTTAATATATTTAAATTTTAAATTTATTTTTAATATATTTTTATATTTTAATATGTTAAATATATTTCCATATTTGTCATATTGTGCAAGAAAAATCGGATTAAAAGAAAAAAAATTATGAGAAAGAAAAAAACAAACAAAAAGGTGAAAATACTATGTTTCAATTCACATTCAGTCTCCAGAATGCCCTCTCTAGATGTGGATGGCATTTTTTGCCCCTGGTCTAGTGGAATTAACCTTGAATCCCTGCATTGGTTAAAAAAAAAAAAAAAAAAGCCAGGCCCATCACAGTAGATCATCATACAACCTTGTTATTATATGCAATGTCCTCTTAGTTCTACTCACTCCATTCAGCCTCAGTTCACGTAAGTCTTTCCGGCTTTTCTAAAATCAGTCTGCTTATCATTTCTTATAGAACAATAATATTTCATTACATTCATACATCATAACTTATTCAGCCATTACCCAGCTGAGGACATCTACTCAATTTCCATTTCCTTGCCATTATAAATAAGGTCTACTACAAACATTTTTGCATACGTGGAACCCTTTTTTATGATTTCTATAGAATACCGACCCAGTAGTGACACTGCTGGATCAAAGGGTATGTATGCAGTTTGAGCATAATTCCAAATTGCTCTTCAAAATGGTTGGATCATTTCACAACTCCACCAACAATTCATTAATGTCCCAATTTTCTCATATCCCCTCCAACATTTATCAGCATCTCAGCCAATCTGAGAGGTGTGAAATGGTACCTCAGAGTTGTATTAATTTGCATTTCTCTAGTGATTTAAAACTTTTTTGCATATGATTAGAAATGACTGGAATAAACCTTTTAATAGGGGTAAGGATAGAAACTGGACATGTGATTTCATCTATATAGATAATGCCCGAGTAAAGATTTTCCTTTTATGTGCCTTTCATATAGTTGCCAAATAACAAATATTTGTTGTATTGGACTTTATTAACTTTATTATGCCACAGTTTCCTTTAATTGTTCTGCCTCAGTTTCCCTGATTTTTCTGCCTCAATCTCCCTGGTTGCAACCAGCCTTCCTGACCATTAGAATTGATATAAAGTAGGACAGAGATAACTAGCCCTGACCATTAGCATTCCATAAAGCCATAAATTGTAGATAGGTTATTTAGAAATAGGTAAGCTTATCTTTTATTTCAGACTTCCTGGCTCCTAGATCCTCCTAAGTTATCAAGAATTTATGGTCCTTGCCCCCAACCTGTCAGAACTGAATTTATAGTCAGTTCCTGAAAAGTTCCCACTCACCAGTGCTCTACCTGTTTCCCCCTTCCTTCCCACCCCCACCCCCCTTTGTCTCTCCTGATCACTGGAGTCCTATAAAGAGTCCCTGGAATTCTTCACTCATTACTGAATGCTTTGAGATTGAGTCCCATTCACTCTGCTGGGGTCAACATGGATCCTATTTTGGTCCCAGACAATCTCTCCCTCTCAAATAAAATATTCAAATCTAATCTCTATCTTGCCTCAGTTTCTCCGGCATTACAACCTGTCATGGAAGAGGTAAGAAAGAATAAAAATCTAGAAAAGAGGAAGAAAGAGGAAAGTGGCAATTAGAGAAGAGGATAAGGAAGACTTTTGAGATTCAAGTTTCACAGTAATTAAAAACACACAGAATAACTATAATAGGGGACTGGCCAATGAGGGCTCAGTCCTCAGAGCATATTCAGATTAGCACCTTCTTTACAATTTATATCTTTGGAGAGTTGTTTAGAACAGGGCTTCTTAAACTTTTCCCACTTCAACCAAGAAATTTTTACATGACCGCAGGGATATATGATATAGAATAGATATATACAAATCAAATATTAACTGATAATAAGTGATAATTTTGCAAGCCCCACATTCAATTACAAGTATGACCTCACTTTAAATAACTTTGGTTTAGCGCACACAAAAATTAAGTTAATTTTTATAATTACTCAGAATTGTACAGTAAGTATGGGTCAAAAATAGAAATTAAACCTAAGCCCTTTTGCCTTTGAGGCACACTCTTTATCCGTTTAGACCATGCTGACTCTCAAAAATTTTAGTGTAACTCATTTTTGGTTTTCATCAAAGATGTTGATGTTAGGAGTTGTGCATTTTACTTATGAATGTAAGTTAAATAGAAAAAAATTTTCTCCATCGTGTGAGCCAACTTTGAAGCAAATATAGAGAACTCTGAGAATGACCAGATTCTAGTATGTCTAACTAAGTAGAGTTAGTCTCCGTGTGTCACAGCCTCTGTGATATGTCATTAAAATTAAATGGGATAAAGGTCATAGACTTTCAGCTTTATTTGTCCAGACTAGTCATTGCTATTTGTATGGAAACAAAGGACTGATAGGATTAAAATAGTTTCCTCACCAAAATATCACTTAGCTCCCTTTCCGTTAGCAGGACTAGAGCCCCAGGGATATTTACTATTCAAGGAGGTAAGGTAAGATTTAAAAATACAAATAGTTTTCTGACCATAAGTTATATTTTCATTTGAACTAAGAGACAAAATAGTCCAACAGAAGAGTCCTAAGAGAAGTTCAAGAGATCTGATCTCAGTTTATTACTCCTTTTTCTTCTGGTATAACTGGATTAAGAAAAGAAGAACTTCATAACTTTTGACTGGGAAAGGTGACTGAAAAAGAGTTTTTTTTTTTTTTTTTTTTTTTTAAAGCCTTACAGCTATTGGCTAAGAGCATTGAATTGTAATTTTTTTTTTTTGAGAAAGAGTTTTAATAATTACCATAGTAATAGATGGAGGAGAAGAAGTGGTTAGATTTCTTACTATGTCTCAGGCAGCAGTGAATGAAGAAGCCTGAAAAGGCAGATTGAAGAAGTGATAGCTTCTCTTCTACACTGGGGAACTCTTCTCATTAGGGGGTGTTCAGGGAGGACTAGCACTTCTGATGGGAGGGCTTGCTGAGCCCTTTTCAAGGTTGTTCATTAACTTTTGGGGTCCCACTTTGGCCCAACTCACCCATGGCTCCAAAAAGCTACTGCATGTGCAGTGGTCACATCCCAGTAAAACCATCTCAGCAGATAGGCTAAATCAAGTTGAGAGTAATCTCAAACCCATCCGTGAGTTAGGGACTGGCTATCTAAGTACATGAAGACGTTCACTGACAGAATGGGTAAATAAGAACATTTTTTTCCCCCAAAGACTAAGAAAGTGGCTAAAGAAGGCATTGTGGAGTGCTTAGAGCTTGGTCAGACATTGAAGATGGCAATCCACCACATCCCAGACCATGTCCCAAATTTTATCTTGTTGTTGGACTTCAATACTCCAGAAATAACAACTTTGTGCAACTCTACCTCACTTAAATCCACTTCATGCTCAAGTTAAAACATCACCCAACAGTATCATCTGTCCTCACAGATATAACTAAAAGATTCAATCAGTTGAAGAACAGTCCTCCCTTCAGAGAACATGCTTCTCTGATATTAGGTGAGCCTGAAATAGTGCTAGAGACCCCTGGGATGGGGGGATGTGTGATAGCTGAAGGGAATCAGTGGAGAGCAATACTTAGAAGTGAGAAGGTCCATAAGTCCAGCAGAGAACAGCATAATTACATCAAAAGCCTACTATGTGTGTGTATGTACATTAGTAGAAGCTATCAGCCACAACATCAAAGGTGTGAATTGCCCATCCATTTATTTTTCCACTTTTCCATACAGTATAGCTCTTCATGAAGGTTTCCTGACCACATGTGTTCCTCTCTTATGAATATGTCATTCATGATTACTATGAAGTTCACTTTTCTTTCTGAGTATATATATTTGTGGAAGAGTAAACTCAAAATTTATAGAGGAGTATTCTGTTACACTGCTGTTTAGGTAAATGCCTTTGTTTCTAATCTAGTGTCTTAGGGCTGACTAACAAAAGTAATCTACTGTGTCTTAGGGCTGACTAGCAAAAGTAAAACATATCAATGGGAGTTTATGAACTATGGTTTGAAAAAGATTCTAAACCCACAAAATATTCTATCCAAATACATTTAAGTGGCTGTCCAGAAAGAGGGTTATCTTGGATACTACATAAAGATGTTAAAATCTTTGGAAAGCCTCCACTCTGTCTTGTCCACTCACACAGGCTGTGAAATTATGGAAATTCTACTTTTTTCATTCTGAATTCATGAAAATATTCATAGCCTGACTTACCTGCGTTCTCTCATGTGTATCTCCTACCACTTCTTTTCAAGATCCAGTTTATTATCATTCTTTCTATCCACAAGACTGGACTATTTCAAAGCCAAAGTT